>NC_067407.1:123679705-124929705 GCF_009764475.1 Pristis pectinata | reverse complement strand
TCCGGAATCAGAGAGGGATCTGGTCACTGCACAGGAGAGGGGGTCAGACATGGCCATGCATGGAGGATCACTCACAAAGAAGTGAGTCCTGCTTCTCTCTGAAGATATTTCAAATTATATTGTCATAAAATCATGGAGATTTACAACATAGAAGCAGATTGTTTGACACATCACGTCTATGTTAGCCACTAAAAATGCTGCTTAAGCTAATCCCACTTCACAATTCTCTTGGTCTTGTAGGTTATGGTTCTTCGAGAGCTCATCCAAGTACTTTCTAAACATGATGAGGTTTTCTGCCTCTCCCACCTTTTCACATAGTAAATTTCAGATTAACTTTAACTGCACATTGGAGGGCATTCTTTTATTCAACTCCCTTGAATAAAATCACTCTACCTTGCATCCATGTCACTGATTATTGATGTCCCTGCTGTTGGAAAGAGGTCTTGCCTGTCTATCTTGCTTAGATCTCTCATTATGGAATATACCTTTGTTAAATCTTCCTGGAAACTCTGCTGTCCCAAAGGAAACACACCCAGCCAAGGCAATGTCTCCTCATCACTAAAATTCTCCACTTTAGCAATAGTTACCTCACAGATTGGTTAAACCTTTAATAGCTTCAGCCAATCTCACTTCCATTTAACTGCTCAGTTTCCAAAGCCTCACTGTGCTTAATATAAAAACGTGCACATGTAGGCATGGTGACAGACAGCCAGAGCAGATTTGGTTAGGTAATTTGCCTGAATCAAATCTGGTGGCTATGTGAGTGACTGAGGCTGGTTTTATGTACATAATTTATATATAACTATCCTTCATTCACTGAGTTTTTCGGGGGAAATTATTCTGTATTTTTCCAGACAGATGTTCCTTCGGTTTGTTTCTCCTGTGCTTTAAATAGACCTTGTTAACTGAGGAAACTGATTTTGTTTGCTGAACATGAAACTGTTTCCAGTGACTTGTACATCCACCTCCACCTCCAGCTCATTGTTTCACAGAGTCTTAAAAATAAATGTACTTGCATAAAACTACAGCTAAAGACTCCTGGAAAGATTTCAGTAGCAGACCCACCTCCTGAGAAAGGATCAGTCACTTGCCTTCTGACCTACCTCTGCAAAAATGGGAAGTGGATGGGATTGAGGTCAGGTTTAAGATTTAAATTTTCTTTAATGCTTGAATGCTAATTATCTCACTTGATGTGTCTGAATGAGATAGTCAGGTGTAGTGGAGTGAAATGTAAGATGAGGGAGTGGAAAAACATGACAATCAGTGAAGACATCAGTTGTGAAACTGGGCTTGATATTATTGGTTAAACCTTTAATAGCTTCAGCAGAATGCATCACCGTATTGAATTATCAAAACAATTTACAAGAGCAGCACCAATTCATACATAGTTAATACATTTTAGTGTCTGTTTAAACTACCTTGGTGAAGGTATTGAAGCATTTTAAAATTCTTTTACTGGACTCAGCCATCACTGGTATTGATCCCTAATTGCTTTTGGGAAGGTGGTGGTGAGCCGTCTTGTTGAATTGCAGTGAAGGTACTCCCACGGAGCTGCTTGGTACGTAGTTCCAGGGTTTAGACAATGAATGAACAGCATTCTATTTCCATGTCAGTATGGTGTGTGACTCGAAGGGGATCCTGCTGGTGGTGAAGTTTCCATGGGCCTGAAGCCTTTTACCTTCTTGGTGGTTGACACTGCAGTTTGGGAGGTGCTGTCAGAGTAGCCTAAATGTGTAATAGCAGCGTATTTTGTAGACAGCACAAACTGCATCTATGGTGCGAGGGAACTGAATGTTTAGAGTTGTTGATGGGGTGCCTTTTCCTGGATAGCATTGAGCTTTATGAATTTTTTGGAAATGTATTTATTTAGGGAAGCTGAGAGTATTCCATCATCTCCCTAATTTGTGTCTTGTAAATGCTGGAAAAGACTTTGAGGAGTTAGGAGATGAGCTACCTAGCCTCTGCCCTACTCTCAGGGCCACAACACTTATAAAGTTGGTCAACTTCAGCTTTGGTCTTTTGTCTCCTTTGTCTTGTGATCTTGTGGTCTTTGGTGACCACAACAAAGTTGATGGTTGGGGATTTAATGTGGTAATGCCCTTGAAGATCAAAGATAAGTGGTCAGAGACTGTCATTGCCTTGTACTTTGTGTGGCATGAACATTATTTTCCGCTTCTCAGAATATGCCTGAATGTTGTCCAGATCTTTCCACATTCAGTCATAGACTGCTTCTTTCTCCTATGAGCTGCTTGCAAGAAGCTCATGTTCAGTCAGCTTTTGATGATTGTGATCTGAGATAATTACTGAAAGAAAGATAGATTTTTATCCAAAGACCTTAGGAATACAATGGATATTGACTGACGTGGTTGTTCAATGTAAATCAGTGAAATTTCAGTCATGGAGCATTAGAAATGTTTAAAAGTTTGTTTATAATGAACAGCAAATCAATTTGATTCATTGATTGCAAATTATCAGCTGGAATTTGCAGCTAATATTCTCCACTGTCTTGCCCCTACGGCCCTATAACCATTCTGCATCGCTCTTGGATGTCTTGATAGTAGTCAATTCCACCAATGCGAGCTGTGCCTACAGCCTCCTTAGCACTGTGACACAATCACTGAGCCTCTCTGCACTCTATCTCTTTCTTCTCTAAAGTTGATCACTAAATCAAAGTAATTCAAAGGTCCTTGATCAACCCTTTGGTCGTCTGTTCTAATTTTTTTTAAAGTGGCTTGATGTCAAAGTTTGCTTAATACATTTGCAGGGACAATTTACCATGTAAAGACGGTATATAAATTTGAGTTGTTTCAGAAACATAGAAACATAGAAAAACCTACAGCACAATTCAGGCCCTTCAGCCGACAAAGCCATGCCAAACATGTCCCTACCCTAGAAATTACTAGGCTTACCCATCGCCCTCTATTTTGCTCAGCTCCATGTACCTATCCAACAGTCTCTTAAAAGCCCCTACCATATCTGCCTCCACCAAGGTTGCCGGCAGCCCATTCCACGCACTCACCACTCTCTGAATAAAAAACTTACCCCTGACACCTCCTCTATACCTACTCCCCAGCACCTTAAAGCTATGTCCTCTTGTGGCCACCATTTCAGCCCTGGGGAAAAGCCTCTGACTATCCACCCGATCAATGCCTCTCATCATCTGATATACCTCTATCAGGTCCCCCCTCATCCTTCGTCGCTCCAAGGAGAAAAGGCCGAGTTCCCTCAACCTGCATTCATAAGGCGTGCTCCGCATTCCAGGCAGCATCGTTGAAAATCTCCTCTGCACCCTTTCTATGGCTTCCACATCCTTCCTGTAGTGAGGCGACCAGAACTGAGCACAGTACTCCAAGTGGGGTCTGACCAGGGACCTATATAGCTGCAACAATACATCTCGGCTCCTAAATTCAATTCCCCGATCGATGAAGGACAATAGACCATATGCCTTCTTAACCACAGAGTCAACCTGTGCAGCTGCTTTACCAGCAGTAAGTTCCCTTAATGAGAGTCATACAGCATATGAATGGTACAGTTTAATAATTTAAATGGTACAGTGTGGTAGTAAAAAGCTATATGGTCATTTAAGAAGTGAAAATAACATTAGTTGCTCAAGCTGTTGGCTTCAACGGACAGAATTAAAGTTTTATTTTTAGTCTTGCATTGACTACTCTCTAAAATCAAGTTCTCTTATGTTTTGTAAACACCTGCTAAAAAGATGTAGTTAGGCATCACTCAGTAAGCCTCCAGTCTCTAACGTCACTTGTAGTAAAGCAATTGCTGACTTGGATCAGAAACCTTCAGCATATGTAACACCCTTCAGGCAAAGTAAATACAGATGGTATTACTGTCAGCCGTTACTCGTGCCTTTCGGGTTACTTAAGAAAGGATAGACTCTGCTGAGTGAATAAAGTAGAATGATTTAATCTTTGGCAAGTTAATGGAGACAGATGGAAGGTCAAAAAGACTACAATGTTTGCACAAGAGCAGAACAATTGTTGCACATCGCTGAATACAAATGTAACAGGGGAGAACTCTGGGCTCAGTGCTGGAAGATGGAATGGTTGCCATGGACTTGGTGGGCTGAAGGACCTACTTCCATGCTGCATGACTCTCTGGCAAGCAAATTCCAGGTGACATTGGCAAACATGACAGTAAAATATTTTTCAGAACATACTCCAATGTCTAAATGCACGTGACACAATCAGCGATTGGTTCTTAATTACCATAAAGGTTCTGACCCACAACCTTTTGGGAGTAAAATTAAGTCATGGGAGTTGTAACTGTGCCACAATCGGGGAGGGAATTGAAAGGAATACATAAAACTGTGTACAGCTTTGGTCACCCTGTTATAGGAAAGACATTGTCAAGCTGGAGAGGGTGCAGAAGAGACTTACGAGGATGCTGCCTGGACTGGAGGAGTTATAGGGAGATGTTGGCCACACTGGATCTTTATTCCTTGGGGCGTAAGAGAATGAGGGGTGACCTCACAGAAATTTATAAAATCATGAAGAATATGGATAAAGTGGATGGTGATAGTCTTTTTCCCAGGGTTGGAAAGTCTAACTAGAGGGTACAGATACAAGATAAGAGGGGAGACATTTAAAAGAGACCTGAGAGGTAACTTCATCACATGGAGGGTAGTGAGTACTTGGAATGAGCTGCCAGAGGAAGTGGTTGACACGGGTACAATTGCAACATTTAAGAGGCATTTGGATAGGTACATGGAGGGGATGGGCTTGGAGGGTTATGGGCTGAACTCAGGCAATTGGGACTAGCAGGGAGGATGGTGTGGTCGGCATGGACCAGTTGGGCTGAAGGGCCTGTTTCTGTGTTGTATTACTCTATGACTATTTGTAAGCACTGAGGATAAACTTTTGGGATTGAGGGTGTCAGTGGAACCAATGCCAAAAAAGGACCATGATAGCATTATACAGAGAGAGAGCTGTTACAAGTGGTGCAGAACCCTCAGGTGAATCCTTCTTCCTACTTCTCCCCTCACCACACCCCCGCCCCCCGCCCCCCCCCCCCCCATTCCTGCTGCTTTGCCAAGAATCTGGTCAAGGCTTTAGCCCTTGCTGTTTCTGCAGCAGCTATGAAACAGTTAAACTAATTTTGTTGCCGCATGGCTCAGTGTGGAGTGAACCACCAGTGTAGAGGTTGCCTGTGGGGGCTGATATTGGGAGGCTGGTGTGAGTGGCTGCGCAGGTATCCCAAGCACAGAGATTTTTCTATCGTGACACACTTAGACCAAACAAGGAGAGGCGGAGACAGCAACCTCCACCACATCCAAAAGGAGGTGATGAGAGAGACTGGAGGATCCGTGTGGTCTGCCAACACAGACCAGGTTCTGCCACTGCCCAGCAATGGCCACATTCACAATGCCTGCCAGGGTGTAGTGCTGACTTCCATGTCTCAACAGCCGCACCGCTCACTCCAGCCCTCACAGCCAACCTCTGTACATTGTCTCGGGGGGTTCACTCTGCACTGAACCCAGAGCTGATGAGAATATCCTCTCACTCTCGTGGAGGGCAGGGGTTTGTGCCAGGTTCCTGGCGGAGAAGCGTGCTGTCTGAGCAGATTTTTTTTTAAAGTACCAGGAAGTATGTACCTGTGAGTGCTCGGGCTCCATGACCCAAAGTGCCATGATGATTCAGTGCCCTGCTGGATCACATTAGCCAGTGTGTGGAAGAGCACTGACGGATTTGGAAAATGGCAGAGCGGGAATGGAGCAGGATATGGGTGCACAGGGAAATGACAGGCCTCCTCATGATGGAGGGCAGTGGTAAAACACATACACAGTGGAATTTAGAGTTACAGAGTCCTAGAGTTATACAGCACAGTAGCAGGCCCTTCAGCCCAACAATCCATGTTGTTCAAGGTATCTTCCTGAGTATTTGCCTGCATTTAGCCCATATCCCTTTAAACCTTTCCTATGACAAATGTCTTTCAGACACTGTAATTGCACTGACCTCCACCACTTCCTCTGGCAAGTCTGACCAGTCCTGATGCAGGGCTCTGACCGAAATACCGACAATTCCTTTCCTCCCCACAGATGCTGCTCGACCTGCCGCATTCCTCCAGCAGATTATCTGTTGCTCCCTCTAGTTTTAGACTCCCCTCCTCATAACTCAAGTCCGCCAGTCCCAGCAACATCTTTGTGAAGCTTTTCTGCACCCTCTCTAGCTTAATCACATCCTTCCTATAGTATGGTGACTTGAATTGCACACAATATTCCAGATGTGGTCTCACCAACATACCGCACAGCTGTAACACAACATCCAATATCTCGTATCCAATGCCCCATCTGATTAAGGCAAGTGTGGCATACACCTTCTTCACCACCTTGTCCACCTGTGTTGCCACTTTCAGGGAACTTTGTACTTGTAGCCCTCGGTCTCTCGGTTCTATAACACTCCCCAGGGCCCTGTTGTTTACTGTGTAAACCCTGCCCTGGTTTAACTTCCCAAATGGGGAGAATAAAATGGGATTAATATAAAATGGGTGATTGGTATTGGTATTAGTTTATTATTGTCGCTTGTACCGAGGTACAGTGAAAAACTTGTCTTGCATACTGTTTGTACAGATCAATTCATTACACAGTGCATTGAGGTAGGACAGGGTAAAAACAATAACAGAATCCAGAATAAAGTGTCACAGCTACAGAGGATGTGCAGTGCAAGTAGACAATCAGGTGCAAGGTCACAACAGGGTAGATTAAGAGTCCATCTTGTCGTATAAGGGAACCGTTCAATAGTCTTACAACAGTGGGATAGAAGCTGCCCTTGAGCCACTAGCACATTGATGGTCAGCATGGTCTCAGTGTTTTCTCTTTGGCTTGCAGCTTGAGATTTGGTAACTGAAAACTACAACTGAAGACCTCCTCTTGGTTAACAGTTTTATTACTGTTGTTAACTTATTTTTAAGATCCACACCTCAAGGATTCATTGAATAATTGAATTATGTTTGAGACCTGGGTTGCTCATTAAGAGCTGAATTTCTTGATCGATCTTGATTGATTGGTCAACTTTATTCAAAACAATACATAAAAATTTCACACCAATTCCTAGTGGATATGGGTGTACAGCACAACATCACTTGTAACTCAGCAATAGCTGTTAATAAGTAATCAATAAACTATTACAGTCAGCACAGAAATAGTCCCTTTGGATCACCAAGTCCATGCCAACCATTAGGCATCCTGTACACTGATACACATTAATTGCATTTTATTCTCCTTGCATTCCCATTAACCCGCCCCGGATCCTCCGACCCACCTATACATTGGAGGTAACTTGGAGTGGCCAGTTAACTTACCAATCTGCACATTTTTGGGATGTAGGAGGAAAACAGCACATCTGGAGGAAACCGCCATGGTTACAGGGAGAAGATGCAAACAGCACACAGGCAGCACCAGAGACTAAGATTGAATCTGGGTTGACGGAGCTGTGAGGAAGCAGCACTACTAGCTTCACCACTGTGCTGTCCCAGAAAAGGATCATTCACCCATTCAGTATGTGCTGGCTCCTTGTAGATGATTTATTTACTCTCATTCCCCAACACTAGCCCTGTAGCCCTTCAAGTGATTTTCCCTTGGGTACATATCCAATTGACAATTGACAACCTGCTGCAAATTGTAAATGCAATATGGTATGTGTGTACTATTCTGCTGTAAAATAAATATTGTGTGAAAACTAAGTGTTTAATTGGGAATATGAAGATTGCTTGGGACCATTGGAGGAATCAGATTTTCCATCTACTGATAATGACATCCCAAACTGTAATGGACACAACTAATTCCTCCCATGTCCACCTCTTTTCAAAATATTTCCTCATTTGGTGCAGCCAGAAAACAGCCAAAAATCCATGGGAAAATATATGTTCAACAATGCAAAAAAAGTTTAAAGGCTTTATTATAAAGATTGCTTAGCTCATGCCATATCGATTCTTTTAGACATAAACTATTTATTAAAATAGCTACAAAAATGCTAGAGAGGGACAATGAATGATCAATTTAAGAATCTAAGCTCCATTAGGAGAAGTCAACAGAACTATTAAATCATTAAGAATGATAACATAAGAAATAAGGGCAATGCCTCAATAAAGCTACTGAAGATCTGAGGAGATCATGAATCAAGTTCAGCTGTTTCCATTTTGTGTGCAGAGGTGGGTCACTATTGTGTGGATTGAATTCTCATCTTTATAATGGGCAAAAAAAAGCAATAATTACCAAATGCTAGCAACATCTCTTATATTTTCTGTCCTCTCGTAATAACCCTCCAATTGTTAATTTTGAAGGGACTACACCTCACCAGAGCATATAATAGAAGATACCTCCGTTTATGTACTGACTCTCTTGAAGCTGATGAATAGCATTAGGACACAATTCTTGGTAATCCCAAATGGTTTCCAATCCCAAATATTTATTCTTTGTGCATACACGAGGCAGTGTCAGCTAACTGTTCAACAATGGAAGTCACTACAGAGTGTTGATGTGGTGCCCTCATCCAACAGCCACATCTACCAACCTTCTGCAAAACTCTCTTTATGATAGAGAACAAGAACTGAGACTTATTTTGTATTGCTTTGTGTAGATCAGCAGTCTCAATCTATACCAACAGATATTTCTGGCAAAAATGTTGACATAAAAGTGTTTATACGCATACATAACACAAACCGTGGTATAATTACAACACATAGTTGATACCAGATCATCATTTTGATGCTGTAGTCAAGCTTGGTGTCGTCAGCTGGAGCTCAGTTAGTAGCTCTCTCTTGTGTAAATCAGAATGTTGCGGGTTCAAACCCTACTCTGGAGGCAAGCTCAAAGACCAAGATTATTGTTCTCGAGTCGAACCGCAGCACTTTCTGCATGGGAAAGTAAACCAAGACTCATCTGTCTCACAGAAAAACATAAAAGATCCTGTGGCATTATTTCAGGGAAAATGCCCAAAATTAACCCTGCACTGAAACAGATTATCTGGTTGTTGACCTCACTGCTATTTGTGCTGACTGCACTTCACAAAGTTTTAATTCGCTTTGGAATTAATCAGCACTGAAAGGCACCATATAAATGTAGGTTTTTTTTTTCCCAGACTAAATCCCTTCAGTCTTGCTACCTTATAATGACTTTACTTTCTGTAATGGTCTATTATTTTTGAATTTTGCTATGCTATTTTGTAGTTCACATAATCCATCATTAGAAATGTTTATGCTTGTCACATATAATTGAACCTTGGGGACATTGCTGTTATGCAGCACACACATATCTGAGTCAATGCTATACCATTTTTATCTAACTACTATTTCCACATGCAGGAATTTGGTATCTGGAACACGATGAATAGACAGTGAAGGTATAATTTATATTTGCTTTGGCTGGCCCATCACCAAAATCTTTTTTTCTTTATGCAATCCTTTATGTTTAATTTAGATCAATAAATACAAGCTTCATGCCCAAAGGTTCACATGAAACTTGCCTTTTGTTCTGACCATCTTTGAGTCCAAGATGTTGGACAAAAGGAATGTAAACCATTCCTAAATTATGTAGTTACATTTCAAAGTAGGGACTGTCACACTGCTTGACTTTTAAATCAAGTATGTCCAGTGGTCATAAAGGAAAGAATGTGAACAGAAAATGTTAGGTTGCTTTATTATCCCCAACTGTATCACTGTGTCACTGATTTTCAGATCAGACAAATCTACTCAATTGGGGGTTGCAATTGAAATCTCGGTAAAATCACACAGCACAATGAATGGGATCGTTGCACACACCAATTTGTGTCCAGGACAAAGCGATCAGGGCTATACTGCTGACTCTGCCTCACTCTCTGGCTAAGGAAGCTCAGCAAAGATGATGTAATGCTGTACAGTCACTCAGTATCTCACACTGCTGCCTCACACCTCCATCGCCTCAGCTTCAATCCTGACCTTGGGTGCTGTTTGTGTGGAGTTTGCACATTCTCCCAGTGAATACATGGGTTTCCACCTGGGTGCCCTGGTTTCCTCCCACACCAAGCACTTGCTAGTTGGTAACTTAGTTGGCTACTGCAAGTCTCTCCTTGCTTAGCTGGGTGGCAAGAGAATTGGAGAGAGTTGATGAGATTAGTGTAGGATTCTTGTAAATAGGTGCCTGATGGTTAGTACCCATGTGGTGGGCCGAAGATCCTATTTCTATACTATTTGACTCGATGCAACTGTGAGAGACATCAGTTTCTTTGTCTAAGTTGACAATTTCAGGGGAAGGCCCTGATTAACAAGGAATCTATTTAAGGCTGAGGCAATAACATACCTCATGGTTGCCGACAGTTTCCTTGGGAGGAAGTGATACCAGGTTTGGCTGGTTCTCAGTGTTATTGAGAGCAGTTAGTACTGCCTTAGTCCAAAAGTCCTTTTGCATTTGTCAGCTTATTCCAAATTCAGTGGCCCTTTGAGTCATCCATCTACTAGAATAGGATGTTATGAACTGACTGGGAGGATAGATAATGGTTGGGGATCTTAACACGGGGTTTCTGCCAGAACTGAGAGCTTGAACATATCATGAAAGGTTGAACAGACTAAATTTCTTTTTTGTAGACTAACAAATATGAAGGATGACCTGAAGGAAATCTTTAAGATTAGGATAAAGTTTGATGAGGCAGATGCAGAAAAATTGTCTGTACTGGAGGGCACACCAAACTAAGCATTCTAAATATAAAACAGACACTATAAATCCAACAGGGAAACACAAGAAATTGCAGATGCTGGAATCTGGAGCAACAAACAATCTGCTGGAGAAACTCAGCAGGCCGAGCAGCATCTGTAGGGGGAATGGAACTGTCATCGATTCAGGTCGAAACCCTGTATCAGGACTATAAATCCAATAGAGAATTCAGAAGGGTTTGAAGAAGATTTTGTGGGATGTAAATGCAAGCATGGATCAGATGGATCAAAAACGCTTTCCTTGTACTGTGGGAACAATATAACTTTATGTAATTATTTCAAAAAATATGTTTTTATTACTGGTTTGGTCATGTAGAGGTTTATAAAGGAGAAAAATAAGGCAATAAACATCCTTTAAATTAGAATTTTCCAAATATTGGCCATAATTTAAGTAAAAACATGCACGTTGCAGTTATTTTGTTTTAAATGTGATTTTAAAGTGTTAAAACTAAGCACAAGCAGGAAGTATTCAGGGATGTTAGAGGGTCTGGAGGATGATGACAGTGTGTCCAACTCCCATTGATAGCTAAGGTTCTGGAAAAGAGAAAATATATTCAGTTCATCAGGTAATAACTTCAAAGTTTTTATTTTAATCTTTTGGTTCTTTTTCTCATCAACTTCATCATGCCTTTATTTGAAACAGAAAACGTTGGTCCAATATTTTCTGGTTTTACTTCAGCATTCCAGCATGTGCAGTGCTTCGTTCTAGCTGAAATAATATAGCGCCTCCAAAGTGTTACGAGGAACCAAGGCACCAGTGGTATTGTGCTGGGCAATGGAACACTTCACTAGATCTGCTACTTAATGTGAGTATCCGGTGTTCCCAGGGCAGAGAAAAGTAAAAGTGCCTTGCTCTGTTTATCAATAGTGGCAGATTTCCTCTGATCACGAATCTGTAGTTCTTTTGATCATCGATAATTTCATATGTTTGCAATTTTCACCAAAATCAGAAGTATATTCTTAAAAATTCTGCCACAGAAGTAAGTATTCCTCCCCCTTTACAATGTCACTACCAACCAAAAACAGAGAAAATCTTACTCCAATGTGACTGACCCCAATTACGGCCAGTTTCATGATTTATACCTGTTTCCACTCTGAAGTGGGCTGAGACAGTCTAAGCTCATTTTGTGTAAGAAATCTTAGTTAGGTGAAAGAGGAATATTCATGCCATCGATCTGTTTAGATTTAAATTAATTGCGAAAGGATAGTGAGCTAAAACTGCTCCATTATCAAATCCCATCTGTTCTGCCATATGTTTAAATCATCTGCATTCTCAGAATAAAAGTTGCAAGATTTTGTACCTTATTTATGAACATAGGAGAACAAGGGGACACAGTCAAAGATGTAAGCACATCTGTTGCAACAAGTTCATAAATTCTAGCTTACCAGATAAAACGCTCTGCTAAACCATGACACATTAAGAGCACAGATAAAACTGGGTTTGAGATGGCACCAGAGTCTAATTTGTGCAACTATTCTTTAAGAGCTTTATGCAATTTCTCAATTCATAACCTGAAAACTGAGGACATTCAGTATTTTTAAAAAGTACCTGTGAAATTTCCCCTTCCAGCATATTGTGTTAATATTCAATATGTTTCCATTTCAGTACAGCTTCTAATGTTCTCTCAAACTTCACACAAGCTCATTTTCCAAAATGGTTTGAGATAATTGAAAGTAATGAGCCCCTGAAGACAGAAGGGAATGACTGGGGTGGGAAGTACTGTAAGTCTGATGACAATAACGTAAAGGGTTTAAGGTTGAAGTATGGATTTGGATCGATCAGTTGTGTTTCTCCTGGGCTGATGCTAAAGGGCATCAATTAGTAGAGAACAGAGTCAATTGAGCAGAGGAGGTCACTGTTTGTCGATAAGTAAATAACAGATGGTGACATGCAGCAAGAAGTTTGTGTGAAGAATTCCTTGCATTTTGACTTGCTAATTTGTCAGATGAGATGGAGAAAAAGGCAAGGAAGTGCTTCGTCATTGGCTGATCAGATAACAGGATTAGAAATAAGTTATTACGCTGCAATCCCCATCTACCAATTATATAATAGCAAGAACAGAGATGTTCAGCAAGGTTATGACCTTCCTCATGCCTGCATGAACCTTCTGAAGAGAGTCAAAACATTGTCAAAACATATGGACATTTAAGCGGTCTCTAATTTCTCTGATTTTATAAAACTTGCTTGATTTTCTTTTTGTCATTATTTGAAATATGCTGTTCTCATAAAAGCATCCGGATGATCGGATAGAAACAAATCTTAGGGTATCCATGGGCACAAAGTGGTTGATTTGCCTAAGGAAGGTTGGGGGGGGGGGGATGGTGGAGTGCGGATGGGGCTGGGGCATCTGAATTTTATCTTCGCAGCCTACGCAGTAATCTGGTAGATCTGAACCACTGCATTGTTGACCTCCTTCCTGATGCACTCACTGTGGCTCTCTTGATTTTTGTAGAGTCCACCCAAATTTCAGTGTGTTGATGTCTGTCTCAATTCTGCCTTTACTTTGTCTGGCTTTATGTGACTCCAGAACCACATGTCATGGTTGACTTTTAACTGCTTCCTCAGTTCAGGGCCCAACCAGTGATGAACAATGCATGCTGGCCTTGCCAGCCATGTGCACAAACTGTGGATGAATAAATTAAAAATGAGTACATCTTTGGGATATATACTGGTGAGTATATAAAGGTTTTAAGCTCTTTCTCTTGTTATAAAGTCATATGGTACAGAAAGAAGCCCTCAAGTGTCAGCATTAAGTATCTATTTTTGTTAATTCTATTTCCCAGTATGTGGCCTATAGAACCTCTATGCTTCAAGTGCTCATCTGAACACTCCTCAGATGTGAGAATAACTGCCTCCACCACCCACTCAGACAGTGCGTTCCAGATTTCAATCAATTTCTGTGAAAATATTCTTTCTCAAGTTCCTTCTAAATCTCCTATCCTTTCCTTTAAATATCTGTCAAGGGGAGTGTTTACAATTTTGTATATCTCTGTCAGGTCACCCCTCAGCCTACTCTGCCCCTAAAGAAAATTCACCCTTCCCAGTCTCTTCTCATTGCTGAAATGCTCCATCCCAGCCAACATCCTGGTGAATCTCCTCTGCACCATCTTCATGCTGGGGAGATCCTCCCTATTGTGTGGTGACCAGTTGTGACCTAAATAATATCTTCAGGGATCCTTGCACATGTACACCAAATCCCTCTGTTGTGTTGATTTTCTCATCACCAAATTCTAGCTTGGTCTGCCAGCGATATCCTCTGAGAGGACAAATAAGATAAAGAGACTGCAGATGCTGGAATCTGGAGTAATAATCAGAACATTGGAAGAACTCAGCAGCTCAGGCAGCATCTGTGCAGTCAAAAGGTTTGAGGCTCAGCCAACTTGGTCATTGGTGGTGCTGCTGATTCACTGTTGGTGATGGAATTTGAAGACTCTGACCAGAGTATATTCTGTTCCTTTGCTTCCTTTTGTGCTCCCACTCACTCCCACCTTCAATGATAAATTAACTCCAGTCACCATTGTATCAGAACACTGCTATACAACCATCAAAGATGCCTTCTGAGCCACCCCTCGTCCTCACTTTGGGAAATCAGACCACCAGGCTGTGCTCCTCCTCCCTGCATACAAACAGAAACTGAAACAGGAGGATCCGGTACGGAGAGTCGTGCAGTGCTGGTCTGAGGAAGCAGATGAGCTCCTACGTGACTGCTTTGAGACAGTGGACTGGTCCATGTTCAAAGACTCAGCTGTCAGCCTTGATGAGTATGCCACCACCATCACAGACTTTATCAGCAAGTGTGTGGAGGACTGTGTATCAAAGAAGACAATATGGGTGTTCCCAAACAGGAAACCATGGATGAACCGGGAGATCCACTTCCTATTGAAGAAGGGGACTGCTGCACACAAATCTGGTGATCCTGATCTGTACAAGTAATCGAGGTATGACCTTCGGAAAGATATCAGGGATGCCAAGAGGCAATACCAACTCAAAATAGAGTCCCTGACTAGCTGCCAGCTATGGCAGGGCTTACATGCCATAACAGGTTACAAGACGGTAGGGCTGCATAGCTAACAACAGCGCATCCCTTCCTGATGAACTTAACGCATTCTATGCGCGTTTTGAACAAAAGGGAAGTGGATTGTCACCATCCACCCTGACAGCCACCAACGCAGCTGAACCTGTGACCACAGTGGAGGACGTAAGATCAGTCTTCCAGAGAGTGAACACGAGGAAAGCACCTGGCCCAGATGGTGTCCCGGGCCGCGGGCTCAGATCTTGTGCTGATCAGCTGGCGGAAGTATTTGCGGACATATTCAACCTCTCCCTACTTCAGGTTCCCTCCTGTTATAAGAAGACCACTATCATCCCGGTACCAAAGAAAAGCAAGGTAACATACCTCAATAACTACCGACCAGTGGCTCTGACATCCACCATCATGAAGTGCTTTGAGAGGTTGGTCATGGCACGCATCAACTCCAGCCTACCAGACAACCTGGACCCATTGCAATTCGCCTATCAGAGAAACAGGTCTACAGCGGATGTCATTTCCCTGGCCCTACACTCAGCTCTGGAGCATCTGGACAGTAAAGACACATACGTTAGACTATTGTTTATTGATTACAGCTCTGCCTTCAATACAATAATTCCAAGCAAGCATGTCACCAAACTCCGAGACCTAGGACTCAACACCTCCCTCTGTAACTGGATCCTTGACTTTCTAACAAACAGACCACAATCAGTGAGGATAGGCAGCAATACCTCCGACACGGTTATTCTCAACACTGGTGCCCCACAAGGCTGCATTCTCAGCCCTCTACTCTACTCCCTATACACTCATGACTGTGTGGCCAGATTCTGCTCTAACTCCATCTACAAGTTTGCAGATGATACCACTGTTGTAGGCTGTATCTCAAAAAGCGATGAGTCGGAGTACAGGAAGGAGATAGAGACCTTTGTGGAATGGTGTCATGACAACAACCTTTCCCTCAATGTCAACAAAACAAAAGAGCTGGTCATTGACTTCAGGAAAGGGGGCAGTGTACATGCACCTGTCTATATTAATGGTGCTGAGGTCGAGAGGGTTGACAGCTTCAAGTTCCTGGGAGTGAACATCACCAGCAACCTGTCCTGGTCAAATCACGTAGATGCCACGACCAAGAAAGCTCACCACCACCTCTACTTCCTCAGGAGGCTAAAGAAATTTGATTTGTCCTCATTGACTCTCACCAGCTTTTACCGATGCACCATAGAAAGTATCCTATCTGGATGCATCACGGCTTGGTACGGCAACTGCTCTGCCCAGGACCACAAGAAGCTGCAGAGAGTTGTAAACACAGCCCAGTGCATCATGGACACCAGCCTCCCCTCCTTGGACTCTGTCTCTACCTCTCGTTGTCTTGGTGTAGCAGCCAGCATAATCAAAGACCCACCCACCCGGGACATCCTCTCTTCTCTCCTCTTCCATTGGGTAGAAGATACAGGAGCCTGAAGGCACGTACCACCAGACTTAAGGACAGCTTCTACCCCACTGTGATAAGACTATTGAACGGTTCCCTTATACAATGAGATGGACTATGACCTCACGATCTATCTTGTTGTGACCTTGCACCTTATTGCACTGCACTTTCTCTGTAGCTGTCACACTTTACTCTGTACTGTTATTGTTTTTACCTGTACTACTTCAATGCACTCTGTACTAACTCAGTGTAACTGCACTGTGTAATGAATTGACCTGTACGATCGGTTTGTAAGACAAGCTTTTCACTGTACCTTGGTACAAGTGACAATAGTAAACCAATACCAATACCAATACCAAATGTCTCTGTACTGTAAGATGCCATTCATTCAATCACTGCTGTCTCAGTGTTAGTTCCAAACTGCAACTGGTTTCCAAAAATCAAATAAACTGCAGCTGAGGAAATCTGAAATAAAAATGGCCAGATCTGGAAATACTCAGCATGGCAGCTTCACCCACTGAGTATTTCCAGCACTCTCTGTTTTACTGCAACTAATTTCTTCCTGGTTCCTTGAATGTTCTGTTCTCACCACGGATCTCTTGAAAACTTTTCTTGTTAATTTCTCTTTGTCACAAGAGAGTTTATATCGTTAAACTGGAAAGAGTGCAAAAAAGATTAACAAGCATGTCACCAGGACTAGGAGGTTGAGTTACAAGGAGAGGCCGGATAGGCTAGGACATTTTACCCTGGAGTGTCAGAGGCTGAGGGGTGACCTTAAAGTGGTTTATAGAATCATGAGGTGCATAGATAAGGTGAGTAGCCACAATATTTTCTCAGGTAGAGGAGTCTAAAACTAGAGGGCATAGGTTTAAAGTGAAAGGGAAAGGTTTGAAAGGGGCCTGAGGGGAAACTTTTTAACAAAGAGGGTGGTGGATATATGGAACGAGCTACCAGAAGTGGTAGGGTGGGTACAATTACACCATTTAAAAGACGTTTAGACAGATATATGCATGGGAAAGGTTTAGAGGGATATTTCCTGTGCTGTTTAGCTCTATGACTCAATGATAGCAGAGTCGTTGCCTCCTGACAAGAGGGATGCCACTAGCTGTGGCTCCTTTTCCTTTTTTTACCAAATGAATTACATTTCAGCCTCTATTGCTGTGTTGACCAACAGGAAATTGTATTGCAATCTTCAAATGTGAAATGTAAAATGTGAGCCCTGTACTTCCTCTCAAGGGTCCGACAGGGGCCGGCCACCTGCAGGTTTTGTCCAGGACCACAGGAGAAGAAATTGTGTGGCCTGAAGGCAGAATCAAGCCATAAGAGAGGAAGCTGTGGTTTGAGGGCAGAATCCAAACCATTACATCTCTCTCCAGAAATGCCATCTTACCTGCTGAATCATTCCTGCATTTTCCATTTTTATTTTGTAACAGTAATTGGCTACATCATTAATTTCCTGAAGTTTCATTGCACAATGGTAAACATCTATTGTGCAGTGAGAAGCACTGGATTAATCTGACTGGCAATGAGGACTTAGTCTATTCACAAATTTTCTTAACATGATATCAAATGCTCCAGTTATTCTGAAATGACCCTGGCTATGTAACATCTGAACCAACATTAAATTGTTTATTATTTTCAGGGTTTTCTGGGCATAATTATGTGAAACTCTTTTGTCAAGTAGTTTACTTTTGCATGCTTTTCTTTTTTCCCACTATTAATCACCAGCCCAATATTTATGTTGATTTAAATGATATCCCAATTTTCAAGCCTTCATTAAAATGAGCATTTGGCATCTGGCCAAGGTATAAATTGCTTTTTGTGCTCTCCAAAATATTTTTGGAACTGCCATTCAGGATGATATCACAACATTCAGTAAATGAGAATGCTATAGTCAAGGTGACCAGGTGCATTGTTACCTTACTTGGCTTTACTGTAAACCCAAATGAATCCTGTTCAGACAATCAGACACAGTTTGGACTCTCTTGATTCAATTGTAATCCATATTGCCTCCAAATGTTTCTGAGGGGATCGATAGTAATTGTGACACAATGGTTGTCTTGTAGTTAATAAAACATGCTATTGATAACACTTGATACACTATGCATTAGCTCACTTTCAGAAAGAAAGAACTTATTTTTATACTGGGGCAATGTTCATCCCTTAACCAGTGCCTCTCTAGCCTCAGGTGAGCTATAAAGCAGGCTGACGCTTGGTGTCTCCATTTGCACTAATGGAATATTTCACTTCTATTAGTTTCCAAAATTTCTTATCCAATGTACTCTTGGTTGTCAATATTGTCAAAGAAAAAAAAGTCAGAAGATTAAAGAGTGCAAAGAAGATTTACGAGAATGTTGCCAGTGTATGGGGGCCTGAGTTATAGGGAGAGGTTGGGCAGGCTGGGACTTTATTCCTTGGAATGTAGGAGATGATGGGTGACCTTGAAGAGGTATATAAATTATGACGGACATTGATAGGGTGAGTGCATGCAGTCTTTTTCCCAAGGAAAGGGAACCAAATACTAGAGGGCAAAGGTTTAAGGTGAGAGGGGAAAGATTGAAAAGGGACCTTAAGGAACAACCTCTTCACACAGAGGGTGGTGTATATATGGAACGAGCTGTCAGAGAAAGTGATTGAGGCAGGTACAATAACAATACGTAAAAGACATTTAGACAGGTACATGGATAGGAAAGGTTTCGAGGGATATGGGACAAATGCAGGCAAATGGGACTAGTTTAGGTGGACACCTTGGTTGGTATGGACCAGTTGGGTCAAACGGCCTGTTTCAATGCTGTATTACTCTCTGACTCTATGATTCTATATAAGGAGAGAGAAAAAAGTATTTATGGCATTTTACATCCCCTTAATTCCAAAGCTTTGCTCAGCAGTGCATGTCTGTCCCAATAACCTGGCCCAAATTAAATAATTTGAACTCATTCACCCCTTTAGATTTATAAGTCTCTTCCAAAACTAAGTTTAAGGGCTGTAAGTGTAATGAAGACCATTTCGTCCATAAGACTTACAAAGCTTGTTTGAAAAACTCTATCAACTTTAATCTAATTATTCACCATTAAAAGCTAATATTTATAAAAAAAGCAACATGATAAGATGTAAATGTCAATCATAAATATAAAAGCAAAAATAAAGATAATCTGTAAATGTTAATAAAATCCTGACTGCAGAATATAAAGGAAGCACTGGGGAAATAGCGCACTCAAAGGTTAATCATTTTCTTGATAAAACCCAATACAGTTCAGCTTCTTCGCTATATAATATTCAAAGCAGAGTGCTGTTAACCTACAGAGAACACCTGCCAGATTTCACAGGAGAGTTATTTGAAAATGCTTTTATCTGCTTCTTTTCATTCGCTCAGTATTCACATATTCACTCAAGCTGTTCACCCACCATCAGATTATAACGTATGCACTTCAACTTTAATTGTATCAACATGTTCTACAAAGAGCCATGATAGGCAATGGGGGAAGGGGAATTTCTGCTTTCAAACCTTGTCATCTGTCAATGAGAACCTGGGAGAATATATCTGGAATGTGTCCATTGGAAGGTTTGTGAACATAAGCTCTGAAACTGAAGTCGCAATGTTTGAGAAGCAAGGACAGAAAATGTTGGAAGGACTCCACCAGTCAGGGAGCATCTGTGAAGAGAGGATTAGAGTAAACTCTTCAGGTTACTGACCTTTCATGGTGAAGCCTGTTGTATGTCTGTCACCCTGCCGAAAGAGGGTGTCTCCCATCCCTACAAATGGGAAAAGATTGGCCAAAGGTGACTTGCCAGATTTATGCAGGGAACTAATATGCACCTCACCTCCCTAACAAATAGAAATTCCTTTTTCATTTATTCCTGGAGTAAGACTGGTGAATTTACCCTTTGTTGTCCAGATAATACTGTGTGGGCCTCCCTGATATATTGTAATACTTTTATTCCCTCTTCTTTATTCTTTTCCTCCTCCTTTCTGTTCTCTCTTCACCATTCTGCTTTTTTATCCCTTTCTTATCATCTTCCAATTATTTTTCCATCGCCAGCTTCGCCTGAAGAATGCTTTAACCGTCCATTCCCCATGTGCATGGCTATATTTGAATGAATGCCATCAGTCAAAAGAGAAAAACAAATTCCTGACACTGGAGACATGAGAAATTCTGCAGATGCTGGAATCTGGAGCAATACACAAAAAGTGCTGGAGGAACTCAGCAGGTCAGGCAGCATCCATGGAGGGAAATAAACAGTTGACGTTTCGGGCCGAGACCCTTCATCAGGACGGGGAAGGAAGAGGGCAGCAGCCAAAATAAGAAGGTGGGGGGAGGGGGAAGGAGTGATAATGAATATGTCGCTGGCAGAGTTCCTCTGTTCAGGAGGGAGGACAAAAGATTCCAGAAAATTTCACAAGGTGAGATTGGCCATTAAAAAGTGTGGAGCAATTTCTTCACTCAGTGAGCTGAGAATCTTGCATTTGTCTACTCTCCAGGGATGTGGATCCATTGTCAATGAGTATATTTAGGAATGAGATGAATACATTATTGGACACTGAGATAATCATGAGATTTGGGGTCAGGCCTAATTTTGCATAACCCTGCTCTCTATTTTGAAAAGTCTGCAGGAAGCTTGCCGAGACTGCCTGGTCCATGTAATACTTGAAGTTCGGAGTTCGAAGAGATTTGGTATGTCCCCAAAGACTCTTGCAAACTTCTATAGATTTATGATGAAGAGCATTCAGACTGGTTGCATCACAACCTGGTATGGAGGCTCCAATGTACAGGATCGCAAGAGGCTGCAGAGGGTTGTAGACTCAGCCAGCTCCATCATGGCCACAACCCTCCCCGCCATCGAGGACATCTTCAAGAGACAGTGCCTCAAGTGGGCGGCATCCATTACTAAGGATCTCACCATCTGGGACATGCCCTCCATCGGGGAGGAGGTACAGGAGCCTAAAGACCCACACACAATGATTTAGGAACAACTTCTTCCCCTCCACCATCAGATTTCTGAACCCATGAACTCATGAACACGACTTTGTTATTCCTTTTTTTTTGCACTACTTATATATTTATTTTGTAATTTATAGTAATTTCATGTCTTTGCACTGTACTGCTGTCACAAAACAACAAATTTCACAACATGTAAGTCAGTGATAATAAACCTAATTCTGATTCAGATTCTGAAGTTTGAGCAAGAAGTAATTCTGCAGCTTAACATGAAAGGACAAGTTGTGATATAACAGGAAAGTGGCTATATTGTTTGGAGTGCCACAGCAGAGACATGGGGAGTACTGCCTCTGATGACAATAAGTTGGAGGCCTTGTTGTTGGACTTAGATCAAAGGAAGATTTTGGTCTGGAATTCTGTCCCTCACAAAGTACAGTGGCAGTTGTATGGAGGCAGTTTTCCAACTGAAGTGGTGCTGAGGCAGTCGTTCAATAAATAACCATTGAACCCGCTTTCCTGAAGTAATCATACTTCTGTGTTTCAACATTATTAAAGGGGCCATCAAATTTATCAGAGAATTGTGTTGTAAACTCTTGGTACTTTCCATGCTCTTGTTTCATGATCGTGTTTTTCTCTTTGGAAATGGAGCTAGCAGATGAGCATCAAACAAGCAATGCAAAGTTCACCACTCACTCCTGTATCTGACAATAAGGGTTTTAAATGCCACACATCCTTTAACATTGTAAAACTTCTCAAGGCAATTTACAGCAGTGAACATAGAACATAAAATATTACAGCACAGTCAGCCCACAATGTTATGCTGACATTTTATTCTGCCCGGAGACCTATCTAACCCTTCCCTCCCACATAGCCCTCCATTTTTCTATCATTCATGTGCCTATCTAAGAGTCTCTTAAATGTCCCTAATGTATTTGCCTCCACCACCTCTGCTGGCAGTGTGTTACACGCACCCACCACTCTCTGTGTAAAAAACTTACCTCTGATATCCCCCCCCCCCGATACCTTCCTCCACTCACATAAAAATTATGCCCCTTCATGTTAGCCATTTTCATCCTGGGAAAAAGTCTCTGACTGTCCACTCGATCTATGCCTCTTATCATCTTGTACACCTCTATCAAGTCACTTCTCATCCTCCTTCTCTCCAAAGAGAAAAGCCCAAGCTCGCTCAACCTATCCTCATAAGACATGCTCTCCAATCCAGGCAGCATCCTGGTAAATCTCCTCTGCACCCTCTCTAAAGCTTCCACATCTTTGCTATATTGAGGCGACCAGAATTGAATACAATACTGCAAGTGTGGTCTAACCAGAGTTTTATAGAGCTGAAACATTATCTCACAGCTCTTGAACTCAATACTCTGACTAATGAAGGCCAACACACCATTTGCCTTCTTAACAACCCTATTGACCTCCGCAGCAACCTTGAGGGATCTATGGATGTGGACCCCAAGATCTCTCTGTTCCGCCACACTGCTAAGAGTCCTGTTATTAACCTTGTATTCTGCCTTCAAATTCAATCTTTCAAAGTGTATCACTTCACACTTTCAAGCAAACAATTCTGCATGTACATGAACAACATCAATAATGGAGCAAACTTGATGAGCTTTTACGGCAGACTTCATCTCTTGTTTAAAAATGAGTAACACAGACTCTGCAAGCTTTCTTGTCTGAAGCCTTAGATGAACTCACCGGTCTTAAGTAGTGCCAAAACATATTCAGAATGCTCAATTTAATGTCCCATTAGTAAAATTAATTCCTATAATGTGACTTTGAACTAAAGTGTCAGTTGATTTTATGTACTGTTGTGACAGTGGGACAAAGGAACAATTTTCTGATTCTGATCCAACATGAATCAAACATTGTTGCTTTGCAGATAGCCTCCATTCAGCTAACTGTTTCAGTTTGCCTACCAATAGAATTCCCCATCTTCCTCCCTCCCTGACTATCTGTCCCCGGCTACCTAACTGTTCCAATGAAGCTCAATGCAGTTTCAAGGAGCCATACCTTATTTTACAACTGGATATGTTACAGTCTTGCCGGCAACACTGAGGTCAACAATTTCAGGTTATTCTGCTCTTCCCATTCCTATCTTGTTCCAATATCACCTTTATTCACCTGGCACCATTATCACTTTTGTCACTTCATTTCTTCTGCCAGGAGAATGGGGTTGAGAGGGAATAATAAATCATCCATGATCAAATGGTGGAACAGACTTGACTGGCCGAATGGCCTAATTCTGCTCCTATGTCTTATGGTCTTGTGGTCACCTTGTCAGAGACCTTCCCTTTTGTTCATTCCTCCTCCTCCTCTTCTTTTCTCTGTATCTTCAAAATGTTTATATCTAGCTTTATCCAGTTCTGATGAAAAATCATCGAGCTGAAACAACAACTCCACTTTGATCTCTACGGATACTGCTGATCCACTGGATACTTACAGCATTCTCTGTTTTATTTCAAGTAACTGGGATTTGTAATATTTTTATTTTGTGTCACACCAATAAGAATTCCCTTTAAGGCAAGGGGAGAGACCATAAGACCATAAGACATTGGAGCAGAACTAAGCCATTCGGCCCATTGAGTCTGCTCCGCCATTCGATCATGGCTGATTTACTTTTCCCTTTCAACTCCATTCTCCTGTCTTCTCCCTGCAACCTTTGACATCCTGACTAATCAAGAACCTATCAACCTCCGCTTTAAATATACCCAATGACTTGGGCATCACAGCCGTCTGTGGCAATGAATTCCACAGATTCATCACCATCTGGCTAAAGAAATTCCTCCTCATCTCCGTTCTAAAGGGATGCCCTCCTATTCTGAGGCTGTGCCCCCGGTCCTAGACTCTCCCACTACTAGAAACATCCTCTCCACGTCCACTCTGTCCAAGCCTTTCAATATTCAATATGTTTCAATAGCATCCCCCCTCGTCCTTCTAAACTCCAAGTACAGGCCCAGAGCCATCAAATGTTCCTCATATGTTTACCCTTTCATTTCAGGGATCGTTCTTGTAAACCTCCTCTGAACCCTCTCCAATGCCAGCACATCCTTCCTTAGATAGGGGGCCCAAAACTGCTCACAATACTCCAAATGTGGTCTGACCAATGCCTTATAAAGCCTCAGCATTACAACCTTGCTTTAATATTCTAGTCCTCTCAAAATGAATGCTAACATTGCATTTGCCTTCCTTACTACTGACTCAACCTGCAAGTTAACCTTTAGGGAATCCTGCACTAGGACTCCCAAATCCCTTTGCACATCTGATTTCTGAATTTTGCTCCCCATTTAGAAATTAGTCTGCAACTTTATTCCTTTTACCAATTATTCCATGGAACTTTATTCCATGACCATACACTTCCCTACACTGTATTCCATCTGCCACTTCTTTGCCAATTGTCCCAACCTGTCCAAGTCCTTCTTCAGACTCCCTGCTTCCTCAACACTATCTGCCCCTCCACCTATCTTTGTATCATCTGCAAACTTGGCCACAAAGCCATCAATTCTGTCATCCAGATCATTAACATATAATGCGAAAAGTAGCGGACCCAACACAGACCCCTGTGGAACACCACGAGTCACTGGCAGCCAACCAGAAAAGGCCCCCTTTATTCCCACTCTTTGCCTCTGCCAGTGAGCCAATCTTCCATCCATGCTAGTACCTTTCCTGTCATACCATGGGCTCCTATCTTGTTTAGCAGCCTCATGTGCGGTACCTTGTCAAAGGCCTTCTGAAAATCCAAGGAAAAGAGTGGTGGTGGGGAGGGGGGGGGGAGTGGGTCTGAAGTTGGCAGCACAATGGCACAACTCAGAAGTGTTGCTTCATAGCTTCAGCAACCCAGGCTCAATTCTGA
This sequence comes from Pristis pectinata, assembly GCF_009764475.1. Taxonomy (NCBI): domain Eukaryota; kingdom Metazoa; phylum Chordata; class Chondrichthyes; order Rhinopristiformes; family Pristidae; genus Pristis; species Pristis pectinata. The sequence continues at coordinate 124,904,751 of NC_067407.1, read as the reverse complement.
CCTTAGGCGGAGCTTGCATGTTCTCCCTCTGACCGCATGAGTTTCCTCTGGGTGCTCTAACTTCCCAAAGACATGCAGGTTGGTAGGTTAATTGGCCAATGTAAACTGCCTCTAGTGTGTAGGTGAGCGGTAGAATCTGGGTGGAGTTGATAAGAATGTGGGGAGAGTAAGAACACGTCATTAGTTTAATTTGGCATAATGGTCAGCACAGACATTGTGGGCTGAAGGGCCTGTTCCTGTGCTGTACTGTTCTATGTATGTTTTATTTGTGTAGGATTAGTGTCAATGGATGTTTGATGGTCAATGCAAACTCTGTGGGCTTGAAGGCCTTGTCTCTGTGCTCTATGACTCTATGATTCAATGACAAGTATCAGACTTCATCAGCTGGCACTGTGGCTAATAATGCCCTGTGCATTGTTGTGTAAGGAGTTTCCTTTGCAAGCATTCCTTGTGAAGCTTTTTTGACTTGGAATTGCAAGTACATGAGTGACATTTATGGTATCTGACACATTCAATTTGGTCACTTATCTACCTCAAAGTTGAAGTACTCTGAACAATGAATGATATTTGTGTTTCTGGCTCAGCTTGATTGATTCAAATAAAGCAGTTCAAAAACAATGTGGCCCGGATTTCACTGAACCCAGACTACCTGTACTCGCCACTTGCAACCTCCTTGGTCCTGAACTTAGCTGGATTTGACTGGCCAGACAACCCTGGATTTGAGCAACAAAGCCCTGAGAGGCAGCAGGGACTGAATGTCATAATGCAGTGACATGGGTGAGCCAGAACAAGCCCTGCCCACAGAATTCCTCTGGAAGCCTTTGGTAGTGGCAAGGACCTGTGAAAGTCAAAACACTGCAGATGCTGAAAATCTGAAATGAAAATGAAAGATGCTAGAAATGCTCAGGTCTGGCAGCATCTCTGGAAAACAGAGTTAATACTTCAGGTTGAAGACCCTTTGCCAAAACAGTGTATCCAGCTTTGCTGACTGTTAAACTTTTGCAGAACATCTAAATGTCTCTGACATTCGGAATCATTCAAAACCCAACAAAAATTGAGGAAATAACTTAAACTGTTTAAACATTATTTTAATTTCTTAAAAATTCATTCAAAACATTTAAATGCTAAATAATTAAAAAAGTTAACTAAACTGCAAAAAATTAAGATAAGATGAGATATCTTTATTGGTCACATGTACATCAAAACAGAGTGAAATGCATCTTTTGCGTAGAGTGTTCTGGGGGCAGCCTACAAGAGTCGCCACACCTCCGGTGACAACATAACATGCCCTCAACTTCCTAACCTGTACGTGTTTGGAATGTGGGAGGAAACCAGAGCACCCGGAGGAAACTGGAGCACCTGGAGGAAACCCACGCAGACATGGGGAGAATGTACAAACTCCTTACAGACAGTGGCCGGAATTGAACCCAGGTCATTGGTGCTGTAATAGTGTTACGCTGACCGTTACACTACAGTGCCTGGACTATTGGGGATCTTAATTTATTACATTTCTCCTTCACAGGCCAATTCAATAAGCATGCAGATACTGTGTCATATCTAACCTGGCACAGTTTCTGATATAAGATTCCCTGCTGTAAATATTGGGGACTCTCAGTAAGATCCATGTGGTGCCCAGTAGTGGAACAAGCAGGGAAACTGGTGGCAAATCCTATTGCTGAACTGCCAGCAAAATCTAGGTTAATACAACGCTGTACCTAAATCTTTTTTACTCTTGCTCATCTAATTTTAAACGTAGTGAGTTTACTGTGGATCCAGTCAATCCACTTGATGAACAAAAGGAAGATTTTCACCATTAAAAGCTTTGGTAATACTCAATATAGTCCTGTATCTGCAAGTTGCCAGAACTACTCAAAAATTTGTTTGCATAATTTCGGTATACAATGCATAAAGAAAAAAATGTCAGAAGCAAATAAAAAATTTGTCATCAATTCTGTCATCCAGATCACTAACATGTAACATGAAAAGCAGCAGACCTAACGCTAACCCCTGTGGAACACCACTATTCACCAGCAGCCGACCAGAAAAGGTCCCCCTTTTCCCTACTCTTTGCCTTCTGCCAGTCAGCCAATCTTCTAACCATGCTAGTACCTTTCTGTAATACCATGGGCTCTTATCTTGTTTATCAGCCTCATGTGCGGCTCCTTGTCAAAGGCCTTCTGAAATTCCAAGGAAAAGAGTGGGGGGGGGACGGTGGGGTTTGAAATTGGCAGCACAATGGCACATCTCAGAGAAGTGCTGCTTCACAGTTTCAGCAACCCAGGTTCAATTCTGACCTTAGGCACTCTCCGTGTGGAATTTGCATGTTCTCCCTGTGACTGTGTGGGTTTCCCCTGAGTGCTCTATCTTCCTCCCACTTCCCAAAGCAAATAAAAAACATGAAATATTTATTGCATCAACATCACCTTGCCCTATCTTGCAACAAAATATATTTTTCCCACTGTGGAACAGATAATGGTTGGGTAATAGATATTATGATTATTGAAAAGGGAAGAATAAAATTCAGATATAAAAACAGAAAATACTAAAAACACTCAACAGGTCAGGCAGTATCTGTGCAGAGAGAAACAGCATCACTCTGCCTGACATGCTGAGTGTCTTTAGCATTTTCTGTTTTTATGTCAGATTTCCAGAATCTAAAGTTTTTTTTTGATTTTCAGCAAAATTCAATGTTAGTCATGCAAGTACAGTTCAGCTGGAATATAAATGCAATATGGGAAAGCTATGTATGTCTAATGCATTTGTTGGTTTGACCTTCCACAATTTCACTCTATTTACCCTGTAACTATTAATCTTAATATATAGAAGAATAACTAATACAATAGGATCTGGAATATAAAGACCAGAATTACACTACAAACACATACTGTTGTCTGTCATATGCCTTGGGACACCTTGGGAATATGGAAGGCACAAAGGGTGCCTGCTGATTTGTGTGGACTCGGTGAACTGAAGAACTGTTTCTGTGCTCTATGGCTCAATATTTGTCAGAATATTGGCTAGCTGTTAGCTTTGACAGGGAGGTATTCTACTTGGGTTCTGATAAGAAAATTTGTGAGCGAAGTCTCTGTAGTTTATTGTAATTTAAACCATAAGATGATGTTATTCATATTCATACCCTGTAACTAAAAAGTTACAATAACTTTATTATTAGATTTATTTACATAATGATCAGATATCATTTAATTTCCCTGATAAACATTAGCTTACAAGGTGTTACCGATAGATTATAAGAGGTTACCAACAAGGTTAGTTTGTTGGGAAACAGCTCTGATTTCTGTCAACAATGTGTCTGTCTATTCAGCAGTGGAGTATTAATATCAATAAAATACTCCTTTATTTCAATAATGCGGATAACTGCACTTTTTACTTTGCACTAAAATTTCGCAATTTTGATTCCAACTCAAAATATCAAATCTGACCAAACCTGCCTCCACCATTATGGTGGCAGAATGAGAAAATGGCTGTCCTCCTGCTCCCAGAAAATGGATGAGCAATTTAAGTAAGTTGACAGCCTTTCAGTTAACCTGTTTTACAGGAAGAACTATAATATGGAGACAAAGGAGATTGCAGATGATGGAATCTAGAACAAAACCAGAATGCTGGAAGAACTCGGGCAGTCAAGCACATCCGTGGAGGCAATAGGTCAAGGTTTCGGGCAGGTTGAGATACTGAATCAGGGCTGGGAGGGAACAGGAAAGATTGCAAGTATATAGTGATATAGAGGGGGGCTGGGAAAGATGCTGCTGGTTGATAGGTGGGACCAGATGGGGAAGGGTTGATGGATAGATGAAGCTAGGTGAGGTGGGCAGGGGGAGGAAGATGGGTGTGGGCAGGTCAGTGTGCATGGGAGGAGAGCAGGGGCTGTGGGTTACCTAAAATTGGAAAATCCAATGTTCATACCATTAGGTTGTAAGCTACCCAAGCAGAATATGAGATGTTCCAGTTTATGTCTGACTTCTCCGTAGCTATGGAGAAGGCTCGGTACAAGTTAGTGCGGGAGTGGGAAGGAGAGTTAAAATGACATCCAACAGAAACCTTGAAATGGCCATTGTTGACAGAATGTGGGTGCTGTGCAAAATAATCACCCAGTCTACACTTGGTTTCACCAATGTAGAGGAGGCCACACTGCAAGCACTAAATGCAGTAGGCCAGGTAGGAAGAGGTGTAGGGAGACCTCTGCCTCACTTGAAGGGCTGCTTGGGTCGCTGGAGGGAGGAGGGGAAGGGACGTGTTGCCACCCCACCAGTTGCAGGGGAAAGGACCAGAGAGTGGGGTGGGGAGGGATGAATGGACAAGGAGTCCTGTGGAGACTGGTCCCTGTAGAAAGAAGAAAGAGGGGGGAGAATGGAAGACATGACTGATGGTGGGATCACATTGGCGCAGGACGATGTTTTGGAATGTGGAGACTGGTGGGGTGAAAGGTGAAGAGAAAGGTAACTCTGTTGCTGTTCTGCCTGGGGAGGGGTGTGGAGGGAGTTCAGAGCAGACATGTGGGAAATGGAGGGAATACACATGAGGGCTCCATTGACTACTGCTGGGGGGATATTTCTGGAGTCCTAGAGCAGAAGGCTTCATCTTGAGACAAGTGCGGCACAGGCAGAGAAATTGGGAAAAAGGAATGGCATCCTTACAGGACGCAGTGTGGGAAAAAGTATAGTTGAGGCAGGTGTGGGAGTCGGGTGGGTTTATAGAAGATGTCAGTGGCAAGTCTGTCTCCTGAGATGGAGACAGTGAGATTCAGAAAAGGTCATCTCCTCCCCTTCTGGCTCTACCTATCACCTACCAGCTCCTTCATCTGGACTGAAAAATAGAGGGGAGATAGCCATTATACAAGGGTGAAGGGAAGAGGTGGATCAGGAGCTAGCAAGTGACAGATGGATCGTGGTGAGCAAGAGATAGGTGGATACTTTCAGGAACTGTTGGCTACGTTTATACTTGGAGGTTTCTTGAACTTTAATAGAAATGAAATCGGACAAGGTGAAAATTGGGTTTCAAATTTTCATTGGCTGCTTAATGCTATCATGAAAGCCAAAGAAAAAGCACACAAATATGGCACAAAATAGGCTTTCTTTTCCTTCAAAGATGCGAAACAAATGTGGTTTAATGTACAAAAAGAAAGACTTCCACTTGTATCATTATCTTGAATGACCTCAGTATATTATTCAAGTTTGTTGAAGCATTTTTAAAGAGCCATCAACGTGATAAAGTAGGAAACATAACAACCAACCTGCACACATTAAGCTTCCATAAACTGCAAAGATTTTAATGACCAGATCAACTTTTTATGGCAATATGGATATATATTGGTCATGCTATCTGTGAGTAGACCCCAACTCTTTTTTTGGAATCTGTTCCACCCTCCTGAAAGGGCCAGAGGGGATTTTGTTTTAACAGCTCATTCAAAAGTTGGCACCTCCAACATTACAGAACTCCCTCAATGTTGCTGCAGTCTCGGCCTGTAGTGGGACTTGAACCCAAGAACTGAGGGGTAAGAGCTGTCCCTGAGTCATGGTTGACATCCTTTCACTTCCAAATTTCTACTTATTCTCTACTGTATACTGAGGGGTTAAGTTAGATGAATACTCTGTTAATAAGGCAGCAGAGCAGGTTAATGTACAAGACTGACAGAACAAAGAGTGATATTGGTGGTTAAATTTTTGCTTCTGATTTTAATTGCTCCTTGCCTGGGTATTATCAACTGGTTAAAGTTAAAATTGTTCTTGAGCCTGAGAGTAGTAGATACACTCCCAGCAAAAGTAAGGACTGACAAATGCCATTACATTATCTTTGAAAAGCACTAAAATGTGGCTGAAGTTCAAAAACGATACCACTGTGCCTTCAGATAGTGAGTCCACAGTGAATTGGGCACAATGCCCTCTCTGATTCACATTCCAATTGGAAGCATGGAACCTGTCAATCCTTTCTGAACAGGAACACAATTACGAGTAAATTGCAGTATGGATCAGGTAAGTCAGACTAAATGACTGCATTCACTGACATGAGCCCCCATCCAACCTACTGCAGCTATTTTCATCTGCTCATCCTTCCAACTCCTTTCTTCATTGTGGGATACTCTGGCCTCCCTATGGATGCATCTACATACCTGCCTCAATTACTGCGTGTTCTACATCCTCACCGCTCTCTGGATGAAGAGCTTTATTGGGAATTTTTGACTGCATTTATTGAGTTGTAAAGTCAATCAGCATGGAAACAGGCTCACTGAGTCCCCACTGACCATCAATCATCCACTGACACTAATCCTACACTAATACCATTTTGGTCTCCACACATTCCCACTGACTTGCCCCCAGATTCTACCATGTACCTATGTATTAGGGACAATTTATAGTGGCCAATTAACCTACCAACCTGTAGGTCCTTGGGACGTTCGAGAAAACCCAGAGGTAACCCACACGATCACAGGAGAACAGGCAAACTCGACACAGACAGCTCGGGAGATCAGAATCAAACCCAATTCACTGGAGCTGTGAGGCAGTAGCTCCACTATCTGCACTGCCATGTTCTCTTTGAATAAACAAGTAAAAGTTTAGTAGAACAGAATTTTTAAAGAGTGTATTCAATTAGGGATAGTAGGAGAGAGTCAGAGATGTTTAGTTTGGAAAATCCATTGGTTAGGGTCTTGGCAGCTGGAGACATGGTCAACAATGTTTACGTTCGATGATGACTCAAAGTCCAGAGTTGGAGGAGAGCAGAGAACGCAAGAAACTGCAGAGAGTTGTGGACGCAGCTCAGTACATCATGGAAGCCAGCCTTCCCTCCATGGACTCTACACTTCTCATTGCCTTGGTAAAGCAGCCAACGTAATCAAAGACCCCACTCAGCCTAGGCATTTTCCCTTTTCCCCCCTCCCATTGGGCAGAAGATACAAAAGCCTGAAAGCACATACCACTGGGCTCAAGGACAGCTTCTATCCTGCTGTTGTCAGACTACTGCACGGTCCCCTAGTACGATAAAATGGACTCTTGACCTCACAATCTACCTTGGTATGGCCTTGCAGACATACAAGTATTGTCTCTCTGCACTGCACTTTCTCTGTAACTGTAACACTTTATTCTACATTCTGTTATTGTTTTCCCTTGTACTACCTCAATGCACTGTTGTAATGAAATGATCTGTATGGACGGCATGCAAAACCATGTTTTTCACTGTACCTCTGTAAATGTAACAATAGTAAACAATTTACCAATTTACCAATCTTGCTGGGTTGTAGAGATTACACATATCTGGTGAGATTAGAAAATGAAGACAGAAGTTTTAAAATCAAGGTGTTTATTAACTGGGAACCAGGACAGGTCAGCAAGCACAACAGAGGGTAAATGGGATCACATGGAATAGAACACGGGTAGCTGGATTTTGAATGATTTCCAAGCTTATGGAAAGTGGGATGAGCAAGGCCAGCACTGGAATCATCGAGCTGAAAGGGAACAACGAGCCTTTCAGCAGTGAAAGAGGTAAGTCAGGAACTGAATCAGGCAATGTTGCCCAGTTGGAAGTAGGTGCTGCCAGTGATTGTGTAGATATGTGGTCTGAAGGAACACATATGACAGCACGGTTATGAACAGACTGGTTCGACCTCAAGCAAATCCAGGGAAAACAATGTAGAAGGTGGCAAGGAAAGGCAATTTGTTGCAGGGATCATGAACCAGGGCTTTGTTCTTTCCAGTATTTAGTTGAAGAAAATATCTGTTCATCCAGAACTGGATGTCAGACAAACAGCCTGTCAATTTAGAGATTGGGGCTGGAGGTGAAGTAAGGTTTACGTGGATGATTGTCTACTCTGTGAAAGTCGGCCACACTGGTAATGCCATAGAAATATTATCCTGGAATCCAAATGCTCAAGCCTCAGGGGTTGGAGCTTTATTATTTGATTGATATCATCACGTCTTTGATGGTTGCAAAAAATTTATACCGCACTTAATCATTGCTTGCATGGGCCATTAAATAAAGTGGATGATGCTACGCTGGAAATTCTGTGCTTCTTCAAATTTTTGTGAATGTTACTGCTTTGAAATTCAAAATAGGAGATAGAACATCCCAGATGCATTCAGGAAAGAAAATCTACTTAAATATTTTGCAAAGATACAGGTCGATTGAAATACAAATCAAGACATGGTTGTGATTTATTATTAATTTAATGTAAGGACAGATTCAGCAGTTTGCATCACCAGTAATTGATATTATACGTGATAATAAGTCCTTTTATTATATGGAAGCCAAAAAGAATTAGGTTTGGAAGACATTTCTGCAAAAGAAACTATTTTTTATTTGCAATGATAGATAGGGCAGATAATCAGAGTCCAGGATAGATTGTCAGTGTCTTTTTACTGGGGTGGAAATGTTGAATACTTGAGAGGATACCTTTAAGCTGAGAAGGGGAAAATTTATAGGAGATTTATATGAGGCAAGTTTTTTTTTACACAGAGAGTGGTAGTGCCTGGAATGCACTGTCAGGGGAAGTGTTGGAAATGGCAGATACAACAGCAACAGTTAAGAGGAATTTAGATGATCAGGCAGGGAATGGAGGGACATAGACCGTGTGCAGTCAGATGGGATTAGTTTGGGTTGGCATCAACATTGTGGGCCGAAGGGCCTGTTCCTGTGCTGTACTGTTCTATCTTCTTGCCCTTTCCCTGTGCTTTACCCAGCAGCCGATCTGCTTCAACAAGCCCAGCTCCCTCACCCAGCACTGCAATCCTGTTCTGGGAATCCAATTCAGTGACTTTGGTTGAGGTAAAAATTTTGGCTAGGCACTGAAGGGACGTCCGGTTCTTCCACTTCCGCTGGAATGGTTTCCATCCATTTGGAGAGTAGTTGGGGCCTAAGAGGTGGGAGCACAGATCCTTTTTTGGCAAGTTGCTTTGCAAAGCTGTGTTTGATGACACCGCAAGTATCGGCTCATTTCAAGGAAACAAAATATATCGCTTTCATCATTCTCTGTGAGGACACAGCAAAGTCTTAAATATGCCTCAAGTAACGTCACTACTGACTTCGGAGGGAAAGGAATGGTCGACGTTTTGTATTGAAACCCTGCATCAGGATTCTCGCCCCCCACCCCCGATGCTTCTCGACCCACTGAGTTCCTCCAGCAGATTGTTTGTTGCTCTAGATTCCATTGTCTGCAGTCTTCGAGATGCTCTGTCATAAATTCATTCCAAATCTTTCAGGATTGCCTGGTTAAAATATGTCTTGATGATGATGGGAAATGGCCCCCACTCCCACTCCCACTCCCACTCCAGGTAACAATCTTTCTCCATGGGACTTGGCTGTGGAACAGATAGCCAATCATAACTCAAGGGCAGGATGTCCTCTTCTTGTTGTTAAGGTGCCACACTGCAGCACTTCACACGTAGTTCCTCTATTGGATCCCATTGCAATTCCACGTTAGGAAAGAGAATTGATCTGCAAAGCGTAAAGAGAGTGTACTGTGAAGGTGAAATGTTGGCCATTTCAAAGCCTCAGAGGAAACGGTTTGGTTGAGCACTCACTGCAGGGTTTCCAGTTGCTGAAACTATATTCACATTGGCTGAATTAAGCAGCTCTCTGAGTTAATTGATTCCACCAGGGTGAAAATTCGTCAGCAACGCTTCAGGTGAATTACAAGCGTTTTCTCAATTTATCATAGCTGTCAGCTGTTTATCAGGAAATCTGGGACTTGTTAACCCGCCTAGTCTATGTTTACATTGCACAAGTGTGCTGTGAGGCTTATTTTTATGCAATAAAACCTTTCAGCACGAACCGTCGATAAAATAAGATTTAAACCAAGGGAAAATGACTGCCAGATCTGTAAATGCAGAGAGTCAGGGACGCTTGTTAGGGGAGGAATAGTCTCAATATCAGACGCCCGGAGAAGAGAAGCTGAAACAAAAGAAAAGTTGAACTGATGTGGAAGAACTTGAGGATGACCTTGAGGTGAGTCAATAAACTCTTCGCTGCTCGCATCTTGTGTGTCGGTGTGAAATAGGAGAAAACACTTGGGTGATGTGGAGAGAGAATCCATCGCCTCTTGTCGAACCGTTGATGAAGTCGGACTTCGGAGCGCTGAGAATAGTTTGCAGATGACACCCCTGTTTAAAGTGAATCAAAGTGGTGATGTGTTGTTACAGTTCTGACGGCGAGGACGGGAGGTATTTTTTAACTCGCTGGTAAATAGCAGAGGCTAGTAATTCTTTCACTGTTAAGATATAGATGTGTTTTGCTCACTTTCTCCCCTGCGATAATAACTTGGTAGTAACAACATTTGTCGCAAGTGTAAATCAACCACGGTGCTCAAGTGACTTTTTTTGTTGTTGGGGGGCGCTGTTATTTAAAAAAAAACTTTGCAGGTTTTTTTAAGTAAGGCTCCTGAAATAGTTTTGTGGATGAGAGAGAAGGGCAGGCTTGATTGATTGGAATCCCATTTAAACTGATGCAAGATACTTCTGTGACAGTCATCTTCACAACACTTGCGGCTTTTGCAATGCCTCTGCGTGAAACATCTGATAGTCTGTAATAGACTATCCAGTCACTATAAAGCAGAAAACTACTCCAAGCCGTAAGCGTTGAAGAACACCGAAACCTCTCGGTAGAGCTGCGTTCTCGTCCCTAATTTTGTCAGAAAACCACTAATAAATCTGTGGGGACGTACCCACAGAACCGCGCTGCACCATTTGGCCCATAGTTTGAAGGAGTTAAGTAATCACTTCCACACCCTTGCTCTCCTCGTTGTTCTTCTGGTTGATATTTTGCCCTTGTTTTTTTTAAAAAGTGCAGGGGTACAAAGAATAAGGCGCTTCGTTATACATTAACCGGTGCACAGAGAGAGGCCTGTATCAGTGTGTATATAAACCATAAAAACTCAAGATAGGTGGAGGAGTAGAGAGTATTGAGGAGACAGGAAGGTTGCAGAGAGACAGATAGTTTAGGAGAATGAGCAAGGAAATGGCAGCTGAGATTCAATGTTGAGAAATGTGCAATTGTACACTTTGGAAACAGAAATAAACGGGCAGATTATTATCTAGAAGGGGAGAAAATTCAAAGTACAGAAGTACAAAGGGACTTGGGGGTACTCGTGCAGGATACCTTAAAGGTTAACCACCAGGTCGGATCGGTGGTAAAGAAAGCGAATGCTATGTTGGCATTCATTTCGAGAGGTATAGTGTATAAAAGTAAGGAAGTGTTGATGAGGCTCTACGGGGCACTAGTGAGGCCTCATTTGGAATACTGTGCACAGTTTTGGGCCCCATATCTTAGGAAAGATGTGCTGATGTTGGAGAGGGTTCAGAGGAGATTTACGAGGATGATTCCTGGAATGAAAGGGCTTGCGTATGATGAGCGTTTGTCGGCTCTTGGACTGTACTCACTGGAGTACAGAAGAATGAGAGAGGACCTCATAGAGACATTTAAAGTGTTAAAAGGACTGGACAGAGTAGATGTGGTCAAGCAATTTCCCTTGGTGGGTGAGTCCAGGACCAGAGGGTACAGGTTTAAAACGGATGAGGAGAAATTTCTTTAGCCAGAGGGTAGTGAATTTGTGGAATTCCTTGCTACGTACAGCAGTGGAGGCCAGATCATTGGGGGCGTTTAAGGAAGAGATAGATAGATATCTAAATAGTCGGGGTATCAAGGGATATGGGAATAAGGCTGGAAATTGGGGTTAGAATAGTGTGGGTTTTTTTTTTGCACCCCCCCCCCCAATTTCTCATTTCTTTTTATTTTTTCCCTTTTCTTTGGAGCAGACTCGATGGGCCGAATGGCCTACTTCTGCTCCCTTGTCTTGTGATCTTGTGAAAATAAAAGAAACTACAGAGGCTGGAAATTTAGAATTTAAAGTCCAGAGACTGTTAGAGACACTCAGCAGATAAGGCAGAGTAAAGAATTATCAATACAAAACGTTAACTCTTTCTCTCTCCACAGATGCTACCTGACCTGCTGAGTGTTTCCAGTGCTTCCTATTTTTTCGTATCCTATGTAGAACATAGAAAAACTACAGCACAATTCAGGCCCTTCGGCCCACAAAGCTGTGCTGAACATGTCCCTACCCTAGAAGTAGGGACATGTTCTGTAAAAAGAATGATGACCCCCTTATTGTTGATGTGTTCGGACTCCAGGTATAAAGTGCCTTGTAACTGTTCAGCCCACTGCAATTTATTCCTTGATCTGGAGTCAGCTTTCATCAATCATTCATTTTAAGTTCCATTTACATTTTTTTTTCTTTTTTAACTGAATTTCTTCACATGATTAGAAATTAATTATGTTGGGTATCTTTATTTCCAGTCTTTAAACAACGCTGCTAAGTGTTTTTGGCTGGTGTTAACAATATAGTTTGGCTACTGTAGAAGCTTTTGCTTATCAGCTAACCATGGTAGACAATAAAGTACTGTCACGGGTCACATGCTTGTGAATCTTTAATGGATGTGCTGAGGATTTGTTGTGGAGAAGTTGTGTCATTAAGCCATGGTTGTATAAATAATAAAGTGACTATTAAACAGGATGTGCCATCCCTCTAGGCTTTGTCCTGTGTACTGGTGTTTGCTGCTGCTCTGATTCTTGCTTTGAATTATTGAGAAATGTTGGTTTTCCACTGCTTTTAATACTAACACGATGAGTAAGAGAGGGATGTCCAGCAATTCTTGATGAAGTTAATGAATTAGGTTTTCTTAACTCTGGTTTCTAATTACCTAGATCAACCTTTTTCCCCAAAAATGAGATGAAGGGTGATTTTATTTCAGCCAAAGGTTGAAATGACCGATTCATTGATGCTCACAATCCTGTGGACCTTGATTTCACCTCAATCTCATGTAAAGAAAGATCTCTGAAATCTGATGTTATACCCGTTGTTATTAATTTGTATAGTGGCTTGCCAATATTTCAGACAGTAATTAAAAGATCTTCACTAAATTTCCTGAACTAAGGGGATGACTTCAGCAAATTGGGTGTAGTATAAGCATTGTAGACTTCTTCCAGACAAAAGTAATCCCTTTGCTGTTGAGAAGCATTTATTGTTCTCTATTTAATGGTGAGGTAATTTTTTTTCCACTCTGAACCAACAAGCTGCTGTCAAGTTGGGAAATGGAATGCAATTAGGAAAATGATTGAAGATTTTGATAGAGCAAATTTAGTGAGTTAAATCAAAATCTTCCGATCAGATGAAATGTCTGCTGTATATCAAGTTTCTGCTCTTAACTGCTCCATTACTAACAAGCACAGGTGAGTTGATTCATCTATAATGCAGTGATATCTGCTGTTTGTTGAAATGTAAAGAACAACCTTCACACTTTCTTCCTCAAATTTATTAAAGTCGATTCTGACACCATTACTGTGAATGGCAATATTTGCTGCCTGCTATTTGGATGCTTAATGTAAGCTTTCATCTTGGTGGGTGTGGAATTAACAAACTGTAGGGGAAATATACAGCTGCATTGTGTGAAATTGCATGGAAACATTTTGCAATGGTAGCCAATGCAGCAACAATTACAAAGTGGTGGAATATCTCAATGGGATGATGCCCTAGATCTGAGTATAGTATGAGCTGGAGAAATGGGTACTGATTTGTAGCACGGTAATGGGCAATCTAACAAAATATTTGATCTTTGCTTCGATAATTCATCAAGTCCAGGTCACAAAACACCATGTGAACCTGACTGTATCCATGTTCACTTCCAATTCCCAAGGACATAAAATTGATATGATTTCAGTTTCCATTTTTCATTATCTCCTTTTGAGCTGATTTTCCTTCCATGATTTGTAAATATTTTATAAATTTATAACCATAGAATAGTACAGCACAGGAACAGACCCCTGATGTCTGTGCCGAACATGATGCCAAATTAAACTTAATCTTTTCTGCCTGTACATGATTCCTATCCCTCCATTCCCTGCCTCTTCGTGTGTCTATCTAAAGGCCTCTTAAATGCCACTATTGTATCTGCTTCCATCAGTACCTCTGGCAACTTGTTCCAGGTACCTATCACTGTGTATCAAAACAAAACTTGTCCTGCAGATCTCCTTTTAAGTTGTCTCACCTTAAGTGCATGTCCTCCAGTTTTTGCCCTGGGAAAAAGATTCTCACTGTCTATCCTACCTATGTCTCTCATAATTTTATAAACTTCTATCAAGTCTCCCCCTTAGCCTCCGCTCAAGAGAAAACAATCCAGGTTTGTCCAATCTCTCCTCGTAGCTCATACCAGGATGCTGCCTGGATAAGAGGGTAAACTTCTTCTGCATCCTTTCCGAATCTGTCGGTTCCTTTCGAATGGAGAATTTATCAGTCGCTGTTGAATCCAAGCTGGTTACATTGACCCTTGATCTTGGACTGAATCAAGAACACACAGTTGTTGAAAAGGTGAATTGTTAATTGCTTTTTTTTGTACATAAAAGTATACCTTGGCACTGTGTGGCTCTCTTGTGTCTGTATGGTTGATAAATGGTAAAGGTTATGCAATTGATTTTTTTTGTGACAGATGTTGCTCCTTTCTGCTTTGTGCACACGTTGAGTCATCTTTTTTGGCTATGATTAGAATCCTTGTTGATCTTTGTCATAGAATATTTTTGCCTGAAATGTCAAGCTGCTAATAATTCATCATCATTGCCTGTCAGATCAATAGAAGTCGCTTTAACCTTTGCAGATAAAGGATTGGTAGAGTATGAAAACTGGCACTTGCTTTCTGTTAAGTGGAGGTGGTTTGGTCAACAAGTGCAAAACAACACTGATTCCTGGAAACTCTCTGGCCATGACCACTCAAAGTGGAGAAGGAGCATTCAGGGTGGCACTGGCTCACTTGAGTCCATGAGTCAGGAGCACCCAGATGGCTAAAGGAGCATACCACCTCACACTACTTGTTCGTGATCCTCTGAAACCTGTTAGAGCCTGCAGTTCCCATGTTAGCTGCCTCAGCCATCTTAGAATCCATAGAAATGGAGTAGAAGCAAGTCATCCTTGAGCAAGAGGGACTGCTGAAGTTGCAGAGGAAATTTCCTTTTAAATATTTTCATTTCACAGGGAGTGTGGTGGCTGGGCAGTGGAATAGTGTGTTGACAATATATTGAGCCTCCTTGGTGTGCATTGCTGATAAGTTAGGTTCCTTATCAACATGATATGGAAAACGATAAACTGCCATCCATTTGGAAGAAATATCCATGAAGAAGACATTAATGACAACTTCAATATATTGTTTATGACACTGAGGCCATTGGGCATGGTAAAAAGTATACTGTGTGGGGAATAGTAATGTTTAATATTACTATTCCCCACACAGTATACTTTTTACCATGCGGCAAAGGGGCGGCATGGCAGCATAGCGGTTAGCGCGACACTATTACAGCGCCAGCGATCGGGGTTCGATTCCCATTGCTGTCTGTAAGGAGTTTCTATGTTCTCTCGTGTCTGTGTGGGTTTCCTCCAGGTGCTCCGGTTTTCTCCCACATTCCAAAGACGTACGGGTAGGTTAATTTGGGTTTAAAATGGGCAGCGCAGACTCGTTGGGCCGGAAGGGCCTGTTACCATGCTGTAAATAAAATTTAAAAAAAAATAAACATCTTGTTCCCAGTGCAATAATGATCTTCATTGGGGTCACTGATAAATATAAGCACTCAAAATTGATCACTGACAAAGATTGTTGATGCGACCAACAAAAACAAAATTGACTTGCACAGGTGAGTGTGTGCGATTTTTTTCCATGGGCATCTAACTGTCTCTTCCTTTTTACTAATTTAAGTTTCCATCTATAACCCTGCAGCCTTTTGTGACATTTGTGTGTCCTGCAGCATTTCCACCTGACATTGCTTTTTAGTCATAAAGCACAGAAATAGGACCATCAACCACCCACTTTTGCGTGTCTCAACTTTTTACTCTCCCCACACTTCCATCAACACTTCTTCTCCCCGCCACCTCCAAATTGTCCAAATAAACAACTAATCTGCATTTTGTTTTGGGATGTTGGAGGAAACTACAGCACCTGGATGAAATCCACAGTCACAGGGAGAACATGCAAACTCCACACAGTCAGCAATGCAGGTCACGTTTGAACCTGGGTGGCTAGAGGTGTGAGCCATCAGCTTTACCATCTGTGCTGCTGTCACTAATTTAACCAATAGGCTTCCAATTCTGTACATTCTTCAGAAGAGCAGGGGAGGTCTTCTGCCTGTCCTGGCTGGCAGTTATCCCTTGAGCAGTGTCATTGGAAGTCCATGTTTCGAGGCAGTATCAGATAGGAGTTTGCTGCAGGCAGATTAGCTCCTGTATTTTCCTGAATTGTTTCACAACAATGACTGAATTTCAGACAAGTATTGACATCTTAGAGCAATTCAGGATTTGCCAACTGTTTGAAAGGTACCATATAGATTAAAAACAAAAATTCCTTTCCTCCAGTTTGGTATTGGTTTATTATTTGTCACTTGTACTGAGGTACAGTGAAAATCTTGTCTTGCATACTGTTCATACAGATCAATTCCTTGCACAGTACATTGAGGTAGTCCAGGGTAAAAACAATAACAGAATACAGAGTGAAGTGCCATAGCTGCAGGGAAGTGCATTGCATGTGGACAACAAAGTGTGAGGTCAAGTGTACATCTCATCGTATAAGGGAACTGTTCAATAGTCTTATCATAGTGGGATAGAAGCTGTCCTTGAGCCTGGTGGTATGTGTCCTCAGGCTCCTGTATCTTCTGCCTGATGGGAGAGGAGAGAAGAGGGAATGACCCAACTGGGTAGAGTTTTTGATTATGATGGCTGCTTCACCACAGCGGTGAGAGGTATAGACAGTCCATGGATGGGAGGCTGGTTTCGGTGATGTGCTGGGCTGTGTCCACAACTCTCCAGTTTCTTGTGGTCCTGGGCAGAGCAGTTGCCGTACCAAGCCAAGATGCATCCAGGTAGGATGCTTTCTATGGTGCATCAATAAAAGTCGGTGAGTGTCAAAGGGAACATACTGAATTTCTTTAGCCTCCTGAGGAAATAGAGGCACTGGTGAGCTTTCTTGGCTGGGGTGTCTGAGGTTGGACCAGGACAGACTATTGGTGATGTTCACTCCCAAGTACTTGAAGCTGTCAACCCTCTGACCTCGGTGCCATTGATGCAGACAGGTACATGTACACCGCCCCCTTTCCTGAAGTCAATGACCAGTTCTTTTATTTTGCTGATATTGAGGGAAAGGTTGTTGTCATGACACCATATCACTAAGCTCTCTATCGCCTTCCTGTACTCTGACTCATCATTATTTGAGATACAGCCTACTATGGTAGTATCATCTGCCAATTTGTAGATGGATTTGGAGCAGAATCTGGCCACGCAGTCATGAATATATAGGGAGAAGAAGCTGAGAACACAGCCTTGTGGGGCACCAGTGTTGAGAATAATCGTGCTGGAGGTATTGCTGCCTATCCTCACTGATTGCGGTCTGTTGGTCAGAAAGTCAAGGATCCATTTACAGAGGGAGGTGTTGAGTCCCAGGTCTCAGAGTTTGGTGATGAGTTTGCTTGGAATTATAATATTGAATTATAGTAAAGATACCCACATTAGATAATTGTTTATTGTAGTCAATAAACAAGTCTAACGTAGGTGTCTTTACTGTCCGGATGCTCCAGAGATGAGTGTAGGGCCAAGGAGATGGCATCCACTGTAGACCTGTTTCAGTGGTGTTGAATTGCAGTGGGTCGAGGTTGTCTGGGAGGCTGGAGTTAATGTGTGCCATGACAAGCCTTTCAGAGCACTTCATGATGGTGGATGTCAGAGCCACTGGTCTGTAGTCATTAAGGCATGTTACCTTGTTTTTCTTGGGTACCGGGATGATAGTGGTCTTCTTAAAACAGGTGGGAATCTAAGATATTTATTCATCCACAGAATGTGGATGTTGCTCAGCTGGTCAGACAGCATCTGTGGGGGGGGAGGAGAAGGAGGAAGAAAGTTAATACTTCGGGCTGAGCCAATTAAGATTTGCAGATCAAAAGTTGCATGTTGTCAGGAAAGGGAAGGATGGTAGATTTTTGCAATGAACATGTTTTATTGTCACCATTACTCTCTCGCATTTTATTTTGGATTGATTAGGGTAACTGAATTTAAATTCTCCAGCTACCGAGGTGGGATTCCAACTCGTCTCCCTGATTCAATGATCTACACTTCTGGGCACTAGTCCAGCAGCATCAGTGTCTTCCATCTGAACAATGGGTAGGACAAGGCAGAACTTGATGCCCAGTCTGTTTCCAACCACTCATCCACAACCCAACATAAATACCTTGGCATAACCCCTGACTATACTCTGACTTGCTGGCAAACTTTCCAGAATATCAGAGTTAAGGTTAAGGTGAATGAATCTCAACAGGAAAATGGTGTGTTTTCCCTGGGGTGGTAGAGTCAACATTAGTGCACTACTTCACTTGCCCAACTGCAAAATATTGTTTCTCATTGCTTTTCAGGAATCTCCACACAATATGATAAATACCATTTTTGGAGAATTGATGCCAATGGGAGCTTCCTGTGCTCGGCCATACTAAACTTCATGGTGTTTGCAAGGGAGATTTTCTCCAATATGAAAACCACTGAAAGCCACTCTTGCATATCTGCCAGAAATCCTGCAAGCCGTAATGGAATGTGTTCCAAACCCTGCACACCAATGGCAACCTCATCTTTTGATGGAACACACTTTAACGGACCGTACATTTCACCAGCTGCAGGCTGCTAACTCATCCAATCAATGAAATCCCAGACAATAGCCTTCTAGGGAAAACCTGACAACCCTCAGACACTTAAGGACAGGCTAGGGAAGTTGTAGCCTCCTGCTCTAAAAGTGAATCATGAGGAACGGCTTAGCTTGTGACTTGGGCCATTCATGTCTGACAATAGCTGTCAATGTTGTGTTCGATAATAGGAATCACCTGCCAACTGATGTCCTGACCTGCGAGAATCATTTCTGTTTGCATCCTGAGCACTCACTGCCTTGCTGAAGCCATTGAATGGAGTGTTATCCTTGAAATCAAACCATACCTGCGTTTCCAACAAGAATGTCTGCCTCCTATATACTGTGCAGAGCTATGAATGGTATAAAGGTTATAAATGCAGTGACACTGAGTAAATATTAAATTACTGAGGTACCTCCTTATGACATGGGCCATTTCAATCCATGGTCTATGCCAGCCTGCAGAGCAATCTCACTTCGTTGCACTAATTTCCATTCTCCATGCATTTCCATCAACTCCCCCAATATTCTACCACTTGCCTGAACACTAGGAGCATTTCAGTGACCAATTAACCCACTAACCCCCAGATTGTTGGGATGTGGGAGGGAATGGGTGCACCTGGAGGAAACCCATGCATTCACAAGGAGAACATGCAAACTCCACACACAGAACCCATTGTCAGGTTTGAACCTGGGTTGCTGGAGCTGTGAAGTCAAAGCTCTGAGCTGTGCTGCCCATGAACAATTGAATCTGTTTTTTTTGTGTGATATTGATTTCCACCCAGCTAAAACAACACTTATTTTTCTCTTTGGTACAGAGAGTGTTCAGAGGTTTGTGTATTTGTATTCTATTTGGTGTCTGGTCTGACTTCTGGGTCCTGGAGTACATGGATATTGTGTGCGATAATAGGAATTGATCAATTTTCAGTGTTTCTGTGCAGTGTGTGTGTGTATCTATAAATTGAATATATGACCTCAATTTTTTAATTGATGAAATGGTGATAACGACATTTAAGCAATGTATTTTAAAGAAGTGCAAAATGTCAGCTAGAGTTGTTCTGAATTAGGAACAAATGTTTTTGCATCTCAGGATCCAGCTGAGTCACAGTTGGAGTTAAACAGCTAATATATCTGCAGCCACGCTAGTGTCATCAGTAGCTTCACCAGTGTGAAGCTGACTACAGGTTGCTTGTGAGTCTGTTTCCCAGCACCTTGGATTATACCTCCAAACATTGAGAGAGGAGATTGCAAAACTTATTTTTTTTCACAGAATATACAGAAGGAAGAGATCCCATTATAGCCTGTTTTTTAACTATTGGATCCATTGAAAACTTTGAATCTGGTGACGGCTATTGCCAATAATGAACAGCAGCTGATCTGAAATAATCAATATCAGATAGTCTGAGATTGCTTAATGTCTCTGGGAGCTTTGCTTTTCTCTGACTTCAATGTAAAGTCAAAGAATACTGGCCTCATTCCATTGACTTATTGGGCTGCGACTTGCTAATCACTGCACTGGATTCGCATTTGAAAACAATTAGGGTCATTAAAATGCATTTAACCTCCTAATTGTAATTGACTTGTTTAAAGCAATATAATGACACATTGTCACTGTTTAAAAATTGTGTACATGAATGCATGCTGATTGTATAATTTTTAAAGAAATCCTAGTGTTAGAACCTGTGTATTAATGAGGGTATATCACACTGAATTTTTGTGTATTTTGTGCAAAATGCACACAGTGCACTGATTCAGAAGCATGGTCCTCCCTGGTAACTGCACATTTCATAAGGCATGCCTCAACATCATATCTTGGTCAGATGCTGGAGTTAATCATTTGACTCCCATCAATTTCCAACTGATAGGAGTCGGTGATGTGTCTTTCACTGCAATGTGACCTCTCCACATCTGCAGAATTTTCCAAATGCCTTGGCACTTCATAGTTGTAACTAATCAAAAAGGGGGTTGGAAGTGGGCTTCACTAGTAAGGCCAGTGCTTATTACCAATCCTTCATACCTTTTCGAGAAGGTGGCGGTTGAGTTGTTACGGTCCTTCCTCTTGGTGCTGTAGGGAAGGGAGTTCTGAGATTTGGACCCAGCAATGGTGAAGGAAGGGTGATCTTGTTGGAGAATATCTGCAGGTTTATCGTTTTCTAGTTTTTTTTGCTTCTGAAAAGTCCGTGGAGAAACAAACAGCAGGAAAGGCAAAGGAGAAAAATGATTGGCTCAAGGTGGAAATGGTGAAGTTGGGTATAGAGGAGGAGGGCTTTGTGGAGGTGTAGAGTACAAAAGGAGATGGTGAGGTGTCTTTGAGCATTCAGCAATATTGGAATAGCCAGAATGCTGTTTTATTTTCAGTCTAATATTTTAGATCCAGGTCAACAGTAGAAAAGTTGCAACTGAATAATTTTTAACCTGAATGATGTTGCCATACAATCTTCTTACTGGATAAGGAATACTACTTTCATTCTGCTTTTTGATTCACCCATACCTAATGGTCTCAAAACAAAATTGATATCTGTCCTAACTTTTGAATTTTTTCTTGTTTAAAATGGCAACATCACTGTTGAGGATGTATATAATTTTCATTTGTTCACAGTTTTGCAAATGCAACCCAGGTGGTAACTCATTAAATATTAATAGTGGCCTGTTAAATACAAATGTGTTTCCCACAGTATTGGGATTGTTGGTTTAAAGAACTTGTTTACAGTTGAGAAGACCTATTCGTACAATAGGTCATGATTCCATTGATTACACAAAGATTTTAAATATTCTGATCTGAGCTTGATGTGTTTGATGCAAAGTCCATTTACTGCCAGGATCTTAGAACTGATCAAACTGGGGCAAATCGAATGCAATCTCTCATCAATTATCCCTCCTATCACTATCCCCACTGTTTTGTATTATGTCTTGTGTTCTCCTACTCGGATGAATATATTCTGTGTTATAACTCCTGATGTGGAAATAATGGAAGCCTGGGATCTGAGAACAGCCCCAATTATGGGCATATTTGTCAGTGGTTGGAAGTTGCGAAGGGAATGCAGATATGTAAATCTTTATTCCTTGTCCATTGAGTCATAATCCAGCAGGAGATTTGAATTGAACCACTTACTCAAGGTTTGAATTCCCCCCAAAAATTGCAGCCAGCTGTAAAACAACATGAAGAGATAAAAAAAAATTATTGCTTTGAAGCAAGATCAAAGTCAATTAAGCTCTTTGGCTCATCTGCTGTGGTACTGCAGAAGCAGAGCAGGAACGGCAAAACCAAAAATTGGCAGAGTAGGCCTTGGGCATAAAACTAATAGACAGAAAATCCTGGAGGGCTTGCTGACCTCACTACTATCATTCCTGATGCGCATTCACAGAGTGCAGTGAAAACTGGTTCGTAAATCTACCATTTTAGCTCATTCCATCACCGAGAGTCTAGAATGTACGTGGAAATAGATAATGATACCTGTTGTGCTTTTAGCATTATAATTGCTTTTGCTTCCTACAGCGTATGCTTTGAGTGTGCGGGAAATTCTGGATTATTATTTCTGATGCAATAACAGCTATAGGTCTATAAATTCAATTTGTTTTTTTGGTATTAACAGGCCTGCCATGCAGGAACGTGTCTTGTCAGAAGTGCATGTATATAACTGGTTGGAAGTTGGAAAGGAAAAATAAAAGGCTGCCTTTACCCATGCCAGAAACTAGCATTAGTTCCTTTTTATCTCTACAAATGTTTGAGGCCCTTATTTAACACCTGAAGGCAAAAACACAACTGCAAATGCTGGAAATCTGCGATTAAAAACAGAAAATGCTGGGGATACTCAGCAGGTCAGGCAGCATAGAATAATACAGGCCCTTTGGCCCACCATGTTGTGCTGCCCAATCTGTGGACAGAAGCAGTTAACCTTTCTGGTCACTGACCCTTCATCAGAACAGAAGATGGGGGGGGGGGGAGGAGAGAGTTTTTTTGAGTTGCAGAGAGGGGGAGGATGGACAGAAGAGTGAATGGCTGATAAGCTGGAGACCAAGATTTTCCAGGTGATGTAATTGCTCTTGCGTCTGAGAGGGGAAATGAATGCTTTGTAGCGGTTGCTACCGCGAAATAAAACAAGACACTAGTTGAAGGATTGTCAAACAAGAACTAGTTTATTTTCCCGCCTTGCGCAGGCCTTTTAAGGGAGACCGTTCCCGCCCAATGCAACCGGCAATGACGTAAGTACTACGTCATCAAGTCTTTCCCGCGCACGGGTTCTCCCCGTCGCTTGGGAAAGACGAGGCCCGCTGCCATCTTGGGCCTTGTCGCTACCGACACCGCGCGACCTGACTGCCGAGCCGGTTTGCCTGACCGGATGGTGAGTCGCTACACAAACCCTCTGCGTCGCGGTGTCGAAACCTCGACCGGTTGTTGCAGATCTAAATGGGCCGGTTTGAGGTGGTCCGTCATGAAAACCTGTTCCCTGCCTCCAACGTCCAAAATAAAGGTGGATCCATTATTCCTTATGACTCGGAACGGTCCCTCATATGGTCATTGCAATGGTGCCTGAGGTGTGCCTCTGCGAACGAAAACAAACTTAGTCTCGTAGTTCTTTGGGCTGGCAGGATGGGGCTTGACCGTGCCGCGAGGTGGGAATCGGGGCCAAGTTGCCAAGCTTCTCGCGCAGTCTTTGTAGGACTGCTGGGGGTTGTCCCCCTGGTCTCGAAGGGCAGGTATGAAATCCCCTGGGATAACTAGGGGCGCCCCGTACACAAGCTCAGCTGACGAAGCGCGGAGGTCTTCTTTGGGGGCAGTGCGTATGCCGAGCAGGACCCAAGGCAGCTCGTCAACCCAGTTAGGACCCTTCAGGCGGGCCATCAAGGCCGATTTCAGATGGTGGTGAAAACGTTCCACCAACCCGTTTGATTGAGGATGGTAGGCCGTGGTGGTGTGCAGCTGCGTCCCTAGCAGGTTCGCTAATGCAGCCCAGAGACTGGAAGTGAATTGGGTGCCTCTGTCTGAAGTGATGTGGGCCGGAATACCAAAACGTGAGACCCAAGTTGTGAGCAGCACCCGAGCGCAGGAATCAGTCGTGATGTCAGTCAGGGGGGTTGCCTCTGGCCACCTCGTGAACTGGTCCACGATGGTAAGGAGGTACCAGGCTCCTCTTGAAACCGGCAGAGGGCCCACGAGGTCGACGTGTATGTGGTCAAACCTCTTGCAGGTAGGCTCGAATTGCTGTGGCGGGATTTTGGTGCGTCGTTGGATTTTCGATGTCTGGCAGTGTTGACAAGTCCTGGCGCACTCACTGACCTGTTTGCGCAGGCCGTGCCAGACAAACTTGCTGGCGACCAGTCGAACAGTTGATCTGATGGACGAGTGCGCCAACCCATGTACCGAGTCGAAAATGCGTCTCCGCCAGGCTGCAGGGACTATAGGGCGGGGCTGACCTGTCGCGATGTCACAAAGTAGGGTCTGCTGACCTGGACCAACCAAGAAATCTCGGAGCTGCAGACCCAAGACTGCGGTTCTGTAGCTGGGCAGCTCGTCGTCGGCTTGCTGTGCGTCAGCTAGGGCCGCGTAGTTGACACCCAAGGATAGGTTGTGGATGGTCGGTCTGGAAAGTGCATCAGCAACGACATTATCCTTTCCGGAGACATGTTGGATGTCTGTTGTGAATTCAGAAATGTAGGATAAATGCCTCTGCTGACAAGCTGACCAGGGATCGGAGACTTTGGAGAAGGCAAAGGACAAAGGCTTATGATCGGTGAAAGCAGTGAAAGGACTGCCTGCTAGAAAGTATCAGAAATGCCGGACTGCCAGATACAGCGCTAGAAGTTCCCGATCAAAAGCGCTGTATTTTAGTTCGGGTGGTCTAAGGTGCTTGCTGAAAAATGCCAAGGGTTGCCAGCAGCCTTCGATTAGCTGTTCCAGTACCCCACCCACCGCCGTGTTGGATGCATCCACCGTGAGGGCAGTTGGGACGTCTGTCCTAGGGTGTACCAGCATCGTGGCATCTGCCAGGGCGTCTTTGGCCTTAATGAAGGCAGCCGCAGCCTTGTCAGTCCAGGTGATGTCCTTGCCCTTACCAGCCATCAGCGAGAACAGAGGGCGCATGATACGGGCTGCCGCAGGGATGAACCGATGGTAAAAGTTGACCATCCCAAGGAATTCCTGTAGGCCTTTGACCGTGTCGGGGCGGGCAAAATGGCGGATAGCGTCTACCTTGGCGGGTAGGGGTGTTGCCCTGTCGCTGGTGATTTTGTGGCCGAGGAAATCGATAGAGTCAAGTCCAAATTGGCACTTGGACGGGTTAATCGTGAGGCCGAAATCGCGGAGACGGGAATACAGCTGGCGGAGGTGGGAAAGGTGTTCCTGGTGGTTACGGCTGGCGATCAGTATGTCATCTAAGTAAATGAACACGAAGTCCAGGTCTCGGCCTACCGTGCCCATCAGCCACTGGAAGGTCTGCGCGGCGTTCTTAAGGCCGAACGGCATTCGAAGGAATTCGAACAGGCCGAATGGGGTGATTATCGCAGTTTTGGGGACGTCATCTGGATGGACTGGGATTTGGTGGTATCCCCGAACGAGGTCCACTTTGGAAAAGATGCAGGCCCCATGTAAGTTCGCTGCGAAGTCCTGGATGTGAGGGATGGGATAGCAGTCCGGGGTGGTGGCGTCATTCAGCCTGCTGTAGTCGCCGCAGGGCCTCCACCTTCCGGTGGCTTTGGGGACCATGTGCAGGGGGGAGGCCTAGGGGCTGTCTGACCTGCGAGCAATCCCCAGCTCCTCCATGCGATGGAACTCTTCCTTTGCCAGGCGGAGCTTGTCTGGAGGTAATTGTCGTGCTTGGGCATGAAGGGGTGGCCCTGTAGTAATGATGTGGTGGTGTACCCCGTGTTTGGGCCTAAAATCTGTAAACGAAGGTGCTAAAATTGATGGGAATTTGGCTAGGAGCTTGGTGAACTCGTCGCCAGAAAGGGAAATGGAGTCCAGGTGCGGGGCTGGTAGGCTGATTTCTCCCAGAGGATAGGTCTGGAAAGTGTTAGAGTGGACTAACTGCTTCCCTTGCAGGTCGACTAACAGGTTGTGGGCCCGAAGGAAATCGGCTCTTAGGAGTGGTCGGGCGACGGTGGCAAGGGTAAAGGTCCAGGTAAAATGGCTGCTGTCGAATTGAAGTGTACGGGTGCCGAAAGACCATATCGTTGTACCGTTGGCGGCATTGAGTACCGGACCTGGTGGCCTGTTACGAGTGTCGCGGCCAGTCGGGGGCAAAATACTGACCTCCGCTCCAGTATCAACGAGGAAACGCTGTCCAGATTTCTCGTCCTGAACGAATAGGAGGCTCTGTCGACGGCCAGCCGCCGTAGCCATCAGCGGCGGCTGGCCCTGGCGTTTCCCTGAAACCTGCAGGGTGGGTGGCATCGACGGGCGTCCACGCCCCACCTCTGATGGTAGAAACACAGCTGGTCACCCGTGTCGTCATCTGTGTTCCTGGGGTGTGGCTGCTCGGTTGCTGGGACTGGGCGAGGCGGGCGTTGGGCTCGCGGCCTGGTGCCGACGGATGAACCACTCTCGCGTTTGGCCTTCCACAGGACATCTGCCTGGGCAGCTACCTCACGGGTTGCTGAAGTCGGCGTCAGCTAATAACAGGTGGATGTCATCGGGGAGTTGTCCGAGGAAGGCCTGTTCGAACATCAGGCATGGCTTGTGTCCCTCGGCCAATGCCAGCATCTCATTCATGAGGGCGGATGGGGATCTGTCCCCCAGGCCGTCCAGATGAAGCAGGTGGGCGGCGCGCTCATGGCGGGAGAGGCCGAAGGTCCGAATCAAAAGGTCTTTGAAAGCCGGGTACTTATCTTCCTCCGGAGGCGACTGGATGAAGTCCCCGACCTGGGCGGCTGTCTCTTGGTCCAGAGAGCTAACCACATGGTAGTACTTCGTGGAGTCGGAGATGATCTGCCGAAGGTGGAATTGCGCTTCGGCCTGGTCAAACCAGACGCTGGACCGAAGTGTCCAAAAGGCGGGAAGCTTGAGGGCTGCTGCGTTGTCGTCCATTGTGCGGGTCCAAAATCCGTTTGGACTGTCGGGGTCACCAATGTAGCGGTTGCTACCGCGAAATAAAACAAGACGCTAGTCGAAGGATTGTCAAACAAGAACGGTTTATTTTCCCGCCTTGTGCGGGCCTTTTAAGGGAGACTGTTCCCGCCCAATGCAACCGGCAATGACGTAAGTACTACATCATCAAGTCTTTCCCGCGCGTGGGTTCTCCCCGTCGCTCGGGAAAGACGATGCCCGCTGCCATCTTGGGCCTCGTCGCTCCGACGCCGCGCGACCCGACTGCCAAGCCGGTTTGCCTGACCGGACGGTGAGTCGCTACAGCTTGTTAATTTTGATCTGTCTGGAGGAAGCTAGAGGAAGATGAATGAGCAGTTGTAGAGAGGGGAACAAAACCATTAGGGGCATGCTGCAGCTGAGGAATGTAGAACACTGCAATTGCTGGAAATCTGAAATAAGTGTTTGAAATATGCAAGAGTTTGGATTGCATCTATGGGGAGAGAAAAACAGGGTTGCTGTTACAGATAGACAGTCTTGCATCAAAACAAGCCAATTCTAACATGCACAGGAAATTGTGGCATTCAGAAAGACATGAGAGACTGCAGATGCTAGGATCTGGAGCCACAAGCAATCTGCTGGAGGAGCTCTATGGGTTGAGTAACATCTTGGAGGGGTGGCGGTGAGGGGAATTTTCTCTGTTTCAGGTTGAAACCCTGCATTGGGACTGAGAGGAGATGGGCAGTGTAAAGAGAAAGGGAGGGGTGAGACAGGAGCCCAAGGTGATTGGTGGACTGAGGAGGGGTAAAGGATGGGCAGTTTGTGCTGGGGAGGGTGGGTGGAGTTGGGAGACAGTAGCAGGTGTATGATAGATGGAGGCAGAGGGAAAAGAGGCAGATGGAGTGAAGTTGGGGGGGGGGGGAGGTGAAGGTTGGAGATGGCTGCTGGAAGGTGATTAAGCAGGAACATAAGGGGGGGGGGGTGTGGGGAAGGGGATAAACACCAAAGGAGAGGGTTATCTAAAATTGGAAAACTTTTATTGTTGAATTTAGTCATGAGTCTCAAGATTTGGTTTGTTCTGAGCTGTTGACTGCACTTGGGGAAAACTAAACACTGTAGGCCCCTTTGATCTACAAGATGCATCTTGTATACCTGTTTGAATATCCAGCCTGGAAAATTATCTCCCATTAGTATCAACATGTTGCAAAACTCTTTAGTTCTCAGATCCTAGGATTAATTGTTAGACCTTAATTTCTGCAAACCTTCATTTTCTAGATTTTCTTCTGTAACTAACAAGGCAAGTGGTAAAGCACAGCTGGAATACATTATTTGAATGGTGTTCCCTGCTGAAGTCTCTGGAAAATGCTTTTTCTGTTGGTGCTGAGCCCAACTGCAAAAGAACCCATCAGTCTCAGCTGAAATTAGCTCGCTGAGAAACCAGTGGGAAGTCAAACATGGCCTCCTAGAGCAACTCACCGGGAGAGTACATCTTGTGGAGAGTTTGATGTGATCTTTCTGCCTCTTCCTGCAGAACTAACCTTTAAAAATGTATTGTTGGGGGCAAGTCTAGCTCCTAGTGGCATCTCATTAATCTGGCTGCAAACATTGGCTTTGTGATCGAATCTTTTTACCCTACCTCATCTAGATTTCGGCTTTGGTTAATGCATCAGGATAATTGACTGACCTTCATATTTCTTGTCCATGAATTCAGCAAAGCTCATTATTTGGCTCATTAGCTTCTCTAGCCAGGTGAGCAATGATGTGATCAGTATTTACCAGCTCAATCAACTGATTTCTAAAAGTAGTTTGAAAGATGTTTGCTCTAATTGACTTCTAAATAACTGATATGTCAAGAGTTTGTAGGTAAAAGGTGGGGGGAAAGGGGGAAGAGAAAGAGTTGCACTATTAATTGGGGACAATATCACAGCTACAATCAGAGGGGACATAATGGAGGGCTTGTCCACTGGATCTATATGAGTATAACTCAAAAAAAAAACAAAGGAAAAATAAGAAAGGTGCAATCAGTCTGGGACTATTCCACAGACCCCCAATAGCCACTGGGACATTGAGGGACAGATGCAGGCAGATTAGGGAAAGGTGTAAAACTAAATAGGGTTGTCGTCGTTGTGTGGGACTTCAACTTCCCTAATATAAACTGGGACCTCAGTGTAAGAGGTTTAGGTGGGGCAGAATTTGTTAGGTGCATCCAGGAGGGTTTCTTAAATCAATATGTTGATAGCCCAGTGAGAAGAGGGGCCGTACTGGACCTGGTGTTGGGTAAAGAGCCTGGCCAGATGACTGACCTTTCAGTGGGAGAACAGTGATTACAACTCCTTAAGTTTGAAGATACCTATAGATAAGGATAAGTATGGACCTTGCAGGAGAGTATTAAATTGGAGCAGGGCAAATTACAGGAGCATTAGGCAGGAACTTGGGAGAATTAACTAGGAACAGCAGTTTTTGGGCAAGTCCACATCTGACATGTGGAGGTGTTTAAACTGCACAGAGTACAGGATGGGTATCTTCCAGTAGGAAGGACGGACAAGAGTGGCAGGGTAAGAGAACCTTGGATGTCGAGAGAGGTGGTGATTTTTAAAGAATAAAAAGGAAAAGTATGTAAAGCTTGGGAAGCTAGGATCAAACAGAGCACTTGGGGATTATAAAGAAGCCAGAAAGGAATTTGGAAAGCCAGGGGGACCATGAAAAGTCTTTTTAAAGTAGGATTAAAGAGAATCCCAAGGCATTCTATGCATGCATCAAGAGCAAGAGGATAACTAGGGAGAGGGTAGGACCACTCGAGGATAAAGGAGGGAACGTGCTTGGAAGTGGAGGAGGTGGGTGAGGTCCTTAATGAGTACTTTGCATCAGTATTTACCAAGGATGTGGAGGATAGGGAGATCACTGTGGAGCATGCTAATATGCTTGGGCATTTTGAGATAGAGGAGTTAGTGTTGAGTCTCTTAAAGAGCATTAAGGTGGATAAGTTCCCAGGGCCTGATGGGATATACCCAAGGTTATTGAGAGTGGCAAGAGATGAGATTGCTTGGGCCTTGACCAATATCTTCCTGTCCCCTCTAGCCACAAGTGAAGTCCTGGAGGACTGGTGAAGAGCCAATGTTGTTTCATTATTCAAGGAGGGAAACAGAGATAATCCTGGTGACCGGTGAGTCTCGCGTCAGTGGTAGGGAAGTTACTGCAGAGGATACTTGGGGATAGGATTTATGAGCATTTGGAAAACCATGGCCTAATTAGGGATAGTCAGCATGGCTTTGTGCAGGGCAAGTCATGCCTTACTAACTTGATTGAGCTTTTTGATGAGGGTGATGAATGTTGTCCACATGGATTTTGACACCTTTGTCCACAAGGTGTTTGACAAAGTCCCTCATGGGAGGTGGATCCAGAAGATTAAGATGCATGGGATTCACGGTGAATTGGCCGATTGGATTCAGAACTGGCTTGCCTGTAGAAGATGGAGGGCAGTGGTCGATGGGACTTATTCTAGCCGGAGGTCTGTGATTTCCTCGGGGATCTGTACTGGGTCCTCTGCTGTTTCTGATGTATATAAATGACCTGGATGAAAATGTACATGGATGGGTTAGTAAATTTGCAGACGTTTTAAAGATTGGTGTTGTGGATGGTGTAGAAGATTGACAAATGATATAGATCAGTGGGATATAGATCAGTTGCAGATACGGGTAGAGAGATGGCAGATGGAGTTCAACCCATATTGAACAAATTGTTGAATTTAGTAGATCTGCCAAAGAAAATCCAGTTCAACAGCTATGGTAATCTAACACATGCTACTGTACTGAATGGAAAAACACGATGCTGGAGGAACTCAACAGGCCAGGCAGCATCTGTGGAGAAAAGCAGGCAGTCAATGTTTCGGGTCAGGACCTTTCTTCAGGACTGAAGACGAGAAGAGAAGCCCAATATATAGGAGGGAAAAGCAGAGCACTGATGGACAAAAGAGAGGAGGTGGGGTGAGCACAAGGTGGTGATAGGTAGACTCAAGTAAGAGATAACGATGGGCAGGTGTAGGGGAGGGAGGCAGATCCACTGGAGGATGGGTCAAAGGTAAGGGGAGAGAGAAAGGAAAAGTAGGAAAAAAGAGGCTAGGAAAGGGAAGAATAGAAGCAGGGTAGAGTGGGGGTTGTGGGGAAGGGGGGCTGAATTACGTAAAGTGGGAGAATTCAATGTTCATGCCATTCGGCTGCAAGGTTCCTCTGTCCGTAACCGTGATCTGCATCTCCCTGTTGCCAGTCAATTCCCCCTCCCACACTATCACTGATATGTCAGTCCTTGGCCTCCTCCACTGCCAGGAGAATTCCAAGCGCAAGCTGGAGGAACAGCACCTTATTTTCCATCTTGGAACCTTGTGGCCTAATGGTATGAATATTGAATTCTCCCACCTTAGGTAAACCAGCCCACCAACCCACTGCCCACCAACCCCCCCCCCCACCCATGCTTCTCCTCTTCTTCCCTTTCCTAGCCTTTTTTTTTGTTTTCTTCTCTGTACTAGCAGCTTGTGAATAAAAATGCCTTCTGGGCTAATTACAAACTTGTGCTAAATGAGGAATCAAAATCAAATTTGTTATCACTGACATGTTGTGAAATTTGTTGTTTTGCCACAGCAATACAGTGCCAAGACATAATCTATAAATTACAAAAAAGTGTAAAAGAAAAGCAATAATGAGGTAGTGTTCATGGATCATTCGGAAATCTGATGACAGAGGGGAAGAAGCTGTTTCTGAATTGTTGAGTTTGGGTCTTCAGGCTCCTGTACCACCTCCCTGATTGTAGTAATGAAAAGAGGGTATTTAGTCACAGCAATACATAACACGCAACTTCTTAAATTGTATCCAGTTAATGTCAATCTAGAGAGCTACCACAGCATTAGTCTTGTGTGGTTTACTCTTAATGTTATTGGGATGGTCGCCTTGTAATTGTCTAATATTCAAATAGCAGGTTCACTAGAAGAGACAAGTAAAACTTCATTGTTTTTGCCATCATGAGTGAAGAAAGTCCAACCAAAGAAATATGGTAATTAGTTAAATAAATTGATCTGATAGCCATAACAGAAATCTAGTGACTGTAAATTAACCATTCCAGGCTTTTTGGATAACAAACATAATGTGTAGGAGTGAAGTGTCAAGAATGATAAATGGATAGGTTGCCCAATATAGAGTGTGAGCAGAAGTGAAAATTAATCTAGATTTAGATTCATGAAGCTATTCTGTAAAATGGGACACAAAAACATGGAAGTACTTTATGGGCCTTCTAACAGCAATGACACTGTTAGAGAGTGTCAGTCGAGTAATAAGATCAAAGGTAATGTGTATTTCTTGGGGAAATGTAATCTTTATGTAGAGTGGTGAAATAAAATTGCCTTAAGTAATTTACAGAATGAATTCATGCAATGTATTTGAAGTTTCCTGGAGCAATATATCACAGAACAAACCAAGGAGCTGACAATTTTAGACTAGAGAAGGGTCCTCTAATTCTCTGTGAGTTTACTATGGATCACGATGTGATTAAAACTTTATCAAAGAGCAAAGTACAATTCGGACACAAACTTGAAGAGTCATTCTTCAATAAAGCAAGTAATCTGGTGTAATTTGCCTTGGAGATTTGAAATTGGATTCTGATTGCTTAGGAATGAGCATTGGTGAATTATAAAACATCTCTTTAAATGTGTATCATTGGGTTAAAAAGCCTCCTGTTTTCTTTTAAGATGCTAGCTTCAACAGAAAGGTCCACTGGCAGTAGCTTTAGTTAAATGGAATGCAGGAATTTTTAGATGACAAACTTGTCTCCTTTTTCATTAATGAGGCACATTTGTTAATGGCCTGAAAAGATCTTGGGAATGCAAGAGTCACTTTCAAAAGATAAATGGGTATATTATTGAAGGCATGTGGTAAAGAACAACATGAAGTAGGTTTAATTGGATAGTTCTTTCAAAGCGTGCAGCATGCCCAAGGTGCCAAAATGACCACTACTTGCTTTGTATTGCTATATTGACAAGATGGAAATTTGTGATTTTACACCTATATAGTTGTGAGTCCTTGATATCACAGTGAGCCAAGATTTAAATCTGGACTCTTTGCAGGGTGGCAGATAATTCTCCCACGAGAGACATAACTAAGGATGACAAGGCCATTTTCATACTTACTGATGTACATACTGACAGAATTGCTTCATAATGATCTGTAACTGGACATCTGGCCAGTTCCTTGCAGAGCCCCTAGGCCCCCCCAAACAATGTATTAAAACCATTACAATACTGCTGTCACTCTATTAAAGTCAGATAGTGTATTAAAATTAAGTTTGATATGTCACCAAAGACTCTTACAAATTTCTTTCGATGTATGGTGGAGAGCATCACAGCCTGGTATGGAGCCTCCAATGTGCAGGATCACAAGAGACTGCAGAGGGTTGTAGACTCAGCCAGCTCCATCATGGGCTCAACCCTCCCCACCATTGAGGACGCCTTCAAGAAGTGGTGCTTCAAAAAGGTGGCATTTCGCATTAAGGACCCTCACCATCCAGGACATTAATCAATAACCTGTGATGCTTGGACGTGACGGTCCTGGCGAGCTCCTGCTCACCCAGCCTGGAATATCTAACGGTGAAATGTTGACCATTCTATCTGCCAAGGGAGTTCGCTTCAGCTATCCTGATGGCAGTCTACATTCCACCACAGACAGACATGAAGCCTGTATTCAATGAGCTATACTCCATGGTCAACAATCTTGAGACTGGATACCCTGAGGCCCTCTTCATCATTGCGGGGACTTCAATCAGGCCAACCTCGGGACTGTGTTACCAAAATACTATCAGCACAACTCCTGCCCCACCAGGGGCGCCAACACCCTTGACCACTGCTATACAACCATCAAAGATGCCTTTCGAGCCACCCCTCATCCTCACTTTGGGAAATCAGACCACCAGGCTGTGCTGCTTCTCCCTGCATACAAGCAAACTGAAATGGGAGGATCCGGTACGGAGAGTCATGCAGTGCTGGCCTGAGGAAGCAGATGAGCTTCTACGTGACTGCTTTGAGATAGTGGACTGGACCATGTTCAAAGACTCAGCTGCCAGCCTTGATGAGTATGCCACCACCATCACAGACTTTATCAGCAAGTGTGTGGAGGACTGTGTACCAAAGAGGACAGTACAGGTGTTCCCAAACAGGAACCCATTGATGAACCGGGGAGATCCACTTCCTACTGAAGGAGAGGACTGCTGCACACAAATCTGGTAATCCTGATCTGTACAAGAAAGCGAGGTATGACCTTCGTAAAGCTATAAAGGATGCCAAGAGGCAAAACCAACTCAAAATAGAGTCCCTGACCAGCTGCCAGTTATGGCAGGGCTTACATGCCATAACAGGCTACAAGACGAAGTCAGGCTGCATAGCTAACAACAGCGCATCCCTTCCTGATGAACTTAACGCATTCTATGCATGTTTTGAACAAAAAGGAAGTGGATTGTCACCATCCACTCTGACAGCCACCAATGCAGCTGAACCTGTGATCACAGTGGAGGACGTAAGATCAGTCTTCAGGAGAGTGAACACGAGGAAAGCACCTGGCCCAGATGGTGTCCTAGGCCGTGTGCTCAGATCTTGTGCTGATCAGCTGGTGGAAGTATTTGCGGACATATTCAACCTTTCCCTGCTTCAATCTCAGGTTCCCTCCTGTTTTAAGAAGACCACTATCATCCCGGTACCAAAGAAAAGCAAGGTAACATGCCTCAGTGGCTCTGACATCCACCATCATGAAGTGCTTTGAGAGGTTGGTCATGGCACGCATCAACTCCAGCCTACCAGACAACCTGGACCCATTGCAATTCGCCTATCGCCGAAACAGGCCTACAGCGGATGCCACCTCCCTGGCCCTACACTCAGCTCTGGAGCATCTGGACGGTAAAGACACATACGTTAGACTATTGTTTATTGACTACAGCTCTGCCTTCAATACAATAATACCAAGCAAGCTTGTCACCGAACTCTGAAACCTAAGACTCAACACCTCCCTCTGTAACTGGATCCTTGACTTTCTAACAAACAGACGGCAATCAGTGAGGATAGGCAGCAATTCCTCCGGCACGATTATTCTCAACACTGGTGCCCCACAAGGCTGCGTCCTCAGCCCTCTACTCCCTATACACTCGTGACTGTGTGGCCAGATTCTGCTCTAACTCCATCTACAAGTTTGCAGATGATACCACCGATGTAGGCCATTTCTCAAACAGTGATGAGTCGGAGTACAGGAAGGAGATAGAGAGCTTAGTGGAATGGTGTCATGACAACAACCTTTCCCTCAATGTCAACAAAACAAAAGAGCTGGTCATTGACTTCAGGAAAGGGGGCGGTGTACATGCACCTGTCTACATCAATGGTGCTGAGGTTGAGAGGGTTGACGGCTTCAAGTTCCTGGGAGTGATCATCACCAACAACCTGTCCTGGACAAACAACGTAGATGCCACGGCCAAGAAAGCTCACCAGTGCCTCTACTTCCTCAGGAGGCCAGAAAAATTTGGTTTGTCCCCTTTGACTCTCATCAACTTTTACCAATGCACCATAGAAAGCATCCTATCTGGATGCATCATGGCTTGGTATGGCAACTGCTCTGCCCAAGATCTCAAGAAGCTGCAGAGAGCTGTGTACACAGCCCAGCGCATCAGACACCAGCCTCCCCTCCTTGGACTCTGTCTTTACCTCTCGTTGTCTTGGTGTAGCAGCCAGCATAATCAAAGACCCCACCCATCCGGGACATTCTCTCTTTTCTACCCAATGGAAGAGGAGAGAAGATACAGGAGCCTGAGGGTACGTACCACCAGACTCAAGGACCGCTTCTACCCCACAGTGATAAGACTATTGAACAGTTCCCTTATACAATAAGATGGACTATGACCTCACGATCTACCTTGTTGTGACCTTGCACCTTATTGCACTGCACTTTCTCTGTAGCTGTGACACTTTACTCTGTTTTTACCTGTACTACATCAATGCACTAACTTAATGTAACTGCACTATGTAATGAATTGACCTGTAAGATCGGTTTGTAAGACAAGTTTTTCACTGTACCTCAGTACAAGTGACAATACTATACCAATACCAATGCCCTCTTCTCATAATGACTGTCAGGGAAGAGGTACATGAGCCTGAAGACCCAAACCCAATGGTTCAGGAACAGCTCTTTCCCCTCTGCCATCAGATTTCTGAACGGTCCATGAACACTACCTTATTATTCCTTTTTTTGTAGTATTTTATAGATTTTCATATTTGTACTGTCCTGCTGCTGCAAAACAACAAATTTCACATGTCAGTGATAATAAATCTGATTCTGATTATTCTTGGAAACCCTCCTTTGTAGACCCGTGCAATTGAAATAAGATAACCAAACATTTAGCTTCCTACTTTTAGGGACAGTGAAGTACATTTTGAAATGTCACAGTGGATTTGAGGAATAAATTTTTAGTAATGGAGCCAGATGTTGGAAATCAAAAGGCTGTGGTGATTGAAGTAGGGACAGACAATCATCACCACATCAGCCACAGCATCACCTTCTGATGTAGCCACGAGAGCTCCACTCTTTGCAGTGAGTCCGCCCCTGAAGATTGAAAACCCCCCAGAAGACTGGCATAGTTTTGTGGAGTGAGTCAGCAAAGGTGATCAATGAAAACTCCATGAAACAAGCATGCACAGGATTTTGTATATTGCAATTTTTCTTATATGGGACACTTCCGTGGATAAATGTATCAAAGTTACATGACTGCTCAAAACAAGTACTTCATTTTGTTAGAGTACCTCTTTAGGGATATTCAGTCCACCTTAATCACTTGCCAATGTTCCAATCTTCATGCTCTGTGAAATGCTTAAACATCTACTAGATTGCGGGCTACCCCCAGAACATGCCACGCAAACATGCATTTTGCTATGTGTTTTGATGTACATGTGACTAATAAAGATATCTTTTCTTGTGTTACTTTCTTTTTGGCTCTCTGTGATGACTCTCTTCTTTGTGATAATCTGCTTAATGACATCATTATTAGCTCTCTGGACTTGATGCCTGATGTCCATTGACAGTGATTTTGCTAGATTTTTGTTGTTGGCATTCTTCAATGGCAAATGCCAAAAGTCACTGACCACCAATTTATTTGAATTCGGAGTATAAAGAGTAAGTGTCGTTTCCAACTGAACTTTTCAAGTGAACCCCTTTTGCCATGTTAATGAGGTATAATTAGAACCAGTTTAGAAGTGCTGTAATGTAGCAAATAAAAACGGTGCTGGAAGTACTCAGCAGGTCAGGCAATCTCCATGGAAAGAGAAACTGAATTAATGTATTGAGCTGATGATTTTCCACCAGTTCTGATAAGTCATCAATCTGAAATATTAACTGTTTTGGTCTCCACAAATGCTGCCAGATTTGCTAAAAATTTCCAGTATCTGCAATATTTTGCTTCTGTATGAACGTATGTCAAACTGTGTTTGTGTATGTCTTTAGGAACATCAGCGGCACGTTGGGCCATTTCAAATCATTTTTATAAAGGGATATTTTCATCTGCACTTAACAGCTCTGTAATCATCAGTTCTTGATCTAATAAAAAAAATTCACTCAATGGCCAAAGAATACAAGGGATTCAATCATTCATTCTTCAGAATTTTTTTGAAGAGTTCAAGATGCACTTTATTCATTTGGAAGTTTACAAGGTAATTTAACCTCGGTACGAAAATTGTCATTGATGGCAGACAATCTTAAGTCTCATCCTTTTGATGGCATTGCAAGAGACCTTGAGTTGCTGTATTACAATTGCAGAAGTAAGAATTTTCAAAATACTACA
Source organism: Pristis pectinata (assembly GCF_009764475.1). Taxonomy (NCBI): domain Eukaryota; kingdom Metazoa; phylum Chordata; class Chondrichthyes; order Rhinopristiformes; family Pristidae; genus Pristis; species Pristis pectinata. The sequence goes on along the minus strand of NC_067407.1, from coordinate 124,867,194 downwards.
ATCTTCTTGGCTGTAATCTTCGAATTACTTTAGGAAATGGAGTATAATTTGTGCTGGTAAGCAGGATTTTGTTCCATGCAGACATGTGGCAATGTCTTGAAAACAGTCATGTGCATCAACATGTGACAGACAGACTAAATGTATGTCAGGGGAATGACTAATGGACTGCTACACTGTCAGAGGTGAGGTATTTAAGGAAAAGAGATGTTAAGAGTGACAGTATGTACAGGGGTGCCAATACTATCCAGTAAATGGCAGGGACCTTGAGAGCGTTGATGTACGGAAGGAACTTGGTGCAAGTTCATAACTCCCTGAAAGTGGTGACGTGGGTATACAGTATAGTGCAGTGAAGATGGCATTTGGTGTGCTTGTCTTTGTAGGTTGGGTATTGAGAATAATAGTTGGGATATCATGTTGCAGCTGTACAAAACATTGGTCAGACTGAACTTGGGGAATTGTGCACAGTTTTGGTTACCATGCAACTAGAAGGATGTGGTAGCTCTAGAAAGAGTGCAGAAGAGAGCAACCAAGAGGTTGCTTGTCATGGAGGCCTTTGCATACAAGGAGAGGTTTGATAGGCTGGGAACATAAGGCTGTGGGGTAACCTTTACAGAGGTTTATAAAATTGAGGGTATAGATAATCAATCTTTTTCCCAGGGTGAAGGGTAGTCTAAAACTGGAAAGCTTAGGTTTAAGCTGATGGGTGAGACATTTAAAAGAAATCTGAGGGGTAGGTTTCTTTCACAGAGTGGTGGTTCCATGGAATCTCCTGTAAGAGGAGGCATATATAATTGCAATAATTAAGAAGCATTTGGGTAGGTGCTTAAATAGGAAAGAAGTGGGGAGAGAGAGAGAGAGGCCTAATGCAGGCAAATGGATTAGCATAAATAAGCATCACTGGCATGCATGAGTCAGGCCAAAAGGGCAAGTTTCTATGTCATACAACTCTGACATTAATGCCTAGTGTCCAGCAGACCTGAATGGATTAGAAACAAAAATGGATCTTCGCCGTGATGACTTTATTGAAATAGGAGCTAGAGTGCCTACTTGCTAAGTGTATCCAAGCTGAGGGCAGTGTCTTTTTATCTACTGAAAATGGTGTTTTCTTTCACATCTAGGACAAGAATACTCCCACTCTGCTTTCGAGAAGCCACAGAATGCTTTAATTTGAACTACATTTCGAGTGTAGTCAAGTGAAGTATATTCTATGAAATGTAGCAATGATTTTGCATGTAACTAGCTCTCAGACAGAAGTGTGACAGTGACCAGGAAACCTCTTTGTGATAACAGTTGAGAAGTAAATATTGGCCTGGATACTAGTGTTAACTCCCCTGCTTCTCTTCAAACACTACTGTGTATTCTTTTATGTTCGGGGAGCAGTTTGACATTTAGTTTAATTTTTTTCAAAAAGATATCACCACCTGATACTGCATCACTGTTAGTTGTGCACGAGTATGTCAGTCTAAGTTCTTGCACTCTTTTTTCCAAGTGGGTTTGAATCTGCAAGCGTCTGACTTAGACATGATTGCTATTAACTGAGTCATAACAGACTACACATAAATGTAACATTGCATGAAATGATTAAGATGAGCTTGCAATGTGGCCTATGGATACTATTAGTGGCACTGATGAAACTATGGGTTTTAATTGCAGTGTGTGGTCCGATTATAAATCTTTTTTTTAACCTGTATTTACCCACATTGTTGATTCACCAAGCTTACTCAGAGGAGTAAAGGAGAAAGCAGGCACAGTATCACAAAGAATATTAGAAGAGGAAATGAAAACAAAATCTGGAAATACTCAGGTCAGGCAGCATTTGTGGAAAGAGAAACAGAATAAATATTTTGGGTCAAAGACCCGACATCAGAATGCAGAGTGTTTCCAATGTTTTTTTAATTTGGATTTCTAGTCTCAGTCCCCCTGCCCTTTTTCTTTTTTCCCTTTTCCCTTTTTCTTTGGAGCAGACTAGATGGGCTGAATGGCCTACTTCTGCTCCCTCGTGATCTTGTGAATTGAGAGGGTTGGTCAGTAGCTTGAAATATCATTTCTTTCCATTGACATCTGTTGTAGAGTGTGGCATTCTTAGAATTAATATGTAACACATGAAATCCCAGGAGAAACTTAAGATTTATTGGAATTGGTTTATTATTGTCACATGTACTGGGATACAGTGAAAAACTTTTGTGTGACATCTATACAGATTATTTCAAAACATCAGTACATAGAGGTACTACAAAGGGAAAAGCAATAACAATGCAGAATAATGATACAGTTACATAGAATGCCCTGCATGTAGACAATAAAGTGCAAGGGCCACGACGAGGTAGACTGCGAGGTTGAGAGTTGATCTTTATCATGCAAGAGGTCTGTTCAAGAGTCTTATAACAGCTGTCCTTGCGCCTGGTGGTGTGAGTTTTCAGGCTTTTGGTATCTTCTGCATGGTGGAAGGGGAGAAGAAAATGGCCGGGGTGGGAGGGGTCCCTGATCACGTTGGCTGCTTTTCTGAGGCAGAGAGACGTGTAGACAGAGGCCATAGGCGGGAGGCCGGTTCTTGTGATGGACTGAGCTGTGTCCACCACTCTCTGCAATTTTTTGCAGTCTTGGTCAGAGCAGTTGCTGTATCAAGCCTTGATGCCTTTTCCTCTTTGGACTCCTGATCATCAAGTTACAAACAAATAATTTTTGCTGGTAGGGTGATGCAGCAAGGTAACTATTGTTCCTTTGGTAATATTTCAAAACTTACAGAGGTATCACTCCAGATTTGAGTGATGTGCATGAGTGCCTTTCCCTTCATAATATTGGAACACCTTTTAAGTGTGGGAGCCTTGCAAAGAAACCATAGATAGCAAGGTGTGGACCACTCTCTTCTCCAGTGCACTGTAATTAAGGCATTCCGAACCTGGAAGGTTGGGTATTTGTCAATCATTTTGTGCACAACTTTACAAAAGCAGAACTGGGCACAGATCATTCGAAGGCAAGGTGTGCTTAAGGGAACACACAAAACCCACTAAGGAAAAGAACTCTGAGGCTTGAGTTGTAACTGTTGATGCATATTTAAATTTGAAAAGCATCATAATTTTGATAAACTGATCAAAACAGAAAATACTGGACTGTTAAAAAGAAAATAATAAAAACCCCATTTTTGTACAATGGCTTTGACCTCAGTCTCGAGCCCCCTTCCATCCAGTGAAGTACTTTTGAAAGCTAGCCCCTTTTTTGCAATGTGGGGAATGAGAAAAGAATGAAGTATTCAGGATTTAAAAAAAAAGTTTGATAATTCAAGGAATGTATCTGGTCAACAACTACTATTGAGATTCATGTTTGAAGAAAGGAAGTCATTATTACCAGTTTCTTTTATTAAGGAAGTATTGGTCTAAGTACAATTTGCATTTATAAAATTCATTTAAGATAAAGTTACCAGTGGTGATATTTATATATTTGCTGCCTCAATGACTACCGACCAGTGGCTCTGACATCCACCATCATGAAGTGCTTTGAGAGGTTGGTCATGGCACGCATCAACTCCAGCCTACCAGACAACCTGGACCCATTGCAATTCGCCTTTTGGTGAAACAGGTCTACAGCGGATGCCATCTCCCTGGCCCTACACTCAGCTCTGGAGCATCTGGACAGTAAAGACACATATGTTAGACTATTGTTTATTGACTACAGCTCTGCCTTCAATACAATAATTCCAAGCAAGCATGTCACCAAACTCTGATACCTAGGACTCAACACCTCCCTCTGTAACTGGATCCTTGACTTTCTAACAAACAGACTAGTCAGTGAAGATAGGCAGCAATACCTCTGGCACAATTATTCTCAACACTGGTGCCCCACAAGGCTGTATCCTCAGCCCTCTACTCCCTATACACTCATGACTGTGTGGCCAGATTCTGCTCTAACTCCATCTACAAGTTTGCAGATGATACCACCATTGTAGGCTGTATCTCAAACAGCAATGAGTCAGAGTACAGGAAGGAGATAGAGCTTAGTGGAATGGTGTCATGACAACAACCTTTCCCTCAATGTCAACAAAAGAGCTGGTCATTGACTTCAGGAAAGGGGGTGGTATACATGCACCTGTCTACATCAATGGTGCTGAGGTCGAGAGGGTTGACGGCTTCAAGTACTTGGGAGTGAACATCACTAACAACCTGTCCTGGTCAAATCACGTAGAAGCCACGGCCGAGAAAGCTCACCAGCGCCTCTACTTCCTCAGGAGGCTAAAGAAATTTGATTTGTCCCCTTTGACTCTCACCAACTTTTACCGATGCACCGTAGAAAGCATCCTATCTGGATGCATCACGGCTTGGTACGGCTATTGCTCTGCCCAAGACCGCAAGAAGCTGCAGCGTTGTGGACACAGCCCAGTGCATCACAGACACCAGCCTCCCCTCCTTGGACTCTGTCTCTACCTCTCGTTGTCTTGGTGAAGCAGCCAGCATAATCAAAGACCCCACCCAGCTGGGGCATTTTTCTTCTCTCCTCTTCCATCGGGTAGAAGGGACAGAAGCCTGAGGGCACGTACCACCAGACGTAAGGACAGCTTCTACCCCACTGTGATAAGACTATTGAACGGTTCGCTTATACAATGAGATGGACTATGACCTCATGATCTACCTTGTTGTGACCTTGCACCTTATTGCACTGCACTTTCTCTGTAGTTGTGACACTTTACTCTACTGTTATTGTTTTTACCTGTACTACTTCAATGCACTCTGTACTAACTCAATGTAACTGCCCTGTGTAATGAATTGACCTGTATGATTGGTTTGTAAGATGAGCTTTTCACTGTACCTCAGTACAAGTGACAATAAACCAATACCAATTGAGTATTGCCATGGATACTAAAACAAGAGCTGTAAAGAAACATCTGCATCTGGTCCTCACAACAAAGGTCAGAAATCTATCCAATTCTCATTTGAACCCCATTTAGTGAGTTTGTGCTTCAGGGGAGAAAATATGATCTATCTGTGATTCCAGGCCCTCAGCAATGTGGTTGATTCATAACTGCCCTCTGAAATGACTCAGCAAGTCATTCATTTGTAGCAGAGAGAATAAAACAAGCTAGCTTGGCATCTTACAAATTTCTATAGATGTACAGTCTGGTATGGAGGATCGCAAGAGGCTGCAGGTGGTTGTAGACTCATCCAGCTCCATCATTGGCACAACCCTTCCCACCATTGAGGACATCTTCAAGAGGCAGTACCTCAAGAAGATGACATCCATCACCAAGGACCCTTGCCATCTTGGATGCCCCCTTCTCATTACTACCATCAGAGGAGGTACAGGAGCCTGAAGACCCACACTCAATGATTTAGGAACATCTTCCCCTCTGCTATCAGATTTCTGAAGGTCCATGAGCACTACCTCATTCTATTTAGTTTTGTAATTTTGTCTTTGCACTGTACTGCTTCTGCAAAACAAATTTCATGTCCTATAAGTCAGTGATAAGAAATCTGAATCTGATTCAACCTTGACACAGAATTTGCAAATGACAAGATTGCTCCCAGCCCGGTAGACCTAACGTGGTCCCACTCGTGTACATTGAGGACTGGTGTCCAGATTGGCAGGGCTGTCTTACAGACTAGTCAAGTAACAGCCTTGTGTAATAATACATACAGACTCTTTTATCTTCCAGACAACGTGCTGGAGATCACGATCCCTGCAAATGATCTGCCTCACAGGAGCAGAGGGGCCAGCATAGTAGTATTCAGGTGAGAGGGAGTTGTTCTGGGGAATCCTCAACTTTAATGTAGGACCCTGTGAAGTCTTCTGGCATCAGGTTAAACATGTAAGGAATCTCCTTCCTGATTACCTCCAAAGATTTGCCAATTTGTGCTTAATATTTTTTCAGGTAACCCTTGCCTACTGTGTTTCACTCCCTCCCTCCTTCCCTTACACTTTCATTTTCTGTCCCCCCCTTCCTAGTTCTTTCCACCTACTAACCACCACATTCCTTCCTCCTCCTGCCCATCATCTCTCCCTTCGTGGTTCCCATTATCACCATCCTTGCTCATCCAATTCCAGCACCTAGCCTCTGTCCCCGCTTCTCACCCTCCAGCCTCTGTTTCCACCTTTTGCCCTCCCCTCGCTCCATCTGCCCCCTCTTTTTATTTTTCTTTATCTGCTTTCACTAACTGCCTCTTTCTCCCAACCTGCTTCCCCCGTCCTTGTCACCTGGCTCCTCCTGCCCATCACCCCTCCTCAGTCCACCTATCAGCTGCTTTGCACCCGTCTTACCCCTCTCCTCTTCATACCAGCTATCTTCCCTCTTCACTGTCAGTCCTGATACAATTTCTTGACCTGAAATGTGAACAACTCCTTCCCTTCCCCCCCACCTCCCCCCACCTCACGGATGCTGCTCGACCCACTGAGGTCCTCCAGCAGTATTCCAGCAGATTCCAGTATCAGCAGTCTCATGTTCCTCTCGTATCTCACCAAACATAAATCCATTTGTTTGTGACGATGACAAAGCACTTTGTGTACAAGTATATTGCTTGCATTTCATCAGCTTTATTCTTGCGTACTGTACAAAGAAGGTTGTTGCAGGCTCGTCCACTGAGCAACTGAAGCATAGTCTCTTTGGCAGCGTCTGTCTCTTTGAACCATCAATTTACAGAACTATTTTACCTCCTTTCCGTTTTATGCCTCATTTATTACTAGCACCATCTCCTTTGTGGACTGAGCCATTCTTTCTTGTCTACTCTTGTAGACTGAGCTGTTCTGTGAATGGTGCCCTTATACTGACAGTCTAGAATTCTGCCACAAACATTATTTACTTCAGGAGTATTGTCCTCTGTGTTCCAATGACTCCTTTGTCCTCTTACCTCTTAATCAGTGTCCTGGCCCTACTTATAAACAAGCCCCAACTTCATTAACACCTCCTCGGTAGATTTCATTTACTTGTTCCGTTCCAGGCAGTTTACTTTCAATATAATGCCACAGTCTAAATTAGTGCCCTCCTGTAAATTTCAAACAATTCTCTTTCAGCATATTCTTTGCAGTTCGCATTATTTTTGATTTGTATGACCACATTTTGCTTTGTGGTTTTGGTATGGAGTTAAAACATGTTTTATCAATCTTTACAATAGTTTTCCATTGATATAGCAATGGCATTAAACCACTAAGATACATTAGGAACACTAAAATATGTTTGTACATCTGAAATACTTCATCATTTGCTTACGTTGTCTCAAACACCACTTACTGCCCTTCCTCAGTTGATGAAATGCTTCTCCATACAGAACAACACTTGCAAGAAGCACTGAGAGTAGCAGGAAGTACTCTGGGTGGTCATCATTACTGACCAAGCTGGATGTGTCCCGAAGGATACAGCTGCCAGACTGGATCTATGTGTGTTCAACATGACCACTGCATTGTCATGGAGACAATCCCAACTTTTCATCCAAGGACACTCTCCATGTTGTCAGCATCACAAATGTGGTATATTGAATTAATTAATATCAGTTAAACAACTAACCGGAGAAAGCAGCTCCAAGAACATCCCCTGCCCTCTGTGGTGGTGTGATCCAACTTGTGAAGACAAAACAGGCTGAAGCTGTGTGGATGATCTTGCTCCATTTCAGAAGCCAGTCCCCAGCCAACTTGTTTCACTCCATTTGAAATCAAGAACTGGCTGAGAGTACTATATGCAGCAAACTCACCAGCTCTAGTGCTGTGCCCCAGAGCAAGAAATGCTTGCAGCCACTCTGCTCCAGTGCAGTAACGTCACAGGCATCTATCTGACAAAGTGGAATTGTAGAGGGATACAGCATGGAAATGGACCCCACCCACCCGGGTCATTTGCTATTCTCTCTCATCTCTCATCAGGCAGAGGATACAGGAGCCTGAGGGCAAATACCACCGGGCTCAAGGACAGCTCCAATCCCACTGTGATAAGACTATTGAACAATTCCCTTATACGATGAGATGGACTCTTGACCTCATAATCTACCTTATTTGACCTTGCACATTATTGTCTATATGCAATGCACTGCCCTGTAGCTGTGACACTTTACTCTATAGTCTGTTATTGTTTTTACCCTGTACTACCTCAATGCCTTGTGTGATGAATGATCTGTATGAACGGTATGCAAGACAAGTTTTTCACTGTACCTCAGTGCAAGTGACAATAATAAACCAAAGCCAATACCTTTGTCCAAGCAAGTCTGCACTAACAAGTAACTGCCTACTTGCATCAATCCTACATTACTCCCTCCATTTTTAAAAAAAAAATTCTCCCCACATTCTCATCAATTCCCCCCAGGTTCTACCACTCACTTGCACACTAGGGGCAATTTACAGTGTCCAGTTAACCTAGCAACCCACATGTATTTGGGAGATGGGAGGAAACCGGAGCACCCTCAGGAAACCCACGTGGTCATGGGGAGAATGTGTAAACTCCACGTGGGTGGCACCTGAGGTCAGGCTTGAACCTGGGTCTCTGAGGTAGTGGCTCTACTAACTGTGTCACTGTTGTCCTAGTGTCCAGGAATTTCCTGTTCACAAAAAGCAGGACAACTTCATTCATCTAATTACTGTCCAATCAGTCTACTTTCATAGGCAAAACTGATTAGAATAAACTCACTGATGCCTCGTTTGGGTTTCGGCTCTGGACCTTGTGACTCCCTTGAGGCAATCATGGACCAGTGATCTGAATTCCAGAGGTGAGCAGAGAGTGACTGCCCTTGATGTTATTTGACTGAATGTGGCATTGAAGGGGATGCAGTAAAACTGAAGTCAATGAGTGTCACAGGAATATGGTTTGAGGTAACTGGAAGTCAGTCGTCTGAGCCCCAGGACGTCAGTACAGGAGTTCCTCAAGGCAGTGCTCTAGGCCCAACCATTTTCAGCTGCTTCATCAATGATCTTTCCATCATGAGGTCGAGCGTATGATCATCAGCAAATATAGAATCCTAGAGTAATACATCATGGAAATTGGTCCTTTGGCTCAACTTGTCCATGCTGGCCAAGGTGTCTATCTGGGCTAGTCCCATTTGCCCATATTTCTCTGAACCTTTCCTATCCATGTACCTGTTCAAATGTCCTTTTTAAAATTTTGGTATTGTACCTGCCTCGACCACTTCGTCTGGCAGCTCATGCCACGTACGCACCACCCTCTGCGTGACGAAGTTGCCCCTCTGGTCCCTTTTTAAATCTTTTCCCTATCCTTAAACCTATGCCCTCCAATTTTTGATTTCCTTTCTCTTGCAGGGGTAGTGTGGGGTAGGGGGGAAGACTGCGCATTCACCCTATCTACGGCCCTCATTATTTTGTACAACACCAATTTTGTACACTCCTAACATCTCCAGTGCTGAATTCCATTTGCAGACCTGACTCCAAAATAGTATGTCTGCTCCCCCCACTCCCCCCCCCCCCCCCACCTCACTCCCTTCTCTGATGCCAGGGTTAGGAATATCAATAAACTACTGCAGAAAATGCTGGCTAGGGTGGTGGGGTAGATGCCAAGAGGTTGTGATCCCCATTGACAGCACCAACATTGAAAGGCGGGGGATAAAAAGGGAGAAAAGATTGCAGGAAGATGACTAGTTTAAAAAGCGTGACCTTGAAGGTGGTTGTCTCTGTACATACTTCCTGTACCATCCATCATAGGAATTGGAGAATAGCACAGGTAAATCTGCTGGATAGCCACTGGAGGTAGAAAGGCTTTAGATTCCTGTGGCATTGGGACCAATTCTTGGGGAGGTGAGACCTGTATAAGTTGGAGAGATTGCACCTCAAGAGTTGGGACTAGGGTCATCGTGGGAGGATTCTGTACTAGTGTTGAAAGGTTTAAACTTGTTTGGTAGTGTTGGTTCAGGCAGGTAGCACTGAGAGGGAGAAAAGTGGTGCAAGGCAGCTGGGAAAGTAAAGGAAATAGGATGTTTCTAGACTGGACCAGATTTAACAGTGGGCATGAGAGGGCGGAATGTTTGCAGTAGCCAAGTTGGGGAGCTGTTGGTGCAATTAGCCACAAGCAATTGCACTGTCACATCAGTAGCAGAGACCAGGCTTAAAAAAAATAGTAGGAATGGGTTCTAGATATTCCTGGAAAAATATGGAAGGAAAAAAGATCAGAGTGATGAGGGGAGCAGGTGGGAATCGGGTGGTGATTCACTGTGGAATGATGGTATTGATAAAGGAGGATATTATTATTGGAGAGAGTGGATGTCTTGGAATGATCAAGGACAGAATTTGCCTGTCTGACAATAAACATTTGAGGTGACATTAGGCTACTGGGAATATTTCAAAAGGCTGCCAACTAGTGGGAAGGAAACTGAGCAACTTTTGCATGGAAATTTGGGTGTAAAACAAAAGCCAAGGGCAGTGATAATGGGGGACTTCAGCCATGTACTTGGATAGCAATAACATAAGGGGCAAGGAAGGCAGGGTTTCTGACTGTTCTGGAGAAATTTCTTAATCAGTAGATTTTTGCCCTGACAAAAGGTGATATCACTGGACTTGGCTCATTTCTTGGAACTAAATGGAGCTAGTATTAGTTGGTGGTGGGTAGGGGAAGATCTAGGAAGCAGCAATCATAATATGGTCGGATTTGGAATAGCTGTTGGGGGGGGGGGCGGGTTGGTGAGGTGGAGCGGAGGAATACAGACCATTATAAGGTGAATATTGTCGATTGGGGGAGGTCTCCATTTTTTAAAATTAATTTAAATTTCTAAATTAAATCTCATTTACAGCGTGGTAACAGGCCCTTCCGGCCCAACGAGTCCACGCTGCCCATTTTAAACCCAAATTAACCTACCCGTACGTCTTTGCAATGTGGGAGGAAACCGAAGCACCAGGAGGAAACCCACGCAGACACGGGAGAACATGCAAACTCCTTACAAGGACAGGAATCAAACCCCGATCGCTGGCGCTGTAATAGCGTTGCGCTAACCGCTACGCTACCGTGTATACCGTATGGGATGAGAACAGATCTGGCGGAGTTTAACTGGAATCAAAGCTTCACGGGCAAAGCTGTAGTTAAACCTTCCCGTGAGGGAGAAGGGTGGGGAAATTAAAGCCGGAGTTCCTGGATGACCAGAAAAGTGGGGACTGAAATAGAGCTGATAAGACACCTGGCTGTTAGCACAATTGAGAACCAAGCTGATTTATAGAGAACTGAAGAAAGGAAATAAGATGGGCAAAGAAAAAGTAAGGGAAAAGGATGGGAGCAAACATGAAAAGGAATCCAGAAATATTATATCTGGTATGTGAATAGGAAAAGGACTGTAAGAGGAGAGGTCAGGTTGATCAGAGACCAAGAGCGGCTACACTGGGAAATAGCTAAGTTAAGTATATGGGCAAAGATCTGTCAAAAGGAGTATAATGTGAGAAAATGTGTAATTGCTCAATTTAGTAGGAAAACGAAAAGTATTTTGCCTAATTGGTGAGAAACTGCAGAACTTTGATGAAGAATTGCACGACAGAGTTTGGCTTATTTAGCATGTGCTGCTTCTGGAATCTTTCTAGAGTAGAGCCCTCTCCACAAAAATTCCTAGCTATAACTTGTCCTTCCCCCAAGTATAACTTGTCCCTGTTATTGTTGGAATATGATGTTATCCACCCGAATAGGAGAGAAAGCAGGGAGCTCTGAGAGGTCATTGTACTGATCCACAGAAGCAAATTGATAACCAGTTTTGTCATCCTTTTGTTATGCACATGGATCTTGTTCTTCAGTAACATATGATGGATTTTTTTTCCATGGATATGTGGAATTATTTTTGTGAAAGAGGGGATTAGAGGTTTCTCATGGGATATTATGGGCATTCTCAAATTTTTAGCTGATTTACCCAAGTCTGTAGTGACACAGGTGGATAGAGTAGTGAAGAAGGCTTTTGCAAGCTTGCCTTTTGTAGGCTGAGGCATTGAGAATAAGAGTTGAGATGTCATGTTGCAGCTGTACGATGCATTAGTTACATCACAATTGAAGTACTGTGTACACTTCTGGTTGTCACACTACAGGAGGGATGCTGTAGCACTGGAAAGGGTGCAGGAGAGATTTACCAGGATGTTGCCTGGAATGGTGGAGAGATTGAACAGGTTGGGTTTGTTCTCTCTGCAGAGCTTGGGAAGCTGAGAGGTGACCTTGTAGAGATTTATAAGATTCTGAGGAGCATTGATAGTCAGCCTTTTTCCCCATGGTAGGACAGCCTAAAGCTAGAGGGCATGGGTTTAAGGTAAGAGGGGAGAAATTTAAAGGAAATCTGAGGAGCAGGTTTTTCACTCAGGGTGGTGGTTATATGGAATGAACTGCTAGAGGCAGATACAATTACAACATTTAAAAGGGGCAGTGGAAATTTCCCAGGGTGGGAGTGGGATGGGTGGGGGGTGGGGGGGGGAGGAGTTAACTAGGGAGTTGTGGAGAGAGTGGTCCCTGTGAAAGGCAGAAAGGGGCGGGGAGGGGAAGATGTGCATGGTAGTGGGGTCCTGTTGGAGATGGCGGAAGTGGTGGAGAATGATGTGTTGGATGCGTAGGTTGGTGGGGTGAAATGTGAGGACAAGGGGGACCCTATCCCTGTTGGGTCTGGGAGGGGTGGGGGTGAGAGCGGAGGTGCGGGAAATGGTAGAGATATGGGTGCGAGCTCTCTCCACCACAGTCGGGGGGAAGCCCCAGTTAGAAAAGTTGGACATCTCGGATGTCCTGGAGTGGAAAGCTTCATCGTCGGCAGAGGCGGAGAAATTGAGAAAAAGGGATGTCATCCTTGCAAGAGATAGGGTGGGAGGAGCTGTAATCGAGGTAGCTGGACATCAGTGGGTCTGTAGAAGATGGTGGATAAGGAATCTCCTGAGATGGAGTGGAAAGATCAAGGAAGGAGACAGGTGTCAGATAGTCCAAGTGAATTGGAGAGCAGGGTGAAAATTTGTGGTGAAGTATATGAAACTGTCAAGTTCTGCACGGGTACAAGAGGTGGTACCAATGCAGTCATCGATATAGCCCACTGCCCCTGCCATAGGTGCAACACCTATCCCTACATCACCTCCATCCAGGGACTCAAACAGTCCTTTCGGGTGAGACAGAGATTCACCCACACCTCCCTTAATATCATTTACTGCATTCGGTGCTCCAAGTGGCCGCCTCTACGTTGGTGAGACAAAACGCAGACTAGGTGACCATTCTGCAGAACACCTGCGCACCGTCTGTAACCACGACCTGCATCTTCCTGTTGCCAGTCACTTCAACTCTCCTCCCATACTATCACTGATATATCAGTCCTCTGCCTTCTCCACTGCCAGGAAAATTCCAAGCGTAAACTGGAGGAACAACACCTCATTTTCCGTCTTGGAACCTTTGCAGCCTAACGGCATGAACATTTGAATTCTCCCACTTTAAGTAATTTCTAACCCACCACCACCCCCACCCACCATGCTTCTCTTCCCTTTCCTAGCCTCTTTTCTACCCCTTTTTTGTTTCTTTCTCTCCTTGCCTTTGACACATCCCCAGTGGATCTGTTATCCCCTCCTCCCCCACACCTATCACTGTCTCTTACCTGCATCTACCTATCACCACCCTGTGCCCACTCTGCTTCCCCTCTTTTGTCCACCTATCACTGCTCTGCTTTTCCCTCTTATATAATGGGCTTCCTCTTTTTACTATCGTCAGCCCTGAAGAAGGGTCCTGACCCAAAACATTGACCACCTGCTTTTCTTCACTGATGCTGTGTGGCCTGCGAAGATTGATGTAAACCCTGGAGAAATGGTGTTTATGGCTGTTTCTGTCTGTGATCTTTGGCAATCTACTGATGTTACAGATTGTATTTCGGTTAAAGGAATGATTGTACTTGTGCTGCTTCAACACCGATACCTATCATTATCTTGCTACCTATTTCATAGCTGTTCACTACAATGATTTACCCATTTTATCTCCTACATAAACACCATGTACTGTCCACTGAAAGGAAAATGTGTCCAAGGGTAATGTAGTTCAATTTTTTCCATAAAGGAAACACAATATTAAAACTTTAAAACTGAGAAGCAAAAACAAACCCTGAAAGAGGTCAAGCGTCTATTCTAAATGGGCATAAGGCTCAATTACTCTGAATGTAAGCAAACACATTGCAAATTTTGATTCAGTTTGTGTTAATTAAGGCTCTCGCTCGGTACAAGAGGTGGTACCAATGCAGTCATCGATATAGCCCACTGCCCCTGCCATAGGTGCAACACCTATCCCTACATCACCTCCATCCAGGGACTCAAACAGTCCTTTCGGGTGAGACAGAGATTCACCCGCACCTCCCTTAATATCATTTACTGCATTCGGTGCTCCAAGTGGCCGCCTCTACGTTGGTGAGACAAAACGCAGTCTTGGTGACCATTCTGCAGAACACCTGCCCAAGACCCAGCGTGAAAATTGGTGAATTTGTGGTCTTTCATGCCATTCTGATCCTGGGCATCCTTTTTTTTAAACAAGGTGGAAAACTTGGAAGGTGTAAAAATACATTCCAATCTGTTCGTTTCCTTCCAAACATTCAGCTTGAATTTAGCGCCTTGTCAAATTTTAATACTACATAGTTCAAGGAAGTCTATATGCAGAACAAGAATCCACCCAAATAAATGATTGAAGCAAAATTATAATTTAGCTGTCTTCTCTTAAGAAGTACCTGGACACCTTCAAAATTAAATGTAAATAACTTCAGACAATAGAAGTCTGAAATAAGAACAGAAGATTGCTGGAAACACTCAGGTCAAGCAGTTTTTCTGATTATTTTTTTAACCCTTAAAATTAGTCACCTTTTGGAGATCCACAAAGATTTTTCTCCTTCAGTAATAACATTGTACAAATAAGTCAATATTTTGGATGGATTTGAGGTAGGTGTATTTCAGTTAAAACCTTCTCACTTTGTTACATTTTGTGCAAGAGGTAATACCATGAAGCATTGCCACCCATGTAGTGAACTTCCAATTAAACCAATTATTAAAAGACAGAATTGACTTAAGTAAGCCTATTAATGGTTTTGAATTACTTTCTGAACACTAGTCTATGTGATTAAGGAACATTTGGACCAGGCTTTAATACATCCTCTTTGGAAGAGAAATGGTTAGTGACGTATGATTCTCTCCTGGTTGAGAGTGCAACAGCTTGGACAAGTTGCTCAGTGGGAAGGCAATTACCAAAAGCAATTTAAAGAGGCTAATGAAATATTGGCTTTTATTTTAAAGGTAACAGGAATACAAAAGGACAATACCTATCAATTAACTATAGCTTGGCCTGATCTTAACAGGAGCTGTGCCTTCAATTACTGAAACTTGAAGGATGTATTAGTCTTGGAGGGGATGTGTTGTGCAAAATGATACTGGGACCTAAAGGGTTAAAATGCAAAGCTAGATTGCAGATATGTGAATCATATTTCCCTGAGTTTAGAAGGTTGAGGGTTGTTCTAACTATAGCTTTTAAAGATTTAGGTAAAGTGAATACAGGAAAAGTTTTTACTTCAGGTGGGGAAAATGGGAAACCAAAGTGCATTATGAAATGGAAGGCCACGTGAGGGCCATTGAAAATGTGCAAGTCTTTCACCCAATCTCTCCCTCCACTAAAAGATCGGGAATTCTGGGTCTCTTGAAATTGTCAAGACTAAAATTGACATTGATTTATTATGAGGTAAAAAGGTTGCGGGACAGATCAGCCATGGCATCAAGAATGATGGAATGATGGGCTAAATAGCTGCCTGCTGTTCATGTGTTTCAGCTTCCGGAGAACCTTTTGTTCTTTGACTTTGACAACACCAGAGAGGAGATTGAGGAATCGGAAGCACTTTTTTGTTCCAGAAGCAATTTGTGATGCTTGTTAAATGCCTGATATTCTGAATGAAAGTTGCTTTTGAGATAACAAACGATAATTGCAATCTGTCCAAAAAATTTAAAATTATTATCTGGCTGGCACAAGGCAGTGCAGCTTCTAGTAAGAGGGAAGACATTTTGCAAGATGTATTTACAAGAATGCATTAAAAGTGAGAGCAGTGCACAGCTTATGGCACTAAAATATAAATTCATCTATGAGCAGTAGGGCTAAATGGGCAATATTGAAGTGTCATGTGTTGTGTTCAGTGTCTGAAATTCCATTTAACTGAAATACATTGCATTTATTTAACAACTTTCATAATGTCTGAATGTCCCAAATCACTTTGCATTCACGGCTTTGCTTGAGGAATGAGAGTAGGAGTAGGCAATTTGGTCCCTCGACCCCCACCATCAGGAAGGACGAGGGCGGCAGATGTACAGGAGCACCGTCACCACCTACCTGCAGGATCCTCTCCAAGTTGCAAACTTCTGACTTGGAAATAAATAACCAGTCCATTACTGTAGCTGGGTCTAAATCCAGAAACTCCCTACCCAACAGCACGTGGAGAGCTCCTTCACCAGAAGGATTGCTGCAGATAAAGGTGGTGGCTCACCATCTCATCAGTAGTAATTGGGTATGGGCAATGAATGCTGTCCTTGCCATTAATGCCCAGTCCCTGAAAATGAATAAATTATATGGGAGGAATGAACTTTCAGTGTCATCGTTTTGTTAGGGATTTTGGTTGAGAGATCAATTTTGGAAACTGAGGATACTTCCTCTGCCACTTAAAGTAGTCTCACAGGTTCTTGCGTCTACCTGAGGGAGCAGACGAGACATCTGCCAGCTTGGATTTTCATGCCAGCGGCTCTGAGGAAAGACGTTGAATCTCAACCTCCCAAAATGGAAGCACATCTGTTCTGTGCCTTGGCTGTTCCTGAAAGAAAGAGAGGATCTTTGGCATACAAGAGATGAAATATTCTGTTTCTGAAATATGAATGTTCTTTTTTCTCCCCCCCCCCCCCGAATATTTCTTCAATGTGAACAGTTTGCACTTTAAGAGGAAAAATAAGCAACAGAAGTTCACCACACTCCTAATGAGTGTTGCAGTAAAACCATGAGTAATGCCTCAGTTGGATGCCTCTATCAGTCAACCACGTGGTCTTTCAAGGGATCTGATTTCTGTGCCTCTAGTGCTTTGGTCTATCCCTCACGTGACTACTTGACTGCAGGTTCCGTCATGACATAGAGGACAGCTTTAGTTTAGCAGCAGGGGGTGCTCTGGACCTTTTTAGATTGCTCGTAAACATTTGACTTCCCTTCGTTTCTTTACAACATGTAAGCTCGGCAAAAGTCTGCTATTCTCATGATGCGATATCAGGTTCTTCTGCAGTCCATCCAACTGTTGCTGTTTAGTAATGTGGGTGATCTTTAATGTGTTGGTGTGATAGTGAGTGGAAGGTACAAGTGGGTGTGTTTATCTGAGGAAGTCACTGACCCAGAGGGTGAATGGGGGAGATCAGGGGTGATGGAGTAGGGGACCGGCTTATGAATGAAATGGGTCAAATGATATTTGAATCATTCAGCCCTGAGGGAGGCCATTGTGCCCATTATTTTTGTGCTAGCTCCTTTGAAAGCAAGATCCAGTTGTTCCTGCTGCTTAGTCCTGAAAAATTTTCCTTTCTGGCAGCAATCCTGATACTGAAATGTGCAACAAAAAAAAACACGTGCTTCAAGTTTCTTTTGGCTTTTTGTTAATTTTTTCCAGCAAATTAATGAAGAATGTTATTGATGTCTAAAGCTTTTGTTAAATCACTTTCAATATCAAGTATTACCAAGCCACTAAATCATGATTGAAACACAGTGGTGTGTTATTTCTCATTCACTTGCGGGTAATAAATTTCATCCACTGATTACAAGCTCTGGTATTAGAGCAAAATATACTTGGGTTGAGGAAGAGATTCTGATGTGAGATTTGATGCAATTATTTAGTAAATGAGAAGAGGGTCTTGTATTTGCACTTAGGCGGTGGCATTCTTTGGAAAGATGCAAATGATATTGCATGGTAATAAAATCACTGCCTTACAGTGACCAAGATCAATCATGATCTCCGGTGCTGTCTGCGTGGAGTTTGCACATTCTCCTTGTGCCCGAGTGGGTTTCCTTTGGGTGCTTAGTTTCCTCTTGTATCTCAAAGTCGTACAGGTTGGTGGATTGATTGGCCACTGTAAATTACCCCAAGTATGTAGATGAGTGGTAGAAACTGGAGAGGAGTTGATGAGAATGTGAGTGGAATAATTAACAATGTGTGATCAGTGTAGAGGATAAGATAAGATTTCTTTATTAGTCACATGTTGCTACCACAATAAGTGATGTGGTTATGATCAGATCTGTTTGATTTTAGGGACCAGCATTAAGAAGATCATTGAAGTTAACTCGCTGCATTTTCTCAACATAGTGTCACGGGACCTGATTGTGCCTTTTTGTGAGGGAGGATGAGGTTTCAGGATAAAGGTAATTCAAAAGAAAGCTCTTTAGGCAGTCCCTCAGCAGTGCGTTGGAGGGTTAGACTAAGACTTGTGCTTGTGTGCCTGGGGTGGACTTGAAATGCAGACTCTGACTGTTAAGTTTGGCTCTGTCAACCAAGCCACAGTTGATGCTGTGACAAGGTTAAAGGTCCAGAGGAATTTGACCTTGCATATATTAGGGAGTGTTTCACAACACTTTTCTGTCTTTTTGACTGGATAGAAAATGTTTGCCTAGAAATTTGTGTTTAGTAGCACTAAACACACCTTTTATAGCCTGATTAGTGTAATGGAACTGAATTGTGGAGGCAGCACGATGATAAAGCATGTGCAGTGTTACTGACAGGGAATGCATCTCTAGGGTGTAGTATGTGTATTGGTTTTCTTGCCATACCATCTAAAAGTTAACAGAAATGAGTTGAGATCTGTTCACTTGCATAAAATAAACCTGCCAAGACAATAGCAAAAACAAAGTGATTTATTCTATTGTTTTTTTCCTCATAATTTCAACTGTTTTTGTATATTGTATATTTTCTTGGATTTGAGAATTGGCTCGTTTAGGATAAAGTTTATTGAAGGAATGTGGAAGCAAGAGTTTCCCATTTAGGGCCTTGTGCCTGCTCCATCACTCAGCAAGGTGCAATGGCTGATCTTTTACCTCAGCACCATTTTCCTGCACTAACCCCATCAGAATCAAGTTTATTATCACTGACATATGTCATGAAATTTTGTTTTATCCCTCGATTCCCTTACTATATGAAGTTCTGTCAATTTTGGTTTTGAATACTGAGTGACTGATCCTCCATGGCCACCTTGAGTGGAGAATTCTGAACACTTATTGACTGGATGAAGAAATTTCTTATCTCTGTCCTAAATGGTTGACATCTCATTTTGACGTTGGACCCTGCTTCCACACTCTAGCCGAGGGAAATAGGGACTCTGCATCTGCTCTGCAAGTTCCTATGAATTTTACACAGCATTTTAATCCAGTCAAGTTTGCTGTCATACACAGAAGTACATGTATGCACAAGTTACCACTAGTTCTTCTAAACCTGAGTATAGGCCAGGTCTACTTAATCTCTCAAATAACAAACCTGCCGTCACGTGTCTCAATCTGGTGAACAATGGCTGCACTCCCTCATTTTAAATTTGTTCTCCCTTTAATAAGGGGCTGGATTTTCATGCGTTTCCCATATCCACCTTCTAACTGAGGAATTCAAGAAAATCCATAATCACACCTCTGCTGGATAATTACTTTTTTAAGAAAAATTGAATCTGATTGTTCTTTGGAAATACTTGTAATCTCATTGTAATTATATACCAAATTCTGAGTGTGTACCACAGTAAGTTCAGTGTCACAGTTTGTGTAACTCTTGTTCTTAAGCAGTTGTTCTGGGTTCTGAGGTGGTTACTGTGGAAACTACTGACTCTGCCCCAAATGAGATGGGCAGGTGGGTGGTTTGTGAAATGGTCCATTCCTGCCTTTTATACAGGGCTTCTGCGTGCTCTCAATGCACGACTTTGAGGTTCTCACTACCATCCCAAATGCAACTTCTCTACTTTGACTGGTCATGGTTTCCAGGAGTCAGTGGGAATGGCTGAACTTCAAGGAAGCTTTGGACACGTCTGCAAATCTTCATTTGTCCACTATCAATCTCTTGGGACAGTGTGCCTGTTTTGAAAGTCTGGTATCAGACATGCGAACAACGTGGCTTGCCCGACATTGCCAATATAAAGAAATTAGGGCCTCAATGTTGGCTTGGAAGAGGACACTAATGTTGGTTCACTTATCTTTGCAGTGGAGTTGAAGGGTTTTACTGAGAAGATTGGCATTTTTTTTCCAATACCTTGAGGTGGCTTTTGGATGTAATCTAGATCTCAAGCATTTCAGAGGGCAGGGATCACTGCTGCTTGGTAGACCATATGCCTTGTACCATGTCTGAGGTATAATTTAAAGTACCCTTTTCCTAAATCAAAGGCTATGCTGGCACATTGTAGGCAGTGGTGAATTTTTATCATTGATATTTGATTTCATTGTGAGATGGCTTCCAAGGTGTGGGAAGTGGTCTGTGTTTTCCAGGATGTTGCCAAGAGTTTTTTTTATTGTTGGAGAGCAGTGTGGTGCACTGGCGGCTGTTTGGTTGAGAACATTTCCCCTTGTGGGTGTTGAGATTAAGGCCCATCCTCTCTCCTGCTTCGGTGAATGAGTTGACAGTGCCTTGGAGCTCAGCATCTAAATGTGCAGCATTGTCTGCATCCTGCAGCTTGACTACTGAGGTTTAGATATCTTTGGTTCTGGAATGCAACAATCGTAAATTGAAGAGTCTTCTGTTTAGTTCTGAAGGTTAGCTACACTCTCATGGGAGGTTGTTGAAGGTGAAAGGCAAGAAAGATGGGGGGTAGGGGAGGAGAGGGAATGTCAGGGCAGTGATGCAGCCTTGTTTCTCAACTTTCTCTTCAGTGAGACTGGTTCTGCTAATAGTTTGTATTGTATCTTGCATACAGTCATGGAGCAAACATAAAACGCTGGTGAATAATTATGGAAAATTTATAACTATATGCATGACAAAACCCATGAGGATATAACTGGGTAGGTTGGAAAAGGGTAATTAACTACATTGAAGGGCTCTAGAGAACGACTGAATGCTGGTCTTACAGTTTGAACACTTGGTACTTTATCTGTGTATCTCCAAAATCCTGAAAATGTATCCTTTCCTGTCACAATTTATGATCTTTTGAAGTTGTGTTTCTTCATTCAAGATTTTTGCCCAATTATGTTTGGGAGGCTGCTTTGGGTATCAACTCTTTGATATTATTTATTAGTCACATGTATGTCAAAACAGTGAAATGTATCTTTTTGCGTGAATAACTCTTGGGTCTTCATTCTGCATTATTTTACGGCGGAAACCTAAACCAGCTTTTTGTGCCAGGCCAGCAGTTTTCTTTTTGTTCTCTCCATGAAAGGTTTATGTAATGAGGACCAGCCAATGAATCCTGTGCAATAAAGGCTTCAAATGATCGTTTAATAAGTCCTTTAAGTATATTACTGTGCAAAAATAGTCTCCATGACAAACTTTTTATAGGAAACCTGGAAATGGATGGATTAAACCATGAATGAAGCTGGAATGATTAGAAGTACAGGGAATGAATAGCAATTTGATCTGAAAAGATATCTTTATATAATACCTTGTCAGAAGATGTTCCACGGAATGTTATAAGCAATAACTTGCCTTTTGAAGTATGGTCATGGTTGTAATGCAGGCAGTATGGTAATTGAATTGTACACACCAAGTTAAGAGCAGTAGATCCTTTGTTTCTTGTTGATATTGAGTAAGGGATGGATATTGGTCTCAACACCATCCCTGCAGTATCTAGTTTTATTACCTCCTATAAAAGAGTAAACCTGCTCAGACTTTTGCCCCCAGAACCCTCACCACCTTTCTCTCCCCCGCCCAGTGGCCCTTGTGGCTTTTCTCTCCTGCTGTCGTCCATAACCAGAGACATTCAGAAATATTAAAAATAGATTTGCATCATTTTAACATTAATAAATTAAAAGCACATTCAACTTGCATTAATCCATGAAGTTTACAAACAAGAAGAGGTTATTTCACCCATTGTGTCTGTATTGGTTGAAAATGAAGTCTCCAGTCTAAACCCATCTTCCAACACCAGATCACAGCACTTCAAATACACACCTTAAAAACTCCACTTAAATCAAAGGATGAAGGCATCGGCCTCTTCCATCCTTTTCAGGTGCTGGGTTCTGGGCCTCCATCCCCCTCCTACTTTATTTTTAAAGAAAAACCTTGTCTCCCTTCCATTTGCTTTAAATTTATGCCCCTTGGTTTTTGATCCCTCTGCTGACTGAAATGTTTTATCTTTTCGAATTTATTCTTTCTAGGGTTCACAATGTACAGAGATTAGTTAAAGTCTTATTTCATTGATTCATTGCTGGTGGTGATACTAAATGCATTATGGTGACCTTACTTCGGTGTCCTCTGTCTCCGAAATTCCATTCGGTGGAAGGTAATGTTTCCAGTGCTCCCCTGTTTGTGTACTCCAGGATCTGTTTAATTTGAAAGTCGTCCTCTGCCATTCTGTGAGCTGTTCAGTTCCATTTATTGTCTTCTGGGTTATTTGTCAATTCAGTTTTAATGGTGTGTGCTTAGAAATACTTTAGGCCTATTTTCTTAATCCATCCAGTGAGTGCTGGAGGCATCAGCAGCAGGACCACCACGCCAACTGCTCTGGAGTTGGTCAAAAGTGGAAATGTCTCTTGAAATGTTCAAGAATCTGTTGCTGCTAAGGGATCTCGTATTGTAAGACTATCTTGAGCATTTCCTATTATACAGCATTAAATATTTGATTTTCAGTCTCTTTTTTTGAATGTGGTAATAAATCCAAAAGTGTGTGCATAATTGTCAACATTTTGGATACATTATGCATGCTTTGATCTCTTTATAATCAGATGGTGCAAAAGATTTGCATGAGACATTGTCAGCATCTTGATCGATGGCTGTAGACTGATAACTGATCTTGGGATTTGAACCTTGGACTCTGGTTGAAAAGCATTTCAGATCACTGCATTTCCAATACCTGATTCTGTATTTTTTAAAAAAGTGCCAATTATCAATAGCTTTTAAAAACAAAAATAAGTGGCACTCCATCTTCTATGCGGACTGATCTATACAGACAATTCTTCTCCCCACAGATGCCACTTGACTTGCTGAATTCCTCTAGCAGATTGTTGATCTCTCTGGTCTGCTGTGGGCAGGCACGTCAGCTCGGTTATTGTGACAGTGTGTTGGGCTAAAGGCTAACCAGCATGGGTTAGCTGCTTTCATCCAAAATCTGAATGTCGCGGGCCTTCAGAGATGCTGGTCAGTGAGGGGCGGGAGCCTTGACGCACAATGTACTCATTGATGCCAAATAATAATTCTCAACAATTGTTTCAGTTTGGATCAGCCAAATCTGCATAAACTCAGGATCTGATTAGCAATTTCCAGTTCAGACTGGGTATTTATACTTGATACTTTGGAAGCAATAATTTTGCAACAGGGAGGAACCATACAGAAGAAAATAGTGGGCAAGAAATACTTATGTGGTCCAGGTAACTTGTCCCAAAACAAATGTAGAGAAAGATTGTACAGAATCTTCTCCTATGGCCCCTTAGGTCAGTGTTAACCATCAACCACCCATTTTTGCACTAATCTTACCCTAACCTCTTTTATTCTCCCCTGAGATTCCACCACTTGACTATACACTAGAAGCAATTTTACAGTGACAAATTAACCTACCAACTTGTACATTTTTGGGATGTGGGAGGAAACCAGAGTACTCAAGAGGAAATGCACATGATTGTAGGGAGAAGATGAAAACTCCACTCAGACAGCACCAGAGGTCTGGATTGAACCTGGGTCACTGGAGCTTTGAGCCAGCAGCTCTACTAGCTGCACTGCTGTGCCATCCTTAGTAGAAATGTTTTGCCGAGCACGATGCAGTCCCTCCCTTTCTGCATGGGAATTGCAAAAGGTAATTGCTGTCCCAATGAGGAATGTGTCCAGCCCTGACCTGCAACAGTACAAATTGGTCCAAAAAACAAACTGCTGGAAGAATTCAATGGATCAGGAAGCATCTGTGGAGACAGAGCGATTGGTCGATTTTTTGAGTCAATATACTGTGAAATTGGTCATCTTTTATTAGCTGGTGATATTTACCACTGGCCCACTATTCTGAGCAAAGAACCACCAAGCATCCATGCCAGTTCTTCCTCAACCTTGAAGCATTCCCTCCTTCAATCAAGGTGAAACATCTAGCCCTCACCATATAATCTCTTCCTCACTTTATGAAGGTCAATCAAGTGATCTGTCAACCTAAGCTGCTTGAAATGGGCACTCAGCTCTTTGGGCCCACGTGTAGCAAAGACACTGAATGGAGGAATAAATAAAACCTCCTTCCATTTGATGGACCACAGTTGGGACACAGTTTTCCAACTGATGCATAGACAAGGTTTTGCATGTAGGGGGAGTTGAGATGTATTTTGATATGAATTGTTCAGGGAGAGCAGCCAAAGCAAATGGAATTTAGGGTTATAACTTTACAGCATTGATTGTGAACAGTTAAAGTGTGAAGTATTGTCACAACCAACTGGGATGAAAACTGAGGCACAGATGAATTGTAACATGCAGATCTATTGCTACCAGCTTTAGATCTGTTTCCTGTTGGTTGGATGTACATTTAGAATTGGTCTGGTCCAAATTCTTGGCACTTTTCAATTGCTGTTCATTTCCAAGTACATGACAGTTTTCAGAGGATGAGCATCGTAAATCTTATCCACAAACTTGTGGCTGGTTCCATAGTACTTGTTCAAAGAATAGAAAAAAGCAATCCTATCTTTTTGTTGAAAACAAATGTTCAGTCGGGGGAAGAAAACAAGATGCTGGAGCAACTAGCAGGTCAGGCAGCATTCGCAGAGAAAAACAAACTGTCAACATTTTAGGTCGGGACCTTCCTTCAGGACAATACTGTTTGGTGTTGATTAATCCAGGACACTTCTCTTAATTGCTCTCCAAGAAGATCCAAGGCTAATAACAGCTAATTTCTCGGTGTGTATTTAACCAATTCTCAAACCAACAGTGAGGTTCATAATCTATTAATCAATCTACACCCAATTATCAGTAAAGCGATTGAAGAATCAGAATTGCCACCGCATGCCAATAACATTCACATTGTAACCTGTTTGGCTTCTGCTCTGAGGGCACCTCCGTTTTAAAATCTTCTTCAGGCTTGTTTTCAAGTCTCTCCGGATGTGTGCCCTTCCCTTCCTCACCACCAAATCCCTACACTCCCAGATCCACAAGCTTTCCAGAAACTGAGCTCTATTCATTCATGTGCTCTCCTAATTTTAATGGCCCTGGTGTAGCTGGCTGTATTTACAGATGTATTTTCTACCCCTCTATCTCTTCCAAGGTACTTCTTAAACTACCTCTCGACCACATCATTGGTTCTCTCTCCCTCATTCTTTGTTGGATTCTGAAACGTATTGCTTGCAGATGTGGTAGATGCATATTCCATTGTGACTGTCAAGAGTGAACTAGAAGTATATGAGGAGAAAGGGTGGGGCAGGAGGGGGTGGGTGGAAATAGTGAGTAGCTCTGGTAGAGAGCTGGCTAGATACATGGGCTAAATGATGTCACCATCTATGATATCTTCATATGACTGTGTCAAATTTGGTTTTGCACCATTGAGGGCCTCAGTGTTTTGCTGTGTTAGAGGTACCCCCTCCTATTATAAAATAGGTAAGTACTAGCAACCAGCTTGAGTGTGTTTCATCACATCAGAGATGTAACTAAATGTAAGTTGTTAGTGCAGCCTAAACGCAGAAATGAACTAATCGGCAAGTTGTGCTGTTTTCGGGGGGCACCTCAAGAATGGAACAAAAACAAATTTGACACAGTTGTACATAAAGGCATCAGAGAATGATTTGGGCACAGATGGAGGCCATTTTGGCCCATCGTATCTTGCCAGTTCTCCACCAGAGCTACTTGCTCGTGCCTACCCACTCCATCCTTTTCACCTCTCACACATTTATCCAGTTTCCTCTTGAAGGACATAACAGAAGGTGCTTTCACCATATCTGCAGGCAGTCCATTTCAGAATTCAACTATGGGCTGAGTAAACACAAGAAGGATTTTCTTGTGTCACTGTTAAATTTCTTCCTCTTTTTCAAATTTCATTTCTGTGACCTCCAGTCTTTAACCCCTCTACCAAAGGGAACAACCTCCCACTCTCCTGTCTGCCCACACCCTTCATTATTGTATGTACCTTCAACCTTCTCTTGAAAAAGACAGCCTCAGCCTAATCTGTTCTTATTATAATTGCACATCCCAGGAGCCTTCTGGATCACCTTTAATATCTCCATATCCTTCCTATAATGAAGTGACCAGAAATAAACATGTTGGCCTGGCCTCAACTGGAGTAACTTTTTATTTTAAAAGGTTCAGCATGAAGGTTCCCTGCTTTTGCACTCAAAGCCTCTATTGATAAAGCGCAGAATTGTGTGCGCCTTATCAACTGCTTTCTCAACCTGCCACCTTCCATAACTTGTGCATCCCAACCCTTGGGTCCCTTTACCTCTGCTAGATTAAATATCTAGGTTAATGTGTGAATAGCATTTCCAGCTTGAGCAGCTGACGTTCTGTGAATTGGGAGAATGTGGCAAAGTGACCTTTGTAAAATGGTTTCCATTGAACAGTTATTGGAATACTTTCATTATAACAGTGCAATTGCCTGAAGTTTGATGTTAATGTACTTAAAAGTTAGGATGTACTTATCCTTAGTCATGGATGTTCAGTATTTGAATAATTTAAGATAATACATTATCCTACATTAAATTTGCTCTTTAGAATATAGGAACAGAGTTAGAAGGTGGACTCATTGTAGCAGATCAGCAATGCTATTGAATCATTTTTCCTTTCAAGTGTTCTCATAAAAATGTTAAATTTTACATTGTTGCTGCTGGGCATTTGTTTAATATTGCACGTTGTTCTGTTTCAATTCCATCTGAAAAGGATATCAATTCAGCAGACTGGAAAAATTTGGTACAAACTGGTTCAGTAAATGACAATGAAAAGGAGTTCAAGATGCTGGAGGAAGTCAGGTCAGGCAGCACCTGTGGAGGGTAACGGACATCCGACATTTTGGGTTGAGACCCTTCATCTGGAATGAAAAGAGGTATCAGAGAACAAAGTGGGCAGGAAACATGGGTGGGAGGGGAGTATCATTTGCATCATATGATACCATCATATCATGGTCGTTGGAGGGTTTAAATGTTAAATAATACCAGTTGAAAAAATTAAAGCTAGGGGTGGAGTAGCATTATACCACAGAACTTGTTTGGTCTTTGCACCATATGAAAGTTACTGTAAAGCACATTATAATCAGTTGCATGTCAAACATGTTTTATAGCATGAAGGTATCATTAGCTGGCTTACTGGAGAAAGTGTTTAGTATTATTAATTGCTGTAATAATTCTGTGCATCTTTGGCCTAATTGACACCATCTGGTATCAGCATCAGGTCACCCAGGTGACAGCTGTAGCTCAGCAGTGGCACATCCCCTGAGTCAGATGGTTGCAGGTTCGAGCCCTGTGCTAGACAGGATGCTTGGGGCTGCTTGTCTCTATCATGTGTGGGTGTGTCATGTCATTGGAAGTTCCATGTTTTGGATTGGATTTCTGCTCTCTTAGGTGGATGCTGAATATTCCATGACACCCATTTTCCCAGTGATGTTCAGAGATTTAATCCATCAACCAACATTTCTAAAAATAAATTAGATTGGGTCAGAACTCTTTACCAACTGTGACTTGGGCAAACTTGGTGACTACCTCACTATATGAAAGATGTGGAAATTTTAGAGAGGGTGCAGAGGAGATTTACCAGGATGCTGCCTGGATTGGAGAGCATGTCTTATGAGGATAGGTTGTGTGAGCTAGGGCTTCTCTTTGGAGTGAAGGAGGATAAGAGGTGACTTGATAGAGGTGTACAAGATGATGAGAGGCACAGATCAAGTGGACAGTCAGAGACTTTTTCCCAGAATGGAAATGGCTAATATGAGGGGGCATAATTTTAAGGCGATTTGCAGGAAAATATATCGGGAGGATATCAGAGGTAAGTTTTTACGGAGAGATGGGTACATGAAACACGCTGCAAGGAGTGCTGGTGGAGGCAGATACATTAGGGACATTTAAGAGACTTAGGCACATGGATGATAGAAAAATGGAGGGCTATGTGGGAGGGAATGGTTAGATTGATCTTGAAGTAGGCTAAAAGGTCGGCACAACTCATGGGCCTGTACTGTGCTGTAATGTTTTCTGTACAGATTTTGGGGATCTGTTGATGTGAGAGGAACCCAATCAAAATGGCAAGTTCTTGTGCATCAGGAGTGTCTCACACATGATAATATTGTTGTATTGGGCAGGGAGGATAGGGGATTTGGGCAAACAAGTCTTGACCATGACGGGGAATGAAAACTAGCCGAATCCAGTTGTTTCTTCACAATTGGTGGTTTGGAGAAAACTTGCGTGTTTGTTCCACAATTTAGACCATCAGAAATCTGGAACATGCTCTCCCCCTGAAGGTTAGTGGATAATGGGATAATTGAGGTTTGTTGGGACTTTTAAGTAATTTGAAAAATACTCTGAAATAAAAATGAAGAGCTTTAAATTCTCAGCGAGCCAGGCTGCATCTGTGGAGAGAGAGAAACAGCTAATGCTTAAGGTCAAAGATAATTTCATCAGGGCTGGGAAAAGTTGGAGTGAAGCAGGCTTTAACATGCAGTGGTGGGATGAGTGTACTGGCAGATGGGTGCAGGTGGGAGCAGGTGAGATTAAAAGACTAAAAAAAAGGGTGATCTTGAAAACTGGCCAAAACCCAGAGGAAGTGAAACTACAAATGACTGGAAATTACCAAAGACATTTGGCAGGAAATCTGAATATAAATGTTCATTACTTCTAATAATTGAACTAATTTTTACATCAGGAAGGTTGTCATGTGCTCAGAAGATCAGGCATTGTTCCTCAATAAATTGAGCTTTGGAAATATTAAAGGGATAATGAGCATAGAGGGGTTGAAACTTGAAGCGATAGGTGCATGGGGGTTCAGAGTCCCAGAAAAGACTGAAGGAATGCCTCCGGTAAGTTGAATAGAGCTGTGGACTAGCCAGCCCTGATCTGAGTGAATGGTGGGGCCTCTTTAAGGTATTGAATAGCTTTCTCCTCTTCTGTTTAAAGATTTGAGGTGATATTTATCCTAAATGCAGCATTCTATTTTTATGCAAGCATTCCTCTTTAAATTTAGGCTGTTCACTAGAACACTTTTCAACCCCCCACTAGCCTTGGTCCTGATGTTTGCCAAGCTGGGTTCATGCTGGGTAATTAAATGAACTGACCCCAGATTATGAACAGATGCCTGGATGCACTTTGGTTTTGCAACAATGGCTTGTGTTTTTAGCAGCTCCATTTCAATAGATTAATAAAAGCAGCTGACT
The DNA here is from genome assembly GCF_009764475.1 of Pristis pectinata. Taxonomy (NCBI): domain Eukaryota; kingdom Metazoa; phylum Chordata; class Chondrichthyes; order Rhinopristiformes; family Pristidae; genus Pristis; species Pristis pectinata. The sequence goes on along the minus strand of NC_067407.1, from coordinate 124,837,845 downwards.
TAATGTCCCTGGTTGATGAAATGTAATTGAAGACCCCCTACTAATTAATGGCTAACATCAAGAGACAGAAGGGTGAAAATTAGGTTTGAAATTTCCCTTAAATAAATGTTGGTTGATATTTTAAATAGTTCAGCATTCTCAACCATCCACCCGAATGCTAATTACTGTTTTACAAAGCAATTTATACCTGTGAAACTGATGAAAATATGGTGGTTGTCAACACAACCAGCAATGTAAGCATCAAGTCTGATAAAAGACCATTGACCTAACACATTAACTCTGTTTTTCTCACCACAATATTTTTTGATAGTATTTTGCTTTTACCATATCTACTGTTTTTCAAACTACATGTTGAATTTTCCTTTTTGGATACAGGAGTTAGGTTGGTGATGGGAGTGGGACATTGTGCATTCTATTTCAAAATTGTTTTGAAGAGGATGTGAGATGGAGAATGAAGAATACTTGGGAGGTTCCTTGCTGTGAGCTACTTGGACTAATTGGTTCTTTGACATTTACCAAGATGGCAGAGGTGGAGGGGATTGAGGATGAACCATCTAATTGATGTAGGCCACCAATAGCTGTACTCTTTGACAAAGTGCTCTCCACATTGCAACACAGTGCCTAAGGAATGATTTTTGGAAAAGAGTACCAAGAAAGCTTTGTGGTGCCATACACCACAACAAACTCAATTAATGTGCTTTGGCCAGGAAGACTAACACTTTTGAATGTTGGAAGCCAGCCTGTATTTGAAGCTGCAGAGACAAAGGAATGTGGGATTGTCAACTGAATGTCATCAAGATGGAAAGAATCAAAAGCAGTCCTAAAATCTACAGTAGTATCAATCTTTTTTCCTTGCACTTGCAATTGGCAGCCAAGCACATAACTGAAATAACACTGTGGTCTTTTTAAAAAAATATATTTTCAAACTTTTTTTTACTTGTATGAATATTACTACTTTTTTTACAAGAACATCGTCTTGTGCTTTTACGTGCACCATCTCCAATGTTCTTTTGTATCCATGTACAACACTGCATTTGTGTGTGTTACATACTCCTACTTTCATAACAGCAGCTAATAGCAGTGAGTTCATCAAAGAGGATAATTTATAAAAATCCTTTTTTAATGTAGAGCTCTGATCAGTCGTTTGGCTTGTATGTTATGATTACTAACGTGGTTTCGTTGTATGTTCTTTATTTTGAGATGTCATCATATTTTAACACGATGGCAACGATTCAAAAAATATACATAAGCAGTTATTTGTTTTCTTATATATTTTAAGAAACAGAATAGAAGATCATACCTAATGAAACTTATTGGAGAAAGTTAGAGATGTATTACATCTATTAGGCACTACTCTATCTGTTACATTTTATGTATCCCTGCTCTCAACTCCTGACTCAGGAGATGGAAATGTGTCACATTCCACCCCATCATTCTCTGTAATTTCAGAGACCTACACGTGATGTTGACATCATCAGATACATCTCTCATCCCCATTCAGCATTTTTTTTTAAAAGAGGGCCATCCTAACATCCTAGTTCATTCTTTCAGCTTCACCAACAGAACTTCTAGGTAAGTGTGAGGTGTTTCATTTTGAGAAGTCAAATCAAGGCAGGGCTTTCACAGTGAATGGTAGGGCCCTGGGGAGTGTTGTAGAATGGAGGGACCTTGGAGTTGAGGTATGTGGTTCCCTGAAAGTGGAGTCACAGGTAGACTGGGGTGAAGGCTTTTGGCATGCTGGCCTTCATCAGTCAGAGTACTGAGTGTAAAAGTTGGGAAGTCATGGTGCGGTTGTACTGGATGCTGGTGAGGTCACACTTGGAGTATTGTGTTCAGTTTTGGTCACCCTACTATAGGAAAAATGTTGTTAAATTGGAAAAAGTGCAGAAAAGATTAACGAGGATGTTGCCAGGACTTGAGGGAGTGAGTGACAGAGGTTGGACAGGTTGGGACTTTATTTCTTGGAGTGTAGGAGACTGGGAGGTGATCTTATAGAGGTGTATGAAATCATCAGGGGCATAGGGTGAATGCACTGTCTTTTTCCCAGGGTTGGTGAATCAAAAACTAGAGGATGTAGGTTTAAGATGAGAGGGTAAAGATTTAGTAGGGATTTGAGGGGCAACTTTTTTTACACAAATGATTGTATGTATGTGAAGTGAGCTGCCAGCAGTGGTTGAGGTAGGTTCAATAACAATGTTTAAAAGACTGGTTGGAGAAGTAGATGGATAGGAAAGGTTCAGAAGGTTATGAGGCAATTGCTGGCAAATGGGATTAGCTTGGATGAGGCATATTGGTTGGCATGGACCAGTTGGGCCAAATGGCCTGGTTCCATGCTCTGACTAACAGTTATTCATCTTCCCATCCAACTGCAGGAGATGCTGCTCCTGCCCTTTTTTTTAAACATCCTCTGTATGGGCACTTTCTGTCAGCAGCAGTAGCAGCAGCAATTTACGTGCACTTTCATTTCTGAGACTTGCTTTACTGCACCTCTTACGATCTTCTCTAGGCTAGCAGGACTAAACATTGGATGGTTAGTGGGTTTGCACAGCACCATGTTCAGTCTGCAAAAATGAGCCTAAACCTAGTTACCTGTCATCTTAACTCTTGATCTTATATCTCTATTGGCAGGCCAGTAGTGTAGCGGTTAGCGCAACACTATTACAGTGCCAGTGACCCAGGTTAAATTCCGGCCGCTGTCTGTAAGGAGTTTGTATGTTCTCCCTGTGTCTGCATGGGTTTCCTCCCACATTCCAAAGACGTACGGGTTAGGAAGTTGTGGGCATGCTATGTTGGTGCCGGAAGCATGCGGGCTGCCCCCAGAACACTCTACGCAAAAGATGTATTTCACTGTCTGTTTCGATGTACTTGTGCTTAATAAAGATGTCTTAACCATGATGATTACCTATTCTTGGCCTCTAACACTGATCCATTGAAATTAAATTGAAGTTCAAGGAACAGCTCCTCGTCTTCCGACTTGGCACAATGCAGCCTTCTGGCCTCTGTGAATTGAATGTATCCAGTGTCATGTACCAGCAACAAAAGAAACACACCAAGTCATGTATAAGTGTTAAAAACTATTAATAATTACTTGTGATAATAAGAAAAATAAGTTAGAATGTTAGAAGTAAAAATGTTAGATCTTAAACATTGACCCCAAAACTAAACTCGAAGTGTGTGTGTGGCAAATTCCCAAACTCTAAGTCCAGGAATAGTTCTTAAAGTTCAGTTCAGCAAGCCATAAGGTGACATGTGAGCAAAGGTTTCTGCAAAACCACCATTGACTGAAGAGGAGATGTAGAGAGAAAATAGTAATTACAAAATCCAAATGTTCCACGATGGAACCCATACGCTACTTCAATCACTGATGATCTCCATTCCTTTGTTCTGAAGTATCTGCCACCCCGAAAGGCATTCGAGACGTGGCTGTCCACACAAATACCTGTTTCCTTCTATAGGTTAATGACAAAGTGGACTCCACTGGATTATTCCAAAAATCCATACGTGGATTGTAGTGACAGACACAGTTATTGTTTTTCATCCATCGATACAGACCAGCAGGCAGGTATCTCTCTCCCTCTCTCTTTCCCCTCCGCCTCTGACCACTCCAAAAACGTCATCACGTCTTTATCTCCTGTTGTCGTCGTAATGACGGCGCGCGCACACGCACACACACCTGTGCTATGTTTTAAAGGGGCATTCACCAATAGTAACCTAATCTGTAACACCAGATACTGACATTACTCCATAACTTTCCTTGGATAATTTCAGGTTATTTTGCAATCATACTTACTTACATGTTCATTATTGCCACATTTTTGCCTCTTTTTGCTACTTAATCTCTCCTAGCTCCCACCCTATCACAAACCATCCATGATTTTTTTTTCCACCTTTTCCCTTCCTATGCAGCTTCAAGGTTGTTTTGTCTTTCTACATTCTCCGTTCTGATAAAAGACCATCGATCCGAAATATAAACTCTGTCACCATGTTGTCTGCGAGCTGAGTATTTTCACCATGCATGGTACTTGGCTTTTTCAATAAAGAAAATAGTTTATGTATACATTCCATCTACTTTTAAAAAGTTTCATATGACCAGCTAATTTAAACTAAAATATTGAGATTCTGTGTTGATTGAGACCCTTGGCTTATGTTGCTGGGATGCTGGTGCTTTCTTGACAGTGACTGATCCAAATGCAATTTTGTGTTTATTCGATTATGACACTTTAAACTGGAGGGATAGTGAATCCAGGAGTAGTTTGAGGGGAAGTTTTTCAATGGGTGAGGCTTTCCTATGGAGAAATGGACTCTTTTATACACTTTAATGCCCAGGGACAAATAAGGGTAGCCTGTGTACATAAAGGAGTGCTCTACCATTCATAGTACAAGTCCAAAGAACCCTGTTAATGGTAGCACAGGTAGATAAGTTGGTGAAGATAGATAAGTTGGTGAAGAAGGCATATAGAATGCTTGTGTCTAAGAATTGGGAGGTCTTCGTTAGGCTATAATTGCAATATTGTGTACTGTTCTGGCCACCACACTATAGGAAGGATGTGATTGCACTGGAGAAGGTACAGAGGGGATCCACCAGGATGTTGTCTGGGGTGAAATGCTTCAGCTATGAGGAGAGACTGGATGGGTTGGGTTTGTTTTCTTTGGAGCAGAGGAGACCAAGGGGAAACCTGATAATGGTATACAAAATTGAGGGGCATAGACGGGGAATACGGTATGAAATTTTCCCCATGATGGAGATGTCTAAAGCAGAGGGCACAGGTTTAAGGTGAAGAGTAGAAGGTTTAGAGGGGCTTTGAGGAAGAATTTGTCTTCCACCCAGAGCATGGCTGGATTGTGGAACATGCTGCCTGAGAAGATGGTTGCGGCTGGTGTCCTCACAACATTTAAGAAGCATCTGGACGAGCACTTGAATTGCCAAGGCAGAGTAGGCTATAGACTAAGTGCTGATAAATGGGATTGGTATGGATGGGACTTGATGGTCTGCATGACCATGGGCCGAAGAGCCTGTTTCTGTGAGGCAAGACTCTATGACACAAAAAAAAAATCACTGCCAAAACACATTGCCTCCAGCTAACTTGGAAGCTTCTTTAATATACAAATCAAATGGATTTTAACCAGTGCCTGACCCCCCCCACACAAGCCGTTCTACTGCATTGTCAGTGCTGTGCCAGCTGTTGCTGTGCTGGTAGCACTCCTGGACATCAGGGGGAAGTGGGTCTTTCATGGCTCCATTGATGGGCAGTGGTGCTGGTGTATCTGTCTTTCAGTTAAGGTGGTAATTGAAGTCCTATTGGCACTAGTTGAAGAAGAGCTGAGGTCCTTGGAGCTGCAACCAGTGTTACTCAGGAATGGGATGTTCTGGGTGTAGCTATCACATGGTTGTTTGTGGGATCATGCTGTACCTAAATTACCTTCTGTGCTTTTGATAACACTTCAGAAGTATCTCATTTGGCCATGCCAAGGCTTTGAAAGATACTACAGAGAGCCAAATTCTTTTTCTTTCTGATCTTAGGACTGAGAGGAGTTAGTACATCAATGCCAGCTGCATTGTCACATCCACTGAGACATTTATTCAAACCACTGCGGACGAGAAGTGGAGAGCCCATTGTGGATGTGAATGTGGTGTCTGTGCCAATGTGCAGAATGATTAAAAGAAGCAGTGAAAAATAATAAAAGAAAGCAAGAAGATGTTTAGTCAGAAAAAAGGAAACTTCAAAGATATCTGATCATTAGAAAGAAACAAGCAACCTAAATCCTTGTTTTAAGATGACTGTGGGGCATGGAAGTGCCTAACAACCCAGAAAAGGTGTAAAGCAGAACTGACTGAAGGACAGAACTCAAATAAAATGATTGTGTGAAAACAGTGCAGTGTGAAGTACAGAATTCAATGCAAATGTCAGATCTTCTGTACAATGAATCTGGTAACACTCCGAGCCTGGTTCACAGGACATCTCAATGTAATAAAGACACGAAAACCAAACATTGTCACTAGTTCTTATCCAGGACTTGGAGAAGAAACACTGGACATTGTGGGGCCTGATACTGCTCGAACATGTAACAGTACAACACTGGAGCAGGGATAAGGTCCTGCCAAGTGATTTCAGGGAGCTAGGTGGAAAGTTTAAAAAGCAGGGCTTCTAGGGTTGTAATCTCAGGATTACTACCCATGCCACGTGCCAGTGAGGTGAGACATAGGTACATAGTGCAGTTCAATATGTGGCGAAGGAGCTGGTGCAGGAAGGAGGGCTTCAGATTTATAGATCATTGAGCTCTCTTCCAGGGCAGGTGGGACCTGTACACAGTCAAGATGGCTTGCATCTGAACTGGAGGGGAACCAATATCCTCGCTGGGAGGTTTGTTAGTGCTACTCGGGAGGGTTTACAATAGAATGGCAGAGGGATGGGAACCATGGCAACAGGGGTAGGGTTGAGGACAAGAAAGAGGGTATGACAAGTAAGACGGAAAGGAAGGACAGCAAAGGACGGACTAATAAACATAGTGGGACTGATAGGCTGAAATGTGTTTATTTCAATGCTAGGAGTATTATGAGTAAGGGGGATGAACTTAGAGCCTGGTTCAGTACATGGAATTATGACATTGTAGCCATTACAGAGACCTGGTTGCATGAGGAACAGGACTGGCAGCTCAACGTTCCTGGGTTTTGTTGTTTTAGATGTGATCGAGAGGGGGGTATAAGAGGTGGAGGGGTTGCACTATTGATAAGGGAAAATGTCAGAGCAGTACTCAGAGGACATACTGGAGGGTCCTCAGAGACAATTTGGCTAGAGCTCAAACAGGATAAGTGCAATTATGCTGATGAGGTTGTATCAGAGGCCTCCCAATAGATATGGAGAGGCGGAGGAACAGATATGTAGACAGATTATGGAAAGGTACAGAAACAACAGGGTTGTCACAGTGGGGGACTTTAACTTCTCCAATATTGGCTGGAACTTCCTTAATACAAGAAGCTTAGATGGGGTGGCATTTCTTCAGTGCATCCAAGAGGGGTTCTTGAAACAGTATGTGGAGAGTCCAACTAGAGAAGAGAACATACTGGACCCAGTTTTGGGAAATGAGCCAGGCCGGGTGACAGACCTGATAATGGGTGAATATTTTGGGAATAGTGACCACAACTCATTATGTTTTAAGATGGGTAAGGATAAAATTGGATCTTCTGGGTAGGTGCTAAATTGGGGGAGGACAAATTACACCGGGATAAGACGGGAGCTAAGGGGCAATGATTGGGAGCAGCTGCTGTTGGACAAGTCCATGTCCAACATATGTGAGTTGTTTAAAGACCAGCAGATCAGAGTGCAGGATCAGCATGTTCCAGTAAGGAGCAAGGACCAGGATAGTAAGGTAAGGGAACCTTGGATGACTAGAGAGGTCCTAAATTTAGTCGGGAAGGTAAAGGAAGCATACGTAAGGTTTAGGAAGCTAAAATCAGACTGGGCCCTTGTGGAATATAAATGTAGCAGGAAAGTGCTCAAGTAAGTGATTAGGAAGGCCAAAAGGGGCCATGAAATGTCCTTAGCAGGCTCAAGGATAATCCCAAGGCATTTTATACTTGTATTAAGAAAAATAGGATAACTAAGGAGAGAGTAGGTCCACTCAAGGATAGAGGAGGAAATTTGTGTTTGGAGTCAGAGCAAGTGTCTGAGGTACTAAATGAGTACTTTGCTTTGGTATTTACTGAGGAGAAGGAATTGGATAGTGAAAATAGAGTGGGGCATGTTAATGTGCTGGGACATTTTGAGATTGAGGAGGTAGTGCTGGGTCTTCTGAAAAGCATTAAGGTGGATAAGTCCCCAGGGCCTGATGGCTTATATTCCAGAATATTGAAAGGAGCAAATGAGGAGATTGCTGGGGCTTTGACGAGGATCTTTGTGTCCTCACTAGGAACAGGTGAAGTCCTTGAGGACTGGAGAGCAGCAAATGTTGTGCCTTTGTTCAAGAAGGGAAATAGGGATAATCCAGGTAATTATAAGTCACTGAGCCTCACGTCAGTGGTAGGGAAGCTATTGGAGAGGATACTGAGGGATAGGATTTATGCACATTTGCAAAGGCGTGGCCTGCTTAGGGACAGTCAGCATGGCTTTGTGTGGGGCAGGTCGTGTCTTACAAACTCAATCCAGGTTTTTGAGCAGGTGACAAAGGTGCTTGATGAGGGTAAGGCGATGGGGTTATCCACATGGACCTTGCTAAGGCATTTGATAAGGTCCCTCATGGTAGGTTGATTCAGAAGATAAAGATGCATGGGATCCAGGGTGAATTGCAAGTTTGGCTTCAGAACTGGCTTGTCCGTAGAAGACAAGAGTAGGGGTGGAAGGCTGTTTCCTGGCTGGAGGTCCGTGACCAGTGGTGTTCTGCAAGGATCGGTGCTGGGACCTCTGTTGTATGTGATATATATTAATGATTTGGATGAAAATGTAGATGGGTGGATTAGCAAGTTTGTGGATGACCCCAAGGTTGATCGAGTTGTGGACAGTGTAAAGGACTATCAAAAATACAGCGGGATATAGATCAGTTACAGATATGGGCAGAGAAGTGGCAGATGGAGTTTAATCTGGGTAAATGTGAGGTGTTGCTCTTTGGGAAGTCAAATGAAAGGAGAAAGTATACAGTTGATAGTAGACCCCTTAATAGCATTGAAGTACAGAGGGATCTTGGGGCTCAGGTCCATAGTTCACGGAAAGTGGCTATGCAAGTGGATAAAGTGGTAAAGAAGCTGTATGGAATGCTTGCCTTCATTGGTAGGGATGTTAAGAGTAAGGAAGTCATGCTGCAGCTATATAAAACTTTAGTCAGATTGCACTTGGAGTATTGTGTGTTGTTCTGGTCACCCCCTTATAGGAAGGATGTGAGAAGGGTGCAGAAGAGGTTTACCAAGATGCTGCCTAGATTAGAGGGTATGCGCTATAAGTTTGGACAGACTTGGGTTGCTTTCTGTAGAGCGTTGGAGGCTGAGGGGAGACATGATAAAGGTTTTTAAAATTATGAGAGGCATAGATAGGGTAGATATTTGGAATCTTTTCCCCAGGGTAGAAATATCAAACACCAGAGGACATGCTTTCAAGGTGAGAGGGGGGGGGGGGGGAGGTATAAAGGCGACGTGAGAGGCGGGTTTTTACGCAAAGAGTGGTAGGTGCCTGGAATGGGTTACCGGGATAGTAGTGGGATTGGGCAGTTTAGTGGAGTTTAAGAGGGTTTTAGATAGATACATGAATATGAAGGGGATGGAGGGATATGGATGATACACAGGATGAGGACATTTAGTACAAATTAGAGCCATAGAACACAACAGCACAGAAAACAGGCTATTCGGCCCTTCTAGTCTGTGCCAAAACTTTATTCCGCTAGTCTCATTGACCTGCACCCATTCCATTACCCTCCGGACCTCTCCCATCTGTGTATATATCCAATTTATTCTTAAAACTTAAGAGTGAGCCTGCATTTACCACGTCAGATGGCAGCTCCTTCCACACTCCCACCACTCTCTGAGTGAAGAAGTTCCCCCTAAACCTTTCCCCTTTCACCCTAAAGCCATGTCCTCTCATACTTATCTCTCCTAATCTAGGTGGAAAGAGCCTACTCGCATTTACTCTGTCTATACCCCTCATAATTTTGTAAACCTCTATCAAATCTCCCCTCATTCTTCTGCGCTCCAAGGAATAAAGTCCTAACCTGTTCAATCTTTCCCTGTAACTCAACTCCTGAAGACCCGGCAACATTCTAGTAAATCTTCTCTGCACTCTTTCAATCTTACTGATATCCTTCCTATAGTTAGGTGACCAGAACTGCACACAAATTTGGCATCACCGATGTCTCATACAACCCCACCGTAACATCCCAACTCCTGTACTGAATACTTTGATTTATGAATGCCAGGATGACAACTGGCAATAAGATTGGCACAACACTCTGGGCCGAATGGCCGTCCAGTGCTGTATTGTTCTATGAACAGGCCTTTCAGCCTACAATGTTGTACTGAACTAATTGAATAAACAATTAAAAGCCTAACTAAACTAGTCCCTTCTGCCTACACAAGTCCATATCCCTCCATTCCCTACATAATCAAGTGCCTATCGAAAAGCCTTTTAAATGCATCTGTTGTATTTGTCTCCACTACCATCCCTGGCAGTGCATTCCAGGCACCCACCACTCTGTGTTCACGCTTTTGAAAAAAAACTTGCCCCACGCATCTCCTTTAATTTGCGTCCTCTCACCTTCAAAGCATGGCCTCTCATATTAGATGTTTCAACCCTGGGAAAAGGTTACCAAAGGTTATTATGACAAAGGGAGAAGAAGAGTGAGGAACTGAACTGCAGAACTGGAAATGTTGGCCGGAATGTGGCAAGATCCATGGGAGGTTTAACTCATGAACCCTGAGCTGTAAACCCCAAGTGTCTGTTCTGATTTGTACTCTGATCCTAATCACCCTGGAATCTGATGCAAAACCCCCCCCCCCCCTCAAAAACTAAAATATGTCCCATACTAATGCTGATCTAACCATTTCAAATTCTGATCATTTTCATTGATCCTAGCTTACCAAACCTGCAGCACCAAAATAAACTGAGCAAACAGTCTTACTGTAGGGGACTTGTGATCTTTGTGGGAACTGGATCAACATTGGACATCATAACCACAACCAGAAATAAAAAGGAAACTGGCAGATATGTGGCATAAGTAAGGTAGGAAATGATTAAAAAGTGCACATCAAATATTGGCGCTGGGCTGTAGTCAACAGTCCAGAAATATCCTGGCTGAACACTTGAAAGTGACATACAATTTTTTTTTGAAAATGTCTTCAACAAAAACTTAGCCTTTTGGAAAGAATCACATCTTTTGTTCTCAGTATAAATGTACCAGACTGTGTAACAGCATAAATAAAATCAAGTGCGGAATTCACAATCATCTTCAGTTATAGTCATAATAATTTCACAGACGTTAAAATACCAGCGCAAACCCATCTTGGCTCTGACATTTCTATCAGTAGAAAGGTGAGCAGAATGTACTCCTTGTAATTTATTTGCTCAAAACCTAAATGATTTAAGTCCTTGAAGATGGTCAGCATTCTAAGTTCAGCTGAATCTATCTAGATACATAATTATTCGCTTGCATTTCCAAATAACATGCCATGACTTTATTTTTAACTCCAATGTCGAAGAAAATGTCTTTTGCTTTTTTGACTGAGGAAGCTGCATTTTACAACCTTTAGCTTAATTTGCCAAGACCTTTGGGGAAACATGGCAGGCCAGGACTATTGTCCAATATTGTGATCCCAGTGGCATGTGTGGAGAGGTTGAGAAAAGTCCCAGACAAGGATTAAAGTGTTATAATAAGGAGTACTTCTGGATGTGTCCTTGGTGACCAAAATTCAAAGGTTCTCAGAGGGTTTGGTAGTGAAGGCAAAGTGGGCTGATGTGTGCCTGGAGAAATGGGCAGTGTCAGGGGAAGAATGCACTATGCATTGTGGAGGAAGGGCTTAAAGACAGTGGGACGGGCAGTCAAAATGGTTCAAAAGGAATATGGGGTGCTTCCATTTATTAGCCAAGGTACAGAACACAAGAACAGAGGTTTTGCCACTACTGTGCATGAACTTGTCAGACCACAAATGTATACAGCTTAGTGCTGATCACTAGATCACAGGAAAGATGTAATTGCACTGGAGAGGGTGCAGAGGGGATTTGCAAAGATGTTGACAAGATTGGAGAGGCTGAGGTTGTTTTCTTTGGCACAGAGGTGGTGAGTGAAGACTATAAATGAGGTGGAAAAAAAATGAGGGGTCTAGACGGAGTAACTTGGAAGGGAAGTCAAAAGCCAGAGGGGATGAACTTAAAGTAATTGGTACGAGGATTATAGGTGAAATGAAGAAAGTTATTTTTAACACTGAGGGTGGCAGGTTATGGAAGTCACTGCCTAAATAGTGGTCAAGGCAGAAACCTTTTATCACATTCAAGATCTGATAAAGGTCTTTGACCTGAAACATTAGATGTTTTTCTCTCCACAGATGTTGCTAGACCTGCTCAGTTTTTCCAGAATTTTCTGTTTTTATTTTACATGTTTAAAAAAAAATACTGTTTGGGTATATACTTGAAGATCTGTGATTTACAGGGCTACTATGATGTTATGGAAGATGGGATGAGGTTGGGTGATTTTTTTTTACTGGAACAGACATGATGGGCTGAATGGCCTTTTGTTGCCAATTTTCTGGTTCCATTATTCAGTACCAAGTCAACCGTTAGCAGCAACGTGATGTTGAACCTGCCTTATAGCCGTCACTTAGCTGGTCAAAGTAAGTGAAGGCCTAAGTGACCAAATGTGAATGAGAAGCTCAGTTGTACAGCAAGTAAACATCAGGCACCTCACCATCCATCCACCCCAGCCACACATCCCCTGCCACCATTTCAGTGCTTCCTGGACTTCCCAAAACCATGAAGGGTGCCAATGGAGAGGGAAGTGGAGAAACAGGCATATATTGCACAACAATTGGTATCATTACACATGTCAGGCAGCCTCTTGCTGTGTATCATGTGCAAGCAAGGCCATGCTGCAATTCCCTGAAGTGCAGTGAACATATGCAATTCCCAATCACAGTTTGTAATTGGGTTTTGGTGGTAACCTATTGCAAAGCACATGAAATGTTCTCCGAAAATCTGAGGAAGATGCATCCCAGGGCAGTGTAGAGGAGCAGAGGGATCTGAGGGTTCATATCCGCAGATCACTGAAAGTCGCCTCACAGGTAGATAGGGTAGTTAATAAAGCTTATGGGATGTTAGCTTTCATAAGTCGTGGGATCGAGTTTAAGAGCCGCAAAGTAATGATGCAGCTTTACAAAACTCTGGTTAGGCCACACTTAGAGTACTGAGTCCAGTTCTGGTCGCCTCATTATAGGAAGGATGTGGAAGTGTTGGAAAGGGTGCAGAGGAGATTTACCAGGATGCTGCCTGGATTAGGGAGTATGGATTATGAGGAGAGACTAAAGGAGCTAGGGCTTTACTCATTGGAGAGAAGGAGGATGAGGGGAGACATGATAGAGGTATACAAGATATTAAGAGGGATAGATAGAGTGGACAGCCAGCGCCTCTTTCCCAGGGCACCAGTGCTCAAAACAAGAGGACATGGCTTTAAGGTAATGGGTGGGAAGTTCAAGGGAGATGTCAGAGGGAGGTTTTTCACCCAGAGAGTGGTCGGTGCATGGAATGTTCTGCCTGGGGTGGTGGTGGAGGCTGATACGTTGGTCAAGTTCAAGAGATTGTTAGATAAGCATATGGAGGAATTTAAGATAGAGGGATATGTGGGAGGAAGGGGTTAGATAGTCTTAGGTGTGGTTTACAGGGTGGCACAACATGATGGGCCAAAGGGCCTGTATTGTGCTGTATTGTTCTATGATTCTATGGTTCCCTTATACAATGAGATGGACTATGACCTCACGATCTACCTTGTTGTGACCTTGCACCTTATTGCACTGCACTTTCTCTGTAGCTGTGACACTTTACTCTGTACTGTTATTGTTTTTACCTGTACTACATCAATGGACTCTACACTAACTCAATGTAACTGCACTGTGTAATGAATTGACCTGTACGATCGGTATACAAGTTTTTCACTGTACCTTGGTACAAGTGACAATAATAAACCAATACCAATACCAAATGGGAGGTTAGAAAGCTTCCATATGCAAAATCTTGAGGTGATGTTACTGGACTGTGGAGATGTTCCAAATAAAGGCCTGTGCAATCCACAGCCAGTTTGAAAGGTGGTTGGCCTAGAAATTTGGGTCAGAACACATTCCAATGTGGGCAATGGTTCTGTCGGGAATGACCACCATTCTGTCCTCAAATCCGTCAGGGATTCAACTTCCTCTTCTGTGCCCTGCACCGTGGATGGTGGAGAGGAGCTGGGGCCCGGATGCTGGTGTACCTGACCTGCCTTTCTACTGGACTTGCCAAATCCATCGGCGACACCAGCATCCAACCCTTCAACTTCACGCCAGCTACGGCAGACATGCAAGCAGCAACTCTGTCCTTTTGTCTGGAGTCACTGATTTTCATCGAAAAGTTCAGATTAACCTTTCATTTTATATTAATGATTTCAATTTACAGTAGTTTAATGCAATTTTGATTCAATTTAAGTTGTAATTAAAATATGTTTTTTACTTGTTAAAAATGCCTTTCAACGTTGAGTATCAGGTGTATTAACAAACAGTGAAAACATTTGCCTGTGGTGAGCTTCCAAAGTCCATCAGGGCCATGTTGGGGTTGGACCTCGGCTTCTGCTGTCTGAGGCATAGTCACCGCTCGTGGCCCAGCCCACTCGCAGAAGGACCTTGGAGCATAGGCCTCCAGTACTACAGATGCTGTGGCACAGGATTAGCCCAGGCTTGATGTGGGCAGTGAATCCGATTGGAGCACAACCTGGTCCATTAACTCTGTTACTCTCTCCATAGAGACATACTCTGTATTTTCAGCATTTTCTCTTTTCACTTCAGGTTTCCAGCATGTGTGTAGTATTTTGCTTTGTAAAGTGTTGTACCTCTCTCAACTCTTCAGCTGACAAAGGAAATACCACTACAGGCATTAACAGATGCTTGCTTTCGATGATGCCAATCCCTTTGTTAATTAAGACGGGGTCCATATTGTCTATTAAAGACCTCTGCTTTCCTCATTGATTCCATTCTGTCTTCCTTTAACCTAATTTACAGCACAATCAAAGTAATTTGCAGTCAGCTATCTGCATATCATAAAGTTCCATAATTCGAATAAATGCTTAAACTTCTCATTGTTTCAATCTATTGAGCTCTGTAGCAGGGTTCCTATCGGTCCAAAATCCTTCTCCAGCTTCAAGTAATGGAATTTGACATGCACTCATTAAAATGGATTTAGCATGTAGTCGAATCTTGAACTGGCTTCATTCCACGGGTCTTTCAGGACATTAGCTGTGATCTGTAACCTCTTAATCCAATATTTTAGCAGCTGCTTCACTTGTTGAAATTTACTGTGAAGTAACTGGAATTTTTTGTGTGACAAGTTATCTCTAAATAGAGCCTGTTAGAAATAAGCGTCAATGAGTTGGTAACCAGGCTGTGTTCTGGAGGAATTAAACACAGTTGTTTCTATTTACCACTCAATGCTTGATTTCCTTCTCTCACTTTTCCCTCCTGGGAAAGATGATGATCAGAGTTTAGAAGCAGCTGCTGTGAGTACTATTGGTATTGGTTTATTTATTGTCACTTGTACTGAGGTACAGTGGAAAAATTTGTCTTGCATACCATTTGTACAGATCAATTCATTACACGGTGCAATCACGTTGAGTTAGTACAGAGTGCATTGAGGTAGTACAGGTAAAAACAGTAACAGTACAGAGTAAAGTGTCACAGCTACAGAGGAAGTGCAGTGCAGATAGACAATAAGGTGCAAGATCACAACAAGGTAGATTGTGAGGTCCGAGTCCATCTCATCATATAAGAGAACCGTTCAATAGTCTTATCACCGTGGGATAGAAGCTGTCCTTGAGCCTGGTGGTATGTGCCCTTAGGCTCCTGTATCTTCTGCCTGATGGGAGAGGAGAGAAGAGAGAGTGACCTGGGTGGGTGGGGTCTTTGATTATGCTGGCTGCTTCACCAAGACAGTGAGAGGTATATACAGAGTCCATGGAGGGGAGGCTGGTTTCCGTGACATTCTGGGCTGTGTCCACAACTCTCTGCAGTGTCTTGTGGTCCTGGGCAGAGCAGTTGCCCTACCAAGCCGTGATGCATCCAGATAAGATGCTTTCTGTGGTGCATCGATAAAAGTTGGTGAGCGTCAAAAGGGACATACCGAATTTCTTTAGCCTCCTGAGGAAGCAGAGGTGCTGGTGAGCTTTCTTGGCTGTGGCGTCTACGTGATTTGATCAGGACAGGCTATTGGTGATGCTCACTCCTAGGAACTTGAAGCTCTCAACCCTCTCAACCTCAGCACTTTAGAGAAGTGTATACAATAATACAATGACGGAGAAATGACACTGCTAGTTAAATATATAATCTTTCTGTGGACAAGGTTTCACAATAGGCAAGCAGCCCTGCCCTTTCAGCCTGGTCATCAGGTTAAGTATTGCACCTTACAACACAGAAGGAGGCCGGTCGGTCCTTCAAGTCTCTGTTGACTTCCAGAGTACGCCCATCAGTCCAGTTTCCCCACTTGTCTCCATGTAGTCCATTCTCTCTCATTGATACATTTTGGGAAGTCAAATAAGGGCAGGATGTAAGGTATTAAGGAATGTAGGTGAACAGATAGACCTAGGGGTCCATGTTCATAGTTCTCTGAAAGTACCAATGCAGATTGATAGGATAATGAAGAAGGCAAATGATATGCTTGCCATATGCTTAGGTCAATGCATAAAATATAAGAAGTGGATGTTATGTTGCAACTTTACAAAACATTGGTTAGGTTGCACTCGGAGTACTGTGTGCAGTTCTGGTTGCCACACTACAGGAAGGAAGTGATTGCACTGGAGAGAGTGCAGAGGAGCTTCACCAGGATGTTTCCTGGATTGGAGGACTTTAGTTATGGGGAGAGATTGGTTAAGCTAGGTTTGTTTTCCTTGGAGCAAAAGAGGCTGAGGGTAACCTGATGGAGGCATTTAAAATTATAGGAGAGATAGAAGGGGTAGGTAGTGAGAATCTTTCTCATGTGCTAAGAGTACCAAAAACAAGGAGCTATAGGTTTAAGGTGAGTGAAAGGAGCTTTAAAGGGGTCCTTGGGGATAGGTTTTTATACAGAGAGTGGCTGACATGTGGAATGCTTTGCTGGAGAAGGTGGTGGTAACGGAATTACTATTTGCACTTAAGATGCAAATTTGATTCCCGTCGCTGTCTGTAAGGAGTTTGTACGTTCTCCCGTGTCTGCGTCGGTTTCCTCCGGGTGCTCTGGTTTCCTCCCACATTCTAAAAAGACGTACGGGTAGGTTAATTTGGGGTTTAAAATGGGCGGCACGGACTCGTTGGGCTGAAAGGGCCTGTTACCACGCTGTAAATAAAATGTAATTTAAAAAAAATGACACTTGAATATGCAAGGCAAAGGAAGACATGGTCCTGATGCATGCAAATGGGATTAGTGTGCATGGACCATCTCCATGGTCAGCATTGACAAGGTGGGTTGGAGGGCCTATTTTTGCACTGTGCAATAATATGACTCTATAAATCTCTGACTCTACCCATCAATTCCCCTGATTTATCCCTCTCTACATCAGCTGCACTTTTATTGCCCCTTGCAAAGTTGTATCAAATTTCCCTACAGACATGCTCCAAACCACTTGCAGTAAATGTTAATGTTAGCCTTCCTAATTACTACTTGTACCTGTATACTACTACTTCATGTTTCATGTACCAAGACCTCTAGGTCCTGTCATTAGAGAGAGACAGCACAGAAACGGGTCCTTTGGCCCACCATCCGCACTGATCACCAAGCACCCATCTTTACATTCATCCTATCCTAACCCATCCTTTTCTCTCCAAATTCCATCAATGTCCCCCATCAGATGCTGCCACTCATCCACACACTTGGTAATTTACACTGGCCAATTAATTTACCAACCCACATGTCTTTGGGATGCTGGAAGAAACCAGAGCACCCAGAGGAAACCTACACAGGGAGAGCATGCAAACTCCACACAGACAGCACTCGAGGTCAGGATTGAACTCTAGTCACCTGGAGTTGAGACAGTGGCTCTGCCCGCTGTGCCACTGTGCTGCCTTCATACTGCAACATTTTGTAGTCTCACTTCATTTAAGTAATAGTTTGTTTTTTCATTCTTTCACCCAAAATGGAGATCCTCATATTTTCTCACGTTCTACTCCATTGGCCAGCTTCTTGCCCATTTACTCAACCTATCTATATCTCTTTGCAGATTCTGTGTATCTTCACAGCGCTAACCCATCCGTCTTTGTATCATCAGCAGAGGTTGTCACAGTGCATTTGGTCCCTTCATCCATAGGATTAATGTAAAGTATAAATTGTTAAGATACCAGCACCGATCCCTGTAGCAACCTACCGGTTGAGTGCTAGTCCAGGGAAGAGTTGTTTAACTTGAATCTTAGTTTTCTGTCAGTTAGCCACTTCCCCATCTGTCCCAATATATTGCCCACAACCCCATTGTTCATATTCTATGCAATAGCTTTTTTTTTGGCACCTTATCAAATGGTCTTCTGGAAATCCAAATATACTGCATCTACTGGTTCCTCCTTGTCCACCCTGTTTATCACATCTGCAAAGAGGTCTAGCAAATGTTTCAAATATGATTTCCCTTTCATAACACCATGTTGAGTCTGCATGATCGTCTCATGATTTGTAAATGTCCTACATCTTTTAAAAATAGATTCCTACAACAGATGTCGAGAACAATTGTTTCTGACAATTCTTGATCTGTTTCAACATTTACCATATCCTGTCCACAGATATAAGGTGCAAACCTGTCACAACTTTTGAAGCAGAATGTTGTGAGTTCAAGACCTATCCCAGTACTCGATTCATGATTGGTAACAATCACATACTTAAGGAGGCCACTGGGGTAGCTTCAATTGGTACCTTCAATTCCATTTGATCTCTTGGGTAGATTGAGAGCCCTGTGACACTATTTCAGAAAAAAAGATATGGCTATTTTATCACTAGTCCTTTAGCCAATGTCGATTCTCCAACCAACATTTATTGCACTGAATTTTCATTTTCACAATGGCTGTGTCTGGGTTCTTACCACACTGAAATCATGCTGTTTCTTACATTACAATAGTGACAACATTTCAAATTCTACTTCATTGGCCATTAGGCTAAGGGATGATACAAAAGCTGTCATATAAGTCTTATTTTCAGAGTAGAAATGAAAATCATTCAATTGTTAATGGCCATGTTACCAGCAATAAAGTACTAAGGTGTGCTGGGGACCCTACTGAGTGAGAGTTTTAATGTAGATTGTTAATGCCCAGAGGCTGAAACACACTCCAACTCCTTTCAATGCAATACATGCATACATTATACAATAGACAGAGAGATCTATCCTGCTATAAATAAAACATATGTAAGCTATGAAAAAATGCCATAAAAGTGGCACCTTTCCAAAGTTTTGCGGGCTTTTTCTTTTACAGAAGGAGCCCGGCAGCCATTGGAGCAGCAGTTCCCTTCCAGGTACGGTGAGTGTATTTGAAAAGTTTGTGTGTTTCGCAGGCTTTTTCTTTTACAGAAGGAGCCTGGCTGCCGTTGGAGCAGCAGTTCCCTTTCAGGTATGGTGAGTGTATTTAAAGAGCTTAACAAGTGGAGGGCAACTGAAGGGTTAAACAGAGTGTTGAGTGCTTGATTAGAGGGAGTGTGTACTTGAGGTAATTGGCAGTGACGAATATAAGGAGGAGTAACTGAAGAGGAGCGGCCAGTGAGGAGCGGCCCGTGTGTGAGTGGCCCAGGGTAAGAATGGAGCTTTGAGGCTTCGGTGAGCTGAGGAAGAGCTTGCTCCCAGAGAGGTAAGGCCGGTAAGTTCCTTCAATTTAATTAACGTAGGAGTAGGTAGTGATGGCAGCAGCTAAGGCAGTCGTGTGCTCCATATGCAGTATGTGGGAAGTCAGGGACAGCACACTTGTCCCTGATGACCACACCTGTAAAAGGTGCATCCAGCTGCAGCTCCTGACAAACCGAGTTAGGGAACTGGAGCTGGAGCTGGATGAATTCCGGATCATTTGTGAGGCAGAGGCAGAAATAGACAGGAGTTTCTGGGAGATAGTCACCACTAAAAGTCAGGAGGCAGATAGCTGGGTGACTGTCAGGAAAGGGGAGGGGTATAGACCGAAAGAGCAGACCACCCCTGTGGCCGTTCCCATCAAAAATAAGTATACCGTTTTGGATACTGCTGGTGTGGATGACCTAGAAGGGACAAGTTGCAGTGGTTGCGTCTCTGGCACCGAGACGGGACCCTCGGCTCAGAAAGGAAGGAGGGAAAAGAAGAGAGCAGTAGTGATAGGGGATTCGATAGTTAGGGGGACAGGTCGGAGGTTCAGTGGGAGAGATCGAGAATCCTGGATGGTCTGTTGCCTCCCTGGTGCCAGGGTCCGCGAAATCTCGGATCGAGTTCTCGATATTCTCAGGAGGGAGGGTGAGCAGCCAGATGTCGTGGTCCACGTAGGGACCAATGACGTGGATAGGAAAAAGGAGGAGGTCCTGCAAAGAGAGTTTAGAGAATTAGGTGCAAAGTTGAATGACAGGACCTCCAAGGTTGCAATCTCAGGATTGCCACCTGTGCCACGAGCTAGTGAGGCTAGAAATAGGAGGATCATGCAGCTAAATACGTGGGTAAGGAATTGGTGCAGGAGGGAGAGCTTCATGTTTCTAGACAATTCGGCTTTGTTCCAGAGAAGGTGGGACCTGTTCCGACGGGATGGTTTGCACCTGAACTGGAGGGGGACTTAACATACTTGCGGGTAGGTTTGCTAGTGCTGCTCTGGGGGGTTTAACCTAGATTTTCAGGGGGAGGGGAACCAGAGTGTTAGACTAGATAGTGAGCTGGAGGAGGAAAAAGGTCATGCGAGGACTGCAGGTATCGACAGAAATCAAAGGTTTGTACGTGATAGAAATGTTATCAGGTGCATCTATTTCAATGCAAGGAGTATTGTAGGTAAGGCAGGTGAGTTTAGGGCGTGGATTGGCAAGTGGGATTACGACATTATTGCTATTAGTGAGACTTGGATGCAGGAAGGGCAGGACTGGCAGCTTAATGTTCCAGGGTTCTGTTGTTTCAGACGTGATAGAGGGGTAGGGATGAAAGGGGGAGGAGTGGCATTACTAGTCAGGGAAAATATCACAGCTGTGTATAGACAGGACAGCCCGGAGGGCTTGTCTACTGAGGCCATATGGGTGGAGCTGAGGAATAGGAAAGGTGTGGCCACACTAACAGGGTTGTATTATAGACTGCCCAATAGTCAAAGGGAATTGGAGGAATAAATCTGTAGTGAGATAGCAGACAGATGTAAGAAACAGAAAGTTGTAATAGTAGGGGATTTTAACTTTCCACATATTGACTGGGACTCCCACACTGTGAAAGGGTTGGATGGCTTGGAATTTGTCAAATGTTTTCAGGAAACTTTTCTAAATCAATATATTTTCTAAATCAATATATTGAGGTACCAACGAGAGAGAATGCAATACTTGATCTCCTATTAGGGAACCAGACAGGTCAGGTGACAGAAGTATGTGTAGGTGAGCATTTTGGGTCCAGTGACCATAATGTCATTAGTTTCAAGTTAATTATGGATAAGGACAGGTCTGGTCCTCGGGTTGAGGTTCTAAATTGGAGAAAGGCCGATTTTGTGGAAATGAGAAAGGATCTAGGAAGAGTGGATTGGGATAAGTTGTTATCTGGCAAGGATGTGCTCAGTAAGTGGAAGGCCTTCAAAGGCGAAATTTTGAGAGTGCAGAGTTTAATGGCAGGATTAAAGGTAAATTTAACAAGCATAGACAACCTTGGCTTTCAAGGGATATCGGTGATCTGGTTAAGAAAGAGAGGTGTATAGCAGGTATAGGCAACTAGGAACAAATGAGGAACTTGAAGAGTATAGAAAAAGTGAGAAAATATGAAAAAAAAAGGAAATCAGGAAGGCAAAAAGAAGACATGAGGTTGCTTTGGCAGATAATGTGAAGGTAAACCCGAGGGATTTCTACAAGTATATGAAGAGTAAAAGGATAGTAAGGGACAAAATTGGTCCCCTAGAAGATCAGAGTGGTCGTCTATGTGTGGAGCCTCAGGAGATGGGGGAGATCTTAAACAGTTTTTTTGCATCAGTATTTACTCAGGAAACGGGCATAGAGGATATGGAAAGAAGGGAAACAGGCAATAGTGTCATGGAACATATAGAGATTAAAGAGGAGAAGGTGCTTGCTGCCTTACAGCAAATAAAGGTAGATAAATCCCCCGGGTCTGATAAGATATTTCCTCGGACATTGAGAAAGACTAGTGTAGAAATTGCAGAGGCCCTGGCAGATATATTTAAAATGTCCTTAGCCACGGGTGCGGTGCCGGAGGACTGGAGGATAGATCATGTAGTTCCGTTGTTTAAAAAAGAGTCTAAAAGTAAACCAGGTAATTACAGGCCAGTGAGCCTGACATCAGTAGTGGGTAAATTATTGGAAGGGGTTCTGAGAGATCAGATATACAAGTATTTGGACAGCCAAGGGCTGATTAAGGATAGTCAGCATGACTTTGTGCGTGGTAGATCGTGTTTAACAAATCTCATAGAGCTTTTCGAGGAGGTTACCAAGAAAGTAGATGAAGGAAAGGCTGCGGATGTTGTCTATATGGACTTTAGTAAGGCCTTTGACAAGGTCCCACGTGGGAGGTTAGTTCAGAAGGTTCAGACACTAGGTATCCATGGAAAGGTTGTAAACTGGATTCGAAATTGGCTGTGTGGGAGAAGACAGAGAGTGGTAGTGGATGATTGTTTCTCAGACTGGAGGCCTGTGACTAGTGGTGTGCCTCAGGGATCTGTGCTGGGGCCATTGTTGTTTGTTGTCTATATCAATGATCTAGATGATAATGTAGTAAATTGGATCAGCAAGTTTGCTGATGATACTAAGATTGGAGGCGTAGTGGTCCCGTGTGGGACCTTGTCGAAGGCCTTACTAAAGTCCATGTAGACAACATCCACAGCCTTTCCTTCATCTACTTTCTTGGTAACCTCCCTGAAAAACTCTACAAGATTCGTTAAACATGATCTACCACGCACAAAGCCATGCTGACTATCCTTAATCAGCCCTTGGCTATCCAAATACTGGTATATCCGATCTCTCAGAACACCTTCCAATAATTTACCCACTACTGATGTCAGGCTCACTGGCCTGTGATTACCTGGTTTACTTTTAGATCCTTTTTTAAACAATGGAAATACATGAGCTACCCTCCAGTCCTCCGGCACCGCACCCGTGGCTAAGGACATTTTAAATATATCTGCCAGGGCCTCTGCAATTTCTACACTAGTCTCTCTCAATGTCCGAGGAAATATCTTATCAGGCCCGGGGGATTTATCTACCTTTATTTGCTGTAAGGCAGTAAGCACCTCCTCCTCTTTAATCTTTATATGTTCTATGCCACTATTGCCTGTTTCCCTTCCTTCCATATCCTCTATGCCCGTTTCCTGAGTAAATACTGATGCAAAAAAACTGTTTAAGATCTCTCCCATCTCCTGAGGCTCCACACATAGACGACCACTCTGATCTTCTAGGGGACCAATTTTGTCCCTTACTACCCTTTTAATCTTCATATACTTGTAGAAACCCTTCGAGTTTACCTTCACATTATCTGCCAAAGCAACCTCATGTCTTCTTCTTGCCTTCCTGATTTCCTTTTTTAGTATTTTCTTACTTTTTCTATACTCTTCAAGTTCCTCATTTGTTCCTAGTTGCCTATACCTGCTATACACCTCTCTCTTTTTCTTAACCAGCTCGCCAATATCCTTTGAAAACCAGTGTTCCCAATGTTTGATAATTTTGCCTTTAATCCTGGCAGGAACATGCAAGCTCTGCACTCTCAAAATTTCGTGTTTGAAGGCCTTCCACTTACTGAGCACATCCTTGCCAGAAAAACAACTCATCCCAATCCACTCTTCCTAGATCCTTTCTCATTTCTACAAAATCGGCCTTTCTCCAATTTAGAACCTCAACCTGAGGACCAGACCTGTCCTTATCCATAATTAACTTGAAACTAATGACATTATGGTCACTGGACCCAAAATGCTCACCTACACATACTTCTGTCACCTGACCTGTCTGGTTCCCTAATAGGAGATCAAGCATTGCATTCTCTCTCATTGGTACCTCTATATATTGATTTAGAAAACTTTCCTGAACACATTTGACAAATTCCAAGCCATCCAGCCCTTTCACAGTGTGGGAGTCCCAGTCAATATGTGGAAAGTTAAAATCCCCTACTATTACAACTTTCTGTTTCTTACATCTGTCTGCTATCTCACTACAGATTTGTTCCTCCAATTCTCTCTGACTATTGGGTGGTCTATAATACAACACTATTAGTGTGGCCACACCTTTCCCATTCCTCAGCTCCACCCATATGGCCTCAGTAGACGAGCCCTCCGGGCTGTCCTGTCTATGCACAGCTGTGATATTTTCCCTGACTAGTAATGCCACTCCTCCCCCTTTCATCCCTACCCCTCTATCACGTCTGAAACAACAGAACCCTGGAACATTAAGCTGCCATTCCTGCCCCTCTTGCATCCAAGTCTCACTAATAGCAATAATGTCGTAATCCCACGTGCCAATCCATGCCCTAAGCTCATCTGCCTTACCTACAATACTTCTTGCATTGAAATAGATGCACCTGATAACATTTCTATCACGTACAAACCTTTGATTTCTGCCGATACCTGCAGTCCTCGCATAACCTTCTTCCTCCTCCAGCTCACTATCTGCTCTAACACTCTGGTTCCCCTCCCGCTGCAAATCTAGTTTACACCCCATGGAGCAGCACTAGCAAACCTACCCTCAAGAATGTTAGTCCCCCTCCAGTTCAGATGCAAACCGTCCCGTCGAAACAGGCCCCACCTTCCCTGGAACAAAGCCCAATTGTCTAGAAACTGTAGTTGTTGAATTTGTAACATGTTCAGCCTAATTTCTGGATTTGACGTTTTGGAAAATTAAATACTTCATCAAAAAAAAATCCATTGAATAATGTGTACATCTGTTGTTGATGCAAACGTGGACAGCATTTTGCATGTTTGCAGCTGTTCATGGAGCAATTTTTTTAGTGAATGTGTCATAAAAGTTAAGTCCTCTTGTATAAATACATTCAGCAGAGTTTTGGAGGGTGTGGATTTAGACAGCAGCCTTGCCCAGAAGTCATTTGCATATGTCACATCTCCTTTCTGTGGGTCTTGTAACACTTACTTATGGATTTTCAAATGTGTTAGCTGGCAGTGCTTGGCGGTGTGTTCCTTCTGCTGAAAGACCAGCAGGTTTCAGGCAAGACTGGAGGAACCTTTCACTGAGCTGTTGGCCTTCCGTCAGTAATCAATGTGAACAGCAGCCATTCGTGAAACCCATTATGTGAGTCTCTCAGTATCTGTGGTGTTGTGCAAGAAGGGATCTCCTTGGCAATTTCAGTGGATGCTTCTTGTTTGGTTTGCTTTTGTAATTCTTGATCATTGTAGGTGTCTGAAACTTGCAATGAGCAAATAAACTGCTGTGAACAGATGCATTACTAATTGTGAAGTTGCTTTGGACTCCAGGTCAGCGAACAAGCTAATGCAATGTTCCCTACGGCTGAATAAATGATTCAAGTGAGAGATCACAACCACGTACAGGACCAACATTGCATGGGTGTACATTTTGAATAAGAAGCCACTTCTCATATCAACCCCTGGAATGGGGGGCGTTGTTTGGGAAATGTAAACCTGCAGGATTTCTTCCACAATCTCTCTCATACTGGAATTAAAGACATTTTTGTATGCAGGTGTAAATCAAAATTGCTATTTATTTTGAGCAACTTGATGCATGACTCATATTACCATAAATTATCATGTAAAATGTAGCAGCTGAATGACTTCAATGAAATCCAAACAGCCTTGTTTGGAAGAAACAGACCAGGACTCTCCTGTGGCTGTTGACCTGCCAGATTTTAAGGAATTTATGTGAACTAAGGGCTATTAACTGAAGTACACTGATTTTGTTTTGTTTGTTTTTATTTTAATTGGAGTTTCTAACACTTACAGAATGTTTTAAAAATTAGAGGTGTATATTGGGAAATGCAATAGGTGGTTCAAGTTTACTTTTGTAGGTGGCAACTGATACTATGCAAATTCTGGTTTCAAAAATTCAGATTTTAAATTTAAAGGTATTAAGAAAATTATATACCATCCCCCTTTTGTTCTCTCTTCCTCCCTTTCTCCATATCTTAAAACGTATTTATCTCAATTTCCAATTCTTCTAAAAGCCAATGAACTGAAAAGATTTTTTATCTATTGGTGCCTGAGGCTTGTAGCTTGTGCCTGGATTTTATGTGTCTGAGGGCTGAGTAACTACTGCCCAGCCTCTCCCACTCAATTTTTGGCAAAAAAGTGAGAGAGGTCATTAGAATTAAGGCTGGTGTTTCTGCAGAACACTCTCATGAAAAAGGACTTAAAGGCAGTATAATCAGTCATGAGCAATGATTACAGAGCAGTAATCTCACTAAGGAAGCTAGATCAGAATGACTTGGACTTTGAAATATCAAGACACTAAACTGGAAATTAAAACAGTGCTTGGCTTTGCCTGGAGCTGGTTTTACAAGTTGACATAGGGTCATAATCTTATTGCAACAGTGCAACTGATTTTATTTCAAACACTGACTTAATTGTAAAGTGCTGTTCCTCAGTAAGAAATCAGAAAAAATATATGGCCTATTATAACTGTGCTGCCAAAAAGTGACATCTTTAAGTTATTCTCACATCCCAGATATTGTCCCTTGTTGTTTTAGGTTACAACTCTTCAACTGCTCATCCATATACCCTTTGAATGTGATGTTTCCTTTCAAGAAGAGTCTCCCAGTCCCTCGCTGTAAACAATTGAGGTATATATATAACTTGGATGACAATGTCTGTAGTCAGATGAGTAAATTTGCCGATGACAGGAAGATTGGAGTTGTAGATAACAAGGATGTTTGCCTAAGGATACAGAAGGACATGGATCTGCTGGAGTGCCCCTGATGAAATCATGAGAGGTATAGATAAGGTGAATAGCCACAGTCTTTTCCCCAGAGTAGGGGAGTCCAAAACTAGAGGGCTTAGGTTTAAAATAAGAGAGGAAAAAAGTTAAAAGGGATTTGAGGGGCAACTTTTTCCACACAGAGGGAAGTGGGTACATGGAACATGCTGCCAGAGGAAGCGGGTACAATTACATTTAAGAGGTATTTGGACAGATACATTGATAGAAAAGGTTTAGAGGTATATGGGCCAAACACAGGTAAATGGGACTAGCTTGGGTAGGCAGTCAAATAGTTTGGTCACTTATTTATTTATTAAATTTCTTGAATGTAGATTCCCCAGCTGCCATCACGTATGCAGATCAATAGACTGGACCTTCGGATACTTGTCCAGAAACATAACCATTATCAAAGCATACCCAATACTCCAAAGCTGATTTTTTTTCCAAGTCTCAATTTTTCTGAAGTCTCATTTCTGCATTCCAATTCCCTTGGGAGAAGGATCAACATTTTGATACTCTCCTTTTATTAATTACTTGAACCTATGCTTTCCTTTAGTGTTTTGCACACAGTTGCCATTAAGGTTATAGTCTTCCTGTGGACTTTTCGAGCACTGGTTTAGTTAGTATATTGTCACTGTGAAAGAAGGATGAAGTATGATCATATATTCGGCAGGTTTTCTATCTTAATTGTAGTTCTTTTGGAAGGAAACTAGTTTGTCCTGTTTCATGCGTTAGTCATGCGCAGAGGTATACTATTTGATTGTGCCTTCGCTGGATCTGTGAATCCATCTAGTTCCATTCCTTTGCTCTTTCCCCATAAATAGAGCGGCTCTACTTCATTAGGGGTTTGATTCATTAGATGATTCAGTATGTCACCAAAGACTCTTACAAATTTCTATAGATATATGGTGGGGAACATTCTGACTGGTTACATCACTGCCTGGTATGGAGGCTCCAATGCACTGGATCGCAAGAGGCTGCAGAGGGTTATAGACGTGACCAGCTCCATCGTGGGCACAACCCTTCCCACCTTTTTTGTAATGTGTGGTAATCTTGTCTTTGCACTGTACTGCTGCTGCAAAATAACAACTTTCACGTTGTATAAGTAGGTGATAATAATTCTGATTTCTGATAACTGTGCACAAATATCTTTGCTGGGAAATTTAGCACTGAAGCTGTTTCCACTGGCTTTTCAGGTAGTGGAATCCAGATTATAGTAATTTGCTGCATCAAGAAAAAAATCACTCAAAATCTTAGTTTCTTCAACCAAGTATTTTAATCGATGGTTACCAGCCATCGTGCCGGTGGAAGTGGTTTCTCGTTACTTAGTCTGCTGAAACCCTTCATAACTTTGAACGCTTCTGTTAAATCTTTTCAATCTCCACTATAAGGGAAGTAATCCCCGTTTCCCTGGACTCTCCATGTAACTGACGTTGCTCACCCTCAGCACAATTCTGGTAGACATCCTTTGCACCCTCTGCAGTTTATTAGCAGCTCAATCCTATCTCATAGAAGGATCGATTTCACTCATTAGCACTCTGAGCTGCAGGTATGGACCTTGCTCCAGTGTGCAACAAATTTCACATTCGGGGGGGAGAAAAGAATTGAATGGTCACTGGGAAGCAGCTGTGGGATAGAATTTGCTGGATTGCTCTTGTAAAAAGCAGCACAGGTTCAGTGTGTAGGAATGCTTCTAGTTTAAGTTCAGGTTTATTGTCATAGGCATACATACCCAGGGTATAAATGCCATGAAAACTTGCTCTTTGCAGCACTAGCATAGTATGTAACAAACGGGACAAACATAAATGACATAAACTTAAATTAACATAACTTGCACGTCAAAATAAACAAAGAAAAGACATGATGACATTAGTGCAAATTGGGGGAAATACAGTCTGTGATAGAATTGGGGTTTCTCAGTGTAGTTCAAGAACCTGATGGCAGTGAGGACGATGCTGTGTTTGAACCCTGAGGTGTGTATTCTATGTTTAGTTTAGCTGTTGATCAACAGTGTTTTAATGCATTCGTTTATTTAAATTACCTATCACAGAGTGGGAGCAGTTGTGACTTTAACCCATTATACCAGCAATGTCTCAGGCTATTGCACAGCTAGTGGTGCTGCTGCCTCTTAACTCCTGCCACCTGAGTTCAAGCCTGACCTCCGGTGCTATCTGTGTGCAGTTTGCCTGTTCTCCCTGTGAATGCGTGAGTTTCTTCTGTGTGCTCCAGTTTCCTCCCACATACCAAAGACATGCAGGTTGGTAGGTTAATTGGCCACAATAAATTGTCCCTGGTGTGCAGGTGAGTGGTAGAATCTGGGGAGAGTTGAAGAAAGTCAGTGGGGAAGAGGTTTGCTCTGTAAGCCAGTACCGGCTTGATGGGCTGAAATGACCTCCTGGTACATTGCATGAAAATATGAGTTAAAAGTGACAAATCTTGAGGACAATTTACCAGGCTCAAATTCCTGTGACTCCTTGCCTCTGAATCACAAGGTGATGATGATTCAGATGCCATTCCAGAGCCTTGAACGCAACTGACCCTTTTGATGCAGTACAATGCAGGGGAAGGGGTGCACAGTCAGGTAATACCTTTTGGATGGGGTAGTGTAGTGGTTAAGTGACTGGACCATCAGCCAGAGTCGTGGACCATTGATCCAGAGACGTGACAAACTTTGGCAGCTGGAGAATTGAAATCTGGAATTTTTTTTTTCATTAACTGCTGGATTATCTTAAGAACCCATCTAGTTCTATGATGCTTCTCAGAGAAGGAAAGCTGCTCTAACTGAAAATTAAAAAAAAACTACAGATGATGGAAAATAAAAACCTGAAGAGCTGGAAACTCACTAATTTTACCTGGTCTAGCCTACATGTGACTCCAGACCCACCAATGTGGTTAACACTTAGTTGCCTTCTCAGTTCAGGGGCCATTAGGGATGGACAATAAATGTTGGCATTGCCAATGACATCGACATTCCAGGTAAAAATGCATTAGAAGTTACCAAGGCATTCTCTGCCTTTCTTAGCAGAAGATCCTGTTAGTCTATTTCCCTGCTTCAACAAATACTTATCATAGTCACAGAGAGACACAGCATGGAAATAGACCCTTCAGCCCATCAAGTCTACACCAACCATCAACCACCCATTTTACACTAATCCTACATAGACCCAATTTTTTTTTTAAATCTCCCCACATTCTCGTCAACTCTCCCCAGATTATACAACTCACCTGAGAAAGATATTGTTTTGGAGTAACTTGCAGTGGCCAATTAATCTAACGATCTTTGGGGTGTGAAAGGAAACAAGCACCTGGAGGAAACCCACACAGTCGCAGGGAGAGACATAAACTCCACACTGAGCTCGGGACTGAACCTGGGGGAAGGGAACCGGAGGAGTAGGTCAGAGGAAGAAGGGGATGGGGAAAAGTTAGATCAAACAGGTAAAGAGGCTTTGGGGAAGGAGAAGCAGAATACAGGCTATAAAAGTAGTAAGGTAGATGGACTGAAGTGTGTTTACTTAAATGCAAGAAGCGTCAGGAATAAGGGAGATGAACTGAGGGCTTGGATAAGTGTGGGGGACTATGATATTGTGGCTATTGCTGAGACGTGGCTGATGTCAGGGCAGGAGTGGATATTGAATATTCCTGGTTTTCGGTGTTTTAAGAGGGATAGGGAAGGGGGGAGAAGAGGAGGAGGGGTGGCGATACTAGTCAGTGACACTGTTACGGCTGCGGAAAGGATGGATGTTGTAGAAGGATCATCTCTGGAGTCCGTATGGGTGGAAGTAAGGAACAAGAAAGGAGCAGTTACTGTACTAGGAGTATTCTATAGGCCTCCCGGTAGCGGTAGAGATATAGAGGAGCAGATTGGCAGGCAGTGTTTGGAGAGAAGCAAAAATAACAGGGTTGTTATAATGGGAGACTTCAACTTCCCAAATATAGACTGGAACCTGCTTAGTGCCAAAGGTTTAGATGGGACGGAATTTGTTAAATGTATCCAGGAGGGATTCCTAACACAGCATGTCGACAGGCCGACTAGAGGGAATGCCATGCTAGATCTAGTTTTAGGAAATGAGCCGGGACAGGTGAAGGATCTATTGGTGGGTGAGCATTTGGGGGACAGTGACCATTGCTCCATAACCTTTAAAATTGTCATGGACAGGGACAGGTGCAGAGAGGACAAGAAGATATTTAATTGGGGAAGGGCGAACTATGAGGCTATAAGGAGAGAACTTGGGAGTGTAAAGTGGGATGTCCTTTTTGAAGGGAAATGTACCATGAAGATGTAGTCGATGTTCAGGGATCTTATGCAGGATGTTAGGGATAAATATGTCCCGGTGAGGCAGAGAAGGAATGGCAGGGTGAAGGAACCGTGGGTGATGAGAGAGGTGGAACGACTAGTTAGGGAGAAGAAGGTAGCATACATAAGGTATAAGCAGCAAGGTTCAGACAGGGCCCGTGAGGAATATAGAGTAGCGAGGAAGGAACTTAAGAAAGGGCTGAGGAGAGCTTGAAGGGGACATGAAAAGGTGTTGGCTAGTAGGGTTAAGGAAAATCCCAAGGCCTTTTTCACGTACATGAAAGGTAGGAGGATGGCTAGGGTAAAGGTGGGTCCGATTAAAGACAAAGTTGGGAGAATGTGACTGGAGGCGGCGGGAGTGGGAGAAGTTCTCAATGAGTACTTCTCTTCGGTATTCACCGAGGAGAGGGGGCTTGATGACGCGGAAGGGAGTGCTGGTAAGGGTAATGTTCTTGAGGTTGTAGATATCAAGAGAGAGGATGTGTTGAAGTTGTTAAATAATATCAAGACAGATAAATCTCCGGGGCCTGACGGGATTTTCCCCAGGGTGCTTCGAGAGGCAAGGGAGGAGATTGTTGAACCGCTGGTAAGGATCTTTGAGTCCTCATTGTCCACGGGGATGGTGCCGGAGGATTGGAGGGTAGCGAATGTTGTCCCCTTGTTCAAAAAAGGTAGTAGGGATAGTCCAGGGAATTACAGACCGGTGAGCCTTATGTCTGTGGTGGGTAAGCTGTTAGAAAGGATTCTAAGGGATAGGATCTATGATCATTTAGAGAATTATGGACTGATTAGGGACAGCCAGCATGGCTTTGTGAAGGGAAGATCTTGCCTCACAAGCCTGATAGAGTTCTTTGAGGAGGTGACGAGGAAGATTGATGAGGGTAGTGCGGTGGATGTGGTCTATATAGATTTTAGTAAGGCGTTTGATAAGGTTCCTCATGGTAGGCTTCTTCAGAAGGTCAGAGGCCAAGGGATCCAGGGAAGCTTGGCTGTGTGGATTAGGAATTGGCTTGCCTGTAGAAAGCAGAGGGTTGTGGTGGAATGAGTGCCCTCGGATTGGAGGGCAGTGACTAGTGGTGTCCCGCAGGGATCGGTTCTGGGACCTCTACTTTTTGTGATATTTATAGATGACTTAGATGAGGGGGTGGAAGGCTGGGTCAGTAAGTTTGCAGACGACACTAAGATCGGCGGTGTTGTGGATAGTGTGGAGGGCTGTCAGAACTTACAGAGGGATATTGATAGGATGCAGAGCTGGGCTGACAAGTGGCAGATGGAGTTCAATCCGGAGAAGTGTGAGGTGGTACACTTTAGAAGGACAAACTCCAGGGCAGAGTACAAGGTAAATGGCAAGGTACTTTGGCAGTGTAGAGGAGCAGAGGGATCTGGGGGTTCATATTCACAGTTCACTGGAAGTTGCCTCACAGGTGGATAGAGCAGTTAAGAAGGCCAATGGAATGTTAGCTTTCATACGTCGTGGGATTGAGTTTAAGAGCCACAAAGTGATGGTGCAGCTTTACAAAACTCTAGTTAGACCACACTTAGAGTACTGTGTTCAGTTTTGGTCGCCGCATTATAGGAAGGATGTGGAGGCATTGGAGAGGGTGCAGAGGAGATTTACCAGGATGCTGCCTGGATTAGAGCGTATGGAATATGAGCACAGGTTTAAGGTGCTAGGGCTTTATTCACTGGAAAGGAGGAGGATGAGAGGAGACATGATAGAGGTATATAAAATATTGAGAGGAATAGATAGAGTAGACAGCCAGCGCCTCCTTCCCAGGGCACCAATGCTCAAGACGAGAGGGCATGGCTTTAAGGTTATGGGTGGGAGGTTCAGGGGAGATGTCAGGGGGAGGTTTTTCACCCAGAGAGTGGTTGGTGCATGGAGTGCGCTGCCTGCGGTGGTGGTGGAGGCAGATACATTGGACAGGTTCAACAGATTGTTGGATAGGCATATAGAAGAATGTGAGATAGAGGGATATACGGGAGGAAAGGGTTAGATAGTGTGAGGGTGGTTTGATGGACGGCACAACATGGTGGGCCAAAGGGCCTGTTTTGTGCTGTATGGTTCTATGGTTCTGGCACTGTGAGGCAGTGGTTCTACTAACTGCACTACGGTAATGTCCTGGTGGATTTATCCTCTAATCAACATTTCTAAAACAAGATTAACTGGTTAACATTGTATTTATGGGAGCTTGCTGTGTGTGAATTTCCTGACACATCCATGTCATAACAGTGGCAGTTTTAGAAATACTTCATTGTCTGCAACAACACACACAGAGTGCTGGAGGAACTCAGCAGGTCAGGCAGCATCGATGGAGGGAAGTGAACAGTCGATGTTTCGGGCCAAGACCCTTCATCAGGACATTGTCTGCAAAGTGCTTTGGATACGTTAGAGATGCTTTGTAGATGCCAGTCTTTCTATCATTCTTCTGTGGCTTCTGTTATATGCACAATTTAATTCCCCATCTTAAGTATCCATTGAGTAGAAATTTAATATTATGGGTGAGCATTCTGTCAATTATTTTTAATATTAGCAGCATTTTAACAGATTCAAATATAAATTACAATTATGAGTGCTTTTTCTTGGTATTAGTTCAATTACAATGCTGTATTTCTGGTGATGTTGAGTTCCAGAGCTGACTTTTAGCATGTCTGTGAGAGAGTTGTGCCAAGACATTACAAAGTGAGAAATTTAAATGAGCTCTGTAACATATTATGGAAATGCATTATGTTTGGTGCTTTGCCCAAGTTAGCTGAAGGATAGAAAGCAGTAATGGAAAACAGCCTGTTCCCTGTGGCTGAATAAATGATTCAACTGAGAGATCTCTAAACTAAAAAAAAATGAGTTGTCAGTCTGTATCATTGCAAAAGAAATATAAATTCTGAAACAGAATAGGATTGAAGCATTTTTCATCTATATTGATCAGTAATAGCGTATGGTGGAAATGAAACTAAAATTAATTTACTGAACAGTTCCTTATTGAATGGGTCTGAGAATTTGATTTAAATCAAAATCAGAGTTGTAACACTATTTATGGCCCTGTCTTCCTTGCATTCAACAGGCTCGCTGTATGGGTAATCTGTGTTTTTTCTGTTGCTGTATTGTTACCTGAGAATTTGAAACAAGCAAAATGCTAATAGAATACAGATCCCTTGGATAATAAACAATGGAAAGCTCACATTATTATGTTTGGGATGCTGCTACTGACTGAAGTAAAGGTGGAGTAAATTGGTAACCATCAGGCATTCTCTGCTTTCATGAGCCATTCTTTGCAGCTATTGCTGCAGCAGTATAATTATTTTCACAAATATTATTGAAAATATTAACTGTCAATATTTGTTGAGGGGCTGTCGGTTCTGCAATCAATCATTGAATTTCCTGGAATGGGAAATTGGTTAGAATGTATAATGGCAGCTGATTCACAGTACACTCCTAGTTTAAAAAATTCCTCCATGATGTGAAAGGTCTTGGAGAAACTGTTCTTTCTGAGACAGTAACATTGTGAAATTAATTGGGAAGGAAGTCAAGGAGCATGAGAAAGCCATTGCTTTGGGAGCAATCTGAACAGATGCACTGGTTAATTTGGGTAGCATCATGCAGTTCACCATTGTCCCATGCAGTGAGGTTAGTGAAAGACCATTGAGCCATTTTGACCCAGCACAGGTAGTGTGTGAGTCTGTGCATGCAGCAAAGCTGTTGTCTTCACCTTTCTCATTGGAACATGGTCACATGAGTGAATAGTGTGGTTTCCGCAGAGAATCAGCAGATCCTGTGGACAGGGCAGATAAATCCTGTAAATCTGGAGAAAAAAATTGGTAAATCTAGTCAGCAGAGCAGAAGGGTAAATGGACGTCAGGGAAATAGAATGCTAAATTGCATCTATTTTAATACAAGGAATCTAACTAGTAAGGTATATGAACTCAAAGCTTTAATTGACAAGTGGGACTATGATAGTATTGCCATCACTGAGACATGGTTGAAAGATGGACAGGACTGGCAACTTAATATCCCGGGGTACAGAATTTTCAGGGAGGCAGGGTGCAAAAGAGGAGGTGGCATTGTACTGTTAGTCAAGCAGTGTATTAAGGGAGGGTATCCTAGAAGGCTCCCCAAATGAGGCCATATGGGGAAAAATTAGGAACAAAAAGGGTGTTGTCACTTTGAGGGTGTATTAAACACTTCCCAACAGTCAAGGGGAGATAGAGGAACAATCAGAGAGATGTGATTTAAAAATAGTATTATAATACTACATGATTTCAATTTTTCAAATATTAACTGGGATTGCCTTCGTGTTAAAGGCTCAGAGGGTGTGAATTATTTGAGCAGAGTCCAGGAGAGCTTTAAGACACAGTATGGAGATAGACCAAGATGGGAAGGAGCATTACTGGACCTTGGGGAATGTAACTGGTCAGGTGGAGCGATTGTCAGTGGGGGGAGCACTTTGAAGATAGTGACCATATCTCTGTATATTAAAGTGATCATGGAAAAAGATGGGGATAGATCAGTACTTAAATTGGGGGAAGGCCAATTTCATTGAAATAAGACAGGACTTGGCAATAGTAGACTGGGAGCATCTATTTGCAGATTAGTACAATGGGAAGCATTCAAAAGAGAAATAATCTTCCTGCAAGGGTGAAAGCCAAGGGTGACAAATACAGGGAACCCTGGATGTTGAGGGATATCAAGGGTTTGATGAAGAGAAAAATGGAAGCATACAGCAGGTATAGAGAACTGAAGATGGGGAGGCTGGTCAAGAGTGTAGGAAGGAAAAGAGAGGTCATGAAATATCACTGGTGGACAGCATTAAGCTAAATCCAACGGCATTTTATAAGTATATTAGGGACAAAGGAATAACCAGGGAACAAGTAGGGCCCATTTTGGATAAGAGGGATAATCTGTGCTTGGAGCCAGAAGGTACAGGTGAGGTTCTAAATAACTACTTTTTGTCAGCATTCACAAAGGAAATGGACTTTGTAGTTGGAGAATTCAGTAAAGGGATAGGTGAAAGTCTCGTGCAGTTATCCATAAATAAAGAGGAGGTTCAATGCCTTAGTGGGCTTAAAAGTGGATAAATACCCAGAGCCAGTTGAGATTTATCTCAGGCTGCTATGGGAGGTAAGGGAAGAGGTTGCTGGGGGTTTCGCTGTCGATAGGGTAGACTGCAGGTATCTTTTTTTTTCCCCTTTAATAAAACCAGAAGGCATGGATTTTGGGTAATGGGCAGGAGATTTAGAAGGGATCTGAGGGGGATCTTTTTTTCACCCAGAGAGTGAGTACCTGGAATGCACTGCCAGAGAGAACGTAGAAGTATGTCTAGACGAGCACTTTAATTTGCCTTGGCATGGTCTACTGGCCAAGTGCTGGAGGACGGGAGTAATATTGATGGGTGACCACTGGTTGGCATGGATGTGGTGGGCCGAATGGCCTGTTTCCCTGCTGTATTGCTGTGACTTATTGAAAGCCTTTTAAATGTCTAACTATTCCACATCAACTGATTTTTCCCTTATGCGCTGGTCACAGCCTCGAAAGCCTCTAATAGATTTGTCAAACATGATGTCCCTTCCATAAATCCATGTTCCTAAGCACCCTGTTGTCACTTCCTTAATAATAGATTCTAGCAATCCCTTTACGACTGATGTCAGCACCTTTTGGGGAGCGACTGCAGCCTCAAAGTGGCCCAGCAGTGTAACTTGTTCCTGTGCCTGTTCCTGGCCAGTAGTTGATGAGAAGTTAGCCAGATTGTTCCATGCAGCTATAACTTAAAAAAAATCCGATGCTACTATTTTGAAGGAGAGAATAGGAGTTATTCCCAACACCCTGGCCAATGTGTACTCCTGAGCCAACATCACACAGGTAGATTATCTGCTCTACTTAATGTAGTTAATGAAGCAATCTCCTGCAGGTTCCCCTCTATTTATTGCAAATGCTCCATGTAGACTTGTAAATAGACTACCCTTCCTGCATTCAATCTCTTGCCTGTTAGCAATGTGGGGGAACCGTTAGCACAAGCACTGCAATGGGGCCACCAGCACCTTATCAGGCAGCTTGGACTTGGTTGTCTTCTCACCAATCATGGATGGGTGCAGGAATGAAATGTTGTACTGCTAGGTCACGGTCAAATTGCATTTCTTCCCTGGACTGATCCTGACATCTGTAGAGAGGGAAATGCTAGAAAATATTAATAAGGAAATGGAATGGGGGAAGTAGAAAACAATAAATGGATTTGGTAGAGTCGACATGGATTCATGAAAGGCAATCAAAGAAACTGCAAATGCTGGAAATCTGAAATAAAGACGGAAAATGCTGGAAACACTTGGCGGGTCAGGCAGCATCTGTGGGAAGAGATGTAGAGTTAACTTTTTTTTCATGTTGTCCTTTTTCTAACTAATGAATAAAGGGATTTGTATTGTGAACTTTTAAGTTCTGAGTCCAAAATGACCAAAAGTAGGCTCAATGGAGCCTTGCAAAAACCACCTGTAGGTAGTTACAATAAAACAAATAGCAACCCCCCCAATGTGGGAGATATTGCCACTGCTATTATTCTCTTTAATGTGGCAAGAATAACTTAGTTGGTTTGAAGTAGAAGCTAAGTCAGTGAGGCTAGTGACGAATGTTAGAGCATGGAACATAAAACAGTACAGTACTTCAGCCCACGATGACCGTGCCAACCATGAGTTCAACTTAAACTAATCCCATCTCATATCCCTCCATCCCCTGCCTGTTTATGTGCCTGACTAAATGTTCCTGAATATTACTATTGTATCTGCTTTCACCACCTCCCTTGGCAGTACGTTCAACGCACCTCTCTGTGTAGGGAAAAAAAAACTTATCTCAAATCTCCTTTAAACTCTTCCCCCTCTCACCTTAAAGTGATGCCCTCTAGTATTTGACATTTCCACCCTGGGGGAAAGAGATTCTGACTGTCTACCCTGCTGATTGTGTCCCAGTGTGCCAGAACCATATCAGCCACAAATCACACAACCACTGTACCTCATCCCGTCTGCCACATGAGTTCGCTCTATCAGAGAAATCCGCATGGTTTCACCCACGTTTTGCTGATAACCAGGCCAATTTACTTCTCTTTTGGTTCTAATGAAGAGTCACACATCTGAAACGTTAACTGTTCCCCCTTTTCACTGATACTGCCTGAAGAACTTGCTTAGTTTTTCCAGCATTTTCCATTTTCTATTTTTTCCTTATACTACATGCATAATTCTAGCCTGCTGTGGAAGCCCATCACCTTACCATTGACAACTCATTGCATGGGCCTAGTAGCTCAATGTGCTGATAAATGACCCCATTAAGGCATTTTTGACTCATCCTATCACAGACACTTTGTTCTTCACATCCCTCCCCGCCTACCCTCCGACTGTAAACCTACTTGTATCTGTCCCTTTCCCAGTTCTCATGAAGGGTCACTGCACTTTCTCTGTAGTTGTGACACTTTACTCTGTACTGTTATTTTTTTACCTGTACTACATCAGTGCACTCTGTACTAACTTGAAGTAACTGCACTGTGTAATGAATTGACCTGTAAGATCGGTTTGTAAGACAAATTTTTCACTGTACCTCAGTACAAGTGACAATAATAAACCAATACCAATACCAGAAACATTAACCGTTCCTCTTGCAACAAATGCTGCCTGACTTGCTAAGTTGTTCCAGCATTTTCTGTTCTTGTTTTGAATGTTGTGGTAATTTTTGCATTGTTTTCACACTGATGTTTGAGCTCTATGAAAGTGAATGTTCATCTTCCTATATTCTCCAAAATCACTTTAAAGTTCAATAAATTTACGTAACCAATACTAATTTGTGTTTTTGTGCATGAAATAATGAGTGGGGTTTTCCTAATTACACTCAGTAATTAAGACGAGTGTGTATGTAACAAGCATTGCTAAAGAATATTAATATGCTACCACGTCTTCTGGAGTCTGACAATGGCCTGTGATTAATTATAGATTTATCCACTATTCCCTTTTGCTCCTTCCTACTTGTTTTGTGTCTCGTACTGTCTCCCAACATACTCCCGAGAAGGATTGTAATTATGACACTGGTACACAATTCCAGTGCGTGGTGATGGACTCGTGACTATTAGGAATTGATTTTCAACCACCATGGTTATTTTCATTTGCGACACATAACAGCTGTCACAGGGAGACACTATTGGGCCATCTGTTTGATTTAATTCGTGGCTGGCCTGAGATGCAAATTGTATTTTACTATTAAGTTCAGTAATATTATTTGATGTGCTGTTTCACATTTTGATTAGGAATTCATTAAAATGTTAATTTTATTTTTGTAATGTGGTGGTGAGAATGTATTCAGCTGTCACTTGAGCCAGATAGGGCTCGCAAGTTTGTCAGCTGCAGCTCTGTGGATTGAACTATTCCATTTCATTGAAAACAAATCCAAGGCCTGATACTTGATTCCAGGCTGACTCTCCAGAGCAGTATTGAAGGAATGCTGCATTGTTAGAGGTATTTCTATTGAACATAGGCAGTCTGCAGTGGATGGAAAAGTCCTTGTGAAGACCATGAAGAAGAACTGAGAGTTAACCCTGGATCCTTGAAGTATCTAGACAAGCACTTGAATCACTAAGGCAAGGAAGGCTGAAATGCTGTTAAATGAGATTAATGTAGATGGGTGCATACTGATTGGCATTGACTTGATGGGCCAAGGGGCTTGTCTTTGTGCTGTATGACAATGATTTCCCTGCTGAAATAAAATGCAGAGAGGATTTGGGTCAATGGCCTTTTTTCAGTTCCAATGAAAGGTCATTGACCTGAATTGTTAACTGTTTTTCTCTTTGTGCATACTGCTACTCTGTGAAGTATTTCCAGCATTTTCTATTTTTATTTCAGATTTACCGCATCTGCAGTTTTGTTTTTGCTTTTTGAATAGTTGCCTTCTGATTCCTTGCCCAAGAGGCTCTTACTTGTACAATCATGGAATTGGTTTGGCACAGAGAGAAGCCATTCAGCCCATCAAGCCTAAAATTGGCTTCTTGAAAAGTAATGTCATCACTCAGATTCCCAGCTCTTTTCTGGAGGTCTGAAAATTACTTTCACTCAAGTGCCTCGTGTCTTCCTCCTTGAAAGACCTGATTGATTCTGTTTCTACCACCCTTACAGGTGCCAAGTTCCATATCGTAACTACCCTCCATATATTGGAATATTTTCTTTGTATTATTCTTGTGTCTTTAGCACAAATGATCAAATCCATGCTCCTGGTCCATGAACAATCTGCTAATAGAAATAGCTTTTCTCGTACAAGTTGACAGTGAATGTCAGCAGGCTATTCAAACATGGATGGCTTACCAGCCTAACTAAGGTTGCCAACACTGGTCAAAAGTACTCCTGGACCTTCTTTCTCTTATCCTGCTCCCACTTTCCTCCTATTGGCTGGCCAACATGGTTATCCTCGTGGTGCACAGCTTCTAACCTAATTGGATCATGAATGAGCTCCTCATTATCCAATTGGACATTGCTTTTTTCATGATTTTAAAATTAAGCACTTTCATCATCTCAGATATTCTTATAACTAATAAATAACCATTCAGAACTACTGAAGAAATGTTAGTTTACTTAATAATGAGCCCATGATTTTGTTCAGATTAAACTCCAGATTTCAGGAGACTCCACGCTCAGATATTCTCATTTGGAGAAAAAGTTTCATTTTTATGTTTTCCTTCACATCTATTTCATCATGTTTCTTTCAAGTGTTATATCTTAAATACCGTGCAGCAGTTCCAATAATCCACATTATGATAATGACCAAACAAACTGTTTCAGTAACTTTGGCTATGGAATAACTTGGCTCTGATTTGAAACAGTGCAATGCAATTTTTCTTGTACATCTGCTGAAGAGAGCAGAACAAGACTTAATTTAATGTCTCATCCAAAATATTGTAACTGTGACAGTGCAGCTGTCTCTCAGTGCTGAACCAGAGTGTCAGTCATAACTGGCCTGCTGAAGTGTCTGGAGTGAGATGTAAATCCACTACCACAGGGCTACAGACGATTCACATTGC
Source organism: Pristis pectinata (assembly GCF_009764475.1). Classification (NCBI taxonomy): domain Eukaryota; kingdom Metazoa; phylum Chordata; class Chondrichthyes; order Rhinopristiformes; family Pristidae; genus Pristis; species Pristis pectinata. The sequence continues at coordinate 124,796,809 of NC_067407.1, read as the reverse complement.
GTACATGCACTTGATGTACTGATTACTTAATAGCGAACAGGTTGATCCTGGTTGATTTTCTTCTGTTCAATTCGTTGCATCTGGATTTGTAGATTATTCACCGTGCATCCCAATGGACTGATAGCTAAACTCCTGAATCTTGCAGAAGAAAATCATAAGAGCATGCCAAGTAAAATGAGTTATTATTTTGGGTACTTAGTGATGCTAACTAATTTGGAAATGAAAAATTAATATCTTGGGTGGGAGACAGGTGCCATGCAATTCAATATCACATGGATCGTATATTAAATCTGGAGTCTGCCTGATCTAATTGCTAAAGAGCTGTAAGAAAAATACAGTAGATTTATTAATTGAATTTTATGTTGATAAGAAATCTGTAATGTGATATTGTAAGGGGATTTACAGCCAGACTTTATAGAAGTAATTGGCTTCACTTGCTTTTATAGTTGTCCTTTACATGGGTTGAGTCTGTTTTTGTTGATAGAACAAATGAAATGCCAAGATTTACTAGCCTTGTTCTCCAGTGACCAGGTTCCACAGTTCCAACGGTACTTCACTTGCAATTTGCTTTCACACTTGGGTTGCTCCCAGAAACACAAATAAACATGGTTTGCCATTTGTCAGAGATAGACGCAATTATCCAGCTCTGTCCTCCCTGAGGAGAGCCTTATGAACCAAGAGCTCATTACCATCAGGGTGGTCACTGGGAAAGATTTTTCCATCATGAAAATCAGTCATCAGTATGTACGGATCAAATGTTTCTGATAAACACAACCAACTGGAAGGGTTCCATTTCAAAATGCAGATTTGGGATACAGCACATTGTATGTCTGTACATCATAGTACTTCAACACTTTTTAGAAATAACTATATTATTTGTGGATTGGAAACTAATAGGTGATTGTAAGATTCCTACCGGTTATATATGGATTATGATTGCAATTATAAATATTTGGAAGTTATAGCAGAATCTGATATTTGTTATCCAATAGCAAGTATTGCGGGGAAAATCTTTATGCAGGTAGCCATTGCCCTATACAAACATTTATCTGGTGACATTGATTAATATTACAGGGCTTGACAGGGTTGATATTCCACCCTCTTCCCCTCAACCCCCCCGCCTCACCCTCAGCCCACCTCTAAGTAGAGTATCTAGAACCAGGGACTGCAGTCTCAAAATAAGGCATTGGCCATCTAGGACATATATGGGAAGAAATTTCTTCATCTCGAGGATAGGGAATCTTTGGAATTCTTGACCCAAGAGGACTCTTGAGATTGATAGATTTTAAGATATTAAAGGAATCAAGTGATCTGGGGTTCGCGCTAGAAAGTGGCGGTAAAGTAAAAGATCAGCTGTGATCTTATGGAACGGCTGTGGTGGTATGAGAGACCAAATAGCCTACTCTTGCTTCTATTTCTTGTGTTCCACATTGCAAACCATTGCTGTAGATGCAAATTGAACTTTGAATTGCAGGCCTAATTCAAGTAAATAATTACGTTGCACTTAGTAGTAGAGGAGAAAATGTGCTACATGGTGTGGTTGCTATTCTTTTACCATCAGGGATTTGCAGCTTGCTGACAGTGTTCCTGGTACATCATACAGCAGAATTAAAACACATTTCATATTCAGTTTGGCTTTGAAGCTTTGTCGGCTGAGGCCAACTGAGGTTACAAACACACATATGCACATATTTATGGAATAAATTGATACACCAACCTGTGGCAGAATCTGCACCTTTGCTGTTGCTTCAGAGCCCCTTCCTCTACCTCCACCTGAAAGCCTTGCAGTAAAAGCACAAACTGGACTCTGGATTTGTTTAAGAAGCTGCAGTACATCACACTGAAGCTGTGATGATGATCTCTTATGTGCATAGATTGATTTTAACATGCAATTTGATTCCTGCCTTGGTGTAACTTGTTTCTGAGTGAACTATAGCCAAAGGAATGATCAGGATTCTATTTAAGTAATGTGAAGATTGACATTCTGGTGTCAGACAATGAATTGGAGGTCAAGACAGGGTGGACTTGCAGGTAGGATTAACATTAAATGGACTTGACAGGACACAGCAGCAGCCTATTTAATCAGAAGGGAGTATCTACTTAGTAGCGTCTTTACAAACTCATGACCAAAACTACAGGAAAATACCCAAGTAAAAGCACGGTGGATGATTGGTACCTATACTATACATAAAACTAGTCGCAGCCATTTACAGCAGTGATCTTTTTCCAGTATATCTTTTTTAAGTGAAGGTATTTGTTTTAAGTTCCTTCTTTCCTATAGCCCCTTGATTATTTGTTATATGTAGGAACGCAACCTCCCCCCCCACCCACCCTGATAATGTGTATCACTTGTATTTATCCTGTCAGGCTCCCTACAATTCTTGCATACTTCAATAAGACTTCCTCTCATTCTTCTCAATTCCAGTGAATACAGAACATATCACTGGTGCAGAGATGCTTGTGACCACTTGTGCTGGGCAGGGTGGGAGTGGGGTGGGGAGGGCGGGGTATGGGTGGAGGGTGGGAGTTGGGGTTAGGGGGAGGAAGATGGGGTTGATGTTGTTAGTTGAAGCTGGTTGACTACATTTTTCAGTGCAAGCCTGACCTGTTAAGCTTGCTCAACAGGTCTGAAATGAAACATTTTTGCACAGGGAATTCCCTCCATGTCTGGGATCATCCAAGTGAATGTCCCCTGAATGCCCTCCAATGGTAATGCTTTTTAAATAGGGGAAACCAAAACTGTACACAGATCTCCAGATGTGATTTCATTTGTGCCTTGTGCAGTTGCAGTAAGAGTTCCTCCTTTTACAACTCCAACCCTCCTGAAGTAAAAGCCAGCACTCTAAAGATTGGCATTTCATTAGCTTCCTGATCAATTGCTGCATCTGTGTGCTTGGCTTTCTGTGGTTTATGCATGAGATCGTCAAATCCCTTTGTGCTGTTCCTTTCTGCAGTCTTGCTCCATTTGAATAATTTGTTTTATCGAGCTTCCTTCCAAAGCGAATAACTTCACATTTTCCCATATTATAATCCATTTGGCAATTTTTTGCCAACTCAAATTAATCTATCAAAATCAATTTGTAAACTATATGTATACTCCTCATTTTAGCTGCAGTGCATTTGTTTCCTGCTTTTAAATCACTTAATATATATTGTAAAATGCTGTCATTCCAGCACTGATCCCTGTGACAAAGGGTCACTGGTTAGAATCAAAATGATCCCTTAATATTACTCGTTGCTTCTTACTGGTTGACTAATCCTCTCTCTGTGAAGAGAAATCTGAAGCAACATTTCAGGTGGCATAAAGACAAAAGAGACTGCAGATGCTGGAATCTGGAACAAAAATGGAATGCTGGAAGAATTCAGCAGATCAAGCAGTATCTGTGAAGGCAAAAGGTGTCATCAATGTTTCAGGTTGAGATCTTGCATCAGGACTGAGAGGGAACAGGAAAGATTGTCAGTGGTGTATAGCAGTATGTAGGTGGGTGAGATAGAGGTTGGTAGATGATGGTTAGAATCAGATGGGGAGGGGAGGAAGTCTCCCTCCTCCCTAAACCTTCCCCCCATGGCTCTCCCTCCTTTCCCCTCGCTCTCAACCCCTCCTCCTCTCTCTCCCCCCTCCTCCTCTCGCTCCCGCCCTCCTCCCCTCACTCTGTCCTCACAGAGCCTTGGTTTACATTGTGCATGCTGGGATGCAATAGTTGGTCAATATCTGGATTTGTGGGCCACCAACTATCTTTACTTTCAACCACACAGCTCCACTAATGTAGGTACAATTAGCCACACTTCCATCAGTTATTGCTGCGCCATCCCAATTTTATAATGGAACCCACAGCAAATTTAGAACACTTGTTTAAATATTGTAATGGAGATTCTTTAAAACAGAATGCATTTCCCAGTGGCCAGGAGGGAAGCCTGATCCAAAATATAGAGCGGTATTCAATCTTTGAGGGTTGAGTGGTTCATACTGCCTGTTACCTGGAGCAGCCGTTTCATGCCCATGGTGACGCTGCATGGCACTATTGCTAGGCTAAGATACTTGCAGCTTTCCTTTTTTAATTTTTTGCAAGATTTTCATCCTCTAAAATCTGGGTGAAGGTTGCAAGTATTTTCTTTTTTAAGATACTTTACAGCATGCAGCTCCCTATTCCAGCTTTTCCATTTTTCCTTCTGTTTTCTTGATGTTGTGGTTATTGGTGTTATATTTTGATTGGAATGTGCGATATGATAATTAAGTTTATTTTCTGCTTTCAATTAATTTTGCAATCAGCAAGTAATTAGAAGCTTTGCTGAACGTTTCAATGCATCACTGTACAGAGTGCAGCACACTGTACAGAATTCATGTTTCAGTTAAAGTAAAATATCACCCCAGACAATTTACCCTGTAACCGCTTCTTTGAACAAGAACTCAATCAGAAGAGTAATTCAGAATTCCAACTCCTGTAATATATCTGCTCGACACACAGTAGAAAGTGTTCATATTGATATTAGATGAGGTTGGGTTTGGTTATGATGGTTCCGCAGTTGAATAGTAAACCTCCATTTGTTGTCCAGTCTTGCACAGTAGGTTTGATCATTTGGATAAGACACTAAAGTGTTATTGGTATCAGTGCAACCATTATCCTAACAACATAAGACAATGTGATTTAAACAGTGATGTATATTTGCCATTGGGCAGAATCTGAAGGAGACTGCTGACCCTATCCTGACACCAATTATGTAGACCGCCAAGTAACTTGAGCATTGTACCAGCTCAATGGGATATCATGGTAGGTGACAACAAATTGTAGTCTATAATGTCAACACCTTGATTTAAAAAAAAGCCTTTCCCACCTCTGGGAATGCCACCAATGTATGCTATGTCTTGGTAAAGATTTAGAAGATGGATCCTGATATATGAGGCTTCTTCCTGCTATGAATAATGTGTAATGAGTTGAAGAAGTGAATACTCTCGAGGGGAGGTTGGAGGTTGTATGTCATGAGAATTTCCCAGACAGTTCCACAAGGTGATAGATCAGTAATTGGTGAGATCATTTGAGTGTCTGCTTTAATAATACTACCAGTGATTCCCAGTGTCTTGGAATGTCACCCAGTACAAATGAATCACAGAAGGCATTTCCTTCAATGGCCATCACCTTGTCAGGTGTCTTTTTATAGCCTGTGCTTATTTTCCATTTCTAGGGTCATGTCTCACATGATAGTGAGCTTTATCTGATGAAAATCAAAAACCTGCAGATACTGGAAATTTGAAATAAGAACTGAAAATTTGGAAACATCCCAGGAGGAGAAACCAAGTTAACATTTTGGGTGGAAGACCAGGAAACGGAGAAAACGGCTGTGTTTCGAGTTGCAGAGATGGTGGGGGATGGCTGAATTGGACCAATGGTATACCTCTGAGAGCGTGAGGCCAGAATTGTCGTTGTGATAAAGTGTAGATAAAGTCATTTGGTCGTTAGGTTAATGAGGATGGTTGGAGAGAGAACAATAATAATAATAATAAAAGCTGCAAATGCAGAGCTGTAGGAAATGCCCATCAGGCCAGGCTGTGCTAGTGAGGAAATACTGAGCCAATATTATAGATGGATGACCTACAGCAGAACTGTCTAGTTCTGAAACATTCAGAGAGGGTGAGTTACCTACGTCCATCACTTTCTATAAGGTTCTACTGCCAGATACATTTTCTCCTTCCCTCGCCTTTCAGCATTCTGAAGGGACCATCAGTAGCTCCCCAGTTGACTCTCCTGTCTCCATCAGTCATTCCCCTTCTCATAGCACTTTCCCACATAGCTGGAGGAGATGCAATGCCAGTCCTTTACCTCTTCCCTTCCCATCAACAAAGGACCCAAGCAGAACCTCTGGGTGAAGCAGTGATTCACGTGCACTTCTGCCAGTCTGATGGACTGCATTCGGTATTCGCAATGCAGTCTCCCCAATGCTGGCAAAACCAAATGTAGAAAGAGTGACTGCTTTGTGGAACACCTGCATTCAGTCTGCAGAGGTGAACCTGACCTTTCTGTTGTCTGCCATTTTAATTCTCCATTGTACCCCCACACTGATCTGTCTGTGACCTCCTGCATTGTTATAATGAGGCCCAATGTAAGCTTGAGGAGCAACACTATTGTATGGGCATATTGCAACTTCCTGGACTCGAACTGGAGAATTCACCATTAAGGTAACTAATTTTTCTCTTTGTATCAGAATTGGACAGGTCAACTATCTCTAATATTGGCTCAGATTTTCCTCACTACACCAACACAGCCTGATCTGCTGGGCATTTACCATAGCTCTGTATTTTGCAGCTTTTGTACTCCTCTGCCTCTCTGAGCCCTCAATATTGTATCAACCAAATGCCTTCATCTAGGGCTTAGCCCCACTTTATCAAAACATTGATCATCCCTGTGCCTCCATTTGTCAAAGATATTCCCTTTGTCCTATCAATCTCTCTTACATCTTCTCTGCAATTTAAAGCTAACTTGTTTTCTCACTTCTCCAGTTCAGGGTGAAGGGTCTTTGATCTGAAGCATTAATTTTTTTCACAGATGCTGAGCATTTCCAGCATCCCCACCCTTATGTTTGGGAATATCAAATGAGTGGAACAAAGTATTTGCTTTGTTTTTTTTGTATCCTCTCCAAGAAGCTCACTTTTTTCCAGCCTGTCATAGAATCACATCACATGGAAACAGGTCCTTCGGCCCACTGAGTCCGTATCGACCATCGAGAACCCATTTATACTAATCCCATTTTATTCTCTCCACAATCCCATCAAATACTCCTGCAGATTCTACCACTCACCTACACATCAGGAGCAATTCAGTGACCAACTAACCCACCAATCTGCATGTCTTTGGGATCTGGGAAGAAACTGGAGCACTTGCAGGACATCCATGCAGTCACAGGGAGAATGTGTAAAAATCCACACAAACAGCATCGGAGGTTAGAATTGAACCCGGGTCTCTGGAGCTCTCCTAGCTGCACCACTCTGCCACCATGTCTCTTTAAATACAGGAAATACAGCATTATGTTGTTGGAAGATGGTTTTATTATGATTTAGATACTCTATCTACTCATAAGTTTTCTGGAGTTCTGAGATCAAGTGTCATCGATTTATTAATTATTTAGAATGCAGAGCATTTCACCAGGCACTTAAAATACTGTATTTACAAACACATTTGATGATTTGGTTGGAATGCATTACTTCTGAGTTTGATATGTTGGAGCATTTTTAATCCAAATTATAATCTGTCTCTTTTTAGACATTCCTCTTACTGCTTCTATATGACAATCAACATGGTTCTGCATGACATCATAATACAAAAACAACTCCTTTTAAGGGAATGGAGAAACTTCTTTAAATTGAATTTGTTCCTGAACAAGTAGTTCAGTAAATAGCTGCTTACTTACTGAGGTCTTTTCCCTTGGGCTATTGAGATCAATACTCAGATCCTTGTAATTTTGCCAGTAGTTTCACTTTTGTTTAGTATATTCTATCATGAAACCTTTAATCACGTCTCTGTTTCATTAAGCACCAGATCCTGCAGGTTCCAGCACTCTCATCCACAACTAAGAGCTGCCTCATTAATTTATCCATATTGTCAACCTGTGATATAGGACCCCTATGAATATATTTTGAATGCAGAATTATGCAGTGTGTGTTATGCAAGTGTCACCCAGTGAAACTGACTTAACACAATTAAACCTGAAACCCTTGGAGTTTAGAAGGAGGTGTGAGCTTACTCAAACATATAAGATCTTAAAGGGCCTTGATAAGGGAGTTTTCATGAATGGAGAAATCACAAACAAGGGGCTATACAGGTAGCTACAAAATAATGGATGAGTCATTTCACAAGATCACAAGACAAGGGAGCAGAAGTAGGCCATTTGGCCCATCGAGTATTGGAGTATTGTGTGCAGTTCTGGTTGCTGCATTACAAGAAGGATGTGGAGGCTTTGGAGAGGTTCACCAGGATGTTGCCTGGATTAGAGAGTAATGTTATAAGGAGAGGATTGTTTTCTCTGGAGCGTTGGAGGGGGTGACCTGATAGAAGTATATAAAAATTATGAGAGGCATTGAAAGTCAGAGTGTATTGCCTAGTATGGAAATATCAAGTGCTAGAGGGCATAGCTTTGTGATAGGGTGAACGTTTAAGGGAGATGTATGACGCAAGTATTTTTACACAGAGTGGTAAGTGCCTGGAATACACTGCTGGGGAAATGCTGGAAGCAGATGCAATAGCAAGATTTAAGAGGCATTTAGACGGGCACGTGAACAGGCAGCAGATATCGACCATGTGCAGTGTAAATTGGCATCCAGGTTGGTAAAAATATGGTGGGCTGAAGGGCCTGTTGCTGTACTGTTCTATGTAACCATGATTTCTGACATCTCTGTAAAGCCCTATGTATTCCAGCAGAGATCATTCACATTGAGGCAGATGGAGAAGAATCCCTTCATATACTTCTGAAGCCTCTCTGCATCCTGCTCACAATCCACACTGGCACCAGCTTTGTCTGATGAGAAAACCTGGATATATTACATTTGGTGTCCTCGGCTAAATCATTGATCTGGATTATGTAGCCCCGGGGTCCCTTTACTGATCACTGTGTCCTACCTCCAACCAGTCACAACCTCGCAAAACAAAAATTACCCATTTATTCCAACTGTCAGTTTTCTGTTCATTAAGAATTCTCAATCCACACCAGTGTGTTACCCTTCATACCTTTTTGATGGATCTTTTCAAAGGCCAACTGAAATTCCAAAAACACTACATCCACTGGTTTTCCTTATCTATTTTGTTGGTTACAATTTAAAAAAAAACTCAAAGATTTGTCAAACATAAATGCATGAATCCTGCCCAATTCGTGTATTATTTTCTATGTATTCTGTTACTATTTTCTTAACAGTAAATTCTATCATTTTCTCTCCTACTGATGTTGGGCTAACTGGTCTATTGTCCCCATTTTCTCCCTACACCCTTTTCCTTTCTTACAAAGGTGGTTTACATTTTGTTCCCTTTCAATCTGCGGGAACTCTACTAGATTCAACGACGTTTTAGAAGGCATCCACTATCACCAATGCTGACCTCATTGGGATGCAGGTCATCAGTTCCTGAAGGTCCATTAACTTCTCCAATGCTTTTCAATTAATGGTAATTCCCTTCAGCTCCTCATACAATCAAAGGTAAAAGAACACCTGGCAGTGTGGTCTCGCAGAAGCCTGCAACATTGTAACAGTAAGGCATGCATTATTAAATACTTGACCCAAGCCTACTATGGATTTTCAATGGGCAGAATGGACCCAAGTGATCGTGTGTATGGCCATCGATAACAGGTCAGTCAATATTGCCAGGAGAGTCATGATTTCAATATTTATTTTCTTCTGAGGACCCAACAATTGGCCATAGATGTTGTCACGGAAGATACTTTGCCCAAGAAAGTTGGTAGTTACCATTCTTGGGGAATTATCATAATGTATGCAGTCTCCATATCTCTGAGCATTTTCTGAGCTTTAAAAACAGCATCTTCACAGAAAGATGCAGGGCACATTTCTTTTAATGTGGATCTGATGGTATAAAAACCACTTTGCAGTACAGCTGTCTGGTAGTATAAACTGGCATTGGGAGTAATTATTGTGAAAGTGCTTTAGCAGGTGCCTTTCCTATACTAATGCGACATTAGTGTATGCAAAATGGAACTTCTCCAAAAAAAATCGAAAGCAAAATGCTGCAAGTTAGAAAAAGCAGATGGCTTGTTATCTTTATTTTAAAGTTGTTGTCAAATCAATATTCAGAGGCATTAAGCATTTTTCATTAAAGGGTTGGCATTAGTAAGTAGCACTCCTGTTGTGGGTGGTACTTTTTAACACAAAGCTGGAAGTTCTCTATCAACCCAAGACCACTGGATACCCATAAAAAAAACTACAGTACCAAATGATTTTGTATCTTCTACAGTGGCTATTTGATCACTTCATTTTTGCCGGGTCTTTAGAACAATTTGCAACATACATTTGGTTTGGCTATCATTGTAGAGCCACCTTGGTTCTTGCAAACCACTAAAGAAACCTCCTAAATCCTCTGAGACCATCTTCTGAGAGCATCCATGCTTTAAACGCACCATCTTCCTTGTAACAGTGTCAGCCACTCAGCATGAGGTTTGCCACCAGTTGAACTTGTGGATTAAGAGCTGATGGGACTGGTGTAGCAAAATAATATAAAAAGCACGTAAATGGATTTTGTCTCTCAGTATCAGGCATGTGCTTCCCCATAATAGGCTTTAGTCTGGATTGCTGTCAGAAAGGAAGGTAAATGAGTGACAACAGTGCACAGAGATTGTAGGTATCTGTTTAAATGCTCCTCTCTTGGGATCTCTTTCTAGATGTATGAAAGTGCACAATGTGTGTGATATTAACATTATTGCTGTATAATTCTTCCAAACAGGGCCCAGTGACATCAGACTAATGCAGCCTGACATTTCTTAGAAACCATTACTTTACTCTGTACTGACACTTTACTCTGTACTGTTACTATTTTTACCTGTACTACTTCAATGCACTTTGTACTAACTCAATGTAACTGCACTGTGTAATGAATTGACCTGTACGATTGGTTTGTAAGACAAGCTTTTCACTGTACCTCGGTACAAGTGACAATAATAAACCAATACCAATACCCATTAGCTGGGTTTGCCCCTGCAGTCACATCATGAACCCTAAATTCTGTCAAACATTTCAGCTGAAGACTGATTTCTTCTTCCCTTGCAGCCACGGTGTAGGAGATGAATGCAGGCTCGGCTAGGTGACAGCAATTTCTTCATTGGAACAGAAGGAAGGTTGTGCCTTGCAGGGTATCTGTTGCGCAAGATAGTTCAGGCCTGGATCAAACTATTTCAGTCCAGTTACAGTGAGGGCTGTAGGTTGAGTCAATTGCTCTTCATCCAATAGCAGCCACCAGATTTTACAGGTTAAATTGCACTGTGTGTAATCTATTTTTTAAAAAAAGTTTAATGTGTTGTTAATGCTGTCAATTGATAACAGAATTGTGTGGCATAGAAAGGGGCCCAACTTGTCCCTGCCAACAGTGATGCCCATCTCCATTAATCCCATAACCCTCTATCTTTCCTATCCAAGTACCTGTCTAAATGCCTTTTAAACATTTTAAATGTATCTGCTTCTACCACCTCCTCTGGTAGCTCATTCCAGGTAACCACCACCCCTGTGTGAAAAACCTGCCCTTCAGATCTCCTTCAAATTTCTCCTCTCTCACCTTAAACCTGTGTCCTCTAGTTCTAGACTCCCCTGCCTTGGGGTAAAAAAGACTATCTATCCTCTGCCCCTCAGAATTTTACAAATCTCCATTAGGTCACCAGTTAGCGGCCTATGTTCCAGTGAGTATAAGCACAACCAATCCAATCTTGTCTTGTAACTATAGCCTTCCATTCCAGGTAACATCCTCATGAATCTCTTCTGCACTCTCTCTATTGCTATCGCATCGTTCCTACAGTGTGGTGACCAAAATTATACACAATATTCCAAATATTGTCTAATCAATGTTTTGTACAGTTGCAACATGATGTCTTAACTCTTGTACTCAAAGCCTCAGCCTATGAAAGCAAGCTTACCAAATGTTTTCTTCACCATATCCAACTGTGTTGCAGCTTTTAGCGAGCTATGGACTTGCACCCCAAGGTTTCTGTACATCAGCACTCCGAAGGTCCCTGCCATTTATTGTATCTGTCCTACCAGAATTTGACTTCCCAAAGTGCATTGCCTCATACTTGTCTGGATTAAATACCATCTGCCCAACTTTTCAGCTGATCAATGTCCCACTGCATCCTTAGACAACCTTCTACGCTATGTAGAACTCGACCAGTTTTCATGACATCAGCAAACTTAATAATCAGACCACCTACTTTCTCATCCAAGTCATTTATAAATTGTATATTTTTTGTTCTAGTGTTGCACTTAAGGTTCTGTGAAAGTCAATCAGAGCTTAAGATCTTTGGGGAGACTTAAGTAAACTGAATTCAGTTAACGTAATCACAGTTTGAAATCTTTTACCGGAGCACACCATGGATATAAACACTTGCTGAAGTTGGTTGTTAGTAGAGGGTGTGCCAAGTCAAGCCCTTAATGTTTGTCAGTTGAGCTTTGGCTTTATTGTTATTAATCTTGCAATTAGACATAGTAAGCAATGATCAATTGTCAGTTCTTTAGCATGTGTTTGGACTTATGAATTACAATCTACACTTACAAAATAACTCACTGTGAGGGTGATTTTCTTTTAATATATATTCACTTTCTATATGACATTTCGAACACATATCCATCTGGTGGGATATAGCCAACAACATTGTTCTCATCGATATGTTGTCTAAAACATAGCATGGTATCCCAGAGTGCTTTGTTAAATAAACCGTATAAAAGAATACTAGGGCAAATGACCAACAACTTGGTTAAAGAGTTAGGTTTTAAGGGTGTCTTATTGCAGGAAGGAATGGTAGAGGGGCAAAGGGGTTTAGTGAGGAAATTCTGGAAATAATGGCATTGGTAGCTGAAGCCCTGACCATCAGTAATGTCACACTTGGATTCAGGGAATGATCTGGAGGCTGGAATTGGAGGATTGCTGGGATCTCAGAAGAATATAGGTGCGAAATGATTCTTCAGAGTTGGGTCAAAGTGAACTACTTTCTTCTGAAATGCATTTGGACCACAGAGGGCAATTGCAAATGAAGCAGTGTGATGCTCCCATTTGTCAAATCTGTGACTACCTGTAGCAGTGTTCCACAGTCAATGTTGGGTTCATGGGCAGGAAACCATTCACAGAGGCATTTTGGACATTCCAGATGGTTCATCACTAATGGATTAATAGCGTACTTTTGTGTTGTTGTTGTTCATGGGGAACAAAGACACTCAACTACAGGGGACCCAGCCTTAATTAAGTTGATGCAAAAATAGTCTCCAATTCTGTATGAGTCAAGGTCACCTCATCAGATGTCACAAAATCAAGAAATCATCCCACGGGAGCTGGGTATGCATTGTTTTAAGATCTCTGACAATAACTGCACCAATACTGTGAAGAGCTTGCATGATAATTCTCACTAAATCTTTGAGTAATAAATGCATGACCTGAGTGAATAAAAGAGAATATGGGATTTGCAAACATCTGTTTGAATTCTGGAGACTCCTAATTAGCAACCCGTTTTCTCAGAGTGAATCTTTGCATCCAGTAAGGTCATTACTTTAATTGACTAGTGATTGCCTTGCTCTGCATCTTCCATGCAAATTGTATTCTCTCCCATTATTTAATTAATTCTAAATGTTCTATTTGCCAATGTTGCTGGAGATATCAATAATTCTGTGAAATAAAGGGTGCATTTCCCAGGAGCTTAATGACTGTGCATTGTGAAACTCATACAAACAGAGCAGGGAGCATGTGATGGTATAAGAGAGAGGGATAAAAGCTAGAGAAATGTACACATTGTTATTCAGGCTGTCTCTTCAGTACTCTGAAGCCTGAGTCATGCATGCTTTAAGAAAATTCCTTAAATTTTATATCTGGATGCCTAGAAAACTTGGTAGAAAATGATTCATTAGAATGTGGGAAGAAAAGTGATCATTAATGGCTTATTTTCAACATACCTTTGGTTAACACATATATCACTCTCACACTTAAAAGGGCTTCTCTGTTGCTATGACTCCACAGGACCCATGCAGAGGCCATTGTGCTGGAAAAGAGAAATTATTTTTGATTGTCAAGAATTAAATGTGTGCAAGATGACGCACTGGTTGCACTCTCCACCACACGTTCTGTTCCATTGACTTCAGTGTGGAGGATGAAGTACTGATACTTATGCTCATATTTGGTGCAAACAACAAAGACCAACCTCCCCCGAAAGGACAGAAGGAAAGACTTGTATCTACAATCACATTTTTAACATCCTTGGCCAACACAGCCAGTAATGTACGAATGAAATGTAGTCACTGTTGTATTGTTGGAAACATTGCAGCCATTTTGCTCTCAGCAAGCTCCCATAAAAGGCACCAGATTAGAGGAAATCTCTGTTCACAAATCCACCAAAAATTTGCACGTGTCTTCCAGCAAGGTGAATGATAAGCACCATTCCTTCACCACTAAATTAGGACCTACAGCAATCCACTTATGACTCCAAGCTACTGCAACAAATTGGAACAAATTGGTTAGGCCAACAGGAAATGTATATGACACTTGGCAGGGTGTCTTCTTTTCATTTTACAAACACTAAGACAAAGGAACTCCCATGTTGATCACAGCTAAGTGGTTAATTTTAAAAATACATTTTTCCATCAAAAATCAGTTAAAGTAAAAATGATGAAAATGTTGCTGGTTGAGGCATTTCTTGAGAAAAGTTTTGTTGGGTCTGCAGGTTATTTGATGTTGCAACTACAACTGCAAATAACAGAGATAGAACAAAGCAGAATATCCTTTACTGAAGATCAATAACTCCTTTGTAACAGACACTACCATTAAAATTCAATGGATCAAAAGTCATACCACATGGTATACTCGGTTCTTAAAGGTATACTCAAATTTGTATATACTATAGTGTGGTACCTTAGTTAGATTGACAAGCAATGGGTTGTCTAGCAGAATTGGGAGGGGTTATTTGTGCATCACTTCTGAAGCACTTGTTATCAACATGTTACGGGCAGCACAGTGGCACAGCAAGAAGAGCCACTGCCCCTCAGCAATAGAAACCTGGGTTTGGCCCTGATCTCAGGTACTGTCTGTGTGGAGTTTGCATGTTCTCCCTGTGACTGCCTGTGTTTCCTCCAAGTGCTCTGGTTTCCTCCCACATTCCCAAAGATATGAGAGTTGGTAGGTTCATCTGCCGTTGTAAATTGACCCTTGTGTGTAGTTAAGTTGCAGAATGTGGGGGGAGTTGATGATAATGTGGGGAGAACAAAACAGGTGGGATTAGTATAGGGTAAGTGTTAATGGGTGGTTGATGGTCAGCCTGGACTCAGCAGCCAAAGGGTCTGTTTCTGTGCTGGAGACCCAAGAGACTGCAGATGCTGGAATCTGGAGCAACACACCAGAAGTTGGAGGAACTCAGCAGGTCACACAGCATCTATGGACGAAATCGACAGTCACTCATACCCCCACCCCCCCCAATCTCTCCTGAATTTACCTATCCTCTGCCAGTTCTTACTCCACCCCTTCCCTCCACTTCTTTATGCTGGCTATCTCCCCTCTATCTTTCAGTCCAGATGAAGGGTCTCAATCTGAAATGTCGACAACTGTCCGTTTCCCTCCATGGATGCTGCCTGACCTGCTGTGTTCCTCCAGTTTTCTGTGTGTTGCTCCTGTTTCTATGCTCTATGATTTTATGACTCTGCTAGAACAAAGTGGGAGGATGCATTAAATCACAACTGACTAATTTAAATTTCATATGCAAGTTATGGCAAATCTCATCCAAAACAAAAGTGTTAGTACAACTTAGAAGCTGGAAATATCCAGTGCAAATCCAACGAAACACTTTTTAGTTTCTCAGTGCAGTACAGATAAAAGACTAATGTCTGGAGCAGTCTTCATGTTGCTGGAAATCTCTGCAGAATAGGAGGTATTTCACCAGGATTTGACTATGACCTTGATTTTTAACTGAATAGCCAATTTCCACTGAAATCTATGACATTTTATATCCCTGTGACATATATAAACAGCTAATCCCCAATATTTATTGCCTGATGTACATAACTTCAAATTGTAAGAATTCTGGCAGTGCAATAAGTAATAAACCCAGCTCTATCGGAAAATGGCCTGTAACTCATTCTATCATTTCACAGTTGGAAATGTTATGCCATGTGGTGATTGCATTATGGAATACTCACTGTATTCAAAACCAATGAAAATTGAATAGTACCTCTGATAAAATGCCTTCACCACCCTTCATAAGGGGCCTGTAAGTGAAATGTGTGAGTAGTCATCGGTGACTGTTTGGATGCATTTTGGATATGCTGCATTATAAATCAAATGTGTTATTCTAATCTCTTGCTAGTTTGTTCCATCTAACACTTTGATGTTGCGTGAGGACTTTGCCAACAAAAGTGAGGTTGCTTAACAATTATTTAGAGTTGGTGCCATGCCCTGCCACTTAAACATTAAGCTTCCCCTTTTTTTACACCACACCCTCATTTCCAATGCTCCCCCGCCATGTTGCATCAGCACTACGCCATCCACCCCTTTTATCCTCCACTTCCACTTGATCCATTTGTGGGTGAGAAAACACGATGGTCCTCTCACCTTGAACTAGCTTACACCTACCCTCCCATATCTGTGCTTTCCTCGGAAGAGTTTGTTTACTTTCTAAAATTTTTGAGAAGAGAAATCAGACATTGAACTCATTTGCTGTTTGTGTCCACTTCTGGTTTCTCCCTCTGTTTCAAAATTGTCAGGCGTCTGACTTAGACATGCATTGGATTACATAGGTCACCATACAATGCTCCTTTTGGAACATTGTGTGAGAAATTTAAACCAGATTGTTCTGGGTCACTTCCTGACGTAAGTCCCATTATGAGCATTTCATCCTTTGGGATTTACCCTCACCCTCTCACAGCCTTGGTGCTGACTCATGGCTTCTCTCCTGCATGTTCCCCTTTGTCTCTATCCCCCAATCTCATTGCACCTTGTCATCTCTCTCCACCCACATCTCGCTCCATCCGCCTATAATTTCCCATTTTCGTCTCTTTGCTATACCATCCCCAAACTCTCCTGACCATTTGATCTCCTGAGCACCCTGACAAAGCAATTTCCCTGGCCTCTCAGTAGGCCTCCACCACATGACCTTAGCTCCCATCCCTTACCCTTACTTACCTGACTCGGTCTCGATAGGTCCACTAACCACCAAATTTCTCTTTGGTGAATCCTTTCACCAAATCTCTTTCACCCAATCTCCCTGACCTGACCTCAGTTCCAGCATCTTAACTCATGGAAAAATACACCACTATTGTTGCCTGTTTAGGAACAGTGATTCAAATGTTGTTGGCTATATAGCAAACCCACTCAGGCATGCAAGGATTTCTGGGCAATCTTTCCTTAAACCCAACTTTCCATCTCCCACCCCTCTCTGTAGTTTTCAGAATTTTTCTTTAAAATGGATTATCCAGTTTGGTTTATCTATTTGGTTTGACTTCTTGACCAACAGACTGCAATCAGTAAGGATAGGCAGCAGCACCTCTGCTATGCTTATCCTCAACACTGGTGCCCCACAAGCCCCCTACTCTACTCCCTATACACTCACGACTGTGTGGCCAGATTCTGCTCTGACTCCATCTACAAGTTTGCAGATAATACCACGTAGTGGGTTGAATCTCAAATAACGATGAGTCGGAGTACAGGAAGGAGATAAAGAGCTTAGTGACATGGTGTCATTGACAACAATCTATCCATCAATGTCAACAAGATAAAAGAGCTGGTCATTGACTTCAGGAAGGGAGGCGATGTACATGCACCTGTCTATATCAATGGTACTGAGGTCGAGAGGGTTGAGAGCTTCAAGTTCCAGGAGTAAATATCATGAATAGCCTGTCCTGGTCCAACCACGTAGACACCACGGCCATGAAAGCTACTTCCTCTACTTTCTCAGGAGACTAAGGAAATTTGGCATGGAGATTTGACTAAGGAGATTTGACCCTCACCAATTTTTATCGATGCGCCATAACAAAAATCCTATCCAGATGCACCATGGCTTGGTGTGGCAACTGCTCTGCCCGCAAGAAACTGCAGAGAGTTATGGACGCAGCTCACCACATTGTGGAAACCAGCCTCCCTCCATGGACTCTGTCTTCACTTCATGCTGCCTTGGTAAAGCAGCCAGCATAATCAAACATCCACCCACCTGGGACATTCTTTCTTCTCCCCGCTCCCAATGGGCAGAAGATACAAAAGCCTGAAAGCACATACCACCAGGCCCAAGGACAGCTTCTGTATTGCTGTTATAAGACTATTGAATGGTCCCTCGTACGATAAGATGGACTCTTGTCCTCAGAATCTACCTCGTTATGGCCTTACACCTTATTGTCTGTCTGTCTGCCTGCACTGCACTTTCTCTGTAACTAACACTCTATTCTGCATTCTGTTATTGCTATTCCCTTGTGTGATTTCAATGCACTGATGTGATGAAATGATCTGTATGGATGGCATGCAAAACAAAGGTTTTCACTGTACCTCGGTACAATTGACAACAATAATATACCAATTTAAAACCAATTTACAGATATGTGTGGTTTTACATAAACAATTGCTACCTCGACAACAATTTTATTGTGCATTGTTTTACCTTTCTTCATCTTGTTTTTCCAAAGCTATCAGAAGATTAAAAGTATTCCCTGATGAAGTTCAATAAATAATGCAGGTCCACAGATTGAACGTTGGAGGCTGCGGTCTGCATCATTGAGCTCCAAATCCAGGCTGTTATGCTTTCAAACAAAAGCTTTAACGAAGACAGTCCAAGGGGGTGATTTGCCTATTAAGTTTAATTATGAGGTCTGAAAATGTATATTAAAAGATACATAAGAAAAATTTGTGGAAGTAACCATTCAGCCACTAACATCTGCTCTGCCATTCAATAAAACCTTAGTGCCTCTTTGATGATCTAAACCCATATTCCTTGATTCTCTTAATATTTAACAAGTCTGCTTATCTGTCTTGAATCTACTCAGGGACTGAATTGCGTCAATCCTCAGGTACTGAATTCCAAATATCTCCTACCCTTTGGGTGAAGAAATATCATCTTCTCTTAGCCTTGAATGACCAGCCATATGTCTTAAGACTGTGACCCTGGTAAACTCAGGGTAAACATCAACTCAGCATTTACGCTATTAAGCACTGTAAGAATTCTCTACTTTTCTATGAGCGTATGTCTCATTCTTCTAAACTCAAGCTCAAGACAGTTTAGGAGCCTAGATGCAGAACGCTTAACCTTTTTGCATATGACTACCACCACCATCCCAAGAATCAATCTAGTGAACGATTGCTGCATTCCCTCTATTGCGAGTGTCTCCTTCCTTAGGTTGGGAGATGAAATCTGGTGTCACCAGGACACTATATAATTGGAGCAAGACATCTTGCACTAGAATCCTCTTGCAATGAAGTCCAATGTATCATTTTCCATTTAATGTATATTGTATTTTTTATGGATTGGTCAAGCTGGATAAGCCCTTATTTTGTATATCCCAAATTCCTGGAACGAGGTAAACGTGCTTGATGGAAAATAATTCTCAGAAGACATTTTGGAAGAAATGAGGGAAGGTTTAATTGAAATGTGTAAACTTATGATGGACCTAGGCCGAGTCAATGGGAGGGACTCCTTGCATAGTTTGCTGAAGGAAATAACTAGGGGGTATGGATTTAATTTAATTGGAAGGATTAAAGGGGATATGAGGAAAAATATTATCACCCCAAGAGTAATGGGAATCTGAAGCTCATTGCCTAAAAGGTTGATGGAGCAAGAAGCCCTCACCACATTTAATAAGTACCTGAATGTGCTCTTGAAGAGCCATAACTTGCAGGATGATTGACTCAAGGTCAACATAGACACAATGGGCTGAAGGGACTTCTACATTGTCTTACTTTTTTGATTCAGTCATTATTTAGACAGAAATTAAGGGAGCAGTTTTCCATTGGCATGGCATGGAAAGTATTTCACAAAAGTAAGTGGGGAAAAATTATAAATGGCTACATCAGTCACAGCCTATTGGAGCAGCAGAAAAAAATCTTACAATGATCATGGAGACACAAGAGATGGCAGACACTGGAATCAGGAGCTAAAAAATCTTCTGGAGGAAGTCAGTGGGTCAAACAGCACGAGTGGGGTGGAGGGTGGTGGGGGGAAGGATTCTTCGACAGTTTGGCTTGAGAACCTGCATCAGGACAGAATCAGGACTTGGATCAGAATGATCATGCATGCCTGATGGATAGAAATTTGTCTTGTTGAGGATGTTTATCTGGATGCTTGTAAAATAGGCCAGTTATATTACCATTCTGCATCGATGTAAAGAAGCCTCAGCTTCTCATTGATGCAGTTCAAGTGTGAAATCACTGCAATTTAGAGCAGTGCTTTGAGATTGCTTTTAGGATTTAGAATTTGGTTTTTCTGAGGAATTTGTTGCTGACTCTCCACATGCATGCAGTAGTGATTCAATATATATTACAAAATAGTTAAGATGGTAAATAATGTACTTCATGTATGATTTCTCCTGGTTACAATACAACATGGACTTCCAAGACCAGTCCCAGATTTTTGAACAACTGGATTGATTCTTCTATAATTCATCCTTCTGGCTGTGATTTCTTTTTCCCCCAAGTGTCTTTTGCCTGATTCTGTGCGATATTGATTTTAGACCAAAATCTATTGCTTTTGTAAGCTCATGATGTCATTAAAAGTACTCCTCCCCAATTAGCCCAGTTGGTTTTCTGAGAAGTTGTTAACAATTTCTTTACAGTAAACCATTTTCTTCAGGCATTTCAGGATGATTGATCTCAATGGACTTCTTTAGACTTTTTAATTAGCTTTTAAAAAGAACTACAGGCATGAGTCATTCTGGAAAACAAGGGCAGAGGAAAAGAGAATAATTCAGGAAAGGTAGATGCTGCTAAAGTAATTCTGCAAATCTAAGGATTGCATTTTATGGTCAGAAAATCAGAAAATAAAATCTGTCGGAAACTTCTTGTTGAGCTGTGGAACTGACAGCAACCGTTGCACGAAGCTTAATACAGAGACCGGTAGTGTAGCGGTTAGAGTAACACTATTACAGCGCCAGCGACCCGGGTTCAATTCCGGCTACTGTCTGTAAGGAGTTTGTACGTTCTCCCCGTGTCTGTGTGGGTTTCCTCCGGGTGCTCCAGTTCCCTCCCACATTCCAAAGACTTATGGGTTAGGAAGTTGCAGGCATACTACGTTGGCACTGGAAGCGTGGCAACACTTGCAGGCTGCCCCCAGAACACTCTACGCAAAAGATGCATTTCACTATGTGTTTTGATATACCTGTGACTGATAAAGATATCTTTTATCTAATCAAAGTTGCCATAGCGATTCCTTATCCTTCCACAGGGTGTGCTGTTTCTCCAATGCTGTTGTCCAGGCACAAGTGTATGGAAGCTTCAATTACTAATCTGGAGATGAGCATTAAAATTTAAGATGAAATGATAAATGTACAATAAAAACAAATGCTAATTTCAGTAATGGTGGTTATGAAATATTGGATTGTTATAAAAACCCAAATGGTTCATTAATGTTAAATAGGGAAAGTAATCTGCCATTCTTACGCAGTTTGGTTTAAGTGTAAGTTCAGACCAATAGGAATATTATTGACTCCTAATAGCCCTCTGAAGCAGCTCTGCAAGCCATTTAATTCAAGGACAATCGGATAGGCAATAAGTACTTGACCCATGACCCATGGAAAATAAATAAATAAATCCATAGAACTACAGAATTGACAAAACTTTCAGACTTTATGAAACATTTTTGCTGTAAAATTCATTGAAGATATTATGCATTGTTTTAATAAACTCTTCCGTGTTTTTTATGCCAGACTGAACAATAACCACTGTTTGGCTAACTCAGTCTTGAAAAGAAAAGCTATTTTATATACGTAGTGTAAATTTCTTCAGATAAATACATAAAATCCAGTGAATTATAAATTAATACATTTTGATTGTTCCAGTAATGATCTAACATCTATCAAATGTTTGAAATATTAGTTAATATTTATCCATTTTACTTCTTGGTTTGCTGTCTGCGAGGATTCTTCAGTGCTATCAGTTCCTTAGCCAGCATTTCATGAGTGGTCTCCTCTACATTGGAGAAACCAAATGCAGATTGGGTGATTGCTATGCAAAGCACTTGAGTTCACTCCACAGGAGTGACCCTGAGCCCTTGGTTGTCCGCCACTTTAATTCCCCATCACACTCCCACTCTGACCTTTCTGTCTCTGGCCTCCAGCACCATTGTAATGAAGAGCAATGTAAGCTTGAGAAACATTACCTTTTCCATCTGCATACTACAGCCACCTTGACCCAATATTGAAAGTCAAAGTCGAGTTTATTGTCAGGTGCACAAGTACATGTATGCACAGGTGCAATGAAAAACTTACTTGCAGCAGCATCACAGTCTCAGCATCAGATAAGAGCATTCACAAGAAAAACATAAATAAAGCATAAATTATACCCAATTTTTACAACAACGACTGCAATTAAAAAAAATACAAAGTTCATTTCAGTGCAAAGTGATCAATGTGGTCATAGTGCATTAGGTAACTCACTCACTCTGTTTGTTTCTTTTCTGCCTGTCATCAGTTTGGCTCAGTTTTTCTCTTCCTATTAGTTTACCCTGGACTTCTGGGCATGTCCCTCAGTCTTGCTGTTAGCAAAATATAACAAAGACAAAGACACATAATGTACTTCTTATGCACATTCGTCATTTATTCTCACTTAATGAGAGATATTCACTTTGTTCTACCCATCCCTCCCCCTCATTCTCTGCTACTGAAAACTAACTTGTTTTTTTCCCTCAGTTTTGTCGAAGGGTCTTGGACCTGAAATGTTGACTGTTTCTCTCTTCACAGATCCTGCCTGACACGCTGAGTGTTTCCAGCATTTTCTTATTTTTTTTCATGGATGTTGCTGGATGCTAGGATTAGAATGGAACTGATGCATGACAGTAGCTGATTCAGCAAGTGGTCAGTCTCATGTCACAGAGAGTGCTGCATTTTTTTGGGCGTGGCCTGCCTTTCTTTATGGTGGCATTGTAGAATCAAGGCCGTTGATAAATTTTAATTGCTGAAAACTTGACATTTTGTTTAAAATAAAGATAGGTTTCAAGCATTATATTTTCAGGGAGCATTTCAAGATAATATTTCCCACTCTTTGCTACCCAAGTATGACTCTGACTGCACATTGGAGTGATTTGCTGTGTTTATGAGAATCAGAATTGGACTGATTAAATCTAACATAATTATAATACGATTTGAAAGGCTGTGTGAGGAATCTGAGCCAGATCAAGATACTTTCAGGCTAGCAGTGGGTTTAGTTAGCAGTAGGTACAGATTAGTCTCTGCTTCATTGCTAAACCACTGAGCCATTTATTTACACTTGGCTTGAGACGTTCCTGATGCAGCGGGAAGACCAATTCTCTACTAATGTCCAATAGACCTGCAACTTCAAAGATGTTGCTCTCATAGTATTATCATAGAATCAAAGAATTGCCCTGGCGCTAAAGGAGGCCATTCAACCCTTTGAGTCTGTGCCAGCTCCCAGTAGAGCAATATGCCAGTCCCAAGCCCTGCTCTTCCCCCTTAGTCCTGCAGCTTATTCTATCTAATTACTTTTGAAATCTGATTGATTCATCACAAACTCCCCTGTCTCCCACAGTATGATCATATTGATTAAAAAATTTTTTGTCACACATCTTGTGTAATTTTTGCCTCTGGTTTTAAATCTGTGCACCTGGTCCTTGAACAATTAGCTAATCATAGACAGACATAGAATAATAGTTCCTCCAGCAGATTTTGCTCCAGATTCCAGCATCTGCATTCTCTCGCGCCTCCATAGCATGATATGTAATAGGAAAACAGGCCCTTCGGCCCACCAAGTCTGTGCTAACCATCAAATACCCATTTACACTAATTCCATATTATTCTCCCCACACTTCTATCAACTCCCCCAAGATTGTACCACTCACCTACCTATTAGGGGCAATTTTACAGCGGCCAAGTATGACTTTGGAATGTGGGAGGAAACAGGAGTACTCAGGGAAACCCGCATGGTGATGGAGAATGTGCCGACTCCACATGAATAGCGTCAGAGGTTAGGAGTGAACCTGGGTCACTGGAGCTGTGAGGCAGCAGCTCTACCTGCTGCACCATGGTGCTTTCAAATGGGAAGACCATCCCTCTATTTACACTGTCTGAACTGGTCATGATTTTGTATACCTCTATCAAATCTCGTTCCCATCTGCTTTAGGCCAAAAGGAACAACTTCACCTTTTCTGCTCCAGCCTACATTTAGATGAAGAAACTGTGTACAGCCACAGGCTACAAGAATGGACAGACAGACTCAATGAGACAGGATATTGAATACAGTGTCACATCATTTAGGGTTAATAGTAGGTTGATAAATCACCTTTGTGAAGAAAAAACCCACAAATAATACATTACTGGATGTCATTTTAACCCGTTTCAAAAAAATCTCAACAAACAACAAGCTAGGAACACTAGTGTAGAGGAAACTTTTCTAAAGTAGTTCCTCAGCTGAAATGTATTTTACATGTTCCACAGTGCAATACCTTCAAAGACAGAAAAAGCTTTTCAAAAACTACTGAAAGAAAATACTGAATTAGAACAAGTAAATAGAAATAATTCAGGAAAGAATCATTTTTAAGAGCTCTTGAGTTAAATCTTTAAATGAATATAGCAGGATATATGCTGGAGTGATAGAGGAGGCAGATGTGATGTGACTTTATCTGGATCTGAATATTGTTCAGGATTAATATAAAGCACATGCAAAAGTATATCCTTGTGCAGAAAGTTGCACAGTTTGCAAGTTAATTTGATTGGACTCTACAATGTTGGAAGGGGGAAGTATTTTGGAGCTGATGTTTCTAGAGAGGGGCTACCTATTAGGTTTCCTGAAGTGAAGAAGCTGGTATTGAAGACTCAGTGATCATGGCCAACAGGATAGGCGCAAGAGCAGGACCAGGCCATACAGCATGTTCAGCCTTCTCTCCCATTTAGTCAAGTCATGACTGATCAGACTTCAACTGTAATCTCCCAACTTTTCCATTGCTGAATAAAAAAAATTACAGTCACAAAACTTTTGTTCATTGCCCACTATTCTTGATTGTTTCTGCTCGTTAAAATGTAGGTCCTGCAGTAACATGTACCTACTGAAGATTTGGCCAATAACCATTCACTGCCAGGTTTCTCGATTGTTGAGTTACTGACATCTAGACAGCGCTGCACATAATGATAGTCTGTATCCATGAAAGCAGCCAATGCCTTGGTATTATAATTACCTTTCCTCTCGCTAATGACTTGAGTTCAAACAGTTAAACTTGCACGTCAATGCAAAATAAATTGACGTTAATGCAACAAACATGATCTCTTGTGTCGCTGTAATCTCTCCTAGTAGTAAGAGGTGGTAAAGTTTTAGAAGAGCTCCATTCTATTTGCAAATGTTTATAATGATGATACGCAGCTACATAAAGTAACAATTGAAAGATATGATTAATGAGATCGCATCTATGAATATACAACGGGTTATATTTCAACTTTTCCTGTTGCTTCACAAAAAAAATGAAGTTCCAAGAAATTTATAGTGTTCCCACTATGTTCGCATTCCACCCAGAGTTATGAAAGACAATATTGACAGATGGAAGCATTTTGGTTCTGCTTCATTTAGGCCAGAATAAAGAGTCCAAGATATTTCAATACAAATATATACAATATACAATAATGTATCATACCTCACAGGTTACTTTTGTTACTGGGACTGCAGTCTGACTGATTCACCAAGCAATAGAACGAAAAATACTGAACAGTACAGCACAGGAATAGGCCTTTCGGCACACAATGTCTGAGCCCGACAATGGTGCCAATTTAAACTCATCCCACCAGTCTGTACAAGGTCCACACCCTCTATTCCCTGGCCATTCATGTGTCTGTCTAAATGCTTCTTAAACATATATGATTCTACCAGCTCCCCGGCAGCACGTTCCAGGCATTTACCACCCTCTGTGTAAGAAAACACTTGCCTCGTAAATCTCTTGTAAACTTTCCCCTTCACACCTGAAACCTATTCCCTTTAGTATTTTACATTTCCATCCTGGGGAAAAAACTCTACCCTATCTATGCTTCTCATAATTTTACATACTTCGATCAGGTGTCCCCTTCGAGGGTCCAGATGAAACAGTCCAAGTTCATCCAACCTCTCCTTATAGCTAATACCCTCCACTGCAGTCAGTTGGCTCTAAATTGAAATTGTTTGGCTTTCACTCACAAACTGTTCTAGATCTTTAGCTATCCTGACTTGATATTTATATATAAAACAAATCTGTGGGTGCTGCACATATATAAAAAGAGCAACACATCATTTCTCATCTGAAACCAGTGTTATGTAGCATTGTACTTTACAAAACCACACTACTCTTCAGCAGACCAGATATCAGGCTGACCTTTCATAGCGACATATTATTCAGTTAGAAGAGCTTAGTGTCTCTGTTTCTGATTTGCTGGGTTGAATATTATTTCTAAGCAATTGTTTTGTACAGAAAATGACCTTCCAAAAGAGATGAATGTGCCACATAATATCCTGAATGGTAATCTATGGAATTAACTCCGTTAAACTGTGCTGATGTTACTGTTCAACAATGTAAAGAAGATATTTCTTCCCTCCTCTTTCTCTGATTTGTTACGGCAGTTTTACTGAGATTAAGACGATTCATAATTGGAGAAGCAAAATGTAGGACGTCACTCAAACCCAAGATTCAAATTCAGACCTCTAGGCAGGAGTCACATGCTTGATAGCATGCTGCTGAGACCCAAGTGGCACCTAACATTGAGCATCCCTGGTCCGTATCATTAATGTGGTTGGTAATAAGCAGTGAGTGGAAAGGGTTGTCTGCTTAGTCCTTGTGAGAAGGATTACAAGGAGACAAGGAAAGGGGATTGCCAGGAAAGGTGGTGGGAGAGGAGCACAGTCAGAATGTAGCCAGGACTGAGCAGGGGGCTGTGGCCATCAAGAAGTAACTGGTGGCTATTAAACCTTTGGGCATTCATTGCCAGGTTTCTCTTATGTTGAGTTACTGGCATCCAGACAGCGCTGCACATACCAATAGCCTGAATCTGTGAAAGGAGCCAATACCTTGGGATTGTAATTACCCTTTCTCCTTGAGAAGGAGGAGTGGTGGTGGCGATAGGAGTGGTGGTGGGGATAGGAATGTGGTGGGAGGAGAGCCCTGCTCCTCTTGGCATCGCATTCAGTTCAGACTGATTGGTTGATCTAATATTTAAGGGCTGCCTGATTGACTCAGCTTTCCTGAATGCATTTGCTGGTGGCCCTGGACCCTTTAGGGAAAAAAAAAGTCTTGAAGTGGGACCTAAGCTGGCCATTGAATGCAAAACCAAAAGACTTGGCACCTGTTTCAGGCTTGGATACAAACTATGTTTTGGTCCTTACCAAATGGTAGTTGGGAGCATTCCTTACTCATTTTGCATGTTTCCAGCCTGTCATTTTGGAGATGTAGGATGTTATCTAGTGCCAAAAAAAATGGCATGAACACAAGAAAATAGGAGCAGGAAGAACCACTGGAATCCTCAAGTTCTTCCACTATTCAATATGATCAGCCCCAGGCCTCAACTTCAGAGATGGGCTTCTGCTTCTCTTAGGCAATGGCCTGAATTGTGCTGACTTTGACCATCAGGATCTTTTGGTTTCCAGCCGCTCCCACAGAAGAAAGTCTCAGATTTAAGTGGACCTGCTGCAAGTCGAGGACATGCAGAGTGACAGGTGCTGGGTATCCATGACTTTGCTCTGTTGCTGAACTTCACATGGAGTCTAGTGGCAGCGTCCTGTCCGGCTGAGGAATCTGGCTCTCTGATCTAATGCCTGTCAGTCTCCCATAGGATCAAAGATCCCATTTGTTTCACTGGCAATTTCTGGCTTGGACATTAGGAGGAAAACAATAAATTTTTATTTAATTTTTAATTATTTTAATATTTTTGATTACTTTCAATATGCTTTATTTAATTTTCTTTTCTAAATTTCTCCTAATAATTCATAGCTTTTAATAATTTGGTAATGTCCCATGAGTTTGAACTTAAAACTGTGATGAAGCCTTGACAGAAGTGAGACTCTGCCTTTTAGTTTTAACTCATGGAATCATGGACACATGGAAACAAGGCTCTCAGCCCACTGAGTCCACGCTAAGCATCAACGCCCATCAAAGGCGTCCTGGGTGTGGGGCCTCAGTGGTGCTCCCAGCGAGGTTTACTCGGTGCTCAGCCTTCCCGAAGTCTTGACAGTTGCTCCAAGGTGTGGAGGGCTAGCTTGATAAGCCTTCTCTATTTGGCCCAGGTAGAAATGGATGGTGGGGACCAACCAAAGTCTGCAAGTCTTGGCAGTGGGCTGGATCCAGCTTGATTTGGTTCAAGATAGATAAGATATCTATTTATTAGTCACATGTCCATTGAAACACACAGTGAAATTTGTCTTTCTGCGTTACTGAGAATGTGCTGAGGGGCAGCCCACAAGTGTAACCACTCTTTTGGCGCCAACATAGCATGCCCACAGCACCTAACCTGTACGTCTTTGGAATGTGGGAGGAAACTGGAGCACCCGGAGGAAACTCATGCAGACATGGGGATAACGTACAAACTCCTTACAGACAGCGGCCAGAATTGAGCCCGGGTTGTTGGTGCTGTAATAGCGTTATGCTAACCGCTACACTACCGGGCCACCCAATGTCACCAGCTCGCATTCTCAAGAGTAAAATCTCATCTGGCATACGTCCATCATTTTATCATCATCTCTCCTTGGATTCAATGATATTCTGTGTCTCCTGCTCGTGTGTGAGTTGAGCTGGCTATTAACCAGGCAGTTCTAATGTAAGTGAAAAAGTTGAATAAGTACATTTGCAATGTGAAGGCAAGTGTTTTGTAAAATTTTATTCTTATAAGTTTTGACAAGTTATATAAATTGAAGTTATATTAAGGTAGTTGGATGTTTATCAACTTAAAATGTATAGGATTTATTTTTTTACTGATTCCTTTTTTCTCCCTGTAAACTCGATGAAAACTCATTTGACATTTTACATTATTTATATTCATAAACTGATTCTCTTGGTTAAAGTAGAACATCTATGAATTTTTGTTTGAGTGTCTGGCATTTGTTAGCTTCACATAAATAACATTTCGATGACATGAAGTTCGTGTTTTACAGTTCTTGTTGAGTGCTATGTTGAGGGATGGAAACCATCTTGTTCCATCAAAATTCATTTTACTGAGTGTTTCTGAGACTATTAAACACTAAAATACCATGAAATTTGGATTTTATCTGCCAGATTTAAATAAAATGTAAAATAATGTAAGACTTAATGCATCATTATAGTCATGAGCATTATTGGTGTAATTTAAAGTGACTACATTTCAAACATACATCACGCCATGGCAATCAAAAATGAAATGATCTGAGGCTTTATGGTTCATTGCATTGAACTAGTGATAGGACATTTTACTACCCCTGAAGCAAAGGTGGAGACTGTAGTCACTTAATGGAATTTCCAAAGTCCATTGGTTACCTGAGCTATTGCTCTGAATTTTCTGTATAACTGTACTACTGAGCAATTTAAATATTCTTCTTCAATATTTTGAACCCTTCTTCTGACAATGCTCTTGGATGACTTAGGTAAGCTTGCATTGTTGAGGTTACTCTAACTCTTCGGAGTTGAATTTATATTGTAGGGTATTAGGATCAAGTATTTAAGTACATGTGGAGTCATAACCAGTTGTAGTCTTTAGATGGAGCAGGATTGGAGGAAAGATATAATAGCAAATCATGTGCAAATCAAATTCAATTTAAAAGGACATACTGAGTCCTTAATGTTATATGGTGGTTTCTTCCATGAGATACAATTACTTTGTTATGCGCCATAGCAGTGATGGAAGCAAAGGAGTAAAATTGTTTTTTTTTCAGAAAACACTGTTCTATTTTGTGTGTGGATGTTATGTTTCTTCAGGGCTTGTACCTCCTGCTCACCTTTTATTTTCGTTAAGGTGGTGGTTAGCTGCAACTTTGAATGGCATTTTATGCTTTGAAAATGGCGCTGTTAGGAAGAGAGTTGTTGGATCCTGACCTGGTGAGAACAAAGGACTGACAGGTACCTGACTTACAGAGTGACTTGAAGTTGTTGGTGCTCCTAGGTGGAAGAGATTGCAGACTTGGCAAGTTGGTGGAGTTCTTGCTGCAGGCAGTTCCCGCTGCAACTGGTGGTGGAGAGAGAGAACCCTGGAAATTGAACCACATTGTTTCTTTTCAGTCCAACACAATCCAATCTTGATCTTTCCCAGAGTAAATTGCATTAGCAATGATTTCTGGTGAAGACAGGTGAATTGCAAAATTGGGCTGGGCACTTCTTCCATGATTCACAGTAGTGCATCTGACCATTTTCCAGATCACTGCTCCCGCCATGCCAATCCTCACCCTTACTGACATGAATTGAAGTTGAAAGCTCAGCACTATGATTGTGGTGGAACAGTCTCACTTGAACAAGGAGCATGTTACTCTAGCTTATTGCTTTTCTCTATATTTAAAGAGACACTCTGCTGATTTCGAGAGATCTAAGTCGACAGCTTCAGAACTAGCTGCAGATTGCTCTAACACATTCTAAAGTTCACAGAGCATGCAATAAACGACACTGATTGTTTTCAGCAGTATGAGGGCACTGAGATATCAAAGAAATGGTGCACATCAGCAAAGATCTACTTCCAGAGAGTCTTCAAAGACACCATATCCTATATGGATACCAGTGATGAGCAGGGTATTCAAAGGCTCAAGTGTGTTTTCCTCGAGATATGTCAAGTGTTGCTGAAAGGCCTTCAATCTCAGTCTTGTATCTGGATTGCTCCTTCTGTAGAAGTCAAGGTCATGTTGACTCTGAAATATTTTGCCACAAGATCTTTCCAAGATTCCCGCTGTGCCTCACAAATTAATAATCAAGGAGGACTTTAAAGAAATATAAGGAATAGGATAAAAAAAAGTTTTAAACCATTGGTGAGCATTTTAAAACTGAGGTGTTAGTTAAATAGGGACAGTGTGAGTTAGACCATGGACTGCTGAGTCGTGGATGACATCAAGTTCACAGAGAGTAGAATGACGGAGACCAACCAGAGATGCTATGGAGTAGTTATATTTGGATATAGCCAAATCATGGCTGAAGGTTTCAACAGCTGATGAAGTGAGGGATTAAAGGATTTTCACCATCTTCTCATTACTACCATCAGGAAGGAGGTACAGGAGCCTGAAGACCCAAAGTCAATGATTCAGGAACAGTTTCCTCCCCTCTGCCATCAGATTTCTGAACGATCCATGAACACTACCTCACTATTCCTCTTTTTTGCACTATTTATTCTAGTAATTTATAGATCTTATGTCTTTGCACTATACTGCTGCTGCAAATCAACAAATTTCACGTCATATGTCAGTGATAGTAAATCTAATTCTGCTTCTGATTATGGAAGTGGAGATAAGTGATCTTGTTAGTAACATGGACGTACAATGCACAGTTCATTCCAGGGACAAATAAGATGCCAGGGTTGCAAACAATCAGATTCAATTTCAGATGGGTTCCTGGGAGAGGGATGGATTCTGTGGTTAGGGAACAGAAACAAAGGCAATGAGCTGGATCATACTCAACCTGACCTGTGTCACATGTTTAGCTCTTGTGGAATGTGAATGGTCGCACTAACCTTTAAAAAAAACACTTCAAAATCACTAAAAAAACTTGTGCAGTAGTGTTATACAGCACAGAAACAGGCATTTGGCCCAACTCGTCCAAGCCGACCCAGATGCCTAACTTTGCTCATCCCATTTACCTGTGTTTGGCCCATATCTCTCTAAACCTTCCCTGTCCATTTACCTACCAAATGTCTTTTAAATGTTGTAATTATACCCACCTCAACCACCACCTCTGGCAGTTCGTTCCATATACCTGTCACCATTTATGTGAAAAACATGCCCCTCTCTCTTTAAATCTATTCCCTCTAGTTTTAGACTCCTGTTTCCTTGAAAAAAGACTGTGACTATTTACCCTATCTGTGCCCCTCATAATGTTATAATGTCACCCCTCAGCCTCCTTCACTCCAGGGAAAACTGTCCCAGCCTATCTAATCTCTCTTTATAATTCAAGCTCTCCAGTCTAGGCAACATTCTTGTGAATCTTTTTTGTACCCCCTCCAGCTTAGTCATATCCTTCCTATATCATGGCGACCAGAACTTTACACTATACTCCAGGTGTGGTCTAACCAATGATTTGCACAACTGTAACATGACATCCCAACTCTTGCACTCAAAGCCTCAGCCGATGACGGCAAACATGCCATACACCTTCTTCACCGCTCTGTCTACCTGTGTTGCCATTTTCAAGGAACTATGTGCATGTACCCCAAGGTCGTGATATTCAGTAACACTCCCCAGGGCCCTGCCATTCACTATGTATGTCCTGACCTGGTTCAACTTCTCAAAAATATTAATTAAAGGTAAAAAGAAATTTACCTTCACTTGCATTTTTCGTGAAGATCAGCAACCCCAGTGAAATGAATGGGCCGACTCTAAATGCTCCACCTATTGCTAGCATAAAACTGAAAATACAGGTATGAAGAAAACCCAGCCAATCAGTTCAGTGCTCTATTGAACAGCTACTAAACTCAGTGCTGAGTCTTGGGACAGAGAGAATGGGTCAGGTGTACCGATATCTGACTTACCTCTGTTTTGTGTTCTGTGCTGTGGTGACTGGGTGCAGAAGCATGGAAAATGCTGACTTGCACACAACAACTAGCCAGCAATTTTCTACAGAATCACTGGCGAGCTGTAAAACAGCATCCAGACTCAGAAGTTCGAGTCATTGTGATATTTAGCTAGATGAAATTTCTGTTCATCCCATAATGGACAAGTTGCCTGATGAATTAGAGAGATTGGGCAGGTTTAAGTTGAAAAAATAAAAATAAAACTGCAGATGTTGGGAATAGAACATAGAACAGTACAGTACAGCAATGGGCCATTCGGCCCATGATGTCTGTGCTGACCATGCCAAATTTAACTAATCCCATTCTATGGCCAAGCCAATTTTGAATCCAGACCAGCTAGTCTCCATGTGCCTTAATCTTCTGGACCAGCCTACCATGAGGGACCTTGTGACGTGCTTTACTAATGTCCATGTCCACTGTCTTCTCCTCATCAACCTTTTTTGTCACCTCCTCAAAAAAAAACAAATCAAGTTTGTAAGACATGACCTCCCCACACAAAGCCATGCTGACTTGAGCTCTTATTTTTAAGTTGGGTTGGTCTTGGATATGTTAAGAAAGTCGAAAGTTCTTGCAGTTTTGGCTGAAACACAGTCATTCCAATTAGTTCAACCAAATTCCACCTGGTGTGATTGCGATTTTCAAATTAATGTTGCCTTTAAATAAGCAAAGCTGACTTAGTGAACTGTGCATTGCTATAAAATTCAGTAAAGGAAGGCTGAAGCAGAACAATGAAATTTTCTTCTGTTCTGGTTTGCTTTCCATAAATAATCTTCAATTCAGAAATAGGTATTGAGATAAAGTCGGTAAAAATGTGCAAGTGTTGGATAGTCCAGCTGTTTTACACCAACATACCAAGCTGTGTAGTTTGCTTTTAGTAACTGTGATTTAGCTAAAGAAATAAATTCTACTCTCCCTTGATATCATCTGCTTAACATCATCAAAATATACAAAACAATGTAAGCTTGCAGTAAAATACTGAGGATTTTAGATAACATCGTATAACTGATGACCAGAGTAAAAATGGCTTATCAATGTCATCTCAACCCTGAGATCTGTTATTACTTTGCATTGAGCTGTGTTGTTCTTCTGAAACCTGCACAAAAATGACTGATTTGCTGTAGTTATCCCTCCACATTATCACTTGTATGTGAGAACAGTTTATTTTAATCACACTAGGTTAATTAATAGCCACTGATATTAGGATTCGACTGAAAAGTTGGTTATTCATGGAACTTGAGCATCCAGGCCAGCATTTATTGCATCCCTAATTCCCCTTGAGAAGGTTATAGTAAGGTGCCTTCTTGAACCATTGCAGTTCATATGTTGAAGGTATTCATACAGTGCTTTTAGGCATGAGTACCAGAGTTTTAACCCTGGGTGATAAGAAAACAAAAAAACAGCGTTATATTTCCAGAATGCTGAAGTAATTGATCCCACACACCTGCAGCTTTTATCCTTAAGTGGTAGCGATGCATGTTTGGAAAGAGTTAACCTTGTGGACTTGTGAGTGGTGAAGGGACTGAATGTTTAATGGAAAGCATGGAATCTTCTCCTCCCATTGGTTTAATTATTAACACCCCACCCCCACAACATTCTTGACCAGATGTGATGAGACTAAAATAGCATTGACCTAACCCTTTTGCTTTGGGGTTCCTTTGCTCAGTCTATAAGGTGGTGGTTTAACAAACATGCATATGTGCAATTTTTTCCCAGGGCAAAAATAGCTAATATGAGGGGGCATCATTTTAAGGTGATTGGAGGAGGATATAAGGGGGACGTCAGAGGTAAGTTTTTTACACAGAGTGTGGTGGGTGCGTGGAATGCACTGCCGGCAGAGGTTGTGGGGGCAGGTACATTAGGGACGTTTTAAAGACTCTTAGCCACGTGAATGATAGAGAAATGGAGGGCTATGTGGGAGGGAAGGGTTAGATAAATATTAGAGCAGGATAAAATGTCAGCACAACCTTGTGGGCTGAAGGGCCTGTACTGTGCTGTAATGTTCTATGTTTTATATGTTTCAACGTGTGTCCAACCAAAATCACATTGACCTCCCTTGGGCTAATTGAAGCATTCACCTTATTACGCTTCGTGTATGTATAGTGTGGTTTGAACTATAATCTAGGATCATTAAACTTTTTGCACGTACTACAACAGGTAAAATACATACTTTAAACCGAAGGTGAGATCAGTAACATGGTGTCATGACAACCTTTCCCTCAATGCCAGCAAAACAAAAGAGCTGGTCATTGACTTAAGGAAGCGGAGGGGCAGTGCACATGCTCCTGTTTACATCAATGATGCTGAGGTCGAGAGGGTTGAGAGCATCAAGTTCCTAGGAGTGAACATCACCAATAGCCTGTCCTGGCCAACCACGTAGATGCGCCTTTACTTCCTCAGGAATCTAAAGAAATTCGGCATGTCCTCTTTGACCCTCACCATTTTTATTGATGCACCATATTCAGATGCATCACGGCTTGGTATGGCAACTGCTATGCCCATGACTGCAAGAAACTGCAAAGATTTGTGGACACAGCTCAGCACATCACGGAAATCAGCCTCCTCTCCATGGACTCTGTCTACACTTCTCGCTGCCTCGGAAAAGCAACCAACATAATCAAAGAACCCTCCCACCCTGGACATTCTCTTTTCTCCCCCCTCACCTCAGGCAGAGGATACGAAAACAAAAGCATGTACCACCAGGCTCAAGGACAGCTTCTATCTCGCTGTTATAAAACGATTGAACAGTTCCCTAGTATGATAAGATGGAGTGTTGACCGCACAATCTACCTCGTTATGACCTTGCACCTTATTGTCTACCTGCACTGCACTTTTTCTGTACCTGTAACATTTTATTCTGCATTCTGTTATTGTTTTATCTTATACTATCTCAATGCACAGTTGTAATGAATTGATATGTATGAACGGTATTCAAGGCAAGTTTTTCACTGTACCTTGGTACATGTGACAATAAACCAACTTATAATTTACCAATTTATAGTTGTGCAACAGATTTATTTCAGTAGGTAGATACAGATTTTGGTATATAGACATGTGTTTATTTGAGGAAACGCATCTCAAAAGGATCAATAGGTGTATTTTTATGATTCTCATTAGTTCTGGTTCTCATTGGTTATGGTTCTCACTGACATAAAACCCAATGTAAATCTGGAAGTAAAATCTGACTGACACTGTGTACACTTTGCTCCATAATCAGATTGTGGATCTGCTGTGGATTTAGTCTTCAGCTGCACTTTACTTGCAGTATTATCTGCAGCCAAACTGCCTCATACCAATATTACAATTTTCAAAACAAACATAAAAAAGTAGGAACTGGAGCAGGCCATTTGGCCCTTTGTGTCTGTTCTGCCATTCAATACAATCATGACTGATCCTCTGTTGAATTACCATGTTCTCTTTTTCCTTTGATTCCTTTTGTGTCTAGAAACCCATTTAGCTCCTCCTTAAATATATGCAGTGGCTTTACCTGCAGCACATTCTGTGATAGTGGATTCCACAGATTCGCCACCATCTGAGTCAAGAAATTTCATCTTGTCTCAGCCCTAAGTGCCTTACACATATTTCTGCCTTTAAACAATCTCCCTCTCTGTGGGAAATACCTTGCCCAGCCTGTTTAAGCACTATCAGTATTTTGTACATTTCAGTGACGTCCCCTCTCATTCTTCCAAACCTAAGTGAATACAGGCCTAGTCAACCTAACTTCTCCCCATATAAAACTTTTTTAAAGCCTTATTTATACAGCATGGTAACAGGCCCTTCCGGCCCAATGAGTCCATGCCGCCCATTTTAAGTCCATGTTAACCTACTAACCCATACATCTTTAGAATGTGGGAGGAAACCGGAGCACCCAGAGGAAACCCACGCAGACACGGGGGTTAAAGACAGACAGCAATGGGAATCGAATCCCGATCACTGGTGCTGTAAAAGCATCGTGCTAACTGTTACACTACCGTGCCACTCCTAACTATGACAGTCCTGCTAAACAAGAATTGAAATGATCTAATTGGGATGTTTTCGGAGTTAGGCTTATGGGTCAAGACTGGTTGTATCATGAAGGAGTGGCACAGTATTGCAGTAGTAGTGCTGCTGTCTCACAGCTCCAGTGACCCTGCTTCGATCCTGACCTTTGGCACTAACTGTGATGTTTGCAATTTCTCCCCATGGCCACACAAGTTTCCTCAGATGTTCCAGTCTCCTGCTGTAGATGTAACAGAGCTGTGAGGCAGCAGCAGTAACTGCTGCAATACTATGCCACCCCTACATGATACAAACAGTATCACCTTCAACCATCCACTGAAGGCCCTTCCACGGTGTTGTTGGGTGATAATCTTAAGGTAGGAGTTTCAGGGATAACAACTCATAATATAATTAGATTGTCTTCCAAGGATTAAAATATGGATAATTCTGAAGCACACCTTTGAAAAAGGAACTTTACTTTCAAACATTTTTCTGTGTGCCTAGGTTTAGAGCTGATGCTAGAAAAAATCCTTGGTTGGTTTGGTCCACATAAATGTCTGTTCCATAAATTCGACTGGAACATAGACATTGATTGTAGGAATTGACAGGAATTTATGTCTTGGGAATTTATGTCTGCTTGATTCTACGTGAAAGAAGTGCCTTGTGCTTGGCCATATAATGTTATTATGAACCACAGAAATAAAGATTGAATATTAACACAAATATACCCTGAGTTAATAAGATAAGGTAAGATTTCTTTATTAGTTACTTGTACATTGAAACACACAATGAAATGCATCTTTTGCGTAGAGTGTTCTGGGGGCAGCCTGCAAGTGTTGCCATGCTTCTGGCGCCAACATAGCATGCCCACAACTTCCTAACCCATTTGTCTTTGGAATGTGGGAGGATATCTGCAATCCTGGTGGTTATGGATCTGAATTTAGTTTCTCTTTTCATTGGTGATGTGTGGCTTTCTATTGACCTTGAATGCTGTAATGTTGAGTAATAACATGTTGTGGTATAAAATCCAGAATTAGAGCAGTTCCTCATTAACAGTCTGGCAACACAGCCACATTGCAATTCAACTTGGAAAGAGGGATTTTAAGGAGAAGGTAGTGCTTCCCTTCCGTTCCTTCTGTCACTCCACTAAAACAAACAGAAGGATATTTTCCATTTCAGAGGCAGCTACAAACTGCTGATTTCTGCCAAACTCTGGATGCCAAGCATCCTCTCAGATCATGGATTTGAATAAAGTCAGCAAAGATGAACAAACCAAAGACACAAGAAATTCTGCAGATGCTGGATGTATCTGGAGCAATACACAAAAAAGGTGCTGGAGGAATTCAGCAGGTCAGGCAGCATCCATGGAGGGAAATAAACAGTGAACATGTTGGGCCGAGACCCTTCATCAGGAACGACCCAATCCCTTTACTTCCTTTTTCGAGAACCAAAATAAAAATGGGTTTAGAAGTGTTAATCAAGAGTGAATGATCCAGTGCTGCTGATACATTCCTCGACTTGGGAAACTTTCAGAAATTACCTTTGTGTTTTAAAATACAAGTATAGATGTGTGCAAGAGTGTGTGTGTGTGTTGTAAAACTCCTCTATTAGTTGTTCCAGTTGTTGGTCCTAAGATCATACTGGATGTTGGAGGAGAATGGAATTGGCCTCCTGTGTGATTTGCTTGCTGCCTCAGTTCCATGGTGAGCATGTCAAGACAGGAGGAAGCTACCAACAGTTGTGTACACGTGAGTCACTGCCCTTGGGAAATGGGAAAATATAACGAAATGCCACCACAAATGGGTGTGTTGAAACACTTGAGATTGGATTCTTCTTCCCACCACTTATTAAAAATCTAGTAACCTTTTGAAGATTTAATTTCTTTCCACCCTTCTGCTAATTTTGGCAAAGTAACCAGTTAGTGCATATCGGCCAATCATTGAACTGCTCAAAATAAACAAGTAAAAGAATTGGACTGGTCCATAGAAGAATTTAAATATGTGCTAAATATTAAACTGAGTAGCAGACAATTGGTGGAAAGGAAAATAGCTTAAAATCGAGTGGGCAAACTGTTAATGTTGAATTGTTCTGTCTGCTGTTTCAGTGTTGCTATGAATTGTTTGGGTACAAAGTGATAACACGCACAATTTAATCACAATAGATATCCTCAGTTGCTTGCACGATGCACATACAAACAGTAAAAGCTGTTATCGAGCCTATGCTGGACTTGACAGGTGCCAGTTAATTAAATATGCTGGTTAACCTGATGTCAGCCTGGGAGCTCTCTAGTTACTGCCCCATTCTTGACCAGTTAGCTCCCTTAGCACCGTCCCATGATTGGACTAGTCGCTTTCTTTCAAGTGCTGGTTATGAAGTGTGCCAGTTGGTGAAGTGCCAGATCAAGTTCAAGTTCACTTTGTTGTCATAAATGCCATGGGTATAAATGCTATGAAAATTAGCCTTTGGCAGCAGCAGCATAGACATGACAAACAAAAATTACATAAACTTAAATTAAGATAAATTATACATAACTTGCATGACAAATAAACAAAAATAAACATAACAATATTAGTGCAAGTTGAGGGAAATATCATCTGAGGTAGAATTAGGGTTTTTCGGGTCAGTTCAAGAACCTGATGGCAGTGGGGAAGAAGCTGTTGTTAAACCTTGAGGTGTGGGTCTTCAGGCTCCTGTACCTCCTGCCTGATTGCAGCAATGAGAAGAAGGCATGGCCCAGATGGTGGAGGTCCTTAATGTGGCCGTTGCCTTCTTGAGACATCGCCTCTTGTAGATGTCCTCGATGGTGAGGAGAGCTGTACCCATGATGGAACGGCTAAGTCCATACACTCTGTAGCTTTTACTGTAATGGAGTATGGCTCAGTATTGTATGCTGCTTCCAATATTCAGTTCTATTGAAGTGTTTTGGCCTGGATTTTGGAAGCAGAGTAGAATGTACAGATACTGCAACATATATGTATTCAGCATGAGCAACAAAAATGCATTTTCTTAATATTTCTAGATTCCTTTCTTTAGAGATAACAAGGACTTGAAGTGTTAATGTACATTTCAAGCAGAGGCTAAAATGCATAAAGCGTTAGTCTAATGTATATGGTAATATATTTGCAAAGAACGTAAGTCATGTAAATACTGCAATTCTTCTCGTGATTTAACTTCATTTGTTGCAATGATTGTAGTTCATTGAATCAGTTCTGAACTAATGATTATCTTTTTATCTTTTATTGTTTGTTTGCCAATGAAAAAGGCTGTTTGGATATGGAATCCATTTAATATATTTTGTGCAGTACGTGATCATAATGCCAATAGATTTATTCCATTAATTTTACAATAATTAGCTTTCAAAGCAATTAACCTATTTCTGGTTGCTTTCTTTCATTGCAGGATGGTGGAGGCAAGTGAGGAGGTTAAATCAGCTAAAGGAAATTTATATTAATGTGTCCAATGCCTATTTGAAATGGAATATTATACAAAGATGCCAAACAGAGGAATATTGAAAAGCTTTGTTCTACAGGCTATTGCTTGTTGATGTTTCTAATGCTAGGATGGGATTGAATTGAGATTGAAATCAAACCCATTGGATATCTCAATGGACTGACACTTAATCAATGCAGCACACTTGATACTGAACAATCATGAGCTCCTCTCACCACTGCTCTCTCCCAGTAGTGGCTCACTTCTTCCAAGTTTCCCTTTTGGATCAATAGGACCATAGAGTTACATGGATAGAGTCAGATGGAGGTGCTGATGAATCATTATATGAAAAGCTGTGGGGCTAAGCTTTCCTTTAACTTTGACATAGAAACCTTAAAATCTGATGGTGGAAAAACCATTCAGATGGTAATCAACATTAAGAATTCAAATTATTTGTCAATTCATTCACAGGGTTATCAAGGCTGAGAGTTATCACCAATCCCTAGATAGAGTTGCTTGTTTGATCTTAATTTTGGGGCAGGCACAGTAATGTAGCGGTTAGCGTAACGCTTTACAGCACCAATGACCCGGGTTCAATTCCAGCCGCTGTCTGTAAGGAGTTTATACGTTCTCCCCATGTCTGCGTGGGTTTCCTCCGGGTGCTCCAGTTTCCTCCCACCTTCCAAAGACGTACGGGTTAGGAAGTTGTGAGCATGCTATGTTGGTGATGGAAGCGTGGCGACACTTGCGGGTTGCCCCCAGAACACTCTATGCAAAGATGCATTTCACTGTGTGTTTTGATGTACATGTGACTAATAGAGATATTTTATTTGTTCACAGTATGTTAACATTGCTAATAGAACTTATTGTTCATCTCTGATTGCTTCTGAACTGGGGAAGCAGCTAAGAGCCAACCAGAATGCTTGATCTGGAGTAGGGACTGGAGGGCTTGGGTTATAAGAAGAGGCTGGATGGGCTTGGAGTTTTTTCCCTGGTGTGTAGGAGGCTGAGAGGTGATCTTATAGAGGTATATAAAATCATGAGGAGCATAGATAGGGTAAATAGCCGAAGTTTTTTTTCCCAGGGAAAGGGAATCAATGACTTGAGGGCAAAGGTTTAAGGTGAAAAGGGAAAGATTTAAAAGACATCTCCCTGATGGGCAACTTTTTCACACAGAGGGTGGTGAGTATGTAGAATGAGCTGCCAGAGGAAGTGGACGAGGCAGGTGCAATTATGACATTTAAAAAGCAATTGGGCCACATGGTTGAGAAAGATATTGAGGGATATGGGCCAAATGCAGGCAAATGGGACTAGCTCAGTCAGGTAACTTGATCGGCATGGATAAGTTGGATTGAAAGGCTTGTTTCCATGCTGTGTAAGTCTATGACTCTATGTAGGCCAGGCTGATTTCCTTCCCTGAAAACCATTAGTCAACCAGATGGCTTATTACAAGTATTCCATACCTTCATGGTTACTGCTACTGAGACTAGTTGTTTGAAATCTTCTTTTACTTTTCAGATTTATTAATTTACTTGAATTAGTTTTTTCCCTGCTACTATGGTGAGCTTTGAATGTGTGTCTCTGGATCAGTAGTCCAGTTCTGTGACTGTTGATGCAGGACCTATGTCCATAGTGCACAGTTTGGAGACCCACTGCTTTGAGTGCTGTCTGTGTGGAGTTTGCATTTTCTCCCCAGGACAGTGTGGGTTTCCTCCAGTGCTCCAGTTACCTCCCACATCCCAAAAACGAGCAGGTTGGAAGCTTAATTGGCCACTGTAAATTGTCTCTAGTGTGCAGGTGAGCAGTAGAATGTGGGGGATGTGGGGAGGGGTGGGGGCGGGAATTGATGGGATGTGGGGAGAGTAAAATGGGATTGATGTAGGATTGGTATAAATGGGTGTTTGGTCAGCATGGATTTGGTGGGCTGAAGGGTCTGTTGACATGCTGTATGACACTGAAACTATTATTATACCCCTAAGTTCAGGAGGTAGTTGAGAGTTAACACTGCTGGTGTGAGACTGGAGTTACATGTATGTCAAATATGTAAGGATGGTAAATTTCCCTTCATAAACAATATCAGTGAATTATTTTGATTTTCATGTGAATGTGAAGGCATTGAAACCATGTTCCTGACACCAGCTAATAATCTGCAGATTTTAAAAACTGAACTGGAATGGTCAAACTATCAGATTGTTGCGTATTGCAGAAGTTCCAGCTTTGTTGTTTGTGGCACTTGAAGTTGAATTTTCTTTACCATTAGTTCAGGGCTCTAGGTTACAAGTCCATTAACGTAACCATCACATTATCACAATTTTAATTTCTGCTGTGGTAGAAGTACTTCAACAGATTTGGATCAAGAAAAATAAAATTTAACTGTATGTCTTTTAGACTGCCAACGAGTCATTAAAACATTATCTGTAACTGAACTTTCAACATAGTCATAAATAAAATAAAAATTAATGCCGAATTCCCCAGCCACGAGTCATTGAAATATCCACGCCGTCAAATTGCCTGATTATAACAAAGAATGGTTTCTTATTTTCATGCATCTACAGGAGCATCTCAATATTTTGCTTTATACAAAGCTGTCATCTGTAGATGCTTGATCCATTTAGAGTAGCCCAAGCACCCTGTATTTTTGAAATGTGCCTGAATGCCAGTTTGTCTTCTGTAACTGAAAGTCCCCACTGCTGTCATATTGACTGGATCATCAGACAACTCTTGCCAGAATTCACCAACGGGTGTCTGAGGAAAATTGCGCAAACTTGCCTTTTGGTGAATGCAGCCAAGTGATAATGGAATAAGTGTAGGGAATCATTTATAGTGTATTCTTATTCATATTCTTCATATACAGAATTAGTTTTTTGACAGTTCTTAGAACAACTTCTGTATTTGGAAGCCAATGAACTAATATCACAGAAAGAGGGATCACAATCCAAGCTATCTCCTTTGGTAGGCTCTTTTCTTGTTTGTTTTGGCTTTGAGGAGCTTTGCAATTGTAAATGGTTTGAGCAATGGCTCCAGCCATGTTTAATAAACTTCCTGATATAAATAATTAAATGTTGGATCTAGAATCCTCTTTTAAACATAAAAATTTGAGATATAACAAAGACAAAGTTGCTGAAAGACATTTCTGAAGCAGACCGATAAAGGTGCTGTAAACTCCTGTTTAGTTCCCACATTAATGCAAACATCAATATTGCTTCACAGTAAAATGGAGACACCTCCTTCTGTCTTGCCTCACACTAGCTGCTCTACGTGCTCACAACTGTTGTAGATGCTGCGTTCTTAAAAGGAAAATATATGATATAGATACAAAAACATAACATCAGAAAATAACAATTCTGCAGGTTGTTGTGGATGCTGGATCAGGAAGAGGTTTGGATCCAATTAAGTAGCATAAAAAAAAGCGGGAATTAGGTATTTTTTCAGTGTCTATGTGCAGTCTGAGGCTGGCAGAGGAGGTACATGGTGAAAGATATAAGATGGCAACAGAAATCATTATTCCATTTGGACTTAGCCATGCCTTGTGACCTGGAAGCATGTGGATCTTCTTGAATGGATAAGTACATGGATGGGAGGGATGTAGAGGGGTATGGGCCAAATGTGGGCAAATAGGACTATCTTTGTAGGCACCTTGGTTGGCATGGACACTTTGGGCCAAAGGGCTTGTTTCCATGCTGTATTATTCTATGACTTTATGACTCCAACATGTGGATCAATGCTGGCTTGATAATACAAAGTGAGATTGAGAGAGGAAAGAAAGGCAGAATATTCAGGGCAACAAAGCTAAAGTTTGCTGCTTATAGGTCATGCAGAATGATGAGTCTTTCACTGCGATGCCTAAGTGTTTAAGGGAGGAAGGAACTCTAAGTCATACATTTTGTTGTTCCCAGAACTATGTTTCTTGGTTAGATAAGATTCTGCATCAAAGGTCATTGTGGGAAATGATGCTTATGGTGTAGGATTTAGCATACCAGCATGGGTAGAACATTGGCTGGCTAATATAAAACAGAGACTAGGGATAAATAGCTCTTTTTCTGGTTTGCAAGATGAAGTAAGTGGTGTGCCACAGGGATAGATGCTGGTGCTGGAACTTTTTACAATTTCCATAAATAACATGGATGAAGTCACTGAAGGTGTAGTTGAAAAACTTGCTGATGGCACAAAGAAAAACAGGAAAGTTAGTTGTGAAGAGGACATAAGGAAGCTACAGAAGGATATAAAAGGGCAAAGATCTGACAAATGGAGGAAACTGATGGAAAATGTGAAATAGTTCATTTTAGCAGGAAAAATAAAAAAAGAAGCACATTATCTGAATCAGTGGCTTTCAAACTTTAACAACACAACCCAATAGTACTGTGTTCTCTGGTTTATTTAAAGGAGTGGAGATAGCAAAGCATTTTTAAACACCCTGCATCGCCCACTTCGAAAACCAATGACTGAATGGTGCGAGATTGTCAAGCTCTAAGTTGCAGAGGGATCTGTTTGCCTT
The DNA here is from genome assembly GCF_009764475.1 of Pristis pectinata. Classification (NCBI taxonomy): domain Eukaryota; kingdom Metazoa; phylum Chordata; class Chondrichthyes; order Rhinopristiformes; family Pristidae; genus Pristis; species Pristis pectinata. Next base: position 124,752,368 of record NC_067407.1, on the reverse strand, counting down.
GATGCATCATTCATGAAAGGCTAGAATTCAGGTCAAGCAAGTCATTAGTAAAGCTAACAGAATGTTATTGTTTATCCCTAATGGAATTAACACGAAGGTAGGGTGGTTATGCTTCAGTTATATAGGGCATTGGTAAATTCACATCTGGATTATTGTGCATGTAATTGGTCTCCTTATTTGAAGAATAATGTGTTGGAAGTAGTTCAGAGAAAGTTTACTTGACTAACTGTAATCAATGCCTCATTACTGAATGTTTATTGTAATCCATGTATTTTTATCATGCACAAGTTGTCAAGATTGCCTTATGAGGAAAGGTTTAACATGCCAAGTTTGTATCCATTAGAGTTTAGAAGAGTGAGAGGGGCCTGGATTGAAACATATAAGATGGTGATGGATCTTGACAGGCTGGATGTGGAGAGGGTGCTTCCTCTTGTTGTGAAACTTGTCCCAGGGGTCACTGTTTAAAAATAAAGAATCAGCTGTGACACTTTACTCTGTATTCTTTTTACCCTGTACTACCTCAATGCACTGTGTAATGAATTGACCCGTACGATCGGTATGCAAGACAAGTTTTTCACTGTACCTCAGTACAAGTGACAATAGTAAACCAATACCAATACCAATTTAAGAAGCAGATATGCAATTTTTTTCCATCAGAGGTGCATAAGTCTTGCAAACTCTTCCTCAAAGAGTGTTGGAAAGAGAATCCTTAAATATTTCTACGATTGAGGTAGATAGATTGTTGGCAAGCAAAAAGGTGAAAGGTTGCTGTGGGTAGGTGGAAATGCACTTACAATCAGATCAGCCATCATATTAATTGTCAGCAGAGGTTCAAGGCATCTTAAAACCACATTCATCAGGTTACTGAGCCATAGCTGACACATGGGGTAAAGGTTGGTTCACCCTGGTAGGCTGCTGTGAACTGATTTCAGGACTTGGACTTGCAGGCATGGTAGTGTAGCAGTGAACATAACACTATTATAGCACCAGCGACCTGGGTTCAATTCCGGCTACTCTCTATAAGGAGTTTGTATGTTCTCCCCGTGTCTGCATGGGTTTCCTATGGGTGTTTCAGTTTCCTCCCACATTCCAAAGACGTATGGGTTAGGAAGTTGTGGGCATGCTATGTTGGCGCTGGAAGCGAGGCGACACTTGCGGGCTACCCCCAGAACACTCTCTGCAAAAGATGCATTTCACTGTGTGTTTCGGTGAACATGTGACTAATAAAGATATCTTGTCTTATTTCTGTGCTGGAACACGGCCACAGAATTGTGTGATCTTTATTTATCTATTCCTTTTTCAGCATCTGGGTGCTGCAGGCAAGGCCACTGTTTATCGCCTATACATACTTGCACTTGACAAGGTGATGGCACCATCTTGAACCACTGTAGTCCCCCTGGTGAAGGCACTCCCACAGTGTTCATGGAAGGGAGTTCTAGAATTTAAACCCTGTAATGATGAAGGATATTAGTAGCTATCCAGGTCAGGTTGGTATGCGATTTGGAGGGGAACCTGAAGATGATGGTGTTCCCATGTTCCTGTGTAACAGACCTTCGTCGATTGTTTCCAAGGTCCATGTCTTCTGTTTCTGAGGTCCATTACCTCTCTTCCGTTGGTCTACGTGGCCTGTTTCCCAAGTCTGCATTGTCTGTTTACTGTTAGTGTGTGGTAATAATTTTATTAATTACAGTAAATGTTCAGAAAAAGGTTTAGAGGGATATGGGCCAAACGCAGGCAAATGGGACTAGCTCAGGTAGGCACCTTGGTCAACATGTACAAGTTAGGCTGAAGGGCCTATTTCCATGCTGTGTAAATCAATATCATTGCATAATAAAGCATTAATTTTAGTGATGTAAGAGTGTACTAACTACAGTTAAAGCACTGTAAAAGTACCATTAGAACGTATCATAAATGTACCAATATGTGAATTAGCAATAGGAGTAGGGCACTCAGTTCCTCAAGCCTGCTCCATTTAATATGTTTGTGGCTAATCTGAGGCATAATCTCCTTACTTTTATATTCATTTTCCCAAGTAATAAACAACAACAGTCTGTTTGCTTTTATAATTGCTTGGAGTACCTGCATACTCGCCATTTGGAAATCTAACTGCATTTAGAGTGCAGCAGCTTTGCACTGACTACAGTAAGAGTACTGTATTGAAATCTATTTGCACTGTAGTTCTGTACCCTAAGGAGTCAAACTATATGGTAAATATGACTACAGACCCTTGGAAGGTGAAACCTGTAGTTTTGACCATTGAAAAGAAACCTGTAGTGCTCGAGAAGCTGGAAAAACTGTGAAACAACTTATGAAAACAAACATGACTGAGTATTTTAATGAATAATGAAGTATTATACAACAATTTTGATGCATTTTAATGTGTTTTCTATTATCCTTTGCACTATCCATGTTTTTGCATTATCTATGGAGACACCCACCTCCATGACCTTGGATAATTCACAGCCGTCTGGAAAAGCTGGAAAAGTGCTTCCAAATTGAACTGAAAATAACTACTGAAGAATCCACTCACTAAAAGTTAGGCAGTGAATAGCTGCAGATTATGTTCTCCAGCATTTGTAGCAACTTGTTTAGAAGTTCTTTGCAATTGTACTCTTCACTGTTGCATTCTGTTTCTACATTTGTTTGAGCCTTCACAATGAGTGTTAGCTATACCCTTGTGTGAGCAATCCCAACTCCCAACTAACCTCAATCCTATCCTCATCCAACTTACTTGCATACAACTCCTAAAACGGATTATGGGGGTAACGCTGCCACATTGAAAGTTAGTAACCCCTGCTCGCTGGGATCAAAGCATCAGCTGAAAATGAGAATTAAACCTGACCCCTTCTCGGCCTGTTTAGCGATCCTCACAAAGGGATTCTGATCTCAAACATTAACTCTGAAACTCGTTCTTCACACACTGCCTGACCTGCTGAGTGTTTGCAGCATTTTCTGTTTTATTTCATCTGCTATTAGATGAGACAGTCGAGCAGATTGAAGGCTATTTTAGGCATCTATCTAGCATATTGTGCATGGAGCACCAAAACAAGAGTCTGCCTGATTAATAAGACATTTGCTTCATAAATAAGAAGCATCTTTGTCATTAATTGTTTTTAACAAGCCTCTTCTGTCATGATATTTAATGGCTTGACATCCCAAAGAAGCAAATACTCCAACACCAATTACCAGGAGGGGAGTGCCCAGACTTTGTTTTATGACCTTTGTTCCACTAGTATTCCTGCACAGATCAGCTGGGACATCTCAGTGGCACTGCAGTGTCTGACCTATAATGGTCTTACATCACCGAAGGAACAAATATTCTTTGATAGATGATACATTAAAGGGGACAATGAATGGAAAACGATCAACTCTAAAATGATCAAAACATTGCTGTCACTCTGAGCCATTGCACAGCTAGATTACTGCAAATAATGTGATTCACATTTGTCATCCTTGTCCTGGATATTTGGAACTGCTTCAAAGCCACATGTTTCTCTATCCAAATTGATCACAAGAGCACACAACAAGTAAGAGATAGATATATGTTTATTATTTTCCTGCTTAAAATGTTCAGAATTTGATTCCTTTTTGTTGGTTGGTAGAAGTGTTTAAAATTAATAAAAATATGCATATACACAATGGAGAATCTGAACTTTGCTCTGGCGTCTGGAACTAGAGGGTATAGCTTATCGATCAGGGCTGGGCATTTAGCAGTCAGATTTACAGTAATATCTTCTCTGAGGATTGAGATTGTTTAGAATTCTCTACCCAAGAGGTGGTGTGGACATCAAACAGTAAGTCACTGAATATAATCAAAGCTAAGATTGATTTTTGGAATCCTGAGAGTCCAGGGATATGGAGATCAGGTGGATAGAGTCATAGAGTCACAAAGCACGGAAACAGATCCTTCGGCCCAATTTGTCCATGTTGACCAAGGCGCCCACCTAAGCTAGTCCTATTTGCGTAAGTGGAGATTGTTAATGGTCTCGTCAAATGTGGGAGCAAGCTTGAGAGGCATATGTTCTGATATTGAGCTTCATCTGTACCAAGTGATTCACTTCTTTTGGATATCAAGCACCCTCTTTCCTCAGTTTTCATATTTAACACTAGTGCAATTTTATGGCTATAATTCAGTCGTGCAGCAAAGTAGATGAATCATCATCACTACTGTTAATGACAACTGTTATTTTGATTAATATTTGATTCATATATTAAAATACCTTATTTTAGGAGTGAAGGAAAGAAAGAATTTCATTCATAATGTGCCTTTCACCCCCCATTCAAACATCCTACATGCTCTGTAGTCAACTACATAAGTGCAGATGTATTGGAATGTAGGGTATAGCACAGTGAATTTGTGCACAGTAAGCTCCCAGAAACAGGTCTGCAAGAATTATCACATAACCTAGACTAGAAATGTTTGATTGGGATTGATTGGGACACTGGGGATAATTCCCCTGCTTTTCAAAGCAGTGTATGAGGTCACATGTTCCCTTTAACACATTAGAGAGTGCAACACTCCCTTAGTACTGCACTGGAGTGACAGGCTGGATTTCTGTATTCAAGTCAAAGCTTTTGCTCAACAAAGATCAAAATATATTACATTGAAAGTGTAAAGGGAGTGATTACCACTCCTAATAAATCAGGACGGCCAGCTGCTTTGCATTGCTTGCTGAATGAAACTAATTTCCCTGTGCATTTGGTCATTGAGATTAACCTGGACCATCCCAGTTCAAGTGAGTCAGAGGTTATTGTGTTCCGTCTAGCCATTTGAAGTTAGTTTTATTCATGGGTTTGCCTTTGTTGCAATTGTTTATGGCTCCTTCTCATTCAGCAAGCTTCTGCGTCCCAAAAGTAAAATAAAAAAATGAATGTGTTCCGAGAACTTTTTTTTCACTTGGTATCATCCAGTATATATCATTCCTTTTACCTTTTCAGAGTTAATCTTGACAGTTTGGACTGGAATAATTGATCCTGAGATTGCCAAAGATGAACTTATTATATTTTGAGCACATTTATATAACATTGGAAATTTCTACTGTAAGTGAGGTCTGAGTTGTGCATCAAATACATGCCCATGTCTGGAGACTCCCTTTGAATGACTTGGTGGAGTTGATTTTCCATCAATCATGAATATGGTGCAGTGAAAAATAGAAATAAAATCTGATTGTTTTCCATTTTCTGGTGTTGTGGTTTTCTATTTCATTTCGACAGTTTAATTCTTTCCTGTTATTTTCTGGATTCCTCACATTTCATGTTGCCTAATTTTTTATTTATGCCTTGGCTCAGATTTTTTTTCTGCTGCAGTCATCTGCTTTTGTTTTGCATTTTAATACTTTTGTGGTTATATTATTGCTGCTGTCTCACAGCTCCAGGGACCCACTTCAATCGCTTGGTTTACCACAAGGATTGGTGTTGAGACCTTTGTTATTTTTATACATTAATGACTTGGATGTGAATGTAGGAGGTAGTAAGTTTGCAGATGACATGAAACTTGCTGGTGTTGTGGAGAGTGAGGAATGTTGTTAGAGGCTACAGCAAGATATAGATCAGATGGAACGTTGCGCAGAGCATTGGCAGATGGAATTTAATCATAAGAAGCATGAGGTAATGCATTTTGGGAAGTCAAATAGGGGTCGGATATATATAGTGAATGGTAGGGCACTAAGGCATATTGATGTATAGAGAGACCTAGAGGTCTAAGTACATAGTTCCCTGAAAGTGGCAGTAGACATGCATAGGGTGGAGAAGAAGGCATTTGGCATGCTTACCTTCATAGGTCGGGGCACACAATATAAGTGTTGGGATGTTATGTTGCAACTTTACAAGACACTGGTTAGGCTGCATTCGGAGTATTGTGTGCAGTTCTGGTCACCACACTATAGGAAGGATGTGCTTGCACTGGAGAGGGTGTAGAGGAGATTCACCAAGATGTTGCCCGGATCAGAGAACTTTAGTTATGGGTAGAGATTGAATAAGCTGAGCTTGCTATCTCTGGAGCAAAGGAGGCTGAGGGGTGAACTGATACAAGGGGAGAAGATTATGAGAGGCATAGAGAGGGTGGATAGTCAAAATCTTTTTTTTCCCATGAGAGGGGTATCAGGCACTTCCTGCCCCATCTGTGAGAAAGTTTGTGGTTCCTACATTGGCATCATCAGTCATCTCAGACCCCGTGAAATCAAAGTGGGAACAAATCATCCTCAATCCCATGGGATTGCTTAAGAACATTTCTTAATGTAGCCCTCATCTACACTTCCTTCATTCTAAGGTACCTTTGAATAACTGTGGTAGACAACTGGTACCAAGTCTGGGTAGACCACACCATTGGACCCTGGTTTTAACTGCCTGAATAGCTGGAAGAATCATCCTGGAAGGTGTAAATCATATCCTTTCTTTCCTTTACTGCAATTTGATTGACTGTTGCTGATCTTTCCCTTGCCCATCAGATCTACAACTCCACCATCCCTAACTCAGAACCAGTGTCTTTTTCGTGTTTCTCCATCGCGTTCCCTCATGTTCACTCCAAGCTCATCTTATCCATGAGACCCATCTCTTGTTTTCAATCTGATTCCCCCTAAACTCCTCTTCACCCAAATTTCCTTTCTGGTTCTTCCATTAGGGGACATTGGCGTCAGATTTCCCTCCTTAGGTACCTTCACATCTGCCATCACTGCTTGTCTCTTATTGACCTTCTGCCCTTGCAAGCTTTCTCTCCATCTCCAAAACTTCTTGATCTGTGAATGTGCTCTCTGCCACCAATCCTGTAATCCAATCTTCTCCCATCCTTTCCAGAGCATGTTTTGCTCTCTTCAGTTGGATTCTATTCCTAGCTTATCTCCATGCCACCTCTCCTGAGCTGTTGTCCTAATCGTGGTATCAGTCTTCTCATGGATGCTCATAGCTCCTACTTCTACTTCACACTACTTACTCTCTTCCCTTCTACTGCTTCAAAGTTATCAGATTGCTTAAGTGACCTCCTGTATTTTGTACTTTTCAATTTTCTTTGAACCCTGTGACAAACTCTGTTCCACACAACTGTGTGGGGCTGAACCAGACCCCTTGCAACCTCAGTGACATACTCTGGCTACCTTTCCATGCCCACACTAAGCCCACCTATTTCTACTTTCAGAATCTTGCCTGTCTCTTCCCCTACCTCAGCTTCTCTGTTGCTGAAACCTTGATCCATTGTGGTGAGAGTGAACTTATTGACCCCTCTCAACCCCCGTTCCCAACCCAAGCTGATCCTGTGCATCTTTGGAATGTGGGAGGAAACTGGAACACCCGGAGAAAACCCACGGGCATGGGGAGACATGGGGAGACGGGCATGGGGACACCCAAGACATGGGGAGAACATACAAACTCCTTACAGACAGTGGCCGGAATTGAACCTGGGTCGCTGGCACTGTAATAGCGTTATGCTAACCGCTACACTACTGTGCCTGCCCTGCATGCCTTGCATTCCTCCATGGTCTTGCCCCTTCCTGTCGCTGTAATCTCCTCATGCCCTACAATCCTCTGAAATATTTGCTGTACTCCAGTTCAGATTTTAATCACATCATGCACTCTGCTGCCTATAGCCTTAAGCTCAGGAACTCCCTTCATGGATCCCTTTGTCATTACCATCTCTCTATCCTTTAACTTTTTAAATTTAAATTTAAATTTTATTTACAGCGTGGTAACAGGCCCTTCCGGCCCAACGAGTCCCCGCCGCCCATTTTAAACCCAAATTAACCTATCCGTACGTCTTTGCAATGTGGGAGGAAACCGGAGCACCCGGAGGAAACCCACGCAGACACGGGAGACCGTGCAAACTCCATACAGACAGCGACGGGAATCGAACCCCGATCGCTGGCGCTGTAATAGCATTGTGCTAACCGCTACGCTACCGTGCTTCTTCTTTGACTAAGTGTTTTGTGATCTCTCCTCGCATTAGTTGCTTCATAAATCTTCTGTTTTTGCAGTGCCTTGAATATTTTACCATTAAGATTTAGGCAGTATAAAATTATAAACAAAAACAGAAAAAAATACTCAGTGGGTCAGGCAGCATCTAAGACAAACAGTTAACATTTCAGGTTGAAGACTCTTTATTAGAACTGGAAAGGAGACAAAATAAGCTTGTTAAGTTGCAGGAAGGGTGGGGGAGGGGAGGATTGAAAATCCTCAGCAGGTCAGGCAGCATCCATGCAGAGATGAACATGGTCAGTGTATCAGTTCAGTAACCCACCATCAAAACTGGAGGCATTATAGGTTGTCATTGTCACTGTTGACCTTGTACTGTAGGCCGGTGTAGTTTGCTATTTAAAATTTTGTTCATGCTGGATAAATCTTTAATAGTGCTTAATAATATCCCTCTAATTAATAATCACACAGAATAATTCAAAGACATCGAATGTGAAGGGAGAGATGCAGAGAGGCATTTTCTGTAAAGCTGTATGAGTGAAGTTAACACAATAATTCCCTTGAAATCTTCCGTGTTGAATATCACTCGTGGACCTCCCTTGTTGCAGAATAGTTCAGGGCAATTCATTCCCTTTATTTGTTTCATCCTCCTCAAAGGAGAATTACTTGATGCTGCTGAGCTGTGACCTGGTCAAGGCTGGTGAAAAGAATTGTGGCATCCAGACCTCCAGCTCATGGTTCAGTGACACACGCAAACTTCATTTGTGCTTCAGAAATATTTTTAATCAGCTTGAGGAACACTCTGGAACTGCAGCTGTCTCTGATCTCAGACCGTCATTCAGTGCAGTGCGCTGCTTCCAAAGTCTGGAGCAGGAACACCTGAATGCCTTGGTGCATCATGATGATTTATAAATCATCAATATCTCCACAGATTGTTTCTCTGCATGAAAGCAGGTTCCACTCAAGCAGGATACCATTGGAATGAGGACTGTTATATAACACAGTGATCATATAAAAAAGTAGTATCAGCCATTGCTTTCAACTACATTATGGCCAACATGGGAGTGCAATGGTTAGAACTGCAGCCTCACAGCTCCAGGGACTCAGCTTTGATCCTGACCTCTGGTGCTGTCTGTGTGGAGTTTGCATGTTCTCCCTGTGTCTGCGTCCCTGGGTGCTTCCAAGGATGTGCTGGTTAAATAGCTGCTGCAAATTGCCCCCTCGTGTTAGGGGGTGGTAGAAGAACCAGGGGGAGTTCTTGATGGGCATGTGTGATTAGGTTACTGAAAATAATTGAGTAATGGGACTGAAGTGTTTGCTCTGAGAACTGACGTAGACTTGATGGGTCAAATGTTCTCCTCTGCTGTGAGAAGTATGAAAAATATATGAAATTATATGGCTCAGAAATTCAAATAGATGCTAACATATCAAAATAAATGATTTCTCCACTTTAAATGCTCCACTGTTTTAGCATATAGAAATGTTACATCCACTTGCTTTATATGGATGAAGTTAATTTTAAATTAACATCTCACAGAGCCACTCTATCATTACAAGTGTGCATGTCTCACTTAAACTAATATGATAGTGTTATAGATTCATAGAGTCATACAGTACAGAATCAAATCAGTTGGAGCACCATGTTCAAGCTAGTGTAGTTAGATTACATATCTATACTAGTCCCATTTACTCACATTTGGTTTGCTACCTCCTATGCCTTGTTGCATTGGTTCTGGGATGCTTGTAGCCAAAATATGTTTATGAAGAAAGTTCTTCAAAATTGAGAGCTGAAGGTTTAAGACTACTCTTTGACAATTTACTCCCTTCAGTCTCCTGTTGTAAAGGTTGTGATTCTTTGCTGGTATATGGTTCCTCAAGTGGCAGGCATAGTTCACACAATGCTTTTTTGGGCTTTGGTAGCATCCTCTCTGGTACCTCCCACAACCACGTTCACCCACCCATTTCTAGGACTGCTTTTTGGTGATCAGGATGGGAAGAACCACTTCTGTTTCCTCTCTGGATGACAATGCAGGCACGTGATTAGGAAGTTTGCAGATGCCACCAAAATTGGTGGTGTGGTGGTCAGTGAAGAAGGTTACAACAGGATCTAGATCAACTGGGAAAGATGGCAAAGGAATGGCAGATGGAATTTAACTCAGACCAGAGCAAAGAGGTGCATTTTTTTAAACCAGGGCAGGATAAATACTGTGAATGACAGTGCCCTGGGGAGTGTTGTAGAACAGAAAGACAAGGGAGTCAAAGTATATAGTTCTCTGAAAGTGACAACAGAGGTAGACAAGGTGGCGAAGAAGGCATATGGCACACTTGTCTTTATTGAATGGGGCACTGAGTACAAGAGTTGGGGCGTCATGTTAACAGCTGTACAAGACATTGGTGAGACCGCACCTGGAATGTGCGTGCAGTTCTAGTTGCTATACAATAGGAAGGATATGATCAAGTTAGAGAGGGTGCAGGAGAGATTCATGTTGCTGGGATTAGAGGGCTTGAGATATAAGGAGAGACAGTATGGGCTGGCACTGTTTTCCCTGGAGCAAAAGAGGCTAAGGGGTCGCAGAGGTTTATAAAATCATGGATATAAAATATGGTGGATGGTCGCAGTCTTTTTTCCAGTGTAAGGGAGTCTAAATCTGGAGTGAATAGGTTTAAGATGAGAGTTAAAAGGTTTAAAGTGGGCCAGAAGGGCAGGTTTTTCACACAGAGGGTGGTGGGTACATGGAGTGAATTGCCAGAGGAAGTGGTAGAGGTAGGTACAATTAAAATGTTTCAAGGACAGGTACATGGACAGGAAAGGTTCAGAGGGATATGGACCAAATGCAGCCAAATGGGACTCGCTCAGAAGGGCATCTGTGCTGGCATGGGCATGTTAGGACTAAAGGCCTTTTTCTGTGTTTTATAACTCCGTGACTCTAAGTCATATCACCATTGAGTGCATGTTGTTTGGGGAAGGGTGGCCAGGGTGGGTTGTGTGGGTGAGGAAGGTGTGGAGATGTGAGGACAGTTGAGGGTGGCTAAATAACTACCATTTGTGGGGTGTAGCAATCCACTTGGAAATTGGATGTTGGGGGGAAGCAAATGGATCAGACCTGGCAGCTTACAGGAAAGGATGGAGGTTTTGCGGAAGCAGTTTTGGACTGAGCATTTGGGAGAAGGAGGACTGGCAGTTTAAATGGTGGGGGTTCGGATTTACAATGTCAATGACATTATTGATGGAGGGTATCAGGGGATCTGCCATATCGAGGGATCAGGATATGGCAGATCACTGTCTGAGGTTCGGGCGGTTATGCAGTTGGAGATGTGAAGATGTTGGGGAGTGTCAGTACTGTGCAGGAGTTGGGGTAAAGGCATCCAAGTCCATCTACGCATGGGGAAGATTATATTGTACCCATCCCTAAATCTAAGCTCTAAAGCCAACATCTCCTCCAACTCCTCAACCTCACGTGTGCTGGCACAGGTCTCACCAGGAAAGGCTGTACAAGAGCAATGATGTCATCTTGATTGTTTCTCTCATTTCATCTGAAGGATATAACGTTGGATTTTTCTTAGTTACATTAATGCTATGTGACTAAATTTCCAGCTTAGGTCATTTTTTTTCCCTGTATTCTTTCCAGGAAAGAGTCTGATAAATAAAATAGGCAAGACAATGACCTCACGTAGTGTCCCTAAGATTTTGCTATGTTGTGTGTTAAATACAATGCTAAACTTAGATTAACATCAACAACAGAACTGAGATAACAATCCCTTTTGTTGGCTCTGAATACAACTTCTAAGTTTTTGCAAGTTCTGACACTGATTTGTTTTGCTTATGTTAACAAAGCGTTCTTTCCATTTCTGATATTTCCAGATTTGTCTGGCTAATACAATAATAGGAATTGTGCTTTGAAGATTGGATTTATTTTTGGACATGGTTTGTTTGAAAATATATTTATGGAAATAAGGAGCGAGGACAGAGTTGATGCCAGGCTCATGTGTTTCCAAGTCATCAGGCTCAAATTCAGATTGAGAAAAATCTGAGTACAGAAGAATAGGACAAAGAACTGGCAGCATCCAGGATATTGCTGTTAGCGTCAGCAGATTCAGTTTGAACCTATTGGAGATAAGCTCCTTCCCTTATGTCCCAGTGGTGAGAGGGGGATAGTTGAATGGAGATGTGTGGGGTAAGTTTTTTACACAGAGAGTGGTGGATGCCTGGAACTCGCTTCCAGGGGTGGTGGTGGAAGCAGAATTGATAGTGGCATCCAAGAAGCATTTAGATAGGCACATGAACATGCACAAAATGAAGGGATATGGATTATGTGCAGGCACATAAGAATATAGAATATGTAGAATATAGAACAATACAGCACAGCAACAGGCCTTTCCATCCACAATGTCTGCATCGAACATGATGTCAAATTAAACTAATTCTCTTCTGCCTGTATGTGGTTTAAGTTGGAGAAGGGGGCCAGGAATGGAGAGAAGAATTTGTGGAGGCCGAGAGAGATTGGGGAGTTTGCTTAATCCAAATTCCACATTTTAGTTCTCAGCTATGCACCTGTTCTGACATTAGATTTCCACTGTGCCAGCAACAGTCTGGGTCTTCCACCAGGATCCATGTGGATCTGCCAGAAGACATGTCCATGACAGATTACTGGCTGAATGGATGCAACAAATTGGCTTTCTGCTCAGCTCTGTTGGGGCCCTCTTTATGGAATCCAGTGGAGCACCGTGGAGCTGCGGAGATTTTCCAGCTCTCAGGATGGGAAGCCCACTGGATCAGCCTGCGCTCAGCAACTTTCCCCAAGTACAGAGGGCCCATTCAATGAATGGTGGTGATAGGCTGATGGGTGAAAGGTAAGTAGAGCTTTTTAGTTTTAACATGTTAGGAATGCTGTTGAAAATCAAACGTACAAAACAATGGTGAGTATTGTATGCAGTTGTATGCAGTTCCAATGGAGTATTGTGTGCAGTTCCAGTCACCATGCAATAGTAAGGATATCATTTAGCTAGAAAGGAAGCAGAAAAGATTCACAAGGATGTTACTGTAACATAGAACATAACATAGAACATAGAACAGTACAGGCCCTTCGGCACACAATGCTGTGCTGAACTTTAAACCTCACCTAAGACTATCTAACCCCTTCCTCCCACATATCCCTCTAGTTTAAATTCCTGCATATGCTTATCTAGCAATCTCTTGAATTTGACCAATGTACCTGCCTCCACCACCACCCCAGGCAGTGCATTCCATGCCCCAACCACTCTCTGGGTAAAAAACCTTCCTCTGATATCTCCCTTAAACTTCCCACCCATTACTTTGAAGCCATGCCCTCTTGTATTGAGCATTGGTGCCCTGGGAAAGAGGCGCTGGCTGTCCACTCTATCTATTCCTGTCAATATTTTGCATACCTCTACCATGTCTCCCCTCATCCTCCTTCTCTCCAAAGAGTAAAGCCCTAGCCCCCTTAGTCTCTCCTCATAATCCATACTCTCCAAACCAGGCAGCATCCTGGTAAATCTCCCCTGCACCCTTTCCAACGCTTCCACATCCTTCCGATAATGAGGTGTCCAGAACTGGACATAGTACTCTACGTGTGGTCTAACCAGAGTTTTGTAGAGCTGCATCATTACCTCGCGGCTCTTAAACTCGATCCCACGACTTATGAATGCTAACATCCCATATGCTTTCTTAACTACCCTATCCACCTGTGAGGCAACTTTCAGGCATCTGTGGATATGAACCCCCAGATCCCTCTGCTCCTCCACACTACCCGGGATCCTGCCATTAACTTTGTACTCTGCCTTGGAGTTTGTCCTTCCAAAGTGTAGCACGTCACACTTCTCTGGATTGAACTCCATCTGCCACTTCTCAGCCCAGCTCTGCATCCTATCAATGTCCCTCTGCAATCTTCGACAGTCCTCCACACTATCCACAACACCACCAACCTTTGTGTCGTCTGCAAACTTGCCAACCCACCCTTCTACCCCCTCATCCAAGTCATTAATAAAAATCACGAAAAGCAGAGGTCCCAGAACCGATCCTTGTGGGATACCGCTAGTCACAGCCCTCTGATCTGAATGGACTCCCACCACCACAACCCTCTGCTTCCTCCAGGCAAGCCAATTCCGAATGCACACCGCCAAGCTTCCCTGAATCCCATGTCCTCTGACCTTCTGAAGAAGCCTACCATGTGGAATCTTGTCAAATGCCTTAGTAAAATCCATGTAGACCACAGCTACTGCACTACCCTCGTCAATCTGCCTGGTCACCACCTCAAAGAATCCTATCAGGCTTGTGAGGCATGATCTTCCCTTCCCTGATCAGACCATGATTCTCTAAATGCCCATATATCCTATCTCTAAGAATCCTTTCTAACAGCTTGCCCACCACAGACATAAGGCTCACTGGTTAATAAATCCCTGGACTATCCCTACTACCTTTTTTGAATAAGGGGGCAGCATTTGCCACCCTCCAATCCTCCGGTACCATTCCCGTGGACAACGAGGACTCAAAGATCCTAGCCAACGGTTCAGCAATCTCTTCCCTCGCCTTGTGGAGCAACCTTGGGAATATTCCGTCAGGCCCCAGGGACTTATCTGTCCTAATATTTTCTAACAGCTCCAACACATCCTCTCTCTTCATATCCGTATGCTCTGGAACATTAACCTTACCAACACTGTCCTCAGTGTCATCCAGGCCCCTCTCCTTGGTGAATACTGAAGAGAAGTATTCATTAAGGACCTCACCCACTTCCACAGCTTCCAGGCACATCCTCCCACCTTTGTCTCTAATCGGTCCTACCTTTACTCTCGTCATCCTTCTGCTCTTCACATAAGTAAAAAAAATGCCTTGGGATTTTCCTTAACCCGACTCACCAAAGCCTTTTCATGTCCCCTCTTGTTCTCCTCGGCCCCTTCTTAAGTTCCTTCCTTGCTACCCTATATTCCTCATGAGCCCTATCTGATCCTTGCTGCCTACACCTTATGTTTGCTGCCTTCTTCCTCCTAACTAGATGTTCCACCTCTCTTGTCACCCATGGTTCCTTCACCCTTCCATTCCTTCTCTGCCTCACTGGGACAAATTTATCCCTAACATCCTGCAAGAGATCCCTGAACAACGACCACATCGCCATAGTACATTTCTCTTCAAAAATGTCATCCCAATTTACACTCCCAAGTTCTAGCCTTATAGCCTCATAATTTGCCCTTCCCCAATTAAATATCTTCCTGTCCTCTTTGCTCCTATCCTTGTCCATGACAATGCTAAAGGTTGTGGAGCAGTGGTCACTGTCCCCCAAATGCTCACCTGACCTGGTTCATTACCTAATATTAGATATAATATGGCTTTCCCTCTAGTCGGCCTGTCAACATACTGTGACAGGAATCCATCCTGGACACACTTAACAAACTCTGCCCCATCTAAACCTTTGGTACTAAACAGGTGCCAATCAATATTTGGGAAGTTGAAGTCTCCCATGATAACAACCCTGTTATTCTTGCACCTTTCCAAAATCTGCCTCCCAATCTGCTCCTCAGTATCTTTGCTGCTACCAGGGGGCCTATAGAATACTCCCAGTAGAGTAATTGCCCCTTTCTTGTTCCTAACTTCCACCCATACTGACTCTGGAGATGATCCTTTTACATTATCCACCTTTTGTGCAGCTGTCATAGTATCCCTGACCAGTAACGCCACCCCTCCTCCTCTTCTCCCGCCCCACCCCCCATCCCTTTTAAAACACTGAAATCCAGGAATATTCAGTATCCATTCCTGCCCTGGTGACAGCCAAGTCTCTGCAAGAGCCACAATATCATAGGTGGATATCACACAATATCCAAGCTCTCAACTCATCACCCTTATTCCTGGTACCTCTTGCATGTAAGTAAATGCACTTTAGCCCATCCACCTTTCTACTTTTATACCCTATACTCTGCTTCCCCTTCCTCAAAGCCTCTCTATCTGTTAGATCTGACTTTACTCCATGCACTTCTTCCACTGACCTATCCCTCTGGTTCCCATCCCCCTTGCAAACTAGTTTAAACCCTCCCGAACCACACTAGCAAACCTGCCTGCAAGGATATTGGTCCCCCTCGAGTTCAGGTGTAACTCATCCACTCTGTACAGGTCCCACATTCCCCAGAAGAGATCCCAATGATCTAAAAATCTAAAACCTTGCCCCCTGCACCAACTCCTCAGCCACACATTCAACTGCCATCTCCTCCTATTCTTACCTTCACTATCACGTGGCACTGGCAGCAATCCTGAGATTGCTACCCTTGAGGTCCTGTTCTTCAGCCTTCTGCCTAGCTCACTAAACTCCCTTTTCAGGACCTCATCCCCCTTCCTACCTATGTCATTGGTACCAACATGTATCATGACTTCTGGCTGCCTTCCCTCCCGCTCAAGAATGCTGTGGACTCGATCAGAGACATCCTAGACCCTGACACCTGGGAGGCAACATACCGTCCAGGATTCTCGTTCACGTCCACAGAACCTCCTGTCTGTTCCCCTGACTATCGAGTTCCCTATCACTGTTGCCCTCCTCTTCTCCTCCCTTCCCTTCTGAGCAGCAGGATCAGTCCCAGTGCCAGAGACCTGGCTTCTGCCACTTGATCCCTGTAGGTCATCCCCCTCAACAGCATGCAAACCTGTTACTGATGAGAACAGCCTCCAGGGTCCTCTGCATTGTCTGCCTGTTCCCTTTCTCTTTCTCTCCCCTGACAGTCACCCATCTATCTGCTTCCTGGACCCGAGAAGTACCTGCTCTAATGGGGATGCACAGCATCTACATATCTCTCTCCCTCCCTGATGCTTCACAGTGTTTGAAGCTGCAACTCCAGCTCATCAACCCTGAGCCAAAGTTCCTCCAGCCTCAAGCACTTACTGCAGACGTGGCCACTGTGCACCACAGCAGGGTCCACTAGCTCCCACATCATGCAGCTGCAGCACATTGCCTTGCCCTCCACCTGAACTATTTTTTCCCTACCTAGCTGTAGTCTACTTAAAAGTTATAACAATAACAGTTAAACCTTACCCTTACTTACCAGCTACTCACCAGTGTTGTTGCAGATGGCCTCCGCCTCTTGATGCTGAAGAGAATAATAGATAAGTGGATTCCACCTCGCCCCGTTACTGCCTAAGCCTGTTGAGCCACAGCCCAATCACTCTGCTGCCTCTCATTCTGCTGCCCACTCCAATGCTGCCCGCTGGATATAGTGGTCCTCTTTTTAAACTATTTGCGTGCTACCTGCTGATGTCATGCACCGTGCAGTCCTGCCCCACTGTTCCCGATTAGAAAAATCCCGATTAGGAAAGTAACTGGAGGGCCTGAGTTATAAGGAGAGACTGGATAGGCTGGAACTGTGTTCTCTGGAGTGCAGGAGGTTGAAGGGTGACCTTATTGAGGTACATAGCATTATAAGGGGCATAAATAAGGTGGATGGATCACTTTCCCCAGGGTAAGGGAGTCTAAAACTAGAGGAGATAGGTTTAAGGCAAGAGGGAAAAAATTTAAATTGGACCTGAGGGGCAGGTTTTTCACATGGAGGGTGGTGGGTATATGGAATGAACTGCTAGAGGAAGCTGTAGAGAGAGATACCATTTAACAGACATTCAGGCAGGTACATGTATAGGAACGGTTTAGAGAGATACGGGCCAAACTCAGAGATATAGAAGTAGATCAGGTAGGCAACTTGGTTGGCATGGATGAGTCAGACTGAAGAGCCTGTTTCTGTGCTGTATAACTCTGTGACTCAATTAATTGTCAAAGTATCACCTCCAACTCACTTTCCAGATAAGAAGCCAGGTCTTAAATGTATCTCCCAGTGGCTGAATTTATTGCTAACTGTGCTGTTTCCCTCCAGGTACATGTGGAGAGTTTGGTGGTGCAGTGGATGCTTTATAGTGGTGGGGGCAGGGTTCTAACATACACTCTTCTCTCACTGAATACAATGGGGGTCATTTAGCTTTATTGAGAACATTTCTCTTCACCAGATTCTCCACACCAGGACCTGAACTAAAGAGTTGGTCAGGAGTAAGTCTGATCTTTCCACTGTGCTGTTTTCCATTACATAGCTGACAAGAAACCTCCAGTGATTGATCCTGAAATGCAGTGAACACACCAGAAAATGTTCCAGCCCCCCAACACCAACACACCTGGCCTCCAATATATCGGTGTGGGAGAATTGTCATGACTCTCATTAATGTTGCACATATTAAGAATAAAACTAATGAGAAGAAATGAAGGGCCATCCCTTAACTGAAGTGAAACTGAGAGGAAGTCAGGGTGTTTTTGACAAATCCATCTGATCAAGGAGCCTTTGAGAGTTAATTATGTTATTGAGGCATTGGAAGAGTGAAATCATTGTGACAGTGCTATTTAGAGAACTCTTGCAGTATCGAGCTAGTAACTGTCAGCCAGTGTAGGCTATTCCCATTGTGATATTTGCTGATCTTATTTAAGAAGTAATTTGAACAAGACATCAGAAATTAAAATTTGCTCAACGCCCCTGCACTAAATGGAAAATGCAGAGACAATGTGTGTAGGCAGAGCAAGTTGTGCTTGCATTTTCCTTTTCTCTCTTATACTACACTCAGGAAGGTACTATTGGTTCTCATTTGGGGTGAAATTTGGTCCGGAATTCACTTAGAGTATTGCAGTTGCCATTGATAGTGGATAGTGAGAAACCAGGGGGCATAATTTCGAGGAGAGGAGTAAGAAAATTAGAGGGGATCTGAGGAAAAATGTTTTCTCCCAGAGGGTGGTTACAATCTGGAAGGTGGTAGAGATGAGCACTCTTACAACACTTAAAAAGTATCTGGTTGAGCACTTGAATTACCAAGCCATGGAAGGCTACAGACCAAGGGCTGGTAATTGGGATTAGAATAGATAGGTTCGAGATGGTTGGCATAAAAGTGGTGGGTAAAGGGCCTGTTTCTGTCCTGTATGACTCTATGACTCCATAACTTTGTCTTTAGGGATGCCATCTTTTAGTGTGTTACTGATATCCTTTTATATAAGTAAACCTGGCATAAAACAGGCTGATAAGCTAGAGCATGTCGATGTTAAGAAGGAGGATGTGCTGGAACTTTTGAAAAACATTTGGATAGATAAGTCCCCGGGGCTGGACAGGATATATCGTAGGATACTACGGGAAGTGAGGGAAGAGATCTCTGAGCCCTTGACGATGATCTTCTGCGTCCTCACTGGCCACAGGAGTAGTACTAGATGATTGGAAGGTGGCAAATGTTATTCCCTTTTTCAAGAAAGGGAGTAGGAATAACCCTGGGAATCCTGAGTTTTACTTCAGTGGTGGGTAAATTACTGGAGAAGATTTTAGACACAGGATTTATGAGCATTTGGAGAAGCATAGTCTGATTAGGGATAGTCAGCATGGCTTTGTGAGGGGCAGGTCATGCCTTATGCGCCTGATTGAATTCTTTGAGGATGTGACAAAACACATTGATGAGGGTAGAGCAGTGGATGTGGTGTCTATGGACTTAATAGGGTGTTTGATAAGGTTCCCCATGATAGGCTTATTCAGAAGGTCGGGAGGCATGGGATCCAGGGAAACTTCGCTGCGTGGATTCAGAATTTGCTTGCCCATAGAAGACAGAGGGTGGTTGTACATGGAGCGTATTCTACCTGGAGGTCAGTGACTGGTGGTATTCTGCAGGGATCTGTTCTGGGACCCCTGATCTTTGTGAATTTTATAAATGACTTGGATGAGGAAGTGGAAGGGTGGGTTCGTAAGTTTGCAGATGACATGAAGGTTGCTGGTGTTGTGGATAGTGTAGAAAGTTATCGAGGGTTACAACGGGACATTGATAGGATGCAAAGCTGGGCTGAGAAGTGGCAGATGGAGTTCAACCCGGAAAAGTGTGAAGTGATTCACTTTGAAAGGTCGAATTTGGAGGCAGAATACAAGGCTAATGGCAGGATTCTTAGCAGTGTGGAAGGACAGAGGGATCTTGGGGTCCGCGTCCATAGATCCCTCAAAGTTGCCGCGCAAGTTGATAGGGTTGTTAAGAAGGCGTATGGTGTGTTGGCCTTCATTAGTGGGGGTATTAGAGCTGCGAGGTAATGTTGCAGCTCTATAGAACTCTGGTTAGACCACACTTGGAGTATTGTGTTCAGTTCTGGTCATCTCACTATAGGAAGGATGTGGAAGCTTTAGGGAGGGTGCTGAGGAGATTTACCAGGATGCTGCCTGGATTGGAGAGCATGTCTTATGAGGATAGGCTGAGCGATCGAGGGTTTTTTGCTTTGGAGCGAAGGAGGATAAGAGATGACTTGATAGAGGTGTAAAAAATGATGAGAGGCATAGATCGAGTGGACAGCCAGAGACAATTTTAAGATGATTGGAGGAAAGTACAGGGGGGATATCAGAGGTAAGTTTTTTTACACAGAGTGGTGAGTGCGTGGAACGTTCTGCCAGGGTGCTGGTGGAGGCATTTAAGAGACTCTTGGATAGGCACATGGATGATAGAAAAATGGAGGGCTACGTGGAAGGGAAGGGTTAGATTGCTCTTAGTTAAAAGGTTGGCACAACATTGTGGGATGAAGGGCCTGTACTGTGCTGCAATGTTCCATGTTCTATAAAAGCCCAGCTTTTGGCCACGTTTCCAGGTGGTTTTCTTGTCAATACAGTCTCTTGATTACTGATATCTCACTCACGTTTTACTTTTCTCTGCTATGCCAACTGTGATCACATGCAGATTCTCCAGTCATCCTCCTGTCACTAAGGAAGAAGGGACTGCAAGCAGATCTGATGGAGATGGTCAGAATTCTTCAGTATAGATTAAACAGAGAGCAACCATTTCCACTGGTCAGAGAGCTGATAAACAGACAGCATGATATTAAGATCATGAAAGGAATAATGGAGGAACAGTTCAAGAAATAAGTTCTATGGGAGTTTACTGACAAAAAGGAACATCACTTCAGAAACACTGGGGAAAGCAACATTTGCACTGTCCCTTTAAGATGGAAGTGGATTATTATTTGCAGTAAAACTTAAAAGGACAAGAGGAATAAGGTCAAGTGGAAGTGCCTTTAATGAACAAAGGAAGTGTCTGTCTCCCATGCTGTGAATGCTGATGATTAAATTAAATCACTTAAAATTTGAAAAATTATTTGTATCAAACTTTGCGAGGCAACATTTTCTAAATTTGTTTGAAAACTTTGATATGCAGATTTGTCCCTTAAAGTTCTTGAAAAGGTTACAGTTAATTAAAATGTTTCACCATCAGAGAGTTTTTCCTTATGTCCATGAGTTCCACTCCTTTCTCTGGATGCCCTTCAGCTCCTTGAGTCTGTTCCATCACTCCATTCAGTCATGGCCCGTCCTCTGCCTTAACTCTATCTGCATTTCTTTGTTTCACGCCACTTAATACCCGTTCCTTTCTCAGCTTTGAAATTTCAATTGACCCCTGGCTCCAGGAGGTATTTTCAGAGAGATAAGGGAGGGAAGGTGGGGGACATGGGAGGGGGGGGGGTGGTGAACAAGGAAAGTCAAGTTTATTGTCAGATGCACAAGTACATGTTTGCACAGCTGCAACAAAAAACTTTCTTGTAGCAGCATCACAGGCACATAGCATCAGAAACACATTCCTGGGAAAAACATAAATTAGCAGCATAAATTATACACAATTATGCAAGAGAGAACACAATTAGAACAAAAAAACCCATAAAGTCCATTGTAGTGCAAAGTGGTCATAATGTTACTATTACAGAGGCAGTGATTAGGGTTGAGCAGGTTGGTTCAAGAACCAAATGGTTGAAGGGACGTAGCTGTTCTTGAACCTGGTGGTGCGGGACTTCAGGCTTCTGTACCTCGATGGTACAGAATGGTAGCTGCGAGAAAATGCATGGCCTGGACGGTGGGTACCTTTGATGATTGATGTTGCCCTCTTGAGGCAGTGCCTTCTGTAAACACTACCGAGAAAATAGGAAGATGAAGAGGGAGGGATGGAGAAGGAGAGAGGGTGGACAGAGAAATGAAGAATGAGATTGTAGAGGGAAGAAGAGAAGAAGTAGCGACAGCTGCCTGTCTCTTACTTTTGAGATACAACATGAGTGAAGGTTCCTTGCCCCACTATTTCAAGATGGGCAGATAGTGAGAGAAACAGTAAAAAGCATGTAGTTGTTGGGATCATATCAGCAGGCATTGCTTGACAATGAATGAATCATGAACTTGGAAGAGAGGATTATGGACAAGGGTACAGTAATGAACCAATTGTTGAAGAAATTAGAGGAAGAGAGATCGAGGAGAGCTGAGACAAAGGAAAAGAATAAAAATACTGTTCAATATTTGCAGTGTGAGCTTACAGCAGGATGCCAGGGTGATGGAGATGGTGATAAATAGAAAACCAGGCAGAGAGTGTGGAATAGGAAAGGAGGACATGAAAAGGCTGCCTTTGGATTCTATCAAACCAAAAGTATGAAGGGAGGATCACACAGAGTGTAAAAGGCAAACTATAGAAATGAGAAGCCTGGCTTGCCAATGTAAGGGAATGGTATGTTTATTGATGCCTACTGGAACCCAGTGGAAGATAGTGGGTGTTGGGTCCACTGTTGCTGGCATACTGGGTGGGGCAAGCTGTAAGGGGAAAATGGGCAAGTTCCCCTTCCCTTGAACCCCCACACAGCACTGCAGATACAGTCCCGGGACTGAACAGAGTGGGGCATTACAGAGTGAGTTTGTGGTACTACAAGGGTTTGCAGATACAGCACCTTGAAGTGGCTCAGGGGACAATCAGCCTAGTCGATGTTACCGGCAGCGGGACAATTGACTGACAATCACATGCGCGGCATGGAGGAGCAAAGGAAAGCGATTTGCTTTGGCACCTGAAGTGGCCACAGCTGTAAATAGAGAGGGTTGTATCCTCCAGGGTCTAAAGAACAAGATGTGGAGCAGCAGAAATGAGTGCTGACAGTCCATTCCCAGGACTAGATGAGGCTCATCAGAAAGCAGAAGAGAGCTCATCGGCACTTGCAGATTGCCAGTGGACTTTGTGTGGGAGAGCTCAGGGAAACAGATTACAAGGTACCCTTAGAAACTGAACATCCTGGTGCATCCCATGAATTAGGCATAAAGCAGGAGACACGAATAATGCAGAAGTGGGAGTTCTCCATTAGCTGGCTCTTACTTAATTCAGACTAGACATCCGTGGTAAGGAATCCGAGGATCATAACTTCAATAAAAATCAAAAAAACTGAAGATGCTGTAAATCTGAAATAAGAAATAAGGAAGATGCTGTAAATCTGTAAATCTGAAATAAGATTTCAGCAAGGCGTTTGATGAGGTACCCCATGCGAGGCTTATGGAGAAGGTGAGGAGACATGGGATCCAAGGGGACATTGCAGTGTGGATCCAGAACTGGCTGGCCCACAGAAGGCAAAGAGTGGTTGTTGAAGGGTCATATTCTGAGTGGACGTTGGTGACCAGTGGTGTACCTCAGGGGTCTGTACTGGGACCCTTACTATTTGTGATTTTTATAAACGACCTGGATGAGGAAGTGGAGGGGTGGGTTAGTAAGTTTGCGGATGGCACGAAAGTTGGGGGTGTTGTGGATAGTTTGGAGGGCTGTTACAGAGGTTACAGAGGGACATAGATGGGATGCAGAATTGGGCTGAGAAGTGGCAGATGCAGTTCAACCCAGATAAGTGTGAAGTGGTTCATTTTGGTAGGTCAAATATGTTGGCGGAATATAGTATTAATGGTGGGACTCTTAGCAGTGTGGAGGATCAGAGGGACCTTGGAGTCCGAGTCCATAGGACACTCAAAGCTGCTGCGCAGGTTGACTCTGTGGTTAAGAAGGCATATGGTGTATTGTCCTTCATCAATCGGGGAAATGAATTTAGGAGCCGTGAGGTATTGTTGCAGCTATGTAGGTCCCTGGTCGGACCCCACTTGGAGTATTGTGCTCAGTTCTGGTCGTCTCACTACAGGAAAGATGTGGAAGCCATAGAGAGGGTGCAGAGGAGATTTACAAGGATGCTGCCTGGAATGTGGAGCATGCCTTACGAAAGCAGGTTGAGGGAACTCGGCTTTTCTCCTTGGAGAGACGGAGGATGAGGGGGGACCTGATAGAGGTGTATAAGATGATGAGAGGTATTGATAGGGTAGATAGTCAGAGGCTTTTCCCCAGGGCTGAATTGGTGGCCACAAGAGGACATAGGTTTAAGGTGCTGGGGTGTAGATATAGAGGAGATGTCAGGGGTAAGTTTTTTACTCAGAGAGTGGTGAGTGCGTGGAATGGGCTGCCGGAAACGGTGGTGGAGGCTGATACGATAGGGTCTTTCAAGAGTCTGTTGGATAGGTACATGGAGCTGAGAAAAATAGAGGGCTATGGGTAAGCCTAGTAATTTCTAGGGTAGGGACATGTTCAGCACAGCTTTGTGGGCCGAAAGGCCTGAATTGTGCTGTAATTATTCTATGTTCTATGCTCAAAAAACGGAAAGTGCTGGAAAACTCAGCAGGTCTGGCAGCATCTGTGGAAACATTAACATTTCAGTTCTGATGAAGGATCCTAGACCTGAAACATTAAATGTTACTTTTTTTCACTGATCAGAATTCTAAGCTAGATCAGACAGATCAGCATGACCTGGTGCAACGCATAACTTCTCTTAAAATGGTCTTGGCAGGCACCTGCAGAAGCAAAGCAGATAATTTCCCTGAAAACTGAGTGATCAATGGATGTTATAAAGTGTGTAAGTTGGAACATGGGAACAGAATTCACCCTGTAGCCTAGAGCCAAGATCAGAGTTTACATAGAAAGTTACATGGCAGAAGGAGGCCTCCATAACTCCTTGTTTTCACCTTAATATCACTGATAAGGAAAAATATCACAAATTTAAAATAACAAATTATGTCAAATAATGTAGTATCAATTCCCACTTCCAGAAGAAGTTTCAGTAAGGTTGCCAGTCTTAACTCATAATGCTTCATCTCTTGTACTTGGAGCTGCGTATAATATTACAAATGTCATTCAACTGGAGACTAATTAAAATTCCAAAAGATTAATGTAGGTTATTGCTTTCAAGATTGGATTTGAAGAACTTCTGTGCTGTTACTTTCAACATTTTAGCCAATTCCACAAGCAGAGTAAAAATTGTTCAAAATTAGGGAATTATATGTTAATGAATATTTATAATGCACGCATTTCATGCACATTGCCACTGTTTCTAGAAGTAATTTTCATTGTCCACTGACTGTGATAATTAGAAGAACTCTTAAACTTTTGCTGTCACTGGAAGGGCTCCATCCTGTTTCAATGTTTTGGAGGTTGGTAGGACAAGATTGAGGCAATTTATAGTGTAGCTTTGGTATGACATTAAAGTTGGAGATCTGTGATCTCCTGCCACAAACATAGGTGTGCCTGAATTGTTTTGCCCGTGGAGGTCAAAATCATGGACAGATCCTAGCCTTGGGATTATTCCAGGCTGCTGCTGCTGATTTCTGCCACACCTCCCAGTCTGCTGATCACTGCTACATAAGGGAGTTCATTCAAGTCTTCAGCCACTATTGCATCAACACACAGGAGCTTGCAGAGACAGCATGAGGATTGGGTATTGTTTGTGGATTGTACTCATGTGGCATTAGTCCTCGAATGTCTTTTCTGACAAGCTCCTGCCACAAGCACCTGGGATTATAGCCTTGCTTGGGCTCTGTGGCCCCAAAATCAAAGAAATGGCTGCCTATTTTTTGCAGCATTTATTCATTAAGTAGCAACATTTCCCTTTAGCTGGAATAGTGCAGTTTGTATTTTGATATGTTACTCCAAGAGCTGTTTGCAGAGATCACAGCTGTGAGGACAAGTGCCAGCAGCTATGAGAACTCACACAAGTCAGTAGAGGGTGCCACAGTGAAGCTGATACAGTGAAACATTCTACAAGAAAACCTCTCAATGCCATGAATGAACCTTGCAATTGAAGATCTCAATCTTTAGGGAACTTGCACAAATAGTGTTATAGTGAGCCATGAAGGAACTTTAATGTTGATATATAACAGTGAAGCAATTTTTCCACACGCTGTAAACGTTTGGAATCTTTTAACCATTGTTCCAAAGGAATTGTGCAGGTTAAAAAGAGTTACTTTAAATGTTTACTTTGTAATCTAAACATGAGAGAATGTTGCAGATGAGGGACTTGTTACCAGCTGCTCTGCCTCTCAGGCAAACAGTCAACCAATGTGCAGAATCTCTCTGTTCAAGGAGAACAACTCGTTGCTCACATGCAGATCCCTTTGTTCCTGTAATAAGCTGCTCGTGGGTTGCATCCTTCTGTCCACTGGAAGAAGCAATCTACCCACAAGTGGCATGCCACTGCCCAAGGAGGACACCCAAGTTGCTCCCTGGTGGCATGTCTCTGTTCCTTTAGAGCTTCAAGTTACCCCTGTGTGACAGAAAGCAGACTTCTACCAGGATCAGTGGGAAAATGCACTGAAGCGGCAAAGGTCTGCAAGGCCATCTCACCTCCACAGTTGTACAATGGAATGGTTGCGGGTCCCCTACTGGGAAGTGTCAATGGTCTTCTGGCTCTGCACAGCCTCCATCGAGAATTTGGAGACAGACTCCTCTGTGCTCTTGCCATCAGACTTACAGTTTGCTCACTATCTCATTACATTTTTAATATTTTTATATTTTTTATTTGGTAAATTGGTTTATTATTGTCACATGTACCGAGGTACAGTGAAAAACTTTGTTTTGCATGCCATCCATACAGATCATTTCATCACATCAGTACATCAACGTAGTACAAGGGAAAAGCAATAACAGAATGCAGAATATAGTATTAAAGTTACAGAGGAAGTGCAGTGCAAATAGACAATAAGGTGCAAGGCCATGATGAGTTCGATTGTAAGGTCAAGAGTCCACCTTATCGTACAAGGCGACTGTTCAACAGGCTTATAACAGTGGGATAGAAGCTGTCCTTGAGCCTGTTGGTACGTGCTTTCAGGCTTTTGTATCTTCTGCCAGATAGGAGGATCGATATAGATGGATGCTAGGTTAGCAAGGGGGTGAAAGGTCACTGCACCTTGGCAGGAATGCAGAATTGAAATGAGATTGCAGTCTGATACTTCAGGATTTTCTGAATCAGGGTTGAGTGGCTGACTGATGTACTCCTGCGCCTAATGCATATGCTTATATGTGAGACAGAAGGAAGTGACACTTGAAAAGCAGGATAAAAACTGCAGATGTTGGAAATGCGAAATAAAAGAGAAAATGGTGGAGGTGCTCAGCTGGCAGTATCTGCAAAGAGAGAAACAGAGCTACCATTTTGGGTAAAGTGACCTACCATCTGCACTAGGATCTCATGAAAGGTTCTGACGGAGGACCATGGACCTGAACCATTAACTCCGTGTCTCTCTCCAGAAGGGCTGCCTGTTCCAGAGTGAAGCCATTACATGGGGCTGAATTTTAATGCACCAGAATGCATATGCTTGGGAAGGGGTGGAGGTAGAAAAAGACAGGTAAGCATCTCCCTTGGCTGAGGTGAGCTGAACATTTAATTATTCAGTTGCTGTGGGGTAAACATGGCTTTTGCAATGGAACTGCAGGCCCACAAGTAGTGCAACCAGGGAAGGCTCCATAATTGTGATGAAAGGGACTGTAGGCATCACTGTGATATAACATAATAAATATAAACCTCACAGCTTCTGATGGGGCATAATGGACCTGAAACATTAACTCTGTTTCTCTCGCTAGAGGAGCTGGCTGACCTGCTGAATATCTCCAGCACTTTTTGTTTTCAACTTTGGAAGTTAGACTTGCAGTTGTAACACCTTTCTGGTGCTGGAGCAGCACAGGTGGTAATAAGAGTGAACACTGTTCATCAAATCAAAGGGTTAGTTGAATTTGCAAAACGTTAATGAGCAGATCAATCTGCTTATGGATCGCACTTGTTCTTGATGTTATTTGGAAATCTGTGCACCCCCACCCCCCCACTCATTAGGAGCAGGATAGTCTCCTCCATCAGGTCGTACATTGTGAGTCCCACTCACGTGTAGGTGGCCTCCCTCTTGTTTCTCATAGTCTTTGTTCCAGGGGAGGAGATGAAGGGCATTGAGTAACCTCTTCATTCTCTTTTATTTGGAAGCATGACTATGGGGAACATGAAGGGGTAGAATGACGATGGTGCGGTGAAGGCAGGGTGCTGCAGGAAGGTGAGACAGTTATGAGTTGTGGATGTAGTCACGGTTTCTATGCATGTTGATCATGAACTTCCTAGTGCATTGACCCATTGTTCAGGGATTCTGTCTTCTGGCCAACACGTTTCCAGTCACTTTCAACCAAGCTTTACTAATTGTGGCCCTGGTGGCGCGCGTGCGCTCTCTCTCTCTTTCTCTCTCTCTCTCTCTCTCTCCCCCTCTCTGTCAGTTTCTCTGTATCTCTCTCTCTCTCTCTATCTATCTCTTTTTATCTCTCTATATCTCTCTCTCTATCTCTCTCTCTCGGTCTCTCTGTCTGTCTGTCTCTCTGTCTCTCTCTCTCTCTATCCCTCTCTCTAGCTCTCTTTCTATCTCTCTCTATCTCTCTATCTCTCTGTCTCTCTTTCTCTCTATCTCTATTCTCTCTCTATCTCTCTCTCTACAACACCAGTACATCAATATCCTGTTGTGTGTTCTCTCCCTCTCCCCTGTTACCTCTCTATCCTCCCTGGCAGGATTTTTGTGCTGTTTAGTTCCATTGGAGAATGTGCCTTTCAGGGATGTTGGCTTTTTGTGTGCGGCAAGGTTTTTACAGAGTGGTGGGTGCCTGAAATGCGCTGCCGGGGTGGTAGTAGAGGCAGATACGGTAGAGGGGTTTAAAAGGCTCTTAGATAGGCACATAGATGTGCAGAGAATGAAGAGATCTGGACGTTGTATAGGCAGAAGGGATTAGTTTAGTTAGGCATTAAATTACTAGTTTGATTAGTTTGGCACAACATTGTGGGCCGAAGGGCTTGTTCCTGTGCTGTACAGTTCTGTGTTCTATGTTTTGTCATTAGTGCACACCAAAATATTTGAGCTAAGCTGAGCAATGTCCTATGAAGGTCCCATTTTAGTGCATGCATGTTCAAACCACCCTACCACTGCTTTAAATGGCTTTTGGTCAATTTCATGACTTTTCACATGGGACCTGAAAGGATGTTAGCACTGAACTGTGGCACAGAAAGGATGTTAACACACCAAAAATAGGGGCAACCCAATTTCCTGGCTCTTACCTGCTCACAACAATATAGAAATATTGCACATATTTTGTTGACTTTGTTCACAGGGTCAGCTTGCTTGATTGAAGCAGATGTACTTAAATGTTGAACCTGTCTATTCCAGGGCAACCTCCACAGGCCCTCCATTTAGAAGTTGGAGCACTTTTTAGTTCTTCAATATTTTGCTTTGTTCTTGACAGTTCACTATGTGACATGGATTGCAATTGAGCAGCTGTGTATCTTGCAGTGACTGAGATCTCAGAGCTGTATATTAGTACTGTATTCCTGTCAGTCTGATTAAACTGACAGATTCTGCTCTTCCACATCTGACTTGTCTAATTTTAATGGTAATAGATTATTGACTAGAAATTGATTGAGGAGCTCAGGCATCCAGGGTGAAGCCATTACACGGGGCTGAATTTTAATGCTCCAGAATGCATGGGTTTAGGAAGGGGTGGAGATCGAAAAAGACAGGTAGGCAGCCCCCTTGGGTGAAGCGAGCTGTTCATTTAATTGTTGAGTTTTACTGTGTGGTAAACATGGCTTTTGCAATGTAACTGCAGGCTCACAAGTAGTGACACCAGGGGAGGCTCCATAACATTGATTAAAGGGGCTGTAGGCATGACTGTGGTATAAGCTGATAAACACCAAACTCGTAGCTTCTCTCTTACCACTTTCCGTGAAAGACTTTGTTCACAACTGTCTGCCCACAAGTGGCATCTTTTACACTGCAGGGATAACTTGGATATCCCTGGAGGCTTGCAGGTCTCTGATATGTATGTTGAAGCCCTGATTGGTCTGTGTCAATGCTGCTTGTGCTGTATTACCCGGGGCTTCAAATGACGACTGAGATTATCACCAGCAGTACCACCAGCAGAGACAGAAGCAGTAACACCATCACCAGCTGGAGCTGCTCCAGCAGAGGTGGGGTTAGCAATCCCAGCAAAGATGGGAGCAGAGAGGCTTGTTGGGGGGAAGGGAGGAGGGTGCTGATTGAGATTATACAATTATGAGATGCATAGATAGGTTAGATAATGGGAAAATTTTACCTCCTAGCAGAGGTAGCTATAACCAGAGGGCAGATGAGGGAGAGGAGATTTAGAAGGGATTTGAGGGAGTTAAAATCTGGAGCACTGCCGGAGGTTGTGAAGGCAGATACTCTCACAACATTCAGGAAGTACTTAGATGAGCACTTGGTATGCCAAGGTTTAGAAAGCTATGGACAAAGTGGTGGAAAATGGGATTAGTATAGCTTGATGATTAGCATGGACAGGGTGGGCTGAAAGGCCTGTATTAGCAAAGAAAGACTCTGTTACTCTGTGAGGCAGTGCTGCAAGTTACCAGGGATCCCATTCACAACCGCCATTGCTCAGCATCAGTTCCTATCTTTACCATTTAGCTGAAGTGTAAAGGCCATCTACCAGTAGCCAACAATATGCAAGGCAGGAAAGTAGTGTGTAGAAATAGTTTGTGATTCAAAATTAAAATAGAAATGCAACCTCTTGATTCTGTGTCAAACAGCTAATGTAACTATAAACCTTTCCCATTGCGGCACTTTGAAATGGTGCATCAGCTGTGACTTTAGTGGAAGGCAAGGCTGCATAGCCTAATCCCTTTTGTGTCAGAAAGAAATGGAAAAAACAGTCACTTGTTCCAGCAATGGATGCGGTAAAGAATAAAATAGAACTGTGAGCCATAAGAGCTTTGAGACAGTGTTGTTGTAGAAGGAAGTTAAGAGCATACATGTGCTGACACATGGCATTGAGCATGGATCTGGTTGTCTTCCCTCTCTGATGGGTGCACTAAACTAACTTTTAGCATTATATCCATGTTCCTGCTACTCACTTCTATGGCAACCTAAGTTCCTTTGTTTCACTGCTCTTTTCCCAAAAACAGAGAAGAGCATCTTCCTGCCAGGCCTTAGACTCCCAGCATCATGTCAGGGAGAAGGGAGAGCCTCTGCTTGTCTGGACCCTACTCTATCAGTCCAAATCCCTCTATGGCAGTGGATTAGCTCCAAAGGAGTATCCAACAGTGGGAAAGATTGGGAGAACTCGCCTCTCAGCTCAGAGTCAGTGTTCACACAGCAACAGGGACCACTGGGGAGCTTTATCCCATTCTGAGTTCGGGAAGGCAAAAATTCTCGCCCAGACTGTTGTGATATTGAGAGCAAATATTTTTCCAAAGCTGGGGAAGAGAAATCAAAACAGGAGGAGGCAGAATCAGAGGTCTCGATGCAAATTTTTGACCTGGAATGTCGACACTTCCTTTCCCCCCACAGATGCTGCTTGACCTGCTGAGTTCCTCCAGCAGATTGTTTGTTGAGGCAGAATCACCCGACTTGCTCTTCATCTTCTACCAGACACAGTATTCACCACCTCCTTCACTGTGTACTCTGAGGAGATACACACAAGGATAAAATGCAATTCCTCTGGGTTATGTTCCTGCATCTGTCTCACGTATGTTGGCGGAATATAGTATTAATGGTAGGACTCTTGACAGTGTGGAGGATCAGAGGGATCTTGGGGTCTGAGTCCATAGGATGCTCAAAGCGGCTGTGCAGGTTGACTCTGTGGTTAAGAAGGCATATGGTGTACTGTCCTTCATCAATCAGGGAATTGAATTTAGGAGCCGTGAGGTATTGCTGCAGCTATATAGGTCCCTGGTCAGACCCCACTTGGAGTATTGTGCTCAGTTCTGGTCGCCTCACTACAGGAAAGATGTGGAAGCCATAGAGAGGGTGCAGAGGAGATTTACAAGGATGCTGCCTGGGATGCAGAGCATGCCTTATGAATGCAGGTTGAGGGAACTCGGTCTTTTCTCCTTGGAGAGACGGAGGATGAGGGGGGACCTGATAGAGGTGTATAAGATGATGAGAGGTATCGATAGGGTAGATAGTCAGAGGCTTTTCCCCAGGGCTGAATTGGTGGCCACAAGAGGACATAGGTTTAAGGTGCTGGGGAGTAGATATAGAGGAGATGTCAGGGGTAAGTTTTTTACTCAGAGAGTGGTGAGTGCATGGAATGGGCTGCCGGAAACGGTGGTGGAGGCTGATACGATAGGGTCTTTCAAGAGACTGTTAGATAGGTATATGGAACTGAGAAAAATAGAGGGCTATGGGTAAGCCTAGTAATTTCTAGGGTAGGGACATGTTCGGCACAGCTTTGTGGGCCGAAGGGCCTGAATTGTGCTGTAATTATTCTATGTTCTATGTTCTATGTTCTATGTAATGTGCCCTTATGGGCAAACTTAACGTTTAATTGAGCTGTTTGATCTGCTTTAGGGCATCAGATCCAAACTTGCCCCAGTCACCTAACACTCACTTTGCACTGAGAATTAATCGGGAGCAGTAGTTCTGGTTGATGCTTACTGTCTCATGCTGAGTGACATTAAATCCATTTGTTGTGCTTCTTACTCTTACAGGAGTTGAGAAGTACAGGGCGGTCATTGAATCTAGGAACCTTCTGATATGCACCCCTAAAATTGGAACTTTGCAATTGATTTTGTGCATTTTGAGTCCGTTTTCTCAGCTGCATCATCACTTGCTTTCTCTGACCAATGATCCCTTGACTTGAATGGTCTTTATAGTTGGAACTCATAAAACTTTGTTTAGGGAGTGAGATGATTGGAAAAGCCAATTTTAGGTTTAAAATCCGTTTGGCATGATTTGCTTCTATTTTTCTCTAAGGTGTTTAACACAATCCACATCTAGCGTAGCCTTCAGATTTTTAGCATAATTACATCTGTATCTCTCCCCCCATCTATTTGTCTCCACCCGTCTAATCTTTCTATCCATTTGTCCTTGCTCTGCAGTCATTTATCTCTCTGTATGATCATTAAATTAAGAAAACCAGGAAACTCCTGTGGATAAGATTGAGCAAGCCAACACAGAAAAGATGTGAAAGGCAATGCAGGTTAAGTGTGCGGTGCAGTCAAAGTCAGGACATGTAGCTTTGCTGTTCAACCGAGAATAAATTAAGTCAAGTGTATTAGATAGGAATGGGAATGTCTATGCCAGATGGGATGCCGTATGAGTCTGGGAAAGAAGGCAAAGCACCACGTTGTGCTCTCAGTGCTGTCTAACCAACATTCTGTTTCAGACAACTAAGAGGTTCCAACTGAAATTATTAAAATGGTGCTCTCAGTTCCTTTACCCTTCTACAGATTTTCTGCTTCTGTCCCACTATATTGAACAGCAGTCTGTATATTTGCACCAAAGCAGCAAACTCTTAACAGCATAATAGAAAGTGTTTCAATCATAAACAAAACTAACACTGAGAAATTGGATGGCACAATGGCACAGGTGATAGAACTGTTTCCTCACAGCTCCAGTGACCTGGGCTCAATCCTGACCTCTGGTCCTGTCTCTGTGGAGTTTGCATGTTCTCTCTGTGAGTGTATGAGTTTTCTCCGGGTGCTCCAGTTTCCTCCCACATCCCAAGGACATGAGGGTTGGTAGGTGAATTGGCCACTGTAAGTGTGTAGGGGAGTGACAGAATCTTGGGGTAGCTGATGGGAATGTGGGGAGAGTCAGTTACAGGAAAACATTCCATATTTCACGGGCTGAAATGGCCTCCTCTCTGTGTCATAAGAAAATGTGGAAAAAATAAGTGCACGGACAGAGAATTCATCTGGTTGTTTTGCAGATTGAAATAAAACCAGTTTGTCTTTGAATGCATTCATAATCCTTTCCTCCACAATACCTGAGCAAGTGTCCCTCTCCCTCCCCCATACAGTCTCTCATTTCCAAAGCAAAAGTTTCCAATTTAACACAAACCTTTCACACCCTAATATCTTTCAATAAAAATATTCAATATTAGGTTTGATTAAATAATGATGGGAAAGGAATGTGGACTTACAGCAGGTAAGTAATACTGTGTTTGTTTAGTCACTTGAGGGATGAACAACATTGACTGGTTTCACTGCTCTGTCCTGTATATCCTGCCTCAGAGCTCCAGAGAACTGGGTTCAATCCTGATCTCAGCCACTGTGTGTTTGATGTTTTATCTGGTGCTCCAGTTTCCTCCGACATCTGAAAGATGTGCTGGTAGATTAATTGGCTATTGCAAACTACCCCTTTCTGTAGGTTAACAAAACAATCAAACTGCAGTTGATAGGCATGTGTGTGAGAGAATGTGTTGTATGGGTACAGGGAAATAAGGAGAGGGAGAATGGAACTATTGG
Organism: Pristis pectinata; assembly: GCF_009764475.1. Taxonomy (NCBI): domain Eukaryota; kingdom Metazoa; phylum Chordata; class Chondrichthyes; order Rhinopristiformes; family Pristidae; genus Pristis; species Pristis pectinata. The sequence goes on along the minus strand of NC_067407.1, from coordinate 124,718,100 downwards.
GATGCCTCCCCTGGAAGCATCCCAATGGACTGAATGGCTTCCTTTTGCATTGTTATAAGTATGAGGTGAGATATTACTTTGTAAGAAGATCAAGAGAGATTTAAGCCCCAAGAGTTTGTTGTGTGATTATAAGCACCTGAGAAGTTCACATATCCTAGATCATTGCTTGGCGAACTAACATTATACAAAGTTATTTTAAGGACCAAAAACAAATTGATAGAAGAACTCAGCAGGTCAAGCTGCATCTGTGAAGGCAAAGGGATGGTTAAAGTTTCAGGTCGAGACCTTGCATCAGGACTGTGAGTGTAGAGAGGAGATAACCAGAACGAAGAGTTGAGACGGAGGAGTGAGGCAGGGCTGACTAGTGATAGATTATTTCAAGGCTTCTTTCTGACCAGGTTTCAATGAAATATTGTGAAGATTTCTTTGTCACCATCAGGTCCCAGAGCTGCAAGTGAAAGCTGCTAGTGTTTAAAATCAAGACTCCCAAGTCTTTCAGTAAAATCTCAGTCCCTCTTGTGGAAGCTCTGTTGTTTGGAACCTAGAAATAATAATTTCCCTGGAACCATTCACCAGTCCTCTTAACAAGGTAATAGCTTCTGAATCATCTGTGTCTGGCCTCAAGAGTCTTTTTAAGTTTTGAGCATGTATATTGGTCTGACAGTCCCAAGGAGGTGTTATTTTGCTGGCGTTCTATCTTGTTCCTCATTGGACGTGGAAGTCACTGGCAATACCATCAATTGTTTGTCCATCTCTGATGATTGCCCCAAAACTGAAAATGAAGTTAACAGTCAACACATTGGTAGGTGTGGAGTCAGACATAGGCCACTTTGGATCAGGAAGAGAAATTTCCTTCCTCGAAGAATATGATTGAAATAAATCTATTTTTACAACAATCTGGTAGTGACATGGCTACTGTTACTAACGGTACCTTTTTAAGTGGTGATGTGCCTTTTCAGTTTCAGAATTATATAAGCATGTGAAATTAAATTCTGGGGCTACCATGGTAGGATTTAATGTCTCTGGACAACATCATCTCCAAGTCTCTGGATACCAGTCTGGTGGTTTAACCACTATGCCACTGTATTGAGAGTGTGGTCTTTCTGTTGCCACGGTAAACTGGATTTGTTTACAAACAGCTGGGAACAAAACTTGCTCAAACAGCATCATCTAAAATTAGATTGACTAGTCATATATCTTGCTGCTGTATATGGAATCATCTGTTTAATATGTACCTTTGCAGAGTTGTCGATACTATTATTCAGGCATTTGAGTCATAGATCATAAAGTCAGTACAGAATAGACCATTTGGCCCACCAAGTCCGTGCTGATGATCAAGCACCCACTTACATTATTCCTACACTAATCCCATTTTTTTTTCTCCCTACATTCCCAACAACTCCCTCCAGACTCTACCACTCACATACAAACCAGGGCAATTCACAGTGAGCAATTAACAATTTTGGGATGTGGAGCATCTGGGGGAAACCCTTGGGGTCACAGGGAGAACGTGCAAACTCCATACAGATAGCAGTGGAGATGAGGACTGAACCTAGGTTACCAGAGCTGTGGTTGTGTAATTACTTCCAGATTCTCCAAAATCAAACAAATAACAAGTTATGTCCATTCCTGAAGCCCATACAGTTAACCAGAAAGTGCTGACCTCCAGCAATAAATCAAGCAATTATTTTTTTTTCCTGTCCACTTTTTGCTCCACTTCTCCTTCATTACAGTCATAAATAGGACATTGGGTGAACCAAACTTGGTGCTGGTTAGGATCAGGCAGCAGAGCCTGAGTGAGTTAATGAGGGGGGGTGGGGTGGGAGATGGGAAGATGTGCTGGGAAAGCCAGGTCTGGAGGTAACAAAGACAGTGGTGTCTGTTTCAGCTGCAGACAAGCTGAAGCTGTCAATATATTTGGCAAAATATGCAGAAGTTTCAGAAATGTGCTCCCAGAATCAGATGTGACATCAAGGTTAGGTACAGTCTGGTTATCTTTTGTTGGGGAGAGAGCTGGAGTCAAAAACTAGGGAAGGAATTTGTGGTGCAAACCAAAGACATTGGTTTCAGACTTACCAATGTTTAATTCAAGGACATTTCTGATCTTCCAGTGCTAAGTGGTGGGCAAGATGTCAGACAGCTTGGAGACAGTGGACGTTTCAAGAGAGATGAAGGTCAGATGAAGCTTGGTGTTGTTGACATGAATCTGGAGCCTGACTTACTGCTATTAGCTGATGTCTGTTCCCGGGGTTTGAACTTACACTGTCCTGTTCATCACTCTGTGCTAGATGACTGACAATAACCCTGATGTAAGGAATACCTTGATTTCAAAATCCTTATCCTTGCTTTAGGTAACACTTCATGATCTTTCCCCTTCTAGTTCTTGTAAGTTCCTCTATTGTAAATTCCTCTATAAAGTCCTACTGATGTACAAGATACCTTCACCCTTTAAATTCTGGTCTCTTGAACTATTGGTGGCCAAGCCTTCAGCTGCCATGATCCTAAGCTCTGGTGTTCCCACACTAAATCCCCTTCCTTCCTTTATGGTGCTCCTTAAAACCATCATTCTCATCAAGTTTCTTGCTGTGTTATTAATTGGCTTAAAGCTAATTGTTTGCTGGTAACACTCCATTCAAGCACATTGGGAACCTTTGTGCTGTGTTAAAGGCACAACATTGATTTTTTTTTGTTGATAGCATTGATGAGATAAATTAGAAATAGGAATGAGCCAGAGATGTATCTTTTGAGTACTCATAACCTAATTCATGGATTACGATGCATGTAATAATTGCAATTTTTTCAACCATTGTTATATTTACTGCAAGTAAGAATTTAGCTTCCCATATGATATTTTCTTCAACAATCATAAGCTAAAGTTTAGATACCAGGCAGGAAGTAGTGTGCTTCTGATGTCATAATTTATTGCATTAGGGAATCCACCTTCCTTATGGCCTATTACAGAACCAATGGTTCATCCATTTTACCTCCAGCTTGTATATCTGAGCCATACATCACTGCTTATTACCATCAATAAAAAAGAAAAGGTGATTACTGAAAATGTGTTTTCTCTTCAGGCGGATTTCAACAGCACCAACAATGAAATCTGTGGCATTTTGTTAACAGTTGAGTACAAAGTAATTGAGCATCCATCATTGTAGCAGGACACTTACATCAAACTTTTCAAATTATAAATTCAAAATTGTCTGCTAATGTCAGATATTGGAAGGAAGATGATTGGAAACTGAATGGGGTCAAAGATCACAGCTAACATCTGATCTCTAATTGGAAAAATCATGCTTAATCATCTTTATTGGGCTTGAAACTGGGAAATGCTGGCAGTTGCTGGCATTTGCTTTCTGTACCTGTTAGGAACTTCATGCTGGCTGAGCCCTTTTTGCAATTCCTTGGCTGCATTCCGACCTAGGATTCCACATGGAAGTCCAGCAGCAGAACATGGACTTGGTAAACTCCCCAAGTAGTTACACTGGAGAATGTGCCTGGTGACCCAATGCCAGGTTAGACCATTCGTTGAGCAGGAATGGCTGTGTGGGAGTCAGGAGACTTACAGGTAATTTGCATTTATTAACTAATTTTTCTTTAATATTTTTAATGCAGTAAACTTTTTATTTAACTGTAAGCAATCCATTTTAAACAGTTTTTATTATTTTAAATGTTTTAATAACTAATTTGAAATAATTTTAAATGTTTCTGAATATCAGCAATATTCAGTGACATCCATATCCAGTGACATCTATGGTTAACTTGACAGTCAGCAAAGCTGGGAGACACAGGAGTCTGCAGATGATGGAATCTGGAGCAACACAAAAAGCATCAGTGGGTCAGGCAGCATCAATGGAGGAAAATGGACAGTTGACTTTTCAGGTCGAGACCCTTCATCTGGACCGGAAAGAAGGGAGAGATAGCCAGTATTAAAAGGTAGAGAGAAGGAGTGGAACCAGAACTGGCAGGTGATGAGTGGATCCAGGTGAGGGGAGTGATAGGTAGATGAGGGCGGGAATGATGTCAGAAGCTGGGAGATGATAGGTGGAAGTGACACAGGGCTGAAGATGACGGAATATGATTGGAGAGGATGTTGGAGCATGGAATAAATGGAGGGAGGTGGGGAGGGGAACTGGTGGGAGAAGTGTGTGGGTGATGGGGAGACGGAGAGGGAGAGGGTTGAGGAGGGGAAAGACGTAGAGTGGAAGGGGCCAGTTGGATCAGGAGAAGACAGAAAGAAAGAGAGGAACAAATAGGGGAAAAGGGAGAGAGGGGGAGCGGTTACCGGATGTTTGAGAATTCAGTGTTCATGCCACTAGGTTGGAGACTACCCAGGTGGAATGGAATTCTCAAACTTCTGGTAACTACTCCCCCTCTGTCCCCTTTCCCCTATTTTTCCTTTCCTTTTTTTTTTCTTTTTTTCTCTCTCCTCCTGATCTAACTGGTCCCCTCCACCCTATGCCTTTCCCCTCCCTCTTCATCTACCCATCACTCACACGTTCCTCCCACTGGTTCCCCTTCCCACTGCCTTCCCTCTGCTCCAACATCCTCTCCCATCATATTCCATCATCTTCAGCCCGTTGTCATTTCCACCTATCATCTCCCAGCTTCTGACATCATTCCACCACCCCCCCCACCCCACCACCCCCCACAAACCTGGATCCACCTATCACCTGCCAGCTCTTGCTCCACCCCTTCCCTCCGCCTTTTTATCTTGGCTATCTCCCTTCTTTCTCTCCCAGACAAGACAAAGGGTTTCGACCTGAGACGTCGACTTCCATTTCCCTCCGTAGATGCTGCCTGACCTGCTGAACTCCTCCTGCATTTTTTGCATTGCAGCAAAGCTGGGAAATACCTTTGCAGTTGTAATTTTTTTACTGAGCCATTTTGTGAGTTTGGCGAGTGTCCTGAGCCCAGTCATTTGTTGGCATTACTTTGTGCAGGGCCTCAGCATTTTAGATTTGGGAAGTGAAAATCAGCAACCTGTGAAAGACAAATGTATACTTTTCTGTATGTCAGTAGGCAGATTGCTTTTAGAAGCAGGTTCCAGCCCATTGTTGCCCATATTTAGTCCATTGCTCTTCCATGAAGCTGTATTTATGTTTATGACCTCTGATTTTCCCTGCTTCACACTACCTCCACAATCCTTGAGCATTGTACTTCACATTATAATATCTCAGCTTTTCCAGAACCTTAAGTGTTCAGGTTTATTCCAAGAATTTTTAGCATGGCAAACAATTAATTTTGTAGTAGCAGCTCTTAATTCTTTAAAATATTGATAAGTAAATTGTTAATTGTCTTTCAGATCCATGGGAAAATGTTTCACATCTCTTTAAGCACTCTAGGCATAGGCTTGGACATAGATTTCGCTGTGATGTTCACCCATAGAGTTATCACGACCATGTTTAATTCTGGTCTCAGCAAGTGTCACCTCTCATCAAGAATCAACACTTACTAATTAGGAACAGGAACAGTGGAAAGGCTTCCCATAACTGGAAACACAGGATACTCGGGATCAAGGTACCACTGAATATCAAAAAAAACCTGAAGACACTGGAAACCTGAATGAGAATCAGAGAATGCTGGAAACACTCAACAGGTCAGGGAGCATCTGTGGAAAGAGAAAAAGAGTTAATACTTCTCATTGAAAATCTTTCTTCAGGACTAAGAGAGAGAGAGAGAGAAGATAACATAGTTTTAAGTTGCAGGGAGGATGAAGGAGGGATGGAAGGATTGATATTTCCTTTGTCCTATCTATGTCACCTTCGATCTCTCTGCAACTTAGAACTAACTTGTTTTTTTCCTCTCCAAGGTCTGATAAAGGGTCTTTAGCCTGAAACATTAACATTTTCTCTTTCCACAGCTTGACCTGCTGCGCGCTTCCGGCATTGTCTATTTTTGTTTTATTGCCCTTTATTTCATTCGAGTCGAGTCGAGTTTATTGTCATAGGCACAAATACGGTGAGGTACAGGTACAATGAAAAACTTGCAACAGCATCACAGGCATGTAGATTCAGACAACACACAGAATATAAATTGTACATCAATTATACATAAGTTATACAAGACAATAAAGAAAAAAGACTGTGCAAAATAAGACATTAATGGGAAAAAACACTTAAGAGACAAGTCCATGGTAGTGCAAGAGGTGGTCCCTAGTGTTCTGTTGCTGCAGTAGGATTAGAGTTCAGGTCGAGACCCTTCATCTCGAGTGCAGGTCGGTTCAAGAACCTGAAAAACACTACGATGCTGGAGGAACTCAGCAGGCCTGCTGAGTTCCTCCAGCATCATAATGTTTTTCATTTAGATTCCAGCATCTGCAGCCCTTTGTTTCTCAGTTCAAGAACCTGATGGTTGTAGGAAAGTAGCTGTTCCTGAACCTGGTGGTGTGGGGCTTCAGGCTTCTGTACCTCCTTCCTGACGGTAGCAGTGAGAAGAGGGCATGCCCCAGATGGTGGGGATCCTTGATGATAGATGCTGATGATGATATGTGGGTGTGTGGGATATGTGGGCAAGGCCAATATTTAGTTCATAACTCCTGATGCTCTCCAGAAGGTGGAATTCTTAAATTGCTGTAGTCCCTGTGCTGAAGGTACTCTCACAGCTGGGTGATGAGTTCCGGTATCTTGATCCAGCAGCAATGAAGGAATGATGACATACTAAAGTCACAGTGTTGTGTGACTTGCAGATGTTGGATTCCTCTGAACCTGTTGCCTTTGTTCTTCTACATGGTAGAAGTCTCAGTACAAAACTGGTTACATTTCAGGAATGCTTCATTAGTTGTAAGGCACCTTGGATTGTACTAAGATCAGGAATGGCGCCATATAAATGCATGCCTTTCTTTACATAGATTCATCTCAGTGTATGAATTGAAGGAAAAGTTACAATTCCAGGACTTTGCTGTTTTTACTTTTCTTAATGATAGATGTCGCAGGTCAGAGCTGAGTGTGTAAAGATGCTGCAAAGCATCATGTAATTGTTTTTGATTTCTGCTTCCTGTTCCATCATGAAGAGCAGAATTAATACTTTCTACATTTTTGTCAAACAGGCAACATATTTGAACTATTCTGGGTGAAAAATTGGAGACATAAGGGACCTTCTGACTAGAATTAAGCAATCAAGAGCATTATAGTTCAATTAGAATGACATTTTTGACCACTTAACCATCTGGTTGAAAATTATTTTTTTAACCAAACATGTTCATTGTCAAGAACTATAGATTCAAACATATTCTTGCTCAAAATTTTGTTTTCCTTCTGTTTTGTTCAGAAAGGTTTGGTAAACCTTTCAACCAATGCTGACTATTTGCTTTGTTCTGTGCTGTGGAACGTGCTGAGAAGTATTGTCTGGCTTCGTCAATGTGGCCGTGACTTTGTCACTTGTCTGGCTACTTGCTCTAGACTTAGAGCTGTTCCAACACCCTGAGGGCTTTTCTGAGGTGTTTTCATTAGGAATGCTCCCTCCTCACAAAAGGGAAGTCATATATATACTCGGCTGAAAATAAAATATTTTATCTTACATCTGCCTTTCTATCCTTCCTCTTGCATTTTCATTGATTAATTTTCTCCTTGGCATCCTCTTTGCTCTTTGATGCCATACAGAAAGCATGTCAATGTCCTTACCCACTCAAGACTAAGAATGGTCAGGTGGACTTTACTGGTTGCTGGTACCTGACTATGCCTCCATCAAAAGCTATATCATTTAGTTTCACTACATGGCATAATTCCATAGAAACGAAGAATAAATTACTTGTCAATACAACAATTATTTATTAAGAGATATGACAGTTTAGATGTATGTGCCATCTATAAGTTATTTGTTTACAGTGAAATTTTAAAAAAATCAAGTGTGTATTGTTTTGATTTTGTTGTACTGTGCTTCTTGGTAGCCTTGCTGTTTTGTACTCTGCTAAGGCACAAAGGTTTAATATTCCAGTAGGCGTTGATTGTATTCATCCCCTGCACACTGCACCATGCCTTTGTTGTTTCAGCTGGCTGACAGAGGGAAGATGACAAATTGCTGCATTACGCCTTAGAAACACAACCAGGACTGCCTGACAGTTTATTTATTGGGCTGTGGCTAATTTTATGTCACGAATGGCTATTTCTCAAAATACCTAAGTGAGAAGGGGCCTTCCCTCTGTATTTGACCCAGGCAATAATCGACCTGCAATTATTTGAAGCTGCCATAAAACCGCTAGAGCATTTTATTCCCAGTGGTTTGACACATCTAACCGATCAATCTCATTAACATTGCCAGACTTGATGGCTCCAGCCTTCTTGGACCTCCTTTGATCTCAAATAAAGCTCCCGTATCTCTGTTCCTGAAGCTGCTTCCAGTTTGCATGTACCTCACTTCATGCCCTCAGCATTCTCATGAAACGTGTCCATTTATAACACGGGTACTCTAGTATTGGGAAGGACCTTCTGGCTTCTGAATATACAAGGCTCTAAGAAGATGGACATTGAGAGGTTGTTTCCTTGGCTGCTTAAAAGCAAAACAAGGGAACATAGTCCTAGGATAAGCAAATAGCTCTTTAGGCCTGAGCAGAGGAGAAATTTGTTTACACAGATGGTATTAAATTTTGGGATTTTGCTACCTTCTACGGTGTTTTGCTTGTTGAGTTCTTCAAAGCTGAGATCAGCAGCATTATTGGATGCCGAAGGGATCTGGGGATGTAATGATCAGGCAGAGAATTTGACAGATGGGACAAGATCAACTGTGACGTTATAGGAGTACAGAGTGGGTTTGAGGGAACCCAACGCCTAATCCTTCTACATCTTATGTTGAATAAAAATAGAAAATGCTGGAAACATTCATCAAGTTCAGCAGCATCTGTGGAAAAAGAAACAGTCGATCATTTTAGGCCCAGAACCCTTCATCAGAACTGGGTAAGAGAGAAAACAAGTTAGTTTTCAGTAGCAGAGAAGGTGGGAGAGGGGTGGGCAGAACAAAGGGAATATCTCTGATATGTCAAGACCAACTGACTGAAAATGGCAATTAGCAGCCTATAATGTTTCTCTGTCTGTATTGTGTGCTGCTGGTAGCGAGATTGTGGGTCTTACCTAGCAGGTCAGTTTATACTAATAGAGAAAACGGAACCAAAATGATGACAAGCAGGCAGAAAGAAAGAGTGAGTTACCTGAAGATAGAGAATTCGATATTGAGTCTGAAACAGGAGGAAGCTTGTTTACTAATTCTAGTACTAAATTCCCCTTGTGCCATTGACATGCGATTAGTCTTTCTTTGAATTTTCTTCTCTTATCTCAAATTTTAGCTGCAATCTGTTTGTCATCTCAAAAGTACTTAATTTGAATGTTATTCATTGGCAGATGTACCTGACTTTGTACCACTGGATAACTCACTAATTTTGCAGACAACTTTGAATCAATGGGCAGAAATTGTTCAAGTATGGATCTCTGATGTGGCATGGGTCAAACATTTAGTAAATGGAAGAGAGAGGAGGACAGAGTACAAAGTTCTGCCTCCACAATAACAAAACTGACTGTTCACCACAGTAGACCCAATAGAGCAGCAATATTCATGCTAGGCAAAAGCTGACTTCAGGTAAGGTTTGCAATCTTCCTGATGGGTAGAGTTGCTTTCACAAATGCCCGTCAGCATGCTGATGCCTGCATTCCTGCTTCCAACTTTACGCTTGAACCCAGAATGATTTTGCATGATTAATCTGCCATCTTTTCCCTACTCAGGAACAAGAAGTCTTGTTGAAGCGATTAAATGGCTTACTGCCAGCAACCCGCATCCAGATGGATGAAATATATTAGCTGTTGCACAACGTTACTTTAACTTCTTGTGTATTCCTTTCAGAAGGCCACATGCCGGCACTGCTTGGGTGGTGTCAGTTGCTGCAGACTGAAAGGAAGGAAAGAAAAATTAACTAATTCTCTTTCATGCAGTGTAGCTTAAAGCAATTTTAATTGGCCAGTTATCGTGGAAGAAGTCATTAAGCTGATTGTGGTCTGAACTGTGGGTTCATCCTGCCAAAGGTATGAAATGATAGATTGTGGGAAGTATTTGTGGTTAGTCCAGTCCAAAGGTGCTCTATTTCATTGTGAGTAAATGCTGGCTAATGCTGATCTCAGTTAGATTTTAGTTCTGCCTTGTCACTTGCAGGGTTGCAGAATTGTGTGTGGTTTATTGGTTCACAGGGAGACAATAACTGCTGTAAATATAACAACACAACAATTTGAAACGTAGGACTCATAACTAATGAAGTGATTTCCCTTTGTTGGATCTGTCAGGTGACTAACAATTGTGGGGGAAGTTTGGTCTTGGCAATGCGTAAGGCTTGGAACCAATAGGAGACCATTCAACTCCTCTTGCCTTCTCTGCCATTCAGTATTGGTATTAGTTTATTATTGTCGCAGGTACTGAGATACAGTGAAATGCTTTTGATTTGTGTGGCATCAAGACACATCATGCCATACATAATTATATTGAGGGAGTAAAAAGAGAACAGAATGCAGAATATAGTGTTGCAGATGCAGAATATAATAAGGTCATGGCTGATCCTTTACCTCAACGCCATTTTCCTGCACTAACTGCATACAAGGCACATCCCCAATTTTGAAACTGTGTCCCTTGGTTCTATATACTTCTGCCAAGTGAAAAAAAATCATCCCGGCACCTATGGTCTCAAGCCTTTTAAGAGTTTTGTATATTTCAATGAGATCACCTCTTGTTTTTCTAATCTCAAGAGAGGATATGTCCAGTGTACTTAAACCATCCCTGTATGACCAATTTGCCACCTCAGAAAACAAGCTGCTGAACTCGCTCAATCATAAATATATCCTTTCTTAAATAGGGAGAGCAGATCTATACACAATATTTCAAGCCCATAATAATTGGAGCAAGAAGTCTCAACTTTTGGATTCAAATCCTCATATATTAAAGACCAACATCCCACTTGGCTTCCTATTTGAAACTCACAGCAGTGGTCATCTGTTTGAACTGGTATAGTTGCTTAGCCAAAGTAAGCAATAAGCCCAAAGTTTTCTGTTCACACTTGCTCTTCTCGTGCACAAAGTTTAAATCTCCTTGTTCTGAGAGGTTATTAAGAGCTCTCTGTCTCTCATTTTTCAAATTACTTTATCCGATTAGTGACCCAGTCATCAACAGACAGACATTAAATTGAGCTAGTAGGTCTAGTTGGACCACCCGTACATCTTTTCTGTACTTTGTACAGCTATTCCAGATAAGGACCATTCTGAGACACAAACTTATCCCTTTGTTTACCTGTTGTGTTTGTAATAAGGCCATGCTGCAGTGTGCTTATCTTATCTTTCCAGACCAATGTGGCTTGGCCTTGGCTAGTTGAGCTCTGTTTGATGTTAAAGCTGTGAAATTAATGTTCTGTTTCAGCATGTTCTTGGTCTATCCCTGACAAAAATGCTGAATCACTACTGCTATATTATATATGCAATAAGTATGTTGAGTTTAATGCTGATGAATGAAATTCCATTAATTTGCTTATTACCAAAATTCCAGCATGAGTTAAAATTCTGACATTTCCAATTCACGTTAAACACATTTGTGTTCCTAGTCAGGGTTAGAAATTGTGGTTAGTGGCAAATCAGCATCACTTTCTGGCAATCTTGAAGAAAGTTCCCCTCAAAAATCTTGAGACGCCTTTGGCAAGAACTTCCTCTTTGTCAATGCCTGCTACCCTTTAGAGTCCTAATAAATCCTTGGCTCCCAACAGTTGTGTTGTCGGCAAATTGACTGAAAAGCCAATCATATTAATGAATTATTGCGGATAGCAAACCATGAAGCAAAATTATAATTTTTAGTCAATATTTAAAACATCATGATTACAGCGTACACATGATTGAAGCAAAAGCTGTAAAAACATTTATTGTTTAAGATGTCTCATGTTTTATAGCATTCAGAGCAAATTAGAAACAAAGAAAATAGGAGCAGGATGAAAACAGAAAATACTGGAAATATTCAACAGGTCAGGCCGCATCTGTGGGAAGAGAAACAGAAGAGTCTTTCACCCGAAACCTTAAATCTGTTTCTCTTCCCACAGATGAGACCTGACCTGCTGAGTATTTGCAGTATTTTCTGTTTCCATTTTAAATTTCCAGTAATTTAAATTTTCTCAATTTTCAAAATAGGAGCAGGAGTAGGTCATTTGGCCCTTCAAGCCTGCTCTGCCATTCAGTATGATCATGGCTGATCATCCAAATTCACCTGTTCCAGCTTCCTCCCTACATCCCTTAATCTCTCTTGCCTAAGAATAATGTCTAACTCCTTGAATATATTTAATGATTTGGCTTCAACTGCCTTTTGTAATTCCATCGGTTCACTTTGTATGGTAGGAGAATTTTCTCCTTATTTCATTTTTAAATGGCTTACCCTTTATGCTAAGACTAGGATCCCCAGCCCTGGACTCCCCTGTCATAAAGAAAATTCTTCCTGCATTTAAACTGTCCAGTTCTGAGAGAACATTGTAAGTTTCTATGAGATTCCCTCTCATTCTTCTAAACATTAGTGAATATAAACCTAATAGACCTTATATGAAAGAATTAGAATCGGAAAGTTAGGTTATTTCATGGTGCAATTGTTTGCTAGACAGTGGTTATAGCTTGGAGTGCGATAAAATTTAATTGCACCAAATGGAACAAAGTAGAAGCTTTTCAGGGTATCTTACTGTGAGACTGGTTTCTGAGTAGCTTAACTGCAAATGGTTTTCTTTGACTGTGATGGAGGCAAATGCAGACAGCACAGTCTTTGGGGGAGAACAGTATCATTGCTGTAACTTTGAGATTGTCCATTGTCCTATGTATTTGCCTAAATCCCAAAATTATTGATAGCTTTATACTGGAGGTTTTGTAGTCATTACCATCACAAACCATTATTTTTTGCTGCAATTAATCTAATGACTACAAACCATTTACGGTCCTTGATAAAGCATTGATTTTACCAGTCATTGTAATTTGTTCCTTGTTTGTAATGAAACTTGGAAGGACTTTCACACTTGCTTCCTATCCATCTCTACTTCACCACCAGAGCTCTAAGTGCAGAGTTGATTTTAACTTAGATCACATTATACTGATCTAACTATTAGAGCCATATAATGTGATAGCAGCGATGACTGGAAATAATAACAGGGAATACACAGTGGTGCTACTAATTGTTAGTATCCATGCTTTGCTTCTGGCTAATTAGGTGACATAGCTCAAATAAAAATAGAATTTTTTTCTGAATATATTCACCCCTTCAGCATTTGAAAATAGCAATGATAGTTTTATATTTCAGCAGCAGATCAGTTCTGCCATACAGCAGCCCCTTGTCATGGCAGGCATGGTAGTGTAGCAGTTAACGTAACGCTATTACAGTGCCAGCAACCTGCGTTCAATTCCGGACACTGTCTGTACATTCTCCTTGTGTCTGCATGGGTTTTCTCCAGGTGCTCCGGTTTCCTCCCACATTCCAAAGATGTACGGGTTAGGAAGTTGTGGGCATGCTATGTTGGCACTAGAAGCGTGGTGACACTTGCCGGCTGCCCCCAGAACACTCTGCGCAAAAGATGTATTTCACTGTGTGTTTTGATGTGCATGTGACTTATAAAGTTCTTATAAAACTAAGTCTCTAAGATGTTGGTTCAGGTTTCCAACCAGAAATGCATTTAGCCAAAGCAAAATAAAATCATTTTTCATTGCCCACATTTGAAACGTGGACCCATTTCTAGAACATAGATACCCAGAATCTGGTCGAAATGCTCCTCAATAAATCCCATTGATGAGAAGGGAAGATTGACAGGTGATTGACAGGTCCCGAAACATTTTCTCCAGTGAAGGAGGAAGCTTTCTCTGTGCAGAACTGTAAGTACAAATCCATGTCCCACCACATAGAGAATAATTTAAATTTATTCTACTCTTAAAATAGTATGTACAGCAATGTAAAATATCTTCCGTGTTCAATATAAATCAACCTAATTGTTCTTTGGTGGTATATACATATCAATTTTAGCCCCAAAGTTATATACATTGCCAAAGAGGACCAGCAAGCCTTCTCTAACCATGCCAATAATGGAACCTAGACAGATCTCACTTCTGCACTGGTATATCATTTCCTTTTTCTCAACTTGTGTTCTGATCTCTGTGATGCTCTTAACTTGATGAACCCTTGTCCGGCCAGAAAACAGCTGAGAGTTTCAAGGTTTGCTTAAATTTACACTGTACTTTGTAAAATTAGTGAAATCTATCTGGCCCATTATATCTGTGCCAACTCCTTGCTGGAACTTTTAACATTAGTTTACTGGATGTGTGTATTGTTGGCAAGGACAGCATTCTTTTGTTCATGCCTAATTGACCTTGAGAAGGTATTGTTGAGCTGCTTTCTTGAACTGCTACAGTCCTTCTGGATAACATACTTACCCAGTGATGCTTACTGTGTATTGATATATCAGCTTTGATGCAATTTAGTGAGTTCCTAGGTCATCTTAGAGGACAATTAAGACAGACAAGAACTTTGCTGTGTGAAGTCATAGGTAAGGCAGACCAGATAAGCACAATGGATATCCTTCCTTGGGGAACATTAGTGAACAATCAAAGAAAAAGACTCCTTTAATTGCTCCAAATCTTTCCTCTGCTTTGTGTATTTCTACATTTTGTCTGTAAAAGCCACAATAGTCTAATCTTCAATCATTTCATCTGGCCCATTATTTAATTCAATAACAGCCATATGCAAGAAGATATTTCTTTCCAAATTGCTTTAGAGACCATTTTGCATTGCTGATCCCTAACCACAGATATCAGAGATAAACTGATTGTGCACTAACTTGTTGTATCTCTCTATGACCTAATTCTTAATAGGTGAAAATGTAATTTGATATACTATTCATGCAGAAGACTTCAAAACCCCGTCATCGACTTACATTTTGCTCAGTTTTCTCCGGTCTCGTACAGCTCCCACAACCCAATTATCTTCCGACAGAATGCCACATCACCCATGCTCCTTTTGCATTACCCAGTCTTCAGTAATATTGATGATTCCTGCTCAAATTTCTTTCCAAGGCCATTCATTTTTGATGTCACTCATGCTTCCTTTGAAAGTTTTATACAACCCCTACTCCACACCCACTCCCAAACATTTCTTTCTCCTTCCTGAATCACAATGATCATTTCGCGTCTACCAGTACAGAGCAAGATAAAAATATGCCTGCAATAAAATTATGAAAACCAATGTTCATTTGAACTTCCTCTCAAAAAGCTGGATAACCAGCTTGTAGATTTTATATTGTGCATTGCAAACATGAACTCAACAGCAGTGCGGAGAAAGATGAATAATAAGAATAAAATGAAAAGAATGCTGATGCAGATGAAAAAAAATGTATGTGGAACAAGGTGACAGACAAGAAGGAAGCCAGAATTCTATCTCCTAAGAGTTCATTGGGCACCTTTATCCTTTGACAGATGATTCATATAAAGGTAACGTTCAAAATAAGAGAAATTGAATTGCAACATTAATAAAAGGAAACTGAGATTAGAAAATGGTGGTAGAGGACAGAGTCAAAATAATAATTCCAGTATTCAGGAAGTAGGTCCCATCTCTGATAATTGGATTTAATCAGCAGTGTATATTTTGCTGTTACTGTGTATGATCCTGTATGGTTACATTGGTTGCCAGCCTACACTTAACTCTCATAGTGCTTATTATTGAAAAGGATTGAAAGTGGTAGGAATCTATACACACATAACAGAAGACCGATAGTAGTACTAATTGAGCTCTTAAAAATTATGGAAAGGTTAAAAAAGATCAATATAGAGAAGATGCTTTAATTTATGGGTAGTCTAAAATTGGGCATCAAAGGTATAAAGCTGTTATAATTAATGCAATAACAAAAGGAATAGTTTTGTATTTTCTGTGCAATTAACCATAGGTTTGCACTATCCTCGGCTTCTATTTTTTATATAAAAGAACCTGCCAATCAGATCAATGTTTAGATGTTATATTTCAGCATCTGGAATGGTGCATGAAGTCATAATGTGATTGTATCATCAGTTTGTTCATTTGTATTGAACTACATACTGAAAATAATGAGGTGGCCCTGTTTCCATGGAATTATTGCTTTGTATAGGATCCTTAGTGTATGCACATTGTGCCTGAACTTGCTGCCAGTCATGGTTGCTGTTGGTCTGTGTAATAAGTACAAAACTTACCTTTTGTGGATCCTCCATTATGATCCAGGGCTCGTAACATTGCCCGAGACAGTGCCTTCACTGGTAGGTCAAACAGATCAGTTGTAAGAACTGTCCATGCCTGCAGTTTAGCCAGCTGTCAAAAAATGGTACATGTTTTTGAATGTTTGTCACATTCAGAAACACACAGACACTGTTTAAAAATCTGTCAAACCATAAATATTTAAAAAATGATTACTTTTGTTAAAAAAAATTTAACCAATTAAAAGCATTTAACAAAACTAAATTATAAGAAAAAGCAGGTATTTAATATTAACCTGCTCTCTAGCAGCCATGTGTGCCTTCAAAAGTGATCAATAAGTGTGTGTCTCCACATTCGCACAGGAATTATAAAGGTTGCCTTTTGTATGGAGAAGTGCTCGCCTTAACCCACAAGATCAAACCCAGCGATGTAATTCATACTTTCTTCCCTTTGGGGGGCACATTTCCTCCAGAGAATGGGAGATACAAAGTATATTCCATAACACATCGTATTAGCAGCCACAGGGCACCAAAACACTGCACTTCTGAAAGGCTTACTGCTGCCCTATGAGTTAGTATTCTCAATTAAATTTCTTGTGTTGATTTCTACATCGAGAAAAAAAAGTATGTGACTTTTCCCCAATGGCTTGTAAAACATAAACTGCAAAATCGTTTAGAAAGTAACATTTCTAAATCCTTTGAACCTCTGCATTCTTCAGGAATAAAATTTGTTTTATGTTCTTTATAAGTCAAGGACAATCTTAGCAGAATTTTTCCATTGGAGAAAAAGCCGAATGGGATACTTGCCCATAGTAATAGAAGCATTGAATACAAGTGAGGAAATGTCATTCGAATAATAATATTACTTTGGCCACAGCGAGAGAATTGTGTACAGTTTTGTTTACAATATTATGGAAGGATAAGTTAGTGCTTGAGAAGGTATAGAGGAGGATGTTGCTGGAGAATTATAATTACGAGGAGCAAGGTTGGGGTTGTTTTTTCTGGAACACCGTAGAGTCTTTAACTGTTCTAAGAGATTCCCTTATGTGCACTCATTTGTTTATTAAACTATAGAATTTTTCTTTATCATTATTTAACTGAGAATTTGTTTCCTGAGCATTAAATGAGCATTATTGCAATATTTCGTGAGGACCTATTCCTGCATTATTGAGTTACATCTCCTGTAATCACAATTAAATAATAACTGTCAAGTTGAGTGCTGAAGAGGGCTGGGGTGAATATTTCTATGGTGGGTTCAAGCTTGACTTGGACTTGAACTTGTAAACCTGTGCCTGCAAAGCAAGTATGGCCACGTTTCAAAAACTAATTCTGCTGCAGCCTACCTGAGGATGCCAATTGCACTGCATAAGTACAAGATCTTTACTTCTTTAAAGAAGAGAATTGCTTGGACTTCCACACTCTGACCCAGTCAAATTAGAAAGATGGATTTGTTTGCACGGTATGGAGCAATAAAGGAGCACCCTCTTAGCATTTAGCTCAATTAGCCATTCTGGGCCAGCAGGTAGCCCAGCCCGAGAGAAGACAGTACACTCAAGGGAAAGGGGTGTTGCCCAGTTGCAGAGCTGATTGCAGGAACAGGACATGAGGTCTTCATAACACCTTTTTCCCAAGCTGCTTCACTACTTCATTGCCAATTCTTGCTGCACAAGGTACGTGTAATAGGATTTGTGTTGTTTGTTAATACAGCAGTGCATAGGCAAAGCAACGGCAGATGGAACTTAATCATGATAAGCGCAAGGTGATGCATTTTGGGAGAGCTAATAAGGCTGGGACATACACAATAAATGGTCAAACCCCAGGAGGTACTGAGGAACAGTAGGACTTTGGTGTGTGTGTCCAAGGATCCCTAAAGGTGGTCACAGGATACTTGCCTTCATTAGCTGGAACATACAATATAACAGGTCACAGTTGAAGTGCAGCACTACTTTCAGTTATCATACTATTAGGAAGGATGTGATTCAGAGCAGGAGCAGAGAAGAGGGATGGAGTATTTCGGTTATGACTGGATGGACTGTGTTTGCTTTCTTTGTAAAGGAGGAGGCTGAGGGTGTATATGATTGAGGTATGTGCATTTATGAGGGGCATAAACAGGATAAATAATAAGCTTTTCCCCATAGCAGAGGTGACTCAGACTAGAGGGCCTAGGGTTAAGGCAAAGTATAGGAGGTTTAAAAGGGATCTGATGAAGAATTTTTCATCCAGAAGGTAGATGGAATCTGGAACATACTACCTGAGGGGTTGGTGGAGATTGAGATTCTCACCATATGTAAGAAATATTTAGATAAGAACTTGAATCATCAACATAAAGGAGGCTATGGACCAAGTATTAGACAATGAGGTTGTGTAAATGGGTGCTTGCTGATTGATGTGGAACCTTTTCTATGTTCTCCGAGTGATCATGTGACTCAATGACCCTTGTTGTATAAAAGTTGACTGTAGTGGTGATCTTCATTGCTTAACAGATGATAGACTGTATTGGTCTTTTATTTGGACTAGATGATGTATTTCGCTCTCAAGCTCCACACTGAACTTTAGTGCAGTCAGGTACTGCTCCTTCACTTTGCCCAGGTAGCATCAGTCTAATGCCCCAGGTAGTGTCCACTCAACACATCAGGCTATCTCCTTCTCCCTTCTCTTCTTCTATCTGACCTCAGTATCCCTGATAGATGCTGCAACACCATGGTCATGGTCATTACACTACACACTGATATCCTGCTGTTCATAATTCTTCCACATTATAACTTTGCTTACAATTTTCGTTAAGTATTTGTGGTGTGCAACTGGATCTCCAGGCTGCCATAGATCATTCACAGCTTATCAGTAGACTTCCATGAGCCATCAATCTGACTTCACACAACTATTTCTGATGAGAATTTTTAAGAATGCAAACAGAAGTAAATGCTGGACAGGAAAGCCAGCTGATCGTCCTAGTTTGTCCCTCAAGGATACAATGCCTTGTGCATTGCATCGACTTGACTGAAATCAGCCATTGAAGATTTTATTTCATTTCTAGAATGGTGATCAATTAACAAAAATATATTTTGATAATTTTCATTCTTGTCCTGCTTCAATTAACAGATGCACAACGCATGGAGCTCTTTATGTAATGTTTTATAATGTAATTGTTGTAAATTGGGAAGGTCCCTGATTGAGTCCTTCATTAAATTAGACTGCTTCACTCCCTTCATTGCTGGCCCACTGCATCTGCATTGTATGCCATCTACAAAATGTGTTGTTGTTCCTTGCCTCAGCTACTAACAGCAGCTTTCAAACCTGCAACCTTTACCACCAAGAAACTTGAGGGCAGCTAGCACTTAGAACACCACCAGCATGCAGGTTCCCCTTCAAGTCACATATGATTCTGACTTGGAGCTATATTGTGCTTCCATCATTCTGGAAGTTCTTCACCAGAAGCACTGAATTAGTTCAAGAGGAAACTCACCTTTAAGATCATTCAGGGTTGGGCTGTTTATACTGGCCTTGCCAGCTATGTCAGTGTCCAAATAAATAAATATAAACAGAGCTCATCTCAACAACAGCATTTCAGGGTTGCTGGAGATGGCTTCAGAACCAACCTCTGCCCACAACAATTTGTATGGTGCACAGCAGAAATCTGGTAAATGAAAGATGATGTTTCTAAGAAATAATTTAGGAGTCTAGACATTTCTAACAAAGTATAGTTCTACTTTCTTCTATCAAATGGCCATTATTTTCAATCAGGTTTTCTTTTCAGTGTAATTGGCAACATAACCAAACCAATCTGGTTCCAATAAATTTGCTGTTTTTTTAAACAATCCAAGCAATTTCTTTAACTCTGCTGCACTAAACTGTCCTAGTGACATTAAAAAAAACATTAAAAGCATCCAAGGAAACCTGCTGAGAGGTTTTCCTTTTGATGATCTGCAAAACTGAAACATTCTGAGGGTCATTTTACCTCCCACAGGGTTGAGTGGATCTCTGGCTTTACTCCCAGTGTAACAGTGGAGAGTAAACATGGGGCAAGATTTAAAACTTGTGCCGCAGATGATTCTATCATTCTGACAGCAACCTGTGTGCTTTCTTTCTTCTGCCCATCATTGACATTGTAAAGTTGTGGACTTATATAATCAATGTATAATATAGATATCAGATTATAACATCAGCATCAGATCATCTACCTGATAGGTTAATTCTGTTACTTTCTTCATAAATGCTGTCTGATGTTGAGCATTTTCAGAATTTTATTTTCCATTTCATTGTCCTGACAAAGGGATTAGGCTTAATGTTTTCCTTGTTTTGCCTAGTACCTGTGTGGAAATTTTACAATCTTAAAGTTTAAGTTAAATAGAATGATAAATGATCCTATTGGCTCATGAATGTGATTTAACAAACACTTTCACAAACTGCTATTCCTGAGAATGTTTCTGGTTTGACAGCAATTTGCTTGAAACATGATGCTTTCTTTCTTCTGAGTGATTGAAATGCATTATAGTCCTGGATATTTCTGAGAGTGGATTTCCCCAATTGATACAATAAAATTGATGATAAAGTTTGTGAGAGTTGTCAAACAAATAAATAAATTTATATCATATTTTTATCTTAGCTGAGAGTGCAGAGTGTGATTTGAAGGGATTATTCAGAGAAATCTTGAGGGCAACCTGAAGACATCAGGCATTGTAAGGGTGTCTGTTGATGACACATGCTGCAATAATGCCGGGGGTCAAAGGATGAATAGGGGTAGCACAGAGGCTTAGCACTTCGCACTTCTGCTTCACAGTTCCTTCACCTGAGCTCAATCCAAGTACTTATCAGTATGGACTTTGCACATTCTACCTGGATATTCCAGTTTCCTCTCACATCTCAAAGCTGTGCTTGTAAATTAATAGGCAATTGTAAATTATCCTTTAGTGTATGTAGGTAGCAAATGATGGACATGTGAGAGAGAATATGTTGCAGGAGTACAGGGAAGTAAGGAGAGGGGGAATGGGATAATGGGATTGCTCTGCTTGGAGTCTGTGTGGACCCAATGGGCTGAATGGCCTCCTTCTGTGCCATAATAAGTAAGGATGAAGCAAGATTGGTGACTTGCATCTATAATGCTTTCATGAACCCTTGTTAGAAATCTAACTTTAGTTAACACCATACACATGGTGCAGTTGTGGAAGGGCTTTATGTTGACGGAAGATGAAATAAACAGATAATTAAGACAAAAGGTCTGCAAGTGACCAAATTATTGACAATGCTCAATGAAAATAAATTTTAATTTTTGACCAGTCATTAGTACTGAGCGCCAGGGTAATTTAAAACAAAATCAACAGAACTTGCCTTAAGGAACAGGCAAGATATTATCCTGTACATATATATGGGAGAAATGCCTTAAAGACTTCAAATCTGTACACTTTAATGAGCTGTATATGATGCACTAGTAATAGGCAGCATAATAATTCAGCAAAACAGCCATCTATAAAATAGATTAACTTAGAAATTGAGGCTGGAAGATCAATACATTTTCTTTTCCTCTGATTCAGTGAAGGCATTGTGGTTTACATTGTGTCTGGCATCTTCACGAAAATCGTGGAAATGTAATTTTATGTCACATTTGTAACATAAATGTAACACTTCCCCTTCGCCCTTAGTACGTGTACAGATGTTAAGTTGTCCATTTGACAAAGTGGGTCTGTATTCCCTATTGAGGAAAAGAGGAGCAAATTTTTTGAGGAAAACCCAGGTCATTCCATTGATTTGATTTGAGTCTGTACAGTGAACTGATAGGGTGCTCCCATAGAGTGTGAGAAAGCATTTGGGAAGAATGAGGCCAAGTTTCAAAGAATTTACCTCTTCTTCATTCTTGTCTGAATGAAACCCATTATTACATTATTCAAAAATGAATAAATGTAAAATTCTACAACTAATAAAATAATGAAGGACACCAAATTCTATGAAGATGAATAATATAACATTGTTCTGAATTTTAATTCACTGTTGCATTTATGAGAAAAATGTGTATCATGGAGATGAAAATGTTGGTGGTCTGATTAGATGACACAAAAATTAGTGGAATGGTAGATGGTGAGAAAGGTTGTCAAATGATATAGCAGGATATATATCTGGGAAATTTGGGTGAAGAAATGGCAGATGGAGGTTCTGGGAGGTCAAATGCAAGAGGATACAATAAATGGCAGGATCTTTAGGTGCATTGATGTACAGATAGATCTTGGGGTACAAGTCCAGGCCTTCCTAAAAGTGGAAACACAAGTGGATAGGGTGGTAAAGATGGCATTCATCATGGTTGCCTTCTTCAGTCAGGGCACTGAGTATAAAAGTTGGGAAGTCATGTTGCAGCTGTGTAAAACTTTAGTTAGGCTACATTTGGAGTATTGTGTGCAGTTCTGGTTGTCACATTATAGGAAGGATGTGGAGGCTTTGGAGAGGGTGCAGAAGAGGTTCGTCAAGATATTGCCTGGATTGGAGTGTATTTGTGTAAAGGAAAAGTTGTTTAAGCTTGGATTGTTTTGTCTGGTGTCTTGGAGGCTGAGGGGCAAACTTATAGAAATACATAAAATTACAAGAGTCATGAGGTTGATGGTCACAGGTTTTTTTCCCAGGGTGGAAATGTCAAATACTAGAGGGCATAGCTTTAAGGTAAGAAGAGGAATGTTTAATGTGGATTTGAGAAGTAGGTTTTTTACACAGATAGTGGTATATGGCTGGAGCGTACTGCTGGGGAGATGGTGGAAGCAGATACAATAGTGAAGATTAAGAGGCATTTTGATAGACACAAGAACGGGCAGGGAATAGAGAGATATGGATCATGTCCAAGCAGATGGGATTAGTTAATGGACAGTGCAACATGCTGGGCTGAAGGGCCTGTGCCTGTGCTGTACTGTTCTATGTTCTACGTTCTATATACAGTATGAACCATTTTTCTTCTATTTCAAATGATTTTTTGCATGATTTAAGAGGGATTTTCATACTGTTTAACTGGGTTGTGTTTTTGCAGACAACTAACATTCTGGGTCGGGGAAGGCAAGTAAAATCTAATCATCACGGATTTCTATTTGACAAAGGAGACGAAGATTTGTGCAAGACAGGACACCACCATAAATCTTCACCAGCTACGTGACGGTCACTGCAGTCTCTGTTCCTCTGACACTGGGTAATATTGTTTTCTACCCTTTCATTCCACTATCGTGTTGATCTCTGGTTAATCAGTCCTGATCTTAATAATTTTATGCTGAAGACACAATGCTTTACCATTCCCTCTTTAGCTACAGCCCTTCAGTATTCATTTTCTTTTCAGCCACAGTCCACTTCTAACCATGCAGAGAGCTTTAAGATATTTTTTTATTCAAGGCATGGTATTAGGAATATACTAAATTTGATCAAGGTGCCTGTTTCTGCCCTACTAACGCAATATAAATGACTATTACTTATTTCTTCTATCCTTCTCACTTTCCTAAATGTAAGCTATTGCATTTAAAGATTTAACTAAATTGACAGGTTAGATGGTTGAACATCTACGTGTTGTAATGTGGACACATTTCACAAAAATGATCCCAGGAATGAATTTCACAAGAATGATCCTGGGAATGAATTTCACAAGAATGATCCTGGGAATGAAAGTCTTAATGTATGAGGAGTGTTTGATGGCTGTGGGCCATACTCGCTGGAGTTCAGGGGATCTCATTGAAACCTACTGATTACTGAAAGGCCTGGATAGAGTGGGCGGTGGAGAGCATGTTTCCATCAGTGGAAGAGTCAAGGATCTGAGGGCACAGCCTCAGAGTAATGGGACATCCCTTTATAACTGAAATAAGGAGGAATTTCTTCAGCCAGAGGGTGGCGAATCTGTTGAACTCGTTGCCACAGAGGGCAGTGGAGGCCAATTCATTGTGTGTATTTAAGGCAAAGATTGATAGGTTCTTGATTGGTAAGGGGGTTAAGGGTTACGGGGAGAAGGCAGGAGAATGGGTTTAAAAAAAAATTCAGACGTGATTGAATGGCGGAGCAGACTTGTTGGGTCGAATGACCTAATTCTGCTTCTATATCTTATGGTCTTATGGTCTAAATTTATAAGTTTATAATGTAGTGTAAGACCTCAAGACACATGTCCTCTCATCTGTGTCATCCATTGTCAGCTGCTTTGTGACATGTATGTTGCTGTTAGATAGATGTGATCCAGCATTTCTCTCACTTTATAATTACTCTCAGGCCAGGAGATTAATAAGGAATGCAGGAAGTGTGTTGGGAACAGCACTGGAGGTTCTTGAAAATGAGGTGCCAACCTGGTGAAGCTGCAACACAGGACTACATGTTTGCCAAAGAGAAAAGAAACTGCATGTAACAGATATTAAGTGATACCTCAACCAACAGATCAAATCAAAACTCTGCACTCATGCTGACACTCACTGTGTCTGGCAGACAAACAGCTAACAGGAGATGGAGGCTTCAAGACAACCCCTACCTCAATGTTGGTGGGGCCAACAAGACAAGGCTGAAGCATGTGCAGCTGTGTTCAGCCACATGTATTGAAGGATGATCCACCTCGGCTTCCTTGAGAGGGTTCCACCAAGACAGGAGATGGTCTCCAGCTAATTCAATTCATGTGACATGATGTCAAGAGGTGGCTGAGAGCACTTGATACAGCAAAGGCTATGGGGCCAGATAACATCCTGGCTGTAGTCCTGAAGATTTGTACTTCAGAATTTGTTATTCCTCTGTCCCATCTGCTCTGGTATAGATACAACAATGGTATCTACTCAACAAGGTTAAAAATTGCCCAGCTCTATCCTGTTCACAGAAAAGCAGGATAAATCTGATCAAATTAATCACCATCCAATCAGTCTACTTTTAAATACTAGCATAGTGTTGGAAGGTGTCATCAACAATATGATCAAGCAGCATTATTCACCAATAACCTATTCACAGTTCAGTTGGCCTAGAAGGAGAAACTTAAGTAATTGGAGAGGAGGGTCAAAGAACAACCATTGCTCCTGAACTTCTGGTATCCCAACACAATCTAATTAGGCTCAGATATTAGCATTTAAAACAGTCGTATGGTTGTGGAAGGAATTCCATGGAAGGCAAGACCAGAGAAACAATTAACCAAAACTGGTGATTTATATGATAATAAACTTTTTGAATTTGCACTCCAAGAATATAACTTCCTGGTTCTGATACTCTGCAAAAAATGTGAATGTTCCTAAATTGGATTTGAGCTGGGCATGGTCACTGCAGTCACTTGATGCACAAATTATGTCTTTTGAGTTCAGCAATGTGTGTCTGTGGCATCACTAATCAAACTATAGACCACAAAACAACTCTCTGCCCTCTATACAAGTTTAGTGATGACATTATACAGATGTATTCCCTAACCTTATGACGACAGGATAGCCAACAGACCTAAGTGGGTTTATAGATGCTGTTCCATCTGTCCTATGAAAAGGGAAGACAAGCTTGAACGAGGACTAAGAGCCCCTTATGGGATTTCAGAAAGATATTCAAGAAACTTTTGCCTTTTACTGTTCAGAAATGTCAGAATTTGCAGCTACTGTCAGAAATGCAGTCAAGTGAAACAAATACTGATGTGGAATGCTTAGATTTCTGGCAGGTTAAATTACACCACACACTGTGAGTGGCCTTGTCGTGGACCAGTTCAGTCAGCCAAGGAACAAGCTGCAATTGGTAAATGTGGACTAAACAGTTCATTACATGTGCTTGCACTTGCATCAAAGCCAAAGCAAAGACATGTTTGGTGTTGCCAATGGAAATTTTATATAAAATGAAATTTTATTATTGACATTTCTTCCAGCTATTTGTTTGTATCTAATTTTACTGAAGGACTTAAACATCATTAAAGTTCCTGTTGCAATCGCCATTCACCTGAACATCAACATAAGGGAAATATACAGTTAGCTTTTTCCAACATAATCATTGCATATTTCGAAAGTAAATCACATCTGTAACTTTCACTCTTGTGTGCTATTTAACATTAAGCTAAAGGCTGCTTGGAAAAGTGATACTGTTTTTTTCACATACCATTTAGTGGAGGAAATTTACTTAGCTCATCTTGTTCCAATTCAGTCAAGCTGAATTATTTTTATTGATAGAAAATTATCATTAGAGTGGACAGTTAATTCTTAGTTTATGGTGAAGCATGGTGTGCAGTAAACTTTTAAGTAAAATTTGATCCATCACATGCATTTCCAAGAGTACTACAAACTAGACTCCTTGGAACATAACCCAGACATTCAAATCTTGTTACATATTTGGGACAAATCAAGGAGCTCTGGGACATGGCTACATATATATGTATATGTGCTTATACAATATTTATGATAATAAGATTCTCAGTTACCCTTGGTCTTAATGTGCATTGAACATGTACTGCAGTAGGGAATGTATCAGATCCCATTGGCATGTATGAATTCTGATCCCATTGGGTTTAGGTGTGTTATTTAATGTCTGTCAGCTAGTATCTGTTACAATAAGTAGGATCAGGACAATGTTCCAGCAGGTAAGTGATATGGGCACCTACTTGGTTATAGTATTCACCTACAGCCTTCCTTCCTCAACCTCTGTTAACCCACCATGGATATAGTTTAACACTATGATCATAGTCTTTTTCATCTAGATTCCAGCACCTGCCGTCCTTTGTTTCTCATGAATATATTTTAATGAGGCTAGATATCTTTAAGGCAAGAATAGGTTTTCAAATGCCAGTAATCCAGTTAGTATTTCCAATGGGCCTTTACTTCTCATTATTTCAAGAAAATACTATTTAGCAGCTAATTTGACATTTACAGTTCATTTCCCACATGGTAAGGAGATCATTTTATTGAGCAGGAATAGTATTTTTAAGTATTTTTGCATCTACAAATCCAACAGAATCATTATCAGAAGAGGTATTTAGTTTGGTGCTTCTAAAGGCCTAAATTAGTGTATTTATGTGTTGAACGCTAATGCAGTTTTAATTAACGTGGGAAATCTGTGCTGATTTAAACAAATTTGTGTATATAAGTTATGCATTGGCAAAAACAGCACAATTATTCTGTAGTCGAGAAATTCCTCACTTTTATTGGGTGAAAAGAAATCCCTGACTCCCCGGCCCACTTGTGTGCAGGTCTTTCCTTCTAATGTCCATCTCTTCCAGTAAGAAAGAGGATAACAATTCCAATGCTTGTGCGGCTCGAGGTGCTCCCTAAGCTAAAACCATCAGCATGTGATTTTAATGGTCACCTCCTCACAATCAGCACTGATCAATTTCAGCAGCTGCACAGGGCATCTGAAATTTCTTGCACTTAATAAGTGTAAATTGAAATATAATGATTGGCACCTTCTAAGCACAAGGAACAAGTCAGACGGGCCCCGCATTCAATGCCATTTTAGGGCACCCTTTTATGGGCTATTAAATTTCTCACTTAAAAATTATGAAAGATGTTGTAGAGAATTCATCCACCATGTGTGTAACTCTCTCCCTCAATCTCCTCTTTAAGTTGGTTCTCAAACATACCTCTTTGGCCCACCTTTGGTTCATCGGCCTTTATATCTCCTAATGTGGCTGGATGAGAAATTATGTCTAACAATGCATTCGTAAAGCACCTTATTACTTCTCCTGCATTTAATATAGTCCTATTGTTGTTCAATTTGCAACCTCAGGCTGAAAATATAAAGCATGTTCATTGACATCTCTGCTTCAACCAATGAATTGGAGATGGGCAGATGTGAACAGGAACATAGTACATTACTGCAAATATAGTTTACTAAGAAAATTCTTTTTAAAAGAATGGAAGAGATGGAAACTACAGCAACTTTCCCTCCATAAAACAGGGCAATGTTTTCACAAAATGCAATGAGCGGAGGACAGTTACACATAAATTATGTGTGCAATATCAATGCCAGTCACTTAAAACACTGGAGTCAGCAAATTTGATTGTTAGAAGAATTACCTAATCATCACAACACTGACTGCTATGGTATTGCCACTTTATGCAGCCAAAAATCTGTCAGATATAAAACATCTGAAATCATTAATTCCCAGAGTTAAACAGGCCTATCCACAGTAGAAATGGCTCCTCCAAATTTCATTTCCCTTTTCTTTTCACCCGTGTCTGCGTGGGTTTCCTCCGGATGCTCCGGTTTCCTCCCACATTGCAAAGACGTACGGGTAGGTTAATTTGGGTTTAAGATGGGCGGCGCAGACTCGTTGGGCCAGAAGGGCCTGTTACCACGTTGTAAATAAAACTTTAAAAAAAGAATCTATCAGCCTCCGCTTTAAATATACCCAATGACTCGGCCTCCACAGCTGTCTGTCTGTGGCAATGAATTCCACCCTCTGGCCAAAGAAATTCCTCCTCATCTCTGTTCTAAAGGGACATCCTTTCATTCTGAGGCTGTGCTCTCTGGTCCTAGACTTTTCCCACTACTGGAAACATCCTCTCCACATCGACACTGTCCAGGCCTGTCAATATTTGGTAGGTTTCAATGAAATCCCCCTCATCCTTCTAAACTCCAACAGGGACAGGCCCAGAACCATCAAACACTCCTCATATGTTAACCAGTTCGCCAAGCCTCTTTGCTTGTCCCAATACTTACATGAAATAATCCACCACAG
The DNA here is from genome assembly GCF_009764475.1 of Pristis pectinata. Taxonomy (NCBI): domain Eukaryota; kingdom Metazoa; phylum Chordata; class Chondrichthyes; order Rhinopristiformes; family Pristidae; genus Pristis; species Pristis pectinata. The sequence continues at coordinate 124,689,300 of NC_067407.1, read as the reverse complement.
CTGAAGCCAGCTTGGCAGACAATTGCTCCCTTGGTGTGAACTTCCATACTTGCCTGCTGAGGTACTGAAGCACGAGCCGTGCTGGAGGTCAGACGACAGTGTATCTGATCTCCCACTCTGTGGCTGGAGTCAGCACCAAATCCTGCAGCAGTTCAATAACACACTGAGCTGAGGGACCAGAAACCATTTGTATCTGCTCACTTATCTTTACCCCAGTCATGGCTGCACAGCTAGCAGGGGTCCATTCATCTGAATGGGTTTGCTAGCCTTCACTAAAAAGCTAAGTGAAGGTTTGTGGTTTGCCTTTTATTATTTCTTTTTAATTCATGTTCATGTTAATATTTCCATATTTCATATCTCCTTATGGCACAGATGAGGCTCATCAAATCTATCTGGACTCACAAAGTAATACCATTCCCCCACTAATTTTCATTGTCATCTATTGTCTCCGTATTCCCATTAACTCCTCCCAGGTTATAGCGCTCACCTACACACTGGGGACAATTTACAGTGGCCAAATTAACCTACCAACCCGCATGTCCTTTCGACTGTGAGAGGACAATGGACCACACAGAGGAGACTCCACTTGATCACAGGGAGAACATGCAAACTCTACATAGACACCACCCAAGGCCAGGGTCGAACTTGGGTGCTGGAGCTGTGAGGCAGCAGCCTGACTAGCCGCACCACCCTGCTACAGCTTACTATACTTAAGTTAAATGTAGCATAAGTTAGAGGTACGTTAACAACATAGAAAAGTCACTTGGACAGGGACATGGACAGGGAAGGTTTGGAGGGATATGGGCCAAACGCAAGCAAATGGGACTAGTTTAGATGAGCATCTTGGTCAGCATGGACTGGTTGGGCAAAAGGGGCTGTTTCCATGCTGCATGACTCCATTAATTGAATTTTCAGATATCTTTATTAGTCACATGTACAGCGAAACACACAAAGCATCTTTTGCGTGGAGTGTTCTGGGGGCAGCCCACAAATGTCGCCATGCTTCCAGAGCCACAACTTCCTAACCTGTACATCTTTTTGGATGTGGGAGGAAACTGGAGCACCCGGAGGAAACCCACGCAGACACGGGGAGAACGTACAAACTCCCTACAGACAGCGACGGGAATCGAACCCCGATCGCTGGCGCTGTAATAGCGTCGCACTAACAGCTACACTACCATGAGTAAGGGCGTCAAAGGTTAGGGGGAGAAGGCAGGAGAATGGGGTTGAGAGGGAAAAAATAAATCAGCCATGATTGAATGGTGGAACAAACTCGATGGGCTGAATAGCCTAATTCTGCTCCTATGTCTTATGGTCTAACTGCCTTATGAGGTGTACAAGGAGGGTATGAAGCCTGGTTCTTGATTGAATTGCTTAAAATGCTTATTCATATTAAATTCCTTTCATTATTTATGGAGAAGTGAATACTGAAATGATCAGTTGGCTGTCTAAAAACTCTGACTTCTGGGGATTTGAGTTTGTCTTCATTCATTATTGCTTGTGCTGGGCACCGCTGCGAGATCCTCACTTGTGGCTTATCTCTGTCGTCTTCAAAGATGGTTATCATTAAGCTATGTTCCTGGACCCACTGCAGTTCCAGCATAATGAATGAGTGAATGCACTGGAAATGGAAAGTGTACTTCTGTGGACTGTGTTGTGTGACTTGGATCAATCTTGTGATACACAAATAGGACCTTCACTTGCCCTTTTAGGTGTTACCAATATAAGCTTCTAGATCCTGAGCAGGATAGCCAATTTCTCATCTGGACATGTATCTGGCTGGTTCAATTAACTTTATAGTTAGTACTGACCCCCAGAATGTTGATGATGTTGATGGTGGGGGATCTAGCAATTGAATACCAAGGGGAGCTTGTTAGTCGCTCTCTTGTTGGGCATGATTATTGGCTGGCACTGATGAAGTGTAAATGCTATTTGCCACCCAGCAGCCTATACCGAACGTTATCTGTACAAGTAGGTACAGGATGTTTCATTGTTGAACGTGAAATCATTGTCAAACATCCCCACTTGTCCTTCTAATGGAAGGAAAGTCATTGATCGTAAATCACTGCCCGAAGGAAATACTGCAGTGATATCCTGGGGCTGAAATAATATCAAACAGTATTTGAATAGCAGACAGCAACATTAAATTCAGTAAAAAAATTTATTGCAAATTGGGTAATTGTTAATCTCTTGAGTTCACGCCTCAGTAAGCAGCGTGATTGTAATGTCAGATCCACTTTGCATTAGTTACACCTTACTCATTTAACTCATAATGGAAAATCTGGCTAGAACCCAACAAAAGATATTTGGCTGAAGTGTTATAATCCGTAAATAGTTGCCACTACAAGATTATCTATTGAGAATGAAGATCAGAGCCAGTGTGGTTGACTTTGAGTCATCCTAATCCTGATTACCCTCAAAGAGACAGCACTAAATGGAAATTTCTCTCTCTACAAATAACCTATTGAAAGGAGTGATCCCATATTAAATTATAATTATGTTAAATTATACCAGATGGTTATTGGAGCTATCAGTACACTCACAACATTGAGAAATTATCATGGGGAACAATAACCTGAGCAAAAATTACTACTGATAAGGATGGATTTCATAAGACTGGCCTTGTATTGCCTTGTGCAGAGATGATCAAGATCCATTTGATATGTTTATGATATACAATTAAACGTGTAAGTACCTGTTTGTGAGAGTTCAGAATACAGGCATCTAAAGGTAGAAACAGAGCTTAGAGGTAGAAGACATCTTCAAAAAGTAGTGGAAAATCTGGAAGATTCTCAGCCCCCGGGAGAATGCTGTCTCAGCTCGGTCAGTTGAAAGTTTCACTACTGAGATTGAAGGTAGTTTGTTCGACAAGGGTATCCGGGGTCAGGGAACCAAGAGATGGACATGGAGTTCAAGATCACCTCAGCCTTGTAAATGTAGGGTTGAATGGCCCTGAGGAGCTGAAAATATGCCTCCTTTCCCCATGCTCCCAGTGTTTCTGTTGAAGATTTTTAGACCAATGTTAACAGCAGCAGTTATTTGCTATTTAAAATAAATAAGTAAGGTTTCTTTGTTGTCCTCCCCTTTCTTGGTAGAAGGAAAAGGAGAGGAAAGCAAAGAGTACTATTTATTGCCTTTATCTTTCCATAAAAGGGACACTCTGTATTTTTTTAGATAACCTTTGTTAGTCTTTGTCTATTTAGAAAATCAAGGCAGACACTTGTGGATTAAATTTGAGGGACATTTGGCACCCCCCCAAAAAAATCAACAAACTATTTGCTGAGAGCATGTGGAAAATAACTCCAAGTCCAGTTATGTCCATTATATTAATGTATTGGTATTGAGCAAGAATCCCAAGGAAAATTAAATTGAATACTGATATCTACAGGTCATATTTTGTAGCTTGGTTTGGGAATATAAAAAGACTTAAGACTCAAATGTGTGAGTGTTGCTCATACCAGTCCTTTAATTAATACTAAGGACACTAATGGTTCCCCATAACACTAGATTTAATAATAAACCTGTCAATGATCTCTTGTGTTTTTATTTTCATTGAAATGGCTGCTGCTTGCTACTTTCACAGCAGTGTTGAAACCTGCTACACACTGAACAACCTGCTGTAGCAAGCAATGTTCCTTTATCCTCATTAAGATGTCAAAACCTGTCATGTCGTACCCTGTGATGAAAAGACATGCTTGCTTTTTCCTCTGCCTAAACCGATAGCTTTTTTGACGTTCTGAGAACAAAAGATAACTAATAATGATCATTAAAAAGCAAACTTCTCAGGGGCAAGATCTTCAGCAAGCGTCTTTGTCTGCCTGTTTAATGCCAGCTTCACCTCCACCATTCAGATGGTTCCTTCATCTTGAAAGGTGTCTGTATTTTCTACTGCCTGCCGCACCCTCCAGATGTTCCAGATGAGGGTGAGATTGCATTTGTTTTTATTTGGCTTGTCCTTGGATTGTGATTTACTAATTACTGTATGTGAAAGTTTGTTATGCTGAACCCCACTGCTTTTGGTCACCCCTGATGGTGTCAAAGGAGCCCACCGGAAGGGCATCCGACTGTTGTGAACAAAAGCAACTCTTGCTGCTCAGGCTCTGGGCAGGTGCATTTTGTTTCCACAGTCACCTCGGTCTTGGTGCTTAGAGGGACACCAGGTGAAAATCAACAGTAAAGTGGACGGCTGACCCAACCCAGCAGATTCTGCTCCTCACCAAACCACTGTCCACAGTCTGCCAGTCAGATCCCAATGAGGCTGAAGGATCAGTATTGTATGGTGCTCGTGTAGCAGGAGTAACTATTGTTTTTCTTCCCCACAGTAGATAATCATAACCTGAAGTTGTTGCACCTGATACTGAGTTGAGTTTACTCAGATAGAAGCTTATAAAATCATGAGAGGCATAGATAGTCGACAGGTGGTATCTTTCTCTCCGGGTCGAAATGTCTAATACCAGAGGGCACGCATTTAAGGTGAGAGGGGAAAGAGTCAAAGGAGATGTGCGGGGCAAGTTTTTTTTTACACAGAGTGGTGGGTGCCTGGAATGTGCTGTGAGGGTAATGGTGGAGGGAGATATGACAGAGGCATTTGAAAGGCTCTTAGGTAGGCACAAGAATTTGCAGAGAATGGAGAGATATGGACCATGTGCAGGCTGAAGGGATTAGTTTAATTAGGCGTCATTAGCTTAAGTAGTTCAGCACAACATCATTGGCTAAAGAGCCTGGTCCTGTGTTGCACTGTTCTATGCTCTAAGACTCTAATGTGCTTTATAAATGTACGTGGAGGGGATTTTATTTATTAGCAAAGGACTGAGCAATGTTATTGCCACAGTGGCATTATTGTTGTTGACACAGTCATGCACTTCTATACAATCAAATGCATAATATGTATCAGAAAGCAGCATGGATGTGAAAGGATTAGAGGGATACGGGCCAAGCACAGGCAAATGGGACTAGTTTAGGTGGGTACTTTGGTCAGCATGGACAAGCTGGGCTGAAGGGCCTGCTTCCATGCTGTATTACTCTATGACTCAAAAAAACCAAACAGACCAATGACACTTGATGGTCCTTCCCTTTTGTTCCAGAGATTTGTTTCCTAAGATGACGTTTATTGTCTTAACACTCTTTAAGGTAACACCTTGCAGTGTAAATTCCTTTGTTTTCGAGGACTGTGGGAACATTTTAACACATGAAAAAGAGATGTAATGTATTTCATTTCATTTTTGAATACAGGCAGAATTTGAGATCTTATCCCTCTTCCACCTTGGATATAAATAGTTATTGCAGTTGATACTTGATTATCCAGCAAAATAGAGGGGAGTGCCTCCACATAAAATGCAGAAACATGAACAATGCAAAACACATTAAAAGGCATTGAATTTGTTGCACGTACTTGCTTTATTGATGAGAGTACCCAGTCATGTTTGTTTGGTTTGACTTACCGGGTTTCTAATATTTGGCATCTCTCAGGAATAGTTTGCCTCCCAAGGATGTGGCACCTTGCTACTCTGTGTAATCAAGCAATGTCTTAACCTGGCTGGGGCCTGCAGTGTGAGAGCCTGTCCATGCATACACTGTCAAAAAGTAACTTGTATCCAGGATCTCAGCAATCAATGTCCAGCCACCCCTCAACATGTTCCACTTTACCTCCATCTGTTTGCTGTGCTATCCCTACTTGGCCTGCTCCTGAAATTTCTTCCCTGTCCAAGTTTTTATCACCACTTACCTCTGGAAAGATCTTGCTCTATGATGTGATCAGTGTGATTGCTTTCACTGCACTCATTTTGTGACCACTTAATAAATCACACCCAAAATTGTCAGCTTCTTCCAAAAATTATTCTCACAGTTAATGTACTCTACTTAATATATTCACTCTAGGCATTTAGGGCACTGTTACCATACTCGCTGTATTTAATGTACTCTTATTGTACTTAATGTACTTGCACTGTAAGTATTTAATGCACTATTACTGTACTCTTACTATGGCTAATGCACTGTTACTCCATTCTCCGGTCTGGTGGTTTGCTTTTAAGCCTGGAAGCAGGGCTTTATTAACCTTGAAAGTGCAGGACTTTGAAACCGACTGTGCAGTCTTTGGAAACCTGGCATTATTCACCCACAAGCCAGTAATTCAGCTATTAGCTGATTGAGAGACCCTGTATTATTGTTAAACTCAATAACTTCTTTGTTGGAAATATATTGCAGATAATTGCTGCAAATGTTGGTGCTGAGACAGATGCTCGTATTATACAGAATTTGCTGTTCCCAAACAGATAATAGCTGTATTTTTAAGAGGTTTTTAGACAATGGGACATGAATTGGATTTAACAGCAAGCTTTAACGCATCGTAGCAGACTGACGTCAAAATATCCATCAATTCAAACTGTGCAGAATAATAACTTCCATGGTTGGACATAAGAGGTGGGGAAGATTATTGGGAGGCAGAAAATAAACTGCCTCTGGGGTGGTGATATTTCCTCCTGCTGATTTGTTTTGAATTCAGTAAACTGAAGAGTATTCAATGACTCTCCTGCCTTGTGCCTTGTGGATGATGGAAAGGCCTTAGCATGTCAGGAGGTGAGTCACTTGCCACAGGATACCCAGTCTCTGACCTGCTTCTGTGGCCACAGTGTTTATTTGCTGGTCAATTTAAAGTTCTGGTGGTGATGACCCCGAGGATCTAAGTGGACTGGGATTGGGCTGGGGGACAGGGAGGAAGGGTAATAGTAATGTCATTGAATATCAGGGGTAGGTGGTTAGACTCTCTCTTGTTACAGATGTTCACAGCATAGCACTTTCAAGGTGTGAATACTACTTGCCACTTATTAGCCCATGTATGTTGTCTGGGCCTTGCTGCATGCAGGCCTGGGCTGCTTCATGTACTGAGGATTTGTTTGATGAGCCAAGAGACTAGATTACCTTCTCCTTCAGAATTGGTTCATCATCACATTGGGATCTTGCTGTGTGTATGAAATGGCTGCTAAGTTTTTTAAATTATACTTCAAAAGTACATTGTCTGTGTCATGCGGGATGTTCTGAAAGGGACGTGAAACATGATATTATAAATGCAGACCTTCTCTCTGTTCTAATGTTTCCAGGTTTATTTCAAAGAAATATAAAACAGTAGCTGAATTGACAGGGTATGAGCACACAAATTAGGAGTAGGCCACTTAGCCCCCGATCTTCCATTTAATAAGATCATGGTTGATCTGACTGCAAGCTTGACTCCACATTCCCATCTACCTGCAGTAACATTTCGCCTCCTTACTTACCAACAATCTATCTACTGCCTTTAAATATTCAAAGACCCTGCTACCAATACACCTTTGAGAAAACGAGTTCCAAAGACTCATGATGCTCTGAGAGAAAACACCTTGTTTCATCTTATTTTAAAAAAAGTGACCCCTAGTTCTAGATTCTCCATCAAGAGAAAACATCCTCTATATAACTGCCCCATCAAGGCAGCCCAGGATCTTGTATGTTTCAATCAAGTCCCCTTTCACTCTTAACTCTAATAGATACAAGGAAAGCATTGGTCTTAAATGTGGGGCTGCAATGACCAATATGCAAACTATAAATAATGCAGGACAAATCTTAAATCCAACAAAAAGCCTCAAGATTGAATTGTTATGAATGTTATTATGTGCAAGCTCACATGACTTGCAGAGCTTCTCTCTATCAAGTTGTGGTTGATTGTTAATATGATCATGTTACTTGCTAAATATTTTTCATATTCATTTGGAGGCACGTGCTCTGTTTATCTCAACCTATTCTGAGCCTTGTTCATTGCACAGTAACAATTTTGTTGTTTCCCTTCAATATTATTTGAAACTACCAGGCACCTGAATAAGATTGGTGCTCTTCACTAATTTTCTGACAAAAATATCGTGTTTTTAAAAAAAAAGTTATTTATGGACATCAGGGCTAATCATGTGTAAGCCTGCCCACCATTGACTTGGAAAACAAGAAAAGAATCTTGTCTCATTTTCGTAAAAGTTTTAGCAAATACCGTCTGATCCCAGAATGCTATCAAACAAAGAAACTCTGTCTGTCCTTCACTAATGAGACCAACATACCAATAATGACCATCTGTAACTCGAGATATTTTCTTTAGTGAGAGGTCCACAAAGAACCTTTATTCCAGGGGTTCATGACTCGTTAGCATTATATTTTCTGGTATACAGTCTGTTGCTTAGGTATGTTGATGTAGATCTTCTAATCCTATCAATTTAGTCCATCCCCCAAAAAATCCATTCTCCAAAAATGAAATGAACACCCTCCTTTATGCCTTCACCATGGTTTTAATATCCATCTCCAACTGCCAATATACCAAAGCCTTGTTTAATGTTCACCATTTATACTAGACGATCATCATTATAAAATTTTAAACTCGATTTGTTTTCCTTATAGCCTCTTCAAATTACTTAGCCACCAATATAATTTTTCAGCTAATTATCTTCAAGCACTGCAATAAATTAGTGATGGTGATAGCAGTAAATTAGTGTTAGTGTCATAAATCTATTACACCATTCCATTCACCTATCACCTTGCGCTGACTAATTTTCATTGCCTCCAACTGAAGCAACATTTTTTTGAAGAAAAGAATTATCTTCAAATCTCATTTTAGCTTTGCCGTTCCCCATCCCTGTTAGCTCCTCCCATTTCATAATCCTGCACGATATCTGCATCCTTGAAGGGTGATAAACACAGCTCAGTCCATCATGGGTTCATCACTTCCTTCCATCCAGTCCATCTTCATGGTACGTTACTTCAGGAAGGCTAGTAGTATCGTCAAGGATGCCTACCACCCTGGTCATTCCCTTTTCTCTCTTCTACCTTCTGGGAGAAGATGCAGGAACTTGAAAGCCTGGACGTCCAGACTTAAGAACAGCTTCTTCCCTACTACTATCAGACTTCTGAACAAATCACTTCTATCACATCCCCTTCCCAGTGGTGCCGCCACGTTCCCGTTCTCTTAACTCTACTTCCCTCACTTACTCCGTTATTGTCACTTTTGCATTTTTTGCGCTCCTTTAGATTGCACTACAATCTTTGCACCATTCTGCTGTTGTGTGCTTGTTGTTGTATTTATTGTCAGATATATTATTACTGTGTATGCTTTTCAGTCTGTGAGCTTCATGTGAGCAAGGAATTTCAATGCATCCTGGTGGATATGACAATAAACTAATCTAACCTAATCCTCCAGGCAGGCATGGTAGTGTAGCAGTTAGCGTAACGCTATTACAGTGCCAGCGATCGGGTTCATTTCCTGCCGCTGTCTTTAAGGAGTTTGTACGTTCTCCCCGTATCTGCGTGGGTTTTGCTCCGGGTGCTCTGGTTTCCTCCCACGTTCCAAAGATGTACAGGTTAGGAAGTTATGGGCACGCTATGTTGGCGCCGGAGGCGTGGTGACACTTGCGGGCTGCCCCCAGAACACTCTACACAAAGATGCATTTTACTGTGTGTTTCGATGTACGTGTCACTAATAAAGATTTTATCTTAGTTCCAGCCTCATGATCATTCTAATTTACAATTGATCCTCTATTGGGGTCTTGCCTTCAAATTCCAAGGTTCTGAAGTCTGAATTCCTTCCCGACATCTCTCCGCATTTCTACCTCTCATTGCTCCTTAAAGATGTTCCAACACAAACCACTTTGATCAAACTTATGATAATTTGCTCCCATATCTCCCTGTGGATTTGGTGTAATATTGTATTAATGTTCCAATGAAGTGCTTTGGGATATTTTGCTATCCAAGAAGTGCAATATAAATTGTTGTTTTGTGAGTAGGTTCTGCCATGTAGTCAGCATTGCACTGCATGAATTGTCCTGAAAAGGAGACTCGTAAATGCAGTAGTCCACAGAATAAAGCAGTGACCTTTAACATAAATACAGACACTAGTAGGTCTTCCCTGAAGGGAACTATCGGAAAAGGTGATTTTGGTGGGCGGTAGATTTCATATTTTGGAGCTGTTGTTGCTGTAGTTCTTTCTCAGAAGAAGGTACAATCCACAACACAATATCTGATGTGCAAATTGCTATTTGTCCAGAATAATTTCAGATCAGCTTTTGACACTGAGATCCTTCACATAATCATCATCCTCATTTGCCAGTAAAAATAGAGGACTTTTTTAAATGATTGAGTTCAGCATTTTGAAAACACACCACCTATTGCTGAACTAAGAACTGTGGTCTATTTGGTAATTGACTCTCTCTTCCATATGATTTCAAAGATTAAATTCAATTGTGCTTGAAAATGAGTACAGGGATCATTGCACACCATAACCCGTGATGTTCAGTGAATTGCAAGTGCACCCCAAATGCTGCTGCTAATAATAACCGTGGCCTTAGGCTAGTGTTGGTTCATTTGTCTGAAGTTTCAGCAGGGAGCCAATGTCATATGTGGCTTGCACAAGTTCGCATTAGCTTGCGCTACTTAAAGCTAGCCTGGCCTGCTGAAAGGTAATGGCAAATTGTGGCAGTAACGGCTGCTGGCGGTCATTCAGTGCTTGAAGTACTGAACAACTGTGGTTGCCGCAATACTGGAGAGTGGACTTCTCAGATTTCAGAAACTGCATTGTAAGCCTTGGTGGAGGAAAGAGATCCAGCTGGGTGTCCAGCAGACATCCACACTAGGTATCAGGAATCCAGGTTTCCAGGGACTTAGCTGCAGTGTTGTAGACAGGTCACCGGCCTCACATCTGTTGTCAGAATCTTCAAAGGCCAAGTCATCCGTTCCACAGCCTCAGACACCACTCAATCCACCATCTCCTTGCTCCTCCGCCACTCATCAATATCAGTCGGGATTTCCACCTGGATCCTCACATTTAGCACTTTAGCAAGCCTTGTGTGGTCAGCTGTTCAACCATGACAGCCACACCATCCAAGAATATTGCACAAACTTAACTGATGCTTTTGGCTTTCTCTTGTGGCACAAGGTGATGGGCAACTGGTCACAGGAACTGGGGGGGAGGGGGTGGGATGGAGTTGACTTGACATTCTGTGTATGGGACAATGGGAGGATAAGATAAGATGTCTTTATTTGTCACATATACATCAAAACACACAGTGAAATACATCTTTTGCATAGAGTGTTCTGGGGGCAGCCCACAAGTGTCGCCACGCTTCCAGCGCCAACATAGCATGCCCACAACTTCCTAACCCGTACGTCTTTTGGAATGTGGGAGGAAACCGGAGCACCCGGAGGAAACCCACACAGACACGGGGAGAACATACAAACTCCTTACAGACAGTGGCCGAGAACCCGGGTCACTGGCGCTGTAATAGCGTTACGCTAACTGCTACACTACCGTGCCTGCCAGTATGGGACAATACTGGAAGTCACTGGGACACTTGCTGAAGTCACGGCCAGCAGCAGGTCTGAAGCTACTAAAGATGGTGTTGTTTTGTAAAAAAAGGTACACAAAATGCTTTGTTATTCAGTGTTTAACAATCTGGCTTGCTCTGATGAACAGCATTTCAGGTGGATTGACTGAGTCGACTTTGGGGCAGCAGTGAGAGAGTAGCTGGACCAATAGAGAGCCGGCACCAAGGGGGTGGCTGAGCTGACAGCAGCACCAAGGGAACGGTCCCAGCGCTAAGGGAATGGGTGGGTTGACTCTTGGTTAACCGCCGCAAGCCATGTTCAGCACAATCTAGATAACAGAACTCTTACTGTAATGTGATTGTTGGAAATCTGAAATAAAAATGATGAAAATGTCTCTAGTTAAAGTTTCTAGTCAATGAGCTTCCAACAGAATGGCTTTGATGGAACATTCTTAATCTGAAGTAGTAACTCTGTTTCTCTCTCTACAGGTGCTGCCTAACCTGCTGAGCATTTCTACCATTTTCTGTTTTATTTCAGATGAATGCTCATAAGGGAAGCACCACACTTGAAAAGGTTAATAAATATTACATTGCACATTGACCTGCATGATTCGCTGCGCCTGGTCTCAATTTAGCTTGATGTTCAGGGAATGCAATCATTTTGTTCAGGTATAATGCAGTGTTAACATGCTGTGCCTGTGAAGCAATTTGTGTGCAGCCAGAGGCACAAGCACCATGTGGAAGTCTTCAATCTCAGGAAAGTCATGTGCTCTCTCTACCTGATGGCCTCTAACAAAAGAGGATTTAAGTGCCATTTGCTTTCTTTCAAGAGCAAGTCTCAGCAATACTAGAAGGCATATTTTGAGATGTTTCAAATAACTCCAGCTCCACCCAAGAAGGCACCATAAATAAAATCCTTGGCTGCAGCAAGTGGCAATTCAGTCCCTGCCCTGATACGGCTGCACCAAATGGTACGTTGCAATGAGAAATCATTAATTGTGCTCAGAATTCTCGCAAATTGCTCTTCTTGTGTCGAACAATGATTCCCTGAACACAAAAGAATACAAACAAAAAAGTACTTTAAATGTTCAGAAGTTTAGTCAGTAACTGTGGAGTGAAAACAATGTTTCAGGTCAATGACACATATCGAGGCATCCAGATGGTCTTTACACATATCAAGAAAAGTTAGCAGGTAGCTGCAACAAGTGGTGAGGAAGGCAAATGCCATATTGGCCTTCATCACATGAGGGTTAGAGCGCAGGAATAGGGAATAATTATTGCAATTGTGCAGGGAACTGGTGGGGCCACACTAAGGCTATGTGCATAGTTTTGATCCCCGTTATGAAAGGATATACTCGCATTGGAGGTAGTCTAAAAGAGATGCACCAGACGGATTTCTAGGATGAGAGACTTGTCCTTTCACAAGCAACTGAAGAAATTTGATCCATATTTTTGGTGTTTGAAAGAATAAGGGGTGATCTTAAACATATGAGATTCTTATGAGGGATTACAGTGTAGATATTGAGGTAGATCCACTAATGGGAGAATCTTAAACAAGGCAACACAGTTACAAAATCAGGGGTTGGTTAATCAAAACTGAGCTGCACAGAACTTCTTCATGGATAATTTCTCAGTGCTAATACTTGTCACTTGAAATGGTCAGACATATTGAGTCCTGCACTACAGCTGTGTACCATTGAAAAACTCGGATCCATTTTCTCATGCCATTGTTTCCCAGGAGAGCTAGTTCGAGATAATTATCCTTGGTTTCATTCATTTCTATTTGGATAGTTTATGAAAGAAAATGGAGTAAGTTCAGCATCGAATTGTGCAGTGGATAGGTCAGTGAGAATTATCGAAGAAGCACTGAAGAAGCAAATATTATAGAGGGCTCAAGTTTAACAGTAAGATGTTGATTTTTCTTAACTACAGATCAATACGCAACATATGCTTTCCAAGTTATTAATGCAGAAAGGACTCAACACAACTGAACTTTGTTTAGCTAAATTATGAGTGAGAGGAGAGTTGAAACAAAAGCAAAATTATGTTTCAAGCCATAGGGAGAAATGTTTTAAACAGCATATGTTAATACTATCCTAGAAATCTGAAATGGGGTGTTGTGTGATGGTGGAAGTCTGCAGTACAGAAAGATACGCTGCAAAAGTAGGAGATATAACTAGATGTATACAGATAAGTCACTTAATTCCTGTAAGAAATGTGCAAGGGAATAGCGAGAAGTTGCATAATCACAAATGCATTGAGACTCTGGAAGAAACAACACAAGATGTTACTGCATTGACTCAAGAAGTGACTCCTTCCTCAAGGCAAGAAGTGAATACAACACCAATGCCAAACTCGTCTGAAAAAATTACATTGATTTGGAAAAGTCTAAAAGAGGTTAAATCTGAAAATAATGTGATGATGTTAATTGCATTTTGCCATCACAGGGGAAAGCAATGTAAAGTGTGATGATTATGTATGACGTATGCACCCAGTGTGGTGAGAGAGTGGAATAAGCAAGATGCATGTGTTTTGGCAGCTCTCCATGTTTTTTAGTGATTTTTTTTCTACTCCTGCACTACATATGGTTAAAATAAAACCCCACATATAGCGTTGAATTTCTACATAGAAATAACAAAAGCAAGGCTCTATCTTCCTGTCAAATCCCTCTCCTCACTGAATATCCCCATAGCAGTTTCTCCATCTCATTTTGTCCTGCTTTTGACATCAATTTGTATACTCAAATGCTTAACAAATACAAGGGAAGAAATAATTTCATTTACCAGATAAGTTGAAGGTAATTGGCCCTAATGTTAAGATGAGTGCTACGAGTATAAAAGAGATCAGGAGAAACATCTTTGCACAGAGTGTTTGTGACCTAACCTGCCCAGTGGAAACCTGCTGTGATTTAATGAACTGTTAACTCTACAGGATATTTTCCAGGGATTTCTAGTAATATTCAGTTTACCAACCAACTGTGATAATCTGCATTTTCCCTCTCTCCTTTTATCCATTGATGGCATCAGAACAGTTCATTTGAAAGGTCATGCACCTAAAACACTTTCACTCCCCACAGATGCTTTTTTTTCAGCATCTTCTGTTCTTGCATCACAAGAATATCTATGTGGAGTTATTGCAGGTAAAATGGCTGAAAATTACACTGCACATTTATGGAGGACTTCCAACAGTCTCATTATGTATTAGCTCAAAACTTGGACTTGATGGGAACTTATCCAATAGAATAGATACTGGATTGTTCAAGGATTACGCAAGAAAATTTGGAAAAAAAATTGTAATTGGTCACAGCAGAGACGTTTGAAATTTGAAAAGGTTGGAGGTTTCTGTCAAAGTATATTATGTGCTATGATTGTCATTTCTTTAAAGTGTGTTCCTTTGGCATCTATGGCCTTTGGTTAGAATATGCCTGTCAGATGGTGGAAAAGTGTGATTAACGGAATTAAATGCTCTGATGAAGGGGTATTGGTATTCAGTGGCTTTGCAGGACCTCCAGACAGGATGATACAGGAGAATGAGAGCTTAAAACCAAACTCTGAATTTAGATTCCGATCTTGTCTTGGCTTCATCTCATGACCCTCCAGGTCTGACAACTTCTCACGTCTCTGACTCTTGGAAAGGACATTGAACTAGATACAGGATTAATTAAGGTAGAACATATAGTGAAAAGATAAATGATAAAAGAAATCAATTGCCTGTCACTGACATGATCCCAAACTAAATTGAGATGATCAGTAGGATCAAGAAAGCTCTTCTAGGCTAATTTGCCAGCAACCCGGTGAAAATAACTCTACCGTGTCTGAACTGGCCAGTAACACCCCCTTGAAGAGTGCAGATCCATTGCAGAAATTTTGGGTCTTTATAGTCAATTCCACTTGTAGCAGAGTTGGTCAGTTTCAACTCTGTAAAACCGTCTTTGCTGGCTTGAATTTGTAAACTTAACTGACGGTACATTTTGAGATCTTCATCTAATCTAGGCAAAGAAGTAAAACTTTACGCTCACAATACCAGAGTGCTAAGTGTGTAGCTCTTCTAAGATCCGTCTCCTCAATGTGAGTTGTTACTAAGGTAACTCTGTGTCCCCATGTAACTCAAACTTGTTTAGTCAAAAACTTATCATTGGTAATAGTAGGATCGAGAATTCATCTGGATATTTGTCGGATTTAGTCCATCCTTTTTAAGTTTCGATTCATATGCCTATTTGAGAATGATATCTTTTTGTGCTTTTTCAACTATTTTCATTGCTAAAACTGGAAAATCATATTTTCACTTTGAATATCATGTCTCACACCCTGTGCATGACTTCTCCTTTGGTAACCTAGACAACGCATCTATAATTACTTTGTGTTCTGAAGTTTAATACTGGATTGTGCTGTCCTCTACACAGACATGATTGTTATTACCGACTTAGATGAAGAATTGTAAACAAAGGCAATTTTAGCCAAAGTAGAAGATTGACCCAACAGGAGTTGATGGAACTTTTCCAGTCCAATGATATTTCCTAATAATTCATTCTCATTTTGAGCGTAGTTGTTCACACTCTTCATAAATGTGTGAGATGCAAACAAAATTGTCTTCTCTTGACATGACATGACAGCTCCTACTCTATAACTCAAAGCATCAGGCTCAAGGTTCAACGTATTTGTATTACTGTGAATCATCCTTAACAATGGAAGTAGTGTGGGAGGACCAGAGGGCTGCAAACCTAGTTAGGCTTTTTGTTTTAACAAAGAGAGGAAGGCATAAAATGAATGATTGCAGGCCAATTAATTAAATCACAGTGGTGGGCAAATTATTGGAAACAGTTCCAAGGACAGTAAAGCCTTTATTTAGGAAGGCACCGATTAATGAGGGGCAGTCACCATGGATTTGAGAGGAGAGTGACATATCCCTGATTGAATTCTTTGAAGAGGCAACAAGATGAAGTTGTCGCATTTGATGCTTTCTATGTGAATGTCATTTGGGACCTTGGCAAAATATAGCAGACTGACTAGAAATGAAAAAGCCCAAGGGATTCAAGAAGAGTGCCAAACTGGATCCAAAACTAGCTCAGTGGTGGGAAGCAGAGGGTAATGATTGAGAAGCCTTTCTGTGATTGGAAGGTTGTGAACAGTGGGGCTCCACAAAGCACTCAGTCCTTTGCGAGTATTACATGTATGAATGACTTCAGCTTAAATGCATGATATGAAAAGAAGGCTTGCAGGTGATACAAAAATGCATTTGACAATAAGGAGAAAAGCTTTTGACTCCAGCAGGAACAAACAAAATACTAGAGGAAGTCAGCAGGTCAGGCAGCTTCTGTGGAGGGAAAGGGACAGTCGACGTTTCGGGTCGATACCCTATATCTGGACTCTGGAAGGATATGGACATTCTGCTTAGTTTTACAAAGAATTGTCATAGAGTCAAAGTCATACAGCACAAAAACAGGCCGTTTGATCCAACTGGTCCTTGCTGACCGTGGTGCCCACCAAGCAAGTCCTATTTGCCCATGTTTGGCTCATATCCCTCTAAACCTTTCTTGTCCATGTACAAGTACCTTTTAAATGTTGTTAATGTACCTGCCTCAACTACTTCCTTTGTCAGATACAAGAGAATGCAGACGCTGGAATCTGGAGCAACAAATAATCTGCTGGAGGAACTCAGCAGGTCAAGCAGCATCTGTGGGAGGAAAGGAATTGTCGACGTTTTGGGTCAAAACCCTGTTTTACAACCAGCAGGGAAGTGATGGGTTGAATGGCCTCCTTTTGTGTTGTAAATTTTCTGAGTCTATGATTCTATTCTATAATAAAGACTCCCTTCCAAGGTTCTTCTTTTGCAAATGATGTGCTTTTTTCTTTTCTTTGCCCAATCAGTCTTCAATAACTAATGTGTCTGTAGTATTGCAAAATCTAGCAAGTACTCTGTATAATCTCAGTTCTGCAGGTGTGCGTGCCTTCATCCTTGTCTTCAACTAGCTGCCGTCCATTTGCATCTACTTTTAACCCAAGATAACTGCTGCTTTCGGTGGGAATGCAGATTTCTTTTCAGCTTTGCATTGTGTTCTTGTTGTCACCCGAACACTTCTATTATTCAAAGATTTTCTTCATAGTTGTGGCAAGTGCACATAACCTTGTAGGATCTTACATATCGGAACTTGATTTCACACCATGAGGTAGTTTTTTATATGAATACAGTCCCTTTTAGTGTGCTATTTGTCAAATATTATTGACTCGCCTTATCCACATTCATCTGACTATTTGCTTCTGACACATGGTACACGAGCTTTGGCAACTGCAGCTCATATATAGATGCTGTGGAATGAATAATGGGCACAGTTCATCCTCAACTATCTGGGTTCAATGTCACTTTGCATCTACCCCATAGTCAAGCAGCTTTGTCTGTTTTCGATATGATTACTGTTGTCCCCCTATCATTCTCGTTTGTCTTCACAAGAACTCCTGTAATTTAATCCTACCTGGTTTCTCAATGATGGGTGTAATGGTTGGTGTCTGTGCTGTACTCTCTGACTCTAACACATCTGGGTCAGGTTGAGCTTTACAGTGGAATGTTTGTGCACCTGAATAGTTATGGATATGGGTATTGTGACCTGGAATATTTTCACTTAAATTCCCCAAATTAGGTCTGTGTGATTTTTGAAGCAAATGACAAACGAAAGTAGACTGCAGGTGCTGGAAGTCTGAAAGAAAAGCAGAAAATGCTGGAAATACTCACCAGGTCAGGCAGCATCTGTGGAGAGAGAAACTCTACAGGTTGATGACCTTTCACCAGATACTGCTTGAACTGCTGAGTATTTCCACCACTTCCTGCTTTTATTTATTCGCTGGCAGTCTTGCCTGACTGACCTGGTTCTAATTTTTGTTGCTCTCCACAATATCTGACTGAGGAAGGCAGCAACCATGTCACCAGGGTGTGAGATTTGACAGTGCAATCACATCCCCTTTTAAGTAGCCAATGAACTCCCAGACTCCGGGGTTGTTTTAATGATTTTGGTGCCAGTTTGTTTTATTTTTACTGCTATCATCACCCACATGGTACCCTCAGTGCAGATGGCAGTGAAAAGCAAACAAACCCAATGCTTGTGAGGTGATTCAGCTTATGTCAATTTTCATGTCTGCTGAGATTTGCCATAAAGCTATGCTGCTGATTGGTCCTGCAAAGGAACAGCTGCATAATGTGAGCAAAGCCAGAGAGAATAACAGAATAAAATGATCCTGTAACTTTTCTACTCCTTCACGAAGTAAAGCACCTCTTCATTTTTGTGGCGTGAGCAACCTTCCTTTCATAATGGATGTTCCTGATCCTGCTTCAGTCACCAGAGTAGCTTTCCTGTGCTCTGGTGTAACTCTTGTTTTATGCAGGCACATTCTTATCATTACCATCAATTTACACAGTGCATTTGCTCTGAAAGTAATTTCAACACATTTACTTTAGGAGTTGAAAGGTTCATGCACCCAATTGCATAAACCAAGATTTTCCATGGAACTAGTTTGAGTCTGAGTAGCCATTTTGATGTTATCTTCTATTGCTGCTGAGATTGATAAGATTATACCAAATCAAACTACACTTTGTGCTATTTCAATACCCGTTTAGTTTAATGGCTGATCCCCATGACTCAGTTAACTGCAATGTCTTTCCAAACATAAATCCTGTGGTCTCCTTGGCTGTTGTATTATCCCTGACAACACATGCACCTGCAGTGGCTCCACTGAAGCCATAGAGCTATACAGGATGGAAAACAGGCCCTTTGGCCCACTTGGCCAAGCTGCCTAACCGAGCTGTTCCCGTTTGTCCCTGTTTAGTCCATATCCTATCCATTTACCTGACCAAGTGTCTTTTAAATGTCATAATTGTACCTGCCTCAACCACTTCCTCTGGCAGCTTGTTCCATATACCCACCACCTTCTGTGTGGAAAGGTTGCCCATCAAGTCCTTTCTCCTCTCACTTTAAACCTATGCCCTGTAGTTTTGGAATCCTCTACCCCGGGGAAAAGACTGTGACCGTTCAACTTATCTATGCCCTTCATGATTTTATAAACCTGTGGTCATATTGTTGCTACGTAACCTTGTTCTTCCCTGCAAGTATTGTGTCAGCCCTCACCCACAGTACTTGTCCAGGAGCTCCTCATGCCAAGAAGTCCTCCCTTCTCATGCTGAGATTTGGTGGATAATCTCTCTGTGCCCACACTTGCTGGTACTCACTCAGGATTAATCAATGCAATACGTAATATCACACCCAGTGCTTCAAACTGTCTCTGTGTTCACCAGTGCTGTTGGCTCACTGGTACCGCTTCTCGCCTCACTCATAATTCATTTATCTTTCCCTTCACGCAAGGTCCGATCTTTATATCCTCATCTCCCATTCATGGTGTAAATATGGATTCCTATTTTAATCATATACAGTTCCAGGAATATAACGAATTACTAAGAGACATGAAGAAATGGCAAAAGACATTCTTTATTCCACTCTGTCCAACTGCATCGGGCACCTGCAAGTATGTCAAATATACATTACACACTACAAGCAGGTTAATTGAGAAATCCAACTGAACAAGGGAGTATTTAAAGGTGGGGAATGGCCAGCAGGGCCACAAACTACCCTACTGAGGGCATCTGTGATTGTGCGTAATTATAGTGGCGATCAGGAGAGGTCACGTTTAAATCCTTGTACACTCCCCAGCAACTCAGTTTTGGGATCTTCATTTGAAATTAGGACAGGTTCCAGTAATCGGTATTTGTTGGGATAAATATTCCAATAACATCTTCATTTATTTGATAATCCTAGTCATATTTTCAGTATTTGTATTTTTTTATACAACATTGTTTCTTCTGTTTGGCGTTTTCCTTGTAACAACAGGAGCACTTTGTGGAATTTATGGAGATATAACAGAACTGTGTATTTTGCCAGCAGATTACTGGGAATTAATGAGTAGAATACATTTGATGATATGGCTGCTAAAATAATTAATAGAATTTGCTATTTATTCCGAGTAAAAATTTGCCTTCGATCTTACTGTCTAAATGTTGAGTAACCCTCTTTCACCTCACTTTACAAAAGCTACCATTGTCACCCATACAGTAAGATTTAATCTTTTTCTGTATTCTTGGCAGTTTTACTTATTTTCATATCTTGCATAGTTGTATGATTGATAACTACAAGGTATTTGAAAATGGCTTAGTCTGAATCAGAGCAACAAACAATCTGCTGGAGGAACTCAGCAAGTCGAACAGAATCTGCGCGAGGAAAGAAATTATCGACGTTTCAGCTTCAAACCCTGCCTCAGGACTGAGAGTGGAGAGGCAAGGTGGCCAGTATAAAGAGAGGAATGGGAATGGTGAGACAGGAGTCCGAGGTGATTGGTGGATTGAGCTGGGGGTGTGCGGTGCCAGGGAGGGGAGTGGAGTTGGGAGACAGTGGGAGGTAAATGACAGACGGAGGCAGACAACGAGAGAGAGGAGAATAATGTGGAGAGGCAGATGGAGCAAGGTAGGGAGAGGGGAATGTGAAGGTTCAAGACAGCTGCGGGAGGGAGATAAGCAGGAACACAGGTCTGGATTCTGATAAGTAAAGGGGGTGAGAATAGGAACCATTAGGGGAGAGGTGAATGGCAGTCAGAACCAGAACCAGATGTGGAGGGGTGGGGGTGCCTGTGGGTGAGCTGTGTGTGTGTTATGGGTGGATGGAGCCAGAAGTGGGAGGGGGACAAAAATGGGTGATGAGTGGCTATGGAAGACGGGATGGGGTTGAGGGAAAGGGGACAGAAATGGGAGGAGGATTGGAGATGATGGGTGGGAAGGGGAGACCCCCCCCCTTATACCCCTCCTTAGTCCACCAATCACCTCAGACTCCTGTCTCACCCTCCCCTTCCCCTCTCTGTACTGGCCATCTTGCCTCTCCACTCTCAGTCCTAATTTGGGGTTTCAACCCAAAATGTCAGCAATTCCTTTCCTCCCATAGATGCTGCTCGACCCGCTGAGCTCCTCCAGCAGATTGTCGCTCGAAGTTCCACCATCTGCAATCTCTTGTGTCTCCATTGGTCTAAATCTGTGCAAAGAAAAAGGAGAAAGAAGACACAAGAGATTGCAGATATTGGGATCTGCAAACAGAACGCTGGAAGAACACAGCGGGTTGAACAGCATCTGTGAAGGCAAAAGATGTAAGGATCTGCATCAGGACCGGAGAAAAGGGGATTTGCATTTGTTTAAGTCCTCAAGTTCCAAACCACTTTATACCCAATGAAATACTTTAGAAGTATGGTCACTATTGCAACATTGGTAGTGTGACGTTTTGTCCAAAAGAAGTGTTTCTCATCCAGAATCAACCAGGTTTGAACACACTTTGGAAATCAAATTTGATCCAGTATTACTAATAATATGCCCAATGAAAGCAGATAGGTTAAAAAAAGAAAATTGGGCTAGCTATTTCATTATGTCCATTTTTAAAGGAATCTTCCATAGAGCCCATAGAAGGTTGTCTCAGCACTAAGATGTGACAGGGGAAACCATAGTGGCCCTGATGTCCTTGGCAACACTGACTTTTCATTACATTCAGATTCATGAAAATGTCTTGTATCCTTTTTTGTTTGTGAGCCATCCAGTAATCACCATAAAAATCCCACCATGGATAAAGTACAAGAAAGCAGAAGCAAACATGGAAAAGTTAATTTGCAAACTTTCTTGAAGGGTACTGGTTCTCCTTACTGCAATCACACTGGCTATTCATTTTAGTAATGAATAGAATAAAGATCAAGGGTTTTCCCATTAGTTCAGAGGGTAAAGTTCTGATACAGTAAAACCATCTATATATGTTTTTTTGCTTCAGTTAGTGTCTTTTTGTGTTCAGGTTAATAAATGTAGCATTAAATGAAGCTGTTGTTAGTAAATTTTAAAGGACAACTAAATTCCTCTCTGTAGGAGGAGAAACAGAGTTAATGTTTCAGATTGAAGATCCTTTGTCAAATCAAGATAGCTTTAAGATACAGAGAGGATGATGGGGGGAAGGGTACAAAAAAGGGAATATCTCTGATTGTGAAGCTGAGGTTGCCATGGGAATAAGATGATGATGATGAAGCCATCTGGTTGACAGGATTATAAGCAAAATTAGAGAGAGAGAAACAAACAAACAAAGGAATATGTAAAAGTTGTGAAATGCTGTCAGAGTTTACGAAATGTCCAGGTGCTGTTGACAGAGAGAGGAAAACTGTGTTAGTATTAAAGATGGACAACCTACAGTAGAACTGGCTAGGCATGAACAGACAAAGCAAGTTACCTGAAAGTGTTGAATTTGATATTGAGTCTGGAAGGCTGCTTTGTGCTCAGGCAGAAGGTGAGGTGTTGTTTCCTGAAGCTTGGAACATGAGGCCATAGACATATAGATCAGTGCAAAGTCCTGTTCTTGACCAATAACTGAATGTGTTTACAAGCTAATGTCATCATCCCCCTCAAAGATCCAGCTCTCTATTTCTTCATCCAGCTCATTGAAACATATGGTGAAAAATTGAGGCTCCAGTAAGACATCCTGTCACATCCCACTACAGGAAGTCCCCAGATTATGAACGAGTTCCATTTTTGAGTCTGTTAGTAAGTTGAATCTGTATGTAAGTCGGAACAGTATGTAAGTCAGTACAGTATTTATAATTTTAATTTATTCAAGTTAAATGGACCCATTTCGACGGTTTTCGTTACGTTTCTTTTTTTATTCCGTGCGGGATGCAGCATGTTAAGGTTCAGTGGGTCGTAGGTGATGTTAACCGAACGCGGAGCAGTTATTAGCATTTCTTTTATCAAGTAAGTTTATGAGAAAGCAGATCGATTGCAGTGTCTGTGTCAGGCGGACCACTGCACTATCAGGGGATGCGAGAGGCCTCAATGTGTGAATTTACAGAAGGTATATATTTAACTTGTTGCTGTTGAACCCACAACAAAATGAACACTCAGATTAGTTAAACAGCCAAAACCCTCCCCCTTTTAAAAGAAATCAATCTATACACAAAGGCCGTCGCCGGCTGAAGCCCATGCCCCCTCTCCTCACTGCCGGGCCCCGTGCTTCCTTCCGTACTCGGGTAGAAATCTTTCATTGGGTGAGTCCAATGCTGACAAAATATCAAACAGTACGCCGGTGGTTTGACAACATCCTTCAAAAATAAAACAATTACGTAATGTTTGGATCCAGTGTTCACCGCCTCTGTTCTAAGACACGGTCAGGTGTTCAGAAAGCATCTAACTCAAATCATCGTGCAAGCGAATAGATTCTTCTACAATGTTTTACAAATGAACATTAAAATTCTTCACAATCAGATGAGAATATGGACAACCATTGCATTAAACCACACGTAAATGTTTACAGTTCATCCCGTTCGTCCCGTACTAATGAACCATTGTGTGTAACTCGATTTTTTAACATAATAGGCTTTACAGAGGTCGGTTCGTAGGTACGGGCATTCGTAAGTCGGGCATTCGTAACCCGGGGACTTCCTGTAATAAACTTTCATTCCCCTCATTACTATTCTTCACATTTTTCCCACTCATTCAGGAAGCATCTCAATACACTAATGTACCACATCAGCTGAACATATCAGTGGTTTTATGGCCCAGATTTAGCAGTTAAAGGTGAGCTAGCAGTGCTTGACACTGTTCTTAAGTGAGTGAGGGAGGAAAAAACCTACAATCTTACTTTCAGACATTCTCCTGACTGACTTTTGTCCTAATGCTGTAAGATATTTTCATGAGGTACCCTTCCATCTGCTTGTAATGGTGTCATTTTGTGAGTTTGTCAAGATTAGTCCCATACACAGAATTAAAAAGAAAGCTGATTGGAGAATAAGTCACACCAGTAGAGTTAACCTGAACTGCTTAGAGCTGAATGGCACTTAAACATTTAAAGACGTCTAAAATCTTTTTGAATTTTAAATTATAAGCTGTCAGAGAGATTTTAATGATGTCTTGGAAAGATGTTAAAGAACTCTTTTAAAATGTTACAGTCCATTTTAAAGATCTTAAACCAGGCATCCGAATTAACAACCTGAAGGAAAGATTTAAAAATTTTCTTTCTAATTGAGCAAAGTATTTAAAATCTGCTACATAGTTCAGCTATACGAAAACATACTTCCTGCTTCTCAGACCTGCAAGTAAAATTTTCTGGCAAATTATCCACATAAGTAGCAGGCAATTAGCTGTGGTTCCTGCTGCCTTGTTGATCTAAGTGTTAATTTGAAGATTGGAGATGACATTTGTGCAGCTTTCAGAGGGGTGCTGAATTTCCTGACAACAACTTCAGGATTTCTACATCAAACAACATGTGTGAAAATGGAGAAGTAGGTGCTAATTCCATGGATAACAGTGGTCGACTTCCAGTAATTTCACCATCATTGCCACCACTGAATCCATACCATTGATGTCATACAAACAGTTTATTCCTTTGTTCCATAAGAAAAACAAATGCCATCTGTTAACAAAGTTAATGCAAACATGCAAAATTGATTATTTTACTTCCAGAGATCATTTGAATTTGGTGACATGATCACCATCTGATCGATATTTGGCATTGAGAACCATAGAAAGGGATAAGTATTTCGGGCAAAAAAGATACTTGATTTTTATCATGAAAGTAAGTAAAGAGCTATCTTTTTTCTTATGGTGATCAAAGCTTACAAATATGCTTTAAGATATCATTGCAATTCCTTGGAGTTTGTCTACACTTCATAATTTGTCATGCAATAGGATTGTTGATTGCACTTTGCAAAATATCCAAATCTTTAGTGGTTCCAGTATATCACTGTTATATCATTTCAAACAGTTTAACTGTCAGGTGGTTTAATGCTGTTCCTGGCTGAGTGTCACAGTATAGCTTCCTCCTGTTTGGAAATTATGTCATCGACATTAAGACTTGCATTTCCACGTCAGTTCAAGGTGTCAAAAAGCAAAATTCTGTGGATTCTGGAACGTGAATTAAAAATGGAAAATGCTGGATCTACTCAACAGGTCAGGCGTCATCTGTGGAGAGTGAAAGAGTTAATATTTCAGGTTGATGATCTTTCATCAGAGTATCTCTACTACTTTCTGTCTTTATTTCATTTCAAACTGTGCTACACAAGGAAAATCTTTTACGTACAAAGAATATTAAATCCAATCTAAGTTAGTAATCTGAAATATTTTTCAAAAATACATGAAAGAAAAGAGCATGTTGCAAATATTATGGGCACAGGGAAAATGCAATAATCTTTTATGCAAGATAGCTAAAGAGGAAAAAGGAATTTGACTGGAAAGGCAATAGACAGTTTTGGGTATAATTGACCTGTGCAGAGGCTTGTGAAGTAAAGAGTGGATTGCCAAGGGAGACAGAGTGGTGGATTATATCAACACATTTGAGAGAAAGTTAGGTATGCTGGAAGAAGATTTTGATAGAAATATCATGAGAATTTTAGCTTCTGTACCCAATGACTAGCTGTATGGGATGATGTGGTGTTTTCCATTTCAGTCTGTTACTCTGGCAATATGGCAAATTAGTTAATATAACAGATGCTTTAAAGCTACTAAATCATTGGGGAAAAATCACAAAGTAGCATTTTGCTGCTGAACTATCTTTCTCCTAAAGGGGGTAGCAAAAATAAAGTTCATAAAGTTTTTCCAAGTGACAGTATAATTGCTGTACTTTGCAGCTGCTTAACTAGCAATTACTTCACCACTCCAAATGTTCACTCCCTCCACCACCAATAAACTAACTGTAGTGTGTACAATCTACAAGATGCATTGTAGCAAATTACTAAGGATTTTTCAGCAATATCTGCCAAGCCTGAAACCTCTCTCACCTAGAAAGATGAGAAGACGTGCTCATAAGACACCAATTGCAGATTTCTTTGCAATTATCCTGAATTGGAATTGTGCTACCCAACAGCATTGTGGAAGTACCTTCACCACCAGGCTTGCTTTGTTCAAGAAAATAGCTAAGAGTTATCTTCTAAAGTATATGAGGGATGGATGTTAAATACTAGACTTGTTACTAAGATACTTCACAAACCTTGCAGCAGTGAATTCATTTGGAATTACAATACAACATACTACTGATTATCCTGTCTGTCAGCACGGTCAATCTACTTCAGAGTCTCAAAACTGGTTGCCAGCTGCAATTGACTCCATATGAGAAAGATTACAGACTGTGTCTCTGAGTCAGTTCCATGTTCAATTTCTAACTGTTATTACTTGCATGACTTGACATTGACTGCAGGGAGTGATTTTTTTTCATCCTGCTAAGCGTTATCGAGCAACCTCACTGGTCCTGCCACTTTAACCTCTTCCTTGCTGCTGCCACCTTGGATCAATGGATATTAATTCTTGGAGACAAAGTAGAAATGGACTGACTTGCTGAAAGTAGCAGAAATGCTGTAAATCCTATTTCAGCCACAGCGTAGCTTAGTTTTCACAAACTGAAGCATGTAGAGCCAATTTCATCCAGATCATGCACCTTACCTTATTGACAGCTATATTTGGCCAGTGCAATTTCCTGAGCGAAGCAATGAACCATAGCCCTATAAGCCTTCACTTTGCCTTCCCCTCACACTCTGTGCAAAAGCTAACAAAGCACAACTCCAAAATATTCATTTACCTTACTGCAACTAGTTAGACATTTTGGGTGACTAGTTTGCATGTCCAGTAGATCATAAACCATCACTTTACATAAATTAATTTAAGAAAAACTTTATCGGGTAAGGAGGGGGGTTGAAGTTACATTAGAAGCCTCATGGACAGTATTATTGACTTGTTTCTGTGCCTGTTTCTGTGTTGCACTAACCTCCAATCTCTGTCCCCCATAATCTTTAAAACACTTAATCCTAAATTTCTATCGAGCCAACTTTTCCTTGAAGTTAACTTCATCTTATATAGAAGCAACTGCTGGGAATGTGTTCTGTGTACCATATATATGAAGAGCAAAGGTTCTGGTATCTGGTCTCGCTTCCAATTTAAATTTGATAAACTTCTTACATTCATGTTATCTACTTCTCCAAACATCTTTAGGATGAGGTTCATATTCTTAATGTTTTATCCAATAAAAACGATCCAATTTCTGAGACTGCTTGTAACTTAAGAAGCCTCACATGCAGAGTTGATTTAATTACTTTTTTTGGAACTCAGTCTGATGTATCACTGGCCTTTTGAATGTATGGTGCCCAATAAGTTGCCACATCTTCCAAATGTGGTCTTAGTAAAGTGCTAGAATGGTTTGTTTCAAATGCTTTTAATGTTGCGTGGTTACTTGTTATTTACCGCAGAGAATAAGGTCATATGGTTCAACAGGTCAATGCCAGTGTTTAATGTGTCTCTCTACATGAATAGCCCTTATTACAAACATTTGCAAATTGATAAGGCAGTTTCAATAAACATTCAGCAATAACACTTAAATCTTCCTCTATGATGTGGTTAAAGATTTCTCTGGAAGATGCAGTATTTGATGGGCTGGTTTGTGCGCTTTGACATTCAACATTCCAGATTCGATCTTGAGGTGAAGAACCAGTTTGTAACTAAAAATAATATTCCCTTACTTTGAACTGTTATTATAAATGTATCTTTATTTCATTTCATGAACGAGGCAGATTTTTTTGTTCCTCCATTTGAGAATTTTGGATTACTTGGATGATCCAAGAGATGCAGGAAATTTGAATTTGCAGACTATGTGCCAGAATAGATACCTTAATCAAATTCCCATCCATTTTTTGGATGACAAAAAAGATGAGGTGTATAGTCCTCCTGACTTGTATTCCCATTTTTGTTGTATGTGGGTGATCTGTTATCTCCGGGAGGAGAAGTTATTCCAGGTTTGAAAACCTGCCACATGTTTTGTTCCAGTTTTCATTTGTATTTTCAATTCTTTCAGCATACTGAAAAGGAGATGTTCCCAATGTAATTGAAAATAATTTTGATATTCATAAAGTAACACATTCAGAGATTTTTGCCATCTGGTCCTACGTGAGAAGCTGGTCCAATTCAAGGCAAGTTGGCAAAATGGATCCAAAGTTGTCTTGGTAATAGAAGTGAGAGGGTGATGGTGAAAGATTGATTGGAAGCCTGTGACCAGTGGTGTACCAAGGGATTGGTGCAAGGACCATCCCTGTTTATCATATTCATTAATGATTTAGATATGAAGGTTTAATTAGCGAGTTTGTAGATGACATGAAAGTTGGTGGTGGTGTTGATAGTGATGCCTTAGATTATAGAATGATATTGAACAGTTGGTAAATTGGGCGGAGCAATGGCAGATGGAATTTTATCCTGATAAATGTGAGGTAATGCATTTTGGTAGATCTAGCAAGTGTAGAATATACACCATGAATCACAGGGGCCTTGGGCAGAACAGGGGGACCTTGGTGTATGTCTAATGATGACAGCATAGATAGATAAGGTATGGAAGAAGGCATATGGAACATTGGCCTTCATTAGCCAAGAATATAAGAGAACAGAGGTCATGGTACAAACTTATATAAAACTTTGGTTAAGCCACAGCTGGTGTACTGTGTGCAATTCTGATCACTACATTCTAGGAAGGATGTGAATGGACTAGGGGAGGCACAGAGGAGATTTACCAGGATGTTGTCTGGGATGGAGTGTTTCAGATATGAGGAGAGACTGGATTGGCTGGGTTTGTTTATCTTGGAACAGAGGAGGCTCAGGGAGTCCCCGAGGTACAGAATTATAGGGAGCATACAGTATATATGATGGATAGTCAAAAACTTTACCCCATGAGACATTAGTGAGGCCATAATTGGAGTATTGTGTACAGCTTTGGTCACCCTGTCATAGAAAAGACATCATTAAACTGGAAAGAGTGCAGAGAGGATTTACGAGATTGCTGCCAGGACCTGAGGGCCTGAGTTATAGGGGGAGGTTGGGCAGTCTAGGTCTTTATTCCTTGGAACGTAGGAGACTGAAGGGTGACCTTATAGAGGTGTATTAAGTCATGAGGGGTGTAGATAGGGTGAATGCACATCATCTTTTTCCCCAGGGCATAGGTTGAAGGTGAGAGGTGAAAGATTTAAAAGGGACCGAAGGAGCAACTTCTTCACGCAGGGGATGGTGCGTGTATGGAATGAGCTGCCAGAGGAAGTGGTTGAGACAGGTACAATAACAACATTGAAAAGACATTTGGATAGGTACACGGATAGGAGGGGTTTAGAGCGATATGGGCTAAATGCAGGCAAATGGGACTAGCTTGGTGGGCACCATGGTCAGCATGGATGAGTTGGACCGAAGGGCCTGATTCCATGTTGTACTACTCTATTACTAGCTTTAGCCGACTTATGGAGACATCTAAAGCCAAAGGGCACAGGTTTATGGTGAACAGTAAAAAGGTTGGAGGGGATCTGAGGAAGGATTTCTTCACCCAGAGGGTAGTTGCAATCTGGAACACATTGCCTTTGAAGATAAGAGCCAGTGAGAGATAGTACTATAACAACAGTTAAAAAGCTTCCAGATGAGCATTCTAAAGTTACAAGGTATAGAAGGCTATGGACCAAGTGCTGGTAAGTAGGATTTGCATCGATTGATACTTGATGTTCAGCATGGACATGGGCGGCCAAAGGGCCTGTTTCAATGGACTCTGACTCTATGATTTTATCTTCATTCCAGTAAAAGGAGTTACAGATGCAATAGTTGTAAACGAGAATTCTGACCTTCCTCAGTTGTGTTTCTTGCAGTGAACTAGAGGATATGTTATGATTTATAAAATGAGTTCCCTATCTTTAGATAGGGTTGATTCCATGAAAGTGTGAGCATAGATCTCAATATTGGACTCCTGGAATTGCTATAGTTTAAATTCCCTAGTGGAAAATGTTCCATAATAGTTTCAGATCTCTGATTTAACCCCTCATTTGGGTCATTCTTGAAGTAAATGCATCTTGCTGTCAATTACATGGATTTTTTTTTTCTGGGCTTCTTTGCAAAATAAGGATCCTTATGTCTCCAAACTCTTTGCCGGAGACTCTGAGGTTTAGAAACTTGGGACCAACAGGTTGTTAGCTAATTCCAGTTCACTTCCAACTTTGACTTTTCATACTTCAGTTCCCACACTATTGCTTTTACATTGCTTCATTCAGCAGTTTGATGCTGCATTATTCTAATGTATGATTCCCGCTGCAAAGATCTGCTGTCAAGAGATCCATACTGATGCCAATCACTGTAAAATTAATCTGTAAGCTGTGGGCATTCCACCGAACCTTTCTACAGGAGCCCTGCAGCTGGTCATGGATATTATGGAGAAAGAAAAAAGCAAATATGGATTTTGATGGGGTTGGTAGTACCATGGTTAAGTTACTTGACTGGTATTCAGAGGCCTGGAGTATTGATTGGGAGACATGAGTTCATATCCTGTCATAAAGCCTGGGGAATTGATGTATTCCTGGAATAAAACTGGAAAAGTGCTACTGTTAGTCATGATGACCAGATTGTTCTTAAAAACCATCTGGTTTACTAATGTCCCTCTATACAAGGTCTGGCCTTTTTCTGACTTGGGTATATACTGATATGGAGTTGACTCAAAGAATCCTATGAAAGGATAAATTGAAAAAAACACACCTTGCACCTTCACTGTTTGTCACACCTTTGACCTAGCCAAGGACTCAATAGACTTACTGGTCCATGCCTGGAGGGATCTGCCTTCAGACTCTGTGAAGAAGGCTGCTGCCAAGTTTTGCCACCTATGGAGGTAAAACCTGTGGAGGATAGGAGCTGCTCTGCCTGTTCTTGTGAAGGACATCAGTGTTGCATGTTTACAAGACTGGAGCTTTATGCGATATGACAAAATAAAAGGACTTTACACAGTCCCTTTGTCACAAACCAGCAACAAAAGAAACACACTGAGCATGATTTAGTGTTAAAAACTATTTTATTAATCACTACTTATGATAATACGTAAAATAAAAGTTAAAATGTTAGTATGTTAGAATTCAAAAATGTTAAACCTCGAACGTTAACCCCAAAACTAAACTCGTCGTGTGTGTGTGTGTGACAAAGTCCAAAACTCCCAGTTCCTGAATGGTTCTTAAAGTTCAGTTCCGCAAGCCATAAGGTGAAACATGAGCAAGGGCTTCTTCAACAACCACCGTTGTCTGAAGATAAGATGTAGATGTAGAAAAACATAGAGAGAGTACATACGAAATCCAAATGTTCCACGATGGAACCCAAACGACACTTCAGTGTTTACTCGGTAGTGACTTCCTCACCCCGAAAAGCATCCGAACCGTGGTCGTCCACATACAAATACCTGTTTCCTTCTACAGGTCAGCAACAAAGTGAACTCCACCGGATTACTTCCAACTTTTCCATACATGGATTTCAGTGGCAAACACAGTTATTGTTTCTCATCCATCGATAGAGAAAACAAGCAGGCTGGTGTCTCTCTCCCTTCTCTCTCTCTCTTTCTTCTTCTTCTGGCTTCTTCAACAACGTCATTACGTCCTTTATCTTCTATTGACGTAAGCACGCCCCACACACACATACACACACACTCTCTATCTTAAAGGGACTTTCACTGAGTCCGTAACACCTTTCATAACCTCAAAGGATTCCACTGTACTTGGCAGTCAAGTCCAGCTTTTTGTGGTGTGATCTCGGCTGGGAGCCTCCTTACACGCAGCAAGGTTCAACAAATCAGATAAAAGGATGGTGTTGGTGGAAGAATAAATATTAATGAATATATCAAAAGGGTTTCTCTCTTCATCACTACTGTATTAATGCTTTCTATTACAATTGCTCAGAAATCTATTTATAATCATAAGCACTAGCAAATTATGCTCTGCCCTTGAAATTCATTCCACTGGAATTACTGCAGTGTATTTCAGGGACAAGGTACAGCCCATTGGTGTTACTTAACAGTCAGCTACCAACCAGACATGAATTTCTAAGCAATTATACTCACAGCATAAGGACAGTTTATCTGATTCATTTCAACCCTCCTCTGATTTTTGCACCAGCACTTCCTTTCAATGCATTCTTCTATTCCATTGACTTCAGTGGAGCCAGATTTCAGAAGCAGAGTTCAATGTGCAAATGTCACTACATCACAAGTTCAGAGTAACTACAGAGAATGAATGTGTAACCCAATGTATCATTATAACTGATGTGTTGGAAAAGGCCATCGTCCCCAGTTACACTCATTTGTTTTTATTGGGCCGGTCACATGGTTCGCTTGCCCAACACCAGACTTCTGAAACAGGCACTCTATTCCAAACTCTGTTATGGGAAGGGATTACCAAGTGAACAGATGAAAAGGTTCAAGAATGTGTTCAAAGCCTCCTTGAAGCACAACATTCCCACTGCTGGGGGCTGATCAAAGTGGAGAAGGAGTATTTGGGGAAACTCCAAGCCAAGTATCAGGAGCATGCAGAGGCCCTGCTTTTGCTGCAGTCACAACATACCACCTCATAAACTACTCACACACCCATCCCGTCAACTACTTGCCTCATCTGTGGAAGGGTTTCCTGCTTCTACATTGGCCACATTAGTCACCTTAGTCTTGGTAAGCCATCCTCCATTCTGGGGGATTGCCTAAGACAGATAGATCGGTGGGAGTCTTGGGGCTGGCGACAAACCCAAAGTCAAAATCGAGTTTATTGTCAAATGCTCAAGTGCGTTTATGCACAGGTGCAATGAAAAACTTACTTGTAGCATTGTAGGCACATAGCATCAGAGAAACAACATTTCACTAGAAAAACATAAATTTCAACAAAAAACACAATTAGAACAAAAAGAAACCAAAGTCCATTGCAGTGCAAAATGGTCATAGTCTTGCTTTACTGAGGCAGTGATTAGGGTTGTGCAGGTCGGTTCAAGAACCGAATGGTTGAAGGAAAGTAGCTGTTCTTGAACCTGGTGGTGTGGGACTTCAAACTTCTGCACCTCCTGTCTGATGGTAGCAGCGAGAAGATGGCATGGCCCAGATGGTGGGGGTCTTTGATGATAGATGTTGCCTTCTTAAGGCAGTGCCTGATGTAGATACTTCTGATGGTGAGGAGGGATGTGTCAGGATGCATTGGGCTGCGTCCACTACTCTCTGCAGCTTCTTTCATTCCTGCGCATTTGAATTGCCACAAGCAAAACTCAGTGATTTCAGCTCATTGGACACATTCCGATATCCAGGAGAGGTATCACTAAATGGCTGGCAACCAGAAATGGGAATTCAGAGAGCATGGGGCTTATTGGTATAGTCATAGGGTCCTGCTGTACAGGCCTGAGAACATGCTTAAAATAGTCAGTGTGTAATATTCGTGTGAAGAGAGAGGAAAACCTAGAGTAAGGAGATAAATGAGAGAAGCTGGTATGTTGCCAGGAAGCCTGGTCTGTCAATCCTGTGGGTCCCAGGTGAATTTTAGACCTTCCTTGTCCTCGCTTCCCCTCCTCCTCCTGACCAGGATTGACTGTATTAGTTGGGGATCATTCCCATGGACTAAAACGACAAGCCCCCTGCTCCCTGAAATTCTTGCTCTTGTCTGGTGACTAGTTTGTGACAACTCTCCTGAATACCAAAGGTGTCTTGGTGCTGAAATCACTTTGAGTTTGTGACCAGCCTCAGTTCCCACATATGTATCAATCAGCCTTGAAAGTTAAGCCAAGGTACAAGTTTACATGAACCTTGGAATGTATTCTGCATCAGATGCAGAAGAAGGTCTTTACGTATTCATTTATGTAACAGATATAGTATTGGCAAGGCCAACATTTATTGCCCATCCCCAATTGCCTTTGTGGTGGTGAGCCATCTTCCTGAACTGCTGCAGGCCTTCTGGTGAAGGTACTCACACAATTGCCATAGAAGTTAGTTTTGAAATTTATTAAGGACGATGTATATTGTTTTTATCATACTTTCTTCTGGAGATTATAAACATCTGGTTACTTTGAGCAAAGAAGGTGTGGACATGGGAGTAGGAGGAATTTATTTCACATGTCTCCTTCACATACTTGGCTGAGCCAGTCAGGTTCTGATTCCAAAGAGGAATGAGTAGGTTTTTGATCTCCAAGTGATTTGCAAAAGCATTGCCAATGTAAACAATGGCAGTTTAAGTGCCTCCTGAGAACAGATTCTGCTCCCCACTGTCATCCTCCATCCCTATTGCAGCTCCTGCTGAAAGATTCTCTCTGAATGTGTTTCCAGAAGATCGAGGTTAAAGCTTTCTTTGTGAAACAGATTTTCCTTTACAATACACACAGTGGTCGACAAGATCACCTCATTAATTATTACTTTGACAGAGATGTCATATTCTTCTTTTGCTGAGTGTTATTAATGAACCACACTCCTTTTCAAATCACAATATTGACGTTAATATGAAATATCTTCCAACAGTGTTATCTTCACAATTGGACTGGATTACATTTGTTTAGACACAAATGTATTTATCTCTGGTGACACCTCTATGTAATGTATTAGATAAAACCTTTCACATGGGCACAGAACGTTGTTCTTAATGTAAAGCTACAGGAGGTTGTCACTCACTCCTTCCTTCGTCCTCCCCTCCCTCCATCCCTCTCCTTTTCCTTGCTTACTTCCTATTTCTCTTTACTTATGTTATTTCTCCTCCCTTTTTCTGTCTTTCCTCCTTTCATTTCTGTCTTTCTTGCTTCCTTTTACTCTGTTTTTCCTTTTCTTTCTTTTACCAAACTTTTTATCTTTCCTAATCTTTATCCTTATTAATAATTATGGTGAAAAGTCAAGACCCCAGAACAGGTCACTGGTTAGATCACTGAGGACAACTCCCCACAAAGGACAGAAGGGGCTTGGTTCAGTGGCTTATCCAAAAGATGGCACCTCTAACAGCGTGCACCTTATTGTACAACATTGGTATGGTATATGTAATATTGATGGTCAGCAATCGCTATCACTTTAAGCAACACACAAAAACGCTGGAGGAACTCAGCAGGTCAGGCAACTTCTATGGAGGGAAATGGACAATCAATGTTTCAGGTTGAGACCCTTCACCTGGACTGAAAGATAGAGGGGAGGTAGCCAGTATAAAAAGGTGAAGGGAAGGGGTGGAGCAAGAAGTGTCCATTTCCTTCCACAGATGCTGCCTGACCTGCTTAGTTCCTCCAGCATGTTTTGTGTTGCTCCTGATTCCAGCATCTGCAGTCTCTTGGGCCTCCTTACCAGTTTAAGGCTGTCTTCCCTTTAAGAATTATGTCATGTGACTTACTGCACTCTGAGCTGCAATGCGCTTACAGTAAGTTCCAGAGACAGTGTGTGGAGAATCTGTGAATAGACCAGACATAATTTGTTTCACCTACGTATCTTGCATGTGGAAGTGTGAACATTCCACAGTGGACTTTGTTAAGAGGTTAAGAACCCATGAGGCGCCCAAACCTTACAACCAGAGATGGTGCTCAAGTTACAGGATGTTACAACTTTGCCTATTCTGGTTGCGCTGAGCCAGCTCTGGAGAAAGGGCAGTGGAGGAGCAGTGTTTACGGAAGGTGGTGTTGTCTTTGCTGTGTTCGGTTGGACTTGGAATGACAGCATTTTAACACACACTGCCTGCTGTTGTTGATACTGATGACTATTAAATGAAGGATCTCAACCTGAAACGTCGACTGTTCATTTCCCTCCACAGATGCTGCCTGACCCGCTGAGTTCCTCCAGCTTCTCGTTTTTTTGCTCCAGATTACAGCATCTGCACTCCCTTGTGTCTCACTATTATATGTTTATTTGGAGCATCTTCTAGCAATTTTCCAGCAAGGAAGTTCAGGCCAACAGCTTACACTTATCAGGCTTGAGTCTTACTCCATTTTAAGTATGGAGATCTGACCTTTCATACTTCCAGCGCTCAGCTACTTTCCAGTAGTTAGAGTCTGAAAAAGAAATCATCTGAAGAGCGCAGTAATTCCTCAAGGATCTGTGGTCATCCCATCTGACCCAAGAATCTTGGATAATTAATCCTTCCACCTGCTGCACTTCCGTGACTCGATACTGGTTTGGCAGTCTGATGACAGGGAGTTGGTCGAAGACAGGAGCAAGTTACAAGTTGAGCCTCTGTCGAAGGTAACGCTTCTAAGATGAGGGGTTACACCTGGGAAAGGGGCACGGTAGTGCAGTGGATAGCGTAACGCTATTATGGTGCCAGTGACCCGGGTTCAATTCCGGCTGCTGTCTGTGAGGAATTTGTACATTCTCCCCGTGTCAGCGTGGGTTTCCTCCGGGCGCTCCAGTTTCCTCCCACATCCCAAAGACATACGGGTTAGGAGTTGTGGACGTACTATGTTGGTGCTGGAAGTGTGGCGACACTTGCGGGCTGCTCCCAGCACATATTCAGTAACGCAAAAAGACGCATTTCACTGTGTGTTTTGATGTACATGTGACTAATAAATAAATATCTTAAATATCATATATCTTGATGGTGCTAGAGGGACAACTGAGAAGAGTTCAAGAACACTGGGAGAAGGGGTGGAGAAACCACATGATAGCCATGAGCGCAGTGGATCCCATTATACTCTGTAAGCATAATGGTAGAAGGAAAGGCAAAGAAAAAAGGGGTTGATTGGAACATTAGTAAAAAACATGCAGTAGAGCAGGTGGAAGGATTAATTATCCAGGATTCTTGGGTCTAACGGGATAAACACAAAGATCCTTGAGAAACTCCTGTGCACTTCAGCTAATATTTTTTCAGCCTCTGAATAATGGGAAGTACTTGAGTGGTGTTTATACTTAATAGAAAGAAAGAGTAAGACCTGAACCTGATCAGTGTGGAGCAGTTGGTTAAGATCCACTTCAAGAAAATTGTGAGAGAATGTTCTGAATAAGCATTGAAAGAACATTGGTACCAATGACAGCAGGCAACATTATATAAGTATGCTTCACCTACTATAGTTCTCCTCTGAAATAATAAAGTTGATGGATGTAGTCAATCAAAAAAATGCTCGGTTTTAACAAAAGATATTTGGCAAAAGTATATAGTGGGAGGTGAATAATACTGCAACAATTGACTCAATCAAGTTGGTTTCCGCCTGCTGATTGGTCTCGCTGCCTGCGGTCCTCTCTGCCCACCC
Organism: Pristis pectinata; assembly: GCF_009764475.1. NCBI lineage: Eukaryota > Metazoa > Chordata > Chondrichthyes > Rhinopristiformes > Pristidae > Pristis > Pristis pectinata. The sequence continues at coordinate 124,651,951 of NC_067407.1, read as the reverse complement.
ACTCTCAGCTGGTCTCCAACCAAAGGGTCACATGAGTTGAAGTCCACCTCCCAACATGCCTGCCTGCAGACCCCACACCTTGCAGGTGAACAGTGAGGTGCAGTAAGGCCTCAGTTTCATGTAAGCCCCAGACGATGCCCTTGGATTACAATGCTGGGGGCAGACCCCCTTCTCATAGCCCATTGAAAGACACAGTACAGAACCAGGCCCTCCAGCATGGACTGAGTCCATGCCGATTTTCAAGCATCATATTTATACTAATTCTCTCCTAAGCAATTTTATTCTCACTCCATACCCATCAATTCCGCGCCCCCCCCTCGCGAAATTCAACCACTCACCAGCACACTAGGGGCAATTTCCAATGACCAATTAGCATACAAATTTGCACTTCTTTGGGACTTGGGTGGAAACTGGAGTACCCGGGGGAAACCACGTGGTCATAGGGAGAACGTGCAAACTCCATGCAGACAGCACTGGAGGTCAGGGTCTGGAGCTGTGAGGCAGTGGCTCTTCTGGTTGCACCACTGTGCCACCCATGTCTGAGCTGTAAAGGCTTTGTAACAAATTTTAAACATTTCTGATATAAGAGACGTCTAAAATAATTGAAAAATTGTTTTAAGTTTTAAAAATTGAACACATTGAAACACTAAGAAATAATTAAACTCGCTAAAATAAAATATTTTAAAAACAAGTGACTTACCTTATTGCTCCTAATCTCCAGTCGGGAATCTCCAGTCAGAAGATTTGCTCCTCTGGCCTTACTCCAGGTCAGGCTGGTGTAGGAAAGGAGAGCCAGATTCCCCAGTGTTTTGCAAGGAATCCCAGCAATGATGGGGCTTCACCATTGGACTCTGCCTTGAGTCCAGCAATGGAGTAGAGTGAGACTCAACTTGTCACGGATTTAGAGGTCCATGCGAGTCCAGGACTCACTGACCTAGAAGTTGCCAGTGGCGCACTGTGGAACTACCTGCAACAGCCAGCAGAGTTTTGCCCTTTCAACACGGTACATTGAGAAATAGATTGGTAACCAAAAGCTTGGTAATTAATTGTCCTACTTTTCCTCTCCATCCATGGACTGTTTGGAGGCTGGATAGGATAACAGAAGGTTTAGGATGGACTGGTGAGCAAGGATAACGTTGGGGGTTGGACAGTGATTCCAGGTGAAAACCAGTTTAACTGCCAAGAGTGCTATGAAGTTGGGAAAAAAAAACTTTCCTGCACCTCACGGTCACATACTGTCTATTGGTTTGGCCACAGTTGCCAATAAAGGGCTGTCCCATTCAGCACAATTGTTTCTCTGAGAGAACATCTAAATGGGGATCAAGCTCATGTAACAGGTCTAACTGAGGCAGCTGCCAGGGATCCATAGATATAACTTTAACCCAATTTTGAGGTCGGCATTTTTGCTGCAATGGACATTAGGTTTCATTATGGCTGTTTAATGCCTATAAATAATGCAAAACAAGATTTAACTTCTACCCCAGAAGGAAGCACAATTGAAACATTCTACTTGTGTTCAGCCCATAAAATTAAGGATGCTGAAGCATGTTCCTGCAAATGTTGCCCTGCATATGTCCCTAATTTTGGGCAGGTGTGGTAATTCAACATAAAACTCATTCATGATGTTTGACATGGCTGACATTTTTGCAGCTTCCTGTTGTATCCACCAATGTCGATCTCTGATGTGGAGAGTCTGACCTAAGATGAGAAGGTCTGAGACCAAAGATGAGCAACATTACCAGAAGATAAAATGGTGATTTATGTGCCAGTAAATAAAGTTGCTGCTTCGATAATGTTCATTCCCCTCTCCAGGGAGGCCACTCTTCCTGTGGGTGCTCACGCCAGTATTACTTTATATGGGATGTAAATGTCAATGTAGACTGTATGTCAAACCTGACAACTTTGTGAAAAGGTGAAGGGTGCCCCCTTTGTGGATTCCCCTCTCCATACTTTGCAGCGCGGTGGTGCAGCCAGTAGAGCCGTTGCCTCACAACACCAGCAATCCGGGTTCAATCCTGACCATGAGGGCTGTCTGTGTGGAGTTTGCATGTTCCCCCTGCGGCTGTGTGGGTTTCCCCAAGTGTTCCAGTTTCCTCCTACCATCCTGAAGAAATGCTGGTGGTAGGTTGATTGGCCACTGTACATTACCCCAGGTGGTAGAATCTGACAAGTTGATGGAAGTGTGGGAAGAATAGGTTATAGGGCAAATTAGTGGGGGAATGGTTCTGCTTTGTGAGTTGGCATTGACCTAATAGGCCAAATGGCTTCCTTTTGTGTTGTACGGAAACATGGAATATGGAAATATCTTCTTCTTGACCCTTTCCCACACATTTTCCTGGATAAGGCAGAATGAGGATGCACAGAGAAAGAAACACTACACAGAAAACATCTGTCTTCCCCCTTTCTGGGGTGTGTGTGGACCACGTACTGATATGAGGCAATGGCATAATACTTCCATCGTCTGCTGTGCGATGGCTATTCTTTTTCCAGTGCTGTTTATTCTTTGTTAATGAGGCATTTTTATCAGCAGATGTTCTGCAAACTAATTCAATCCCTTGTATGAAATCTTACGTCTGAGGTTGGCACAGCTTCCGCTGAGTAACACCACACACTTCCAGAGATGATAATGAGCTGGAGATGGAACAAACCAGCTGTTTCCAAACTGTTCAGAGAACAGAATCTGCTTTTATATACCATGCGCTATCTTCTCTAGATTTGATCTGCACAGGTCAGGAAGATTGGTAGCACAATCTCATTCATTTTTGCCAAGCACTGTTGCTCCATTTACAGAAGATCTATCAACTTTGAAAGATAATGATTCCCGCTAAGCCCAATTATCCACCTTTGTTAAAGGAAACCATTACAGTAAATTAACTTCTCTCCAAACTCTAATCGTCCTCATTTCTGCATGCACCAGGGGATTTCTGCTCAGTGTGTTAGAGTTAATGAGGAATCACTTAACAAGGAAGTTGGAATGATATGCAGAGCATGAAGATCATTCTGTTCTTAAGGTGGGGGGAGCTTTCTTTGCAGAATACACTTAGATTGATAGAATTATTGCACCACAGAAGGAGATGTAGAGATGGTTCTTTATTACCTTTGTATTTCTGCATGTGTCAAGTATTGAGACAAAACATAATTTGCATTGAAGAACATTATTATCCCACTTAAGAAAGCAGTTGATTTGACACAATGTATTCTCCATCTTCAGCACCCAAGGCCCTACTCCTTCGGATCTGCCTCTACTGAATATATTCACAGAAAAGCTGAACTGAAACAATTAGTTGCAATTCTTAATTTCTCTCTCACTGGCTATGGGCACTATTTTGCAAGTGTTTGTTGTTTTAAAGTTGTCACAGCCCACGGGGTACAGTGTACCTGGTTCTAAAAGATATATTTGGAATACAAGACTTCTTCACAAACCAGTTGCTCGCAGATCCATGTGTATCCATCAGAATGGGATGACTGGAAAAAGGAACAGAGGGCAGAAAGAGCAGGAGTAGGTGACAGAAGTGGGAGGAAGAGGGAGAGAAAGGCTCTCAACAAGAGGCTGTATCCACCATGTTGTTCAACTCCGACCTGAACATCAGTGATGAAGAATATGCGAGATAATGAGGACACCAACACGGAGGTCTGCTGCTAGAATCCAAGCACCATGTTAATCCCAGAACAAACGGAGGTCTACGTTGTCTCCAGCTGCCTTGGCTATGAACATTTAAGCTTTGCACTTCTACCAGTCTGGAGCCGGAGATATTTGCAACATCCACTGCAACATATTTGCCATCCACTGTTGGATAAGGGCAGGCACCAATGCTGACTATGCACAGAAGTCTGATTGTCTCTCGTTTTCTCTTCCCATAGAGCAGCAGCTGGTCTTGTCAATTACAGTCTTCCTCACAGTGCAGGGTGTCACTGACTGCAAGTGGTTATTTAAAGGTACAACATGATATTTGTCAGATGTACCTCAACATGTGCTTGGTATCCTGGTAACAGTTAGGATGCTAAGATAAGATAAGATATCTTTATTAGTCACATGTACATTGAAACACACAGTGAAATACATCTTTTGCGTAGAGTGCTCTGGGCGCAACCCGCAAGTGTCGCCATGCTTCCAGAACCACAACTTCCTAACCTGTACGTCTTTTTGGAATGTTGGAGGAAACCGGAGCACCTGGAGGAAACCCACACAGACACGGGGAGAACGTACAGACTCCTTACAGACAGCGGCCAGAATTGAACCCGGGTCACTGGCATTGTAATAGCGTAATACTAACCACTATACTACTGTGCCTGCGTTTGTTATCTGGCAGTTCGCTGAGCCACTGAGACAAAATAAAATGTTGGCTACTGGGCCACAAAGACCATTCACTAACAATGTGACTCATGGCTCCAGTGTGGAACCCCTTCATAGCTGCACAGAATGAAAGCCATGCTGCCTCACAAAGGCTATGGAACAGCCCACATGTGCTCTATCATGTTGGAGCCAACTCATGCCTCATGTTCACCTCTTGCAGGATACCCACGTCTCACTTACTGCTTGCAGCCAAACAGCTCAATATATCCTAACAGTTTCACTGCTGCATCGTACCGTGAGGTGGAGCAGTCTGTGAGGGCTGAGCAGGCTACAGACAGAGAAAGGAAAGGCTTCCCCAGTGACCTTCAGACCCTATCCACTGTTTCTAAACATCTCCATTGAGAAACTTAGCCATAGACATTTAGATAACGAAAATTACAAATAACTAACAAACACTTTAATAAATGCACGGTAGTGTAGCGGTTAGCACAACGCTATTACAGCGCCAGCGACCGGGGTTCAATTCTGGCCGCTGCCTGTAAGGAGTTTGTACGTTCTCCCCGTGTCTGCGTGGGTTTCCTCCAGGTGCTCCAGTTTCCTCCCACATCCAAAAAGATGTACAGGTTAGGAAGTTGTGGCTCTGGAAGCATGGCGACATTTGTGGGCTGCCCCAAGAACACTCCATGCAAAAGATGCTTTGTGTGTTTCGCTGTACATGTGACTAATAAAGATATCTGAAAATTCAATTAATGGAGTCATGCAGCATGGAAACAGCCCCTTTTGCCCAACCAGTCCATGCTGACCAAGATGCTCATCTAAACTAGTCCCATTTGCTTGCGTTTGGCCCATATCCCTCCAAACCTTTCCTGTCCATGTCCCTGTCCAAGTGACTTTTCTATGTTGTTAACGTACCTCTAACTTATGCTACATTTAACTTAAGTATAGTAAGCTGTGGCAGGGTGGTGCAGCTCGTCAGGCTGCTGCCTCACAGCTCCAGCACCCAAGTTCGACCCTGGCCTTGGGTGGTGTCTATGTAGAGTTTGCATGTTCTCCCTGTGATCAAGTGGAGTCTCCTCTGTGTGGTCCATTGTCCTCTCACAGTCGAAAGGACATGCGGGTTGGTAGGTTAATTTGGCCACTGTAAATTGTCCCCAGTGTGTAGGTGAGCGCTATAACCTGGGAGGAGTTAATGGGAATACGGAGACAATAGATGACAATGAAAATTAGTGGGGGAATGGTATTACTTTGTGAGTCCAGATAGATTTGATGAGCCTCATCTGTGCCATAAGGAGATATGAAATATGGAAATATTAACATGAACATGAATTAAAAAGAAATAATAAAAGGCAAACCACAAACCTTCACTTAGCTTTTTAGTGAAGGCTAGCAAACCCATTCAGCTGAATGGACCCCTGCTAGCTGTGCAGCCATGACTGGGGTAAAGATAAGTGAGCAGATACAAATGGTTTCTGGTCCCTCAGCTCAGTGTGTTATTGAACTGCTGCAGGATTTGGTGCTGACTCCAGCCAGAGTGGGAGATCAGATACACTGTCGTCTGACCTCCAGCACGGCTCGTGCTTCAGTACCTCAGCAGGCAAGTATGGAAGTCTGGGACACAGTGCCATGTACATTACTGTTAGATGGCTGCCTCCCACAGATTTACAAGCTGACCTTTGATGTGTGTTCCACTGGCTGGACTGCTCTGAAGTAATCCTGCTGTACTGAGCAGACTGTATCTCAAGATTCAACGTGATGTCCTGTTTTCCACAGAACTTGACAATCATTAGGTATCAGATTTGGCATTGAATTGCACAGCAGGCTGGAGGGGTACATTGCCTACTCCTGCTCTTGTTTGTCCTTCCATGGTGTCCACCACAAAGTACACACACAATGGGCAAAATTATTGTTTTGTAAAAGTCCTGAAAGAAAGTGCAAGGAATGCGATGGAATGAAAGTAAAGCTGTTTATCCGGGAGTAGTTATGTAGAATGTTTTGTTTTAGAAATGCTGCACAGCCATAACATGGACGTTATCCTTTTGTACAAAATGCGGCACAAGATCAAACTTTTCTTTATTCAGAGAGCCCACGGAGTTGGTTTGAGAACAATGAATGTTTATGATGTACACTACCCATAGAACTGCATTGCAGTATGTTGTGTTGAAACAATTGTAAACTGGTGTTTGTGCAGCATTAGTTGGCAGTTAGGGTGATCATTTCAAATAATGGGTTTTCAGCATTGTTACTCTGCCAGGATAAAGTTCTGACAAAGAACCAGTTGTAATGGATTTTACTAGAGATCTAATCAACCAATTTCAAGAAAGGATAATTAAATTATTTATTCTGATTCCATCCAACAGCTCAGGGATGCTTTTCTCCAAAATGTACATCTGATGCAGTGCATCTTGGTAACTATAGTTGGAAAAACTATGGATAATGCTCAACTGCACAGCATGGCATCGTAGTGTAGCAGTCAGTGTAACACTATTACAGCGCTAGTGACCCGGGTTCAATTCCCGCTGCTGTCTGTAAGGAGTTTGTACGTTCTCCCTGTGTCTGTGTGGGTTTCCTCCAGGTGGTCCGGTTTCCTCCCACGTTCCAAAGACATATGGGTTAGGAAGTTGCGGTCATGCTATGTTGGTGCCGGAAGCGTGGCGACACTTGTGGGCTGCCCCCAGAACACTCTACGCAAAAGATGCATTTCACTGTGTGTTTCGATGTACATGTGACTAATTAAGATATCTTATCATGCATTAAAACATTAAAGGTCCATCATACAGCTTTTATCACAATGGCATATATTAAGGTCATTCATTTCATCAAATATATGTGTAATTAGTGTTTAAATTAGTGTTGTTAACAGTGACTTTAAAACCCTTTAAATGAGTGTTTTCTGGAGTGGACTATAGAGGAATGGTTTGTGAAAGAAACTTTAGAATGACTACTTGATTTATCTTAACAAATATCTGAACCCTGAAACTGTGGTGTAATTGGAAATATACCTATATGGAAACTTGGTTTTATGCTCTATATATACTGCTTGCTGCATCCAAGGTGGCTTCAACAGTTGACTGGTGTTCTGGGGTTGGTAGACTCTTCACTGTTGATGTCTGAATTTGCCCATGCTGAAGCATTATGGATTGTAATGAAATGACTGCTAGTTGCAGTCAGAACCAACAGAGGAAAATATGGATTCTTTCAATAGTTTCAACAATAAAATAATCATGTGGGTGGAGAAGTAGACTCAGCCATACCTATTATCGACTTGATTGTGAATTCTGTGCAAACACGTTAAGTCTTTATTAGGCAGCTCCTTGGAAAGTCTTTATGCCTCTCATTAGCATGATGCAAATAACATGTAATTTTATCTCAATTAAAATAGATTCCAAACTACAACTGTGCTGAGTTGTCCAAATGTACTTCAGGGTGCAAACAAGCACTAGAGAAATGCACAAAACAGTTCTGAGATTGAACAACCAGTTTAAGTTCCTGATCTTTAATCAGTGTGATGGTATAATGAGGAAATATGATGCAACTGTTAGTGTTTGTGTATCATGTTGATTGCCCTTATTGTGTGCTTATTATCTGATCTGGGTGAAGGCAATGAAAAGAAGCTGAATCTTTATTTACCCAAAGATTAAATTCTAAATTTTAAAGAAGGTAGTCCAGGGAGAAAAGGCAGGAGAAGGATATACTTGGATAGTTGAAGAGATGGGTTTTTAGTGACAAAGTATGATATTCCAATAGAGTTTGGGAGGCCATGAGCAGCTTAGCTGCAGCAAGCTGACAGTGAGCTGAGGGCAGTGAGAATGTACATTTGGATTAGGTGCAGGAATAGGCCACCCAGCCTTTCAAGCCTGCTTTGCCATTTAATAAGATCTGACTGTAACCCTAATTCTGCGTTCCTGTCCATTCGCCTTGTTAATCAACTTGTGCTTTCAACCTGTTTGTGGAAGAGTTCCGAAGGCTCATGAATGTCTGAGAGTGAACATTTTGCCCCGTTGCCCTCTTAAGTGGGTGATCCCCTTATTTTTAAACAGTGATGCCTCATTCTAGATTTTCCCAAAAGAAATACCCTTTCTGAATCCAACCTACCAAGTACACTCAGGAACAGTCCTGTCCACTCTCATTTTTATAAACTCAAGCATATTCGTGCCTGCCCAACCTTTTCATCTAAGACTACTCACCCATTCTAGTACTGACTGTACTCGGGCACATATTTCTGGAGATTGTGGAGGATGGAATGCCAATACCTTTGAAGGAAGTTAAGGACAGAAAATTAGAAAGGACAAGAATTTCAGAAATATTAGGTCTTACCACAGATGGTGGAATTGGGAAGCTGATTTGCAATGTATCTCCTGACTTGAGGTCAGAAAGGTGTGGATTAGGATCTTGTGAGGATCTTTGGGATAATACTAAAATATTTGGTGTTATAGACAGTGTAGAAGGTTATGAAAAATTACAGGGGGATCTTGATCAGCTGGATATGTGGGTTGAGGATTGACAAATGGCTTTCAATCCACTTAAATGTGAGGTGTTGCATTTTGGGAGGTCAAACCAGGGGAGGACTTGTACAGTGAATGGTTGGGCCCTGGGGAGCATTATGGAACGGAGGGACTTAGGAGTGCAAGTGCATAGTTGGCTGAAAGAGGTGTCTCAGGTAGATAGGGTGGTGAAGAAAGTGTTTGGCATGCTGGCCTTCATTGGTCGGGGCATTGAGTATTGGGAAGTTATATTGCAGTTATATAAGACATTGGTGAGGCCTCACTTGGAGCATTTTATATAGTTTAGGTCACCCTATTACAGGAAATATGTTATTAAACTAGAAAGAGTGCAGAATAGATTTATGAGGATGTTGCCTGGACTTGGGGGCCTGAGTTACGGGGGGTGGTGGGGGGGTTGTGCGGACGAGGACTTTATTCCCTGGAACGTAGGAGATTGAGGAGTGACCTGAAAGAAAGGTATAAGATCATGAGAGGCATAGACAGGGTGAAAGCAAATTATCTTTTTCCCAGGGAGGGGGTGTGCTAAAAACAAGAGGGCATAGGTTTATTATCAGAGGCAAGAGATTTAAAAGGGACATCAGGGGCAGCTCCTTCATGCAAAGGGTGGTCTGTATTTGGAATGAGCTTCCAGAAATAAGATAGGACAAGATATCTTTATTAGTCACATGTACATTGAAACACGCAGTGAAATCCATCTTTTGCGGAGAGTGTTCTGGGGGCAGCCCCCAACTGTCACCACGCTTCTGGCGCCAAAATAGCATGCCCATGACTTCCTAACCTGTACGTCTTTGGCATGTGGGAGGAAACACACGCAGACACAGGGAGAATGTACAAACTCCATACAGACAGCAGCCGGAATTGAACCCGGGTCCTGGAGCTATAATAGCGTTACACGGTACATTAGGAATATTTAAAGTCATCTAGATAAGTACATGGATAGGAGAGGTTTAGAGAGCTATGGGCCAAACATGGGCAGATGGGACTAGCTCACTGGGCAACACAGTCGGCATGGATGAGTTGGCCCGAAGGGCCTGTTTCCCTGCTATAAGACTCTATGATTCTATAAAAGCATTAGGGACAAAAAGACATTTTGAGATGGGGTGAAATGAGTTTGAGTCTGGGGTTGATATTGAATTTCAATGGCTAGACAAGGTGCCAGCCAGGAAGATTAATGCAATGAATCTGGAGGCACATAGCAGTGTGCGAGAGAATTTACTTTTGTTTTGCTAACATTAACCTGAGAGAAGTTTTGATACATGCAGGTCTCAACTGAATATGAAATCGTTCTTTTGAATGCTAAGACTGTGCTCAACAGCAGTGAGTTATTGATGCACCTAATGCACACATGCAGAAATCTCTTTGGAGGAAAGGATGCATGAGATTAGAGGAAAGGAGAATAAAGAAAATTATGTTAATTTTGTTTCTGAGTTGTAGTCATCAGGAACTGACCATAATTTCCATTGAAATGGAAAATTCTAATCTTGGCAGATTGGTATAGGATTTTGAATGATGTTGCTATGGTCTTATGAGCAACAATTGTCAGTTCACTGTCAAAACTGCAATGTGACAGTTGACTCATTCACTTTAGTGGCATTTGTTCCACTTGTTCTCAATTTGTACAGCCTGCTACTAAATCTCTGTCATGAAACACTGCAGTTTCCCTGATATGCATGTATAAATCAATAATGGCACAAGGATGGTGTCAGAGAAACCTTGCTTTCCAAACAGGCAATAAGTCACTTGACAAACAGGAAAAGTGTGAGCATCACTGATGCAAGTAGATGTGGCTTGATCAGATCTGCATGGTTTACTCTGTCATGACAACCCTCTGACATTTCAGCTTTAATGTGCTGACGGATGCCATCAGCTAATATGATTGAACTACTTAAAGGGATGATCCATTCCTTGTGTATTCATTACCTAAAGCAGCAAAAATGCAGAATGTTATAGAACTTGCAGTATAACATTGGCAATACGTTTATAAAGGCACCACTAACTACTGCCTGACAACTTGTTCTTGAAGGAGGTAAAAGGTCATATCTTGTTTTATCAAGAGAAAATTTGTTCTGATCCAATTTATGTTACTCTTTTAAAATATCCTTCAAACAAAAAGGGAAACCTTTTAGACTTGTTTCAGAAGAAAATGACATATATCAGCATTGCTATATCTTCAGCAACTAAGGTCCTGAACTCTGGAACTTACTCCCCTAAGCTCTTTGCCAATATATAGTTGTTTCTTACATTACAGCTTTTGACAATCAAAGTAAATTCATTAGTGCTTGCTAATTTGATTCAGTCCAAGTCCTTTAATCTCTTTAGTTGTTATGCAGGCTGCAGGTCATCACAGAATACCAGGTTTGCAATGTGTAAATGTTTATATGAGATAGAGGACTATAGTTTTGTTATGGATGACATCTATTCATATAATTATAGGTAGTTTAGCGGATTCCAGGAAGCGAAATCAGTGATTTTCAGGTTCATTGCACCTGGCTTCGCATCATTGATGAATCCTCTAGTGATCTAATCAAGCCTTTGGAGGTCAAGAGGAACTTAACAACACGTTTTAAAGTGCTTCACAAGCACGTCTATGATAGGTGAGAGAGTAAAATGGGCTTTGAGGAGATTCTTAAAGGAATAAGAAGAGAATTATGGGGAGATGAAGATATTTAAGGAGGAAATTAACAAGTTTTGGGCCTAAGTTGCCAAAGGCACAGCAGTTAATGATGATGCAGAAGGGAATCAGGGATGCATAAGAGGTCAGAAATGTAGGAAACCTAGAATTACTGGCTGGATAATAGAATCGGAGAATTGTTACAATGCAGGAGGCCTTTCTGCCTCTTGAAACTATGCTGGCTCCTGCTGGAGCAATGCCATCACCCCCATTCTTTCCCAAGAGTCCTGCAAGCTATTCTCATGTGTCTATCCAATCTTCTTTGAAAGCCCTAATCAATTCTATTTTAATCACTCTTATATGGAGTGGGTTCCAGCTACTTTTTGCATAAAAGAAGTCATATCACCCTTGCGGTTTTTAACTCTATGCCCCTGGTCCTTGAATCATTTACTCCAGAGAACAGGTTCCCCCTATTTACCCAATCTAAACTTGTAATACTCTTGAGGAAATGGGGAAAAAAAGGTTAGAGGGATAGGGAGGAATCTTGGAAAGATGAGATTTTAAATCTAAGACATTGGCAGACCAAGAACCAATGTGGCTGATCGAGTTGGTCAGACGGCACGGTAGCATAGTGGTTAGCACAATGCTGTACAGCGCCAGCGACCCGGGTTCAAATCCGGCCACTCTCTGTAAGGAGTTTGTACGTTCTCCCCGTGTCTGTGTGGGTTTCCTCTGGGTGCTCCGGTTTCCTCCCACATTCCAAAGACGTACAGGTTAGGAAGTTATGGGCATGCTATGTTGGTGCTGGAAGCGTGGCGATACTTGCGGGCTGCCCCCAAAATCACTATGCAAAAGATGTATTTCACTGTGTGTTTCGATGTACATGTGACTAATAAAGATCTTATCTTATCTTAAGTGGACGGGAGTGCTTTAAGTGAGTTTATGTTGTGTTCTAGCTATGCTGTCTCGAAGAAATGGAACTCAGCAACTTGCTTGCTGGACCATCTTGACTGAGCATACAATGGAACATGGCTAGTAGACTAGGTAAATAGAAGCAATCTGCTCTGGAGCAATGGTTCAACAACCAGAAGACAAATTTAAAATGCAAGACAAAGTAGTTACTGTCTGGAACTTGCTCTCTGTAAGGGCAGTGAAAACAAATTTGATTAGGACCTCCAAAGGGAATTAGATAGATGCTTGAGGGGAAACAACTTGCAGGGCTTCGGAGAAAGTGTGTGGGACTGGGGAAGGATTGCTCTACTGGGTATAAAATGCAAACAGCATTTCCACGAAGGTGGCAGCAAACAAGCTGAAGTACTGCCAAGGAAATTCCCAGAAGGCCAGGAAGGTCATAAGGACGCTCAACTTGTGAGCCTTCTGAGATACAGCAGCCACAGCAATATTGCTGAATGTGCAAGAGGTCAAGCTTGTCCTGCAATCATCTCACACAGGTCAGCAGCTCAGTAGTTTGACTAATTTCAAACCAGTTTGACTCAGTTTCACAGTGAATGCTTCAGGCTGTGTTTTTATATATGAACCATCAAATAAAGAAGGGCAAAAGTTGTAATGAGCTCACTCACACAGGTAATACTCAATTAGTGTGTCCTAGGTGTAATTACCCAGATGGTTCTCTAGTCTGAATGAGTGTGGGCCTTTCAAAGCAATTATCACTTGCATTGTTTATTTTTTTATCTAAGGAAATGTTTAATTATTTGCCACTGCGACAGATGCAACATTAAGAAGGGGAAATAAGCTTGTATATTGGATGGAACAAGTCCAGTTCTCAAGGGGCTATTCATTCCATTCAAATTAAATGAAAGATCTCTGACTGAAGATTCAAGTCAATTTCAACGTCATTGTGGCTGAATCCCAAGCATTCCTGAACTACAAGCAGAGCTAGAGGTTTTTAGGCCATGACTATATTGAATTAAAATGCTCTCTTGTATAGATTACCTTGGTGCCTCTTTGCTCTATAACACCTAACATCAGAAAAGGAAGAGAAGATGGGTCGTAATACATGGTGATGGAGTTTGAAGGTTTCCGGCAATGAAGTGGCAAGGATTTTGCAAGAGCAGACCAATCATAGAATCATAGAGATTTACAGCACAGAAGGAGGACATTTGGCCCACCTTGTTCATTGCTATCAAAGAATGAAAAGACTTCAGGTGATGGAAATCTGATGGACAAACAGAAAATGCTCAGAGAGTCAGGCAGCAACTGTGGAGAATGAAACAGACCCTACATCGATCTGAAACATGAACTGTTGTGGGTTTTGTGTGCAGACCTGGGTTCGGGTTGCAGTGAACCCTGGGACCTTTTTGATTTTCTGGCTTGACTTCCAACTCTGGGCTGAGATTCTGGATTAATTCCTGAATTCCTGGTCCACATTGATAGCTGAAATATCTGGCAACAGCAGTCAGGCAGCTGGGGTCTGCAATGCTGGTCCTGAGCCGTCACGTAATTCCATTAGGAACATGCTGGCTCTCAGCTGACCAAATGTATCAGTCCCCCTCCCCTTCCTTGTTTCCCTCCAACCTACTCTCTCTCACATGCCTATCCACTCCATTTTGCCACTTACCCACACTAAGGGGTAAGTTACAGCGACCATTTAACCTATCAGCACATTTTTAGGATATAGGGAGAAACTGGAGCATCTGGGAGAAATCCATGCAGTCACAGGGAAAAAAGGCAAACTCCACACAGACAGTGCCAGAGAACAAGATTGAACCTAGGTCATTGGAGCTGAGAGGCAACACTGCTACCTGCTGTGCCCAGATTGAAGACCCCATCATATTATCTAACATCATCATAAAGGGATGGACTGCTGCCATTGCTTGGGCACCATAGATGTTTCAGATACTGTGGCAGGGGATTGGAGGGAGGATTTCATAAGGGTTCAAATATCATTGGGGTTCAGATATCATGGGGGGGGGGTGATCTGTGCGTCATGATGGTCACTGGAGATTATAGGACAAAGATTTCAAACTTCAAAGTTTTAAACATTGGAAAGGGATTTTTATGGCAGCTTTTTTTAAATTCATCTTTCAGGATGTGAGCATCACTGACAACGCCAGTGTCCCATCTCTGATTGCCCTTGCAAGGTGGGTGGTAAGGTAAGGTGAGTTCTTGAACTGTCACAGTCCTGTGAAAGTGCTCCAAGCGTGCTGTTGGGTGGGGGCTTCCATGGTTTAGACCCAGTGGTGATGAATGAACGACGATGTATTTCCAAGTCAGGATGGTGAGCGACTTGCAGGTGGGATCTGCAATGGGGTGAGTTCTCTTGTACCTGTTGTCTTTGTTCCTCTTGGTAGCAGAGGTCCTGGACTTCAGGGGTGCTGTCAGAGTGTATTGTACAGATGGTGCACACTGCAGTCACTCCGCCTGGTGGTTGAGGGAATAAGTGTTTTGGGTGGTGGATATGGTGCCAATCAAGTGGGCTGCTTTGACCTACATAGTTTCAAGCTTCTTTATTGTTGGAGATGCACTCATCCAGGTTAGTATCCCGAGTACATCATCCAGGCATGGACCGTTTTATCTGTTGAGAAGTTATTCACAGTATTGGAAACTATGCAATCTTCAGTGACTCTCCTCACTGCTAACATTATGATAGAAGGAATTGATAATGGAGCTGAAATTGTTGGGCCTAGGAGTGTTGGGCTGGGGATTTTGACTTTCTACGACCACAACCATTTTCCTTTCTACAAAGTATGGCTCCAACAGTTGGTTTTATTTCCTCCTTGAAGCCCATTGGCATCAGTTTTACCAGGGATCAACACCACATGCTACCCTGATGTAAAGACGGGAGCCATTCTCACTTCATCTTGCCAGTGGGGGGTGGGGGTGTGTGGGTAGGGGGTTGGGATAGAAGATATTATTGGTGGTTTGAACATCGTGGGAGGTACTGGACATCATAGGGGTTTATTGAATAGTATGTATGTATTAGATGTCAGAGAAATATGGGGGTGAGGGAACCAGACATCCCAGAAGGTACTGGGTGATCCAGCATCTGTTCATATGTTGGATCCTGTCCTCCTCATCTCCTGCTACCTTCTGAGAATCCCAATGCTTCTGAGTTAAAGCAGAAATCTTGCAATGAGCTCTCTTTGCCAGCTTGTCTCCTGGGAGCAGGTTACCCACCATTTCCTCTACCTTTGACCTGAATATCCTTCATCTATTCCCATTAAAGCAGGATGTGGACAGATTTATACTTCCCACTTATCCTTGACCAACCATCCTTGAGGGTTTTCACTCCTCTCTATACATTGGAATCAGAAAAGAAAAAGTAGATTTCTACATTTTTTGGAACAGGTCCATTTTAAAAGTTTACTAATTCATAAAATATGTAATTAACACCAAATAATTTAGGCAAACCAACACTTGGGAAGAAAAATAAGAACAGCAGGCTGCAAAAAACTCGACTTTCATCTGAAATGACTGTCAGGAGATTTCTAAATATACTTCTAATATGTTAATATATAATTATGTGCAATAATGATCAGTTTATGCTGCTGTTAACATGTCTAAGATATGCTGATTTGACTGCCGGTCAGGTCTTCTATTTATCTGCTTTCTCAGAAGAAGACAGTCTCAGTAGTCTGGTGAATAAATTTCGCAGATCTGAATTCACGATGAATTCATCTTATGTATAAACGAGGGTTGAGCATTAGTATTTGAGTAACATTTTTCAACAGAAGTTAGTTGCTTCACTGGAAATGAACTGTAATCCACTTGAATCTTCTGTGTAGGATTGCATGGTAACTGCTGGTGCATGGTCGCAGATGTGGGGCTGAAACTTACTGTTAAGAGTTGAAGGTCCCAGTTTGCAATTGCCAGCTTTCAGCTGTTGAAATGTCAGTAATCTTGGACCTCCCCACGTGTGTAGCTGATGGTGAAATGGCAGAGAGCTGCAGCTCATAGAGCTGCTATCTCACACTCAGGTTCAATACTGGCCTGGGGTGCTGTCTGTGTGGAGCTTGCACACGCTCTGGTTTCTTCCAACATCCCAAAGATGTGCAGGTTGGTTGGTTCATTGGCAAGTGTAAGTTACTTCTGGTGGAAAGGTGAACGGCAGAATCTGAGGTGGGGGGGGCAGTTAATGTTAATGTGGGGAAAATAGGTTACAGGGAAAATTAGTGGGAGACTGGGGTTGCTCTGTGACTCAGTATTGAATGTATCAGCCAAAATTTTCCTATTCCATAAGGAAAAATAAAATCATAATTGTCTCTGTGGACCTTACTCCAGTGACAGAACCTAGCAATATGGTGGGGAGTCGCCTCTCTGACCTTCTGTCAGTTTAGTCCCAACACAGGATCAGAGACCCTGTTGAGTTCAAAGGAGGTTCAGGGCCAGCAGACAGAAGGCAGGCGGCAAGATAAGTCACTTGTTGTTTACCAATTTACACCTGTTTATTGGTTTGAATTGTTTCTGATTTTTTTTCACTGTATTTGATTTACTTTTTAGAGTTTTAATTTATTTTTATTAACTCCAATTTGAATAGATTTTAAATAGATCATTGAATATCAAGCACATTTAATAACTAGTAAAATTCTCAACAACTTTGACCAAAGTCAAAGCTGAGCTCTCCAGCTTCATGTTCTGTATAAACACAACGGGGATGTGGAGCCTGTGCGCTGCACTGCCCACAGCACAGGCCCCATCCGGACCTCATCACTGAGCTCTGGGATGGGGAGGGTCGGCGAGTTTGACCCTCAGTATCCGGCCCAAATCAATGTCTAGTGTGGAGTTCTGCAGGTAACGTGATCTGGCCCATGGTCTTTGATGAAAACACTCAAGGTCAGTGGTGCCAGCATTATGAAATGTGTTGACTGCACAATTTCTTATAAATTCCAAAATAAACTTTATTCATCATAAAAAACAAACTATACACAATAAAACAGTGCAAACCTTTACATTCGTGTACGGATCAATCATTAGTGTTAGCTTTCTACACAATTTGGTCCAAGAAGAGCTATCCAGCCTAATCCCACCTTCCAGCAGTTAGCCCATAGCCTTAGCTCCTCAAGTACATCCAAGTACTTCTTCAAGGTAATGAGGGTTCCTGCCTCGATTACCCTTCAGTGAGTTCCATACATCTTTCACATTCTGGGGGGCACAGAAGAAATTTTATTTCCCTTCTAATCCTCCATCAATTACTTAGAATAATGGTTTTTGTTTTTTGAGTGAAGGGTCAAAATGCACACATTACGGCTGATTATTTACAAGAGACGTATTCGAACCATTCGTGTGCATGGAAGCTTGGGTTTCTACTCCAGAATTTAAAGATTAAATCCATGTTGTCTTTAATTATCAATTTTATATTTAGCATTGCTCAGTTAGCCAGAGCAGACTTGCACTTGTTCCTTTGGCTTTTTGTGGGATTAGTCCAACAGTGCAACATCTCATACAAGGCATTTGTGCAATTGGGTCAGAGAACTGTCTATCATCTTAGTCGATCAGATTGAAGGATTGTTACTGAGCAATGCGGCATCAGAACCAGAACGTGCCAATTAGAGCAATAAATTAAATGTCCAATCATGGACTGAAAGTGAAATAGAGTGGAACCAATATTAGACAAAAGAAATAAATGAAGGGGACTAGTCCAAGTTCAAGTTTATTGTCAAAGGCATACATACCCAGGGTATAAATGCTGTGAAAATTAGCTTTTTGCAGCAGCAGCACAGTACATTACAAACATGACAAATATAAGTTAACATAAACTGAAAATCAATTATAATAAGTTGCATAACAAAATAAACAACGATATTAGTACAAGTTGAGTGAAAGGAAAAAAGAAATACCGTCCAAGGTAGTGCTAATGTTTTTCAGGTCAGTTCAAGAACCTGATGGTAGTGGGGAAGAAGCTACTGTTGAACCTTGAGGTGTGGGTCTTCAGGCTCCTGTACCTCCTGCCTGATGGCAGCATCAAGAAGAGAGCACGGCCTGGATGGTGGGAGTCCATAATGATGGATGTCACCTTCCTGAGACATTGCCTCTCGTAGATGTCCTGGATGGTGGGGAGAGCTGTGCCCGTGATGGACCTGTACCCATGATCCGCAACCAGTAACCAGTTCCATCATGGGCACACCTCTCCCCCTCATCAAACTACAGTAAAAAGTAAAATAAATTACTTCTTTTGAATCTCCAATAGTAATTAGAACCCAAAGGAGTGAGTTTACTTAATAGTTAATTTTCAGAATCAGAGAAGAAACTTGGTAGAAATTAAGACTTACTGTGCTATTAAAAAGGTTCTTAAATTGGAATGGAGAAGTTCCAATGTTATGCCGTATTGGACCACTCCTCCTCAGTTGCATACATTTTCCCTACATTAGCGCACCACACAACACAGCCTTCTAGTCTGTAATTTCTGTGGCATTGGTCTATTGTGCCACTACAGGTGAGGCAGAAGGCCATGTTAATTATGGTATTTTAGAATGGTGCAACATGGGAGGAGGCCATTCAGCCTGTTGTATGTGCGTTGAGTCTTTGAGAAGCTTTCTAGAAGCAACTCTAGATATTTCAAGTTAAGGAGTTAGTAGAATTAAGAGCCAATGTACTAATGCCTTTTTCCTCCTTTTTTTTGGTCATCTTTTGTTTTTTATAGGACTATTATTAGGAAAGGCAGTTGAACTAATTGAGTGAGCTCTTTGTCAGAATTATAAACCATAAGAAGCAGAATTAACATACGCAGTTGGGATGACTAGATTTCTGAGGCTAGGTAACTACAGCAAGCTGTATTTTTTTGGAAACCATATTTATTCCTTCTATAAATAAACAGTGCAACCAATTTTGTGATGAGCAGCTGCACTCACAATGATTAAACTGGTAGTAAAGATGGAGCAATGTAGCTTTACAACCCTCTAATCCTGGGAGAAAAAAAGCATGTAGCTCTTTTGTTATTTTTATTTTGAGACTGTCTCTACTGGCATTTGACCCTGATCTGTAAATATTAATTCAATCTCTGCCTCTTTCTGGTGCTTTCTATGTCAAGGTTCATCTGGAAATTGGATCGGACTACCTACCAGCAGTAAGTCAGTAGTGCTGTTTCACATTGAGATTTGTTTCCATGGTCAATGTGTTTTTAGACAATACCAGATTAATTGTTTTGGACCGTTACTGATGTGGGATCTTTGCAGACCCACTGATATAAGCTACAGTATGCATAATGTCATGTTGAAAGGTTTTAAGCAGTATCCATGCCCTTAGATATGCCATATTTCATAATCTGATGAATATGATTGCATATCATGTAAAGGCTGTACTTGGGATTCAACCTCATACATCAAGAGAGCCTAATCTTGTTGGCCAGACCCCTGCTGGAATCACTACCCACAATCTGCCCACATCCATGCATTGCTGAGATGGATCAAAAGGGCTGATGGTAGTTTTGTTAGTGCAAAAAAGGTCTGGGACATGTGGTCTTTTAAATGGTTGATTGCTTGCAATTCCATTGGGAACCTCCAGCAAAACTTATAGTGATCCCACTTGTAGATTTTCTGGGTCATGCTGATCATTGGCTGAAACTATATCAAGTGTATCAGTGGAGTGAATGTGGTCTAGAAATTGCTTCACTGTCTTTCAAAGGCGTTAAAACAATGTTATGGGTGATCCTAACACTGCTTATAAAACTCCCATAAAAACTGAGTTATGAGGTTAAATGTCGGATTTCCCCATGTTAGTTTCAGCACAGCAATTCTATTGCAGATTCTAACGCCTGATAACACTGATGTGATTGCCACAGCCAGCTCTTAAAGGGACAAGCAACAGCACAAGCAACCCTTTCAGCTGCAGGACAGTAGAATGATTGATTAGGTGCTGCAGAGATGGGAGGGATGTAGGAAACAGCTCTGAGGGTGTCAGAGTCACTCGACAGGCTGGCAAAGAAGGGTGTATGGAGGAGGCACGTTTTTTTGTACATTGGGACTACAGGGACACTCGAGGGTTTGGGGATGCGTACAACATGGTTAAATGCCTATGTGTCTGCTCCCATGGCTGAAGGAAATGTAGATCAAGGTTTCTGTTTGTCAGGATGAAGTTTGGGTGACCTCCATGAAGCATCAGTCAGCAGCAGGCTGCGAGAAACAGTGGAGATCAGCATCATCGGCCTGGAACGATCCTGAGACTGGGAACCTGAGAGCGTCGATGACCTTGATTACCACAGGCACAGCAGTACAGGAGTATTTTGAGGTCCCATGAGGCTAGGCATTTCAGTGAGGACACTTTGAGAATTGGATCTTTCATTGGCAGGGCTTCAGGGGAAATGGGGCTAGGAAAAGCTGGCTGTTCTGTTCGGACCAATGAGGTTGAAAATCACACTGTAGGCAAATGTAGATTTGCCGGGCCATGCAGTCTTCTTGCAGCTCCCATCGGGCAGGAGGTCCCACACACCACCAGGTGCAAGAACAACTTCTTGAGAAATAAGATTTCTTTATCAGTCACATGTACGTCGGAACACACAGTGAAATGCATCTTTTGTGTAGAATGTTCTGGGGGCAGCCCGTAAGTGTCGCCACGCTTCCGGCGCCAACATAGCATGCCCACAATTTCCTAACCCGTACGTCTTTGGAATGTGGGAGGAAACCGGAGCACCCGGAGGAAACCCACACAGTCCCGGGGAGAACGTACAAACTCCTTGCAGACAGTGGCCGGAATTGAACCCGGGTCGCTGGCGCTGTAATAGCGTTACGCTAACCGCTACACTACCGCGCCTGGCTTTCAACCATTCAGTTCTTGAACCAACCAGCACAACTCTAATCACTAACGTATAGCAACACGATGACCACTTTGGTCACCTTGCATTAAAATGGACTTTTGTTCTAATTATGTCCTTTTTTGTAATGATTGTGTATAATTTATGTTTAATTGGTGTTTTTCTTGTGAATGCTGCTTATATGAAGCTATGTGCCTGTGATGCTGTAAGTTTTTCATTGCACCTGTGCATACATGTACTTGTGCACATGACAATAAACTTTGAAATGTTGGGTGCTCTACTTTTGGCATCACTTGACATTATTTGGGGAAGGATTGCACTGGTGCCAGGAAGTTAGGAGTTGAATTTCCCAACAGTCTCAAAGTCAGGAAGCATGTGATTAAGCTAGAGAGGGTGCAGAAAAGATTGACAACAACATTGTCAGGACTGGAGGGCTTGAGTTATAAGGAGAGGCCTGATGGGCTGAGACTGTTTTCCTTGGAGAAAGAGTCTGAGGGATGACCTTGTAAAGGTTTAAAATATAATGGTGGGTATGGGTAAGATCACTGTCTTTTTTTCCAGGGGTAGGGAAGTTTAAAACTAGAGGGCATAGATTTAAAGCAAGAGGGGAAAAACTTAGAAGTGACCTGAGGTGCAAGATTTTCACAAAGAGGGTGATAGGTATTTGGAACAAGCTGTCAGAGGAAGTGGTAGAGGTGGATACAATTACAATGTCTAAAAGACATTTGGGTAGGTACATAGACCGAAAATGTTTTGAGGGTTATGGGCCAAATGCAGGCAAATGGGACTAGCCCCAAGTACGCACCTTGGTTGGCATGGATGAGTTGGGCCAAAGGGTCTGTTTCCGTGCTGTATAACACTATGATTAACCAGAAACAGGCGCAATATTGCTCTCCTCCAGGCCAAATAGCTGAGAGAGTTATAGGTAGCATGGGGTCAGTTCCTTTTTCTCAACGTATAATGGCTTCTCTGGCTACCAACCCAAGCTTTGTGGGACCCCACACCACGCGGAGGATTTAGGCTCAGTTGAGTAGCAGAGAAATTATAAATCTTCTGGCAAGATGAAGTTTGGATTGACTGTGAGAGGGTTGGTAAGAGATTGTTAGCATTTATATATTTCCTTTCATGACCTCAGGGCATCTCAAAGTTGGTTCATCTCCTTGCATCTTGGTGGTTACTGGCTGTACTGATAGCTGGGTTGTTTAACTGTGGCAATCAAACCCTGTCGATTATTCCAGATCAGACCAATACAGCGAGAATCCAGGGGTCTGGAGCCTTGGGAAGCAAACAACATGAGCATTTTTTCTTTACCAAGCCAGTTATTGTTATCATATGTCATGTCTCAAAAACTGCTGTAAACCAAAATGTTATGAACCACTTCAGAAGGTGTTGTGGAGGCATAAATAGCAGCTGATTTACACACAGCAAGATGCCACTGACAGCTGAAAGGATAAATGGTCAGTTAATGCGCTGGTAATGTTGACTGAGGGAGGTTTATTGACGGTACACCTTCATTACAGTTGATGAAAGCTGCACAGAGAAATTAGACTTGCAAATTATGTTGAAAGCTCTTTTAAAGAAAGAATATTGGAAAAGACTGAATGGTACTCACTGCAGATTTATGCCAGCAGTTATTGTGCACCCACATTGACCAGTCTGGAATCACATTCGCCAGACCAGATAAGGACAGCAAATCTCCTTGCCTGACGGACAGTGGGGTGTGTTGGGGTTAATGACAATCCAACAAGATCATGAATACAATTATTGACACTGATGTTATTCAATTGCTTGAATTTAAATTCCCCAGCCACCGTGGTGGGATTTGAACTTATATCTCTGGATCAATGGCCCAAGTCTCTGGATGCTGCTGTGGTAAATTAATCACTACACAATTGTACCTTCAAGCTGCCCAAGTTATTAAGTCAGCCAAAATTTGATTCTTAAACTTGACACATCCACACCTGCAATACTGACTGTAGCTCAGCTTGTGGGAGCTGGACAGTGAGAGGGCAAAGTATATTTGGTTTGTTATTTAAACTCTTGTCATTGCAGACTGAAGTTGTGATTTTCTTTTACTGCCATCAGCATGGATGAGTCGACTCACTTATTGCTCAGAAATCACGGAAGCTATTCTCACAGAGACAAACAGATTTTGTACTGTTGTCCTAAATATAAATTGAATGTTTTTATTTAATTTCCAACTTTGTGCCATGGGTCAAATAATATATCATTCTCTGAAGTTTTTTCTCTCTCTCTCAGTAATTCTGTGCATTTTATCCACAATGTAATATTTGCATTGAGCAGAAATATTGATATAAAATCCATTTTTTAGGCAAACTGAACTAGAACATGTTCTGATTTGCTTTGCAGCTGATGAGCATTTCTTAGAAGCCAACACAAGATACCAGGGTAAGTCAAATATATAATTCTAATTGGGTCCTAACCAGCAGAGACATGACGGTCGAAACTTAAACTGTCCGGTCTAAGGTCCATGTGAACGGTGGGTGGCACTGTGTGAGTGGCAGCACGGTTATGTGATTGCATCTACCTCGTACAAAGTCCTCAGCAGCACTGTTAAGTGAGGTTTCATTTTCCGACACCGTGATTACTCCTCTTCATTGATCCCTGTGTGAGTACAGCAATTAACAATCAGGGCCATTGTCTTGTTCAGAATTGTTGCCCTGAAAGCCACGACAAATGCAAACAAAATGTTTGAATTCAAAAGGAAATTAATGTGATACTCAGTGATTTATTTTCTGACACTTGCTGTAGCTTTGCTGCAGTGGTGAAGGAGCCGCTCCTTCTGTTTCACTGGGATATAGAATTGTCGAGTAATAGAGCATGGAGCAGAGAACATTACAGCACAGTACAGGCCCTTTGGCCCACAATGTTGTACTGACATTTTATCCTGCGCTAAGATCTATCTAACCCTACCCTCCCACATAGCCCTCCATTTCTCTATCATTCATGTGTCTATCTAAGAATATCTTAAGTGTCCCTAATACAGTATATCTGCCCCCACAACCTCTGCTGGCAGTGCGTTCCACGCACCATCTACCCACCATTCTCTGTGTAAAAAACTTACCCTTGACATCCCCCTTATACCTTGCTCCGATCACCTTAAAATTATGCCTCTCGCGTTAGTCATTGTCGCCCTGGGAGAAAGTCTCTGAGTGTCCACTTGATCTATGCCTCTTATCGACTTGCACACCTCTCATCCTCCTTCTCTCCAAAGAGAAAAGCCCGAGCTCACTCAACCTATCCTCATAAGACATGCTCTCCAATCCAGGCAGCATCCTGGTAAATCTCTTCTGCACCCTCTCTGAAGCTTCCACATCCTTCCTATAATGAGGCGACCAGAACTGAACACAATACTCTATTGTGTGGTCTAACCAGAGTTCTATAGAGCTGCAACATTACCTCATGGCTCTTGAACTCAGTACCCCGACTAATGAAGGCCAACACACCGTACGCCTTTGTAACAATCCTATCGACCTGCATGGCAACCTTGAGGGGTCTATGGACGTGGACCACAAGGTCCCTTTGTTCCTCCACACTGCTAAGAGTCCTGCCATTAACCTTGTATTCTGCCTTCGAATTCAATCTCTCCAAGTGTATCACTTCACACTTATCCGGGTTGAACTCCATCTGCCACTTCTCAGCCCAGCTCTGCATTCTATCAATGCCCTGTTTTAATCTACAGCAACTTTCTACACTATCCACACCACCACCAACCTTTGTATCATCAGCAAACTTACTAACCCACCCTTCCACATCCTCATCCAAGTCATTTATAAAAATCACAAAGAACAGGGATCCCAGAACAGATCCCTGCAGAATACCACTGGTCACCGACCTCCAGGCAGAATATGCTCCATCTACCACCACCCTCTGTCTTCTATGAGTGAGCCAATTCTGAATCCACACAGCCAAACTTCCCTGAATCCCATGCCTCCTGACTTTCTGAATGAGCCTTCCATGAGGAACCTTATCAAAAGCCTTACTAAAATCCATGTACACCACATCCACTGCTCCACCTTCATTGATGTGCCTCGTCACATCCTCAATGAATTCAATCAGGCTCATGAGGCACGACCTGCCCCTCACACAGCCATGCTGACCATCACTAATCAGCCTATGCTCCTCCAATTGCCCATAAATCCTGCCTCTAAGTATCTTCTCCAGTAATTTGCCCACCACTGAAGTAAGACTCACTGGTCTGTAATTCCCAGGGTTATCCCTACTCCCTTTCTTAAACAAAGGAACAACATTTGCCACCCTCCAATCATCTGGCACTACTCCTGTGGCCAGTGAGGATGCAAAGATCATCACCAAAGGCGCAGCAATCTCTTCCCAATTTGTTCCCAATTTAGGCTCCCAAGTTCCTGCCTAATAGCATCATAATTCCCCCTCTCCCAATTTAATACTTTCCCATATTGTTTGCTCTTATCCTTCTCCAAGGCTACGGTAAAGGTCAAGGAGTTATGGTCACTGTCTCCAAAATGCTCTCCCACTGAGAGATCTGAAACCTGATCAGGCTCATTGCCTAGTACCAGGTCCAGAATGGTCTCTCCTCTAGTCGGCCTGTCCACATACTGTGTCAGGAATCCTTCCTGGACACACCTAATAAACTCCCCATCTATCCCCTTTACACTAAGGAGGTGCCAATCAATATTAGGGAAGTTGAAATCACCCATGACAAAAACGCTGTTATTTTTGCACCTCTCCAAAATCTGCCTCCCAATCTGCTCCTCAGTGTCTCTGTTGCTATTGGGTAGTCTGTAGAATACTCCCAATAGAGTGATCACTCCCTTCTTGTTTCTGACTTCCACCCACACTGACTCAGTAGACAATACCTCCAGGATATCCTCCCTGCGACACTGTCCCTGATCAGCAAAGCCACTCCCCCACCTCTTTTACCTCGGTCCCTGTCCCTTTTGAAACATCTAAACCCTGGAATATCCAGCAGCCATTCCTGCCCTTGCGACAGCCAAGTCTCTGTAATGGCCACCACGTCATAGTTCCATGTACTTACCCATGCTCTTAAGTTCATCACCCTTGTTCCTGATACTTCTCACATTAGACACACTTCAGCCCATCCAACGGACTGCAATTTTGCCCTTTCAACTGCCTATCCTTCCTCACAGTCTTTCTACACTCTGCATTTACTTGTACAGTAAATGCACCAACCTCTGACCTATCACTCTGGTTCCCATCCCCCTGCCAAACTGGAAACAGGTCCTTTGGCCCATCTCATTCATGCCAACCATGGTACCCAGCAAACTAGTCCCATTTGCCCACATTTGGCCCATATCCCTCTAAACCCCTCCTGTCCATGTACTTATCCAAATGTCTTTTAAATGTTGTTTTTTAACATTGTTTAAACAATGCTGTATTTGTTGTGTAAAATGGCAGCTTGTACACCAGTGAGGTAACATAGCATTTGGACTGCAAAACATTTGCCTCTATCATCCACACAGTTTCAGCAAATATCTTCCACCTTTAGGATTATTCACTTGGGCATTTATCATGGACTTGGACTGTCATAGAGTTTGGTATTTTATAGAAACCTTTTCAGTCGTCAGTTCAAAGAAAAGTTCTCTTGAGCAGATCTTCTGCTCTGATCTGGAATCTCTCTTGATTTCAGTAACAGTTCTTCTCCACCACCTATGCCTCAATGACCTAACTTCTGGTCGACTTCTTACTAGATTAAATATAGTCTTGGTCTACACTACCACACTTACTTTGGACTGACAGATATCAACCCCAGATCGGTTTTACAGAGAGCATTTGGCTTGGTTAGTTTTTGAGTAAAGTTAACACCTTGTCCTCAAACCTCACCGGGACAGGAATGAGTTACTTCCGACAGATGCAGGTGTCTGACAAACAAAGATTTGCTGTGTGATTGGTTACAATTAAGAAGCTATGAAGTAAGTCTCAGCAAATTATCAGAAAACAAAGGCAAAGTACTGTAGGTGCTGGAAATAAAAGTGGAAAGTGCTGGAAATGTTCAGTTGTTTTTCTCCTCCATGTATGGAGAGAAAGAGAGAGAGAGAGAGACTGAAAGAGAGTGGGATGTGGATCTTAATTTATTTTCAAGTCATAGAGAGATACAGCACAGAAAAAGGCCATTCGGCCCACCGAGTCTGTGCAGACCGAGTCAACCACCCATTTACACTAATCCTACATTGATTCCATTTTTTATTCTCCTCACAATCTCATCAACTGCCCCCAAGTTCTGCCACTCACTGACCCACTGGGAGGAGTTTACCATGGACAATTAACCTACCAACCCGCATGTCTTTGGGACATGGGAGGAAACTGGAGCCACTGGGAGAAACTCAAGAGGTCACAGGGAGAACATGCAAACTCCACATAGACAGCACCCAAGGTCAGGATAGAACCTGGGTCTCTGGCACTGCGGGGGCAGTGGCTCTACCTGCTGTGCCACTGGGCCGCCCAATTTTCTTCTTTGAAGCACAAAACCTTGCGAATTCAGTCGCATTCATCCGTGTGTGACTTTTGGATTTTCAAATGATCTTGTTTTCAAGCAGGAGGTTTGAACAAGTGTTCGATCTGAGCAGCGTCCACCATGTTAAACAGTTGTGATGCTCTTGCTGACATACAAGATGATAAGAGGCATTGATTGAGTGGACAGCCAGAGACTTTTTCCCAGGGCGACAATGGCTGACACGAGGGGACATAATTTTAAGGTGATTGGAGGAAGGTATAAGGGGGATGTCAGGGGTAAATTTTTTACACAGAGAGTGGTGGGTGCGTGGAACGCACTGCCGGCAGAGGTTGTGGGGGCAGATACATTCGGGACATTTAAGAGACTCTTAGACAGACACATGAATGATAGAAAAATAGGGGACTATGTGGGAGGGAAGGGTTAGATAGATCTTAGAGCAGGATAAAATGTCAGTACAACATTGTGGGCTGAAGGGCCTGTACTGTGCTATAATGCTCTACGTACAAGTGCTCAGAACCCCCACCACAGTCACCAAGCAGAGGTTGTGAAGGAAATTGTACCTGTCGGTTTGGCTGAATAAGATCTGATTTTGATCCTGCTGGCTCTGTCTATCACTGCTTGGGGAAATAGTTTTATTTTAAGCTGATTGTTTCACTCTCCTTTCTATGTCCTGCAGCTGTTGACTTTAATTAAATTTTAATCATTGATCTGACAGCAATGAGTGGGTTACTTAAGTATTAAACACCCATTGAAAAAGTGGCTGAGCTTCACACGGTATGGAATAGAAGGTGCGAATTCAAACTGACGATTTGCCCCTGGTGATGCGCCTTGCTGAGTCTTCAGTGACTGAGGTGACAGACAAACACTTTATGAGCATGAAGGGGTTTTGGAGGAACATTTATCTCAGGCCAATATCACATTTGCTGCATGTTTCACTGCATGTTTCACCTGTTCCTCATCAGCAAGTTGTGTGGTGTCTGCAAAATGCACTGCAGCAACTTGCCGAAGTTTCTTCCAAGCACCTGGTAAACCCATGACCTCTGCCACCAAGAAGACTGGGGCATCAGGGAACCTAGGAACTGAGTGTGGACTTGAGGAAGGGGAAGTCAGGAGAACACACACCAGTCCTCATTGAGGGGTCAGCGGTGGAAAGGGTGAGCAGCTTCAAGTTCCTGGGCGGCAACATCTCAGAGGATCTATCCTGGGCCCAACACATTGATACGATCATGAAGAAGGCACACCAGTGGCTCTACTTCATTAGGAATTTGAGGGGATTTGGTATGTCACCAAAAACTCTTGCAAACTTCTGACTGCATTCTGACTGGTTGCATCACCACAGGTATGGAGGCTTCAATGCGCAGGATTAAAAGAGGCTGCAGAGGGTTGTAGACTCAGCCAGCTCCATCACAGGCACAACCCTCCCCACCATCGAGGACATCTTAAAGAGGTGGTGCCTCAAGTGGGTGACATCCATCATTTAAGGACCCTGACCATCCGGGACATGTCCTCTTCCATCGGGGAGGAGGTACAGGAGCCTGAAGACCCACACTCAATGTTTCAGGAACAGCTTCTTCCCCTCCGCCATCAGATTTCTCGAACGGTCCGTGAACCTATGAACTCTACCTCGTTATTCCTCTTTTGCACTATTTCATTTATTTTTCGGTAACATAGTAATTTTTATGTCTTGTACTGTACTGCTGCCGCAAGACAACAAATTTCATGACGTAGGTAATGTTGCAGCTCTACAAGACTCTGGTTAGACCACACTTGGAATATTGTGTTCAGTCCTGGTCACTGCATTATAGGAAGGATGTTGAAGCTTTGGAGAGGGTGCAAAGGAGATTTACAAGGATGCTGCCTGGGTTAGAGAGCATGTCTTATGAGGACAGGTTGAGCGAGCTAGGGCTTTTCTCTTTGGAGCGATGG
The DNA here is from genome assembly GCF_009764475.1 of Pristis pectinata. Taxonomy (NCBI): domain Eukaryota; kingdom Metazoa; phylum Chordata; class Chondrichthyes; order Rhinopristiformes; family Pristidae; genus Pristis; species Pristis pectinata. Next base: position 124,622,440 of record NC_067407.1, on the reverse strand, counting down.
AGGATGAGAGGAGGCTTGATAGAGCTGTATAAGATTATGAGGGGCATAGACAGAGTGGACAGACAGCATCTTTTCCCCAGGGTGGTAATGGCCAATACTGGAGGTCGCCCATTTAAGGTGCATGGAGGAAAGCTCAGGGGAGATGTCAGAGGTAGGGTTTTTTTTACACAGAGTGGTGGATGTCTGGAATGCACTGCCGGGGGCAGTGGTAGGGGCTGATACGATAGGGTCATTTAAGAGACTATTAGATAGGCACATGGACGAAAGAAAAATAGAGGGTTATGGGAGGTGGGGGATAGACTGAATAGGGATTAGGTCAGCACAACATTGTGGGCTGAAGGGCCTGTATTGTGCATACTGTTCTACGTTCTATATGTCAGTCATAATAAACCTGATTCTGGTTCTGGTTCTGATGCCACTTTTCCCTGAAGCTGCCTACCATCCTGACCTGGAAATATGTCATTGTTTTATCAAAAGCTGGAACTCTCCAGCCTTTGGTGCTGTGGCATTAACTTCGACACAAGATCTTTGTCAACTCGGCCTTGAATATAGTCAATGATTGAGCCTCCACAGCCCTCTGAGATCGCAAAGTCCCGTGATTCTCAGACGTTTGGGAGAAGAAGATTTTTCTTACCTCAGTCCAAACTGGATGCCCCCTATCCAGAGCCTACACTCCTTTTAGAACATAGAACAGTACAGCACAGAACAGGCCCTTCGGCCCGCAATGTTGTGCCGACATACAGTAGCTATTCCCTCCTGCCTACAGAATGCCCATATCCCGCTATTTTCCTCTCATTCATGTGCCCATCCAAGCCCCTCTTAAAAGCCCCCAATGAATTTGCCTTTTATTCTTTTTATCCTTTTATTCTCAAAATGCACTTCTCTGTAGCTGTGACACTTTACTCTGCACTCTGTTATTGTTTTTACCTGTACTACCTCAATGCACTCTGTACTAACTCAATGTATCTGCACTGTGTAATAAATTGACCTGTAGGAATGGTATGCAAGACAAGTTTTTCACTGTACCTCGGTACGGGTGACAGTAATAATAAACCAATACCAATACCAGAGGAAATAGATCTCAGCAGAAAATAATAAGCTGCTGGAGAACATGATGCAGCAAAGGGATGGTCGATGCTTTAAATAACTGAATTACCAGAATTGGAAGGTTGTTGACTTTACTCACAAAGAATTTTAAAGCTGGATGCACCAAAACAAAAGGATTTGATTTTTCTGTATGGAGGAAGGGGTCAAAGCCTGGAGAGTCAGGGTGCGGGTGTAAAGGGCAAGCCCGAGACCTGGGACTGAGGGCCCATTGACCATGAGGGGACTTCTCCCGAGGGTGCAGTGTGAAGAGGCTGGAGCTTCCTCAAGAAGCTGCTTGTCAGCTGTGTCCACCTTGCAGCCTCTTTCCACCTGGAGTGCGCTCCTCAGCGGCTGTGTCCACCTCGCAGCCTCTTTCCACCTGGAGTGCGCTCCTCAGCGGATCTTCAGGCAGCAACAGTTTTAAAACATTATCCCACACAAAAAAAATATCAGAAGTTGATCAGATCCTTACTGAGGCTGGGATTTCTCAGGTACGCGGTGGATTTCCCCAGCTGCTCGCTGAATCAAAATCGTCAAGTCCTGAAATTTTATCCAATACTCGGTGGTCGTTTGGAGGCGTCAACTCCCTGGATTTCATCAGTGGCAGTGTTTTCTTTACTTCATTGTGTGGGCTGTAACAGATGGAAGGCACATTATTCAGTATGAGCAAGCATTCTCGGCTGGGTGTTGCTGTGGCTCGGTCTTTATTGTCTCAGCCTCTGCCAGGTATTTCATCAAATGGAGATAAGTGCATGGCTGGGTGATGGAGAACCAACCTTAATTACACAAAGCACCTCCGGCACTACACCTGTATCATGGTGTAATTAATAATCCACTCCGTTCTGAGGTCTCATGTTACTCAGAACAAATCCATCCTTTATCCATTCAGGCAAGCATTTAAAGCCACCATTTTAATTCTTTTCACTCGATCCGCATCCTTCCAGCTGAGCCCAGTTCAGGTGAAGAAGTGAATCCCGCAGCCCGGATCAGAAGACATTCAGGAATGGAAAGCAACTTGCGGGGAGGGACTGGATGAAAGAGATCGCTGGTAATTAAAATGCGGGAGGTACCTGCCCACAAGCAATCGACCATTTTCAATGTTGGTCTGTTTTTTTTCCCGAGGAGGTGCTGAGGAACGCATGGCACAAGAAATAGACGCAGAAGTTTGTCCTCCGGCCCCTTACCTCAAGTCCAGTTCCATGTCCCATTTCCATACCCCTGACTCCCTCGGTGTCCATCGCTCTGTCCATTCAAAAAGCAGAATGCTGGAAGAACTCAGCGGGTAAAGTCGCATCTGTGGACACAAAAGGTGCAAGTCTCACCACAGAGTGAGGAAAATGAGGGAGAAATTCGCGCAAGTCCTGTTGCTGAAAGGAGGACGGGCCTTCAAGGGCATTCGCAGTAGAGTAGTAGTATGAAGGCAAAAGCGACTGCAGATGCTGGAATCTGCAACAAAAACCTTTAATATGCTCAATGATTGAACATCTACAGCCTTCGCATTTCGCTGTCCACTTCCAATCTCCCTGCCCTTCTTGTTTAGTTGCCCCTTCGCTCCGTCCGTCCTTGCCTCTGGTCCGCTGGAGCTCTACCCTGCCGTGAACGGCGAAATGTGAAGAGGTGCAGGGCGACGAGCCAGTGCACCAGGTGCACCATAGTCAGGCTGGGAAGACAGCGAAGCGAGAGCGAACCACACAGGGCTCTGAGGCGGTGGGCGGCACGGAGAAGGGCATTGGCAGCAGGGCGATCCGGGGTGGGTGCGGACCCGGCAGGGTGGAGCTCAGGCGGACCTGAAAGGATGGAGCTCAAGCAGACTTGAAAGGGTGAAGGCAGTATGGAGCTCAAGCGGACCTGAAAGGATGAAGGCAGTATGGAGCTCAAGCGGACCTGAAAGGATGAAGGCAGTATGAAGCTCAAGCGGACCTGAAAGGATGAAGGCAATATGGAATTCAAGCGGACCTGGAAGGAATACGAGAGGGTAGAGCTCAAGCGGACCTGAGAGGGTGAAGGCAGTATAGAGCTCAAGCGGACCTGAAAGGATGAAGGCAGTATGGAGCTCAAGCAGACCTGGAAGGATGAAGGCAGTATGGAGCTCAAGCGGACCTGAAAGGATGAAGGCAATATGGAATTCAAGCGGACCTGGAAGGAATACGAGAGGGTAGAGCTCAAGCGGACCTGAGAGGGTGAAGGCAGTATAGAGCTCGAGCGGACCTGAGAAGGTGAAGGCAGTATGGAGCTCAAGCGGACCTGGAAGGATGAAGGCAGTATGGAGCTCAAGCGGACCTGGAAGGAATACGGCAGGCTGGAGTTCATGCGAACGTGAAAGGGTGATGGCCCAGCGGACCGTGAACAGGATGGACGGAGCGAAGGGGCAACTCACCAAGTCATCGGCCGAGAGCAGCGGAACTATCAGTGGAAGGCGAGATGTGAAGAGGGTGCGGACCCGGCAGGGTTATACTGAAACGATGCGTGCGATTACAGTCAGTGTAGATAGTACATGCCGGGCCGAAGGACCTGTTTCCGTGCTGTATGATTCAGTGACTCTGGGTAAAGAAATCTCTCCTCACCCAAGACCAAAATGAATTACCGCCCCCCCCCCCCCCCCCCCCACCACCTGGAGGCAATGCCCCATTCACCTCGGACTCTCCAGCCAGAGAAAACATATCTCAGTATCAACTTTGTGAACCTCTCTCAGAAATATATAAGCTGCCCAGTCTCAGTGTGGGCTCCCAATTTATGTATGCTAATCTAGTTCTGATGGCCTGACGTAATTTCAATTTTGACCTCGCGGAGGAAGCAACAGACTGGGGTAAAGAAGGTGAATCTGAGGAGACCACTCCATGTAGGTCTTTATCTTGCTGGCCAGAGAAGCAGGAATGTCTGGTGGGCCCCACAAGGAAGGTTAGACCTTTCCTGTACCAGAATGCAACACAGATCCAACTCCGGGAGATCACGCTCACTAAGGCCAATAGCTCTCTTTTCCCCAGCACCTGCATCAAATCAAGGCGACCTAGAGTTAACATTATTGGGGCCACCTTCTGCCTCAACAAGGCTCAAAGCCATATGAGCTCCGGAGTTTCCAAGCTGTCAACTCCTGCCTCTTGCACAATGTTCCAAGTAAAAATGTTAATAATCCTGTGCCAATAAGAAATGAAAACAAGATGAAATGGGTGTAATATTCCCTTATATTGTTTTAAACAATACAGTGTACAACATCTTAAATGATACTTGAGTACATGTGCAATAACCTGCTAACAAAACAATATTTTTGCATTTATGATTCATTTGTTTTATCATGACCATCTCCAACAAGAGAAAGTCTAACTACATACCCTTGACATTCAATGGTATGACCATCACCAAATGCCCCACTGTTAATTTCCTGGGGGTCAAATTGACCAGAAACTGAAGTGGAGCAGCCATATAAATATTGTGCTTATAAGAGCAGGTTAAAGGGTGGGTATCCTGCAATGAGTGACTCATCTCCTGACACCATAGGCTGGTATAAGCCGCAGGCACGGTAGTGCAGCGGTTAGAGTAAGACTATTACTGTGCCAGCAACCTGTGGGTTGAATTCCAGCCACTGTCTGTAAGGAGTTTGTACGTTCTCCCCGTGTCTGTGTGGGTTTCCTCCAGGTGCTTCGGTTTCCTCCCACATTCCAAAGGACGTACGGGTTAGGAAGTTGTGGACATGTGGTGCTGGCGCGAGGAAGTGCTGGCGCTTGCGGGCTGCCCCCAGAACACTCTATGCAAAAGATGTATTTCACTGTGTGTTTCAATATACAGGTGACTAATAAAGAAATCTTATAAACCTTTCCACTATAAGGCACAAGTCAGGAGTGTGATGGGATATTCTGCACTTGCTGGATGAGAGCAGATCCAATAATTTTCAAGAGGAATGCCACCATCCAGGACAAAGCAGCCCATTTGATCTGTACCCCATTCCCAGCCTCAACAATCATTTCCTTCACCAGCACACCCTCTGGCAGCACCTCCCAACCATGCAGCCTCTACTGCAAAGGAAGACAAAGGCAGCAGGTGCTTGGGGACACCAGCTCTGTTCCTTCACCATACTCAGGGGTTTGATCTCCCTCCTCAACACCACTCTGGGACTATCTTCACCCAAAGGTCTGCAGTAGTTCAAGGAGGCAGTTGCCAGCAATGTCCAGATCCCCAAAAATGAGTAAGTGGAAAAAAAAGCCACTTAAGTAAAGCTGAACAGCAATAGGGATCTCCAAGAGGGAGCTGGAAAGTTGCTGGACCATTTGTGCCATGAGAACTGAGGTTCAGCTGTGACCCTGTTTGTGCCATACCCAGGTCATTCTGCATAAATCAGGCATCCCTGTAGCAGTGTCCCTTCAGTTTGATACCATCAGGATGAGGTACCTTCTTGTGAAAAAGAGGTGCATTTTGAAAGAAATCTGAGAACAAGCTGGATGCAATGTGGCAGGCAGGGTGTAAGAATGACGGCATGTTAGTTTCTTTAGTTGTCAGGTATAATTGCACATGCAAAATGAGTTTAGATATTCTTCAATAGTAATTTGTAATAAATTGACATCAGTGGTGCCAAGGGAGGGATGATACAGATAATTTAAAATGCTGAATTGACACAGACCACGGCTCCTCTGAGGTTTCATCTGAGCAACACTGGGGCGAAAATTCCTGCTGCTCTTCTGTCCATGAAAACTGATGAGTCGAAAACTAGGAATTGGTGGAAAGCAATTTTGCTGCCTGCACCCCTGTGTTCAGTTCTAATGGAAGGGATGTCACCTTGAAACATTGCCTCTGATTCTGCCTCCATGGATGCTGCCTGATCTGATGAGTACTCCCAGCCTTTAACATTTTTATTTCATGCCTGGAATACAGGTATAGATGAAAAAATACCACTCAGAAGCGAAAAAAAAACTGCAGCTTTTTCTTATCCCATTGACGGAACAGATGGAAGTTTAATCTGTATCATATTAGATCCAATTTGGATTGGTTGAGTAGTCCATCTTCCAGTATTTGCAACCATTTCCTTATATAAATAATTTTTCCCAGTAAAGGTTTGAGTCCCATGTAATAATAATGGCGACACACTGAGATAACTGCCAGTAATAAACAACAGAATCTTACTCCAACAAGTACACCTCAGTTATCAAAGCTTAAAACATTCAGCATTGAAACATATCAGATGTCTGACAATAACTCAGGTGATTAATCTTCACTTATCATTACTAGAATCACACACCATTTTACAAGGATGAATATTGTGATAGAAATTGTACGGCTGTCTTTGTACATCCGGTGATGGAGTATTCTAGATAACAATCGTTCAGTAATAGTGCACCTGGATTGCATGAGGTGTTGAAGTTTGTCCACTCATCATGACCTAATGCAGAATTTTCAGTTTGCCAAGGATATTCTCACTTTTAGTAACACTGGTGACTCTTGTAAGCCGTCTCCACATTTGTTAGATTCAGTATGATAGTGTAATCCAGCAGGCGTATTGGTATTGGTTTACTATTGTTACATAATAAGATACATTGAAAAGCTTTTGTTTGCGTTCCATCCAGATAGATCATGCCATACATAAGTGCATCAAGGTAGTAAAAATAAAAACAGATTGCAGAATATAGCCTTGGAGATAGTACAGAGAGTGCAGTGCAGGTAGATAACTAAAGTGCAAGGGCTGCAATGAGGTTGATTGGCAGATCAGAGTTGGAACATAGAGAGCCTTTGGCTGAAAGAACACAAGACCATAATCTTCACCTGGTAAGATGATAAGATAAGATATCTTTTATCAGTCACATGTACATTGAAACACACAGTGAAATACATCTTTTGCGTAGAGTCTTCTGGGGGCAGCCCGCAAGTGTCGCCATGCTTCCGGCGGCAACATAACATGCCCACAACTTCCTAACCTGTACGTCTTTTAGAATGTGGGAGGGAACCGGAGCACCTGGAGGAAACCCATGCAGACAAGGGGAGAATGTACAAACTCTTTACAGACAGCGGCCAGAATTGAACCCAGGTCGCAGGCGCTGTAATAGCGTTACGTTAACCACTACACTACTGTGACTGCCCATCTTTACTCTTCTGAAATGTGGCACCAATGAGCATTCACATCAGCAATGAGGATAATATAGCTTCAAATAGGATGATTAATTTTATGAAGTTCCCATGACTAGACAGTGGTACTTCTTGACACGTTATAGAAAAGACAGTGCTATAGCTGCATGATAAGAGGTGCAGGATAGGATAAGAGCAAAGAAAGTAGGGGCAGGAGGAGGCCCCTTGCCCCCTCAAGCCTGCCCTTCCATTCAATATAACCATGGCTGATCTGCCCCAAGCCTCAGAACCAGATCCCTCTTCATCCTCAATACCCTGCTCATTCAGATGTTTACCTACCTCCTCTTTATAAACCTCCACTGACGTAGCCTTCATGATTCTCATAGTAAAGAATGCCAAAGGTTCGCCACCCTCTGCTAGTAGAATTTTCCACACACGTTTTTAAATGACTGGCCGCTCATCATGCAACTATGCCCCCTCACATTAGAAACACCTAGATATTCAACCCTCAGGGTCTTATACATTTCAATAAGATCATCCCTCATTCTTCTACAGCTACTCACGGCAGAACAACCCTCTCACCCCAGAACATTAGCCTGGTGAATTTCGTTTGGATTCCCTCCAGTGTTGTAATATCCTTTCTTTAATAATGGGATCAAAACTGTGTGCAGTATTCCAGGTATGGCCTCACCAATATCTTGTACACTGGTAACAAAACTGTAAGAATACTCCTCTGTAGTGAAATATTTGAGAACAGTATCAAGCTATTCAAATGTTCAGCAATGGTGATTATGTCGTAACATTTTAAATCCAATGTTTGAAACGTTTGTGAATGAAGAAATTAACAGATTGATCGAATGATAATCAATACATTCCAGGCCTTAATTATATTCTGTGTTGTTGACGTGCAATGCATCCATGAAAGCTTTGTGAAACTCAAAGGAATCATTAAAGTGAGGTTTTAAAAAGCTTTATAAATTAAGTACTGCTGACCTTCTATTTCTTAATCACTTACAAATACATGTTTCAATTACAGTGTAGGTGACAAACTACCGTCAATGACACAGAAATTGCTATTCATCACTAAATGTCTACTCGTTAACATCATGGTTGGAAGTTTCATCATGAAAAATGCAGCCAAAAACAAACTGCACATTTAGACTTTACTTGAATCAGTCAATCTCCGGAAGAACATGGACTTTCTCAGTCAAAAAAAAGGCTGATTGGCCTTTCTAGAACTTCTCATCATTTCTCATGTGGAAGGAATGAACCTTTGGTGTATGATACGCTTAACCTCAGTCAAAGCAACATCTGTTTGGCAGCTAAAGATCTACCACGGGCCACTGAGAAGTTAATGTAGTGTTAGTTAAGACAGAATTGTAAACCAGCATACTGGGAAAACTAATTCACTCTTCTTTTGTGAAGAGTCTTTAATGTCTGAATCAAAAGGCTAGCCAGGGATGCACTCAATTTAACCTAGCTTGGAGTATTGTGTTCATTTCTGGTAGCCTCATTATAGAAAGGATGTGGAAGCTTAAGAGAGGGTGCAGAGGAGATTTACCAGGATGTCACCTGGATTGGAGAGCATGTCTTATGAGGATAGGTTGAGCGAACTAGCGCTTTTCTTTTTGGAGCGAAGGAGGCTGAGAGGTGACTTGATAGAGGTGTACAAGATAATAAGAGGCATAGATCGAGTGGACAGTCAGAGACTTTTCCCCGGGGCGACAATGGCTAACACGAGGGGTCATAATTTTAAGGTGATTGGAGGAAAGTATAAGGGGGATGTCAGGGGTAAGTTTTTTACACAAAGGGTGGTGGGTGCATGGAACGTACTGCTGGCAGAGGTTGTGGAAGCAGATACGTTCAGGACATTTAAGAGACTCTTAGATAGACACATGAATGATAGAAAAATATGGGACTATGTGGGAGGGAAGGGTTAGATAGATCTTAAAGCAGGATAAAATGTCGGCACAACATTGTGGGCCAAAGGGCCTGTACTGTACTGTGGTGTTCTATGTTCTATGTTCTGTCTAGTCTGTACTCTTGAGGCCCCTACACTTTGTTTGAGGCATGCAATTAAAGGTAACCATAGTTACATGAATGCAGCCAACAAAAGTTTTCGGATTTTTTTTTCTCATCAAGATAGCAACTATTATTTGGAAAAGATATTATTCAAAGCTGAGCAGAGCAAAGGCCATTGTACAAGTTGGTCCCAGAATATGACCAAAAGGTTACTGAAATTACATTCCAAAAAGTTATCCAACTGTTGGTTTTAAATCTTACCCTTTGCTCCTTTTTCTCAGTTCTACATTTGTAAGCAATCCTATTCCTCCATTTTCTTGCATTTGGAAATCTATAGAATATTGTAATGTGCCTGCAATGCATTATCAAGTTTAATTATCTGTAAATATCTGAAAACATCATTTCATGGTTTCACTTAATCGGAGATTAGCAAAGCACCCATCATGTTGCCAATGTCAATGATTTATTTGTCTCTGTGATTCGGCTGAGTGATTGTTCTTTTACGTGCCTGTGAGATGTTTTATTTTCCCTCCCCCTCCCCCCTCAATATTTTCTAAAGAGGAAAGAATAAATATTGAGTTCACAAGCAGAATTAGGATTTATAGAAGCAGATACAAAGCAGAGCCTTGACAGTCTGGAACACTCCATGGGACACAATGATTCTGTTGCAGCCAGAAGGGTGAAGTATTGATCATGGACGTCTTCTGGGTTGAGGTTATTTGATTATCTGTGTGGAGATTTATGTAGGAGATGAAATGGATGGACCTTGTTCCTCATGGGAAAGTAGAGATAAAGTGGCCAACTGGCCTGTGGAAAATAAAAACTAAAATCATAGAGAGCAGTGGCACATTAAGAGATTATTTGGCCCATCACGTCCATGCTAGGACCTATTTAGATTACTCTGTCTTTCCAGCTTGCTATTCCCAATTTGTGAGTTAAGTTCTCCATCCCACTCCCTCACTGATCTCTCTGTCGTCAGCTCCTACACTGCTCCAATGAAGCTTAACGCTGGAATAGCACCTCCTTTTCTGACTGGACATGTTTCATCCATCCAGGCTCAATAATGGGTTCAACCATTTCAGATGATCAACATTTGCAACATTTTTATTTCAGATTCCCAACATTCGCTACACACTCTGCTCATAAGTTCAGATAATTATTTTGCATTTTCACTTCTTCCAGGCAGATCTTTGTTTCCATACACCACCTTTTTCACCTTGCATTATCACCCTCCTTGTCATTTAATCTGTCCTGCCATCCATGATATCACAGAACGTTCACTTTGTCTTCTCCACCTCTCACCTTCCTCTGCATCTTAAAGTTTGCTTTATGGCCAGTACAGATGACCTGAACCATTAACTCGGTTTTGCTTTATGCAGCTGCAGCCTGACCTGCTGAGTTTTTTCAGCATTTTCTGTATTTAGTTCAGTATCTAACATGCACAGTTTTTGTTTGGTTTTGTTCTTGATTTGAGCTTTCTCCACTGCATGGATTTATACAAGACAAGGAGTCCATTGCAATCCAGGCAGGATGACTTTTGTTTCGATGTCAGAAAAGTTCTGTGCTGCTTTTCTTTACCATCGCTACAACGGGGTTTAGGATAACATTATTAACATTTTATGGAAGAGGGCAATGCTGGCTGGAGTCCTTAATTGCCCATGAGAAGGAGGGGGTGATCCACTTCCTCGAACCATTGCATTCCTTCTAGTGAAGGTGCTTCCAAAGTGTTGCTGGTTGGAAGGTCCAGACTTTAGACCCCGCAATGATGAGGGAATGGTTCGTGACTTGGAGGGGAATCTGCAGGTAGTTGTACATAAGGAACAGGAGCAGGAGTAGACCTGTCAGTCACTGAAGCCTGAAGCATCATTTGGTAAGATCACGACTGATGCAATCTTGTGGCCTCAACACCACTTTCCACCTTTCTTCAACCTCCTCAACTCCCAGATTAAACATCTGGCGTTCTCCACCTTGAATATATTCAATGATTTCACCTCCACCTCTCTCTGGGGCAGAGGATTACAAAGATTCACAATGCCCACTCTGTCTAAAGTTATTCTGAAACCATGTCCCCATAAACACTCCCTTGTTGGAGATGGCCATAACCTAGCACTTGTGTGGTACACATGTTACTTGCCTCTTACCATTGCATGGCTGAATATTGACCTGAGATGATTTAAGTGGGGTGAGCCAGCCTTGGATAACCAAGGAAATAAAAGAAGGCACCAAGCTAAAAGCTCATGCATACAAAGTCGCCAAGAGTAGTGGGAAACTGGAAGATTGGGAAAACTTTAAAAAGCATGAGAAAACCATTAAGCAAGCAATAAGGAAAGGGAAGATAGATTATGAAAGTAAACTAGCACAAAATATAAAAACTGATAGTAAAAGTTTTTACAATTATATAAAGTAGAAAAGCGTGGCTAAGGTGAACATAGTCACTTGGAAGATGAGAAGGGGGAATTAATATTGGGTAATGTGGAAATGGCCGAGGCCTTGAACGACTATTTTGTGTCGGCCTTCACGGTGGAGGACATGTCTAACGTGCCAAAGAGAGATGTTATGGATGTAATGGGAGGTGAGGACCTCGATATAGTCGCTGTCACTAAAGAGGTAGTGATGAGCAAACTTGTGGGTTTGAAGGCAGACAAGTCCCCTGGTCCTGATGGGATGCATCCCAGGGTACTGAAAGAAATGGCAGAAGTTATAGTCGAGGCACTTGTGATAATTTAACAAAATTCTCTAGACTCTGGGCAGGTCCCGGCAGACTGGAAGACAGCGAATGTCACGCCACTGTTTAAAAAAGGATGTAGGCAAACGGCAGGTAACTATAGGCCAGTTAGCTTACCGTCTGTAGTCAGGAAAATGCTTGAAGCTATCATTAAGGAAGAAATAACGCGACATCTGGATAGAACTGGTTCCATCAGGCAGATGCAGCATGGATTCAGGAAGGGCAGGTCCTGTTTGACAAACTGGAGTTCTTTGAGGATATAATGAGGGCAGTGGATAGAGGGGAACAGGTGGATGTTGTATACTTCCCAGAAGGCTTTCAATAAGGTGCCGCATAAAATACATCCATAAAATAAGGATGCATGAAATTGGGGGTAATGTATTAGCATGGATAGAGGATTGGTTAACCAAGAGAAGGCAGAGAGTTGGGATAAATGGATGTTTCCCTGGCTGGTGTGCAGTGTGCTGCAGGGGTTGGTGCTAGGCCCACAACTGTTCACGATATACATGAATGATTTGGAAGAGGGGACCGAGTGTAGCATGTCTAAGTTTACTGATGACACCAGATTGAGTGGAAAAGCAAATTGCGGAGAGTCTGCAGGGAGATATAGACAGGTTAAGTGAGTGGGCAAGGATCTGGCAGATGGAGTACAATGTTGGTAAATGCGAGGTCATCCACTTTGGAAGGGAAAATAGAAGATCAGATTATTATTTAAATGGTGAAAGATTGCAGCATGCTGTTGTGCAGAGGGACTTAGGAGTGCTTGTGCATGAATTGCAAAAGGTTGGTTTACAGGTGCAACAGGTTATCAAGAAGGCAAATGGGATGTTGGCCTTCATTGCCAGAGGGATTGAATTTAAGAGCAGGGAGGTTATGCTGCAACTGTACAGGGTGCTGGTGAGGCTGCACCTGGACTACTGCGTGCAGTTCTGGTCTCCTTAAGAGGAGGTTCACCAGGTTGATTCCGGAGATGAGGGGGTTAGCCTATGCAGAGTGATTGAGTTGCCTGGGACTATACTCACTGGAATTCAGAAGAATGAGAGGGGATCTTATAGAAACATATAAAATTATGAAAGGGATAGATAAGATCGAGGCAGGAAGGTTGTTTCCACTGGTAGGTGAGACTAGAACTAGGGGACATAGCCTCAAGATTCGGGGGAGTAGATTTAGAACAGGGAGGAGGAGAAACTGCTTTTTCCAGAGGATAGTGAATCTGTGGAATTCTCCGTCCAGGGAAGCAGTAGAGGCTACCTCATTAAATATATTTAAGACACAGTTAGATAAATTTTTGAATAGTAGGGGAATTAAGGGTTATGGGGAAAATGCAGGTCGGTGGATCTGAGACCACGGCCAGATCAGCCATGATCTTATTGAATGGTGGAGCAGGCTCGATGGGCCAGATGGCTGACTCCTGCTCCTATTTGTTGTGTTCTTATCTTCTTATAAGTAGGAACAAAACAGATTTTTCACTGAAGTATGATACAAAATAAAAGCTGCAGCAGGGTAAAAGCAAACATTAGCCTCATATTAACCAGTTCTGTGGTGACAACCAAGTTGGGCATAATGCCATCAGAAATGCTCAAGATGGAGAAAACAATTTAAGAACACTGGAAAATAGGGGCAGGAGGTAACTTGGCCTCTCAGGCCTGCTCCACCATTCAGTATGCACATGGCTGATCTGCCTCAGGCCTCATCTTCTCTTCTGTGCCAGATCCCAAAGCCTCATTTCTCTGATCTTACAAAAATTTATCTCTTTCCTCCTTAAATACCACAATATTCCAGCCTCCACGACTCTCCAGGGTAGACAGTTCCAGAGATGCACAATCCTCAGCGAGGAGAAGTTCCTATGCATCTCAGTTTTCAATTACCATCACTTGATCTTGTAACTCTGTACCCTTTGTTCAAGATTCTCCCACTGGTTGTAACATCATGCTACCTCCCTGTCATGTCCCCTCAGGATTTTGTATCAGTAAGTCCACCCCTCATTCTTCTCAACTCTAGGGAACATTGATCTAGTTTCTTCTGTCACTTATGATTGGGCAATCCACTCATCCCAGGGATTAGCTTTGTGAACCTCTTTTGTACTGCCTCCAATGACAGTAAAACTCCTTAAATAATGGGACAAAAACTGTGCTAAGTCCTCCAGGTATGGCCTCCCCACTAACCTGTACAATGGTAACAGTACTTCCCTATTTCTGAACTCCAATCCTCTTGCATCCTGGACTTGTAGAACTGTTATGGTGTAGAAAAAAGGCTATATTTTTCTTTCTCTGAATTTCTAAGCAACATTGAAAAAGATGATTAAAAACCTCTACTGGGACCTCTACTTTTTGTGATATTTATTAATGACTTAGATGAGGGGGTGGAAGTGTGAGTTAGCAAGTTTGCAGATGACACAAAGATCGGTGGTGTTGTGGATAGTGTGGAGGGCTGTCGAAGCTTACAGAGGGTTATTGGCAGGATGCAGAGCTGGGCTGATGAGTGGCAGATGGAGTTCAATCCAGAGAAGTGTGAGGTGGTACACTTTGGAAGGACAAACTCCAAGGCGGAGTACAAGGTAAATGGCAGGATTCTGGGCAGTGTAGAAGAGCAGAGGGATCTGGGGGTTCATATCCCCCAGATCACTGAAAGTTGCCTCACAGGTGGATAGGGTAGTTAAGAAAGCTTATGGGATGTTAGCTTTCATAAGTCGTGGGATCGAGTTTAAGAGCCGCAAAATAATGAAGCAGCTTTACAAAACTCTGGTTAGGCCACACTTAGAGTACTGAGTCCAGTTCTGGTCACCTCATTATAGGAAGGATGTGGAGGCATTGGAAAGGGTGCAGAGGAGATTTACCAGGATGCTGCCTGGATTAGAGAGTATGGATTATAAGGAGAGACTAAAGGAGCTAGGGCTTTACTCATTGGAGAGAAGGAGGATGAGGGGAGACATGACAGAGGTATACAAGATATTGAGAGGAATAGATAGAGTAGACAGCCAGTGCCTCTTTCCCAGGGCACCAATGCTCAAAACAAGAGGACATGGCTTTAAAGTAATGGGTGGGAAGTTCAAGGGAGATGTCAGAGGGAGGTTTTTCACCCAGAGAGTGGTTGGTGCATGGAATGCGCTGCCTGGGGTGGTGGTGGAGGCTGATACGTTGGTCAAGTTCAAGAGATTGTTAGATAAGCATAAGGAGGAATTTAAGATGGAGGGATATGTGGGAGGAAGGGGTTAGATAGTCTTAGGTGTGGTTTGAAGGGTGGTACAACATGGTGGGCTGAAGGGCCTGTATTGTGCTGTATTGTTCTATGGTTCCAAAAAGGGCTATCTTTTGTAGCTCATGGTTTTTTTCCATGCGTTGTGATTCTTAGCATGGGATAAGTTCTTTAAATAAGATTTTAGTTTCAAATTGTTTTTTGTAAATAGCTGGCAGTAAATTGGCATCTTTCTCTTGGCACTGAGTGAAATATATAGAGAAAAAAATATCGTCAGGCCAGTACAGTCAATCACTAACAGATGTGCACATCTCGCCAAAGAATTACCAAACACCATTCTAAAAGTAATTAAAATAAGAATATAAGATCATAAGAAATTGGAGCAGCAACAGACGATTTGGCCTGTTAAGCCTTGTCTTTCATTCAGTAAGATCCTGGCTGACCATCAACTTCAGATCCACTTCTGTACCCTATCTGCATGGCCTTGAACTTACCATTTTAGTTCAACGCCCAAAATGGCAGAGGAACTCAGCGGCTCAGGCAGCATCTATGGAGGGAAATGGACGGTCGACATTTCAGGTTGAGACCCTTTATTGGACACCATCTCTTACTATTTTAGTTACTATTGGAGCATGCACAGGCCTCTGGTGTAGAGAATTTCAAAACAAAAATCACAATTCTCTGAAGGAAGAAACTTCTCATCTCAGTCCTAGTAGCTGATCCATGTAGCAACAGTCTCTCAGTAACTGGTCACCATTCACCCAAAGATCATGAAGCAAGGGCTCATCTTACTCAGTCTCTTCTCAGAAGACACAGGTTCTTCCCAGAACTACATCGTTGGGCTATTTCTCAGCTGTATAATCCAAGGAGGTTAACTATGGCAAATGTGCTCTTGGTGTGTATAAGAATCTGATGCTGTAATTGGTGACATTTTCTTTTATTTATTCATTTACAGCAGGTGAAAGTTCCTGTCAATTCTGCCGCTTGTTGTCCATTCCTGATTGCCCATGAACCGAGGATACTGTCAAATATTAATCAGATTAGTGGGGTTGAGTTGCACAATTTTCTGCAGTAATTTCCACACCACTTATGTAAAGCTCACAGGCCTGTAGTTACCTGTCTTATCCCTGCTGCCCTTCCTAATTAAAGGAACAGCATTGGCTCTCCTCCAGCCTTCTGCCATCTCACCTGTGGCGAACGAAGATGCAAAAATCTCTGTCAGGGCCCCAGCTATCTCCTCTGCTGCTTCCCACAGCAACCCGGGATAGATCTCACTTGGCCTGTGGGATCTTTCAACCATTTTCCATCCCATAACATCAAACGCCTCCTCTTTCTTAATACTGACCTCTCCAGATTATCCCCGTAACCCTCCCTGAACTCATTACCTTCCATGTCCTTCTCCTTGGCACATACGGAGGACAAGTATTTAGGACCTCACCCACATCACCTGGCTCAATAAACCTGTGGTTGCTTGGAGCTGCGTTGTGGAAAGAAAGACTAGAAATGGGGATACCATCCCTTCGGTGACATCCTTCCTACCCCTGACCATTGTTCCAGCTCCCAAAAATGGCCACCACCATTTTCCCCATTGAATTTGGGATGTGCTGTGAAACTCCCAACTCCCCTCAACCTCCGTATCACCCGCTTCCTATTTTGTTACACTTTGGTCTGTAAATGAGTGGGAAGTGTGCCATTCGGTGTACACACTCCACCCAAGCCCAGACCCCTGTGGTGTATCTGTGTGTAAAGAAGTATGGTGATGTAGCTGTCGTCACTGAATGGCTGGCAATATATACCAGTTGTTGTGGGTGTGATGGTCACAACAGTGCTGAATTTTGTGAGGGTTTGATGAAGTTTAGGAGTGTTAAGTGAGCCCTGACTGATAGAGATTGCTGGTGGGTAAGTGATCAGGTTGTGATAACACGGACAGCATCTGAGGTTGGTGGTGTACTTTTTAGGGGAAGATATCATTCTATTGACCAGCTTTCTCAGAAAAATGAAGCTTCTTAACTGTGTGTCTCTGGCATTGTCATTTGTCTTTAAATTGATGAATGTGTGGCATCCTGACTCAACTCACTATTGACTTGTGCCTCTTCTATTATATCCATTTCTAGTTTTTGACAGCATTACCATTAGTGAATCAGATGGGTTTTGACAACAGTCTGGTAGATTCATTGCTATCGTTACTAAGACTAGCTGTTTTTAAAATAAAAAGTCTTGATTTATTTCATGATTTGACTGAGCTGCCACAGGGTAATTCAAACCCATGGCTGAATCAGTAGTCCAGGACTCTACATGCTAGTCCAGTAACTTAACCACTCCACCACTGTACTTCTTCACATCCTGATGCAACACAGGGCTCTGGACCTGTGTGTGACTGGTTATTGCTGTTGGACAAAATGCTGAACAAAGTATCATTTAGAACCCAATATATGCAGGTGTTTACTCATGCATTTAGAATCTTTTCACCCTCTGCTCACATTAATTATCAGAAGACCTCTAGAGAGATATATTTGATGCAGTCTATAACTCAGTCCTACTGAAGGTATTAAAATTGTGACGGGTGTTCAGTTCAGAAATGGACATCAAAAATAAAAATGCTATCTCTAATTTTCAACCTTCAACCCATCGATCTAATTTTGCTCCTTTTTTTTACGTGCTTCAAATGGTTTGAGGGTAATATCATAAGAGTAGTCACATTCCTAATTGGCAAAATTGGCCCCTAAATCCTGGAGGTCCTGTTCGAGGTGTTAAAGGAGTCCATACCCCTACTGACTGGTAGTTTTGATTTTCTAGGATCAGAGTGCCATCAAAACAAGTTCCAATCTCCATTACAGGCTTCTTTTCCAATCCTAACGGTAACCTTAATCATGACCTTAACCCTAACTCAGTCATCAATGGGTTAAACCAAGTATGATTCAGACAAATAGAGGCAGGACATGGGGTCCAAATTATGTTCCAATCTAAGGTCACAGTCCACTCCTTGGCCCACCATATGTCCAATGCGGCAGCAGCCACATAATCTCCACCCTAAGGCTCCAAAACTTCTCAACCTACCCCCAACAACCAATCCCTTGAAAACTAGATATAGTTCGGACAAATAGGAGGCTAAAGAAATTTGACATGCCGCCTTTGACCCTCACCAATTTTTATCGATGCCCCATAGAAAGCATCCTATCTGGTTGCATCATGACTTGATATGGCAACTGCTCTGCCCATGACTGCAAGAAACTGCAGAGATTTGTGGACACAGCCCAGTGCATCACAGAGACCAGCCTCCCCTCCATGGACTGCACATCTTGCTGCCTCTGTTAAGCAGCCAGCATCATCAAAGACCCCACCCACCCCAGGCATTCTCTCTTCTCCCCTTTCCCATAAGGCAAAAGATACAAAAGCCTGAAAGCACGTACCTCCAGGTTCAAGGACAGCTTCTATCCTGCTGTTATAGCCTATTGAATGGTCCCCTAGTACGATAAAATGGACTCTTGTCTTCACAATCTACCTCGTTATGAACTTGCAGCTTATTGTCTACCTGCACTGCACTTTCGCTGTACTTTATTCTGCACTCTGTATTGTTTTACCCTGTGCTCCCTCAATGCACAGTGTAATGAATTGATCTGTATGAACAGTATGCAAGACAAGTTTTTCGCTGTACCTCAGTACATGTGACAATAATAAACCAATTTACCAATTTAGGGACAGACTTTAAAATACATTGGAACCATCAATCTGAGCATAACTGATCGTAGTCTCCCAAGCCAGCTCGCTGAATTACTTAGCATGACTGCTCCTTTAACAACATCTTTCAAACAAACTGATGTTCAGCATGAACTCTGTAGTACAAGCCCAGTCTGGGTGCATAGAGGCTCAACAAATTGAACTGAAGGGATGAAGACATGGGCCAGATCAAATTGGAAATTAACAATGAGGCAAATAATCTCAGGACATGAGAAGAACAAACGCAAGAGGGGCAATTACTCTGCTGCCCACAAACTGATACCCGAACCATCACTCTAACCCTCTCCTCCTGGCTTCCTTTTCCAAGGGTGAGCTATCTGATTAAAGCCTTCTATTTCTAAGATTAATACTTATCCAAAGAATACAAACTCATTTAATGTCTTATTCAACTTTGTGAGGCTGCAGTGCTGCTGCTTATGAAGGCCATGACCCCAGACACTCTGGAGACAAGAGTGTCCAGGATTGAAGTAAGTGACCACTTAACATAGTGGCATTGTTTCTGCGTGTTTCGGTCCCAAGTTATGGTCAGCAACACCATGTGTATGAATGTGCCAACAGTGCAATTCACAACATTTCAACAGATGGAGAAACACTCACATTTATACAAAGCCTTTTGCTTCTTCTTTGGAAAATACTGATGTGCTTTACAGCCAATGAAATGCTTTTGAAGTATGGTATAGTCACCATTGTAATGCAGTCAATTTGTGCACAGCAAACAAATTGAGACAATGAAAATTTGTTAATTTAGTGGGAACTGTAGACAGGTGACTATTAACCAACTGACACTGGAGATAAATCTCCCACTCCTAAACTCAGTGGTGCTAAAGAATCTTGTTGCCTTCTTGAGAAAGCAGTTGCAACCTCAGTTTCATATGTAATTTAAAAATGGGATTTTGAGTCATGCATCAACCTCTCTGTTTTGCACAGAAGTGCCAGCCTTGATTTTTGTGCAAGAGTCTATTGAATGAGATTGAGCTCAGAACCTTTTGACTACCAACTAGACCATGGCTGACCCTTCCATGGACACACGCACATAGCTCCAAACTCAGAGCAACCTGCTTCATGATACATAATTTGCTTTTTTCAAACCTTGAACACTGCGTGTGTTAAAACCAGAAACTTACTCGGGACTACACTATCTTTAATAATTATGGTAATGAGCTTTAGTCAGCTCTGTGTATAAAGTCATTGCATGAATAGCAATATGGGAAAGTATCTTAATTTTCATCTTGAGTTCTAAAATCCTCTCACTTCCTTTGTTAAAAATGTATGAGAACTGCAATATTAATGCTGTCAAATAACAATGAAATTAGTAATGATTACTTACAAATTCTTTTGACAAAGTTCTGAGAACTGATTCTGTTCATTACAGAATGAAGAATAACTATTCTAAAAAAAATACAATAATACCACAGCCAAAAATGGAATGTCACGCCATTGATTCTCAAGAGTCCCTCCAATGAATAATTCATCCTCTGCTGTGTTTTGTTGAGGAGCTATTGTACTGTGTTATTACTAGGTTGAGCTGTTTGGAAATAAATGTTGAAATTGGATCAAAGCTGAGTGTTTGAGGCTCTTTTTTTAATGCCTTTTGATTAACTGCTTGTGGCTGTCAGTAAGAAATGTGAAGCAAATCAATTCCAACAGCCATTCAATGTCAGCTAAGAGCTGCTGTTCCACATGAGAACTTTCTATTCATAGGATCATTGAATGACACAGCACTGAAGGAGGCCATTCAGCCCAACGTGATTTGCTGGCTTTCGTCCAATCACCCATTAAACATTACTATTGAATCGATTTTCATCATTCTTTAAGTAAGTACAATCCATTTAGTTCCACTTAGCTTTTCATGTGTACAAACTCTTCTCTTGATGTCCTGATTCATAGTGGTTTAAATTCATAGGGATCATAAATTCTATCTTAGGAGATTCCACTTCACCACTCTTCATAGTCCTGACTTGTTAGATTTCGGGCAGGATCTCTGGATAATGACAATGAATGACTTATGAATGTGAGATATTTAAGGAGGTAAAATTGTAAGGAAGGATTCTAAAGGACATGTGACTCAACTGAGGCTAACTAAGAAAGTTTCGGAGGGTATTAAGTTGAAAGAGAAAGCACATAAGGAGCCAAAGACTAGAATAAATTCAGAATACAGCAAAGGAAGACAAAACAGATACTGAAAAAAGAAAACAAAAACTATAAGGGTAACTCACAAGGAATATTAAAATGACAATGAGTTTCTTTAAGTATTTTAAAAGAAAGGGAGAAGTGCAAGTGAACATTGCCCTCTGAGAGAATTGAAACTGGGGAAATAGTCGAGTGGAACAAGGAGATGGCAGAGGAGTTAAACAAATATTTTGTCTCAGAAGATACACAAACATCCTATTAATATGAGTAATGCTGGGGAGGAATTAAATACCATTACCACCACTATAGAATTAGTATTAGGTAAACTAATGGGACTAACGGCTGATAAATCCCTTGGTCTGCATGCCTTTCATTCCAGGATCATAAGACAAGTACCATTGAGGTAATCGTCCTTTCAGGTGAGGTAGAGATTTACCTGCACCTCCCATAATAAAAAAATATTTAGATTCCAGCATCTGCAGTCCTTTGTTTCTCTATTGAGATAATAAATGCATTAGTTATAATCTTCCAAGAATCCTTAGATTCTGGAGAGATGACAGAGGATCGGAAATCTACCAGTGTAATACCCCTATTCATAAAGTGAGGAAGGATAAAGGTGGGTACCTATAGGTTGATTAGCCTAATATCTGTTATTTGAAAAATGATATCATCAATCATTAAGGAAATAATAGCAGCACATTGGGAAAATTGTAATCTCATCAACCAGAGTCAGCATGGCTTCATGAAGCGGAAATTGTATGTGACAAATTTATGGGAGTTCTTTTTTTGGAGGAAGTCTTAACCAGTGGAGATAGAGGAGAATCTGTAATTGTATTTGGACTTCCAGAAGGCATTTGACAAGGTGCCTCACAAAAAGGTTAATTCACAAAGTCAGAGCACATGTTGTTAGAGGCATGGATAGAGGACTGGCTAACAGGCAGGAAGCAGTGAATAGGGATAATGGGATCATTTTCAGGTTGGCAGACTGTGACCAGGGATCGGTGCTGGGACTGCGTCTGTTTACAACACACATTAACGACTAGGAAGCACATGTACGGTGACCAGATTTGCGAACGATACAAAAAGAGGTGAGAAGGCAAGTTGTGAGGAGGAAACAAATTGTTTACTGAAAGATTAGGTGAGTGGAAAAATACATTGCAATGAGGGAAAAAAATGTATTCATTTTGGAAGGAGGTACAAAAGAACAGTACTATTTAAAAGGAGATAAATTGCAGAAAGCCAAGACACAAAGGGTTTTGTGGGCTCTTGTGCATGAAACACAGAAAGCCAGCACACATGCAGCTCGCAAGTCTAATGGGCTGTTGGATCTTATTTAAGGGGATTGGAGGATAAAAGTAGGACAGTCTTACTGCAACTAGTGAAACTACTGCAACTTACTGCAACTTCTGGAGTACTGTGAAAAATTTGGCACTCCTATTCAAGGAAAGGTATTATTTCAGGGAAGAGTCATGAGGATGGTCCTAGGTATGGAGGGGCTATTCCTGAAGGAAAGGTTAAACAAGCTGGGATTCTGCTTATCAGAGTTCAAAAGAATGAGAGGTGATCTTATTGAAACACATAAAATTCTTACTAGGCTGGACAGAGTGAAGGCTGAGAGGATGTTTCCTCTCATGGGTGAATCCAGAACCAATGGGTACAGCCATAGAATAAGGGGGCAAACATTTCAAACTGGGTGAAGGATTTCTTCTCTCAGCAGGTTCTTTGGAATTCTTTGCCACAGAGAGCTGTGGGAGCAGAGCCCTTGGGTATATTTATTACTAAGATAGACTTCAAATCAATAAGGGAATCAAGGATTATTGGGAAAGAGTCAGAAAGTGAATGAATGAGGAATTGAGGAATGTCGGGTCAGCTATGGTCTTACTAAATGGCCTCCTCCTTTTCCTACCTCTTATGGTCCCACCATGGTTACGGTGGGGGCTGAAGATGTGTCCATTTTGCCCTTGAGGAGCAGAATGATTTTATAATAATCAATATTGTTTTATTGTTACCATTTGCAATCTGAAGTCTTGATCTAGTACGATTTTTGACACTGCTAGCTTGGTATGTGTTACTGAGGTTTAACAATGGCAGCTTTGTTCATTCAAAATTGTTTCAAATTTATTACCAGTTATTTTCAATCCCAAGGACATTGTTATTTTAATTTATTCTTTTGAGAGCAGATCTATCAACCTTTTAAAATGCTTCCCTCTTAAACAAGCCTTTTTTTCAGTTTCAACAACATTCTGGTTGTTGAATATTATACAGCAGGATTAAGGAGCCTACTTAGGCTGTTAATTGAATTCTCAATTCAGAAAATTCCAGGCAGTAAACAATGGGGAAGTTAGACCATGAAAATGCAAATAAAATAATTAAATAATACCGTACTTGACTTTTGTGGTGCTGGGAAGGAATGATTCTGGAGAATGATTCTTAAGGAATAGAAATCTGTCAAAAAGAGACATCATAGGTAGCAAATATTGTTTGCACATATGAACAGAACTCAAGCCTGTTCCAGCATTCAATAAGATTAGGGCTGCATTGTGAGCAACTTCATATATCTTCATTTCTTCGGTAAATAAAATCCTATTAATCTCAGCTTTAAAACTGACAATGGGTCGAGTCCATTTCTGTTTATTGAAGAGAATTCCAGACTTCTGCTTTTAGCAATAGGAACAATTGTCTGAGCTCATATTATTCCATAATGTCAATCACCTGCCAGAATTTCCTTTGCTCTGTGATGGATGAGGGATAAACTATGTTATCCCTCGATAGCATTGAAGTCGAGAGGTATCCCATTCTGTTTAACTCTGTTTTTAACTGCCCATTGAGTGAATTTCTGTGGGCAGTAAGAATATAAAGAATTTCTTTTTGGTGCCTCACAAGCTGTGGGCGTCTGAAGCCAGCAAAGAGTACCTGCATTAATCATGTGTTATTCCATTTCTTGCCAAGTGGAACAGGATTTGTGTGGATGAGTCCAGCTACCTTCCACAGGAGTAAGTTGCTGGGTATGTTACTGGTCACGCTTTCTCAAGTGAAGTGGTTTCCTGAAGTGACTGTCAATGCACTCACCCTGCTTGTTTTTAGACCTTGATGAGGTTGAGTGTGGTTGAGTGTGACATTCTTCACTGCCTGGGCATGCAGTTGAAGAAGTCATGTCGAGCTTCTAAATCTGCATTGATGCATGGTGTGAAATACAGTGGAAATTGGGGACAAGCTTTGAAATTCAGCCAAGCATCAATAAGTCATTTACATTCCTGCTTCTGTTAAATATTTTCCCCCTGTTCTAGGTTATCCCTTTCACTGATATTGGTTTTTTTTTCATTTCACAATCACTAAACCAATTGGTATTGGTTTACTACTGTAAACCGAGATACAATGATAAGCTTTGTTTTGCATGCCATCCAGACAGATCATCCTAAGTATGTACATCAAGATAGTACAAAAGGTAGATAGATATTTATTTATTAGTCACATGTACATCGAAACACACAGTGAAATGCGTCTTTCTGCGTTACTGAGAATGTTCAGGGGCAGCCCGCAAGTGTCGCCACTCTTCCAGTGCCAATACAGCATGCCCACAGCTCCTAACCCGTACGTCTTTGGAATGTGGGAGGAAACCGAAGCACCCGGAGGAAACTCACGTAATCACGGGGACAACGTACAAACTCCTTACAGACAGTGGCGGAATTGAACCCGGGTCGCCAGCGCTGTAATAGCATTACACTAACCGCTACACTACCTTGCAGCCCATAGTGTAACAGTTACAGAGAAAGTGCAGTGCAGGTAGGCAGATGCAGTGCAGCTCCACCTTAAATACTATAATTCCAATCAAGCTTGTCTCCAACTCTCAACAATTCCCTTTGGAACTGTATCCTTGACTTCCTGACCAACAGACCGCAATCAGTGAGGATAGGCAGCAACACCTCTGCCACAATTATTCTCAACACTGGTGCCCCACAAGGCTGCATCCTCAGCCCCCTACCCTACTCCCTATACACTCATGACTGTGTGGCCAGATTCTGCTCTAGCTCCATCTGCAAGTTTTCAGATGATATCACCGTAGTGGGCCGTATCTCAAATAACAATGAGTCGAAGTACAGGAAGGAGATAGCGAGCCTAGTGACATGGTGTCATGAGAACAACCTTTCCCTCAATGTCAGCAAAACAAAAGAGCTGGTCATTGGCTTCAGGAATGGGGTGGTGCACATGCTCCTGTTTATATCGATGGTGCTGAGGTCGAGAGGGTTGACAGCTTCGTTCCTTGGAGTGAACATCACCAATAGCTTGTCCTGGTCCACCGCATAGACGCCATGGCCAAGAAAGCTCACCAGTACCTCTATTACCTCAGGAGGCTTAAGAAATTTGACATGTCCCCTTTGACACTCACCAATTTTTATCGATGGACCACAGAAAGCATCCTACCTGGATGCATCACGGCTTGGTATGGCAACTGCTCTGCCCAGGACCGCAGGAAACTGCAGAGAGTTGTGGACACAGCTCAGCACGTCACAGAAACCAGCCTTCCCTCCATGGACTCTGTCTACACTTCTCGCTGCCTTGGTAAAGCAGCCAACATAATCAAAGATCAGTCCCGCCCTGGTAATCCTCTCTTCTCCCCACTCCCATCGGGCAGAAGATACAAAAGCCTGAAAGCACGTACCACCAGGCTCAGGGACAGCTTCTATCCTGCTGTTATAAGACTCTCGAATGTTCCCTAGAATGATAAGATGGACTCTTGACTTCACAATCTACCTCGTTATGAACTTGCACCTTATTGTCTACCTGCACTGCACTTATTCTGTAACTGGAACACGTTATTCTGCATTCTGCTTGTTTTACCTTGCACTACCTCAGTGCACTGTGTGATGAGTTGATCTGTATGAATGGTATGCAAGACAAGTTTTTCACTGTATCTCAGTACATATGACAATAATAAACTAATTTATCGATTTACTAGGTAAGGTGCAAGGGACATGATGAGGTAGATTTTAAGATCAGGAGTTCATCTTTATTGCACAAGAGGTCCGTTCAAGAGTCTTATAACAGCGGGATAGAAGCTGTCCTTGAGTCTGGTAGTACAAGTTTCAAGCTTTTGTGTTTTCTGCCTGATGGGAGGGGGGAGAAGAGAGAATTACCGGGGTGGGACAGATCTTTTATTATATTGGCTGTTTTCCTGAGGCAATGAGAAGTGTGGACAGAGTCAATGGAGTCAAACAGAGGTTGGTTTTCATGATAGACTGGGCTGTGTTCACAACTCTCTGCATTTTCCTGCAGTCTTGGGCAGTGCAGTTGCCAGACCAAGCTGTGATGCATCCAGATAAGATGCTCTCTGTGCTGCGTCTGTAAAAATTGGTGGGGGTCATCGGGGCAGGCCTAACTTCCTTAGTCTTCTGAGGAAGTAAAGGTGCTGGTGTTCTTCTTGGTCATATCTTCCACGTGGTTGGATCAGAACAAATTGTCGGTGATATTTACACCTGGGAACTTGAAGCTCTCAGCCATCTCCATGTCAGCACCATTGATACAGATAGGGGCATGTGCTTTGCCCCACTTCCTGAAGTCAATGACCAGTTCTTCCAAAGGGAAAGGAGGGAGAGGGATTCTAGATCTTTTCCAAATTCTTTGAAAACATAAAGATGTGGGAAAACTATTAAAGAAGGGCAGCAAGGATAATGTGCTTTATAGCTGATTGTACTTTTGAAGTATAGCCACTGTTGTAGTCTAGGAAACATGATAGACATGTAAGGGAACACCAGTTCCTAGAAGTTGCACCCTAAGCCTCAATACCATCCTGACTTGGAAATATATCATTGTTCCTTCATCATTGTTGGCTCAAAATCTGAGAACTCCCTCCCAGACAGCATTGTGGGGATACCCACACCTCAAGGACTGCAGCAGTTCATGAAGGCAACTCACCATCTCCTTCTCAAGAGCAACTATGGATGAGCAATTAAATTTTGGCTTAGCCTGCAAATCCCACATCCCTTGAATGAGTAAAAAAGGAACGAGATCCCAAAAATGTTAATATGAGGATTAGATGGACTGTTTTCTGTGCTGTTAAGGGATAAAGATCAGCCCAGATAATGAGAAATAACTCCCCTCTTTGCTGAAATACTGCCTTGAGATCCTTTACATCCACCCTAGTGAGGTCACTGCTCAATGTCCCATCCAACAGATAGCACCAGCATCTCTGGTTTGTTGCATTCACCCAGTGCTGCACTAGAGGCTAATAAGATGTTTGTCCTAAGTCTCTGGAGTGAGCTCAAAGCTGAATGACTCCAAGGTGAGATTCCTTCCGAGTGAACCACAGCAGAAACTTTGTAAAGCAGAAAAAGAAAGAAATAAAATAAGGGATCTATATCTGTCATTGTAAAATGATAATAGGGTGCACCATACACATTATAATCATATTCTTTTATGTTGAACTGAGAAAGATGATAAACTGAATAAACAAAGCTTAAAACAGGTTAAGAGTGAAGCTTTCAGGAATTCAATTAGTGTACTGGCAAATGAAGACATGAAACTTCAATGCCAGCTTTTTTAATGCTGCTGTTAACTGGCTTATTGAGCATTTCCTTTTGAAATTAAATGGGTCAGTAAGTCTTTAATGAAGGACACTTCCCAATGAAATTGTTGAAGAACTGTCATGTCATTGTGAAGACAGCCTAAACTAACAAGCTAACTGTATTAGCAGAAGAAGGAATTTTATGCACATGCATTTACCTGATGCATTTTTTTCACATTGCAACAGATAGACAGCTTACTCACCTACAGAACATTGCCTCTATCTCAAAGATTGCAATTTAAGCAAGATTCTGCCTGATATGCATTTGGGTGTAACATGGGAGGTGTGAAAGTTAGGGGATGGGAGATGTGATGGCGTCTGGTTAAAATTACAATCAATTCCAACATTGATTGTAGTTCAGAAGCTGCTTTATTCCAAAGGAGGCAAGACATACAAAACCTCACATAAGCTTTTGTTCACCTACTATGGTCAAAGGTAAGTAATGTTTAGCGAGCCCCTGGTTCTCAGGTACATTGTCAATATGAAAGGGTATACAAGTACAATGGCTATATATAATTCTCTTGTATGCTGTCAAAATGACCATCTAATGTCTCTGCCTTCTAATTTTTAGAAGCTTTCACCTCATGACCCACAGAGAAATGTTTCTTTGAGTGACTGGAAATTGCCAACAATTTGTTCTTTTTTTGTAATCTATGCAAACAACTGGCTAAGCCCCATTTTAAACAGCAGAGCAGTAACAGTGCATGTGGAACACTTCCTGGGGCTTGTCTGGCAAAAGTGATGCCTTCTAGTCAAGGTTCCACTCAGAAAAATTCTGATCATCTTTTCTCTGTAATGATGGCAAATATATATCTCCAGTTACCCCAGGGAGGAGGAAAAAGACAGGAAGTGAAGGAACTGTTTTGAGAGATTATATAGCATGTTACAAATAGAATCAGTTATGCTTTCTAGATGTCTCCTGGTTTTTCATCCAAAAACAAAAATTAAAAAGTGAATAATCATTACGGCAGGATGTTACTTCAATCTTCTTTCACCAGGCCATGCATGAAGAGCATAACATAAGAAATAGGTGCAGGAGTAGGTCATTGGCCAATAATGATGGCTGGTCCTCAACCTTCACTTTCCTGCCTGTTCCCTGGTTTCCTTTGTGCCTAAAATCTATCAATCTCAGCTTTGAATATGTTCATTTCTGAGCATCTATAGCCTCTGGGGTGTTGAATTCCAGAGATTCACAGCCCTCTGAATGAAAAACTTCTTTCTTCTCCTGATCTTAGTCCTGAATGGCTGACGCCTTATCCTGAGACTTTGGTCTCTAGTTCTTGACTTCTCTCCAGTGACAGTCTCTCAATCCACCTTTACAAATCCTCTCAGAGACATATAATGCCTCCGTTAAGATAAAATGTTGGTGTAATACAGGCTGTAAATGGCTATTGCTTTTGCAGAGAGTCCTCATTTAGTTGTGGGGACACGGCATTTAATTACATTAGCTGCTAACAAACCTGCAAGTGAAAATGGCTGAGAGCTGGTACTTCAATAGAAGTAGCTTGTGAGCTCCTGAGAAGGGAAAAGGTGGATTCGACTTCTGGGCATAATTTCATTGTTATATTCAGTTTCAGGATGTGGGCATTGCTGGCAGGGCCAATAGTTATTTCCCATCTGTTATTACCCTTGAGAGGTTGATGGAACTGGTGAAGTACACCCACCGTGCTGTTGGGTGGCAACTTTCAGGATTTGGACCCAATGACAACGTAAGATTGGTGATTGGTTTCCAAGTTAGCGTGGTGTGTAATTTGGAAGGTTATTTGTACTTGCTGTTTGCCCTCAGCAACACTGCCATCCATATCTACCTCAGAAGTAATTGGTAATTGGTTTATTATTTGCAACATGTACCGAGATACCGTGGAAAAACTTTGTTTTGCATGCAATCCAGACAGGTCATTCCAAACAGAAGTACATTGAGGTAGTACAAAGGAAAAAGCAATAACAGAATGCAAAATGTAGTGTTACAGTTACAGAGAAAGTGCAGTGAAGGTAGACAAATAAGGTGCAAGGGCCACAACAAGGTAAATTGAGAGATCATGAGTTCATCTTCAGTTTATAAGAGGTCCATTCAAGAATCTTATAACAGTGGGATAGAAGCCGTCTTTGAGCATGGCAATGTGTGTTTTCAAGCTTTTCTTATCTTCTGCCTGATAGAAGGTGGGAGAAGAGAGGATGACCAGGGTAGGAGGGGCCTTTGGTTATGTTGGCTGCTTTCCCTAGGCAGTGGGAAGTGTAGACAGAGTCAATGGAGGGAAGGTTGGTTTTCATGATGGACTGGGCTGCATTCACAAATCTCTGCAATTTCTTATGGTCTTGGGCAGAGCAGTTGCCATACCAAGCTGTGATGAATCCAGATAGGATGCTTTCTATGGTGCATTTATAAAAATTGGTGAGGGTCAACAGGGACATGCCAAATTTCCTTAGCCTTCTGAGGAAGTAGAGGTGCTAGTGTGCTTTCTTGGCCATAGTATGTACATAGTTGGACCAGGGCAAACTATTGGTGACATTTACACCGAGCAACTTAAAGCTCTCAACCATCTCCACCTCAGCACCATGGATAGATACAGGTTCCCGAAGTCAATGACCAGCTCTTTTGTTTTGCTGAAATTGGGGGAAAGGTTGTCGCCTTGACACCATGCCACCAGGCTCTCTATCTCCTTTCCTTTGAAATGATCTAGTATGTTGCATAATTCAAGGCCAACTAGTGGTGAGGACAAAGTAGCAAAAACAAACTGCTTGGAGGAACTCAGCAGGTCCGGCAGCATCTGTAGAGGGAAATGGAAGGTTGATTTTTCAGGTTGAGACCCTTCATCTGGACAGAAAGAGTGGAGGGGAGACAGCCAGTGTAAAGAAATAAGGGGAAGGGGTGAGGCAAGAGCTGGCAAGTGATTGGTGGATCCTGGTGAGGCGGGGTGTTCGGCAGATGGAGGGGACGTAGGGTGGAACTAGCGATGGGGGAGGCAGGTAGAAGCAACAAAGGGCTGCAGAGTCTTTTTTTTCAAACTTTTTATTAGTTTTCAAATTAATACAGATTAATATATAACATCAATGTTTGTACGTACAGGACAATAAAATATAAAAGAAATCTGTAGATCCCACGATATCTTAGTAAATGAGTATAATATAAAAGAAAAGAAAGAAAAAGATTTCTTATATATATAAAAGAAAAGAAAGAGAACAAAAATCCCCAAATTTATAAGAAAAATTATAAACAATATATCAAACCAAACTAAACAGAAAAATTTCAAAAAAGAACAAAAAAAAAGAAAAAAAATGACTGGACTGAAATTTCTCAGTAGAAACAGAACAATATTATGTCGTCAACTCCGTTCCTCTAACTTGGAGAATTATCGAAAGGAGATCTATATCATGTGAAAATATTGAATAAATGGACTCCAAATATCTTCAAATTTAAGCGAAAGATCAACAGTACCACTCCTAATTTTTTCCAAGTTTAAACATGATATAGTTTGAGAGAACCATTAAAAAGTAGTAGGGGGTATTGGATCCTTCCATTTAAGCAAAATGGATCATTTGGCTATTAATGTAACAAAGGCAATCATACATTAAGCCAGAGTCCATCCTTGGTAATCCAAAAATTGCAGTGATAGGGTGAGGTTGTAAATCAATATTCAATACAGTTGAGATAATGTTAAAAATGTCTTTCCAATATTTTTCCAAAAGAGGACGGGACCAAAACATATGTGTCAAAGAAGCCACATTTGATTTACACCTGTCACATATAGGATTTATATGGTGATAAAAATGAGCTGCAGAATCTGATAGGAGAAGAAGATGGAGCATGGACCCATATAAGGGAGGTGGGCTGGGCAGATGGGAACAGTGAAATGAACCAAGGGGAATATTAATTTGTTCCCCCTCTGTCCCTTTGTCTCTCCTCCTCATCTATGAAGTACCTTCTACACACACTACCCCCCCACCCCCACCCCAAGCTCCCTATCATTTAGTTTCCTTAACCCCTTCTTCCTACTCCACCTGCCCATCACACACACACTCCTTCCACTGACTGCTGGCTTTGCCAGCAATACTGGTAACCTCTGAATGAATACATAATTAAATAAATTTATATTAGGATACAGCTATAAGGAAGTATTCAGTTTACAGAAAGTTATTTCCTGAGTATACAACACTTTATGAGTTAACATTCAAAGCCTTGTTAATGAGCTTCTCGAAGATTGATGGAGCGGCCTTCACAGTGTTAACCTTCTCATATTATTTTAGCTTCCAGGCAAAAGTGTTTTGATTCTAAAAATTCTCTTCATTATCCTAGGTTTCCAGGCAGGGGGCTTAATGAAATGGAAATGTTGGCACCACTAGTTCTTGTATTAAAGGGAGGACACATTGTAACATTGACAGTTGGCTGGGTAAATTGGTTCAAAGCACAGAGTTGAGGGTGGGATAAAAGAACCATCTTTTTATCCTCATTCTCTGTCTAGTCTATAAACTTCAGATAGGGGAATACATATGTATAGCTTCAAGTAAAGGCCAGGAAAGGTTAATTTGAAAGGAGACATTCGCCTAGAACAGAGAGAGTGTTTTTTTTTGTAAATGTTATTGTAAATGGAATAGCATGACATCTGTGATCTCTGAGTCTTCCTACTTTGTAAGTACGTTTTGTGTGGTAAAGTTGTACTCCAGCTCAGAGGGACAGAAGAAATGCTACTGGTGACTGTAAACCCAGGTAATAGAGCAACGTCCTCAGCAATTGTAAAACTTGTGGGACTGTAAACTTTGTGGTGGAGCACAATGTTTATTTGCACAACCTAGAATTTTATTGGAAAACTGATCACTTTGTACTTACTGTGATGTTCAGGAAGTTTGTGAAATTATATTTATAAGCATATTTATAAGCATGGTTTGCTAATGCACAGAGGTACCTGGACACACACTCTGGTGACCAATGAACACATACTTGGATGGCATTTCCAAAAGATTCAATTGTGCCTGTTCGGCCCTGAGTCTGTGTGGGTCCTGCATACAGAAGTAAGGCTTCAGAACTACAGTGAGTCCTTCTTCAATGAGGCGGAGAGGAAAGCCTGTGAAGTCCAGTGTTTGCCCCAGCCTAACTACAACTGAATATCCCAGCACCATATCTCATTTTTCATCCCAGCACCCCCACCACAGCTGATCTTAACTCCAATTTCCTCACCACAGCCCAGTCTTGACCTGATCCCCTTGCCACCAGCCAATCCGAACCCAAATCCCTTTTGCCAGCAACTGAACATAAAAACACCCATGCCCTTCTTTACCCAACTCTCAAGGTCCCAATCCACTCCCCCACTGATGTCCTAGGCTTCCTCAGCCTACTGGTCTTTCTCTGTAAGATATCTACTGAATTTCCTGTAAATTCATATTGTAGGAAGATGCAGAGTGTACAGAGTAATATGTGAAAACATGAAGAATTCTATGAGGTGTGTTAGATTTGTCTGAGGTTTCTCTTAGACTCTGCATGTGTGCAGAATGATGTAGCAGTTAGCGTAACGCTATTACAGCACCAGCGACCTGGGTTCAATTCTGTCCACTGTCTGTAAGGAGTTTGTACGTTCTCCCCGTGTCTGCATGGGTTTCCTCTGGGTGCTCCGGTTTCCTCCCACGTTCCGAAAGATGTATTGGTTTGGAGCTGTGGGCATTCTATGTTGGTGCTGGAAGAGTGGCGACACTTGCAGGCTGCCCCCAGCACATTCTCAGTAATGCACAAGGACACATTTCACTGTGTGTTTTGATGTACATGTGACTAATAAATAAATATCTGATAAAAAATGATACCGCACATGTTTACATTTGCTATGATGCTTCCTCTAAAGAAAAGAAAGAATGAAACAATTTAACAACGTGTACAAATTTAACCAATTCACAGCTATTTAAATTCTCTTCAGCCTTTGTAACTGCACTGATGTTGCTTGTGTTGATCCTGATGACTCACCAGATGTTGGTGATACAGCATCCATCTCTGGACACGGAAGGTGTCACCTCTTGACTGTCTTCAATCACATTCTGTCTCGACTGTTCTTCACCAATTGTACAACTGAGTTCAGGAGTAACATTGAAGTTCTCAGTTTTCGTCACTGTTCTCTGTATATCATGCATGAGATCAAGTAGTTCAGTGAGCCTCTCCGAACCCCTCACCAACTCTAACAAGGTCATTTTTGGATCTGTAAGTCTCCACATTCAGAATCAGAATCAGAATCAGGTTTATTACCACTGTCTCTTATGACATGAAATTAGTTCATTCTCTGCAATATCTCTTTTTTCTCACCTCTGATCAACCTGGAGCCCTCAGCACATGAGTCTTAGCATGTAAATCTGAACACTTACCTTTGGCACCTGCATCTTAATGTTTGCTCTGTTTCCACTGCTTTTTTTTATCACCATGCTTCCGTGCACTATTGATGAGTGCCTCATATTGTTTGAGGTTGTTGAATTTTTCCATTTGTTTAGGCTTTATTGCATATAGTGCTAATCTAACCTTGGAGTAAATTGGCCTGTTACCTGACTTAATACAAATGTGAAAATTGCGCTCCAGTACTGCATATGCATGGTTTTGAATATAGTTCTTTGAGCCAATGTTTTCCTTCAGGTTAGGCCGCACTTGGAGTATTGTGTGCAATTCTC
This sequence comes from Pristis pectinata, assembly GCF_009764475.1. Taxonomy (NCBI): domain Eukaryota; kingdom Metazoa; phylum Chordata; class Chondrichthyes; order Rhinopristiformes; family Pristidae; genus Pristis; species Pristis pectinata. The sequence goes on along the minus strand of NC_067407.1, from coordinate 124,588,298 downwards.
ATTACAGGAAGGATATGGAGCCTTTGGAAAGGGTGCAGAAGAGGTTCACCAGGACACTATCTGGATTAGAGGGCATGAGCTATAACGAGAGGTTGGACAAACTTGGATTGTTTTCTCTGGAGTGTTGGAGGCTGAGGGGAGACCTGACAGAAGTTTATAAATGATGAGAGGCATAGATAGAGTAGACAGTCAGAATCTTTGTTTTTTCAGGGTAGAAATGTAAAGTACTGGAGGACATGCATTTAAGATGAGAGGAGGGAAGTTTAAAGGAGATGTGCGGGCATGTCTTTTACACAGTGAAAGGTGGGTGCCTGGACAGGCTGCCAGGGATAGTGGTGGAAGCAGATATGACAGTGGCATTTAAGAGGTTTTAGACAGACACATGAATCTCATGAACATTCAGGGAATGGAGGGATATGGATCGTGTGCAGACAGAAGAGATTTAGTTTAATTCAGCATCATGTTTGGTGCAGACATTGTGAGCCGAAGGGCCTGTTCCTGTGCTATACTATTCTTTGTTCTATATTAATATAGGATCAGTTTGTTTGTATAGTTACCTACTATGATTCATAGCTTTGTTTCTTAACCAAAGAAATGACTGGCCTTCATTAGTCAGGGTATTGATTTCAAGAGTTGCAAGGTAATGTTGCGACTCTGTAGAACTCTGGTTAGACTACACTTGGAGTATTGTGTTCAGTTCTGGTCACCTCATTATAGGAAGGATGTGGAAGCTTGAGAGAGGGTGCAGAGGAGATTTACCAGGATGCTGCCTGGATTGGAGAGCATGTCTTACGAGGATAGGTTGAGTGAGCTAGGGCTTTTCTCTTTGAAGCTAAGGAGGATGAGAGGTGACTTGATAGAGGTGTACAAGATGATAAGGGGCATAGATTTAGTGGACGGTGAGAGACTTTTTCCCAGGGTGACAATAGCTAACACGAGGGGGCATATTTTAAGGTGATTGGAGGAAGGTATAAGGGGGATATCAGAGGTATGTTTTTTACACCAAGAGTGGTGGGTGCATGGAACGCACTGCTGGCAGAGGGACATTTAAGAGACTCTCACATAGGCACATGAATGATAGAAAAATGGATGGCTATGTGGGAGGGAAGGGATAGATAGATCTTAGAGCAGGATAAATTGTTGACACAACATCGTGGGCCAAAGGGCCTGTACTGTGCGGTAATGTTCTATATTCTATGATTATATAATTCTTTAATCTATTCACCACCATCTTTAATTTGGCGGCAGGAGGTTTGCTAAGTAGTAAATGAATCTGAGCCAATTTTTCATCAGCAAGTTTGCTTTCTTACTTTTCTAATATGGTTACATTTTGGGTTGATACCATTTAGAGTTTGCCCTTGTTTATAGTGATATTGTGGTTTTGACAAACACTTCTATCCATTCTACAAACAAACTGTGCTCCCATGTTTTATCATTGATTCCTATGTTCCAAGGTGGTTGAATTGGGTCTATGCCACCATTTTGCCCCATCCCCTTCGGATCGTTGTAAGATTTAAGTTGGCAATCCCCTGCACAAGGCTTTAATCCTTCTGTACTCAAGTTCTAATCTTGAATCCTGTCACTTTCAGTCTGCAGAGCAAATACAGAACTCTGAAAGATGTGTCAGGTTTAGTTGAGATTACTCTTGGAACTGTGCATGTGTGCAAAATGACACTCCCCGGATTAAACGCATTTCAAATGGCATCAGAAATAATATACTGCACTCTTCCTCCATCTGTAACCTGTGATCTGCAACCTACCTGTCTCTCCACTTGTTTCACGGTGGTGGAATGAGGGATTGGAAGGTTTGGAGCATGTATAACATACAAACACTGCCTTATTGTATGTAACGTCTTGGCCTTATGCACAAGAATTCTCCAATGGCATCCCTCACATGAAAGATCCATTGGTGCAAAGTGTATCACTGATTTACATCACTTTCCCATTGTGGAAAACTTTGTCTCAGCAATGGATACTCCAGGTACTGTCACCAGATGTGTGAAATTATTTCTCCAATTTCAGAGCTCCTTACCTGGATGAGTGCAAAGTTTCATCTCCAAAATACTCAAGTATCCTAAGTAGAGGCAGAAAATTTGTGAATTATTGCAGTAGAATACTCTGCTGAAAAACATTAAAAAGGACAATTTGCCAATAATGTTCCTCTCAGGACATCACAAGCACTTTACTGCCATTGAGGTACCTCTGAAGTTCATTCTCAGTTGTAACTCAGAAAACACAGCAAATAATTTGTTCATAGTTAGTTCCCACAAAAAGCGTCAAGAGTGTTGCAGGACAACGGATAAATCCTGGACACAAGGATAATATGCCTGCTCATCTTGAAAATATAACTGCAGGATCCTTTACATCCTGCTGAGAGAGCAACTGGAATCTTGGTTTAAAATCTTATCCCCCTCAGTGATACACTGGCAAATTAACCTAGATGTTTAAGCTTAAAGCTTTGGAGTGGGCTTTGAACCTAGTTCCCACTGCCTTCTTTCTCAGAGATGTGAGAAGTTGCCAACTGAACCATAGCCGACACTAACATCTGATGACTGTTGTATCATTGTAAGTATGTCCTGAGGCAAAATGTAATTGCTCTTCCCTTTACCTCATCATGACCCCAGTTCTAATAAAGTGCAGCTAAAGATATACATAAGTGGATAAAAATGGATCATTAGATTGGGAATATTACATTCAGTCATGTCAGCTGCAGTTAAAAGGTCATTTCCCAGTTTCACAATTCCAGCAATGAGCCTCATTCACTAGCACTGTATATAGAGTCATACAGCACGGAAACAGGCCCTTCAGCTCAACTGGTCCATGCCAACCAAGATTCCCATCTAAGCTAGTCCCATTTGCGCGCACCTGACCCACGTCCCTCTAAACCTTTCCTATCCATGTACCTATGGCCCCTCGTTCTTGATCTCCCAACCCTTGGAAAAAAGACTGTGTGCATTCACCCTATCTAAGCTCCTCATCATCTTATGCACCATGACAAGATCACCCCTCATTCTCCTATGTTCCAATGAATGAAGTCCCATCTTGTTCAATGTCCCTCCATAACTCAGTCCCTCAAGTCCCAACAACATCCTGGTAAATCTCCTCTATATATAAAAAAACAGATTCATTTGTTCAAACACCTAAAATGAATTCCAGGAACATCATGTGCACTGTACTCCTGAAATTCCAGAACCGCTTTCACCAATAACTTCTAACTCACAAAGCCTGGTGAATGATGTGCTTTGTCTTAGAGCTAATGAGCAACAAGAGAGAAAGCACACCATATGCATTTCACATGAGAAGTGCTGCCTTCAATGAAATGAACCTCTGTTACACTCACCCATTGAATGAAGATTCAAGATGTTGCTCTTTAATCTGTCACTGTGGAGCAAGCAAACTCAGAAATACTTTTCCAGTGACACAAAACCTAAACTACATGTTTTTGTTCTTCTTGAAAAGAAAGGAGCATGTTAGAAACATTAGCTTCAAGGCTTAGGAAGATCCAAGACTCATTTCTCTAAAGGAACCAATTAAGGACTTAAATCTATTTTTCACCTTATTATAATTCTAATCATCCTTTCAAACCCCATTTCCTTTTGTACTTTACTTCCAAAGGAGATTTAATCTGAGTTTGTAATTATTTTCCCAGACACCAAGACAGCTAACCTTTAAAGAAAGGAAATTGCAAATAGGCTTTTGGTTCCTTGGAAAAATATTAATATTGATTCAGGAATGTTTATATTAAGCATAAAGCTATGTGTGAAATGTTGCTGTAAAAATGTAGAAATTATTCCAAAGAATACAAAAGTAGAAAGATAGTTATTGTATAATGTGTTTAAAAAAAGCAAATACATGGTTCTTTTCTGATTGACTGATTGGTGTAAGACCTTGTACTGTTTTCTTGCATTAAAAAATGGTTACATGTCTTCCTATTACTGTTTTAAAAGCACATAAAAGCCATGATTATTTATAAGTTCCATGTATAAAACCCATTTGTCTAGCTCCCTTGTGTAATGCCACACTGTTTCAGAAACAGCAGGCTTCAGCGTAGAGCTCTAATTAAATCTCTTGCAGCTGCCAGCACTTAATCACACAGCTGAGAGCTCAGCAGCCAGCCCCAAAAGACTTGTGTCTGCAACATCACCAGCACTCTTCCAGCTACTGGTAAGTGATGATTAATTGTAGATGGCAGCACCAATGATTCCCTAAGGAAGGAAGTGTGCTTCCAGATATACTGAGAGGGTTGTTGAGAGAATGGTGGATCTCATCATCCACAAGAGTGATGTTCTCCAGGGCAACAGCCACACATTTCTGGCAGAAAATTCCCAGGGGCTCTGTGTGAGGACAAGCTGAGCAATGGTCAAACCCCCATTAACCACCATGCCTTTGTGTGTGTGTCGATGGATAAGTAGGTGAAGTTTGGAGCATCAGTAACCATGATAATTCATGAACTATGAAATGGAGCATACCTCAACAGCTTGGGGCTGCAGTGATTCCAAGGAAAGGAAGTTGAGAGTGAAGGTGACCCTGATTTCCACTGCAAGAGCAGTGTAGGCACTTGTGTGAGCTTGTACCTGAGGTATAATAAGGTCACATGTGGAGGTGTAGCCTGTGTAGCCTCTCCAATCTCTCCCCATAACTAAAGTCCTTCAATCCAGGCGACATTCTGGTGAACCTCCTCTGCACTCTCTCTAGCATGAGCGCATCCTTCCTATAGTGTGGCAACCAGAACGGCATACGATACTCCAAATGTGGCCCAATCAGTGTTTTGTAAAGTTATAACATCCCACCTCTTGTATTCCATGCCCCGACCTATGAATGCAAGGAAACAGTGGACCTGAACCCCAAGGTGTCTCTGTTCATCAACATTCCTTAACGCCCTACCATTTACTGTCTATCTCCTTGCCATGTTTAACTTCCCAAAATGCATTTCCTCACACATTTTGGGATTAAGTTCCATCCATCAATGATCAGCCCAACTTTCCATCTGATCTATATCCTGGTGCAGCCTTGGATAACCTTCCTTGCAATCCACAATACACCAATGTTCATGTTATCAGCAAACTTACATATCAGACCTTTTACAATCACAGCCAAGTTGTTAATATACAGTATGTATCACAAACAGCAAAGGTCCCAGCATTGATTCCTGCTGTAAACCACTTTTTTTATTTTGTAATTTATAGATTTTATGTCTTTGCACTGTACTGCTGCCGTAAAACAACAAATTTCACGTCATATATTAGTGATAATAAATCTGATTCTGATTCTAGTCCCAGACTTCCAATTCGAGAAGTATCCTTCCACCTCTACACTCTGACTTCTGTCACAAAGAAGTGCAGAGAAATGCGTGGCTCCCTACCCAGCCTGAGAGGATAATGTGCTACCTCCTGCAACATAACTTTTGTGCTCCCACGTTATCCATGAAGAGCAGCTTTAGGTCCAGACACATAGACATTAGAAGAGACCTTGGCTGTAGCAAAGTGTTTGGGGTCAAAGGAAGAGTCAGTATTCAGTGTAATGAGTGTGTAGAGTGTGGTGTGCAGCAGGCTAACAAGGATACAGATTTAATGTACTTTAGATAACATTGTTTTTGAGGCCTTAGTAGGTGAATAGTGACAGCAATGTTTCAGACTAACATGGATCAATATTTCACTGACGTTGAATTTTGCTTGTCCACAACTATTGAGATAATTTGTCTCAGCTTGACAATGATTAAGGAAATCTTGTACAAAAGTGGGCAAATGATGGTAGGCATTGGCCATAATGCATCCACTATTCATTAGTTTACAGTGGGGGTTGTCGAACAATGAAGCCCTTTCTCATGCCCTAAAGAAGTTGCAGATTTACAACTGTGCCATCCCAGTGCTGCTCAACGAGTATTCCCAGCTCCTTCAAATCTTTCCAAATGTGAATTAGATTTGAATTTTGAGCTCTTTTGTCCAACAGAGCACTGTTTCTGTTATTTTGCAAAGGACACTTATTGCAGGGAGAAAAATCTTTCATAGAGTCATAGAGTGATACAACATAGAGGTGGGCCCTTCAGCCAGTGACTCCTTGTCAACCATCAAGCCCCCACTCTACACTGATCCTCCATTTCCCACATCCCCCTTCATTGTCCCCTCTAGATTCTGCCACCCACCTACACACAGGGGACAATTTACAGTAGCCAATTAACCTACCAACCCGTATGTCCTTTGGATGTGGGAGGAAACTGGAGTCAAGGGAGGAAGTCCGTGCAATCACAGGGAGAACGTGCAAACTCCACACAGACAGCACTGGAAGTCAGGATCAAAGCTGGATCGCTTGTGCTGCAAGGCAGCTACTCCAATAGCTGAGCCACTGTGCTGCCCAGTCTGTGTTGAATTTGAACCTGACTGAGCAATGGAAGAATAAAGTGTGCTGACTTTTTCCAAAGTCACACAATGCTAGAAATGGCTGGGGCTTGTTTGTCACTGTTTGCCAAAATTGTAATCAAGCTGGCTGGTGCTGTCTGCCTGTAAGGAAATAAAGAAAAAGCACAACACACATAACTGCACACGAGGGACCTTGGGCACAAATGGCTGTGTGGTTTTAGAGAACTCAGTTATTCCTCCAGCATTTGATTGAAGATGCAGATTGGTGGGTCTGTCTTGCGTTTCTGAGGGATAAGAAGAAACAATGAAACAGAACGACACTGAACCACAGCCAGTGGATGCTTCTGTTCAGTAGAGCCCTGTGAGATCTGAGACCTACTGTACAATAGCAGGAAAAAAGTGAGCTGTTCACATTCAAAGTGTGTTTATTATTCTTGAAACACAATTTATGGGGCTGCAATGATGAAGACCTAAAATATTAGCAGCATTTCTTCAGGATGGATTCTTAAGTACTTATTTCTGATATTTTAAACATCACTAAAGAATCTTATATTGAGCTTTCTGAAGCTTAACCAATTGATGGAAGATGAGTCCTCTTCATTTATCTCAATGACAAGATCCGATGATTGTTCAAGCAAGGCTGCTGTCATTAAATTAAAGTTCAGTGATGTACAGGTTCCTTATGATAATCTAAAATGGAAAATGTCTTCACATGCAAACAGTTAAACTTTCCGACTTACCAGTTCTACTTGTAGACCAACCCAATGGGCAGCTGTGACAAAAATGAAGACATATGCATAAAATGCACAACAAACAGGCTATTTGGTAAATCTAGTCTGCACTGGTGTATATATCCCAGATAAGGTTCTTCCCATTCCATGAATGTAATATTCACTTTTCAACATATCTTTCTCTTCCCTATTTTCTCATGTATTCCTCTAGTTTCTTTGGAAAGCTTCTGTTTGCCTCAACTGCTTCCTGTGGCAATGAGTTCCATGTTTCAACCACTCTCTGAATGAAGTTATTTTTCTTTCCCCTGTTGCATATATCAGTAACTGTCTTATATATGTATGGCCCTGATTTTGGATTCTCTTTCAAGTGGAAATCTTAATAGCCCCTAAGGCTCACTCTTTGTTTCCTCATGCCTCCACCACAGCCTTCCACAATGGATAAGGCCCAGTGTAGCGCAGACTGTTCCAGTGCTGGCATCTGTCAGCTCTCACACAATGGCTTTGACAGCCAGTGGTTCTCCACCACTAGACTCCTGTGCTGTTAAAGTTCTAAGTGTGATCAGGCCTTTAACTGTTCAGGAACGTCACTAACAGTCACAAACATTTTGTTACGTTTGGGACCAGTTTAAAAAAAATGTTCAAAATTTGTTCTTTCACATATAAATATAGCAGAATGCATGCACTAACAACAATTAGAAACTACCTTAATTAAGTAATAAAAAAATATGCCTCACTTTCCTCCTGTAACTGATGGGTCCAATTGTGGACAAATGCATGTAGTATAACCCAGCAGACAGATTTCCTAGCTTGAGAATTGGGAAATCAACACAATTTTGCATTTTCCCATTTGACTCCAAGAGAAGTCCATTGTAGTAGCATAGAAGCAGCTGAACGATGAGAACTGTCATTGATGCCTTATACCCAATCCAGAGGTGGAAACCAAGACTTCTGAGGAAGTTTATTTTTGGTTTATTATTATCACATGTACCAAGATACAGTGAAAAACTTGCTTTGCATACCATTCATACAGATCAACTCATTACACAGTGCACTGAGGTAGTGCAAGGTCAAACAAACAGAATGCAAAATAAAGTGTTACAGTTACAGAGAAAGTGCAGAGCAGGTAGACAATATGGTGAAAGGTCATAACAAGGTAGATTGTGAGGTCAAGAATCCGTCTCATTATTCTAGGGAACCATTCAATAGTCTTATAACAGTGGGATAGAAGCTGTCCTTGAGCCTGGTGGTATGTGCTTTCAGACTTCTGTATCTTCTGCCCGATAGGAGAGGGGAGAAGAGAGAATGTCTGGAGTGGGTGGGGTCTTTTGATTATGCTGGCTGCTTTACCAAGGCAGTGAGAGGTATAGTCTGGAGGGGAGGCTGATTTCGTGATGCGCTGACCTGTGTCCACAACTTTCTGCAGTTTCTGTAGTCACAGGCAGAGCATTTGCCATACCAAGCCGTGATGCATCTGGATAGGATGCTTTCTAAGGTGCATCAATAAAAGTTGATGCAGGGAGCATCTACTAGGCAGCATCTTTGGGGAGTTAACGTTTCATGTCAGGGTCCTCACATTAGCATCACATTTACCCTGTTGAATTAGTTCATTAAAGACTACCATTTCACCTCGAAGTCTTCTCTTTTCCTGTGGAACCTTTATTTGTGCCAATTGGTCTCCAGGGAAGCTGGGAACATTGCACATAAATGTTGATTATCCATATGACATAGTCATGAAGTTGATCATGACCCCAACCTAAAAATAATGGTCACTCTTGCACTTGGTGTCATAATCCAATATATAACAACATTTTGGTAATTTGGATACACAGACACCTAAAACATTATGTTCTTTCACAGCTCCCAATCTTTCAACATTAATCTAAGATATTGACTTGTCTTTCTCAGAGGGAGAGCGAATGATCTCACACCTCCTAATATTGCTGATGTCCTTTTGCAAATTTCTACTCTTAGCACACAATTCACTGTATATCCTAACCTTGAGTCATCGAAAAACTTGGACTGTCCCAAAAGTGGAAACATTCAGCTACAGTCTACAAAAGCCAACATATAGTGGATGTCTACAGTAAAAACAGATTCTCTCTTCTTTCATCTGATTCAGAAATGTAAATACTGAAAAAATGTAGGCCCTGTTATAGATTCGAGGATAATGGCTTGACTTTCCCTGCCTGTCATAGGATATTACCTTTATTTCTGCTATCTGGGTTTGCAACAGTATGGGGGGTCCCGGTGTCATCCTCACTCTTATGAGATCTTACGCAAGTCTCTGTTGAAGGCCTCGCAGTTGTGGAGAAAAGTGAGACACTCAAGAATTCTCATCCTGTCTCAATGCAGAATTAGTGTAAGTGGGTGCTTGATGGTAGGTGTATACCTGGTGGGCTGGATGACGTTTCTGTGCTGTATGACTGTAAGGATCACATTTAACTGCCAGGTAGGTTTGGATCAAAACCAGTTGTTGGCTTGAGGTTGTCCCATTTATCAAATTGAGATTGATAATGTTTGTAATGATGTTGAGAAGTATGTTCAAATTTAACAAATCAGTGATAACATTTCTCTTCTTTTTTAAAATTGTTCGGCTAGCTTTCTGAAGATCCATCAACTCAAGGCATAGCTGACATTTGGAATAAGAATGAAGCTATTAATTTCCTCAATCAACTGAATGAGATCCCAGTCAGAGAGTAGATATTTTTCAGTTGGCAGGAACCAGACAGACTAACCAATTAGTCCTAAATTAAACTAGGGAAAATTAAGAGTGGGACTGCTCCTTCTATCTTGTAACTGCACTGTCCTCCTTTACATGAAACAAGTTAAGGTTAACTGGGCAGGCACGGTAGTGTAGCGGTTAGCGTAACACTTTACAGTGCCAGCGACCCGGGTTCAATTTTGGCCGCTCTCTGTAAGGAGTTGTACATTCTCCCCGTGTCTGTGTGGGTTTTCTCTGGGTGCTCTGGCTTCCTCCCACATTCCAAAGACATATGGGTCAGGAAGTTGTGGGCATGCTATTTTGGCGCCGGAAGCGTGGCGACACTTACGGGCTGCCCCCAGAGCATTCTACACAAAAGAGGCATTTCACTGTGTGTTTCGATGTACATGTGACTAATAATAAAGATATCTTATCTTATCTTAATGATGGAATATTCTGCATGATTTGAACTTCCTGATCTGGTTACTGATGCATGGAGTTGGTGGTAACAATTGGAACATGGAGAGGAGGAGTTGGTTTGCAATGGAGGCTTTGATTTGGTGGACTCATTATGAGAAGTGTCTCTATGTTAGAGAGTCCTTTGTATCAATGCCTGCCTCCCCACCACAGCTGGGAGATTGGGCTGAGCATACTCGGCAGAGATATTCTCCTACTGGCCACCTTCTTTCCCCTGCCCCTGCAGCTCTCGGGCTCAGCTCATGGCCCTCAGGATCTGGGGCTCCTTGCTACACTTTCTCAGCAACAGCTGTACTCTTCCATTGGCAAGGTTGTACGGCATGTAGCCGATGATTTTTCCAGTCCTGCTTGCCATATACTGCATGGTGGTCCTGCACAGATGCAGGCAAACTTGAGGAGATCTGTGGTACACTCCATCGCACTCCTGGCACTTTAGTGGCTCTTGTTATAATGCACTGGGCTGCTATGGTTGGAGAATACACATAGGAACATACATGTATGAGCTGCTGCGGAAACAGAGGGTAGCCCTTGTAACCCAGAATCTGTCCTTCGGGGAAGTGTCAGCCACTGAAAAAGGTCAGCAGTGTCAACTCCTGCAGTAGGAAGGAGTCTTTGCGTGCTTCCTAGAAAGATGACATCAAAAACAAATCTTTCATGATGCAGAACGAAGCTGCACATTGAGGGAGATCCAGGATTTTAAATGAAGCCTTTAAGATCTCATGAATGTAGACAGTGGCCGCCTGCAGTCATGGCAAGCCATATTCACAGGCAAAATGCAGTATCTGAGATGCCACATTCTCCTTACTGAGATCAAGGAAGATGAAGTGATTTCTTCATGTACATTGCTGAGGTAACTGACCCCTGTGATGCTGCAGTGAGCAGCAAATTGCGAAAGACAGGAAGGGAGATGATCCTGTGGAGAGGATATTCAGTGTCAGCATGACCTTGACCTCTACAGGGAGAGCAGTCCAGGCCTGGGAGTGTGTTTGAAATTCTTCACACAGGATTTTATACATCTCACCCTTGGAAAACCTGAGCCTATAAATGCATGGTTCATCAGAGAGATCCATGGAGAGGATCCTGTCTCTGATGGCTCTATGACAGTAAGCTCCTTGCTGATGGGTATATTGTTGTCTTCTGCTTCAAAGTCCCAAACCACTTGAGTGGCTAGTTACATCCACACCAATGCCTCAAGTAATGGAATACCACAGTTGGAGAAAACACCTACTGTTAGTTGAGGATGCAATCAATTCTAAAGGTGCCCAGGTTTAAAAGTACCCTTTTAAATAGCGAGAAATCTACCAGCCAGCATAAGATTCTCCTCACATTAGTGAGAAGTCCTATGAAGCTCCTAGTTCGAGTGAGAGGTCCTAGGAAGTTCTTAGTTTGAGTGAGAGGTCCTAATGAGCTCCGTTTAAGTAAGAGATCCCAAGATATTCCTAGTTTGAATGAGAGGTCCCACAATTTCATAAAGTGATGCTTTGAGCCCCAGTTTATGTTGGCATGCAAGGAAATGGACATTACATGAATAGTGACATAATTCAGCGACAAGTACACGGATAGGAAATGGTTAGAGGGATATGGGCCAAACACCGGCAAATGGGACTGGCTTAGGTGGGAACCTTGGTTGGCACGGACCAGTTGGGTCGATGGGCCTGTTTCTGTGCTGTATGACCTTACGACTATGACTCTGTTAGGTATGCATCAGATGTTGAGAAAACGTCAGACACGCTAATGTGGATCATGGAACTGAGTGCCTAGTCCAATTTTACAATGAGCACAACTTCACCTGCTAACACGATTTCCTCCGGGTAGAATCAGTCATTTTTTCAATGCGACATGATCCAATTTCTGCCCTCCTCTTTCCAAGAGTTAAACTGCCAGATAAGCACCCCTGACAGCCATAGCAAAATAGAAGAAGGGGAACCAGAACGTGGAAAATACCCAGGAAAGTGACTATGTGGAAACGGGCAGAGGACTTCTCTGCTCCTCCTCATCTTGGACTTGGGCTCCTGACCCTCTTGTCACATATTTATTGAAGTCCTTGTTCATAGTTTCAATTGGTTTATTCCATGAAATAGCAATGCTTTGTGAGAAGGAGCCACATCGCTGTAGCTTCTGATTTTGCTACAGCAACAAGTTGACTGACCAAGAAAGGCCATCAGGAGGCTAGGTACAAAGGATATGTAAATAATATTTTCTAAAATTCTTCTTTATTTTTAGCCCAGCTTATCTCTTCCTTCTGCAGATCCTTTTCATCGTTATCTTATTATTTAGATCTGATATTTGACTGGAAATTAGTCACCAGTGACAGGGAGGCTGGCTGAGAAAGATTCCCACATAAACCAGGAGTGCACATCAGGTTGAATGTTTTTCGGCTGCTTTCAACAATAACTCGAATATATTTACTTTTAAGATTGTCTTTGTGCATTTTTATGTTGACTGGTAAATTAAATAGCAGATCTAACCCTCAGTATTTTTATACATTGTTTTAAACACCTTTTTAAATGAAAGATGTGAAAAATGATGAAAATCAGCTTCAACAATGTCAGTGTCTTCATCTCTATCTCCAAAACATTGTGTTTAAAAGATGTGGGATCACATGCCTATCTGAGAAATTATTTTGAGGGTAATTGTATGAGCAAGTTAGATGGAGTCAAAACTCACAGGAAACCCTGCCTTCAAAGGAACATTGATAGTTTGGGGACAATGTAGATTAGGACAGTAATAATGATTTGGGATCTTAGGTGCTCAGAGCTCTGGAAGACCAACAGAACAATGGGGAAAAGCAGACAGAAAACGATTATGATATAAATCTTTTTAATAAAGGGAGGCATAAAGAATTGAGGTGTAAATGCATCAATCATATCTGCAGCTGAAATCACCGAGAGATTTAAAGTCACGGAGCCTCACATGAGATTGCCTGTTGGAAGGCTTTTTCATTTCTCCTGAGTGATGAATAGGCTGCAGTAAACCTGATGGAATCTCTGATGACTCACTCTTGGGAAATGATATTAACAACTGCACATTCATTTCCCTTTTTTGCAGTGAAGATTGTGGAGACCCTCCCGGATGAGTAATAGCAAATGCTGTGATTGCATAGCTGGGTTAGAATCAACAAGTCCATATACAGTTGCAGGTCCTTTGATGTAGGAGTTGATGAACCAACAAATCTTTGTCTTTGTGATCATGTTGAGGCTTCCATGTATTTCTTGTCCTTTTATCTTCTATGTCAACTTTCCTCTTCCTTTTGTGTGGTCATGTTAGGAATACTGAGGAGGGAAGATTGTGATTTTTTGAAGGCATGAACCAGCCTTCCCCCCAATCTCCATAAACTGAACTTGGAGTTGATTTTTGGACTTGGTTTTCAGACTGTAGCCAGGCGGGTGGGGAGGCTGAGCTTTTGAGCTGGAAGCTAATGCTCAGAGAGTGGGGTAGGATATAAGTGGAGGTGTTGTGTATATTAAGAGGAAGAAGCAATGTTGACTGGGGTACCCTAAGAGATTGGGAGCATGGAAGGGCATTAAGAATGGAGTAGGAGGCTTGCGAGGTGATAGAAAGATCAGTAAAGTGACTGGAGAAATCCTGAGAGGAAAGAAAACAATTGGGGAGGATCAGAAAGACTGGGAGAGATAAGAACCTCGCAGGGATCCATGGAGAACTTTCAGGCTTGGAGGTGACTGCAGGCCTGGAGGACATCTGGAGGGAATGAGGTCGCAGGAAGACCTGATTATAGGGAAAGTTATCAGGTTCCCTGAGCTACTTCTGCTCAGTCTGGCCAAGAGATCACAAGATCACAAGACAAAGGAGCAGAAGTAGGCCATTCGGCCCATCGAGTCTGCTCCAAGGAAAAGGGAAAAAAGAAAAAGAAATGAGAAATTTGGGGGTGGGGGGGGCAAAAATAAAACGCTATTCTAACCCCAATTTCTGGCCTTATTCCCATATCCCTTGCTACCCCGACTATTTAGATATCTATCTATCTCTTCCTTAAACGCCTCCAATGATCTGGCTTCCACTGCTGAACCCGGCAAGGAATTCCACAAATTCACCACCCTCTGGCTCAAGAAATTTCTCCTCATCTCTGTTTTAAACCTGTACCCTCTAATTCTAAGATTGTGCCCTCTGGTCCTGGACTCACCCACCAAGGGAAACAGCCTAGCCACATCTACTCTGTCCAGTCCTTTCAACATTTTAAATGTCTCTATGAGGTCCCCTCTCATTCTTCTGTACTCCAGTGAGTGCAGTCCAAGAGCCGACAAACGATCATCATACATAAGCCCTTTCATTCCGGGAATCATCCTCTTAAATCTCCTCTGAACCCTCTCCAACATCAGCACATCTTTCCTAAGATATGGGACCCAAAACTGTGCACAGTATTCCAAATGAGGCCTCACTAGTGCCCCATAGAGCCAGATCAACACTTCCTTACTTTTATACACTATACCTCTCAAAATGAATGCCAACATAGCATTCGCTTTCTTTACCACCAATCCAACCTGGTGGTTAACCTTTAAGGTATCCTGCACGAGTACCCCCAAGTCCCAAAGGGCAGTCATTCCCAGTTTCAAAGAAGATATTTTTGCTACCCTTCAGCTACTGTTTTATTTTGGAAAGCCTAAGTAACCTGTTGTAAAACTGGAATGGGGAAGAAAAATCTGACGGAAACACATTTGTAAAAGTGCAGCCCGCCATGTGAAAGCAGATCATCCAACTCTTTACCCTGCCTGCCTCTGATAAAGTCAGAGGTGGTTTGATTTAAAGCAAATTGTGTTTGAGTTTAAAATTCTTGAAGTATTTACTTCACACAGAGAAAAAAAGAGCTCTTGCATTTCAATTATATCTTTCATGACTGTTGGATATCACCAAGTGCTTTACAGCTGATGAAGTACCTTTGGAGAGCAGCCATTGTTCAATGTTGGACACGAGGTAGCCAATTTCCCTGCAGCATTATCCCTGTGTTATCAACTGTACAATCTAGTTTATGAATATGCTGGTTGAGGGATAAATATTAGTCATGATATTGCATAAAATTCCCCTATTTCGCTTCAGAACGATACCATGGCACCTTTAACATCCACCTGTGATGAACTAAATTTTGGTTAAACGTCCCATTCAAAAGGCAGCACTTCCAACATTAAAGCCCTCCCTCCATGCTGCAATGGAATGGCCACCCAGATTATTGTGTGTACAGAACGTGGAGTAAAACTGCTTCCTCCAGAATCCTGCAGAATCCTGTTTACATTGAAGTCTTGTGAGAAATTATAGAGAATTTTTCTTTCTCCTGAAAGTCTTATCTCTTCTTTTGAGATTCATGACTGAGTCAATTGTACTTCATCTGAGAAGATAATATCCTGATTGGATTTTATTCTTGTTTTGTACATAATGTTCTTGTTGAATGGTTGTGAATTTGTTCCAAGTGCCAAGAACTCATTTGAGTACTATCCCTGAATATCTGTTGCATTTGGACTCAATCTCCAAAATGGGGCATGTAATGGAAATGAAATGAGCCGGGGTGTATAACAGCACTAGGTTTACTATTGGTAAAGGACTGGTGATTCTTCAGCAGCACTGTAAAAGGATCTTGTCCCTTTTTTTTTTAGTCATAGAGTAATACAGCACAGAAACAGGCCCTTCAGCCCAACGTGTCCATGCTGACCAAGCTGCGCATCTAAGCTCGTCCCATTTGCCTGCGTTTGGCCCATATCCCTCTAAACCTTTTCTCTCCATATACCTGTCCAGGTTGCATTTAAATGTCTTTTAAATGTTGTTATTGCACCTGCCTCAACCACTTGCCCTGGCAGCTCGTTCCATATACGCACCATCCTCTGAAGAAGTTGCCCCTCATGTTCCTTGTAAATGTTGCCCCTCTCACCTTAAACCTATGCCCTCTAGTTTTTGATTCTCTTTCCCTTGGAAAAAGACTGTGTACATTCACCTTATCTTTACCCCTCATGATTTTATACACCTCCACCTGTATATATGGTCACCCATCAGTTTCCTATGCTCCAAGGAATGACATCCTAGCCTACCCATCCTCTCCCTGTAACTTAGGCCCTCAAGTTCCAGTAACATTCTTGTAAATGGAGGTAATGATGCAGCTCTACAAAACTCTTGTTAGACCACACTTAGAGTACTGTGTCTAGTTCTGGTCACCTCATTATAGGAAGGGTGTGGAAGCGCTGGAAAGGGTGCAGAGAAGATTTACCAGGATGCTACCTGGTTTAGAGAGTATGCATTATGAGGAGAGACTAAGGGAGCTAGGGCTTTACTCTTTGGAGAGAAGGAGGATGAGAGGAGACATGATAGAAGTGTACAAAATATTAAGAGGAATAGATAGAGTGGACAGCCAGCGCCTCTTTCCCAGGGCACCAATGCTCAATACAAGAGGGCATGGCTTTAAATTAATGGGTGGGAAGTTCAAGGGAGATATCAGAGGAAGGCTTTTTACTCAGAGAGTGGTTGGGGCATGGAATGCACTGCCTGGGGTGGTGGTGGAGGCAGGTACATTGGTCAAATTCAAGAGATTACTAGATAAGCATATGGAGGAATTTAAAATAGAGGGATATGTGGGAGGAAGGGGTTAAATAGTCTTAGGCGAGGTTTAAAGGTCGGCACAACATTGTGAGCCGAAGGGCCTGTATTGTGCTGTACTGTTCTATGTTATGTTCTAATTATTCTTTGCACTCTTTCCAGCTGAACAACATCTTTCCTATAACAGCGTAACTAAAACAATATGCAGTACTCCACGAGTGGCCTCACCAATGTCTTGTACAACCGCACACAAGTTTTTGTTGCATCAGTAGCAGAGTAATATTCCAATGTTTACTCTATGTATCAGGTCCTTGAAGATCATGAAAACCAGGCCACATGCATGCAATGCATGCAAACTGTGCATTAAATCCAAAGTCACGTAAAAAAGCACAAATTTTGCAACGTGGTCTGCTGACTTGGTTAGAACTCTTAAAGTGGCAATTTCCAACAACTTACTTATTTGCTTTTCAGAATCTAGATGTTGCTAGCAAGGAAAGCATTTGTTGTCCACTGCTATTTGCCCTTGCAAAGGCCATTGAAGAGTCAGAGAGCATTTAAGAGTCAACCACATTGGTGGATCTGAAGTCACATACAGACTGGGCTGGATAAGGATGCAAGATTTCCTCACTTAAATGACAATAGTAAATCAAATAAAAACATAAGGAAGGATGGATAACCTGATAGAAGTATATAAGATTAAGACATCTTTATTATTCACATGTACATCAAAATGCACAATGAAAACCATCTTTTGTGTAGAGTGTTCTGGGGGCAGCCTGCAAGTGTCGCCACGCTTCCGGTGCCAACATAAAATGCCTACAACTTCCTAACGCATACGTCTTTGGAATGTGGGAGGAAACTGAAGCACCCGGAGGAAACCCACGCGGTCACAGGGAGAATGTACAAACTCCTTACAGCAGGCATAGATAGAGTAGATGGTCAAAATCTTTTCCCCATGGTAGGGGGAATCAAAAACAAGAGGGCATATGTTTAAGGTGAGAGGAAGGAATTTTAAAGGAGATCTAAGTTTTTTTTTACACAGAGTGTCGTTGATATTAGGAATGAGCTGCCAGGGGAGGTAGTGGAATCAGATGCAATTACTACATCTAAGAGGCATTCAGGCAGGCAGATAAATGGGCAAGGCACAGAGGGATACAGTCCCAGTGCAGGCAAATGGGATTGTGTGGATGGGCAAAAACATCGTCATGGATGGGGTGAGCCAAAGGGCCCATTTCTGTGCTGTGTCTGTTTATAAAATGCTGGAAGGACTCAGAAGATCAAGCAGCATCTGCAGAAAGGGAAACAGTGTTAACATTTCAGGTCTAAGACCTTACATTAGAACTAGAAGTTCTAATTGGCGGGCAGGATTGAGGAAAACCCCAAGGCATTCTACAGGTATGTGAAGAGCAAGAGGATAAGATGCGAAAGAATAGGGCCTATCAAGTGCAGCAGTGGGAACGTGTGTATGGATCCAGAAGAAATGGTGGAGGTACTTAATGAATACTTTACATAAGTATTCACTACAGAGAAAGATCTGGGGGATTGTAGTGGGGACTTGCAGCGGGCTGAAAAGCTTGAGCATGTTGATATTAGGAAAGAGGAGGTGCTGAAACTTTTGGAAAGCACCAAGTTGGATAAGTCACCGGGACCGGATGAGATGTACTCCAGGCTGCTGTGGGAGGCGAGGGAAGAGATTGCGGAGCCTCTGACGATGACTTTTGCATCATCGATGGAGACGGGAGAAGTTCCGGAAGATTGGAGGGTTGCGGATGTTGTTCCCTTATTCAAGAAAGCGAGTAGGGATAGCCCAAGGAATTATAGACCAGTGAGTCTCACCTCAGTGGTTGGTAAGCTAATGGAAAAGATCTTGAGAGGCAGGATTTATGAACATTTGGAAAGGTATAATATGATTAGGAATAGTCAGCATGGCTTTGTCAAGGACAGGTCCTGCCTTACGAGCCTGACTGAATTTTTTGAGGATGTGACTAAACACATCGATGAAGGGAGAGTAGTAGATGTAGTGTATATGGATTTCAGCAAATGTTGGATAAGGTACCCCATGCAATACTTATTGAGAAAGTAAGGAGGCATGGGATCCAAGGGGGCATTGCAGTGTGGATTCAGAACTGGCTGGCCCACAGAAGGCAAAGAGTGGTTGTTGAAGGGTCGTATTCTGAGTGGAGGTCGGTGACCACTGGTGTACCTCAGGGATCTGTACTGGGTCCCTTGCTCTTTGTGATTTTTATAAACGACCTGGATGAGGAAGTGGAGGGGTGGGTTAGTAAGTTTGCGGATGACACAAAGGTTGGGGGTGTTGTGGATAGTTTGGAGGGCTGTCAGAGGTTACAGAGGGACATAGGTAGGATGCAAAGCTGGGCTGAGAAGTGGCAGATGCAGTTCAACCCAGATAAGTGTGAAGTGGTTCATTTGGTAGGTCAAATATGATGGCAGAATATAGTCTTAATGGTAGGACTCTTGGCAGTGAGGAGGATCAGAGGGATCTTGGGGTCCGAGTCCATAGGATGCTCAAAGGAGCTGCACAGGTTGACTCTGTGGTTGAGAAGGCATATGGTGTATTGTCCTTCATCAATCGGGGAATTGAATTTAGGAGCCGAGAGGTATTGTTGCAGCTATATAGGTCCCTGGTCAGACCCCACTTGGAGTACTGTGCTCAGTTCTGGTTGCTTCACTACAGGAAGGATGTGGAAGCCATAGAAAGGGTGCAGAGGAGATTTACAAGGATGCTGCCTGGAATGCGGAGCATGCCTGATGAAAGTAGGTTGACGAAACTCGGCCTTTTCTCCTTGGAGCAACGGAGGATGGGGGGGGGGGATCTGATAGAGGTATATAAGATGATGAGATGTATTGATCAGTTAGATAGAGGCTTTTCCCCAGGGCTGAAATGGTGGCCACAAGAGGACATGGGTTTAAGGTGCTGGAGAGTAGGTATAGAGGAGATGTCAGGGGTAAGTTTTTAACTCAGAGAGTGGTGAGTGCGTGGAATGGGCTGCTGGCAACAGTGGTGGAGGTGGATACGATAGGGTTTTTTAAGAGACTGTTGGATAGGTACATGGAGCTGTGGGTAAGCCTAGTAATTTCTAGGGTAGGGACATGTTTGGCACAGCTTTGTGTGCTGAAGGGCCTGAATTGTGCTGTAGTTTTTCTATGTTCTATGTTTCTAGAAGTTTTTCTGCATCAGTGAACCAAACAGGCTTTTATGACAGTTTAGTTATTTCATGGTCATTGTTGCTAATGATCAGTTGCATTTTTTTTAAATTCCAGATTATTAACTGAACTTAAATTTCACAGCTGCTCTGGAGGAACTGAACTCGGGTCTCAGGGTTGTTAATCCAGGTCTCTGGATTCTAGTTTGGTAATTTACCTCCTGCACTACCACGACACCCATTTCATCCAGTAGGACTGCTTTGAAGTGGACCTGGCCTTGAGTGATGCTGCAGTGTGGAGACCAGTGCCATGTTCCTCCAAGGTCCAACAATGGTGGACACTTGAAGTAGAAATTATGATGTTGAATCCCCTCCCAACCCTGAGAAAGGGAAGAATGTCAACCTTGTGATAATCCAGGAGAAACGAAGTAATGCCTTCACTGGCAGACTCCAGCCAGAGGCTCTGGCTATGATGGACCCTTCAATTCAGGAAAAAGCAGGCCTTCGGTCTCCACGCAAAGATACTGCAGTTGAAGCTTGTAGCATTGGTGAACTGTTTTATTGTGGTAGGAAATCCTGAGAGCAATTTCAATCGTGTGTCGCAGTCCAACTGCTTTCACCAAACGTGGCAAATGCACAAACACATAAAATATATGAAGGACCATGCTGCAACTTCCTAAAGCATGAGAGGCATGAAAGGTGTTTCCCAATCATATTTGCAACCCAGCTTCAGGTACAAGTTCTGTTGTGCAGCACCCTTATGTGCCATGCATTAGAAGTTTTAGATCTAAATTTCTTGCACAAACACTTGGGAGCTCCTTCTTGCTTTACTGATGCAGGAGAGCTGCTGAGCATACAAATTCCTTTTTAAAAGTTGGAAACAAAAAAGAGGAGAGGCTACAGTTGAGAAGGAAACAATTGCTGTCACTCTGTTTTATGTTAAGACCTTGGGTTTTTCCTGAATTATGTGAAATTCTGATGAATTATTGTACTGGAATAAAAAAGAAAAGCATGAAATGCAATTAGATATATTGCTCTTGAATCTCATGTTTCCATTTGATACCCAAATGTCTAGAAATAGAAGCACATAATCTCACTGACTGTCTATTAAGGAAGATTTCTTCCTAGTATGCCAACAGGTGAAGGCTTAATTAACACAGAAAGGACACCATTGTGAGAAGCATTATGCTTTGGCTGTATTGCCAAGGTACAGTCACAGGGCTCAGAGGTAGCTACTGACTGGAGGATTAATTGAATTGGAAGTTTGTAATTAAACTTTGTGAGTCATCGATCTCTTTGAGGAATCTGCTAACATTTCTTTCACAGATGAAAGGTTTCAAGCCTTCTCAAAAAATACTTAAGATTAGTCTTGACTGAATGGGTCAAATGGTACTCTGGAAGTGCCAAGGTCACCCGAAAAACAGCTCCAGTTCTTAACATGGTCACCTTTCATAAAACACGGTGGATCAATTTTAATTAGTTAATTCCATTCATGAAAACATTACTGATGATTTATAGACAGCATTCCTTTAATGTGGAATGGGTGTCGACAAGTCAGTTGATGGTTGGATTGCTTCTCAAGGACATTCAACTCTACGTTGGAGATGAATATTCTGAAATTTCATAGCTCATTGCTTCGGCTATTCTGACAACATTGCGCATGATTAAATTTAATGGACATTTACATTATGAAGAGGGGGAATAAGGATGCCCCAGGACCTAAAATTGGAAGTTATAACATAAAATTCAAAGCTCAAACACCTTAATTCTAGAAGTACCCTTAATTCTATCTCTTCCTTTATTGTCACTTCAGCACTTCTTTTTGCACCACCTCAGTTCGCATTACTTTGTGCTATTCCGTTGTTTTGCACTTGTCGTTGTATTTATCATTATATTTATTATTACAATGTATACTGTTTACTCTCTGAGCTTCACGTGAGCAAAGAATTTCATTACACCTTGGTGTAATAAATCTGAATCTGTTGGATGCTACCCTACAATCCAGGGATATGTGGTGCTGAGATAGAGATAATGCTGAAATGATCAGATTAATTTAAATGAGTCTTACTTCAGAACAATCAGACACAACTAAAATGGTAACAAGATTCAGTAAAGACAGCGCCATTAAATAAATATAGGAAGTGACTATCCATCAGTTTGATGTAGTGTTGAGTAACCTCATAGGAAAATGATTCAATGTTATTAAGGTGAAGATACACCTTGAATAAAAGGGTACTAAAAGTAAAAAAAAAACTGCAAATGTGGGAAATTTGAAAAAAAGACAGAAATTGCTGGAAATATTCAGGATAATATTCAAATAAATGGTGGAAAGAAACAGACTTAACATTTCAGGTTGAGGACCATTCATTAAAATAAAATGACATCAGGATCATTCTGGAGCAATTTAGAAAGGTTTTAGGGGTAAGACCATGGAGAGAAGTTTGAATTTCTTGCAAAGGGGAAGAGATACATGAAAGATTAATGAGAACAATGGTGATAAGCAAACAGTATTGGATCAGAGGGAGAGGTGGAGTCTGTACATACCTACAAGGCACAAGTCATGAGCATGGAACGTAGAACAAAGAACAGTACAGCACAGAAACAGACCCTTTGGCCTACCATGGAAATCAAACTAATCCCATCTGCCTGCACATGGCATGAACCTTTCTATTCCCTGCCTGTTCATGTGTTTATCTGAATGCCTCTTAAACATTGCAATTGTATCTGCTGCTACCACCTCCACTAGCAGCGTGTGGCAGGCACCTACCACTCACTGTGTAAAAAATGTGCCTTGCAAATCTCCTTTAAACTTTTCCCTTCTCACCTTAAAGCTATGCCTTTTAGCATTTGACATTTCTACCCTATCTATGCCTCTCATAATCTTACGTACTTCTGTCAGGTCACACCTCAGCATCCAATGCTCCAGAGAAAGTAATCCAAGTTTGTTCAACCTCTCCTTATCACTGATACTCTCTCACCCCGACTAGAACTTCTGCACCCTCTCCAAAGCCTCCACATCCTTCATGTATTGTAGCAACCAAAACTGTACACAGTACTCCATGTGGCCCAGCCAAAGTTTTATACAGATGCAACATGACTTGCCAACTGATGAAGGCAAGCATGCCATATGTTGCCACTTTGAAGAGCTGTGAACTTGCACCAAGAAGATCCCTTTGTACATCAATGCTCCCAAGGGTCCTGCTATTTACTGCATACTTACCTCTTGCATTTGCTTCACCATGCACTTGTCTGGATTAAACTCCATCTGTCATTTCTCCACTCACATTTCCAAGTGATCTATATCCTGCTGTATTCATTGACAACCATCCTCACAATCAACAACTCTACAAGTGTTCTGAGCATGATGAGTGGAGCTGAGATTACTCTCAGGCTTGACATTATCCAGAATAAAACAGCCTGCTTGATGGGCACCTCATCCATCATCCTCAACACTCATTTCCTTCACCACCACCGCACAGTCAAAGTCGAGTTTATTGTCATATGCATAAGTACAAGTATGCACAGGTGCAATGAAAAATGTAATTCCTCAGGAGGCTAAAGAAATTTGGCATGTCCACTTTGATCCTCACCAATTTTTATCAATGCGCCATTGAAAGCATCCTATCTGGATGCATAATGGCTTGGTATGGCAACTGCTCTGCCCAAGACTGCAAGAAACTGCAGAGTTGTTGACACAGCTCAGCACATCATGGAAACTAGCCTCCCCTCCATGGACTCTGTCTACATTTCTCGCTGCCTCAGTAAAGCAGCCAACATAATCAAAGACCCCACCCACCCTGGACATTCTCTCCCCCCTCCCATCGGGCAGAAGATACAAGAGCCTGAAAGGATGTATCACCAAGCTCAAGGATAATTTCTATCTCGCTGTTATAAGACTATTGAATGGTCCCCTATTACAATAAGGGTGGACTCTTGACTTCACAATTTACCTAGTTATGGCCTTCCACCTTATTGTCTGCCTGCACTGCACCTTCTCTGTAACTGTAACACTTTATTCTGCATTCTGTTATTGTTTTTCCTTGTACTACCTCAATGTACTGATGTGATGGAGTGATCAGCATGGATGGCATGCAAAACAAAGTTTTTCATTGTACCTCAGTACGTGACAATAATAAACCAATTTACCAATTTACGCAACAGCATCATAGGAATATAACATTAGAGACACAACATTCACAAGAAAATCATAAATTAGACGTAAAAAGTACAAGATCACAATTAGAACCAAACAAAAAACAAAGATCATTGCAGTGCAAAGTGGTGATGGTGTTATTATACTGAGGTAATGATTAGGGTTGTGCAGGTTCGTTCAAGAACCGAATGGTTGAAGGGTTGAAAGGAAGTTGATGGTGTGGGACTTCAGCCTTCTGTACCTTCTGCCCAATGGTAGCTGCAAGAAGATGGCATGGCTCAGATGGTGGGGATCTTTGATGATAGATGTTGTCTTCTTGCAGCAGCACCTCATGTAGATACTTTCAAAGGTGGGGAGGGATGTGCCCATAATGTATTGGGCTGAGTCCACCACTCTCTGCACATTCGAATTGCCATACCAGACCATGATGCAACTAGTCAGGTTACTTTCAACAGTACATCTGTAGAAGTTTGTTAGTGTGGTCGGTGACATGCCGAACCTCCTTAACCTTCTCAGAAAGTAAAGACACCGGCGCACCTTCTTTGTGCTTGCATCCATGTACTGGGCTCAGGACAGGTTATCCAATATGTTAACAACAAGGAATTTAAAGCTGTTGACCATCTCCAATGCCGATCCACCAACATAGACTGGTGCATGTTCTCCTTCTTTCCCCTTCCTGAAGTCAACCATCAGTTCTTTAGTTCTGCTGACAATGAGCGAGAGGTTGTTGTTGTCACACCACACAACCAGGTGCCCTATCTCACTCCTGTATGTTGACTCAGCTTACAAAATATACTGCAGTAATGTGCAAAGGCAACTTCAACAGTGTCTCTCCAACCTACCAACTTTACCATGTCTTAGGACGAGGACAGCAAGAACATCCACCATCCACAGATCTTCCTCCAGTCACACACCATCCTCACTTGGAAGTAAGTCTGCAGTGGTGCAGCTGGTAGAGCTGCTGCCTCACAGCTCCAGGGTTCGATCCTGACCCCTGGTGCTGTCTGTGTGGAATTTGCACATTCTCCCTCTGACTGGAACAACAAACAATCTGCTGGAGGAACTCAGCTGATTGAGCAGCGTCTGCGGGAAGAAAGGAATTGTCGACGTTTCAGGTCAAAACCCTGCATCAGGACCCTTTCATAGTTGGGATACAAGTACATGGTTCCCTGAAAATGGGAACGCAGATAGACAGGGTCATGAAGATGGTGCATGGCGTGTTTGCCAAGGCACTGGGTATAAGAGTCGTGACATCGTGTTACAGTTGTACAAAATGTTGGTTAAGCCGCTCTTGGAGCACAGTGCGCCGTTCTGTCCGCACATTGTAGGAAGGACGTGATTAAGCTAGAGAGGGTGCAGAAAAGATTCACAAGGATGTGCCTGGTTCGGAGGGCTTGAGTTATCAGGAGAGATTGGATAGGCTGGGACTGTTTCCATGGAGTGAAGGAAGCTGAAGGAAGTAGTTGGTTTCTTGAATGAGCTGCCAGAGAAGGTAATGGAGGCCGGAACAGTAACAACATTTAAGAGGCATCTGGACAGGTACTTGAATGAGTAAGGCAAAGAGGGATATGGAATTAATGCAGGCAATTTGGATTAGTATCTATAGGCCTGCTGGTTGGCATAGACACAGTGGGCCGAAGGTCCTGTCTCTATGCTGTACTGCTCTATGACTTAAAAAGGTTTCAAGGAATAGTTTTTCATTTTTATATTCAATTCCATATTGTAACACTTTCTAACACAGGGCTTCAAATACAAGTGTTTGTCAGTAACTTCAATAAAGTGCAGTCTTTGATGAATTCGGTGATGAGGAATGCATCCAAGAACTAGTTGTGGGATTCGGATTTCAATAAAAACCTGGCAAATTTAAATCATATCTGAATGTAAAGGCAAAGTACCAGATGTGCTGAAATAGAAAAACAGAAAATGCTGAGTAGTCTCAGTAGATCAGGCAGCACCTGTGGAGACAGAACAGAGTTAATGTTTAAGGTCAATGAGCTTTTACCAGAACTCCTGATGAGAGGTTTTTGACTTGAAACATTACCTCTGTTTCTGTCTCCACAGATGCTGTTTGACCTGTTGCGTATTTCCGGTAGTTTTGTTTCAGATTTCCAGCACCTGCACTATTTGATTTTCTACAACAGGCACTGAAATCTGAAGTAAATGCTGGAAAGATCCTTGGAGCAATGCCAGTATATTTCTGAGTATTTGTTTTGATTGAATATTTTTCCTCTCCTTTTACAGCTCCGCACTGCTGCCTTTCATCTCTCTTTGTCCTTCAGTATGGGAGTGAGGCTGGTAGAAGGGGCACAGTGAGATTTAGATTCAAGAGGAAGCATCTGATCTGGCAGGTGATGACACTTGGTACATCAAACGAGCTATTCTATTTCCCAAGACTGGCCTCTTTCATTTTAATAATGCAACATTTCACTTCCCACAGAAAACACAGAGTTAAGACTCAGAATTCAGATTCTGACTGGCACCCTAGGAGAATAGTGTGGTCTGAATCATTAGCAATGTACACTGAAGGAGTAATGAACACCAGTGGGAGATAGAAGCATTTTTTGAGATCATTAGCCATAATCATCATGTTTGTTTTTTAACTGATTCTCACTACTGTTAGTTTGCACTCATCATTAAATAAGATGTATGCTCTAACCAGCCTGCATTTGGTACTAACACTGCATTCTGGAATTTCCTGTCACTGTGTTTTGCATTCAAAATCAGTACTGCTCAGGCCCTAACAGGTCAGTGTTAGGTGTAGCCCAACATGACACAGGGATGGAGTTTCCCAAAACTGGGAATTTCCACATGCACCACACAGCTGTGTAAAGAGATTGAAATGTAAAGAGGGGTTGGGGGAAGAGAGAAAGGAATTATCAGGGCGAAAAAGATGAACAAAATTTGTTGGTGGTGGCAGGGGCTGAGAACAGCACTTGAGCAGAGATGGGGGAGAAGGCAGAACTGCCCCTGAAAGAAATTGGATCTGGTTGGTTTTTAAATAACTAAGTGTTGCTCTCACTTCCTTGGGATTAAAAACCTATTAGGTATGAGGTGTTAACCAATTTTTACACCACTAAAGGGGTTGCCCACTTACCCTCACCAACACCACCTTCTGTTGTAATTTACACAGCTCCACCTCAACCTTCCACTTCGAACTCAGAGCCGGTCCAAGCCAATAATAAATGGGCTTGACTCCCAGATGAATGCAAATGTGGGCCTTGTACCTGATAATGTCACTGTCAGTGAAGAGATACGTGTACTGTACTGTAAGGTTCTGCAGACCCACAGTTGCCATGCCAACTCTATGGACTACAGCCCAGTTGAAATGCACTGCCCATAACCAACCCTTTCCATAAGCATAAATAACCATAAGCACATGCTTATGGTTATTTTATCAATCAACAAGACAGCCTTAAATGTGCTGTCCTTATCAACTGGTTCAGCTGCTGAACATAGCTCTCAGACTACCATGAGGGGAGTGTGCCAGTGGGACCAGTCTACTTCCTTGCCCCTTTACAACTAAGGCAAATGAGGATTGCCATTTTTGCAAGCAATCGCTTTCTTCAGAGACTTGTAGCCCTGGGCCATCTCAAACAGGCATTCCATAGCAGGCACGGTAGCATAGTGGTTAGCATAATGCTTTACAGCACCAGTGACCCGGGTTCAAATCTGGCCACCGTCTGTAAGGAGTTTGTACGTTCTCCCTGTGTCTGTGTGGATTTCCTCCGGGTGCTTCGGTTTCCTCCCACATTCCAAAGACGTACAGGTTAGGAAGTTATGGGCATGCTATGTCGGCGTTGGATGCATGGTGACACTTGTGGGCTGCCCCCCAAAAGAAAACAAACAAAAAAAATCACTACGCAAGAAGGTGTATTTCACTGTGTGTTTCAATGTACATGTGACTAATAAAGATCTTATTTTATCTTATCTTATTCAAGACAGGGTGGCTCCCATCATATCCATGGCAAGGCTTCCTGCTTTTTGCACCCACATGGCCTCCAGCCTTACCACATTTTGCACTCACAAGATCTTCTGGTTTCCCAACAAACCCACTCTTAGTGTCACCTGTGAACAAGAAAACCATACTGCTTCTGCTCTATGATCTTGCCGTGATCTCGATGATAACACTTGCCTTCAGGGATATTTCTACTTCTTCCATTTACACGGTAAATGGCTGTTACGGCTCATATTTCCTGAGCTTGCTGACATATTCACCACATTTACTACCTGCTATCATCACTGTTCTCTACTTAGCTTGCACAGGATCACTGTCCTGCTGCTTTCTTGAGCAGACACGTCCATAGTTTCAAAGAGTTATAGAGAGAACAAAGAACAGTACGGCACAGTACCGAACACTCGGCCCACGATCTGTGCCGACCTATATAAACACTTACTCCCTAATCAATCTAACGCATTCCTTCTACACAGCCCATAACCCTCTGTTTTTCTTACATCCATGTGCCTATCTAAGAGTCTTTTAAACATCCCTATGGTATTGGCCTCTACCACCACCCCCGGCAGTGCGTTCCAGGCAGCCACCACTCTCTGTGTCAAATACCTACCTCTAACATCTCCCCCAAACTTTCCTCCTCTGACCTTAAACTGATGTCCTCTGGTATTGATCATTTCTGCTCTGGGGAAAAGGTGCTGGCTGTCTACCCTATCTATGCCCCTCATAATCTTATCCACCTCTATCAAGTCACCTCTGATCCTACACTCCAAAGAGAAAAGCCCTAGCTTGCTCAACCTTTCCTCAGAAGACATGCCCTCCAATCCAGGCAGCATGCTGGTAAATCTCCTCTGCACCCTCTCTAAAGCTTTCACATCCTTGCTGGCTGGTTGTGGAGTCTTTTCAGCAGATACACAATGGAAACAGGCTTTTTACCTCACTGTCCATGCCTATCATCAAGCACCCATTTTTCCACTAATCCTGCCCTGTTTATTGTCCCCACATTGCTCTCAATTCCTCTCAGATTCTACTTATCCACTCCCCTCCCAGATTCTTCAATGTCAATGTGATGTCTGTTACCTCTTTAGTGTTGCTACTGACTAATTCAAATAACAGGAATCGAGCTACCATTAGAATATTTGAAGACAGTAACCCTCAACTAGTTGCAGTGTCTAGTACCAAAATGTATCAAAAGTCAGGCAACATGGTATGCTCAGTTCTTTAAAGTACACGTATGTATAAAACACTGTTTGGTATAACAATGTATAAAAAGTCATATCACATATTACACTCAGCTCCTTAAAATATCCTCACGCTTATTTTCCTCCACGCTAGGTCTAAGTATTTTGCCTACAGCTTAAGACTGGTCCTGTGAACAATAAGATTGTAAGAAATCCCTCTTTCCATATTAACCTGCTTCCTGCTGCTGTCTGGCAAAAAAAAATCAGACAAATAGTCTCAGATAAACAGTAATACTGAATAAGTATGGACAAGGTCTTTCTTCTTCATTTAAAATGAAATGTAACAACCCCGTGGTTACTTCAGATTCATAGATACTGGAAAATGGGCCACAAATATGCATAAAAGGAATCAGCACTATTGGTTTAGTTGGAGTGCACAATCTAGGAAAATGGCATATATAATAACATGATAGCAAATGAGTATGGATTATCATTCCTATGTTAATCATTTTACAGACAGTGAAATATGTTATATATTCACAGATAAAGGGGATAATGAGAGGAAGAATACCATCTGATAGACAACAAAAAGGCAGTCTGAATGTGGAGGCAGAAATACTGGTGTGGTTCTAAAGTGATACATACACCAGTTTTCACAACAGAGAGGAATGGTAGGAAATATCCGTAACAGGGTGAGAAGAAATCTTGCCTAGCATTTTCAAAGTGGATAAGTTTGTCAGGCACAGAATGGAAAAACAGTTAGGTCATGCAAGAATATATGCAATGTTAGGTTGTACTAAAGTATGGTGCACATTTCTGGCCGGGACACTGCAGGAAAGATGTGCTCGCACTAAGGAGGGTGCAGAGGAAATTTATAAAAGTATTTCTAGAGCTGGAGAATTATAGTTCTGATGAAAAGTGTGTTGGGCTGTTTTTTTTTGAACAGAGGAGGCTAAGGAGAGATTTAATCAAGATGTACAGAATTATGAGAAGCCTGGACATGTGAGAGACCTATTTCCTTCAGCAGAGAGGTCAATAACTGTCAAGCATAGATGAGATGTGATAGATGGATTTGAGAGGAGTGAGGAAAATTTTATCCATGATGAGGATTTGGAATTCACTGATGGAAAGAATGGTAGGGGCAGAAAGCCCCATCATATTTAAGTACTTTGATAAGCACTGGATGTGACCTGGCCTAAAAGGCTATGGATTAAGAGCTGGGGTGTGGGAAAAAATATTTTTATACCAGGCATAAACATAGACTTCATATGTGTCATACATGTCTTTGATTCTATATTTTTATTGGGACATGCATGTGAGATTAAGGTAGAAGTTTAAGTGATCATATACATTTTTTTACTATTTGTAAAGTAGAATAAATTTTAGTTCTTCTGACACTTTTAAAATTAGTTTTGCAGAGCCAGAGAAGTTTTTCAGCAGTAATTCAGACTTTACATGCTTTTAAAAACAATTGCATCTGATTCAGCAAGGTTTAAGATTTTCAGTGTTCTCCAGATATTAGAGAAAAAAAAGCCAATTCTTGCCAATTCATTGGTTCTCAGTGATTGCTCCAGTGAAACCTAAAGCAAAACAATCCATGAAGGAGCAGGGTATCTCTGACAGTAACATTCAGGTTTCTACATGTAGCAAGGCATGCCAAAGCACCAGTCATTTGGATGGAAATAATGGTGAGTGCTGATTGTTAACAAGTGCAAATTCTAAGACATTGTCAAAAAGACGCTATCATGAGGACATTTTATCTGGTGCAAGCTTTAACCAAAGAGCAACTAAAGAAACATTTCTCGTAACAGATGCTGAGCAATTTGTACCCAAACATAAAATCATCTGGATTTGAAGAGAAGCGAAAATACCGTTGAAATTTTATGGGATGGTTGCAATTGAAAATATCACATTATTAGTCCTGATGGTTCTGTTTTAGTAATCTTCACTATGTAGACAGATGGTTTTCAAAAAAATATTCATAGTGACCCTGAAGCAGCAAGGTAAAAATAGAGTTCCAAGTGTTGAAAGTCTGTGTTATAGGGACATTTATCATGTTTAATCCCCAAGGTTGTTTAAGTGTTGTCAGTATGTATGTGGGTGATATAGCCTCTTGTTTTTATTCTAACGGGTGCTTTGTGGGGGGGGGGGGGGGGGGGGGGGGGAGGGAGGTGAGGTTGGTGAGCAGCAAAAACATTTTTTTTATATTTCAAAAATATTCTTAATTCATAACATATAGAGTATATACAATTGGAACGTATCATTCTCTGCATTCATCACACCATCAGTTCAATCCATTCTCTTACAATGCGTCAACACCATTTATGGTTCCTCCTTGAACAATGCACCCGTGTAGTGTTTGTGAGTCTGTTGCATAGGGTCCAAACCCTCAGTATTCAGTGGCGGCAGGATCCTAGACTTTGGTCCTTCCCCACTGAGCCTTGTAGTAGCTACATTAAACTTCAGTCCTTCCCTCAGCATGTACTCCTGCACCTTGGAACGTACTAGTCAGCAGCCTATGCTTGCAGACATCCACTTAAATTGGAAGACCAACAATTTTCCAGCAGATTAAAGTGTATTTTTCACTGAGTTCATGATCTTCAAGCAGCAGTTGATGTATTTTACAGTATAAATCCCTGGGAACAATCTGTAGATCACATACTCCTGTGTTACACAGCTGATGGGGGCAAATCTGGATAAAGACCACTGCATCGCTTTCCAGACCTCTGTGGCAAACACACAGTCCATGAGGAGGTGAGCGATTGTCTCATCTGCACCACAGCCATCTAGAGGGCAGCATGTGGTGGTGTTGAGGCCACAACTGTGCAGGAAGGATCTGACAGGGATGGACCCTCTCACTGTCATGGCAAAGCTTTGCTGTTTGCTTCTGAGTTCTGGCAATCAGGCATTCTGACAAATGATTTTAATGGTCTGCTTGGGAAACCATCCCACAGGATCTACTGTTTCCTTCTTCCACAGGGCCTGCAGAATGGTTTGTGCTGACAACTGCCTGATGGACTTGTAGACAGAGGTGTTTCTCTGCAGAAACGTTTCAACGAAGGACAAGTAGTGTGAATGCAACACTGAGCAGCAGTGAGGCCAGGTCCACCCTTCACAACACTGGTTGGCTGTAGAATCTCAGCATGGAATCATACTTGGTGTTTGTGCACTCAGGGTCTACACACAGCTTGATGCAGCCACACACAGAGGTGGGCATCAGGATGAGGTCTAATTTGGGTGTGTTTTTCCCCCATTTCCCTGGAAACTTGTGCATCACAAACTGACAGATATGATCCGTTTTGGATCTCTCTAGAATTTACAGAAGATGGCTCAGGTGTTGAAGTGCAGCAAGACTTCTCCCAAAACACCAGCTATATCTTTAATCTTAGAACAGGGGGAGCAGGCAAATGGGGAGGCCACCACTTTCAAGTTCTCTTCCAAGTCTGTCACCATCTTAAAGTAGAACTGGTTGAGGTTCTTTCCTCATTGCTGGGTGTAAATCCGGAACTTCCTTCCCAACAGCACCGTGGGAATACCTTCAATAGGTATTAGTATTGGTTTATTATTGTCACTTGTACTGAGATACAGTGAAAAACTTGTCTTGCATACCATTTGTACAGATCAATTCATTACACAGTGCAGATACATTGAGTTAGTACAGAGTGCATTGAGTAGTACAGGTAAAAAATAACAGAGTACAGAGCAAAGTGTTACAGCTACAGTGAAGTGCATTGCAGGTAGACAATAAGGTGCAAGGTCACAAAAAGATAGATTGTGAGGTCAAAAGTCCATCTCAATGTATAAGGGAACTGTTCAATAGTCTTACCACTGTGGAATAGAAGCTGTCCTTGAGCGTGGTGGTATGTGCCCTCAGGATCCTGTATTTTCTGCCTGATGGGAGAAGAGAGAAGGGAAATGACCCGGGTGAGTGGGGTATTTGATTATCCATAGAGCAATACAGCACAATACAGGCTCTTCGGCCCACCATGTTGTGCCGCCCTTCAAACCACACCTAAGACTATCTAACCCCTTCCTTCCACATATCCCTCTATCTTAAATTCCTCCTTATGCTTATCTAACAATCTCTTGAACTTGTCCAACGTATCAGCCTCCACCACCACCCCAGGCAGCGCATTCCATGCACCAACCACTCTCTGGGTGAAAAACCTCCCTCTGACATCTCCTTTGAACTTCCCACCCATTACCTTAAAGCCATGTCCTCTTGTTTTGAGCATTGGTGCCCCAGGAAAGAGGCGCTGGCCGTCTACTCTATCTATTCCTCTAAATATCTTGTATACCTCTATCACGTCTCCTCTCATCCTCCTTCTGTCCATTGAGAACAGCCCTAGCTCCTTTAGTCTTTCCTCATAATTCATACTCTCTAATCCAGGCAGCATCCCAGTAAATCTCCTCTGCACCCTTTCCAATGCCTCCACATCCTTCCTATAATGAGGCGACCAGAACTGGACACAGTACTCTAAGTGTGGCCTAACCAGAGTTTTGTAAAGCTGCTTCATTACTTTGCGGCTCTTAAACTCGATCCCACGACTTATGAAAGCTAACATCCCATAAGCTTTCTTAACTACCCTATCTACCTGTGAGACGACTTTCAGTGATCTGTGGATATGAACCCCCAGATCCCTCTGCTCCTCTACACTGTCCAGAATCCTACCATTTACTTTGTACTCTGCCTTGGAGTTTGTCCTTCCAAAGTGTACTACCTCACACTTCTCTGGATTGAACTCCATCTGCCACTTGTCAGCCCAGCTCTGCATCCTATCAATATCCCTCTCTAAGCTTCGACAGCCTCTGCTGGCTGCTTCACCAAGGCAGTGAGAGTTATAGACAAGAGTCCATGGAGGGGAGGCTGGTTTACATGATGCGCTGGGCTGTGTCCACATCTCTCTACAGTTTCTTGCGGTCCTGGGCAGAGCAGTTGCCATACCAAGCCGTGATGCATCCAGATAGGATGCTTTCTAAGGTGCATCAATAAAAGTTGGTGAGTGTCAAAGTGGACATGCCAAATTTCTTTAGCTTAAATTTTTTTAGAGTTCAATCCAGAGAAATGTGGAAGGACAAACTCCAGGGCAGAGTACTGGGTGAATGGCAAGGTACTTGGCAGTGCGGAGGACCAGAGGGATCTGCGGGTTCATATTCACAGTTCATTGAAAGTTGCCTCACAGGTGGAAAGAGCAGTTAAGAAGGCCAATGGGATGTTGGCTTTCATAAGTCGCGGGATTGAGTTTAAGAGCCGCGAGGTGATGATGCAGCTTTACAAAACTCTAGTTAGACCACACTTAGAGTACTGTGTTCAGTTCTGGTCGCCTCATTATAGGAAGGATGTGGAGGCATTGGAGAGGGTGCAGAGGAGATTTACCAGGATGCTGCTTGGATTGGAGAGTATTGAATATGAGGAGAGGCTTAAGGTGCTGGGGCTTTATTCACTGGAAAGGAGGAGGATGAGAGGAGACATGATAGAGGTATATAAAATACGGAGAGGAATAGATAGAGTAGACAGTCAGCGCCTCCTTTCCAGGGTACCAATGCTCAAGATGAGAGGGCATGGCTTTAAGGTTATGGGTGGGAGGTTCAGGGGTGATGTCAGGGGGAGGTTTTTCACCCAGAGAGTGGTTGGTGCATGGAATGCACTGCCTGGGGTGGTGGTGGAGGCAGATACATTGAACAGGTTCAAGAGCTTGTTAGATAGGCATATGGAGGAGTGTGAGATGGGGGGATATGCAGGAGGAAGGGGTTAGGTAGTGTGAGGGTGGGTTGATGGACGGCACAACATGGTGGGCCGAAGGGCCTGTTTTGTGCTGTATGGTTCTATGGTTCTATGGTTCTCCTGAGGAAGTAGAGGCGCTGGTGAGCTTTCTTGGCTGTGGCATCTACGTGGTTGGACTAGGACAATCGTGTTCACTCCTAGGAACTTGAAGCTCTCAACCCTCTTGACCTCAGCACCATTGATGTAGATAGGTGCATGTACACCGCCCCCTTTCCTGAAATCAATGACCAGCTCTTTTGTTTTGCTGACATTGAGGGAAATATTGTTGCCATGGCACCGTGCCACTAAGCTCTCAATCTCCTTACTGTACTCTGACATCATTGTTTGAGAAACAGCCTACTATGGTGGTATCATCTGCAAACTTGCAGATGGAGTTAGAGCAGAATCTGGCCACACAGTCATGAGTATATAGGGAGTAGAGTAGAGGGCTGAGGACACAGCCTTGTGGGGCACCAGTGTTGAGAATAATCGTGCTGGAGGTATTGGTGCCTATCCTCACTGATTGCAGTCTGTTGGTCAGAAAGTCAAGGATCCAGTTACAGAGGGAGGTGTTGAGTCCCAGGTCTTGGAGTTTGGTGATGAGTTTGCTTGGAATTATAGTATTGAAGGCAGAGCTGTAGTCAATAAACAATAGCCTAACGTAGGTGTCTTTACTGTCCAGATGCTCCAGAGATGAATGTAGGGCCAGGGAGATGGAGTCCACTGTAGACCTGTTACGGCGGTAGCTGAATTGCAATGGGTCCAGGTTGTCTGGGAGGCTGGAGTTAATGTGTGCCATGACCAGCCTCTCAAAGCACTTCATGATGTTGGATGTCAGAGCCACTGGAGACTGTAGTTGTTTAAGAAGGTTGGCCAAGGACATTTTTGGACAGGCAAGGTTTAAAACACTGCCACGGTGGAAGTGTGAAACCTGTGAGAGCAACATAACAGAACTTTTACAGCTCTCTCCACTTTTTATTTCCGTTAAATTCAAACTGCTGACATGCTGCCAACCATTTTTGCACCATCAGCCAAAGCCAAGACCTATCTCAGTGTTTTTGTCAGTGGTGACTAATTAGTTTTGTGATGTGGAAACCAGATCCCTGAAACTGTAACCAATAATGCTGAGGACAAATTGTTTCTCTTTAGCATCTCAGTTAACTGAGGGGCACTTTTTTGATCCTGTTACTTTTACTCTTGCAAACAAAATATAAACTAAAAAAAAATTCACTTCAAGGTTTTGAAAAGTTTGTAACAAACAGAGATTCTTATTGGAGCCCTTTCATACTTCAACAACGCAGTCAAAGGATGTGTGGGAAGTGTAGGACAAGAACTGGAACACGATGGGGTTCAAATTCTGCTCCTCCCACAGTTCAATATTTTCGTAATTGCTTATCTCTCCACACATCCGTTGGCAGGACGCTTGGCATGGTCGGAAGCCTGGATTCCGCGTCCAGCCAATGTGACAGAAGAACATAGTGATGCAAGTGATGCAGACGCTCCCATGTGGGTCGCTGTAGTGTCCATTGCTGCTATGCTTCATCCTTGTACCTCAGTGGTGCAGATGGAGGCCTTGCTAATAAATCAAAGATTAAAGGGAGTACTTTCAAAACACAATGTGGTGCTGAAGTTTTGGCAATCAATAGCTTTGATTATCAGGGAAAGCCATGGCTTGAGCAGTGTCCAGTTTGGAAAGAGTTCTTCTAATGTGACAAAATCTGTCTCTAAATTCTGTTGGTTCTTAATTTTCATAGTCATCTATTCAACATGTTGCTTGCTATTTTTGTCTGAGATTTGCTTGATATTTCAGCGTGCATGAAATTTTCAGTACAGCAATTGTAATAATCAGCATGCAGATCCAAACACAATGGGAACTAGAGTGGATAATGGCCCAAACTGAGCCCAATGATCATGATGTAGGATTAACCTGCAACGTTGTTTCTCATGGCACCAGCATGCCAACTTCATGCTAGCTTGTCGTTTACATCAGTGCTGTGAACATGCAGTCCTAACCCCATTCATTGACTATCACCTCATTGGTAGCCCCAATTTTGTGACTGCTTGGCGCCACTTAAAGCCAGTCAGCACCACATGTCTTAAGATCAGCCCACATCACTGAACACCAGCCTGCATCTCTTCCATTGTTTTGGTCTTGCTGGTGGCCTCAGACTCAGTAACAGCTACTCCAGCGATGTGCTATATGCCTCAGGAGCAGCAGGCCAGGTTAAGCATGCATTGTAACCTTGGCATCCATTGTCAGGTGCCATCCAATATAATACCACATTCGTGCACACACAGACACACCCAGGCTCTGAGACATATCAACCAATGCACACAGATCTATGTGGAATGTTTAATTGTTCCTTCTATATTTGTGAAAGTATTGCTCATTGATGTGCAGGATGCAAGTGAAAAATGGGTCAATTTCAATAGTAAATTTTTGACACATTCCTCTTCCTAATCAATCAGTATTCAGTGAAGACATTCAGAGAATTATGCCAGATCTAAAGGATTATACTTGTGAGGAGAATGCCTAGGCTGAGGCTATTTTAGGAGGACGCAGAGGGGATATTTAGCTGAGGTGTGTAAAATTAAGAGAGACCTACATAAGATGAATGGGAAGGACCTACTTCTCATGGCAGAGAGGCAACTAACTAGGGACATTTAACTTTGGGTAACTGGTAAGAGGATTAAATGAAAATAGAGGAGAAACATTTTCACCCAAAGAGGATTGGAGGCCTAGGACTCACTGCTTCAAAGGGTGGTGGAAGCAGCAACCCTCTCCACATTTAATAAGATTGGGGTTGAATACTTATAACCTATTGGCTGTAGATAAAGAGCCAGAAGGGAGACTAGTCCATGTAGGTTTTTTGCCTCGCATGGATACAATGGGCCCAATGATATCATCCATATCTCAGATTTTTAGGATTTAATGAGGGAAATCCTGGAGGCTGGAGGCATTGGTTCTGTCTGGACTGCCAGGAGTTGGCTGTTGAAACATCTATAATCCTGTACATGGAAATCTGGGCTCACTGAAAGATGGATGGTGCTATGATCCTCACTGCACTTTATGGCTGCACTCTATTGTTTCAAGTGGGTACCGCCAGACTGTGGAATCCTGTCATTCTTTCACAGAAAAACTGGAGATTAATAAGACAAATCAAAGGAAGAAATCCATTCGGGGCAGAGAGATTTTGTGGGAATATCAGAGGATGTGAATGGATCAGTAATGAAATTGATCCTGGAATATTGATTAATGCAACACAGTGTCAGCTGGAAAAAGAAATAATCAATCAATAATGCATTCAAGTGGAAAGTGCGTAAATTCTTCATTCAGCTGGGTGTCAGCCTAAAATGAGATTTTTTGAGACAGGTACCACTGAACCCTTGAATCAAAACTGACGTTCAGTCATCTGGATGGAGGGAACAGCAGCTTCATGTTCCAGTATTCTCAGCGTAACCACAGCTTGCACTCAACCATTCCAGAACTTTGACTCACCAGTTACCTTCTGCATATGCAACACTGTAAACAGGTTATTGACATCTTACTTGAGAATCTCATTTGGTCAAGATCCTCCCCACCTAAAAGTATAGCAGGAATACAGTCACCCTAGCTCCAGAGGGAAGCTCAGCACTCTTACTTCAGAACAAGGGATGGGAAGTAATTGCCAAGTTTGCCACCAAAGCCCACACCCTAACTGGGCACTTTTTTGACCTGACTACCTGGGCTGATACCTGAATCACAATTTTGTCCAGGTTGCTTTGTAATCTGTTGGAGCCTATAGTTGATATCCGGTTTATATTGAGGAAATGCTTCTGAAAGAGGTGATTGTGCTTTCTGGTGAAGTGGTTATCTTTTCCCCCACGAAAACACTATTTGATATAGTTCAATATCAACAGTACAAGTGCAGTTGGTCAAAAGTTAAATTTGTTTCCTGTTGGATCTATCCCAAAGCCAGGAGTAGGTTGTGAATTTCAATGATGTGTAAATTACGTTATTGCACTGGAGAACAGGCAGAACAAATTGCATAACCATTCACTTCTGTTGTTAGTGCCTGTGGAGTTGACAGCAACATCTCCTT
Source organism: Pristis pectinata (assembly GCF_009764475.1). NCBI lineage: Eukaryota > Metazoa > Chordata > Chondrichthyes > Rhinopristiformes > Pristidae > Pristis > Pristis pectinata. Next base: position 124,549,209 of record NC_067407.1, on the reverse strand, counting down.
GTGATAGTCTGTTTTTCCAATGTCATGTGTAGCAATAGGTTATTGGTATTGGTTTATTATTGTCACTTGTACTGAGGTACAGTGAAAAACTTGTCTTGCATACCGTTCGTACAGATCAATTAATTACATAGTGCAGATACATTGAGTTAGTACTGAGTGCATTGAGCTAGTACAAGTAAAACAATAACGGAGTGCAGAGTAAAGTGTCAGAGCTACAATGAAGTGCATTGCAGGTAGACAATAAGGTGCAAGGCCATAACAAGGGAGATTGTGAGGTCAAGAGTCCATCTCATCGTATAAGGGAACTGTTCAATAGTCTTATCACAGTGGGATAGAAGTTGTCCTTGAGCCTGGTGGTATCTGCCCTCAGGCTCCTGTATCTTCTGCCTGATGGGAGAGGACAGAAGAGAGAATGACCCGTGTGGATAGGGTCTTTGATTATGCTGGCTGCTTCAACTGGGCAGTGAGAGGTATAGACAGAGTCCATGGAGGGGAGGCTGGTTTCTGTGACGCGCTGGACTGTGTCTGCAACTCTCTGCAGTTTCTTGTGGTCCTGGGCAGAGCAGTTGCCGTACCAAACTGTGATGCACCCAGATAGGATATCTGGATGCATCAGATATCTAACACCTTCATAACCATCAAAGACAGATTCATAATATAAATGTGATGTTCATTTCAAAGATACTTTGTTTGAAAAACAAGCCAACATAACAAAGTTTATCCCAGTGCACATGTGATCAAAATCTCTCTGAAGTGTCTTTAAGCAGATTTATGGCAGTTTGATTCATTACTGAAGCTTCTTCACCCTGGGTGTTACTGTTGTCAACCTCAAAGGGCATCAAGATTGCACTTACTTTGGGATTATGATTCTTGTTTGAAATAGGGCTATATTATGTTCCCTCTGTGGCGACTCACCGTCTAGTCGGGCGAACCGGCTCGGCAGTCTGGTCGCGCGGTGTTGGAGCGACGAGGCCCAAGATGGCGGCGGGCCTCGTCTTTCCGAGCGACGGGGAGAACCCGCGCGCGGGAAAGTCCTGATGACGTAGGACTTACGTCATTGCCGGTTTTTTGGGCGGGAGTTTTCTCCCTTAAAGGGCCCGCGCAAGGCGGGAAAATAAACCAGTTCTGTTTGGCAATCCTCCGAGTGTCTTGTTTTATTCTGCGGTAGCAACCGCTACACCTCCTTAATAAATAAACAGAAGCTGCTAGAAACACTGACTGACAAAAGGTCTTTAACCTGAAACATTAATGATAGCTCTATTTCTCTTTCTACCGATACGATCTGACCTGAAATATTTCAGTATTTTCAGTTTTTACTGGAGATTTCCTACATCTAGAGTTTTTATTGATTTTCATTTATGTCATCTCCTTCTTGTCAATTCTTTGAGTTCAGAAATTAAGATCTGTTCATACATATTTCAAATCTTTTCTGTTCAGATCTGTTCATTTCAGTTTATTATCCTTTGTCAAGAAAAATCTTTCCCCCAGGTATTGGGGATTGTAGCTATCAACCAATCATATCACTTAAATGCTGGGATTTGAGTCTTTCAGACTAATTAGATTAACTGCAGAGCACTGAAAGCTGTCAGAGATCGCTGGAAAGAAAGGTCATGGCGTTTTACTTCTGTTAATGGGATTTAGGTGTTGATGGCAATGCTCATCCCTTCGTAACTTGGAGAAGGTGATGATGAGTCACCTTGAACTGCTGCATTTCGTGTGATGAAGATGCTCCCACACTATTGGTAAATAGGGAGTTGCAGAATCTTGACTCTGTGAAGGTCAAAGAACAATGATAGATTTCCAAGTCAGCATGGCATGTGACTTGGAGGGCAACTTGTAAGCGATGCCGCTCCGATGCATCTTTATAGGTAGTAGAGTCTGGTATACACTTCCAATGCAATGTGTCAGTGGTGGAGGAGTGAAGGTTTAAGATGCTGTAAGGGGTACCAGTCATAAAGGCTGTTTTATTCAGGGTGACGGAGAGCTGCTGGAGGGTTGTTTGAACAGTTCCCACTCTGATATATTTTTATTCCCCCATGTACTTTGGGTGACATTGGGAGGACCAACACATTTTGCCAATTCCCAGTTTCATTTTGAAAAGGCAAAGAGATGGTGGTTATCACCTCACTTGAATCATTGCAATCTTTGTGCTGAAGGTGTTCTCACTTGTTATGTGTTGACTCAGCAAAGATGAAGATACGTCCTTGTAGCGAAGCTAGTGTGGGGTCCAGAGAAGGTGTTCCATCGAACACCTTATTTGTGCCTTACAGGTGACTCAACAACTTCTTAGAGGCACAAAATGTGTCGCTCACTACAAGATACCCAACATCTGATCTGATCATTGTGGCTGACCCAGTTAAGTTTCTTTTAATTTTGGCCTTCGGGATGTTATTGACGGTGGATCTGCCAATTAATGTCAAGAAGAATTGGTTAGACTTTAAGTTGTTGGAGATGGTCATTGTTTGACAATTGTGTGGAGTCAATTTTACTCAGAACTTATCCTGTCCATGTCTTTTGCCCAGGTCTTGCTGCATAAAGGCAGCGAGTACTTCATTGTCCAAGGAGATGTGAATGAATTGAACCAGGCAATCATCAGTGAACATCAGTGCAGTGATCTTATGATACAAGCAGCTGAAGATGCTGAGGGCTAAGACACTGCCATCAGGACCTCCAGCCATATTGTCCTGAGAAGCTTGCCTTCACATGATGAGGTTGAGGAGGATGAATGGGAATTAAACACATAAAAAATGCAGACCTTGGTGAACATGTGCCTGTCACCAGTTTTATAGTGGCTTCAATGATTTGCCTTGGGGAGAATGGGAACTTTTATATTGGGCTACCACAGTGAAATGGGGAATGCATTATGAATTGTGGATTCTCAGGGCTTGAGAAACCCAATAGTTTAAGGGAAATTTGGGAACTGCTGCCTCTGGAAGGTAATTGGTCTTTGTGGGTTATGAGGAGAAGGAATGGCCTCCCACCACCCTCATTCCTCTCTAGATCTTGTTGTGAAATCTGATCTCCAACTTCAGACGTCACTGCTGATGGCTGTTCTATGTCCCCCCTCCGTATGGCCAATCCCCAGGCAAAAGTCTCTGCCAACTGATTGCCATGTACCTTCTCATAGGGGACACAGCTGCTGTCTCCTGGCATTGGTTTTCCCCCAGCACAGTGGTTAATATTGGCAGGATGTTAATATTCACAGCTTAATCAGCTATATGTTGTCAGACCTACTACCTCCCCCATCTCCCCATAAAATGCCAGTGCTATTTATCATGTTCCTTTCTCCACAATTGTGCCTCACCAGCTGGGTGTTTTCTGGAATCTATTATCTTTTACATTCCATCACTGGGTGGGACTGGGAAGGGTGCAGTCCAATAGTATCCACCCAATCCGATCTGACACCATGAAATCCAAATCCAATGCCATCCAATTCTATCTGAAACCATGAAATCCAATCCAATGCCATCCAATCCAGTGCCAGCTACTCAATACAATCCAGCTCAATTTCCAGTCTAACGTTGTCTATCCCAGCTCAATCCAATCTGATCCAATTCATTTCAACACAATACCGTACAATACAATGCCATTTGGCCCAATTTTTAGTCCAATGCCATCTACTGAGGTAGCCAACTGATCTGTTTCTGGATCTTCTGCAGGGCCTGGCTGTGGTTTCCAAATATGAGTGCTGTTTCTGGTTGGTTTCTCAAGGTCACCATTGTCTGTAACCATGCAAGAACCTTGGAGTGGAAATCACATCCAGTAGCCAAAATACCCCAGGAAATGCGCAGAGTAACATTCATTAATCTATACAAGTTTAATCATTTGAAATGCCCACTCTAAAGTGACTCCATCATCAGACTCAGCATCTTGTGTCTCCTTCTGCAATCCTCAATTTTGTCCATCTATTTTTAAATAATTGCAATATGTGATAATACTTTATCAGAAAAAAGCTTTCCAGGGTCAAAGAATGAAATAGGTCAATAAGTATAGTGGGCATATTTCCATGTAGTGTTTGTCCTTTGGTTTCAAGCATTCAGCAATTGCTGTCACCAATACTAATAGCCACTCTCATGTGATTTAAAACTTTAGCATCTAGAAGATGTTAGATAGTGGCTAAAAGTGAAAAAAATTTAAGAGTGACTCTGTAATCAGAACTGATCCTACCATCTTGCACTAGTTACGTTAACTTGCTCCTGACTCTTTTGAGGCTACTTAGTAATGTTTTGTGTTTATTTAAAGTGGTAACTTCAGTTAAACCTCAACACAAAGTAATTTCTCAGCTGTTTCCTTGTCTAGGACAGGCACAGTGTCAATACTTCCTCAGGTTTGGACTATGTATGTTAGTTGGGATTAATTCAGTGTTGGCAAACAATTTAATTTATAATGAAACAAATGGGTCTGTGTCAAGTATCCATCTAGTTTTTGGCCCAGATTTTGATATCGGTCTCAAAAGAATGGCCTATAGGGTTTTCAAGGCCTCTTCAGACCGATCTGTTGCCACCGTACACCTAATCAAGTGCAGTGCGCTCTCCATGGGATCTGGGGTATATGTGAGCAGGTTAAGTAACAACAAGACTGCAACCAATCAGACAGATTGAATCAAAGCATGGTCTAAAGTATAAACAATGAATTATAACAAATTTAAATTGTGCATAGAGAATAAACTAAAGATTTGTAATGACAGATGAGATTGTGTACAAACATTAAGAGACAAACATAAAAACTACAAAAAATCTTTTATCTTCCATAATTAATTAATTAATTTCAGATTCAATGGAAACACATACATATAAAATTAAATTTTCAGGGCCAGAGAGGTGGTTTATTGAGAACTATTGATAACGTAGCCCTCAAAGGTTCATTTCCAGCAGTCGTAATGTCCTGTAATGTTTAGTGAGTAATGCAGGTTGACTTCAGTAGTGAGACCAACCCTGAGGCCCTGTTATGGCAGAACTTGCGGAAGAGCAATCACCTTCTGGACATCTATGTTTAATTGCATGAACAGACTCTGGAAGTCAGGTTTTGATTGACTCCATAACAGAGATGATGGTGCTGATAGCCTTCCTGTCTTTCTCAATGCAAAATGTGGGCCTTTATTTTTATATATACTAATTAAAATATTAAAGATCATCATGTTTTTGGAAGGGGATAAAGTACACCTCATACATTCAGCAATCTTACGGTGTGGACCACATCAACTTGAGAGCTTTGTCTTCCTGGTCAGAGACCTGGGAAAGTGGTTCCCTGTTTCTGTCTCTTCCAATTCCTGATTGATTTGTTGACTCACCTTCTGTTTGAACTGAAGGAGCTGGAGGAAAACTGCAACCCAATTTCTATCTTAAATTTGACCAATTAACAGTTTTCTTGCTTTCCAATATCTTTCCTCTGTTAAAAAAAAGCAAACCAAATCACATGAGTCCTTTACAATGTGCCAATCATTTTTCATTGACATAAATTGCAAATCTTATCTGTTTGATTTTCATATTCCAAATGCAATTAAATCATCATGGGATCATTTTACTACAAATAAATTTCTAGCCTTTGAAGTAAGATTCCTGGCCATTCTTTATCTCTTTTAATTTAAAGCATTTACCATTTAGCCGGATTTATAAAACAACTCTTTTAACATTTAGTACACGTCAAAGCCATGAGGCAAAAGTTCTGATTGTGAGTTGGACATAAACCCAAACTGACTTATGAAGTGGGGGAAAAAGGAGGATTTGATGGGAGAGAATAAAACTGGGATTTGGACTGGTAAAATTTCAGGTATAACTGCTTTTACCTTTAGGTATAGCACATGCAGACTTATTAAAGAACATTTCTTTACATACACAGTCTACACAGACATGCCCTCTTCACATTACTACCATCAGGGAGGAGGTACAGGAGCCTGAATACCCACAATCAACTTTTCAGGAACAGCTTCTTCCCCTCTGCCATCAGATTTCTGAATGCTCCATGAACCCATGAACACTACCTCATTATTCCTCTTTTGCACTATTTATTTATTTTTGTAACTTGTAGTAATTTTTATGTCTTTATGTCTTGCACTGTACTGCTGCTGCAAAACAACAAATTCCACAACATATTTCAGTGATAATAAACCTGATTCTGATTCTGATACACAAAAATACCCTTTTTAGGGAAATGGAACTTTTTTACTCAAAATATACAAAAATTAACTTAGTTTTTATTATTTCAAAAGTAATCTTTATTCATAATAAAAATATATATAAAAGATTAAACAGTGCAAAACATTTTACATTCTTAGTGTCATATAGTCAATATATTCAGTTTTTTTAACATTTTGTTTAAACCATGGCACCATTGCCATTCATGTGGCCCACTGGGGTGATACGCCCTTTCGTTGTTTGAGAGGATTCCACACCCAACTCAGCCCCTCCATGTGCCATAGCAGGAGGAGCCCAGACTGTGCTCCTTCCCCACAGAGCCTTTGCGTTGGCTACACCGAGCTTCAGTGCATCCCTCGGCCCATACCCCTGCAGCCTGGAACATTCCAGTTGGTAGCATTCCCTTACGGACCAACAAGTTTCGAGCAGACCAAACACCATCTTTCACTGAGTTGATGATCTTCCAGCAGCACCTGATGTCCATCTCAGTGTGTGATCCTGGGAACAGCCTGTAGATCAGAAAGTCCTCCGTTACTCAGCTGCTTAGGATGAACTGAGACAAGGACCCTTGCATCCTTCTCCAGAGGGGTGATACTTATATTTGCCACAAACTTACCAACTCACTGTATCTCTGCAACCTCTTTGTGTTCTCCCCATTAAGATAGGCCGAGAGGAGATCAGCCTTCTGTTCTAGTTTCTCTTCAGAATGTAATGATATCCCTCCAAATTTCCCAATTGGCCTTGGGCAGATCATTGCACAACAGATTTTCATCCTTATCAATGTCTTATCAACAGGACACCATTTTCTGCTTATCAGCCCTCTTCAAATGGTCCCACCCGAAAGTTATCAATTGTTTCTGCATGTGAATTTGTTCTTCTCCAGAATGGCAGATGCTAAACTCATAGCTGTCAAAATCAGCATCCTATTATGTTAAACCGCTATCTGTTTAATTTGCAAGGAGTCACAGTGTGCTGACACATGGAAAAATAAAATACTGGATGACAAAAAGGATAGCACGCACTGCAGTTTCTGTCAACAAATTCTTGTAGAATTAAGTGTTGCATGCGTGCAAACAAATCTGGAGTGATTGGCAGATGTTCTGTTCCTGCTGCTTTATAAATCATCTGCTGTTTACATTTTACAATTAAAAGCTGCATGGAAGTTAGACACAGCAAGACAGTAATGAAGTCATCAACCAAAAAGCCTTTGGGTGCCTCTGTGTAAAGTGTGACAGGTTCTCATATTTCTGACTTTCAGAACATCTTGAACATTCAGGCACCCTAATGCATTTGATATAATTGAATATTTGCTTGGTCAGTTCACTGTGTTCTGGCCCTCAAGCAGCTACTAGCTCAAATCTCACCTCGTGAAAGATTTGCCTGTATTCTTCACTTTTTCAACAAATGTGGACTTGCAACCTAGCCACAAGAACTTCATGTGCTCTTGATGAAGGGAGGTTTGAGAACTGCCTACAGTTCAGGTCACCAAGTTACTAGGATGATGTGTACACACTAGAGAGAGTGTGGAGGAGGTTTAGAGGATATTTCCAAGGCTGTATCTATGGGGAAAGGTTGGATAGGTGGGATGGTTATTCCTCATTATTCCTCTTTTGCAGTATTTATTTGTTTTTGTAACTTACAGTAATTTTTATATCTTTATGTCTTGCACTGTACCACTGCCGCAAAACAACAAATTTCACGACGTATCTCAGTGATAATAAACCTGATTCTGATTCTGATTCTGGTTTTCTTTCAGATGGAGGAGACTGAAAGAAGGCTTAATTGAAATGTATAAAATTATGAGAGGTCTAGATGAATAGGAAAGACCTATTTCCCTCAGCAGGTGGGGATCCAAAAACAAGGGGCGTACATTTAAAGTGATTGGGAAGGATTAGAGGGAAGATGAAGAAAACTATCTTCACCGAGAGTTGTGATGTGCAGAACTGCAGGTCAGCTTCTGGAAGGTGGGATTTGACTGGAGTTTCTTCTTTTTTCTCCATCCCTCCAGATCAAAGATGATTGCTTCCACTCCAAATGTATGGGTTTGAAGGCGGCTGGTGTGGAAACACAGACTCTGCCAGAGACAGGGCAGGAGTTGTGAGGAGTGGCTGGGTCAGTTGCGTGTTCTTTACACTCATGGGTATTTGGCATCTCTGTTGTAGTGGTGCCTGCTTTTCATTGACCAGCTTCAGTTCTCCTCCAGTACTTCTTGCACTTCTGGCTCCAGCAGCTCTCTGCTGTTAAGAGTAGATTTCTATTTTATGTTCTCCTAAGTTTCTGCAGAGAACTGCCTATCAGCCCTTGGGTTGGGGTATTACAGAAGGGTAGGATGCTCAGGTGATGAACAGAACATCTCATCAGGTGATGAGCAGCCTGACTGTGATGAATTGTCCTTCAGCAGTTCGTTGGCATGTTGACAGCTTTCTCTTACTTTCCATTATTCTGTGGATGTGAGGTGTTAATGCCGGGTGATCAAACTGCCAGTCATTTCAGAACTTAACAAAGTTACCTGCTGTGAAATGTGGCCCATTATCCATGATCAACACCTCAGGGTTGCCATATCTGGTCAACTGTCCCTTGAGCTGATGAATGATCATTGATGGATGTTTTCTAGGAAGTCTATTGCCCAAAAATTTGAAAAGTAATCCATTGTCACCACATACGTTGATCCACCTTGGAGCAACAGATCTGACCTGACCTTTAGCCAGGGTCTGTTTGGGACATGAAGAGAGTGAAGTGTTTCCTTTGGCTCCCTGACCAATCAGCAACCATTTGCAAGGTGTGACCATATTTGATCATGTCATTCGTTGAGAACTTGGGATCAATGACCCTTTTGTCTCTGGAGATCAAATCACCGAGAGTGCCTAGCTGATCTCTCATGTGGTAGTATGGTCTGAGTACAAACTCAGCCTCAGAGTGTGCCTTGTTCCATCCTGCCTGAGCCATTTACTTCAGGTACTGATCATATTGTCTGGTAGCCTCATGTATCAATGAGATTGGAACGTTCCTCACCGTGTTGATTGTCTCAAGTTCAGTATCCTCAGCATCCCTTGGATCAGTCAATCATGTTAGCTCGGTGCCCAAACCATACCAGATCTTTATACTATAAGCCTGCACTCTCTGCAGCATCCTCGGTGCTCCTCAGAGGGACTTAACAATAATGATTTTGATTTGTTTCTCATTGCTGATCATGTATACAGTTCTCCTGTATGTGTATCTGTGAAACTCCTCCAGCCAAAGATCATGGCAAATGGCTCCTTTCCACTTGTGTGTAACATGGCTCTGCGTCTGACAGAGCTCTGCTTGTGTGCGTTATTGTATGACTGTCCTTTAAATCATTGCTAGGTGACAGTATGAGTTGTAAAGCTTTGCAGAGAGGCTTCAAGGGGCTGTAGACAGGTCAAGTGAATGGATAAGGACATAGTAGATGGAATCTAACATGAAGAATGTGTTTGGTAAAAAACATAGAAAGGTGGAATTTTTTTAAATGGTGAGTGATTGAAAGGTATTAGTATTCAAAGGGATCTCCCCATATACAAACCGTGGAAAGATAATTTGCAGGTATAGCAAGCATCTAGGAAGGCAAATCAAAAATCAAGTTTATTGTCATGTGCACAAGTACATGTATGCACAGGTGTAATGAAAAACTTACTTGCAGCAGCATCACAGACACATAGCATCAGATAAGCAGCATTCACAAGAAAAACATAAACATAAATTATACGCAAATTTACAAGAAAGTACACAATTAGACCAAAAAAAAGTCAATTTTAGTGCGAAGTGGTCATAGTGTTACTAAACTGTAGTGTTTGGGATTTTGCTGGTTGGTTCAAGAACCAAATAGTTGAAGGGAAGTAGCTGTTCTTGAACCTGGTGTGTGGGACTTCAGGCTTTTGTACCTCCTGCCCGATGGTAGCTGCAAGAAGATGGCATGCCCCGGTTGATGGGGATCTTTGATGATAAGTGTTGCATTCTTGAAGCAGTACCTCCTGTAGATACTGCCGATGGTGGAGAGGGTTGTGCCCGTGATGTGTTGACGAGAGTCCACTACTTTCTGCAGTCACAAATGGTGGGGCTTTTCCCAATAGTCTTGCTCCAATTATATAGGGCCCTAGAGTGACCATATCTGGAATATTGCATGTAGGTCTGGCTTCCCTACCTAAGGAAGGATATACTTGTGATGGAGGGAGTGAAATTAAGATTCAGCAGCTTGATTCTTGGGTTAGCTAGTTTGGCGTATGAGGAGAGATTAAGCAGTTTGGAAGAATAAGACCTGATCCAGTTGAACACTTTTCAGTCTCTCACTGTTCAAAATTCTTATGGGGGTTAACAAGGTAAGTTGTCAGGAACCAGAGGTCATTGTTTCAAAATAAGAAGTCAGCCATTCAAGAGGGAGATGAGAGAAAAATTCATCAGCCAGAGGGTGGAGAATCTTTGGAATTTTCCACCCAGGGGCAGAGGGCTGTGGAGACTCAGTCACTGTGTAATTGAGACAGAGATTGATAGATATTTGGATATTTCAGAAATTAAGTGATACAGGAATAGTTCAAGAAAATGATGCTGAGGTAAAAGATCTGTCATGGTTTTATTGAATGGTGTAGCAGGCATGAGGGGCTGAATGGACTACTCCTGCATCAATTTCTTATGTTCTTTTTAAAAAATTAACAAAAAAACCATTTGGTCACCTTGTACAATTTTTAAGGCGTACATACTCAATATTGCTTAAGCCATATATGTTACCGACATCACTTAAAAAATAACAGATTTTCTAGTCTTTACTGTATTGATTGTGGGAGCTTGCTGTGCACAAATTGTCCGTCACATTTCCTCTATTACAACTAATCTTCAAAGACTGAAAAGCATTTGGGATGATCCAAAAGGTCCTGAAAAGCAACTATATCAATGCAACTCTTTCACAAGTTTACCATTGGGACTCTCTGCAGACAGACTTGTACCCAACACACTTTCATGAAGGGTGGGGATGGGTATTTTTCCAAAGCCATTGAGAATATTAGGTGTAATAAGTTAACAATAAGTGTGTGATGTCATTTAATTTGAGGGTCACCTTTAGAACTTGAGAACAAAAAAGCAAAAGGACAGAAACCAGGCTGCTGAAGTTGTCCTGTTGCATGTGATCCATTTAAATGTGGAAGTCATGAAGTGTTTGTGGGTGTCTAATCTGAGGTGGGTGATGTCTCACAAAACTTTCATTGAATAATTTATAATGTGTCTTTGGTTGCAGGTCACAGATACTATGTTATCCAGTTTTCATTGTGTTGAGGAAATTGAAAGTCAGCTGATGCAACAGAAACACTAAACTAGGGATGTGACTAATCTGTGCATCAGTGTCAAGTGAAGGTGACAAATGCCCTTCCTGGCAGTTTCCATGCCTCATATGTATTTACTTTGTCTTCCTTACCCATTCTCTTGCTCTGCTTCTCCTCTGGGGGATTTGCAGGGCCTGGAGACAGCCCAGATGAGGTTCACAAGAATGATCCCGGGAATGAAAGGCTTAACATATGAGGAGCGTTTGATGGCTCTGAGCCTTTACTCGATGGAATTCAGAAGGATGAAGGGAGATCTCATAGAAACCTGCTGAATACTGAAAGGCCTGGATGGAGTGGACAGGATGTTTCCAGTAGCAGGAGAGTCAGGGATCTAAGGGCACAGCCTCAGAATAAAAGGATGTTCCTTTAAAACTGAGATGAGGGGGAATTTCTTCAACCAGAGGGTGGTAAATCTGTGGAACTTGTTACCGCAGAGTGCTGTGGAGGCCAAGTCCTTGGGTGTATTTAAGGCAGAGATTGATAGGTTCTTGATTGGTAAGGGGGGTTAAGGGTTGCGGGGAGAAGGCAGGATTGATAAAGAAATCAGCCGTGATTGAATGGAGGAGGAGACTTGATGGGCTGAATGGCCTAATTTTGCTCCTATATCTTATGGTCTTATGGATCTGACTGTTACATTTACTGGCAGTCGGCATGAAAGAGATGCCAGGGTAGCTATGTCCAGCCAAAAGGAGCCTCCTGTTCAGAGTGACCACAGGCGCTGAGTTGCTGCATGCATCACACACCAGTTCAACCTGAGTTGTCACAGAGGTGACTGACACAGCAGAAATTCCTGTAAAACAAGGGAAATGCAGCTACAAACATTGAGAGGGCAAATCCAGTTGGTTAGGCAAAGCCCTGTGTCACAGCCAGACTGTTTCTACAAACACCTGCAGATGGAAGACCTATAATTTGCCCCAGAAAGAATAACGCAGACCTCAGATGATTGCTCTTGTGTTAAGTGAATTGCCCACTGTGATCCTAAGGCATGCCTGGTTGATGGCAAGGCTACAGTTTTGCACTCTTGAGTTAATAGCCTTCCAAGGTAAGGAAAGGCACCCTGCTGGCACTGATACAGGTGCCCGGTCTGTGACAGGAATAGAACTAGTTTGCACAGCCTGAACAATCTGGATTATTCTTTGCAATTTATTGCACAGACCGAGGAATACTGGAAAGGTTTCTGCAGGTGTGAACCAGCTGACTGAGGTAAGCAGATGGTGTTTACATGCAACTGTGATTTTAAAGTACTTTTTTTAAGCCAGGAAGAAGGATTGGCTTTTGCAGTTTTTTTCTGAGTGGCATTGACATCCTGTGCCGAACACTTCAATCCCTCCAATATTAGTTTTCCCTGCAGTTCTGAGGTGGCTAATTAGGGCAATGTGAGAACTGCAGACTCTTCGCGTCATACAGCCTGTTGGAAGAACTCAGTGGGTCGAGCAGCGTCTGTGGGAGGAAAGGAATTTCGTGTCAAAACCCTGCATCAGGACTGAGATTGGAGAGGCGAGATGGCCAGTACGAAGAAGAGAAGCAAAGCGGTGAGAAAGGAGCCCAAGGCGATTGGTGGACTGAGGAGGGGTGTAAGATGACAGGCAGTTTATGCCAGGGAGGGGAGGGGAGCAGGGGTGGAGTTGGGAGACAGTGGCAGGTGAATGATAGATGGAAGCAGACAAAAAGAGAGAGCAAACAAAAATATTGAGAGGCAGATGGAGCAAGATGGGGGGAGGGCAGTGTGAAGATCGGAGGCAGCTGCTGGAGGGAGATAAGCAGGAACACCAAGCGCCATTAGTGCTAGACTTTTATAAGTAGAAGAGGTGACAATGGGAGCCATGAGGGGAGAGGTGAACAACAGTTGGAACCAGAACAAAATTGGGGGTGGGGGGGGGTGGGTGTGTGGGGGGAAACTGTGGGTGAATTGCGTGTGTGTGTAGTGGGTAGATGGAACCAGGAAGGAACTGCGGACCCTTCCAGTGCTGCGGCAGGTGGTGGCTGATGCACTGGGTGGGTGGTTAACTTGTGAAGTGGTCAGACTCAGAATCAGATTTATTATTGCTGAATTTTGTTGTTTTGCAGCAGCAGTAGAGTGCAAAGAGATAAAGTTACTATAAATTACAAAAATAGGTAGTGTCGTGCAGTGGTTAGTGTAACGCTATTACAGCGCCAGCGACCCAGGTTCAATTCCGGCCGCTGTCTGTAAGGAGTTTGTACGTTCTCCCCGTGTCTGTGTGGGTTTCCTCCGGGTGCTCTGGTTTCCTCCCACATTCCCAAAGACGTGCGGGTTAGGAAGTTGTGGGCACGCTATGTTGGTACTGGAAGTGTGGCAACACTTGCAGGCTACTCCCAGGACATTCTACGCAAAGATCCATTTCACTGTGTGTTTCGATGTACATGTGACTAATAAAGATACCTTATCTTATCTAAATAAATAGTGCAAAAAAAAGAATAATGAGGTAGTGTTCATGGATCATTCAGAAATCTGATGCCAGAGGGGGAGAAGCTGTTTCTGAATTGTTGAGTGTGGGTCTTCAGGCTCCTGTACCTCCTCCTCAATGGTGGTAAGGAGAAGAAGGCATGTCTTGGATGGTGAGGGCCCTTAGTGATGGATGCCACCTTCTTGAGGCACCACCTCTTGAAGATGTCCTCGATGGTGGGGAGGGTTGTGTCCGTGATGGAGCTGGCTGAATCTACAACCCTCTGCAGCCTCTTGCGATCCTGTGCATTGGAGCCTCCATAACCAGGCGATGATGCAACCAGGTGCACTCCTTTCCCTGCTTACACAGGGCTCTGTGAGTTCCTATATATGGCATAAAGTCTCCGTACCATCCAGAACATTGCTTCCCAGTAGTGAGCTTAGAAATTCCCAGGAGTCAATGGGGATGTTGCATTGCTTCAAAGAGGCTTTGAGCACATCCTTGAAATATTTCCTCTGTCCACCTGGTAATCACTACCAATGACAGAGCTTGGAGTAAAGTGTTTATTTTGGGAGTCTAGAGTTAGATGTGCAACCAATGTGGCCAGCTCAGCAGAGCAGACCCAACAAGAGCCTCAATACAGGAGATGATAGCAAAAGACAAGAAGTCAAAGTTAAGTTTATTGTCATATGCACAAGTACATGTATGCACAGGTGAAATGCAAAACTTAGATGCAGCAGCAAGACCATGATGCAATTTGTCAGGATATTTTCAACAGCACATCTGTAGAAGTTTGTTGGAGTGTTCCGTGACATGCCAAACCTCCTCAACCTTCTAAGAAATTAAAGGTGCTGGTGTGCCTTCCTAGTTATTGCATCTATGTGCTGGAGAAGACATTGACATTAGTTTTCTTGACCTTCCAGTAAAGTTGGAGGATTTGGGGGATATTGCATTGGTAGTTTTTTCCACAGTGTCTTGATATGTCAGTCGTAGGCAGTCCAGGTCTCAGAAGCGTATAAGAGAGTAGGATCACTGCTGCCTGGTAGACCATGAATTTTGTACCAGGTCTGAAATCTTGACCGTCAAATGCACTTTTCCTCAGTCGTCCAAAGGTTGCAATGAAGGTGGTGGTGAATTTCATCATCAGTGTATGCCTGTTCACCATTACATCCCAGCATTTTAAAACATATTCCAATTTATTCACCTTAGTCTAAATTTCAGAATTCAAGCACATTTCTGCAGATTAAAAGTCTAGTTTGGTAATTTATCTACCATGCTATGGTACCCAGTAGTAAGTAGAAAGGGGATGGATCAACTGTTACACAGTAGAGGGATTTGGGTCAATTTTAACCAGAGAAAATCTTGATATAATAGGTGTGCAAGTCAGAAGAAGAGCCATAGGGTAAGATTGGATAACACAGTGCAGAAGCAGGTTTGAGAGTGGCATAGTCATGTATCTATATGGCTCAAATACCTATTACTTCAGCAAAAAAAAAACATATTGCTGGAAGATAACAGTGGGTTAAGCAGCATTTGTGTGGGGAAAAGGAATTGTCATCATTTTGGGTCAAGACCCTGCATCAGGACTGAGGGTGGAGAGGGAAGGTAACGGGTGTAAAGAGGAGACAAGAGTGGTGAGACTGAGGCCAGGAAATGATAGGTGGAGCAAGAAGGGTTGAAGGATGGAGCGAGATGGGTGAGGAATGGAGCAGGGAGACAGAGGCAGGTGGGTGATGGCAACAAAAAAAGGGCAGATCCCAATACCCGTGACTTTAGCTGCCCCAGATTTATACAAATACATGGAATGTACAAAGGACAAAACAGAAGGTCCAGAAGTCCCAGTCAATCATGTCGAACAACTTCACTGTATCAGCAACATAACTCAGGCACCGGGCTACTTTTTGGACAGTTTTTCAGATTTAGCTCACAAGCTAATAGTAAGAAACTGAGTTGCCAGTGCATGAAATCAGTCAAAAATAATAGAACACATGATCTCCTGCATTCATTCAGATTACAACTCTTTTCATTGAATTTTTATGAATTGTGAACATTAAAAATAATGAAGATAATATTTAAGAACACCATGAGAGCAATGAGAAGTAATTAATTTAATTGTGCTGAGCATTCTCCCTCAGATGTTTACTGGCTTTTCCTGCTAATGTATAATGCTTCTTTGATTCTAAGGTCTACACTTAGACTTGCTAAATTTAAGGCCACATTAGCCTGAACAATTACCCAAGGGTAAAATATTGCAAACACTGGGAATATGAAGTAAAAACAAAATGCTGGAAATGCTCAGCAGGTTAGACTGCATCTCTGGTTGAAAATCAGAGTTAAGATTCCAGGTCAATGGTGTATCTTCAGAACACTTCCTTGATTTGAAATGTTAACTCTCCTTTTCTTTGTCCACAGATGCTGTTTGATCTGCTGGGCAATTCCTCTATTTTCTTTGTTAGCTAATACAACTTGTAGAATGAATGCAATTTATCTGAAGGAGGGAATGATCTTGCTTAATTTGAGGGATTGTTATCAGCAACCAGGTTTAGACATCTGAGACTCCCTGAAATGACTGAAGTTGCCCTGCCATCTCACTGCTTTAGTTAAAGTTATAACAATAGCAACTTCCATTTGTTTAGAACCTTTGTTCTTATTCATTCATGAGATGTAACATTCATTGATAGGTCTAGCGCTTATTGTCCATCCCTAATTGCCCCCTGATCTAAATGGTTTGGTAGGTCATTTCAGAGGGTGATTAAGAGTCAGTCACACTGTTTCTTGAATATTTGAAACTTAAGATAATTTCGGAAATATCCACAAACATTTAAGTTGCTAGGTAGCTTTGACAGCTGAAGATGGGAATTGGCAGGCCAGCTTTTACATAGAACACAGAAGAGTACAGCACAGAAACAGGCCCTTCACAGCCCACGATGTTGTGCTGAAAATTAATGACACCTAATTCCTTCTGCCTGCATATGGGCCATATGCCTTCATTCTCTGCATATTCATGCACCTATCTAAGAGCCTCTCAAATACCTCCATCATATCTGCCTCTATCCTGACAGTGTATTCCAAGCATCCTTGTTTAAAAAAAAGACTTGCCCCTGTACATCCCTTTGAACTTACCACCTCTCATCTTAAATACATGCCCTTTAGTATTTAGTATTAATACATGCCATTTCAACCCTGGGAAAAAGATGCTGACTATCTACTCTATCTATGCCTCTCATAATTTTATAAACTTCTATCAGGTCTCCCCTCAGCTTCCGCTGCTCCAGAGAAAACAACCCAAGTGTGTCCAACCTCTCCTCATAGCACACGCCCTCCAATCCAGGCAGCGTTCTGGTAAACTTCTTCTGCACCCTCTCCAAAGCCTCCACATCCTTCATATAATGGGGCAACCAGAATTGAATGCAATACTCCAGATGCAGCCTAACCAGAATTTTATAAAGCTGCAACGTAACCTCTTGACTCTTGAACTCGGTGTCACGTTTCCGAGTGCTGGCCCTCGATTCGACCCCATTGATGGTGCCTCGTTGTGCAGCACATGGATTCCATGCACTACTAATTGCATAACAACACACACCTGAGCTCCATCGGGAGACTAGCATAAGAACCCTGGTTTCACTAGCACTAGTTGCCAGAGTATTGGTCAACCTTTGGGTATACTTTGTCTCCTGGTTGCTTAGAGCTGCCAACTCTAGAGTAGTCCCAGTTTCACTGTTCCTCTTAGGATATCCAGTTTTTCGTGTTGGGACCCCACCTCAGAGCCCTGAGGTAAGATTCCTTCTGGTTGCTGCCTGCGTTTGGCTCTGAGGAGGTATCCCAACTCCAGCCTTGTACCAGTGTGCTGCATTGGGTTCTCCGCAAGCTTGCTCTTCACTTGACATTGTGACACTCGGCTCATAAAGGCAAGCATGCCATACACCACCTACCATCTC
This sequence comes from Pristis pectinata, assembly GCF_009764475.1. Taxonomy (NCBI): domain Eukaryota; kingdom Metazoa; phylum Chordata; class Chondrichthyes; order Rhinopristiformes; family Pristidae; genus Pristis; species Pristis pectinata. Next base: position 124,531,405 of record NC_067407.1, on the reverse strand, counting down.
GTTGACTTGTGTGGCCACTTTTGGGGAACTATGGACTTGGACCCCAAGATCCCCCTGTACATCAATGCTTTTGACGGCCCTGCCATTAGCTGTGTACTTTCCCTTTACATTTGATCTCCTGAAGTGCAAAACTTCACATTGGATTAAAATCCATTGCTATTTCTCCAACCATATCTGCAACTGATCTATATCCCACTGTATCCTTTGGCAACCTTCTAGGCTACCCACAACGCCACCAATCTTTGTATCATTGCGAACCCACCCATCCACATTTTCATTGAGCAGGGCTTCTGATTTGTGTCTCCAAGGCATTATGCTGCCTCGCTGACCAATCTAGAGCCATTTGATCATTTCCCTGCAAGATGTTTGTTCAGCGAGACAATTAATTCAAATTGTTTTTTTTAATCAAAAGTGGCCTAGTTTTCCTGCTATGCGTATCAACAACATTGTTAGCTTTCTGCTTTGCTGAAGCTATCCAGGGAGTTGAGAGTGAAAGAGATTTTGATGATTAAATTCTTGTAGTAAACGCTGTTCATTCGATAGATGAAAATCCCACATGACCCTGGGATTTTTCTTCAGCATAAATGAGGAATGCTGCAGAAAACACAAGGAATTCAGGAGACAGTTAAGGCCCATGTCGGCACAATTTTCAATAATTTGAAATAATTTCAATAATGAGACATCATTGGGGCAATTCACCTATATTTAGGTAAGTATACCTGTTTTAAACTCAATCTCCTCTGTGCGTACAATGTGATAATTAACGTGAGGTTTCTGGAACATTATTCCTGCCATTCTTGACTTTGAGGCACAGGTCCTGGGTTCAAGCATCAACCTGAAGACTTAATCTAGCTCTGGTAATTCAGAACCATAAAGATATTGTGTTGCACTGTGAGGACTGTCCTTTGTTGGGTTGAGATATTAAAAAGTGACTTCACGTCTACCTATTCAGCTGGACCCAGAACATCCCATGAGCTACTCAAAGAGTTTTCTTAGAGTTTTATTCTTCAGTCAACATCACATAAGCAGTGGGCTTTTATTTTGCAGTTTGGTGTATTTCATGGCAGCGTGTTTTCACGGTATTAATTACATTATATCTAAAATCAACTAGTAGCTCAGCATGTCATCACTTTTTATGATTTATGAGTTGTGATTTCTATCGCCATGATGTATCACATACAGTACCTTAATCATTGCCTGCAGAAAGAATTCTGATTTGGTAATATTATGAAGGAAGAAAAAAGGCCATTGTCAAGGAAAGACAAATGGTGTATGAATTTATACTCCAGCCATAAACTCAAGAAAGTGAGCAAACTCTTACTTTTGGTTCTGTTGCTTCTAGTCACTACCAAATGATCTCAGCAATTATAATCCTGTGCATTAGAGTACAATAGCAAGGAGGTTATGTTAAACCCTGCGGAAGGACTTGTCGGGCCACAGCTAGAGTATGGCACCCAATTCTGGTCAATGCACATTGGAAAGAATATAATGGTTCTGGAGAGGATGTAGAAGGATTAAGTGGAATGGTTTGAGGAATGTGGAATTTCAGTTATCAGGGTAGATTGGAAAATGTGGAATTGTTCTCCAGTGAACAAGATATTGAAAGGGCAGGCATGGTAGTATAGCAGTTAGTGTAACATTATTACAGTGCCAGCAACCTGGGTTCAATTCCCACTGCTGTCTGTAAGGACCTGTATCTGCGTGGGTTTCCTCCGGGTGCTCTGGTTTCCTCCCACATTCCAAAGACGTATGGGTTAGGAAGTTGCGGGCATGCTATATTGGCACCAGAAGTGTGGTGACACTTGCGGGCTGCCCCCAGAACACTCTACACAAAAGATGCATTTCACTGTGTGTTTTGAGGTACATGTGACTAATAAAGATATCTTAAGGTATACAAAATCTTGACCAACTTTGATAAGGTTAATTGAGAGAAAATGCTTCCATTCATTGCAGTAGTTAGGGACTAGAGGATGCACATTTAGACAACTGGCGAAAGGTCCAGGGGTGATAGATGGAAATGCACTTTAATTCAATGAGCAGTCATAACCTGAAGTACATTGCCCAAAGTGTGATGGATGCAAATTCAGCTGTTTGTTTTTTCAAAAGGAAATTAAAGAAATATTTGAATGTGAAACATTAGCAAGATTCTGGGAAAAGGGCAGAGGAATGGAAGTGACTGGATTGATCTTCGAAATACTGGCACTGGATTAGATGGACTGAAGGCCTCTTTCTGCATTGGAACAATTTATGCTTCTATCTAAAGGTCAGATTTTATAGCTAGGATCTGATTATTTTTGGAAATATAAGAGTAACTATTTCTTGGGATTGTTATGCTCTCTTCCCCTGTTGATGCAATGATTTGTTATAACTTTTGCAACCAGTATGAGATATTTCTTTGCCATTATGCATTTTGTACTTTCTTTCCTTAAAAATGAAGAGTGTAGGTGTCAAGGCAAATGAAGCAAAGGTAGGCGAATGGTAAGTTCAGTCAGGATCTGATTGAACTGAGTTTTATAGAATCCATGGCCATCTTCACTTTACTATCATATTTGCATTTATCTAGCAACCATTTCATCCTTAAGAGGTCCCAAAATGCATCATGGCCAATTAAGTACTTTTGAATTATGGACTTTGTTGTGATTAAGGCTACATTGCGCCAATTTTGGCTCTGTGAGTCTCCACAATCTCAAGAAGCTGAATGGCTTAATGATTCCTCATGGACTTTAGTTTGTGTTTGTGTTCAGTATTCAGAGTATACAAAACACAATGATTACCATTAAAAATATTCCATTATCATAAATTATTCTTGACTTGCATACATCAAACAAATCAGCTGCTTTTAATAACTGAATTCTTTTTAATATTCATTCTGCTTTTGATGTTTCTGCTTTCATTCTGCTCCTCATTTTGGTCTATTTAAGAAAATGAAATGACGTTAGATGTTTTTTGAATTTCCTGTTGTCAAATTTCATTGGCCAACCAAGTGTTTCATTAATAATGGATGAAAAGTATCAACTGACTCCAGGTGTAATTAAAAATCCAAACAATACATCCATTTATCCGTTACAATTCAGTTGGCATAGGTATTATGACAAAGCCTTCAGTCGAGGGATGTTTAACAGGGCTGCTTAAATCTTTTCTTAATTAACTCCAAGTATGTCGCAGCTTTATGATCACTCACTGAATGAGAGAAATGCAGTAGAAGACAGACACCAAAAGAAAGCTTTGAGAAAGGAGTCAAGGCATGCTCAGTGTCAATCCCATTCAGTTCAATTACATCCATTTTTATTCCCAAGAGTCAAAATACTAATGATGTTCAGTGACTGAAAGGCTAATAGTATTATCACAACAACTGCATAAAAGGAAACAATCCAAATTATACCAAAGAGGTAGTTTTAGTTTGCATTCTGTCCATTCCTTTGGGACTAATGTGCTAAAGCAATACACATGCTGTTGCACAATGCAATTTTTTTTCATTGCATTTGAAGCATCCTACCAAGAAGAACATTAAGAGTGGTGTGGCTTGGAAAATCTTTGTTTTCTCTTATTTAGTGAATCATGGTGAACGAGGTCCTCAATAAGGAAATGAAGTGAAATTACACTTCAACTAGGACTAGCATGCAAAGTGAAACTTCCTCTTCTTCAGTGCCAAAATGGGAAGTACTCATTGATGAAGGGTGTTTTTTATTGCTTCTCCTTGTGCTTTAAAATGAAAAATTGTGCCAATAAATATGTTCAATCGGAACTGAACTTGCTTTAATTCAAGTCACTGGATTCTTAGAGTTGGCAGAGAAAGTAAAGACTTTCATTCTGTGTCAGCAAAGGCTCAGATCAACCTGTGGTCTTTCGATGAAAGGATGTTGTGGCAATGAATGTAAAACAGTTCTATTTTAGAATTTTCTGTGACTTCAGATAATATGCACAGTATCAATCTATTTTCAGATATTTTTCATGTAATTTGACCTGGAAAGAAAATATTTTCATTCAGCTTTATACTGCAGTATTGGCTTGGGGCTTCTTACAAATTTTAAGTCTCTCATCAACTGTCCGTGATTTCTGTTTTCCAGCAATCCAGTTAGGTTATGGTTCATTTTTCAAGCTGGTTGAATGTCAAATCTTGGCACTTAGTTTATGTCAAATAATTTAATTAAAAGGAAATCAAACATATTTTGATTAAAAAAGTGTATTAGTTTTTGTTTAATGCAGAAGTGATTGTTATTATTATATCTTTGCCATTGAAACAGATATTACAAATGGACACAAACTATATTAAGGATACCCTAGAAGTCCTCATAATATAATTAATATAATACAAGGAGTCACAGTCAACAAATGAGATAAGAGTGAAAGTGAGCTAAAATTAAAAGTTTACACAATTTCAAGTACATAATAGGAAACGTAGGTTTGTGGTTAGGTTGATGGACCAGAGACCCAAGTTTGAACTCCACCAGTCAGCTTCAACGGTCATGTAAATTCAAGTAACTAAATATAATCTGGTGTGAACATTCGACACAACTCAACCTAATGTACATGATCTGCAGATAAATGGCTCAGAAAACTTAAAAGAAAAAATGCAGCGTCAGTCCCATAATTTCATTGGGCCTTAATTGTTTACACTGATTTCCACTGTTTTTTTTAAAAGAAGAAAGACTTGCATTGTTAGTACTCCTTCCACGTCCTCAGCCTGTCCAAATGAAGTACTTTAAAAGTGCAGGCTCTGAAAAAAATAAGAAACATGGCTGCCACGAATCTGCTTTTTTAATGCTATTAAGGATAAAGTTCACAGAGACTCTGGGAATAATGCTACTGTTCTTCTGTAAATGGTGCCATTGGATCTTGCAGCCCCTCTGAGATGTTAGAGAGTGTCTTAGTTTTTTTTACATACCAGAGGATGTTGTTGTCATAAAAGAACCACAGAAGAATGATTTCAAAATTCTAGTCTTGTCTTTGGTGTCTAAATAACCATTGAAAGCAGCCTGATCTTCCCTCTAATACATCTGAATAATCCCTCAATTTATTGCATTTGCTGAAAGCTGCACAAAATTCAACACTTTGTAGCAAGCAGACCATTTGTAAAATGTTTAATTTTGCACTCAACTATAGTTTTTGTATGAGAAACTGTGAAGGGAATTCTACACTGATATGAATGCATCTGATATACACATTTTAATTAATTTAATTACTATGAAGATTATATTCACTCATGTGAAAATATAAAACTGCTTTATTATTATTGATTATAAACACAGGTGGCCATTAAGTACATAGTAACTCTTAAAATGCCTTTTGTTTGGGAATTTAATCACTATGGTAGAAACAATATAAAAAGCTCATTATACGCAACAATCTATAAATGAACGTGTTCTGAATGGTTTAAGTGGGTAAAGTTAATTTCTTTATTCCCATTACTAAATTAGCATAATGAGGAGCAGATACTGCATTCAAAAATGCATGACCCCAGCAAATGGAGTGCTTTTAAAATTTACTGAAAGCAGCACAAAATTCAACACAAAGGGAAAACGATGGGGGAAAAGAATTTCACAATGATCCCACCAGCCATATACTTGGAAATCTCTTCACAGACTGACCTGTAAATTTTTGAAATTCTGTACCCCAAAGATCTGTGGATGCCAAGGCATTGAGTGCATTCAAGGCTGGCTTTGTATGTTGAGGGAATGAGAAGACCAGGAGGGAAAATGAACAAGGTGTAGGATTAGCCATCATTTTATGGAATATTGGAACAGACTTGACTGGCTGTACAGTCAATTCCTGCCATTTCTTCTATCCTTATGTTCTTAGAAAGGAGCATTACTATTTACATGGGATTGCAACTGATCAAGGCCTTTTGGACCAACTGAACTCATTGCTTAATTTCCCGACCCACTTTGTAGCAAGTAGACCATTTGTAAAATGTTTAATTTTGCACTCAACTATAGTTTTTGTATGAGAAACTGTGAAGGGAATTCTACACTGATATGAATGCATCTGATATACACATTTTAATTAATTTAATTGCTATGAAGATTATATGCACTCATGTGAAAATATAAAACTGCTTTATTATTATTGATTATAATCACAGGTGGCCATTAAGCACATAGTAACTCTTAAAATGCCTTTTGTTTGGGAACTTAATCACTATGGTAGAAACAATATAAAAAGCTCATTATACGCAACAATCTATAAATGAACGTGTTCTGAATGGGTAAAGTTAATTTCTTTATTCCCATTACTAAATTAGCATACTGAGGAGCAGATACTGCAGTCAAAAATGCATGACTCCAGTTAAATTACAGGATTCTTGAAACTGGGAAAGTGTACTACATACTGCCAAGGGTTTTCACTTGTGCACTGTTTCAGAGCTTTATCCTGCCTTGGTGGTAACTTTTTTTTTACTTACCGCTCATTAACAGTCATTCGTCAGTGGGGGTAGAGCAGTAAAGTGGTTATGTTGCTGGACTTGTCCTAATAACAGGAGTCCAGCTGGGGAATTTATGTTTAACATAGAACATAGAACACTACAGCACAGTACAGGCCCTTTGGTGCACAATGTTGTTTAGTTCAATAAATAGATAATGAATGGAAAAGTTGGTGGTTACCATGTAACTGCCAACATAAAGTTCCATCCTTAAGGTCACAGAGCACAGAAACAGGCCCTTTGGCCCTTCAAGTCTGTGCCAAGCATTAAGTACCCATTTACACTAATCCTACAGTAATCTCATTCCTTTATGCCCCCAAGCCCACCCTCCCCCCTATTTTTTGCCACTTACATACACACTAGCGGCAATTCACAATGATCAGTTATCCTTACCAGCCACACGTCTTTGGATGTGGGAGGAAACCAGAACACCTGGATTAGAGAGAATCATAACATTTTGAGGGGCGTAGATAGGGTCACAGTCTTTTTCCCAGGTATGGAAATATAAACTAGAAGGCATAGGCTTAAGGTGAGAGGGGAAAGATTTAAAGGAGACCTGAGGGACAAGTTTTTCACACAGAGGGTGGTGGGTACATAGGACAAGCTGCCAGAGGAGGTGGCAGAGGTGAGTACAATTACAATGTTTAAAATACACTTGGACATTTTCGTGGTTTGGAGGGATATGGGTCAAACGAAGGCAAATGGGATTAGCATAGATAGGCATGAATGAGTTGGTCTGAAGAGCCTGTTTCTGTGCTGTATAACTCTGAGTCTATGAATCTCTCCTTATAACTCAAGCCCTCCAGTCCAGACGACATTCCTGGAAATATTTTCTGCACCCTCTGTAACTTAATCGCATCCTTTCTATAGCCTGAATTGCCTCTGAAAGTGCTATCAAACTATTCGGATCTACTGAATACTTTGGATTAACCTGAACCATATCCATTCAATGCCATCTTCTCAAGGGCAGGTAGGGATGGGCAGTAAATTCTTTTTTGAGCAGAGGTGTCAATTAACCATGTGTTACCTATTAAGTGTCTGCCGTTTGGCAAACTGAATGTTACTGTGATGCAAAATACATAAAATGAATAAAACTGAATTCTTTCTTCTCATGAATAAAGTAACATAATAAATTAACATAAATCCCTAATTCTTTACAGTCAACTTCCATACCCCTGAATTAATAAAGCATATTGATATTTTTCTGCAAACTCCAATGCTGCTGAAGTAAAAATCACCAACAGTCGGTGTCATGAAGTATGTTTCTTATCATGTTGAATTTTGAGTTATTCAGACTAAATGAAAATGATCCACTTCCTACCAGACCACATCCTTTCCAAAACAGAATAAATGATTTAATAGGATTCTGCTAAAAGTAATGGTACCTACAATATTTACTTATAGTCATAGTTCATTGAGATTTGTAGCACATTTAATATACAGCTATTTGTCATGATTATAGGATCTGACTATATTCTCTGAAAGGAAATGGATATTAATGGACATGGTAATGTAGACAACCACTCTGATAAATTATTTACTTCAAGGTAAGTAAAAGTCCATGTGATTATATTAAAAACAGAACACAGAAAATAAAAGGCGTTATATATGCCACACAATTCAAGGTCAGTTTTTTTCTGTGGATATCTTCTGCTGTTCAGTTAGGTAGGAGTGTGAAATGAGGTGTTTGCTCAGGCCCAGTTGCACCCCAACATATTTTTGGTTGACAGTTTACAGAGTGAAAAAGCCCATTTTGATGAGTGCAGTACCTGTAGGCCCTTTTGTATTGCTGGCAAATAAGAGGGGTAGAGCTAACAACATGACAGATTTTATTGAAGTCAGTAAACTCTCAACTAATGCCAGTGCCTGGTACACCAATGTTTCAATAAATAATACCGTCATTCCTTAAAGGTACACTTACACTTATCACGACTATACTGCCTCCCCTTTAAAAAATAATCCACACAAACGATCAACTATTTACATTTATAAAATTAAATCATCAGTTGCATCTGATTCTGATTCTGGAGAGTGGGCCAGAACCAAAGCTGAAATACACAAGCTGTAAGTTAAAAGTTGGTGTAGCCATGGATGAGTCATTGCCAGTAGCCTTAGTGGCATCATTGTCTTTTGGGTATCTTGCAGGAAGTCTGTACCCCCTGGCCTTGCAAATAATGAGGACTCACTTTCTACACCTCTTTCATCTGAGTGACACCCTATAACCACAATCGGCCAGTGTCTGCAAACTGGAGAATTTTGTTGCTTCCCAAACCCTTCTGACAGATGGTTTATTTGAGCAGGGGAAGTGCACTGCAAAGTATGAGTGGCTTCTGAATTTCTTCGGTGTCCAATAATGTGATCTTCCTAAAAATATCATCCTCCAATCAAAGTGATACAATCTAACCTGTATCCATGATCACGAGTGCATCCAATAACCGGACCTTGTATCCACCCGCAATTCAACAGATACTTCTAGTCAAGACTTGGGGGTGGTACTTCAATGCTAAACCTCCTGAGCTACAGAAAGGGGTAGATTGATTGACTGATACTGTATTAATTGTGTGTTATATAATGTTTAGCTTGGAGCATTCAAGCAATAGTTTTCCTGCATTCTCTCTACAGTGGATGGCTCTGAGGTCTATAAACCAGAACACCTTTGTCACATGAACTTTGTGACAAAGTCACCACAAACTTTGTCACCACAAAATGCTGGAGGAACTCAACGGGTCAGGCAGTATCTATGGAGGGAAATGGACAGTTGACATTTTGGGTCAAGACCCTTCATCAGTTCCAATGAAAGGTTTCGACCCGAAACGTCAACTGTCTATAGATGCTGCCTGACCAGCTGAGCTCCTCTAGTGCTCTGTGTGTTGCTCCAGATATCCAGCATATGCAGTCTCTTGTGTCTCCACCTTTGTCACGTGATTTATAGGCAGCAAAACAAGTGTGATTGGGTGGCAACTTACAGATTTCTGGAGTTTGTATGATGGTTGGTAACTTTATAGAAATCGTTGGTGTCTGAGAAAGATTTTAGGACATTCTAAAAGATGCTGTGTAAATTCAAATGCTTTATATAAATAATAATTTGTTCAAGTTATTGATCTGTGGAACTTTTGTTACGTAATTTAGAAGAAAGTGGACTCTTGATGTGATGTCTTGCAGTTGATTGTCTCACTGCCTCATTTGTAACCATTTGTGAAACCTAAAACTCATTTGTCAATGTCTTTTAGAATTATTCAAGGTTCATGGAAATTATTTTACATGGGAAAATCTGCTTTATGGCTCCCTAGTGTAAAGTAGAATCACCTGCCTGCTTTACCCACGACTGCTCTGTAAAAGGGCTCTGGAGCTCATCAAATCGTCAGCTCAAAGATAATTGATTTCTCAGTTACAGCTAATTTACATACATTCAGAGAGGGCTGACAGGGCAAATAAGCAATTCAAAGTTTGGATGATTCAATATTTCTTTAGAAAAAGATGGGCAGCACAGTGGGGCACTTAGTAGAGCTGCTACCTCATAGCTCCAGAGACCCAGGTTCAATCCTGACCTCTGAGCCAGAAGGTATAGGTCATCTTAAGTGAATACTCTTCATCAGTATTCATAAAGGGAATGGACTTTGTAGCTGGAGTATTCAGCAAAGGGGAAGGTAAAATTCTGGTGCAAGTCTCCATAAATATAGAGGAGGTGCTTGATGCCTTAGCAGGCTTAAAGTTGGATAAATCCCCAGGGCTGGATGAGATTTATCCCAGGGTGCTGTGGAAGGTTAAAGAGGTTGCCGTGGCTCTGACTGAGATTTTCAAATCTTCCCTGGAGGATGGCGAGTGTGGTTCCCCTATTCAAGAAGGGCAGCAGGGAAAAGACTGTAATTACAGAACTGTGAGTCTAACATCAGTAGGAGGGAAGTTATTGGAAGAAATTCTGAGGGTCAGGATTAATAATCACTTGAAAAGGCAGGGACTAATCAGAGGTAACCAGTAGAGCTTTGTCAAGGGCAGATCCTGTCTGACCGATCTGATTGAATTTTCGAGGAAGTAACAATGTGTATTGATGGGAGCAGTGCAGTAGATGTGGCTTTCACAAAGTCCCACTTGGGGGACTGGTCCACAAGGTTAGGCCCCCTGGGATCCAGGGCAAGTTGATAAACTGGATCCAAAATTGACTTGGTGATCAGAGAAAGAGGGTGATGGCAGAGGGTTTTTTTTGTGGTTGGATGTCTATGACTCATGGTGTTCCACAGGGATTGATGCTGGGACCCTTGCTGTTTGTAATACACCTAAGTGACTTGGATGTGGATGTAGGAGGCATGATCAATAAGTTCACAGATGGCACAAAGCTGTTGATAGTGTGGAGGGTAGTCTTAGGTTACAGGGTGATATTGCTGTGTTAGTGAAATGGGCTGAGAAATGGCAGATGGAGTTTACAGATAAATGTGAGGTGACGCATTTTGGGAGTACTTATAAGATGAGGACATACAACATAAATGGTAATGTCTTGGAATGTATTGAAGAACAGAGGGACTTAGGTATACAAGTCCAAAGATCCATGAAGGTGGCAGTACAGGTCGATAATGTGGTTAAGAAGGTTTATGGGATGCTGGCCTTCATTGGTTGGGGCATTAAATACAAAAGCAAGGAGGTTATGCTCCAATTTTATGAAAGCTTGGTCAGTGCAGCAAACTGCACTGGAGTACTGCGTGCAGTTCTGGTGACTGCACGATAGGAAAGATGTGATAGCACCGGAGAGAGTACAAAGGAGACTTGCCCGGATATTGCCTGGGATGGAGCGTTTTAGTTATGAGGAGAGACTCGAGAGTCTAGTTCTGTTTTCCCTGGAGTGGGGGAGGTTAAGACAGGATATGATTGAAGTATGTGAATTTTTGAGGGGTATGGATGACTTCAGGGAATTTTTCCCCATATCAGAGATAAAACTAGAGGATGTAGATTTAGGTTAAGGGATAGGAGATTTAGAGGGGATCTGATGAGGATCTTTTTCACCCAGGGAGTGGTGAGCACCTGGAATATATTGCCTGAAAGAGTGGGGCAGGTAGAGTCAGTGAGAGCATTTAAGCTGTGTCTAGATGAGCACTTGAATTGCCTGGGCATAGAAAGCTCTGAACCAAGTCTTGTTAAGTTGTATTATTATATAAAATTAATACGGATGGATTAATGTGGATGGGTGCCCCCTGGTCGGTGTGGATGTGGTGAGCCGTATGGCCTGTTCCATGCTGTATGACTGCATGCTCCATGACTCTGATGCTGACTGTGTGGACTTTGCACATGCTCTCTGCGAATGCGTGCATTGCCTCCAATTGCTCCAGTTTTCTCTCACATCCCAACGACATGTAGGTTGGTTTCAACTGGCCACTGTAAATTGCCCCTAGTGTGTTGCTGAGTGATAGAATCCAGGAGAGTCGATCAGAATGTGGGGAGAACTAAAAATGGTATTACTGCAGAATTAGTGTAGGTGGGTGCATACCTGGTGGGCTGAATCTCCTGTTACTGTGCCGTATGACTGTAAAGATCACATTTAACTGCCAGGTAGGTTTGGATCAAAACCAGTTGTTGGCTTGAGGTTGTCCCATTTATCAAATTGAGATTGATAATGTTTGTAATGATGTTGAGAAGTATGTTCAAATTTAACTAATCAGTGATAACATTCCTCTTCTTTAAAATTGTTCAGCTAGCTTTCTGGAGATAACTGACATTTGGAATAAGTACTCAATCAACTGAATGAGATCCCAATCAGAGAGTAGAAATCTTTCAGTTGGCAGGAACCAGACAGACTAACCAATTAGTCCTAAATTAAACTAGGGAAAATTAAGAGTGGGACTGCCTCTTCTATCTTGTAACTGCACTGTCCTCCTTTACACGAAACAAGTTAAGGTTAACAGGGCAGGCACGGTAGTGTAGCGGTTAGTGTAACACTTTACAGCACCAGCGACTCGGGTTCAATTCCGGTTGCTGTCTGTAAGGAGTTTGTACGTTCTCCCTGTGTCTGCGTGGGTTTCCTCTGGGTGCCCTGGTCTCCTCCCACATTCCAAAAACGTGCGGGTTAGGAAGATGTGGACTGCTATGTTGGTGCCAGAAGCGTAGCGACACTTGCGGGCTGCCCCCTGAACATCTTATGCAAAAGATGCATTTCACTGTGTGTTTTGATGTATAATTGACTAATAAAGATGTCTTGTCTTATCTTGTTGAAGCATATAAAATTTTCAGCTTTAGTTTGTCGCAACTGCAGAGCATTTTGGAATATTTTGCTGTGTTAGAGATAAGCAGCTATTACACCTCAGTATTTGCTGCTGATCCCTGGGGTTCTTGCATTAGTTTAAATTGCCTCACTAACAAATTCTTCCAACCATTAGATGTTAAGCATGACAAAACTGACAGAAGAAGCCGTTGACAGTAAGAGCAATTTTTACTGACAAATCTGAAAGGTCGCCTTTTTGAATATTTCTCGTATTCCCCATTGAACAAGTTAATATTCCTATCCAGGTTTTCATTCCAAAATGATTTTCAACACTGAGTATCATTTCAGAAGTGCTAAAAGTTCTCACATGCAACATAAATGTTCCCTTCAACCATTCAGTTCTTAAACCAACTGGCAAAACCCTAATCACAACAGTTTAGCAATATTATGACCACTTTGATCACTTTGCACTAAAATAGACTTTGTATTTTTTTGTTCTAATTGTGTTCTTTCATGTAAAAATTGTGTATAATTTATGTATAATTCATGTTTTTCTTGCGAATGCTACTTATCTGATGCTACAGTGACATGCAAAAGTTCGGGCACCCCGGTCAAAATTTCTGTTACTGTGAATAGCTAAGCAAGTAAAAGATGACCTGATTTCCAAAAGGCATAAAGTTAAAGATGACATATTTCTGTAATATTTTAAGCAAGATTACTTTTTTATTTCCATCATTTACAGTTTCAAAATAATAAAAAAGTAAAAGGGCCTGAAGCAAAAGTTTGGGCACCCTGCATGGTCAGTACTTAGTAACACCCCCTTTGGCAAGTATCACAGCTTGTAAATGCTTTCTACAGCCAACTAAGAGTCTTTCAATTCTTGTTTGGGGGATTTCCACCCATTCTTCCTTGCAAAAGTCTTCTAGTTCTGTGAGATTCTTGGGCCGTCTTGCGTGCACTGCTCTTTTGAGGTCTATCCACAGATTTTCAATGATGTTTAGGTCGGGGGACTGTGAGGGCCATGGCAAAAACTTCAGCTTGTGCCTCTTGAGGTAGTCCATTGTGGATTTTGAGAGGCGTTTAGGATCATTTTCCTGTTGTAGAAGCCATCCTCTTTTCAGCTTCAGCTTTTTTACAGACGGTGTGATGTTTGCTTCCAGAATTTGCTGGTATTTAATTGAATTCATTCTTCCCTCTACCAGTGAAATGTTCCCTGTGCCACTGGCTGCAACACAAGCCCAAAGCATGATCGATCCACCCCCACATTGCAGCCAAAAAGTTCTATTTTAACTTCATCAGTCCATAGGACTTGTTTTCCAAAATGCATCAGGCTTGTTTAGATGTTCCTTTGCAAACTTCTGATGCTGAATGTTGTGGTGAGGACACAGGAAAGGTTTTCTTCTGATGACTCTTCCATGAAGGTCATATTTGTGCAGGTGTTGCTGCATAGAAGAACAGTGCACCTCCACTCCAGAGTCTGCAAAATCTTCCTGAAGTTCTTTTTCAGTCAAATGGGGTTTTTGATTTGCTTTTTTAGCAATCCTATGAGCAGTTCTCCCGGAAAGTTTTCTTGGTGTTCCAGACCTCAACTTGACCTCCACCATTCCTGTTAACTGCCATTTCTTAATTACATTACGAACTGAGGAAACGGCTACCTGAAAACGCTTTGCTATCTTCTTATAGCCTTCTCCTGCTTTGTGGGCATCATTTATTTTAACTTTCAGAATGCTAGGCAGCTGCTTAGAGGAGCCCATGGCTGCTGATTGTTGGGACAAGGTTTGAGGCGTCAGGGCATTTATAAAGCTTTGAAGTTTGCATCACCTGGCCTTTCCTAACGATGACTGTGAACAAGCCATAGCCCTAACAAGCTAATGAAGGTCTGAGACCTTGGTAAAAGTTATCTGAGAGCTCAAATCTCTTGGGGTGCCCAAACTTTTGCATAGTGCTCCTTTCCTTCTTTCACTCTAAAATTGTACAAAACAAAAATAATACACTAATCTTGCTTAAAATGTTGAAAAGAACGTTTCATCTTTAACTTTATGACTCTTGAAGATCAGTTCATCTTCTATTCACTTAACTATTCACAGTAACAGAAATTTTGACCGGGGTGCCCAAACTTTTGCATGCCGCTGTATGTGCCCGTGATGCTGCTGCAAGTAAGTTTTTCATTGCACCTGTGCATACATGTACTTGTGCATATGAAAATAAACTCAACTTTGACGTTCAATGGATTCCAACTGTATTAAGAATGGAATGAGTGGTTAAGGTGAAATGCTATATTGTGTTACTAAATAACAATTCTACACTCTTGGTATCACATCAGAAAAAAAACACCTCACGAGTAGAAAAAATAACCATGTCATTTTGTTTTGATCCTTCATAGAAGGCAAAGTAACCTAGAACAGAAGCCTTTTTAGGTTGATAAAGAAGATGGGAGCTGTGTTGAGGCAAACTCTATGGAGTATAGTTCCACCAATATCCTCCAGCAGGTATTGGTCTTTCATTAAGTTGAGCAGCAGCACTTTTCCTTGATATGGCCCATCAAGAGTTAGGATTAGGGTCATGATCAGGGAAAATGTCAGGTTGCTTCCAGATCTTAGAAAAGCAACACTGGTGAATTAGTTGAAATTTTCCCAAATTATTCAGATAGCTAACTATCTTGCACTGATTCCATGATAGAACTTTCTGCGATGAAAATTCAGGTGTGGAAACTTGTTAAGATTGATAAATCTACTCTTCTGTCAGCAGAAATTCATTAAAACTCTTCTTGTGCTCACCTGTCTTCATCTCCTCTGTGTCACCCCATTCACTGCTATTAATTTGATCCAAGGTGATAAATGAATTGTGTGCTTACCCCCTTCTTGCCCCTCATCTCTCAGCTCTGTAAATGATTTCTAGTCTTGGGTTCTTAATTAGTTCTGGACTTTAGTCATTCTACGGACTTGTGTAGAATAAGACAGTTTCATCATTAGACACTGGACAGAATCCTGTCCCCATTTGCTGCAGGTAATAGCATCAATGCACACCATTGTACACAATCATTCTATTCACTGCTGCAACATTGAGAAGGACAAATTCTGTGGTTCTTGCTGACTTCTTTTGGAGACTGGTATCCTGTTTAGAAGTCATATTCAAAGCCATGATTCATTGCAAACGGCTGGTGTTCAGGTGGATAGAATTAAAGGGCATGCATAATTTCCAAATTCATTGCAGTTTCTAATGTTAAAAATTCTTGACTTATTAAAGGGCCGAGACAGATCATGCAATTGGTGTCTATTTTCAGAGTATGCAAGTGATGATATCATATTGGTTTACAATTTTATATTATCACTGCCATATAAAATTCTGTAACACCACATAGTAAACTTTACTTTAAAAAAATGTTCTGTACACCATCCTTTTAATTGTTGTCACCAAATAAAAAATGTTAACATAACTAGAACATAGAACATTACAGCACAGTACAGGCCCTTTGGCTCATGATGTTGTGCCAACATTTTATCCTGCTCTAATATCTATCTAACCCTTCCCAGCCACATCGCCCTCTACTTCTCTATCATTAATGTGGCTATCTTAGAGTCTCTTAAATGTCCCTAATGTATCTGCAGTGTATTCCATGCACCCATCACTCTCTGTAAAAAGCTTACGTCTGACATCCCCCTTATACCTTCCTCCAATCACCTTAAAATTATGCCCCCTCGTGTTAGCCATTTTTGCACTGGGAAAGAGTCTCTGACCGTCCACTTGATCTATGTACCTCGATCAATTCACCTCTCATCCTCCTCCTCTCCAAAGAGAAAATCCCTAGCTCACTCAACCTATCCTCATAAGACATGCTCACCAATCCAGGCAGCATCCTGGTAAATCTCCTCTGCAGCCTCTCTAAAGCTTCCACATCCTTCCTATAATGAGGTGACCAGAACGGAACACAATACTCCAAGTGTGGCCTAACCATAGTTTGGTCTGTATCATTCCTTCCCTATCAAGTAGGCTAGACTGATGGAGGAAAGTCTCTCTCCGTTCAGTTCTTTGGTATAGTAATTGATGTTTCCAATCAAAACATTTAAGTATAGTAATTTGGATGATTTCTCTTTGAAGCAGTAGACCATTAATTGGAATGTAAATTAGATGAGATGCTCTGGGCAATCCCAACTTTTGATCATGTTGCAGGTTTGATATATGTTGGAGTTTGAGAGGAAACAAGCAGAGTTTTGGTGTGAATGTTTGCTTTTACTTCTCCAGAGTGAGGAGTAGTGTGGAGCTGGGGATGGGGGTGGGAGGTGGTGGGTAATGGTTGCAGGTAGGTGGGGAAGGTTGCTGTTGGGGAGGCCATTGAACCTCCAGAGAAAGCGGGTCGAGGTCTTTGGTCCTGACATAATCTGTTTTTACAAATAAAATTATGTTAAGTATTTCGTTTAAGATTTATAAATAGTCCCAGACATCACTATAATTAATGTCTTTAGAACTGGTTCTTAATCAATTGACGCAGCAATTTATAAGAATGATTGTTTTCTAAAGGGTTTGACTCTGCAGCCAAAGACCATTGGACCAAGGTTTTAGAACCTTCTTTAGTTGGGACGTTGTGCAGTCCTTCAGCTGATTGCATCGAGCCTCTGTGTGATCCGGTTGCAGAGACTCAAGGTGCTCCATGCCATTTTGCTTGTTGCTTTCTCATTTTGAGTGGGCACAGGCCAGGGATTCCCATGAGTCAGAGAGAATATTATATGTCTTTGAAGGAGACTTTGAGAATGCCTTTTAAAGCACTTCCCCTGTCTGGCTGGAAATCTTCTGCCATAGCGTACCTCAGAATGGAACGCTTATTTTGGGAGTCTGCTACTAGCCATGCAGACAGATAGCCTGCCCATTACAACTGGTTGAGCATGATCAGAGGCCTGATGCCTGAAGTTTTACCCAGGGAGAGATTGCTGATTATGGTTCACCTATCCTGCCAATGGATTTGGAGGATCTGGTGTCAAAACGTTAATTCCCCAGCTGTTGAAAATTATGGTAGAATGAGCCATCTTGTTATTTTCAATTTGCGTTCAGCTCCACTGATTCTGGACGTTTAACTTTCTGGTTCTTCTTCTCTAGCCTTTCTTTAAAGCTCCCTACATTTCAATCCTCCTCTTCCCACTTCTTCCTTTTCATTTGCAATGAAAATGTGCCGTTTCTTCAAAAGTACCCTTAGTGTAATTAAAAACATTTTCTAACCTTTAAACAATTCTTTTTCCACCATTTTTTCTAAACCTTTTCTTGAACATAATCTGTACTTTAATTGTTCTTTGTCACATTCCCTCACCACATTTCTCACATATTCATTCTTTTACTCTCTGCATCTTAACTGTCATTATCCACATTCTGTGCCCCCCAGTTTTCTCAATATTTAGAGGGGAGAGTCTTTGAAATAATTCCAGTGAAGGGCCACAGGCCATTGTATAATGGAAGTGGTCATGAGTGAGTAGAGAAATGAGGCAACCGTGATTCCAGCAGTGCAGAAATCATTGTTGCTTGAGAGCAAAATCAATATTGTCCATTGGAGCCTGGGAGAGGAATTGGTATGACAGTTGACCTTTATCAAAAGTGCATTCAAGAGCTTTTCATTGTGTATTATGAGAAGAATGGTATCTTACACTCGATATCTGCAGTTCCTAATTATATGTGCAAATTGTTTGCCTGTGTATAGAAAGAATGGCTAGTCTTCAATAGAAAATATGACTGTCAGTATGAAAGAATTTTAAATTCCCCTGCAAGATTGGAGAGCTGATTTACGATTACCTCATCTGACCTGCTGAGGCCTATGTTCTAAGAAAAATCAGTGTGCGAGGCATTTGATTTATTCTGTTTTTGATTGCGATTGATGACTCAAAATAGGACAAATGTTGAGTGGCAGATGGAAGCATTTATGATTTACACATTAAAACAGCATTGTTTATTAGTCTACGTTTCTCTCATTGATATTGGGCTCTCACTATTTGATGTGTAGAGTAGATGAAATAAATCAAAGCAGTATGAAATGAGAACAGATATTTCTTAAAAAGCCGTCACAGGCAAAACCTAGTATTATAGTTCTGCCTTCAGATGAGACTTTGATTTGCAGGATTTTGCAGAAATGTTAAACTTGCTTTTCAACTGCCTGTAAGTGGTAATTTGGAGAAGTTTTGCAGCTGAAGAGAAGTAGTCATTGCATAGGTTGTTTGCAGGTTATAATTTGCCGATGAATGAAGTGAATTGACCAGCAATAGTTGATGGAGTTCAAATTAAGTATGGCCCCATTAAAACCTGATCTGCTAGACTATTGGAAATCCTCAACAAACCTAACTTGGTGTTTGCATCCATAATAGTATTGGTTTATTATTGTCACATGTACCGAGATGCAGTGAAAAATTTAGTTTTGCGAACCATCCATACAGGTAATTTCAAAACATAAGTATATTGAGATAGCACAAGGGAAAAGCAATAACGGAATGCAGAATAAAGCGTTACAGTTACAGAGAAAGTGCAGTGCAGGTAGACGATAAGGTGCAAGAGCCATGACAAGGTAGATTGTGAGGACAAGAGTTCATTTTTAACATGCAAGAGGTCCGTTCAATTTCTTATATTCTTCTTATTCTTCTTATCATTCTTAATTCAGAGCAGCAACTTAGATGTTCTTTTGGTGTAGTTTGATTCCTAATTCTGCCCTGGTCAAAGCACACTTTGAATACTGAATTTGGTTATTTTGGATGCAGTAACACAGTTCCAGAGGTAAAATGTTTAGAACTAGAACGGTAGTTCTGAGAAGCCATGCTTAACTTGTTTTGAACATAGCGTTGGTGATAGGGTATGGTGACCAGTTTAATCTCCAGGAGAGAAAGGTATTGGTGAAGGTGAAAATGAATTTATGGGAATAACAAACAAAACTGAAAACTTTTTATCTGTCAGGAAAGATTGAATAAGATGGGATTATTTTCCCATGAAGAAAAACTGCTGGGTAATCTAATAACAGTTTTTAAAATGAAGAAATTTGATCTGGTCAGCTAAAAGGCAATTCAGAAGCTAAGAGCCGTCAATATGACAGTTGCTAAGAAATCCAATGAGGAATTCAGGCCTAACTCCTCTAACCAAAAAGTGGGATGAATGTGGAACACATCGCAAGAGCAGTTGTGAGAAGTAGCATGGATGCATTTATGGGGACGTAGGATTAACACGAGAATTAAAGGTTATGGAAGGTTTATGCTGTTGGAGTAGAAGGAGGCTCGTGTGAGGCAGAATCACAGAAAGGCTGAATGGCCTGTTTTGGTGAACTCAAGGTAACTCCATTACAAATTAAAATGATGGGCGTATTGATTAAGCTTGAGGGAAGAATAGAAATAAAACTAATTGGCAAATATAGTCACCCAAGTAAGAAGAACGATTTTCACTTCCTTAAAGTAAATTATTGAAAGGAAAGTTACTTGAAAGCGATGGTTGGTGAGATCATCCTGCCAGCGTCTTATGGCTTCAGGATATTCCAAAGTACATGATGACAGTCTTTTTCTAATGAACAGTCACATCAGCTAGTATTTTGTAGACAAAACCAGCAGCTAGTTTCACACGAGCTCTATCCTTGAGTATTGCCATGGGATCCCTTGCATCTTTTGTTGAGCGAGCAGGTCAGGACTAGGTCTAACCCCTCATTTAAACCATACAATGCTCCCTCTCTCTTCCCATGGAGTAGCTGAGGTTCTCGAATAGAACACTACAATACAGGATTAATAACAAGTCATTTATGTGAGAGAACTGTGAGACTGAGACTACAATTTGTGGAGTTAATGATTGAAGAGGAGACGACATCAACATTTCGGTTTAGAATGGAGAGATAGGGGAAAAACATGGAAGAACAAAACATATGGTTAGACTTATTTGTTTATCTGGCAAAACCTGAACCAAATGGTTTGTTTCAGTGCTATATCACGTATCGATTCAGATTATGTGCTCATTGGTCTGTGGAATTTGAAACACAACTCCTTTGATTCAGGGGTTATGGAGTGAAAAGAGAAATGGGTTGAAGTGATACAGGGCTAATAGTAAATATGTTGAACATGCCTATAAAATTCCAGTGTCTTATATTTTAATGAAGTTATTAACTGGAAACCAAGTGCTTGGTGCATTTAACAAAAAGGTAATGAAGAAATATTATTTGAATGTCTTCTCATTATCATCAACAATGTGAATTCAATGCTTAGAAAATATTTCAGGTTTGTTACTGGATGGATAAGCAATTATTAGCTGAATACCTTTTCTTTGCTCTTGTATTTTCCTTTGTCTTTTTGGCTCCAGTGATGCTTCTAGCACTATAAAACTCGGTCCCTTTTTGCTTTGAAGTCAACAGGTTAAATGTTTATTAATCAGATGTTGTTTTTAAAATTAAATGGGTGGATCAGCTTCAGGGAAAGAACTGGGCAAAGTTCACTAGCTGGCATGGATAATTGGCTATGATTTATGACCCACTGGAATAGTCTTCACACGCCACTGACCGTTGAATGACAGATCAAACGCATTCAGTACTAAGCAGAGAATTCTACATGGAATCAAGAGTATATTTTTTATGAAACTTGTTGGAGTTGTTCATCCTTCAAACCATTCAAAATGCTCCTTCCAGCTAATTTAAGCACAGAGCTACCATTTTCAAGCCTCCAGCCAAGATTTTCTGCAGATGCACAGAGGAAAATGGTACATTATCATTTATGCTCATCTGCTGAGAAGTGGTCTCAGTATTCCCATCCTTTAATCTTAGAGTTTCTGTCACCTGCATAATCAATGTACAAACCTTGAGCTCCCAACTTTAAGACTGTTTGTCATTTGGTTTATCCAGACTGTGGAGGGGAGGGGGAGGTGTGAAATGTAGACTGTGGCTGCAAGATTTCAAAGACCAAAGTAGGGGGAGCAATGAGGGTTGGGTGGAGAGGGGCAGAGGGCTTTTGAGGGAAGGGTTTTTTTGGTGGAGGTATCGCCCAAGTCATAATTTTCTTGCCACTCGTGAAACCCTGCCAGAGAAATACAGGTATGGGTGCGACCAGATCTGATGATGAGGCTGTGAACTTTAGAAAGAAGGGACCATGTAGGCATATTACTGTGATGGCATCTGCAGGAAGGCTTCAAGGCAACAGTGACAACTAGGCAAGGGACCAGTGCTGACTCTATCCACATCTGACAACTCCATGCTGGGCCACATTTAATGTTATCACCATGTCTGGCCAGGAACAGGAGTAGCCCATTTAGCCCCTGCTTCCTGTCCACAATTCAACTGGATTAAAGCTGAGAGGAAGAGGAGCCAGTCACTCAACTAAAGTTGCCTATATCTTAAAACTACTCTGTGGCAAAATGCCTCCCATCACTGTCACCATTTCATCTGAGCCTTTAACAAGCTCATCCTTCAGCTGAAATTGTCCCTTCATTCATTTATTTTGATATACTTTCTATCCACTAAAACCCAGAGTGGTTTTCCCCCAGATCAGTAATCACATAAAGCCACTCTCCGGAAGTGGTAAAATGGGAGGAATGCACTCACGTATTTGTCTATCTCTCATGAGCGGCAGGAAAGACTTGCATGCCCACTAGCTCCCTCAGATCAGATCAGATAAGATATCTTTATTAGTCACATATACCTCAAAACACACCGAAATGCATCTTTTGCATAGAATGTTCTGGGGGCAGCCCGCAAGTGTTGACATGCTTCCGGCGCCAACATAGCATGGCCACAACTTCAACAACATTAAAAAGACAGTTGGGCAGGTACGTGGATTGGAAAGGTTCGGAGGGATATGGGCCAAATGCAGGCAAATGAGACTAGCTTGGATGGGCATGTTGGTCGGTATGGACAAGTTGGGCCGAAGGGCCTGTTTCTGTGCTGTATGACTCTATGACTGTGCTTGTGATAGAATGGGGGCAACACAGGCTTACCTTTGTTCAGTGCCTTGAAGGATGAGCTTGTAAAAGCCCTAGACATAATGGGGAGTGTGAAGGGAGGCACTTTACTAGGGAGTGCTTCTAAGTTGCAGGCTACTTTAGTTGAGTGCAGTCTTTTTGTGTTGCAGGCTACTTAAATTGAATTCAATCTTGGCGACTGGCTCCCTTTTTTCGCAGTATGTTGTGACAAGAGGACCTCAGCTCCCAAAGATTCATAACTGCCACTGAAGTGATACCTAAAGAGGAGTGTCATAGTGTCATCTAGCATGGAAGCAGGCCCTTCAACCCACCAAATCCACTCTGTTCATCAAGTACCCATTTACATTAATCCTACACAAATCCCATTTTATTCCCCCATCTACTCCTCCCAGATTATACCATCCACTCACACACTAGATACAATTTACAATGGGCATTTAACATATAAACCTACATGTCTTTGGCAAAACACACAAAATGCTGGAGGAACTGAATAGGTCAGGCAGCATTCATGGAGAGAAATAAACAGTCGATGGTTCGGGCTAAGACCCTTCACCATTTCTGTTGCTCCAGATTCCAGCATCTGCAGAATCTCTTGTGTCTACATGCCTTTGGGATGTGGGAGGTAACTGGAGTGCCCAGAGGAAACCCACACAGTGACAATGAGAATGTGCAAGCTCCCGAGGTCAGAATTTATCCTTGGTAATTAAAAACATAACTATTCCAGGTAGTTCAAATACAGCATGCTCCCAGGGTGAAAACCTGGTAGATTACAACTAACCCAAATAAAGCAAATATTTGTAGTGCCTTCAAATAGAAAGTATTGCATGATTATCCCAGACTGCCCAGAATATTTTCAACATACCCATAATGTATATCTATTAGCTGTTAAGGAAAGTATACCTTATGTTGGTGTGTTGCTATTACCTAAAGAGACTGTATCATTGATTGTATATTGTAATACTGTTGTTCATTTGAAGATGTTTTACCTGAAGTTCCTTATCTAAGTGAATGAGTTGAAGTAATACTAAACCAGTTGAGAGGAACCTACAATACTTTACTGGAAAAAGGGGTTTCCAAGGGACAATGCCACTCCATAAGCACAGTACTCTTGTGCAACAAGAACAGAAATTCTGAAAGAACTTAGCCAGTCAAGCAGAATCCATGGAACAAGAAACCAGTTTCAGGTTGTTCAGGTCCCAGAATTTCTGTTTTTGTTTTCAATTCCAGCATTTACAATTTTGTTTGTTTCCCATTACTATAATCCAGTGAATGTTCAACATATATAACTGTGAGAACTGAGCATGTCTTGCATTGCCCTTATTTGGCTCTGTTTACCACATGTCTCTACCGACACCAGCTAATCATGTCAGAAATATGACAGAGCATTTAATGCGAAAGAGATCAATCCAGAATCATACTTTAATATGCACCTTGTACAGGTCAAAGAGGACACAGATTCACTGCACTGAAGGTTAAATTTAGGAGTAATGTCAAGAAGCTCCTCTTCATTTAGAATGGGTTTTTGGAGAAACTGGAGCAACACACAAAATGCTGGGGGAACTCAGTGGGTCAGTCAGCATCTATGGAGGGAAATGGACAGTCAACTTTTTGAGTTGAGACCCTTCTTCAGGACTGGAAAGAAAGAGGGGAGAGAGCCAGTATAAAAAGATGGGGCAAGAGCTGGTGGGTAGATCCAGGTGAGGGGGGGGGGGGTGATAGGCAGGTGAGGGAGGGGGAGAGTAGAAATGATGTAAGAAGCTAGGAGGTGATAGGTGGAAGTGACAAAGGGCTGAAGAAGATGGAATCCAATAGGAGAGGACAGTGGAACATGGAATAAAGGGAAGGTGAGGAGGAAAACTGGAGGGAGGAATGTGTGGGTGATGGACAGATCAAGAGGGTGGGGGAAGGGGAAGGGAAAGGGAAGGGGTGATGGCGGTGGTGCGATAAAGGAAAAAAAAGGGGGACAGAGGGGAGTAGTTACCGAAAGTTAGAGAAATCGATATTTCGTGCCATCAGATTGGAGACTACCAAGGCAGAATATGAGGTACTGTTCCTCTAATCTGCATCTAGCCTCAATTTGGCAGTAGAGGAGGCCGTGGACAGACACGTCGGTGTGGGAATGGGAAGTGGAATGAAAATGGTTAGCCAGCAGGAGATCTGGCTGTTACAGCGGACCGAGCGAAGGTGTCTGGAGTCTGGAGAAATTGACTGGGAGGGCACAAAATCCTTGCAATTGTTTAAGAGGCAATTAAGTGAAGCAATGGTGCTGTAATGGTTAGATAAATAAAGTCAAACCAAATGGGCTTCCTAATCTTAAGGGGATCTCTGAGTCAACAGCCCGTTGCCTCTGTCTGCACAACTCCTGTTTAATATTTCCCATTCTTGGTGAACTTGTATCTAATGCTCAAATGATACATTACTGGAAGGGTTGAAAATTATTTGAGCAATTAAGTAGGCCTCAGAGATAAGGTGAATAATAACTATTATACTTAACATGGAATTATGGCAGTGTACTTAACAAAGGGTGGGGATATTTGAATGAAAAAATTGCAGCACTATTTGACATTGGTGTGCTGCATTGGGATCTAAGAAAAGAATCAAATATAATTTGTTGTTAAATGGATGCTGTAAGATGCTGTTGTAGGAAATATTTAACCACCGCAAAGTTCATACAGAGGAGACTTTTGCAGTGCTGTTTGGAATTAAATATTAAAGAATGCAATTATGATTTTATTTTGCTAATACTAAACAGGAAATCTCTCCCTTTGACCCTTGACCTGTTGATTAACTTCTTTAAAAAGAATTCAGAGATATAACTGGTTGGATGCCAGAACACAATCATGTTTTATATTTTGAGAATAGACAGAAAAGATCAAATGCTTTATAGGTTGTGATGGTTTGTGTCCCATTAATGAAACTGCAAAGCTCTGGGGATTCAGGGAAAGCCCTGGGAATATAATCAGAAACCAGCTGAAGGACAGGAAACAATGAGCATTCAGTGAAAGATTATATTGGTGGGAGGGTAATATTTGCGGTATACATCAGGGTTCAGTGGTAGAACATTTGCCACTCCTAATTTGCACAACTGGCACAGATGTGTATGCCAATGCAAAATAATCAATATCAGAAGCAATCCATCTTTCCATCAACCTCCTGTGTGAGCTTCTACAAATGGAACAATATTTATTTTATCAAGAAAAGACAGTGATGTCTCCTTCATTTAACCTCCTCATCTTATTTTTGAGAACCTTTCTTCTAAGGCAGTCCCCTTGCTCCCATTCCAGTTCCATGGGTTCTGAAATGACTGGTGAGGTCAGTGTGGGATCCATGGATTCTGCCAGAGTTGGGGCAGGAGGTGTTTGACGGGGTGTGTGGGTGGGTCCTTTAGGATTTGCTGTGCTCCTGCGGATTTTTTATGCCAGGCTTCTGTGCCGTCCCGATGAATGGACTTGAGATTCTCAATGCCACTCCAAATTATTCTGTGTCGTTTTGAGCAGTCAAGTGTCTCTCTGAGTCATTGGAGATGTTGCACTTTTCCAAAGAAACCTTGAAAACATCCTGGTAATCTCTTGCCATGACAGAACTTGGAATAGAATGTTGGCTTTTTGGTTATGGGCCTGTGGATGACATGGTCGTCCCATTGGAGCCAACTGAGAACAATTAGCACTAATTAGAGACACAAGAGACTGCAGATGCTGGAATCAGAGCAAAACACAAACTGCTGGAGGAACTCAGTGGGTCAAGCAGCATCTCTGGAGGCAAAGGGATGGTGGATGTTTTGGGTCGAGGCCCTCCATCCAGTCCTGATGCAGGGTCTCAACCCAAAACATTGACCATCCCTTTGCCTCCACAGATGCTGCTTGGACGCCTGTTGAGTTCCTCCAGCTGTTTGTTTTTTGAGTTAGGGCTAATTGCTGGGGATGTTGGCCTGGGGGAGGAGGCTGATTTTGGTTCTCTCTGTCCTGTCAGTAACAAGGTAAGACTGTGAGAAATTTACCAAGGCAACGCTGGCAGTATCCCTTCATTCCTTTGAGAAGCCTAGTGTCAGGGATCTCTGCTATTTAGTGGACCATGAGCTTTTTTTTTGCCGAATTTGAGGTTTTCAATTTCACTCTTTTCCTCAAAAGATGGTGCGGGCACATTAGATTATTATGATTATGCTGAAGTTGGCGTGACCTTGATTCTGGAGTTGAGGTGTTGTTGGTTGAACAGTTTCCCTTTCTGTCCCCGAGATTAGCTCAATTCTAGCAAGAGGTGAGGCGCAGCACCGCAGCAAGAAGAAATGAGAAAAATGTTGGGGTGATAACATTTGATAACTTGACACTGAAGTGAAGTTCTACACACTGAGCGAACAATAAAAGCACACAGTCAGGGGGCTGAACTGGAGACTGAATTAATTTCAACTTCCTGTGTGAGCTTTTTAAACCCACTAACGTCCCACCCTCTCAGGGCAGAAGTGACGCCCGCGGTGCGTCACCGAACTCTTCCCGTGCGCGGGCTTTCTCCCCTTGCTGTTGGAGAAGACGGCCCGGTGCCATTTTGCAGCCAGTCTTCCTACCGACGCGCGCTCCGATTTCGGAGCCGGTTCGCTTGTCTTGAAGGTGGGTCGCCACAACACCATTCTTGACACCAGTCCACCCTAAGATTGGATCTGTGGTGGATCATTTGTTTAAGATCAATGGCTCACATGTCATCGTGTAGTAAGGACATTGACATTGTGTCGTGGACGGTTCCAATGCGATTTTGATATGAAGTGTTGTGTGTTGCGGTGGCGGGCGTAGTGTTGCACGGGTATTAGTTTTGCCTAGTTGTTTCTTTCTGTATTAGATGTTCTGTATTTGATGTTGGTTGCTTTTGTAGTGTTTTTAGCGAATAAACGTTTTGTATATTAAAAAAAAGGATATTAACATCTCCAAATCAAAGAAGTATTTAATCTTGTTTTTCGTACGCTTCTTGAGCACTTCAACCAATGTACCTTTAAGTGTGTTTTACCCAGGTGCTTTATACTTTTGAGGCAAGCAAAAGGAATAACTAGGATCCTGATGCAAACACGGCTTTATTCACACGCATGCGCACGCGCACACACACACACACACACACACACACACACACACACACACACACACACACACACACACACACACACACACCATCCCAAACACTAACTGTCTAACTGTTATGCTTGGGGCTGGTCACAGGTGTTTTCACTGGGCTCCCTAAGTCCAGGGTTCCTGCTCTTCGTGAAGGTTGGTCTCCTCCCTCAGGTGGTGCTGGCTCCATCTTCGCTTCCTTGGATGGAGCCCTCAGAGCAGACCTTCGCTGGTTGTGGTCCTCACTGGCTTTGCTGACTGCTGTCGAGGTTCTTCACTGCTGACCATCAGGGCAGAGTCATCACTGCTCTATCTTGATGATGGGGGTTAATAATACTCCTGCTGTGACCTTCTAGAAACTTCTCTCACCTTGGCCAATTTGATGGCAAGATGGGAGGGCCACTACTAGTCACTTAAAAGGATAGTGAGTTTGGGGGAAGCTTTGAAATCAACCCTCCAAATGAGATAGGGGAAGGAAACTAGACTTCATTCAGTTTGCCTCTCTATTGCTTCTTCTTCTCTGGACCGATAGTTACAATATGTTAAATATTCAGTCACTAATAAATGGACCTGCATTATGGTCAATAACAGCTATTCTTGCTATAGAATCACTACCCCTGAACTCAGATAATGTCTGGCCCAGCTAGCTTTGTGGATTTGGATCTCACACCAGTCCAAGTTCAGCTTGGCTAATTTTCCTCTGATTTCTAGCTCCCTGTTCTGAGGAGCTACTTGGCCACATTCTCCTTCTGCTTATAAAGTCGATAGACAAATTATGAGCTTCCTTCTCATCACCTCTGAAGGTGAGGGCACCGACATATTCTGCAAAAATGATGTCGCTGACAGAGAAACAATGCTCCTCTGAGCTGAATAAAACAAATGATTAACGGTTATGCCATGATTTAATGGTCAACATTAGTTTGTTACAGCAGTCAAGCTAATTTCAGTAAAAGCTATTTTATAAATTGCTGGCCGTTGCAAATAAATTGTAGATGAAAATTATTATAAATAGCTTTCAGTTAGCATTTCCTAGTAAGGCTCATGACAGTACTGCAAATAGTATGGTATTTAACTCATATTAACAACCAAATATACAAGTTCCTCCCCAAGACATGCACCATCATGACTTAGAAATATATCAGCATAGCTGGGTCTTACTGTGGGAACTCTTTTCTCGTCAGCACAACAGAAAGGCTGCAGAGGCATGACCGTAATCAGACAACTCATGATACTACTTACAGTTGACTACCATGATAGCATTGGTAAGGACTTGAACACTAGCTAATCACCAGTGACTGACAAATGTCAGTTCTTCATCTCCAACTAAGTGACAAATTCCCCACTGTATTGCACGTTCACAAGTCGGATGGTTTTCTATTATTGAGATGCATCTCTCGTGTTCAAAATATCACTTATGTGGCAGAGTTGACAGGAGTGGGATATTTAGGAATATGCTATAAGGGCTAGGGTTCCTGCTTTGGGCATAAATTGCAACCGGGGCACAGAGAGCACTCAGAACTGGAGTTCCCTTCACATTTTCACTCAGGCAAAAGTGGGATATGAAATCCTGCACGAGCTGTGCGCCATCAGCCACCACTTCACCGCACTATATCTTGAAGAATTGCTTAAGTGAGGTAACCTGGTGATGTCTTATCAATACAGCTGAAAATGAACTAATCATAATAAACAGTTGTAATGAAAATCTTGTTCATTGCTTAAATAACATGATTTTCAATAATCGAAAAATGTCCTGTAACTACTACACAGAAAAATGTACAGGATGTAGTGGTCAGTTTGAATAAATTAGATATCGGATTGGTCTTCCATTGCTGTCCACATGCCCCTGGGCCACACTGATACAGCCCTCTGCTGGCAGTCAGGTTCACTAACCTGTGGTGTAATGGAGTGCAGCATACAGGCTATTTCAACATGACAGCATACTGGATGTGCCAGCCAGTAAGCCCCTACCAACAGGCTCTAAAGAAGCTGTCATAGTCAAAAACGTTCATGAATGTGGGCTAAGCACAGAGGTGTAGCAGGTTGTGCTGCTGCCTCCTAGGTCCTGGTATGATCCTGATCTTTGGAGCTGGCTGCATGGAGTTTCAATGTTCACTCTGTCATTGCATGGGTTTCCTCTGATTGTTCCAACTTTCTCCTGCATCCCAAAGACTTGCAGGTTTGTAGATTAATTGTCTACTTACCTCTTGTACAGAATCAGAAGGAGTGGATGGGCATATGAGAGAGAATAGGTTACAGGGAAATAAGTGGGGGAATGGGATTGACGGGAATGCTCTGAAAGCCGACATAGACTCTATGGGCCAAATGGCTTCTTTCTTTGTCATGAAGAAAAATATTCAATAATGTTGAGAAGCATAGGTGATAGATTGGAAAATGCCACTGCTGGTTTTGGCCCACATCAGCACTTGAAACGGGGACTTCTGCGGGGATGTGTAAGTAAGTAAGTCCTTGCACATGCACCAACACGGGAACAGAAGATGTCTGTGCATCCATGTTGAGTTACCGAATCTTCGGCAGGAATCTCCTTGATGTTTGCAGTAGTATGTGGATCTTCATTCCAGATTTGCACTCATGTTTGTGCGCACCCGCGTGTGTGTACGCGTGTGTGTACGTGTATGTGTGTGTGGTGTGTGTTTGTGTGTGTGTGGTGTGTGTGTTTGAACGTACAGGGAATGGAGGGATTTGGATCATGTGCAGGCAGATAGGTTTAATTCAATTTGGCATCATGGTTGTACTGTTCCATCTTCTATGGTGTGGGAAGGGTGCTGAGATTATAGGAGATCTGTGAGGGTTTAATAATATTGAGATAACATAGCTAGAAACAAAATAAGAATATACTTGGTACGCCAGCTGCCTTGGCTGTAGGGTGGCTCTCAGTTCTGGGAATCTCTGGGTCACGGTCAGTCAAGGTCCGGGTCAGTCTCTGGGTGACATGTAATTTACTGAGTGCGATGAAGCAGGGATTTCACTGAGTTGTGCAGGGAACCACTGGTAACACCGTTGGTTTGTTATCTTGCCACATACAGTCATCTCACCTGATGACACCATGACTTCTTTAACAGTGGCTATTTAAGTGGTGATTGGATCCTATGAAACTTTATGGCAGTAAAGAGCTGAGGAGAGATTGGCAGGGAAATAAGCAAAGCTGGGACGATTGCTGCAGTGGGAAATGGGAGGCTTTCACTGGTGCTGAGCATCTAGTGAGAATGTACCTCAGGCACATTGGTGAGACCAGCAGAAGAGCTCTGATTCTTCCATCAATCTCATGTTATGGGAAGGGAATGCTTGATGTTGGCCTTGTCTATTAAAACTAATTTCTCTAATACCAGCAATAATGCCCCTCACACACTTCACCATGTGTTCTTTTTGGTTCTGGTGTTTCAAATAAGGCATCAATATTCAGTGACTCCTCATCACAAACAGGAACCATAATGTAGGGCTATATATATTTCACGCAGTGATTAAATGTTAATGTGGTTTAAAAACACAATACTAAAAATAAAGTAAGATGCACAACTCTCAAACATGATTAAAACAGAAGACAGCATTGATCAAGAAAAATGTTTTAATTCATTGCCTGTTTCTTCCTTGGTCCATGGATGTTGTTTAAAATTTACTCTGTGATGGATTGACTCATGTTTGAAAAGATTGGATGCTCTGCCGATATGAACTAAGTCTGGGGTTGAAGGTGCAAGAGTGCTGCTGATTTATGATGGAATACTGGATATGAGTGGCTTTTAGTAAGGAATAGTGCTCTCCGATCCGTCGTGAATCCAATCAACAGTTTGTTTTTAATAACTGTCATTGTATTATATGATAACAATAAAATATGGAACAGCTGATCTCTGATGGGGACCTTTTTCTCCCAGAGAGTGGTGAGTACCTGGAATGTACTGCACAAGAGAATGGTAGAAGCAGAGTCGGTGACAGCATTTAAGATGTCTCCAAATGAGCACTTGAATTGGTATTGGTGTTGGTATCGGTTTATTATTGTCATTTGTACTGGGCTACAGTGAAAAACTTGTATTGCATACTGTTCATCGAGATCAATTCATTACACAGTGCATTGAGATAGTACAGGGTAAAAACAATAACAGAATACAGAGTAAAGTGTCACAGCTACAGGGAACTGCATTGCAGGTAGACAAAAAGGTCAAGATAGATTGTGAGGTCAAGAGTCCACCTAATCGTAGAAGGGAACTGTTCAATAGTCTTATCACAGTGGGATAGAAGCTGTCCTTGAGCCTGGTGGTATGTGCCCTCAGGCTCCTGTATCTTCTGCCTGATGGGAGGGGGGAGAAGAGAGAATGACCTGGGTGGGGTGGGGTCTTTGATTATGCTGGCTGCTTCACCAAGGCAGCAAGAGGTATAGACAGAGTCCATGGAGGGGAGGCTGGTTTCCGTGATGTGCTGGGCTGTGTCCACAACCCTCTGCAGTTTCTTGTGGTCCTGGGCAGAGCAGTTGCCGTACCAAGCCGTGATACATCCAGATAGGATGCTTTCTGTGGTGCATCGATAAAAGTTGGTGAGTGTCAAAGGGGACATGCCAAATTTCTTTAACCTCCTGAGGAAGTAGAGGTGCTGGTGAGCTTTCTTAGCTGTGGTGTCTATGTAGTTGGACCAGGACAGGCTATTGGTAATGTTCACTCCAAGGAACTTGAAGCTCTCAACCCTCTCAACCACAGCACTGCTGATGTAGACAGGAGCATGTGTACCACACCCCTTCCTGAAGTCAGTAACCAGCTCTTTTGTTTTGCTGACATTGAGGGAAAGGTTGTTGTTATGACACCATTCCACTAAGCTCTCTATCTCCTTCCTGTACTCCAACTCATCATTATCATTGCCTTGTCTCGAAGGCTACAGGCCAAGTGCTGGAAGATGGGATTAATACAGATGGGTAACCACTGATCGGCATGGGCATGGTGGGCCGAATGGCCTGTTTCCCTGTTGTATGACTATGTCTCTGCATTCACGTTGGAAGTTTGAAGTTGCCAGCCATATCAGCCATGCTTCACTCATATATCTCCCTCAAAAATATATACTAAATTACTTTTGTCAGTTACTGGTGAATTTATTTCTATTACCCTTTTAAGCACTGTGCTCGAGTCCTTAATAACCTGCTGCCTAATTTTCAATAAATGTGGTTCCATATCTCACCTTTGGCTCCTTTGAGCAATCATCTTAAGCTATTTGTTTATGGGTTGTTGTTTCTCTAGAACTGCCAGCAGTTTTTGTCCATCCCTAATTGCCCACGAACTGAAGAAGCACTCAACAGTCACCCACATTGGTGTGGTCTGGAGTCACATATAGGCCAGACCTGGAGGGCAGCAGATTTACTTCTTCTGAAGGACATTAATGAACCAGTTGGACTTTTAACAATAATCCAGCTGATTAATATTTGCTGTTAATAATATTTTCTTTTCTTTAGCTGAAAGATCTAGTTAATTATTTGAGTTTAAATTCCCCAGCTATAATGTTGAGATTTAAATTTATTTCTCTGGATCAATGTCCTCTTGATGTTAGTTCAATAACTTAACCATTATGATCACACTATGCTACCTGTGTTTTCTTATTGTAGATCTTTCTGTCAATGAGAACAGATTCCCTTTATTTATTCTGCAGAAAAACTTCATAATTCTGAAGACCCTTTACCAAAATCCTCTTGACCTTCTTTGTTCTAAGGAAAATACAAGTACAGATTCCCCAATCTCTCTCAGTAACCGAAGACTCTCTTCCAAGGCAAATCTCTTCTGCACCTTCTCTCTTGTGACATCTTTCTTAGAATGGGATCCAACAGTACTTTAGTGAAAGGCTGGCCACTGTTAAAGTGTAACTTTGCTTTCCTGCTCCTTGCTTCTATAAATATGCTGGCTGTTTCTGCTTTACTTAAGCAGTTTATTGGCTGCTGCTGGTTTATTCGGGTGCGAAGTCAATGTGGGAAACATCATTCAACAGCACAACTGGGTGCATTTCTAGATGGATCATTTAAAGGTGATTTTATTCCATTTTTACTTCATTGCAGCCCCACATGGTGCCCAGTTACACAGCAGCAAACTATTTATTGTGACATATGCTGTGCCTGGCTCCTGGTCAGTTATAACGTGTTGGCTATGAGTGTCAGCATTTTAAAGCCATTGAATGATCATTTGCATCCTCACCTACAGCCATGTGGAAAATAGAATTCGATCAAAAACAACAATTTGAATTTGCAATGTCTTTACTATGGTTAAACATCCCATGGTGCCATTATAAAAATACACATTTCCAGAATAACATAAGAGATATTAGAGGAGGTGACCACAAAACATGGTCAAAGAGGTAAGTCTTGGTGAAGGATTCACGTGAGGAAGAGATTAGGACCCCAGATAGCAGGATGCTTGGCTCCCAGTGATGGGGACAAACAACAAGGAATGTGTGAGTGCCCATTGTCAGAGGAAAGTAATAACTTGTAATAATTTATAATAAAGAAAGTAATAAAGTAATAACAGAGTGCTCACCATATGCCAACCTTTCACCTGTCCATCAAGGTTAAACAATATGAAGGCACACGAGACTGCAGATGTTGGAATCTGACGCAACACATAAAATGCTGGAGGAACTCAGTGGGGCAGGCAGCATCCATGGAAGGAAGTGGACAGCTGATGTTTCGGGTCAAGACCCTTCACCCGGACTGAAAGATAGAGGGGAGATAGCCCGTATAAAAAGGTGGATGGAAGGGGTGGAGTAAGAGCTGGCAAACAATAGGTGGATCCAGATGAGGAGGGGAGGTGATAGGTGGGAGCGACAAAGGGCCGAAGATGGGGGAATCTGATAGGTGAGGAAGTGGAATAAAGGGAGGGAGATGGGGAGGGCAGATGAGATAGTGGGGGTGAGGAACCAGTATGGGTGATTGGTAGGTTGAGTGGGTGGAGGAGGAGATTAAGCAATACGTTCACACTGTCAACCATGTAATCATTTGGGATAGTTTTTATCCAGCATCTGCCTTTGCACTAAATCTTTCTCAGTTCAGGTTATGCTATCTGTCACCATTACTCCACATACTTAATATTTTGTTCCCACAACGCTGACAGGGTAGTAATGCTTTGCATCACTAACTCTCCCCTTGATTGTTAGCACTTGTTTGGCATTCACTCTCTGTTTATATGTCAACACCAGTCCCAATAATATGGAATAGTTTCCCTAGAAGAAGGCAGGAATAATTTGTAAAATATATGACAGGCCCTGATGTTTCTAGGGTTTGCATCCTGCAGTGTGGTGCTATGGCAACATACTACACCAAAGCTGACTGGACAACCCAGAGGAAGTATCCAGAAGGGATCTATGTCTGGAAATTAGACTCATTTCCCCCTCTATTTTTATGCTTTAAATGCACCTCGAAATTGTTTTGCTCATGTTTTAATGTGTTTACACCTATTTCCAGTTGAAGTCTTGCCCAATGGCAAAATGCACGAGGTACAATTTCCCTTTGCACAGATGTCATTTCCACACATGATAATATCATCAGCATACGCTTGGCTTATTTCCTCATTAACAACTGAAATTAGTGTGAAAATGTACAACCAGTGACCTGCTTCTTTTCACGCTGTCCAAAAGGAGCAAACTCTGCACTAAGATGTTCACCATACATAATGTATCATAACTGGAACATTGATGTTTCAGTCTCTCCTTGTACCTGCCTGACAGATCAATAATCTGTTTGTTCATGAGGTCTGTTCTGTGAGCTTGACAGCCTGCAGCTGCCTTTCTCTGCAGGGATCATTGCTCTGCTCTCTGCCTGCATAATGGAAAAGCGGCTCACATTTGTTGGGGTCACTTAGAGCATAAGAATGAATGTGTGGCTGGGGTTATGGCAGGAAGGAGTGTATAACCAAACAGTGTAGACACATGCCTTATATCCCCTATGTTTTCTTTTCTCTTGAAGTCCACTCTCCAAGCCAGCCTTTTGTACTTTACTTTGGCTACCATGGAGGATGGACTTCAAGATGGGTCCCCAGTGGCGACAATGTAGCAACTGCATTGGGGCATGTCGTTTTCCTTTGGGAAGCACGCATGTTGCAGTTTGGCACAGCAAAACTGGGTAGAAACCGCCTTGATAACCTGCCCATCTCCTCTCCTCCCCTCCCCTATCCTTTATTCCATGGTCCACTGCCCTCTCCTACCGGATTCCTCCTCCTTCAGCCCTTGGCCTCTTCTACCTATCACCTCTCACCTTATTGCACCTTCCCCCCCCCCCCCCCCCCCCACCTTCCCCCCCCCCCCCCCTCACCTGGACTTGCCTATCACCTGAACTCACCTATCCCCTGCCTGCGTGTACCTCCCCCTCCCCCCACCTTCTTATTCTGGCTTCTGCCCTTTTCCTCTCCAGTCCTGATGAAGGGTCTCGGCCTGAAACGTCGACTGTTCATTTCCCTCCATAGATGCTGCCTGACCGGCTGAGTTCCTCCAGCACTTTTTATGTATTGCTCCAGATTCCAGCATCTGCAGAATTTCTTGTGTCAACATTTT
This sequence comes from Pristis pectinata, assembly GCF_009764475.1. NCBI lineage: Eukaryota > Metazoa > Chordata > Chondrichthyes > Rhinopristiformes > Pristidae > Pristis > Pristis pectinata. The sequence goes on along the minus strand of NC_067407.1, from coordinate 124,495,278 downwards.
TTTTTAGATAAATTTCACCAAATAAGCTTTTACCTAAAATTGCAGAGTATGGACGAACAATCAGAACATCCACTACATTAATGGATGTTTAACTAATAAAATACTGTCCACAAAATGATCACAAAGAAAGTCATGATCACAAGCTCAACCAATGGATTTTGAAATTTGAGCTGAGAGACACCACTCAAACATATTGCCAAAAACTTAGCAATTGATTGCCTCTCTTCTGACATAGTGTTGAACCTAGTGGCATCCATAAGGAATCTGTGACATGTAGCCACAGTGACATCATTAGACAGTCTGATCAGCCAATGAGACTGAAGAATTCTCCTTGACAAAATTGCAAGAAGTAGAAAACACTGATTATAAATCCCAAAGCAAAGTTCATTGAACTGAAACATTTGGTTTCTTTCTACACAGATGTTGCCTGACCTTCTGAGTGTCCTGAGCATTTTCTGTGATTATAAACTCTAATCACTGCACAGAAATAAAAATGACAATCCAGGCATGGATGTAGAGTTTTAGTAGAATCTTCAATATCAAACATTAAAGTAACTGTTATTTTGAAATACAGTTGGAATCTGATAAATGAATCATGACTGTTGTAAAATTATATGCAAAGTTAGCTTTTTAAGAACAGATAGGTTAGTCAGCAGTAACTGTGATTTATTTTACCATATAAACTACCAATAAACCAGGATCATCATTTTCAATAGTTTTACAGCAAGAGATTTTTTTTGTTTCAAAGGAATGTTTTAGACTCATATTAATTCAGTGATTCTATGTTGTTTGATTGTGTCTGTGAAGACTTTAGCAGTGCAAGCTTTGGTGAAGCAGTGTAAACTATAATAATTTCTGAATTTGTGTGCTTAAATATACATCTGTGCAGGCCAGAAGTTACTCACAGTCTTTCACAGTAGTAATGGTGAGTTCTGGCAAGTTCGCTGTCATTAAAACTGCAAGTTTGGGGCTGACACATTTATTAGGAGAGCACAGAGTTGAGAAACTGAAAGCCTGCAGTACCAGAAATTCTCGATTTTACGATCATAATTGTACACTTGTTTGTGATAAAATAATGCTCTTTTATAAATTTGGAGCTTGCTGAACACAACCCAAAGTTTAAGTAAACAGCTCACATGCCAACTATTTACGGCGACAGAGGAATGCACTTATAATTATTTAAATGGTGAGGGAGAGAGAGAAAGAAAGACCTCTGGCTGGGTATATACAAATTCAAAAAGAATGTATTTGCAAGACACACCGATAAAAATTATTATTTAACCTTGATTATGTGGGGAAGATGGAATTATTTTGTATTTCTGCTGTTTGAACAATAGGTTTTAACAGCATATGATGCATTTCTGAAACTTGCCGAGTTACACAGGAATGATGTGGAGTCTTTGGAAAGGGTTGAGAAGAGGTTTACCAGGATGCTGCACGGATTAGAGGGTATAAAGTGAGGTTGGCAAACTTGGGTTGTTTTCTCTGGAGTGTCAGAGGCTGAGGGGAGACCTGATAGAAGTTTATAAAATTATGAGAGGCATACATAGGGCTGACAGTCAGAATCGTTTTCCCCGGGTAGAATTGTCAAATACTAGAGGACATGCATTTAATGTGAGAGAGGGAAAGTTTAAAGGAGATGTGTGGGACCAAGTTTTACTTTACACAGAGAGTGGTAGGAGCTTGGAACGGGCTGCCAGGGGTGAGTGGTGGCAGATATGATGGTGACATTTAAGAAGCTTTTAGATAGACACATGAATCTGCATGGAATGAAGGGATATGCATCATGTTCAGGCAGAAGAGATTTAGTTTAAATTGGCATCATGTTTGGCACAGACATCGGGCGCCGAAGGGCCTGTTCCTGTGCTGTACTGTTCTCTGTTCTCTCAGCCAAAATGCAGCAAGCCACGCTTGAACTCTTAAGATCAAGTCTCCTCCTCATAGCACTGGCCAAGAGGATGGATCTGCATCCAAGCTACTTACTTAGAGGTCCACGTAATCTCCTTTCAAAGTTTAGCTTCTTTTCTGTAGCTCCCCTCCCCTTCATTACCCTGACAACATATCATGCACTCTACCGCTCCACAGAACATCAGAGCGTGGCACAGCACTGAAGGAGACCATTCAGACCATTGTGCTTGTGATGGTTCTTTAAAAAATAAATCACCCTTTCATAAGATAAAACCAGAATATGCTGGAAATACACAGAAGGTCAGCAGCAGCTGTAGAGAAAGTAACAGAGTTCATGTTTCAGGACTTCATCAGAAACGGAACATTAAACACTGCAGCACAGTACAGGCCCTTCGGCCCACAATGTTGTGCCAACATTTTATCCTGCTCTATCTAACCCCTCCCTCCCACATTTGGAGATACACAGCATAGTTACACAGGTAGTGGAGCTACTGCCTCATAGTACCAGAAACCTGGCTTCAATCCTGACTTCGGGTGCTGTTCATGTGGAATTTGCATGTTCTCCCTGTGATCGCATGGGTTCCCCTGGGTGCTCTGGTTTCCTCCCACATTCCAAAGATACGCGGGTTGGTAGACTATGTGGCCATTGTAAATTGCCCCCAGTATGTAGGTGAGTGATAGAATCTGGAGGGGGAGATGATGAGAATGTGGGGAGAATGAAACAATGGGATTAATGTAGGATTAGTGTAAATGTGAGGCTGATGGTCAGCATGGTCTAGAGGGGTTGAAGGGCTTACTTCAAATGCTGTATCTATAGATCTATGATTCTATAAACATGTTTTAAGATCCAGCAAAAAGAAAGGGTGAGGAGACCACAAAAGAGAATGTCTGTAATAGTTTGGATTCAGTATCAAAAAGGATAGACATGAGATATGAAAGCGAGATGATGGAACATCCAAGGGGACAAAAAATCAGTATGGAGGAGGTGCAAATAATGGACGTAGAAAAAATATCTAAAATTACCAGTGGAAATTACTGCAAACCTTGAAGTCTGAGGAGGAATTTCTGGAAGTGCTGGATTACCTGAAACTGCTGAGCTCAGTATTGAATCTGGAAGACAATAATGTGCCTGGTTGGAAGATGAAGTGCCCCACCCTGTTATCACTTCCTCCATCTTCAAGTATTTATCCAATTCCATTTTGATAATATTATTGAATCCCCTTTCCCCTTCCTTGGTGGCACTATATTCCAGATCACATTAACTCCTCGCATAAAAGAGCTTTCCTTCCTGTCAACTGTGCTTCCGCTGCCAATCATCCTAAGTTGCTCTCCTCTAGTTATATAGAGATTTCTGCCACTGGAAATTAGTTTCTGCTTATTTATTCCAGCAAAGTCATTCATGATTTTGAACATATCTATCAAATTTCCTCTCAACCTTCTATATGGAGAGAAAAACCCTGCCTGCCCAGTCTCCATGTAACAAAAGACTTATATCCTCTGTGTCAATCAGATAAACCTCCTCAGCAACTTCACTATCATCCTTCACCTTCATCCCGAATTAAGTCCAATACTCCAAATGGAGTATAGTGCTTTGTAATGTTTTACCTTAACTTTTTTGCTTTGTGCTCTGCCTCGATTTATGAAACTGTGGAACCTCGATGCCTCTCCAACACTCATTTCAAGGTTTTACATATTCTGAAGAATGGTCATTAATCTGAAGTGTTAACTCTTTGAATATTAGAGTAAAACTGTAGGTGCTGCACAATAGTGCAGCTGGTGGAGTTACCTCACAGCGCTGGCAATCCAGCTTCAATTCTGACCTGCAGTCCTGTTGTGTGGAGTGTGCACGTTCTCCCTGTGGCCAAATAGGTTGCCTCCAGTGTCCTGGTTTCCTCCCACATCCCAAAGGTTGGTAGGTTAATCCCCACTCAAAATTGTCCCTTGTACTGTATATAGGTAAGTAGTAGAATCAAAGGGGAATTGAATCTGAAGGGAATGAAAGGAGAATATGGTACAGGGAAAATTCATGGGGGAATAGAATTGCTCGATGAACCAAATAGCCACTTGTCACAAGGAAATATGAAAACATGCTGAAAACCTGAAGTAAAAACAGAAATTCTGGGAACACTTAGCAGGTCAGGCAGCATCTGTGGAAGGAGAAGCAGATCAAACAGGTTTCATTAGCAGTACTTCCAGGGCTATGGACTGAGAATAATCCTTTTTCTCCCCACAATACTGCTGCACCTGCTGAGTACCCCCAGCATTTTCTGTTTTTTATTCCATTGGCTCTTGTCAGTCTGCTAAAAGAAATGAATTGCATCGATCCAGCAGCATTTGGGAGTACCAGGTTGTGACTCATATCTTTCACAGCCGTGTTACCTTGCAGCTGTCACAACCAGAAGACTTCCCTCCCATCAGATTGACAGAAGTTAAACCAGGTCCCAGAGGTGATATAAATATTTTGTTTAAATCCAAATTGACACTAAATGGTGGTCTCATAGGGATGTCTTATGTGGGTAATATCACATTGATGCATGTCAGGAAATCTTGTACGTTAGTATTGTAACATTGTGTTGCAAATTGTCTCCTTGTGACAGGATGAACAGGAAGCAGAATGGTTGACAACTAAGGAACATAGGTTTTAAGAAAATTGGAGAAAGGAGTAAAGGGGAGCTGAGGAAGATTTTGGAAGAGAAAAGCTCAAAATGATGGGGAAGAAAGAAGTCCTTATCACCGTTAAAGGTACCTGTATGAGCAATTGAAGAGCTGTAACCTGCAGGGCTATGCATTGAGAACTGGGAAGTGGAAGCAGCCTAAAACAGCTCTATTTTGGGTTAGCATATACATGACAGGCTGAATGTCTTCCTCCTATGAATTGGTTTGACACTGACAATGTTAAAACTGGGTGCAGATCTGGAAACTTGTCAATTGGCCACAAAGAACATTCCTCTTACTTTTCTTTGAAACAAGTCCAAATCTCACTCTGTCCAAAACAAATATCACTGTAATGATTATTATTCCATTTCTATAAGTCTTCTTCATTCTCTCATGGCTGCAGTTTCATTCAATAAATTACATTTCTGTTCTAAATCTCCGGAGCAGTTTATCAAAATGTCCCGAGGTGATCTGAAAATGTGATTGTTACCCTAAAGTGTGTTTGTCTCTCAAGCAAGCCTAATGAAGTGAATCCAGGTGCTCATGTCACTTTTCTTTCATGCTGTTTGTAAACATGATTTGAAAGCCATCACTCAGCTATCAGTGCTCAACACTGTTCCAAGTCAAATGGTAAAACATCACAGTTTCATTCCTGCAATTCAGACAGAAATTGCCGGCTCAAAACAAAGACTTTGAGCCTGAAACTTTCTGGAGCAGGATTTCCAATCAAGGGAGAGGAGTTCTCTAATTCTGAGTTTCATCCCCATTTGAGTTTGCAAAGTTTTGAACAAAAGGGAAGTGGCTTGTCACCATCCTCCCTGACAGCCACCAACACAGTTGAACCTGTGATCACAGTGGAGGATGTAAGATCGGTCTTCCGGAGAGTGAACACGAGGAAAGCACCTGGCCCAGATGGTGTCCCGGGCTGCGTGCTCAGACTTTGTGCTGATCAGCTGGCAGAAGTATTTGCGGACATATTCAACCTCTCCCTGCTTCAATCTCAGGTTCCCTCCTGTTTTAAGAAGACCACTATCGTCCCTGTACCAAAGAAAAGCAAGGTAACATGCCTCAATGACTACCGACCAGTGGCTCTGACATCCACCATCATGAAGTGCTTTGAGAGGTTGGTCATGGCACGCATCAACTCCAGCCTACCAGACAACCTGGACCCATTGCAATTCGCCTATCGGTGAAACAGGTCTATAGCGGATGCCATCTCCCTGGCCCTACACTCAGAAGAGATTCAAAGACGTCTTAAAAGACAACATGAAGAAATGTAACATCGACATCAACAATTGGGAAACGAATGCCAAGGACAGGAAACTCTGGCAAACCATCATCCGAGAAGGAACAGCAACCTTCGAAGCCAACAGATGTGCAGAATTAGAGGAAAAGAGAAGAAAGTGGAAAGAGAGGCAGCAACAACCAAAGCCCGATCTGCCATCTGGAACCACCTGTCCAGAATGTGGAAGAACTTTCAGAGCCAAGATTGGACTCATAAGTCACTTGAGAGCCCATAAATAGATCAATAGAACGAAGACCATCATCCTCGACCTCGAGGGATAGCCATGAGGACGACGACACTCAGCTCTGGAGCATCTGGACAGTAAAGACACATAGGTTAGATTATTGTTTATTGACTACAGCTCTGCCTTCAATACAATAATTCCAAGCAAGTTTGTCACCAAACTCCGAGACCTAGGACTCAACACCTCCCTCTGTAACTGGATCCTTGACTTTCTAACAAACAGACCGCAATCAGTGAGGATAGGCAGCAATACCTCCGTCATGATTATTCTCAACACTGGTGCCCCACAAGGCTGCATCCTCAGCCCTCTACTCCCTATACACTCACGACTATGTGGCCAGATTCTGCTCTAACTCCATCTACAAGTTTGCAGATGATACCACCTTTGTAGACCGTATCTCAAACAGCGATGAGTCGGAGTACAGGAAGGAGATAGAGAGCTTAGTGGAATGGTGTCATGACAACAACCTTTCCCTCAATGTCAACAAAATTAAAGAGCTGGTCATTGACTTCAGGAAAGGGGGCGGTGTACATGCACCTGTCTACATCAATGGTGCTGAGATCGAGATGGTTGACAGCTTCAAGTTCCTGGGAGTGAACATCACCAACAACCTGTCCTGGTCAAATCATGTAGCTGCCACGGCCAAGAAAGCTCATCACCACCTCTACTTCCTCAGGAGGCTAAAGAAATTTGATTTGTCCCCTTTGACTCTCACCAACTTTTACTGATGCACCATAGAAAGCATCCTATCTGGATGTATCGCGGCTTGGTATGGCAACTGCTCTGCCCAAGACCGCAAGAAGCTGCAGAGAGTTGTGGACACAGCCCAGCGCATCATGGACACCAGCCTCCCCTCCTTGGACCCTGTCTTTACCTCTCGTTGTCTTGGTGCAGCAGCCAGCATAATCAAAGACCCCACCCACCCGGGACATTCTCTCTTCTCTCCTCTTCCATCGGGTAGAAGATACAGGAGCCTGAGGGCATGTACCACCAGACTTAAGGACAGCCTCTACCCCACTGTGATAAGACTATTGAACGATTCCCTTATACAATGAGATGGACTATGACCTCACGATCTACCTTGTTGTGACCTTGTACCTTTTTGCTCTGCACTTTCTCTGTAGCTGTGACAGTTTACTCTACTGTTATTGTTTTTACCTGTACTACATCAACGCACTCTGTACTGACTCAATGTGACTGCACGGTGTAATGAATTGACCTGTACGATCGGTTTGGAAGACAAGCTTTTCACTGTACCTCGGTACAAGTGACAATAATAAACCAATACCAATAAACCAATATCAATATTAAATGATATTGACATGATCCCCAGAAACTCCTTTTGGACACAAACCCAGGGCCTCTCACTCCACACCACTGATGAGTCCTGGGAGAAAAATATGGATGGAAGACACCTTTAAAAAAACAGGCACCCAGTATTAAACTGTGTGTCAACTTACTTCGGATGACCAGGACAACTCTAGGTAGGATAAGGGCTGCCATTGGCTGATATGACCAAGTTACACTATAAAACTTGGTCTGGCTGTGGAAACCCTGACCAAACTGCAGGGCACAAGATAACATTGTGTCCTTGAGTGACATCAGAATGACCTTTGCTTTCCACCAATATACTGGACTTGTTAAGGGACTTAAAACTAAAATTGTTTCATATAAAAGAAGACTGATAGGGTGAAGAGAGTGATTGAGAAGTGTGGAAATAAAGCCAGTCCTTTTGCGAATGAAGTTAGGAAACATTTCTCCACGCTGAGCGTGATAGAAATTTGATACTCTCTTCCAGTTAATGTTAGGTCAATTGTTAACTTCAAATCTGAGACTGAAAGATTTTGTGAACTAATGACATTAAAGGATATGGGGCCAAAGCAGGAACATGGAGTTCAGTAACAATGGGCACAAAAATTGGTGGTGGTGTTGATAGTGAGGAGATTAATCTTTGGCTGCAGAACAAGATTGATGAATTGGTAAAGGTAAATGGAAAAATGTGAGTTGATGCAAATTCTGGGGATCAATAAGGCTAGGTTATAAACAACGAATAGTAGGACCTCAGCAAATGGGGAACAAAGGTGTACATGTTTGAGGATCCTTGAAGACAGCAGCACCAGTAGACAAGATGCTTAAGAAAGCATGTAGGATACTTGCCTTCATTAGCCTGGGCATTTCATATAAGACCAGGGAGGTAATGATATAAAATATAAAATATTAGTTGGACCACTGCTGGACCGCAGTATGCAGTTCTGGTTGCCACACTAAAGGAGGGAAGTGATTGGACTGGAGAGAACGCTGAGGCCGTTGTCCTGGATGGAACATTCCTGTTATGAGAAGAAACTAGATAGGGTGGGTTTGTCTTCCTTGGAATGGAGGAGGCTGTGGGTACCAGACTGAGGCACACAAGGTTATGAGGGGCATAGATAGGGTAAAGGGAAACCACAGAAAAAGAAACCAGTTAATAATTTAGGTCAATAATCTTTCCTCAGAACAGTCACTGACCTGAAACATTGACTAGTCTCTCTTTCTACAGATGCTGCTTGACTGGCTGAGTTCCTCTGGCATTTCTGTTTTTGGCACCAAATGGTGGAACAGGCTCAATGTATCATGTGCCCAACCCCTGCTCCTATTTCTTTGCCATTGCCATTGGCTGGGAAAGTCTTATCCAGGAACAAGCCAACATTTTTTTTGCATGTAAATATTCAGTGGCTGGTTAATCAAGTAGACATGATAATATAATGACAGGTTTCATCACTTATAATTCCCTCCTTTGTGCCACTGCTATGTAATTGTTGTGCTATCACGCTCTGGGCATACTGTAATTAAAATAAGTGGCATCACTGATGCTGCAATCCTACCACTGCCAGTAAAAAAATGATTAAAACAAATTGCACCAAAAGCATGGTAGATTAGAGAGCATTTCACCCACCTCCAGCCTGACACCCTTTCTCAGCGAGTGCACAACACAGTGACAGATCTGTCAGCTTTGCGATTGCTTCTGTCACTCCAGCCAAGTTGGTTGGAGCCACAATTCTTTGATTTGGAAACACACTTGATCAATTGTAACAAAATAAATAAATTACATTTTTCTTGTATCCAATGAGAACTTGCAGGGGTGGTGGGGTGGACAGGAGTGAGGAAGACATGTGTCGCCTTTCTCCTTTCAGAGTTTTGGGCTTTTGAAGCAAGACAGGTAGCAGGTAAGAAACGGTGCCGTACCAGCTAACGTTAAAATTTGAGAGAGGCTTTTGGATGCAGTCAACAGGGAAAACAGAACAATGAATTTGCTGTCAAATTTATCCCATTAGGACTTGAAAGAAGGCACATTGAAACTATGTAGCGTGCTGGTTGACTCCAATCTCAGTAAGATGCATGGTTTTCCTCACCAAATGACAAGTTCAAATACTGGGGTTGGGGGTACAGAGAAGCACTGTGTGTAATATTCCTGGCATCAGAGGCTTATGGAAAAGTGCTAAAGAAAGTGTAAAACCTTCTCAACACTGAAAAGGAGGCCAAAAGCTTTTTCTCATCCATATCAATCTTTTGATCAGCTAATCAATAACACCCAATTTATTTTGGCTTCACTCCTCTCATTTTTTTATCTGTGGTTTGCTCCTGATTTACTGGCTTTGGCCCTTTTATCTTTTGTTCTAATTTGAAAATAGTCTCATTAAAAATAATTATGTTATCTGCCTCTGTTGATCAGGTAAATCCAATCTGAACTGATTTGGCTAATTTTAGCTCGTTGTAAAAACACTGGGATTACAGCCAAACAAATCCTTAACAACTTCACCAAGGAAGAGCTTAAACTTTAGCACCCAGTCCAGGGAGAGGAGCTAATGCCTAAATTTGGCTCAAATTGTTTTGCATCAATTAGTTCAGTTTATTTTGGCATTTGGTCCACATTTTTCCCATCAGTGGCTGCACAGTTTGCTAAATCAGTTAACCATTTATTGACAATTAGTGAAAAAGTTAGACTGGTTCACCATCCTTATACTCCTGACTAGGAACACTTGGCATTATGTAAACCTTTAGTGGATGGTGCAAAAGACAAAATTAAACTTTAAAATTCAGTATTAACCTTCAGCTGATAATACATTTACAATTGAGATGAAGATTAGATCCCTCAGATAGCCAACAAGTTCATGCCATTAAGTAGACTTGATAAAGTCGAGATGCTTGTGCTAAACAATCTTTCCTGCTCATCCTTAATGAGATAGTTGCCACATCTTCATAAAAAAGATAATGATTTTCTGAAAGGTCAGTGTCCAGTCCCATTATCTGTGGAGGGTTTCCCCATCTCTCATGAAGTACTGCTCTCCTCGATTCATCCATTTTGCATGCTTGCAGTTATCATAAATTTAATCTGCCTCGATCAGAAGGAAACATTAGCTGTTATATTGTGTCTGGCAGATTAAAGTATCACAATTTTATTGTCTGTGATTTTTTTTTCTTGCTCAAAGTTGTGCTTCAGAAATTTGTAACAACAACATTCATTGGACAAAGAGTTCCAATGCATCAATTAACCATAACAAGAATCCCTAACAGCTTTTTGCATTTTACCAGCATAACTGTAATTACATTCATCCTGTATAACAATTGGAGGCTGGGGTTCTTTATGTCAGAAGCACTTCTGTATTTTTAATTTCCAATTCAAATGCAATTTATTTGGATGACACATTGGCTAGAGGACAGCCTTTGTGATATTGATCATCTTATAAACTAGTTAATTCACCAGTGAAGGAAGCACTGGCATCTAGACACACAAGATTGCCTTTGTATTCTCTTGACTGTTGTGCATCAGCTAACAAAAGGGTCACATATTTCTTGATATCTTCCTTTATGAGTTGCTTGTGATCCTATGACTTAAATCCTTGGCAAACCATCTGGCTACTGAATCCAACACAGCGAAGACAATTTTTAGAGCTTTTCTCCAGGGGTGTAAGGGCTCTTAAGCTAAGAAGAGGGTAAGGAACAGCAACTATCTGAAGCTCCTTTTCCTAATCAATGCCCACTGACCAGTGTTATAACCTACAGTTTCTTCAACAGTTAAATAGTCTGTACACATTCGCAAGCCAGATTGAAGAGCAGCCAGTTAAATGAGGCAGTGAAGGGTAACTGCCAGTTGATTCCTCTTTAATTATAAGCTTAGTCGAGGTTTGTTATAAAGAGAAGTTGGTTTAGATTTAATAAAGTAAAATAAAGTAATTTTGTTAAACTCAGGGAGATGAACATTTTACAGATTACATTGTTTGCTGTCTTCACAGAGACATACCCAAGAACTCACTGGAAAAATGGAAATAAGCAAACCTGCTTATGTGACCTCAATGAAATAAACGTATAATGCAATAGGCACTTTTAAAGCATACCCTCTGCAATAAGGTTTCCAGGAATCAATATAATGGTCTCTACCCTTTTTTGATGTGCATCAGATATGTGAAATCTAATTTTGAAGCTTGCAAATTAAACAAAACTCAGGAATGTAGCAAATAATGAAATGAATGGCATTAGACTTTCTAGATAACAAAAGGCAAAATGGAACAAAGGGCAAATGAAATTTAATGCATAGAAATCTGAAATTTAGTAAGAAAAAATGAGAAGGTGAAAGGAAATTAATTAGAAACATTAAAAAACTGGAGAAATACTTGAAGGAAGAAAGGTTATGTGGCCATAATGACACAGATTGGTGGCATCATGGAGAGTGTAGAAGATTGCCAATGGATACAGTGGGATGTAGATCAGTTGCAGATATGGGCAGAGAAATGGCAGATGGAGTTTAATCCGGCCAAGTGTGAGGTATTGCACTTTGGGAGATAAAATGTTAAGGGATAGTACACAGTTAATGGCAGGACCCTTAACAATGTTGATGTATAGAGGGATCTTGGGATCCAAGTCCATAGCTCCCTGAAAGTGATTGCACAGGTTGATACTGTGGTAACGAAGACATTTGGCATGCTTGCCTTTATTTATTGAGGAATTGAGTTCAAGAATTGGGAAGTTATGTTGTAGTTTTATAAAACTCTAGTTAAGCCACATCTGGAGTATTGCATTCAATTCTGGATGCCCCATTACAGGAAGGATGTGGAAGCATTGGAGAAGGTGCAGAAGAGGTTTACCAGGATGTTGTCTGGATTAGAGGGCATCTGCTATAAGGAGAGGTTGGACAAACTTTGGTTATTTTCTCTGGAGCAGCAGAGGCTGAGGGGAGATCTGATAGAGGTTTATAAGATTATGAGAGGCAGAGGCAAGAGTTGACAGCCGGTATCTTTTTCCCAGGGTTGAGATGTCTAATACCAGAGGGTATGCATTTACGGTGAGAGGGGGTAAATCCAAAGGAGATGCGTGGGGCAAATTTTTTACGCAGAAAGTGGTGGGTGCCTGGAGTGCACTGCCAGGGATGGTGGTGGAGGCAAATACAATCAAGAGGCTCTTAGACAGGCACATGAATATGCAGAGAATGGAGGGATATGGACATTGTGTAGGCAGAAGGGATTAGTTTAGTTGGGCATTTGACTACTAATTTAATTAGTCTGGAACAACATCATGAGCTGAAGGGCCAGTTCCTGTGCTATACTGTTCTGTGTTCTTCATACTCTTCCTAATCTCCAATCTATTTATTTTGTCTCACTTGACCATCTCCATATTTAATTGCTCCAACATTGGCACCAATGCCTTAAGCAGCCAACACCCCATGCAGAATTTCTGCCCTAAACATCCCTGTCTTGGTCACCTGTTATGGTAAGTTAAAATAAATAGTGTCATAGACAGTGAAAAAGGTTATCAAAAACTACAGGGGGATCTTGATCAGCTTGGTAAGTGGGCTGAGGAATGGCAAATGCCATTCAGTCCAGTTAAGCGCGAAGTGTTGCATTTTGGGAAGACAAATTAGGTTAGGACTTTCACAGTGAATGGTAGGACCATGGGAGTGTTGTGAAACAGAGGGACCTTGGAGTACAAGTACATAGTTCCCTGAAAGTGGTATAACAGGTAGCTGGGGTGGTGAAGAAGGCGTTTGGCGTGCTGGCCTTCATCAGTCAGGGCATTGAGTATAGGAGTTGGAACGTTATGTTGCATTTGTACAAGACATTGGTGAGGCTGTACTTAGAGTATTATGTACAGTTTTGGTCACTCTGTTATAGGAAAGATGTCATTAAGCTGGAAAGAGTGCAAAGAAGTTTTACGAGAATGTTGCCAGGACTCAAGGGACTGAGTTATAGGGAGAGGCAGGCGAGGACTTTATTCCTTAAAATGTAAGAGATTGAGGGGTGACCTTATAAAGGTGTATAAAATCATGAGGAGCATAGACAGGGTGAATGCACACTGTCTTTTTCCCAGGAAAAGGGAACCAAAAACTAGAGGGCACAGGTTTAAGGTGAGAGGGGGCAGATTTAAAGGGACCTGAGGGGTAACTTTATGCAGAGAATGTTGCGTTTATGGAATGAGCTGCCGGAGGAAGTGGTTGAGGCAGGTTCAATTACAACATTTAAAAGACATTTGGACAGGTACGTGGATGGGAAAGGTTTAGAAGGATATGGGCCAAATGTGGGCAAATGTGATTTGCTTCAATGGGCATCTTGGGTGGCATGGATGGGTTGGGCAGAAGGGCCTGTTTCCGTGCTGTATTTCTCTCTGACTCTATGACTCTATCTGCCATGCAATCCCCTTATATTGGCTTGTTGTTAATTTTTGGTAATGCCTCTGAAAGATTCCTGATATGTTAAAATTACGATATAAATTCAAGTTGTCTATGTCAAAGTAAGCTGAAGTAAACTGCACCCTGCAGTGTAGTTAATTTCCTATCATCACATGGAATCGAAATATTCATGACAGGGAGGGAAAATATAAAGGTAGACGTTCCTTTCTTACTGTCTTAGAATTAAAGGCACAATTGCAACATTGGAAGGGAATTATCTGAGGCACAGTGGCTCAGTCGGTGGTGCTGCCGCCTCACTTCTCCAGCAACCCAGGTTTGATCCTATCCTCCAGTGCTGCGAGTTTGCACGATCTCCCTGCGACTGTGTGAATTTCGCCCAGGTGCTCTAGTTTCCCCACCCCCCACATTTAAAGGAGGTGCTAATAGTTGGGTTAACTGACTACTGTAAATTACCCCTAGTGTAGGCAGGTGACAGGAGAATCGGGGTGGAGTTGACAGTCATGTGAGAAAGAATAGATTGCAGGGAAATAAGTGGGGGGAATGGGACTGGTGGTATTGGTATTGGTTTATTATTGTCACTTGTACTGAGGTACAGTGAAAAGCTTGTCTTCCAAACCGATCGTACAGGTCAATTCATTACACAGTGCAGTTACATTGAGTTAGTACAGAGTGCATTGATGTAGTACAGGTAAAAACAATAACAGTACAGAGTAAAGTGTCACAGCTACAGAGAAAGTGCAGTGCAATAAGGTGCAAGGTCACAACAAGGTAGATCATGAGGTCATAGTCCATCTCATTGTATAAGGGAACCATTCAATAGTCATATCACAGTGGGGTAGAAGCTGTCCTTAAGTCTGGTGGTACGTGCCCTCAGGCACCTGTATCTTCTACCTGATGGAAAAGGAGAGAAGAGAGAATGTCCTGGGTGGGTGGGGTCTTTGATTGTGCTGGCTGCTACACCAAGACAACGAGAGGTAAAGACAGAGTCCAAGGAGAGGAGGCTGGTGTCCGTGATGCGCTGGGCTGTGTCCACAACTCTCTGCAGCTTCTTGTAGTCCTGGGCAGAGCAGTTGCCGTACCAAGCTGTGATACATCCAGATAGGATGCTTTCTATGGTGCATTGGTAAAAGTTGGTGAGAGTCAAAGGGGACAAATCAAATTTCTTTATCCTCCTGAGGAAGTAGAGGTGCTGGTGAGCTTTCTTGGCCGTGGCATCTACGTGATTTGACCAGGACAGGCTGTTGGTGATGTTCACTCCCAGGAACTTGAAGCTGTCAACCCTCTCGACCTCAGCGCCATTGATGTAGACAGGTGCGTGTACACTGCCCCCTTTCCTGAAGTCAATGACCAGCTCTTTAATTTTGTTGACATTGAGGGAAAGGTTGTTGTCATGACACCATTCCACTAAGCTCTCTATCTCCTTCCTGTACTCCGACTCATCACTGTTTGAGATACGGCCTACAATGGTCGTATCAGCTGCAAACTTGTAGATCGAGTTAGAGCAGAATCTGGCCACACAGTCGTGAGTGTATAGGGAGTAGAGTAGAGGGCTGAGGATGTAGCCTTGTGGGGCACCAGTGTTGAGAATAATTGTGCTGGAGGTACTGCTGCCTATCCTCACTGATTGCGGTCTGTTTGTTAGAAAGTCAAGGATCCAGTTACGGAGGGAGGTGTTGAGTCCTAGGTCTCGGAGTTTGATGACAAGCTTGCTTGGAATTATTGTATTGAAGGCAGAGCTGTAGTCAATAAACAATAGCCTAACATATGTGTCTTTACTGTCCAGATGCTCCAGAGCTGAGTGTAGGGCCAGGGAGATGGCATCCGCTGTAGACCTGTTTCACCGATAGGTGAATTGCAATGGGTCCAGGTTGTCTGGTAGGCTGGAGTTGGTGCGTGCCATGACCAACCTGTCAAAGCACTTCATAATGGTGGATGTCAGAGCCACTGGTCGGTAGTCATTGAGGCATGTTACCTTGCTTTTCTTTGGTTTGATTGCTTTGAGAGCCTGCAAGGACTCTATGGGCCAAATTGTGTCCTTCGAAATTGTGTGAGGAAAAATTGAAATATTACTATATGGCTGAGCTAAGAAGTAACAATGGATATATGGACAAGGACATTTTAAGGAGATTTCCAAAAATGATGGATTTTTCTTTTATGGCATCTTCAATACTGGTTGATTGATCTTTTGTCAAACATTGTGAGTCAATGGAACATTATGGTGGATGTTTAAGTGAATTTATCAACAAGAATCTTGAGAAATAACAATGTCTGGTCATTGGCATCAATTGGTTCAATTATTTGGGTGGGGGGGGGGCGAAGAGAGACGTTGTGGGTGCGGACAGAGGAGGGATGGTGTGGTTTGGGGTGAGGTGAGGGGCAGTTGTGGCCTGAATGTTGAGGTGGAGTTAGGGGCAGTGGTTAGGGGATTGGGATGGGTGAGGAGTGGTGGTGGTTGGTGGAGGGAGTGGGTTGACTGGTAGTGGTGGTAGTTGGGGTGGCATAGTAGTTGTTATGTGGAACAATGGGTGGTGGTGGTTAGGGGAGGGGTTGGTGTGGCATCTGGTGATGGTAGTTGGGGCAGTTGGGTTGGGTAAAGTGTGATGGTGCAGGTGGTGGAGGTTGAGAGATTGGGTTGGGATGTTGGGAGGGGTGGGCTGGGTGGGGAGAGGGTGAGCTGAGGGTTGGTGGATGGGGAGGGGTGGGCTGAAGATTGGGATTTATGAGGAGTGGAGTGGGATGAGATTTGCTGGGTGAGGAAGGGCTGGGATGATGGTTGGTAGAGGGGGTTGTGTGAGGGTTGGTGGTGCGTAGGGAGAAGGGTGACTTGAGGATTGGTGGGTGAGAAAGCAATGTATTAGGTGGTGGGTGTGGAGTAAGGGGGGTGATGGATGGCGGTGGATGGGGGAGAGGGTGAGAGCTAGTGGAGGATTGGAAGAGGGATGAGCTAATAGTTGGGTACGTGGGTGATGTGAGAGTTGGTGGTGGTTCAGGGGAGGTGGTAAGTGGAAAGATGGGGTGAAATGATGGTTGCTGATGTGTTGAGGGAGGGGTGGGGTGAGGAGCAATGGTGGGGTTGGGTGGTGAAATCAAATTGCAGATTAATGGTGAGAAACATTACCGTATGGGCCAATTACATTCCAAAAAATGGTAAAGAGAAAAAGATTGTAATTCTCTGTTAAGTAAAGACTGAAGTAAATGTTATATTTTTAAAAAATATTGTAACTATGAGAGAAAAACAGAACAAAAACAAGGCACAGTGAATACATACAACGACATGGAATGTGTGACTAACCAGTTGTGATGAAATATGGAAGGTTTTGGTTTACTGTTGGTGAAAATAACAGGTAAAGCCGGGCAAAAGCATTTGTCCTGATATCAAAACTGTGCACCTTCTACCATCAAGCGAAAGGAAGTAATCAGTTCGACCAATGATTAATCATCTCCTCAGGAGTGTGGAATGACCACGAGTACAACTCTGCTGAGATTTGAGCTGCTAACTCCAGTTGAATATGTAATGTTCTATGTTCTAATATCTTACTGGATATTTCTGCCTGTTGCATGGTCTTTTCACTCCACCCCTTCCTCTAATATTTTTCTTATAAATGATTAAACAGTGTGTTCAAAGAAAAAAATGAAGAACCAAATTGCTTTAATGTGATTTTTCTCCAGGGTTGCTTGCAGCAGTGTCCAGCAGATTAATCTACAGTTCCTGAGTTCTCCGTTACAACCCTGAAGGCTCAGAAATCCCAGGTAAAACAGACACTTTCCTGTCATTCATTAACATTTTGTTATACAGAACAGCCCTCACCTGCCACTTTCGATTGTCGTCAACCTTCTTTGTTCAGTATGAAGTGCTGAGATTTTTACCACGTAGAACCTGGAAGTTTTTAAATCAGATTTATGTCACCCTCACTCCTTCTGGTCTCTTAAAAAGAGTATCATGTGGTAGCTTTAGACAGAAGTGGTCCGAACTGATATTACAAGAATGCTTTGCTTCACTGAGTAATATGTCTGGATGATTCCCAGCTTCATTTGGAAATGCATTGTTCATATTGCTTTAATGTAGAATTTTTCAGATTTTTGTTTGAAAGACTCTGGAGGTTCACAGTCCAGGTAGTTTTTTTGACGGATAATCCTCCTTGTTCTCCTTCAACGCACAGGTTCCTTTTGCATTAGACATACTTTTGTTCTGTTGTGACTAAATGTAATTATTCTGTGCAATTCTACCATACAATTAGACTGCTACTTCTGGGGAAAATGTTTATCTGACTACGCACACAGATGTTTTAAGCATTCTTCTCCACTCATTAACAAAATAACTTGTCTATAATTACCCTGTGAATGTTTCTTGCCTGATAAGCAAAGGTATATGCAACTTCATTTTACCATTGTGTCAATGTCAACCAAATGTCCCTTATTTTTATTTGCACTTTTGTTAATCCCTACTTCTGGAATGTGCGATTGTTCTACTGTGGGATTTTAAACAATACACACTGTAAATTCTCACAGTTGTTCTTTATCATTCAAGTATTGTAGACATTTATATGCTAATGATGCTAAGGGGGAAAAGGCTGAGTGTTGTGTTCAAATGAAAGTTTGCTTGTGATTTAGGGGAAATGGGAGCAAGGCACAGAGGCAAGTCAGTTGCTGTACTAAAGTTCACGTATACTTCCATTTTAAGTACCCATATTCTCACTTATAATGCAAGTTGTCCTGATAAACTTTCCCTGACAGTGGTGACCATCCAACGCCTCCATTTGCAGAAGGGTGTGAAGAGTTGTAAAGAAGTTGTGTTGTGTGGAACAGCCCTTACCTGCTGCTTGCAATTGCTGCCGACCTGCCATATTCAATGACAATCCCAGTCATTTTAACCATGCAGAAGCTGGAGGTTGTTTTGCCCATATTTATGTCTCCCTCACCTCTTGCAGCCTGCTCTTAAAAACAACATTGTGTGGCAGCTTTAGACAAAAACACTGTAAAAAATATGGTCTGCTTTACCTAGAAATAACTGGATGATTTTAGCTCCATTTAGGAAGGCATTGTCCATGTTGGTCTAGTGTAGAGTTTTTCCATACTTTTGTTTGAAAGAAACATGATCCACATTTATAAACTGTATCTATGTTTATTATGAGAAGGGTTTGATGGAAGATGTGTGCCGTGTTTGGCAATTGAAATCATTTTCAGCAAGGTCAATCATGGAAATTTCTGCACTAAGCTTTCTGCTTTGTTCAAGGACATCATACACTGAGGCAGGTGAACATGCATCTTTTGCGCAGAGTGTTCTGGGGGAAACCTGCAAGTGTCGCCACACTTCCGGCGAGCACCTGGAGGAAACCCACACAGACACAGTGAGAGTGTACAAACTCCTTACAGCATGTGGTCGGAATTGAACCCAGGTTTCTGGCGGGTTCAATTCCAACCACTGAAGAACAGCCTACATTGTTGAAGGGGAGGTGAAATCATGACCTCAGGCTCCAAGGAAACAGGGCCAAAAAGTGTGGGTACATAAACAACAGGAGTGGACTGCGAAGCCCTTTAACTATCTCCAACATTCACTGTGATCATGGCTGATCCTGTACCTTACCAAATCCAGCCCCCACCCCTATATGTCCTGATTCCCTTACTGTCCAAAAGTCTTTGAATACATACTCAGTGATGAAGCATCCACATCCTCTGCAACGGAGAATTTCAACCATCTGAATAAAGAAATTTCTTGTTATCTAAATGGCTAACTGTTTATACTGAGAATATCCTCCCCCTTTCCAGATTCTCTGTCCAGAAGAAAGAGTTTCTTAGCATCTTAAATAATCCGTGCTAATTTCATTCACATCCCTTTGCAAAAGAGGCTGATGGTCTGTAAACTTGGATTGGCTGGACAGGCCTTTTGACAAGGCAAACACAAGGCAGAAGCTAAATGTGTGAAAGTGAGGACCAGGAGCCCAAAGGAGGACAGGACGACCCAGAAAGTTAATCTTAAATTTTGCCTTGAGGTTGAAAATTTCTGGATCAGGATAATGAATGCAAGATTTAACTTGAAATGGATGGGTAAGCATAATTCAAACATGTGCAGCACACAGAGAGTGGTGGGTCCCTGGAATGCGCTGTCCGGGGTGGTGGTGGAGGCAAATACGACAGGGGCGTTCAATAAGTTCTTAGATAGGCACACGAATGTGAGGGAAATGGTAGGATATGGGCATGTGTAGGCAGAAGGGATCAGTTTAGTTGGGCATTTTATTGCTAATGGAATTGGCTCGAAACAACATTGTGGGCCGAAGGGCCTGTTCCTGTGCTGTACTATTCTATGTTCTAAAGCTGCCTGAAGAGAAAACAAATATCTGGAGAGATTTTGAAGAAGCGAGAGGCTGGACACTGCTGTCAGATCAGACGATAACACTGCAATGAGCATATGCCCACATAACCCATTGTAAGCGTCAGCACATGAGTGAATTTTGGGAACAAGATTAACACAAAAGTGAGATGCTCAATGAGCAGTTGGGATGAAATCAAAAAGATCAAAAACACAACGGCTTATTTAAGGGCCAAGCAGTTCATTCCTGCAGCCTGTGGCACAACTCAGATGACAGTACTCTCACCTTTGAGGCAGAAGGCTGGGATTCATGTCCCATGCAGAGATGTTAGCACAACTGTTGGGTGGGGGGGGGGGAGGGGGGAGAGGAAAGCCGCAGTGACCAGGTATCTGGCACTGAGCCTGGTTGTGTGGCGCAGAAGGGAAGGGGGGAGAAGAGGAGGGCGGTAGTGATAGGGGATTCAACAGTAAGGGGAGCAGACAGGAGATTCTGTGGACGTGAAAGAGACTCCCGGATAGTATGTTGCCTCCTCGGTGCCAGGGTCAGGGATGTCTCGGATCGGGTCCACAGCATTCTGAAGGGGGAGGGTGAACAGCCGGAGGTCGTGGTACTTATTGGTACCAATGACATGGGTAAGAAAAGAAATGAGGTCCTGAAGAGGGAGTATGGGGAGTTAGGTAGGAAGCTGAAAAGCAGGACCTCAAGGGCAGTAATCTCTGGATTGCTGCCTGTGCTATGTGCCAGTGAGGGTAAGAATAGGTTGATTTGGCAGATGATTGCGTGGCTGAGGAGTTGGTGTGGGGGGCAGAGTTT
This sequence comes from Pristis pectinata, assembly GCF_009764475.1. Taxonomy (NCBI): domain Eukaryota; kingdom Metazoa; phylum Chordata; class Chondrichthyes; order Rhinopristiformes; family Pristidae; genus Pristis; species Pristis pectinata. The sequence goes on along the minus strand of NC_067407.1, from coordinate 124,474,408 downwards.
CAGATTTGTCGATCATTGGGATCTCTTCTGCGGAAGATACAACCTGTACAAAAGGGATGGGTTACACCTGAACTGGAGGAGGATCAATATTCTTGTCAGCAGGTTTGCTAGAACTGTTGGGGAGGGTTTAAACTAGTTTGGCAGGGGGATGGGAACCCGAGTGATAGGTCAGAGGTTGGTGCATTTAGTGTACAAGTAGATGCAGAGTGTAGAAAGACTGTGAGGATTGTAGGGATGGGCAGTTGAAAGGGAAAAATTGCATTCAGTTGGATGGGCTGAAGTGTGTCTACTTTAATACGAGAAGTATCAGGAACGAGGGTGATGAACTTAGAGCATGGGTAAGTATGTGGAACTGTGACATTGTGGCCATTACAGAGACTTGGCTGTGACAAGGTCAGGAATGGCTGCTGGATATTCCGGGGTTTAGATGTTTCAAAAGGGGCAGGGATGGAGGTAAAAGAGGTGGGGGAGTGGCTTTGCTGATCAGAGACAGTATCACAGGGAGGATATCCTGGAGGTATTGTCTACTGAGTCAGTGTGGGTGGAAGTCCGGAACAGGAAGGGAGTGATCACTCTATTGGGAGTATTCTACAGACACCCCAATAGCAGCAGAGACACTGAGATCGGGAGGCAGATTTTGAAGAGGTGCAAAAATATCAGGGTTGTTGTCATGGGTGATTTCAACTTCCCTAATACTGATTGGCACCTCCTTAATGTAAAGGAGATAGATGGGGTGGAGTTTGTTAGGTGTGTCCAGGAAGGATTCCTGACACAGTATGTGGAAAGGCCAACTTGAGGAGATGCCATACTGGACCTGGTACTAGGCAATGAGCCTGATCAGGTTTCAGATCTCTCGGTGGTAGAGCATTTTGGAGTCAGTGACCATAACTCCTTGACCTTTACCGTAGCCTTGGAGAAGGATAAGAGCAAACAATATGGGAAAGTATTAAATTGGGAGAGGGGGAATTATGATGCTATTGGGCAGGAACTTGGGAGCGTAAATTGGGAACAGATGTCCTTGGGGAAATGCACAACAGAAATGTGGAGGTTGTTTAGGGAATACTTGTATGGGGTTCTGGATAGGTTTGTCCCATTGAGGCAAGGTAAGGATGGCAGAGTGAAGGAACCATGATTGACAAGAGATGTAGAATAACAGGCTGATATGCTAGGGCATGTCGACATGAGAAAAGAGGATGTGCTGGACCTTCTGAAAAACATTAAGATAGATAAGTCACTGGGACTGGACAGTCCAAGGTTATTATGGGAAGGGAAGGAAGCGATTGATGCACCTTTGGCGATGATCTTTGTGTCCTCACTGGCCACGGGAATAGTGCCAGATGATTGGAGGGTGGCAAATGTTGTTCCTTTGTTCAAGAAAGGGAGTAGGGATAACCCTGGGAATTGCAGACCAGTGAGTCCTACTTCAGTGGTGGGCAGATTACTGTGTTGTCCCGAAATTAATTATCCCCTTCTGTCCGCTGTAAGTAACACAGTGCCACGAGGTCGATTCGAACAAATACCTTTATTAGCAGTGCACCGCTAGGAGAATTCTCTTCAGCACTCACTAAGAGTCGCTTCCCGAGTTCTCCCCGCACAAAGGGCAGACAGACATTTATACAGGAATTGTCACGCACATCCCATGCAAACGGCGCCGCAAGTTTCGGTCAAGCTATAGAGATCCCGAGACAGCTATCACACCTCTTGTCTTAGTATAATTGAGTTATAATCAAGGCATTCAAAGGCAGGTATCACCCTTCATTGTTCAGACCAAGCCTTCACCTCGATGTTAATTGCACCCAGTATCACCACCGTCTGACATATCGGAATGGTCCGTTACCTGAAACAAAAGCAGTTAACATACTTAACATTCCAACCTAACTAGTGGGTCAGCAGCTTGCTAGTCCTTGCTAGAGAAATATAAATGCATATATATTTTTTTTGTTTACCAGTTATAGGTATGGTTGCAATTCTTAACCCTTCACTTCCTCATTCCCTCCTTTTTATCATTTCATGATAAACTAGAGCAGCGCTGAGAACGGGGCCAAGAGCTTATTAATAAAGACCTTGCAACAGGTAAATAGACAGGCCTACGCCACACAGCATACTATTATAATCATGATTAGTCCCACAGCTCCATGCAGCAGGTATGATGCCCACGACCCTCCTAGCAGCCACCCCAACCAACTTGTCCCTCCTGTAAATCCCTGTCTTAAGGTATCTACTTGCGTCTGAATGTCCTGAATGGCATGGGAGATGTTGTAGGACTCGTCTCCCACGTTGGTGATACATTTGTCCCCAACTATAGCACATACTCCTCCTTGCTGAGCCAACTGGTAGTCCACAGCATACCAGGTCTGCTGGGCATAAAGTCAAAGCTCTGCCAGTTCCCGGTTCACCGCCTTCAGGCCCTCCATAGTACTGTTTCCCAGTGCAGCCAGTCCACAAATAAGGTAGTTCCTGTTTTTTGCAGCTATAGTTTCTGCCGAACCCCCCAGAGAGAGAGTACTCAGGAATCCATAGCCTAACGATGCTAAGGGAGATCCCAATGACATAGGATCCCTCCAATCCTCACAGAACTCCTCACTAACTGACCACACCACAAGTCTTCGTCGGACATGAGCCTTCTGAGGGCAGGGGACCATGACCGGCCCGATTGTTCCCATTGCAAACCAGGCTGGCAGAGTGGGGGTGGCTGTGGTGTAAGTGCCATTAAAGAGGAACACATACCCTTCCTTAGCCCGGTAGCAGGTTACATTACCCGATTGCCGTGGACTGGGCATTTGAGAATACCAAGAGATCCCAGCAACATTTCTCCCATGCTCCCTCAGGTAATTCTCCCTGGTTAGCCGTTCTAAAGAGGCATTAGACAATCTCACGTGGGTCCCGTTCCCTTCTCCACAAACCCATCGTTCTCCTGCAAGTAACGTAACACACCTAGTGGCAGAGCACTCACAGCTAAACCATCCCCCTTTAAACCCGCGATTCCTCTCTGTACAGGTAGTGGTGGCACATGCTATCGTATGCTGTACGATCGCTAGCCCACAACCCCACCCTATGCCGGTGAAACAGTGGGAGAAGGACTGGTGGTGGGCTGTATTACTAGGTCCTGTTACTGTTCCTTGCAAGCATTTACTCAGCAGCACCCTCCTGTAAGTTCCCGTCTGTCCAACACACTTTGTTTTTGAAAATTCATACTTTAAGAGGGCCCTGGGGCTCCAGTTTGGTGTGGCTACCAAAAGGCCTTCCACTGACTCTGCCAAGGGGTAGCAAACGGTGCGATTCCCATGTAGCTGCATATGTATTTTGTAAAACAAATTATTCTCTAATGCCCACACAAGAGTACTGGTAATGGTGAGGAGTCCGAATTTAAAAAGTATTATCTTTCCTCCGGTGGCCATCGTTTACAGTCGCTCAGATGAATCCAGTGTTCCTGGCCTTTCATTTTCACGGCTTTCGGTGTTTGGAGTAGTATCTGGAAGGGGCCTTTCCACCGAGGTCCCAGTTTAGGGCGCTCCCAATCCCGTATCAGTACCGAGTCTCTGATTTCCAGGTCAGGCAATTCCGTGTTCTGCCCTTCAGGTGGTTTAAAGGCACTCTCTACCTGTGAATGAAGAAACTTTAAAGAGGACGTAAGTTGTCTGAAATCTACTGCCTTTGTAGTTCATCCCCCATGATATTAAGGTCAACCTGTGTGGGGGATTGGGTGGCGGCATCCCATGGGGTTCTTCCCGGACGCCCATAGACGATTTCGGCAGCCGATACCCCGGTGGCTGAGTGGGGGGTGATTCTCATATGGTATATGCTAAGGGGAGAACCTTCAACCAGTTCAGACCTGTCTCTGACACTAATTTGGTTAGTTTATTCTTAAGGGTGCTGTTATCTCTCTCTACTACACCCGCTGATTGAGGGTGGTACGTGCTGTTCGATATGCAGTGCCTCGCACAATTCCTTATTTATTTTCCCTATGAAGTGGGGGCCATTGTCAGAACTTATCCGTCAGGGTACCCCAAACCTTGGTATAACCTCTGTAAGCAATAACTTTACCACCGTTGAGGCCTTATTGTTGGTGGTTGGAAAAGCTTCAATCCATCTACTAAATACATCAACAATAACAAGACAGTACTTGTAACAATGTACACGCGGTAATTCAATAAAGTCGAGTTGTATACATTCAAAAGGACCACCTGGCAAGGGGGTTTTGCCTGGGGTGCACTTCACCCCTTTCCCAGCATTGGTTTGTTGGCATATCAAACATGACCGTATTTTGCCTTGTGCTGCTTCCTCCAATCTGGGGTGCCACCAGGTACACAGTAAAATGTTACTCATTCCCTCCTTGCCAAGGTGGGTGTCAGAATGTAGGCAGTCAATAAGCATTGGTAACAAAGAATCAGGTATACATACTTGACTGACTGGAATAACCCAGAGGCCGTGTAGCGCAGAGTGCGTACACCCGTGCGCCTTCCACATTTGTTTTTCTGAGTCAGGGGCGTCCCCCTGTAAGTGCTGCACAGTGACCATGTCTGGGGTGCCCGGCGTTGCTATCTTTGGCTTGCAAACAACTGCTTGTTTTTCCACAGTGGAAACGATTTTAGACCCCTGGCGTGCTGCCAATTTCACTTCTGTATCTGCCCTGTTATTGCCCTGGGTTATTAGGGAGGCATCTGAAAGGTGAGCGGAGCATTTAATGATGGCCAGTTTGTTTGGAGGAGGATGGCTTGGAGGAGGTTCTTTACATAAGCCGCATTCTATATGGGGCTACCTGTAGAGGTCAGAAATCCCCTGTGTGCCCAGAGTTGGCCAAAATCATAGGCAACTCCAAAGGCATAGCGGGAGTCAGTGAAGATGTTAGCTACTTTGTCCTTGGCTAAAATGCAAGCTCGGGTCAGGGCAAAGAGTTCTGCTTTTTGGGCAGATACTGGGAGCTGCAGAGATGCGGATTCCACACTCTGGGAGTTGTTTACCACGGTGTGGCCACTAAGGCAGATGCCCTGTTCAGAAATGTAGGAACTACTGTCGACGTACAGGTTTAAGTCGGCTGACTGGATGGCCTTATCTGAAAGGTCCGGACGGGGTGAAATTAAAAAGTGGTTACGCATTAGACAGTCATGAGGTGGGTCCGCAAGATCCTCAGGTGCGGCCTCTAGGAAGGTGGCAGGACTAATGGTCGTACAGTAGGCAAAAGTGAGGAGTGGGTTATTCAGGAGTGCTACCTTGTATCTGTTTAAGCGGGCCTGGGTAAGGTGTTGCGTCTGGTGAGAGGTTAAGAGTGCCGTTACGGAATGGGAGGAATAAACCACCACTGCCTGTTGCAGGGTTATATCGGAGGCTGCTGTTACTAGGGAATAAATGGCTGGAAGCATTTGTGAGCATGGTGGAAGTCCCCTTGCAACTGGGTCCAGCCGAGTGGAGTAGTATGCCACCGGTCTTTTCCTATCCCCCTGGGTTTGAGTAAGGACGGCTGTAGCGCAGTCCTCTAGGACATTCACGAAGAGCTGAAATGGGCGATCATACAAAGGGCGTCCCAGGGCCAGGGCGCTGGCAAGGGCCTGTTTGAGGCTATCAAAGGCCTCCCTTTGTTCCTTGGTAAATTCAAAGGGTCTCACAGACTGTCTTGAGGCCAAGGGTGTGAGGTGCTTAGTAAGGAGCGCCACGTTAGGTAGCCACTGCCTGCAAAAATTTACTAACCCTAAGAAGGCGCGCATACCCTTTGGGGTAGCGGGCGGTAGGGTGGCAATGATGGGTGCAATACGTTCAGGAGTGAGCTGCTGCTCGGTAGCACTTAAGAGGGTGCCCAGAAATTTCACCTGGCGCTGAGTTTGTTTTACTTTCTGTGGAGGTATTACGTATCCCCAAGAGCGGAGCGCGTTAAGTAGTCTATTCGTGTCCGCGATGTTGACGGGCTCCAAGGGGCTTGCTAGTAAAAGGTCATCTACATACTGGACAACGGTGGATTTATCAGAAAGGTGCAACCCTTGGAGTTGATTATGTAAAACTTGGGAAAAAATAGTCGGGGAGTGTATAAAACCTTGCGGGAGGCGCGTCCAAGTGTATTGCTGACCTTGGAAAGTGAAAGCAAACAGGTACTGCGAGTCAGGAGAGAGGGGAATTGCGAAAAATGCATGCTGCAAATCCACAATGGTAAAAACGCAAGAGTCGGCAGGGATACTGCTGAGAATGGTAGCTGGATTCGGGACCACGGGATGTAGTGGCTCCACTATCTCGTTGACCTTACGTAGGTCTTGTACAAGGCGCCTCTCTATCCGTCCGGGTTTGGGGACAGGTAAAATGGGGGTGTTACAAGGTGATTGGCAAGGAACCAGGATGCCCTGTTTGCAGAACGAATCTATTAACTGAGTTATTCCGTCGACTGCCTCTCTCTGAAGGGGATACTGTGGGACAGAAGGCAGTTGTGCTCCCGGTCTTACACGGATCTGGACTGGGGTCACTGGGGTGTACCCTGCCTCGGACTTCGATGCGGCCCATAAATCGGGGGTGGGCTCATCCGAAGGGAGTCAATGGGGCTGGTGATGGTGTAAACAGCCCGTCACTGGGAAAGGGACAAGGTAATAAGTCAGGGTCCCCTCTGGCAGAGCCTGAGGAACCCCGAAAGGCCTTTGTCTGCCTGTACCTCAAGCCGGTGGGCTAGGAATCCCAGTTCCTTTGGTTTATGTCCCTTGTTAACTGAGAGGGTAATGTGAGGGGACATCAAGCCTGACTGATTCCACAATTCATTGGGCACTTGGACTAGAAGTGCTGCCCCCTCCTTTCCCACTACTTTCCCTAAAATAGTGACAGTCACCATGCTACCTAGTTCCCTTGAGGCCCCGGTGGGGTCGTAAGCTAGTGTCACATGCGGGTCAGTGGTTTCCAAGGGTGGGTCAAAATCGCTGCTCATGAAGTTCACCGTCCACCACTGAGGAGGCTGGTGAATCCAGAGGATCCTGTGGGTTTTAGGACCAGTAATGGTAATACCTTCATCCAGGCATTGTATTTTGAGTCGGAGGGAGCAGAGCAGGTCCCTCCCGGCTAGGTTAACCCCCAGTTTTCTGGTTACCGCAAACTGGATCAGGCATTCCCGTTCTTCAAATTTAACTTGTAAGTGTTCAGTTAAGGGGTAGGATCTTTCCTGTCCCTCCAGCCCGCTCAATGGAACTGAGGCAGTGGACAGTTTAAAATCATGCTGGGCAATACAAGGAGCTTCGAGGGTTGAAGTATTTGCTCCTGTGTCTATCATAAAGGGAATCGGCTTTCCTTCAACTAAGAAATTGACGATGGGTTCATCGTCCGGGTTATCGGTGAGGGCAGGGTACATGGAGAGGCTAATCTCCACGTCTAGTCAGGCAGAAAATGGGTTGTTGGTTGAAAAAGGTTGTCGTCTACGGGGGGGGGGTCTCGTCTGCCGATGACGGTAGTTGGAGCAGTCCCTCCGCCAATGGTCAGGTGCCCCACAAAGGTAGCATCCCGTCGGCCTGGCGCTCGCTGGTGCAGGTTGTTGGGGTCCCCTGGGTCCTAGGTAGTTACGAGAGGGTGGTGGTGGTGGTGGTGGCCCACAAGGAGGCCCGTACACTGGGGCTCTTAAGTCATTGGGGTATAGTGGGTATCCTTTGCCGGACCAGTCAACCCCTTCTGGAATGCAAAACTGCCACTCCATTTGATAGCCCGTATTGTCGGAGTAGGGAGGTTGGGGCCGAGGGGGTCTCTGCACCATTTCCTGTTTTACCTTTGTGGCTTTCGAATCACGCCCATTACTCCAGAAGTGGACTAGCGCCCTCCTCATGGCTTGTTGCGTGTGGTCAGGCCAGTTCATGTCATTAGTGCGGATAGCTGAGGTCACTCCCTCAGGGATGCATTGTAATAGGAGGGCGTTAAACTGGGGGAGGCATTGCCTCTGTTGTAGGCATCGTCCCCCGCATAGGTCCCGTAAAGTGAACAGAAACGGTCCCAAAAGTCTGGGCCGTCCTCACCCTGTTTCGGTCGGCATTCTAAAACTTTAGTTATGTCAATAGGCTGTTGAAGGGTTTTAAGAAGGGCAGTTCTAATGGTGGCCACCTGGTCCTGAGGCCGGATGGCCACCTGAAAGGCTGTCCAGTCAGCATAGTTCCCCAGGTGTTCTTTCCACTGTGCCACTTCATTATTTGTAAGGGCCATGCAACAAAGACTGAAAAGGTCTTGTGGGGCAGCCTGATACATCTGAATTGTTCCGATCACATAATCTATGAAATCCTCCGGGTTGGTTTTACGGTTGGGCGCCTGAGTCATGATTAAGCACATCTCCTGAGGCTTCCAAGGGGTGTAAATTTGGATTGTAGGATTAGCGCTGGTTTGGGCTGGATCGGGATTGGGAACACTCCTGTTGGGGAATTGTTTCTTAACCTTGGCTCCCTTAACCCCTTTCAACGTGAGTGATGGGCTGGGATCTGTAGGGTCGTCATAATCAGTGGTAGAATCAGAGTCGGTGTCCGTCTGAGAATCTATTGAAGGACTGTCCCTTGTCAAAAAGCTTCGTCGCTTGTCTGTGGCCTTAGAGCCACCCGTCTGTGGGCTTTCCCTTCGACTAAGCCACATCCTGGTTCGGGACGCAATAGGGCCAAGGACTTGTCCCGGGGTTGGGACTTGGCTAGCAGTCGCTGGTGGTAAGGGCAGGATGGCTGGCGGGCTAGCCACATTATATGGGGGTGGCAATGAAATGGGGGGGGCTGTGGGTCGGACCATCCAATCCTCCTCCTCTTCGTCTGTATCATTACTTTGGAACAACAGGGGCACGACAGACATGTCAGGAGGTACCTCCACTTTATCCTTACTACTTTTATTTTTATTTCTGCGTTTCTCCTTGTACACCTCAGTTACCCCTTCTCTCTCCCTTCTGCTCCTTTCAGCATCGTAGTCTCCGCACTGAGACTTCAGGACTTCCCAACTCTTAGGATTTCCCTGTTCATCACACACACTAATTCCCCTTCTGCGCGCATTATGTTCCCAGCTAGCCTGCTTAGATTTATTTGTTAGGTCTTTGGCCGTTTTCCTCCAAGTGGACATCAATAATTTCCTTTTTTCCGCTCCCAAATTGCCTTTTCTGCTTTTAGGCATTTATCTACGTCCCAAGTCCCCCCCACAATGGCCATATTTCATTTTCCAATTTCTTATTGAGGCATGCTGATAATTTACGGAAGTTACTCTCGTTCTTCGGATCGTCTTTACATAACTTAGATAGTGGGGTATTGGACCCAGACTTATCGAGATTTTGTCCTATTTTGTATTCTTCCCGATCGGACGGTACGAATCGCTGCGATTACCTATAAGATCGGTCTCTTTCCTTCACCTACTTCAGGTTCCTGACCTTCCCGTGGGGGATTTCCCCTCTTAAGAACCAGTCTAAGGCAGGGTGGCAGTACCGGAGAACCGATCTCAGAACTTAGAGCTCAAAACCTTGAAATTCACAAACTTAAAACCCTGACCCCGAAACTGGGGACTCGAACCCCGAACAAACTTAACTTAACTTAACTGGGGACTCGAACACCGAACAGAACTTAACCTAACTGGGGACTCAAACCCCTTCTTACCTGTGGCACTCAGACAGGTTCACGAGAAGTCCGTCAGAGGATTTTCGGTAAGCGAAGGGATCGATCAGGTGTCCGACTCCCTGAGAGGGATCAAGGTGAATCGTACCTTGTGGGCCCTTCCTTCTCAGGTGGCCGTTATCCCCATCAGTCTCTCACGCCGCTTCCGAAACCTCGTCTTGGACTTCTGGCTGGCTCGCCAAATTGTCATCCCAAAATTAATTATCCCCTTCTGTCCGCTGTAAGTAACACAGTGCCACGAGGTCGATTTGAACAAATACCTTTACTAGCAGTGCACCGCTAGGAGAATTCTCTTCAGCACTCACTAAGAGTCGCTTCCCGAGTTCTCCCCGCACAAAGGGCAGACAGACATTTATACAGGAATTGTCACGCACATCCCATGCAAACGGCGCCGCGAGTTTCGGTCAAGCTATAGAGATCCCGAGACAGCTATCACACCTCTTGTCTTAGTATAATTGAGTTATAATCAAGGCATTCAAAGGCAGGTATCACCCTTCATTGTTCAGACCAAGCCTTCACCTCGATGTTAATTACACCCAGTATCGCCACCATCTGACATATCACAAGACAAGGGAGCAGAAGCAGGCCATTCGGCCCATCGAGTCTGCTCCAAGGAAATGGAAATAGAAATGAGAAATGGGGAATGGGGGAAGAAGAAGAAAAAAAAACTATTCTAATCCCAGTTACCGGCCTTATTCCCATATCCCTTGATATCCTGACTGTTTAGATATCTATCTATCTCCTCCTTGAACGCCCCCACTGATCTGGCCTCCACTGCTGTATGTGGCAAGGAGTTCCACAAATTCACCACCCTCTGGCTAAAGAAATTTTTCCTCATCTCTGTTTTGAAACTGTACCCTCTAATTCTAAGATTGTGCCCTCTGGTCCTGGACTCACCCACCAAGAGAAACAGCCTAGCCACATTTACTCTGTCTTTTCCTATCAATATTTTAAATGTCGCTATGAGGTCCCCTCTCATTCTTCTGTACTCCAGCGAGTACAGTCCAAGAGCTGACAAACGCTCCTCATACGTAAGCCCTTTCATTCCAGGAATCATCCTCGTAAATCTCCTCTGAACCCTCTCCAACATCAGCACATCCTTCCTAAGATGTGGGGCCCAAAACGGCGCACAATATTCCAAATGAGGCCTCACTAGTGCCCCGTAGAGCCTCATCAACACTTCCTTACTTTTATACACTATACCTCTCGAAATGAATGCCAACATAGCATTCGCTTTCTTTACCACCGATCCGACCTGGTGGTTAACCTTTAAGGTATCCTGCACGAGTACCCCCAAGTCCCTTTGTACTTCCGTGCTTTGGATTTTCTCTCCTCCTAGATAATAATCTGCCCGCTTATTTCTGCTTCCAAAGTGTACAACTGCACATTTCCCTACATTGAATCTCATCTGCCATTTCCTTGCCCATTCTCCTAAACTGTCTAGGTCCCTCTGCAACCTTCCTACCTCTTCAATACTCCCTACTCCTCCCCCTATCTTGGTGTCATCTGCAAACTTAGCCACGAAACCATTTATTCCATCATCCAAATCGTTAATGTACAAGGTAAAAAGGAGCGGTCCCAACACCGACCCCTGCGGCACACCACTAGTAACCGGTAACCAACCAGAACGAGATCCTTTTATTTCCACTCTTTGCTTCCTGTCAACCAGCCAATGCTCCACCCATTCTGTTATCCTACCTGTAATTCCATGACCTCTTATCTTATTAATCAGTCTCTTGTGAGACACCTTATCAAAGGCCTTTTGAAAGTCAAAATACACAACATCTACCGCCTCTCCCTTATCCACCTTACCTGTGATTTCTTCAAAAAACTCCAATAGGTTGGTCAGGCAGGATCTTCCCTTCACAAAACCATGTTGGCTTGGACCTATCCTGCCCTGCACCTCTAGGTATTCCGTAACCCCGTCTTTGAGGATAGATTCCAATAACTTTCCCACCACTGACATCAGACTAATAGGTCTGTAATTTCCTTTATGCTGCCTCCCACCTTTCTTATACAACGGAACTACATTTGCGACCCTCCAGTCCTCCGGAACCACGCCAGAATCTATCGATTTCTGGAAAATTATCGCCAATGCCTCCGCTGTATCGGAATGGTCCGTTACCCGAAACAAAGGCAGTTAACATACTTAACATTCCAACCTAACTAGTGGGTCAGCAGCTTACTTGTCCTTGCTAGAGACATATAAATGCAAATATATATTTTTTGTTTACCAGTTATAGGTATGGTTGCAATTCTTAACCCTTCACTTCCTCAACTGAAGAAGATTCTTAGAGACAGGATTTATGGGCATTTGGAGAAGTATAGACTGATTAGGGACAGTCAACATGGCTTTATGAGGGGCAGGTCGTGCCTCATGAGCCTGATTGATTTGTTTGAGGATGTGACAAAGCACATTGATGAAGGTAGAGCAGTGGATGTGGTGTACATGGATTTTAGTAAGGCATTTGATAAGGTTCCTCATGGAAGGCTCATTCAGAAAGTCAGGAGGCATGGGATCTAGGGAATCTTGGCTGTGTGGATTCAGAGTTGGTTTGCTTATAGAAGACAGAGGGTGGTTGTAGATGAAGTGTATTCTGACTGGAGGTCGGTGACCAGTGGTGTTCTCAGGGATCTGTTTTGAGACCCCTGCTCTTTGTGATTTTTATATATGACTTAGATGAGGGTGTGAAAGGGTGGGTTAGTAAGTTTGCTGATGACACAAAAGTTGGTGGTGTTGCGGATGGTGTAGAAGGTTGCTGTAGGTTACAGCAGGGCATTGATAGAATGCAGAGCTGGGCTGAGAAGTGACAGATGAAGTTCAACCCGGAAAAGTGTGAAGTGATACACTTTGGAAGATCAAATTTGAAAGCAGAATATAACGTTAATGACAGGATCCTTATCAGTGTGGAGGAACAGAGGGATCTTAGGGGCTGCGCAGGTTGATAGGGTTAAGAAGGCATATGATGCGTTGGCCTTCATTAGTTGGGGTACAGAGTTCAAGGGCCACGAGGTAATGTTGCAGCTCTTTCAAACTCTGGTTAGACCACACTTGGAGTATTGCGTTCAGTTCTGGTTGCCTCATTATAGGAAGGACGTGGAAGCTTCAGAAAGGGTGCAGAGGAGATTTACTAGGATGCTGCCTGGATTGGAGAGCATGTCTTATAAGGATAGGTTGAGTGAGCTAGGGCTTTTCTCTTTGGAGAGAAGGAGATTGAGAGATGACTTGATAGATGTATACATTGATAAGAGGCATAGATCGAGTGGACAGCCAGAGACTTTTTCCCAGGGCAAAAATGGCTAACATGAGGGGGCATAATTTTATGGTGATTGGAGGAAGGTATAGGGGGGATGTCAGAGGTAAGTTTTTTACACAGAGAGTTGTGGGTGTGTGCAATGCATTGCCTGCAGAGGTGGTGGAGGCAGATACATTAGGGACATTTAAGAGAATCTTAGCCACGTGAATGATAGAGAAATGGAGGGCTATGTGGGAGGGAAGGGTTGGATTGATCTTAGAGCAGGATAAAATGTTGGCACAACATCATGGGCCGAAGGGCCTGTACTGTGCTATAATGTTCTATGTTCTATGTTCTAGTCCAGGCTAACATTCAGGCGCTGGACTGTTGGAGAGGTTAAATTTGCTCTCTCAGATGACAATAGACTCCCAATGGCAGATTTCAAACCACAAAAGGAATGATCCTTGGTGTTCTGGCCAATGTTTATCCATCAATTAACATCATAAATACTGATTTACATGGACATGACCACGTTATTTTCTGTGGGAGATTTCTATATGCAGAGGTAATCTGGAGTTGAACTTTTCCCACACTGGGGCATATAGAATGAGGGGTCACTGCCTCACAATAAGGGGCCAGCTGTTCAGGGCAGAGGCAAAAGAAATGTCCTTCACCTAGATGGTCATGAATCTTTGGAATTCTCTGCCCAAGAGGGCTGTGGAGGCTCAGGCATTTACTCTATTCAAGGCAGAGACCAATGGATTTTTCAGTGTTAAGGAAACCAAGGGAAATTTTGTGCAGGAAATTGAAACTGATGTGCAAAATCATCCATGATCTTAGTGAATTACAGAGCCTGGACAAGGGGCTGAATGGCCTACTCCTGCTCCTATTTCTTCTGTTCTAATTGCTGCTTTTCTACAAAGTCAGTGTCTTCATTTCACAAACATTTCCTTTGATTTTAAAGCACTATGAAATGTTTTGAGATTTTGAAATGTGTTGTACAAATTCCTTTCTTTTTTTCACTTTCTCACCCGCTCTTACTTTCTTTCTCTCTGACACACACATGCTCGGTGAAGTTGACGATGCACCCCATTCTGTGTTCCATAGGGCCATCATCCCATCATTATAAAACTGCACAACAGCGAGGAATGTCAATCCCTATTATTTTCCTGTAAATGTTAATCTGGGTCTGCGATCTTCTTCAATGGAAATCAATGATTAAATTCCTGACCTGGGAATGAAGACGGATGTGATGATAGGACTAAATGAGACTAGAGTGGTCACATTCAGCAAGGGTTAGAGTGACTGCTGCTTCCTCTTTGCAGCTTAAAATTTTGTGTTAAATACTGACCAGTTTAAAGTAGAAGTAATGTAAATCTGCAAAGACATATATATATATATAGAGCTGCAATAACCCAACTATGATCACCGTCAATTCAACTTCTTGCTGTGGAAACAGATTGTTAATTTTGCCAAATTGCCACTGGGCATAGATACTATTTTTTTATTTTTCCCAGGAACTTTAATTTCAGTATATATCTCAGAATTCAGTGAGTGACACAACAAATTAAAAACATCACCTAAGAAGTAGGAGCAGGACGAGGCCACTCAGCCTGTTGAGTCTGGTCTGCCATTCAACAAGATCATGGCTGATCTTCTCCCTCAACACCATTCTCCCTCTTCCCTATTCCCAATCCCTTCTTTCCTGTAAGATGCAGGCATCAACCAATCTCCGTTGTGAATAAACTCAATGACTGAGCCTTCACAGTGCTCCAGGGTGGACAATTTCAAAGACTTCCCTATCTCTTATTCTGAGACTGTGACTCCTATTTCCAGACTCCTTGGCCAAGGGAACATACTCCCTGCATCTATCCTGCTGAGCCCTCTGTGTATTTTCTTTGCTTCAATGAGGCAACCTCTCATTCTTCTAAACTTTAAAGATTGTAGACTACTCAGTCTCTGCTCAGACGATAAACCCACTATCACAGAAACCAGACTGGCATATTCCCTCTTTACCAACCATATTATTTTATAGATAGGATAATACAGAGACCAACAATGTACACGTTACTCCATATGTGGTCTCACCAAGGCCTTTCATAATTGTAGTAAGTTATCTTGGCCTCTGTACTCAAATCCTCTTGCAATAAAGGTCAACATACCATTTGCTTTCCTAATTGTCTGCATGTTTGCTTTCAGTGACATGTACGAAGATGCACTTGAATATCGATATTTCCAAATCTTTCACCATTTATAAGATGTTCAACATTTTACTTTGTTCTGAAGACACAAGAGACCACAGATGCTGTACTCTGGAGCAAAAAAGCCTTTTTGGTGGGGGGTGGAAAAGGGGTGGGTGGTGAGGGTTGGGTGGTGGGAGGTGAGAGAACCTGGGTGGATTAGGAAAGAGGAAGGAGCACAGGGGATGAAAGTGGGAAAATTCAGTGTTCATACCATTAGGTTGTAGACTACCCAGGCGGAAGATAAGGTGCTGTTCTCCGAGTTTGCGTTTGGCCTCACCTTGGCAGTGGAGAAGGCCGGGGACTGACAGGTCGCTGTGGGAATGGGAAGGAGAGTTGAAATAGCAAGTAACCAGGAGGTCAAGACAGGCACTGCAGACGGAGCACAGGTGTTCTGCAAAATGGTCACCTGGTCCACACTTGGTCTAGCCAATGTAGAGGAGGCCACATCGAAAGAGCTGAATGCAGTAGACGAGGTTGGAGGAGGTGCATGTGAATCTTTGCCTGATCTGGAAGGGCTCTTTAGGTCCCTGGATGGTGGTGAGGAAAGTGGTGTAGGGGCAAATATTGCACCTCTTACAGTTGCAGGGTAAAGTGACAGGGATGGGGAGGGACGGGTGGGTTGGGATAACTGAACCAGGGAGTTGTGGAAAGCAGAAAGGGTTGAGGTAGAGAAGATGTGACTGGCAGTGGGATCCCAAATTCAGGCCATACAGATCTAGGAATCTATCTCATATACATCCTGGGAATTCATCCTCTATATTGTTGGTATTAATTTGATTTGCTCAGTTTGTATGTAGATTAAGTCCCCATGATAACTGTATTATCCCGTTACATGCATCTCTAATTTCCTTAGTTAAACTATGCCCTACATCACAACTACTATTCAGAGTCCTATAAACAAACCTCTTGATAATTTATACAAATTAATTCATTATAGTTAGGGTAATAGTAAATTAATTGGCACTAGTTCAGGAGTTCAATTCGTTTTGTTATTTTCTTTGATGAAATGCACCTGCTCAACAATGCAATTGATTTTCCATAGGTAGTGACATACGTTTAATTTGTATTGTTGTTTATTTTAAAATTCTTTCTCTCTAACTATAAAGGCGTCCCCTTAACTATCAAAGGTCACAAACAAATGTTTCTGGTGTTTAAGCCGGTTCCTGCAGCTTGCTGATCATTTTTTATTCCTTTCTATCATCTCCTTGTTCTTCCACTCCAGCCCTTATCATAAAAGTTAAATTATTGGCTATATCACCACGTATTGCACATTGCCTGTGCCATGTTCCAACTCAGTGCCATGTTCCAATTTAATGCCATTATGGCATTGTCATTTTACCATGTCAGCTCCAATTATGGCATCTTGAACTGAATCTTGGAAGGTTGAGAATAGATTTTACCTTTGACTGAAACAAAAAAGAATCTTGTTTCTCACCTGCTTTCCTAAGATTTAGACAATTGTGGTTAAATAACCACAGATATCATACAGCACTTGGCATTAGTAAGAGTTAAACATTGCATTTGTATGTGTGTGTGTGTCTCTGCTTCTTCATATGCATGTTCTTATGTACGGTGTGTGTATGCGTTTGCATGCGTGTGTGTGTGTGTGTGTGTGCGCATAAAACAGATGATGGTAGCTGTATGTCTCTGATGTTCTGCTCTTGTTTGCTTCTACATCCCAAAGACATAGCTGTTGCTACATTAATTGGTTACCATAAATCACTCTGAGTGTGGACAGGCGGTAGGAGGATCATGGTGGAGTTGATAGGCATGTGGAAGAAAGTAGATTGTAGGGAGGTGAGCAGAGGAAAGGATTGATAAGATTGCTCTTGGAGTTGGCATGGGATGACTGGCCTCCTTCTGTGTTGTAACACAGGATCTACCTGTCTGAGAATTGTTGAGTGAATGGCTCCACATTATTGTACAATTTTAATGATCTGTCAGCAGCTTCCTTTTGTTGAAGTTGCTGATTATTCACATCTCTTCTAACGAGAAGTGTCTCCTGGCTGCTAGAGCTCACCTTTCCCCTCCCCGATTGAATTGCACTGACCTGGCTCCCCCTGTGTCACAGCTACCTGAATGAAGTTGGCTCCAACATGGTTGATGCAGCCCTGTAATCATGTATTCAGGGGCCTAATCAAGTCAGACCTACATAAGTGCTTTGACAGCTGGCTAAGCTTTGCTCTCAGTTTAATTGGCTGTCACAGCTGCTGAAAAATATGAATGTTTGTGAATATCTCTGATATTCTGTAATGGGTGTGATGTCATTTATGTATACTTGTGTGAGAGTTCCCAACTTCCCAACAGTTACACAGAGAGTTATTGGCAGTTCCAGATACAGTTGTTGGGATTTCTCAGGAAAAGTAGACCATCACCTAAAAACATGCACTATGTCTTGATGAACATTGCAATCACTGTAATCATGTGCATAAAGGTCTTCTGCTCTCTGATCCAACAGAAGCTAAAATATATCTAACTCCATCTAGAAGTTTGCAGATGATACTTCCGTAGTGGGCCGTATCTCAAATAATGATGAGTCAGAGTACAGAAAGGAGATAGAGAGCTTAGTGATGTGGTGTCATGACAACAACCTTTCCCTCAATGTCAGCAAAACAAAAGAGCTAGTCATTGACTTCAGGAAAGGGGGCAGTGTACATGCATCTGTCAACATCAATGGTGCTGAGGTTGAGAGCTTCAAGCTCCTCAGAGTGTCCTGGTCCAACCACATAGATGCCACAGCCAAGAAAGCTCACCAGCGCCTCTACTTCCTCAGGAGGCTAAAGAACGTTGGCATGTCCCCTTTGACACTCACCAATTTTTATCGATACATCATAGAAAGCATCCTATCTGGATGCATCACGGCTTGGTATGGCAACTGCTCTGCCCAGAACACAAGAAACTGCAGAGGGTTGTGGACACAGCCCAGCGCATCACGGAAACAAGCCTCCCCTCCATGGACTCTGTCTATACCTCTCGGTGAAGCAGCCAGCATAATCAAAGACCCGACTCACCCGGGTCATTTCTCTCTTCTCTCCTCTTCCATCATGCAGAAATGCAGGAGCCTGAGGGCACATACCACCAGGCTCAAGGACAGCTTCTATCCCACGGCAATAAGACTATTGAATTTTTATAGGATGAGATGGACTCTTGACCTCACAATCCACCTTGTTTGATCTTGCACCTTATTGTCTACCTGCAATCCACTTCCTGTAGCTATGACACTTTAATCTGTATTCTGTTATTGCTTTTACCCTTTACTACCTCAATGCACTCTGTACTACCTCAATGCACTGTGTAATGAATTGATCTGTACGAACGGTATGCAAGACACTGTACCTTGATATAAGTGACAATAATAAACCAATACCAATATCAAAATCAAAGAGGAAACTGTTAAGTAGGAAGAAAATTGAACATTTCTAATAAATTCTTGCCCATTTTCTCAAAATCGCAGCTTTACTTACATATTTTATATTTATTATGTTAATAAGTAAAATTATATCCTTATATTTTTTGCACTTACCCTCCTCTTCTTCACTTCACCCACTTTATTTCTTGGTCTATTAAGTCCTAAATTGGCAGTACATATTTTGTGATTAAATCCAAAAAACGGGTTTTGCCAGGACAAAGAGCTGCTGAAAGTACAAAAAAAAAATCACACTTCTGGTGAGCGAGGCCATGAGTAGATGTTTGCGAAATCATGAAGGCTTCAGCAGTGAGACAATCTTGCAGTGTGGCTTCAATTCAGATAAAATGCAAATTACTTCAATCACCCTGCCATGCTCATCAATGATCTGAAGTACATATTCTAACTAGCTTACCTTTTTTTGCAATGTACTTGATTTTCTCCTGAATTATATATTTTCCACTTGAAATGCTTGTGGTTGTTTCCAACATGAAGTTTGAAAGATTGCAGTGAATGAAGATGTTTTTCATTATGGAGGCATATATATCTTTTTGGGTCACTTCATCATTTTATTTTATTGAGCGTCTGCATATTGCAGATATAATCTAAAGGAGATGGAGCAATTACATAAAGAATAATGAAAACCAAACATTGATTTGCAGAGTGAATATTTGATACATGGGAACGATTAGATAAAATATAATGAATATCAGGGAATGAATATGCGTGGAATTGAAATTCATTTAACAGGACAAACTAAGAATGTAAGAAAAGGAGAAACATTTAACTGTCTATCTTTCCATATCTTGACATCGCATTAGTTTAGGAATTGTTCCAATTGCATTCTGAATATTCAAAGTTAATGTATATTGAAAAATACAGACATCAATTCACCTCCAAATAAGTGGCTATCCCATCTGCTAAATTAAGTAGTGGCTTTCACAAACCACCCTTTCCACATTTTGTTTATTTTACCTTGGTATTGTGCAAATTACCTTGCCACATCTATGGCATTTATTTATTCTATTAAAATCTTGAAGGTAGAGTTTGCATTTACTTCGTAACTTTCCTGATTTTCAAATCTCAAAATGCTTCACAGGCAATCAGGTTCTTTTGGGGTTCTGGTAACAGAGGGCCACATAGCATGCAGTGAGTGCACAGCAGGATGTCACAAACAGGAACGTGCTAACAATCAGATAATCTGTGTAGTGACGTTGACCGAGAGATTTAAAAAAAGTTTCAGATGAAGAAATCTCCTTTACTCTTTTTCAGATAGTACCATGGGGGGTCTTTTGCAAACATCTCAGGGAGCCTGTGGAGCTCTGTTTAATATGTCATCACATTCAGTGATGTGGCTCTCTGCCGATGCAACACCTCTTCCATGCCTAGATTTTTAATTTAGGTCTCTGGAGTGATGTTTGAAGTCACAACTCTTTGCCAGATATGAACATACATCACAAAATTAAGGCCGACTCATTATTACCTGCTTCATCCCGTCTGGGACTCTTATAGTTCTTTCTAAGTTATTGGTTAGTTTTTGCTGCTTTCCACACTATCTCTGTTACCCTTCTTTAATGTGATAGCTATATCTGCACGGGTGCTGCTCATGGAATCTCACCAACACGTGACATCATCTGTGAAGCAGCCTTCAACTGTGCTGTGCATTACCTTCAGCATCAAGGCCATTAACGCAAAGAGAGCTGCCCAAGTCATTCACCATCAATAATTTCATGCAATCATCAGCAGGTGAGAAGGAATATGAATTGTTGGATTCCTGTGCAGATAAACAATTTTAACAAAAATATTTTTATCAAGCTACCCGCTGAAAATAAAATGTAAGGATAATTCCAGCTTTGATTTCCAGTCTCATTCAATGCTACTTTTGACTTCACATGTTAAAGGAATTATTGATGTTAATATGCTCGTGTAAGGATAGGAATGGGCTTGCTGTGATGAACCAAGTCGAGATACATCCTCCTAGCTATGTCAGTCAAGGCCTATGCTTGGACAGTGATCATTGAGATTAGATCTCAGATGGTGACGTGCACATAGGAATCCGATTTCATCAAGGAGGAGAGAGAAACTGATCAAAAATCCTAAAAATTCCTTTCTCCTTTAAACATTCTTTGAAGTACTTATCCTCTCCCATAATGATATTTCACATGCTTGAATAGAATGTGTCATAATAGCTTAGTTGGCAGTACTCTTGCCTCTTAGTTAGAAGGTTGTTAGTTCAAATCCCACTCCAGGCTGACACTCTGTTATGGTACTCAGGGACTGTTGCAGTGATGGAAGCTTCTTTTGGATGAAATATTTAACCAAAGCCAATTCTCTCAGGCAAATGTGATGTTGCTTTTTCAAAGAGGAGCAGGATATTCAAAACCAGCATCCTAGCTGATTAATGAGTGCAGTTGTTTATTTTGGATATTTACTGTCTTTCCAAATTTATAATTTTTTTTATTTTAGGTACCGAAGCTTGGCAGGGAATGCTTCTGACTTTTTAGTTTTGTGGTCAGTTCCTTTTATTTGGCTTTCATTGTTGTTTTTTGTATTGTACCTGTTACGGATTAAGTTACTATTGGTGAACCTTTAAGACATAATACAGTTGTGTGTGTGTGTGTGTGGCGTGATTACGACAACAACAGGATTTGAGGACGTGATGTCGTCTTTGGAGCAGTCAGTCAGAGAGAGGGAGAGAGGGAGAGAGACACCTGCCTGCTGGTCTCTGTATCAATGGATGAAAAACAATAACTGTGTCTGTCACTACAATCCACGTATGGATTTTTGGAATAATCCAGTGGAGTCCACTTTGTCATTAACCTGTAGAAGGAAACAGGTATTTGTGTGGACGGCCACGTCTCGAGTACCTTTCGGGGTGGCAGATACTTTGGAACAAAGGAATGGAGATCATCGGTGATTGAGGTGGCGTATGAGTACCATCGTGGAACATTTGGATTTCGTAATAACTCTCTATTTTCTCTCTACATCTTCTCTTCGGTCAACGGTGACTTTGCAGAAGCCTTTGCTCACATTTCACCTTATGGCTTGCTGAACACAACTTTGAGAGCTATTCCTAGACTTGGAGTTTGGGAATTTGCCACACACACACTTACAGTTTAGTTTTTGGGCTTAATGTTTAAGATCTAACATTTTTACTTCTAACATTCTAACATTTTTACTTTTATTTTTCTTATTATCATAAGTAGTTATTAATAAAATAGTTTTAACACTTACATATGATTCCGTGTGTTTCTTTTGTTGCTGGTACATGCCTTACCATAGTCCTTTCCTCTTCCAGTTACCCAATCCCACTGACAATGCGAGTGTTAAATTGTTAGCTATATTGCCACACTGCGTGAGCTGTGATCCTGTTCATTACCCTCACAGGCAGGACATCCCATCCTGATATTGTACATTTACCAAGGCAGCTTGTTTTTGTGCATCTGGACACTGAACTGAATAGAGATTTCTTGGAGCATGAAGCTGTGATGAAAAGGCAATTTTTGATTGTTGTGTGTTTGCATGTCTTGAAAGGGAAGGGTCTTCCAAATTCACTAACTTCATAAAAAATATTTCTGCTATCCACTTTTCTCACAAATTGTACTGATTATTTTAGATTGATGGCCCTGCTCATTACTGACAATATTTCCCTAATCACCACATCAAAACATTGCAACATTTTAAGAGAAAACTATTAAATCTTCTTGTGGATTCCTTTGCTCCAGCAGAATAAGGTCTCATATCTAATGTCTTTGCACATAGCATCAATTTTTCCAGCCCTGGTATCATTTATTCACTTTATATCTCCCTCATGGATATGGTGGTATTAAGTCTGCTGTGGTCCCAGTTGTTAAAGTGTTTCCTGCCTTGACACTTTTTATCATTATCTCTGGCTCACTGCCACTTAACAGATCTAGCCTCATCTCCGTCGCAACATTTTACATTGTGAATCATTCCCTCTATTATACTGAGGACTCAACTTCATTGCTGGAAGGTTCATTCATCCACTCCCTTGTAAATTATATTGTAACAAAACAAACAAAAGTCAGAGCTTAGAAAAAAAAAATAAAAAACTCACAGATCCTGGAAATCTGAAACAAAAACAGACAGTGCTGGCCAGAATCAGCAGGTAGGCAGCATCTGTGGAATGGGTCTGCCACCCTTTGTCAGAACTGGAAAAGAGGAAGATACATGTTTCGGGATAGGGATGTGTAGACAAAGGGATGTCTGTGATTGGATGAGTCACAGGTTAGAACTGAAATAAAGTGCATCAGTCAGAATTTACTTCAATGGTATAATGCAAAAAGTTCTGTATATGCAAACAATTGACATATGTGTACAATACTAATTGGACCAGAGTGGTATCCTTATTACACGGTGTATATAACAGTTGGACACAATTAAAGACTGGAATCAGGAAGTTTTTGACCAAGTTGATGTGTCCTCCAGAAACTGCATAGAGCACAAGACCTCAGCCAGAGTCCTAGTTTTGAAACACATGGAACTCATCCTTTGCAAGGCACAATATGAAAATCAAATGTAAGTCTACAGGCAAGTGTAAATGTAATGAAGGTCAATTGGCAATCGCTGAACACTGACCACAATGTCCAAGCCATTACATTGATGGTTTTAACTATTCTAATGGTTCCCATGTTTTATAGGCTTGAGCGACTGAAAGGCATGCTCATATTCCTATGTAGTGGAATTCTCTGGTTATTATTAGTTTCCTTTGAATGCAATCTTGTCATTTTCCCTCTATATTTTGCATAGAATATGCACTGCTTTGAATGTACTCGGTGTTCTACAGAGGTTTCTAACAGCACAAAGAGACACGTTCAGGGGAAGCGCTTTCTCACTAGAGTTCCCTGTATTTGATGTAAGCTATGTCCATAAGCTTCAGGCAGTGAAATTTGAGACACGTATCCATGCTTGCCTCAATGCACAACCTGCAATTTTCTGGGTAAATAGGTCTCTCATTAATTGTTCATTCTTCACCATCTGCAATAAGGAACTGGAATCAAAAGTCCAGCTCTCTGCTGATGCATTTGGAAAATGGTTCCACCCAGAGCTGGTATGACTCATTGAGATACAAAAGGAGAGAGGTCTCAGTGCATGCAGCACTAAACAAGAACATACATTATTGTAGCACCTTCATCTTGTAAAGCTTGGTGGTTCTCAATCAAAGTTTGACTCCAAGCCACAGAGGGGCAATAATTACACTATAAGGAACTTGTCACAGGAGAAAAGAGGTAAAAAAGACAGACGTTTGGAGAGGGAATTCCAGAGCTTAGAGCTTTGGCGGTTGAAGGCACAGCCACCTACAGTAGGGTAAAGGGAACTGGGGATGCACAAAAGGGTAGGAAGAAACTTCCAGTTACCATATTTTGGGGAGGAGGAGATTACAAAGGTATGGATGGATGAGATCATAGAGGGATTTGAAAATGAGATTGAGAATTAGTGGAGTGATCAAAATTTGATGGTATGATAACATTTCTTTTTAACGAGTTAGGCTTATTGGAGTTCAATATAAACACAATTAATGTAGATAGGTCAAATGATGAATTCTTGTACTTTGGATTGTTCCACTTCCAAACCCCTGTGAATAATGTAATGTTCCTTTGCATTGAACAGGGAGCATTAAAGATACATACATGAGGTGACTTTGCAGATTCAAGCAGGGTCAGGTTCAGAGCAACCAGCATAGATGCACTTTTCATATTTTTAAGTATTTTACTCATATTTTCTTTTAACACAGAAGGAGGCCATTCAGCCCATCAAGTCTATACTGTCTCTCAGAGCAATCACATCAATCCCATTTCACCATTTATTTCCTTGTCCCTTATTCTCTCTCACAACCTTGCAAACTCCCCCCGATTCCTCTTCACCCACCCACACCAGCATTAATTTTAGCATTAGTTCACCACCATTAATTTTAGCATTAGTTAAAATACTAACCTGCACATCTTTGGGTGTGGGAGGAAATGGGGAAACCCATGCAGTCACAGGAAACGTGAAAACTGCTACACAAACAGCATCCAAGGTCAGGATCAAACCTGGGTCACTGAAGCTGTGAGGCAGTGGTGCCATTTGCTTTATACTTAGGAGTTCTGAGAGTGTAACTAATTTAAAACCTTGCTTAGGGAGACAGACCTTAAACCTTTTGAACTTTCTGTTAATTAGGTACTCAACCTTCACTTAAGAAATGAAACAAGAAAGGTAGTGAAAGTGTTGATGGGGGAGCACTTTGGGAATAGTGACCATAATTTTGTAAATTTCAAGGTAGTTTTTGGAAAGAGTTAAGATTGATCCTCAGATTGAGAGCTTGATTTGGGAGAAGGCTGATTTCAATAGCATAAGAGAGGACCTGGCAAAAATAGATTGGGAGCAGATATTTGTGGCTAAAATAACAGTTGATAAGTGGGAGTCTGTTAAAAGAGAGTTAGTAAGAGTTCAGGGCCTGCATGATCCAGTAAGGGTGAGAGGTAAAGATGGCAAGGTTAGGGAATATTCAATGACAAAGAATATTGAAGGTTCAATCAAGAAAAAAAAAATTTGGCATATATATGCATCTGGGATTGAGGGAGTCACTTGAGGAATATAAAGCATATAGAAGAGAAATAAGAAAGAAATTTGAAGATCAAAAAGGGGCCATGAAATATCCTTGGAAAATCAGATTAAGCAGAACCCAAAGACATTCTATAAGCATATCAGGAGCAATAGGGTAGCTAGGGAAAGAGTATGTGGACCAAAGTGGAATCTAATGTGTGGAGCCAGGTGATATGGGTGTGGTCCTAAATGAATACTTCTCATCAAAGAAGAAAGGCATAGAAGATATTGAGCTCAGGGAGGGGTTTGTGGATAATCTGGGCAGGTCAGTTTTAGGGAGAAGGAGAAGTTAGATGTCATGGGATGCAGAAAGGTTGATAACTCCCCAGGGCTGGATGAGATCTGTCTCAGGTTATTATGGGAAGCAAGGCAGGAGATAACTGGGGCCCAGGGAGATTTTTACATTTTTGTTTGCTACAGCTGAGTTGCCAGAAGGATTGCTTAATGTTGTTCCTTTATTTTAGAAGAGCAGCAGAGATAAGCCTGGTAATGACAGGCCAGTGAGCCTTATGTCAGTAGTTGGGAAATTATTGGAGCAAACCCCAAGGGATAGGATGTATGTATAGAGGTGTATAAAACCATGATGGGCATAGGTCGGGTGAATGCACACAGTCTTATTCCCAGGGAAAGGGAACCAAAAGGGAAAGAAAACCAAAAACTAGAGAGCATAGGTTTAAGGTGAGAGGGGAAAGATTTAAAAGGGACCTGAGGGGTAACCTCTTCACGCAGAGGGTGGTGCATATATGGAATAAGCTGCCAGAGCAAGTATTTGAGACAGGTACAATAACAACATTTAAAAGACATTTGGATAACTATATGGATCGCAGAGGATGTGCAAATGGACAAATGAGACTGGCTTAGGTGGGCACCCTGGTTGGCATGGATGAGTTGGGCCGAAGGGCCTTTTCTCAAGCAGTATCACGCCATGACTCTAAGGGCAGTAGGGATAAGCCAGGTAACTACAGGCCAGTGAGCCTTACATCAGTAATTGGGAAGTTATTGGAGAAAACCCTAAGGGATAGGATGTATATACATTTCGAAAGGAAGGGGCTGATCAGGAATAGTCAGCATGGCTTTGTGTGAGGGAATTTCTATCTCACTTATTTGATTGATGAAGGCAGATGGTAGACGTTGTCTATATTGGCTTTACTGAGCTGTTTGACAAGGTACTGCATGGTAGGCTGGTCCTGAAGATGAAGGCACTTGGAGTCCAAGATGAGCTGGTTAATTGGATCCAAAACTGGCTTTGTAATTGGGAGCAATGGTAATGGTGGAAGGATGCTATTCTAATTGGAAGTCTGAGACCAGTGGTGTACAGCAGGGATCGATGCTGGGACCCTTGTTGTCTGTGATGTACATTAACAACTTGGATGTGAATGTAGGAGGTATGCTTAGTGTGGAGATGACACAAAAGTTGGTGATGTTGTGGATAGCGAGGAAGGTCATCTAAGGCCAAAGCAGTATATAGATCAGATGGAAATTGGGCAGAGTTTTGACAGATGGAATTTAATCCCAACAAGTGTGAGAGATGCATTTTGGAAGGTTAACTAGGGATAGGGCAGACACAGTAAATGATAGGGTGCTATGGAATGTGGATAAAGAAAGGAACCTTGGGGTTCATGTCCATAGTTCCCTTTCTTTGTGCTTGTCTTCATAGGTCAGGGAATAGAAATTAAAAGTTGGGACGTTATGTTGCAACTTTTCAAAACAGTGGTTAGATCACATTTAAGAGTATTGTGTGCATTTCTGGTCACCACACTGTAGGAGGGATATGGTTGCGATGGAGAGTGCAGAGGAGTTTCACTAGGATGTTGCCTGGATTGGAGGACTTTAGTTATTGGAAAAGCTGGGTTTGTTTTCCATGGAGGAAAGGAGGCTGAGGGATGACCTGGTAATGTTATATAAAATTATAAGAGGCTAATACAGAGTTGATAGTGAGAATCTTTTTCCCATGTTTGGGGTATCAGACACAAAAGGGCATAGGTTTAAACTAAGGGGAAGGAGTTTTAAAGGGAATTTGAGGGGAGTATCTTTTACACAGAGAGTGCTTGATATGAGGAGCTCGTTGTCAGAGGAGGTGGTGGAGTCAGACACAATCACTAGGTTTAAATGAGATTTGGAAAGGTACGTAATTAAATAGGCAAGACGCAGTCAAATGGGATTAGTGCAGATGGCATGGCAAAGGTCAGCATGGACATGGTGGGCCGAAGGGCTTATTTCTGCGCTGTACACAGAATATCATCACTGATGTTGAAGCCGTTAATGAACTCTCATCCTCAGTCACTACCTTGGGAACATGCTTTCTTCTCACATTCTCTCAGATCACTGTCACCTTTTTTTCTGCAGGCCCAGAGATGTCTGATGTACTACTTAACTGTACATTATTCATGTCATCCCATGTTGTGTTTGATTTGTGTCTTTTCTCTTTTTTTTTGCAAGTTATCTAAGCATGAAAGTTTGCCTAAATTTCAAAGCAAACTTCAAATATTGCTTACAGCCCTTTTCATCAGCTGAGCTCAAAACTTTCTTGGGAACTCTTGAATCCTGAAAAATGACATAATGTTTCTAATTATATCAATAATCACTGACAGATTTTATTTCAGTTATCCCAATTTCATGATTTGCAAAGGTATTTGAAACATTTGCTATCTCATTGAACCTGCTCTAGTAATAGCCTCTCATAATAAGTGTCTAACACATTTTCATGGTGATTTTTATTTGAACCTATCTTCATATTGTATTAGAATTTGTAATCATTCATCACAATGTGAGGAGTCTAAAGGCTCATAAACTCCATTGCAATTAGGTAATTGCTGACTTCTGACACATTAGGATTATTTAAGTAGCACATTCCCATTATTCACTGTGTAAAAATAAACTTTCATCAGCAAACCACATGGGAAAATACTTGTTATTTTGCCTTGTACTGGCTTAAGTACACTTTATTTCATTTACTTACTTCATTAGTTGAATCTAGAACATTAATGTTCTTTCCTGGGGTGAAGAGCCACTTGCAGGTTGGAGCAGTCGATGCAATGAGTTTTTTACTGTATCGGTGAGGTGGGACAATCTCCCTGAGAAGCAAAATACAAAATTTTAGATACAATGAAAATGTGTGACAGGTGATTGACAGCCCATCAGCTGTGACCATGACCATTTTTGGCGATGCTGGTCTCCATGTTCCCTTTACATTTGGCCAAGTATCCCAGAATGCCTCAGGGTCATGTCACATTTGCCGTCTGTCCGAAGTCTGAACAAATATATATCTATATACAAATACACATTGAGAATTGGGATTTTCCCACTGCAGCTTCATCCAAAGTCTGTATGAACACTGTGGTTAGTTTTGAGAACTCTTTATATTGGTGTCTGCAGTCTTTGAAATTGTTGCACAGCTGCCATCCGAGTTGATCATGGTCTTTGTTGGCACAGTGTCGTGGTGATTTCAATTTATGACTATTGTTTGTAATACCAATATAATACTGGGAGCTCTGTGATATCAATATTAGATACAATAGCAATACATTGAAGACTCTTGCTTGCTTCTAATCAATGGCTCGTATAAACCAAAGCTTTGACTATGTCTCTTACTGCTACTCAATATTTCTCTTGGGTCGATAATTCTTCATTAGAATTCAAATTTTTAAGAACTGTAATAGAAATTATGTTCCTCTCCATCTTTATGTCACAGATATTTGCAAATATAAATTGGTAATGACTCGCAAGTTTCTATATGCACTTAAAATTGACCACGTTCACTTCTGTTTCATTCAATAAACAGACACTCTTTATCAACCATAAATTACAATTTAAATAAATTCACTACAAAGATGAAAGCAACGACACAGCAGTCTAATTAAGTAGAATAAATCTCTATTTATGGTTTTCTTCTTTTGTCCTGACACCTACGCTAATGCTGGGACTCAACAATATTTCTTTGGGGAAGTCTTGGTCTCCATTGCTGGGGTGGGTCTACATTGGTGGGACTTGGGCAACTGGTGGCCCTGTGCCGAGGATTCCCTGTGAAGTCCAAAGGGGTGGTGCAAGCATCCGCAGCTACCCACTTCTCATGCTTGAAAATCTGCCCGCTACAATGAATGTGAGACATTGGCTTCTGGGATAAAGAGAAGAGGAGTTTACCTTTTTTTTTATCATTTAGGCTTTTAGGATTTTAATTCTCTTTATGTGTGTGCAAGTATTTATTTTATTGATTTAAATGTTAAAAAGATTCTTTAAATTTTTTGACAATGTTAGGAAGCCCAAAGACGTTCACAAAGATATTCAGGAACACTAACAGCCTTAATGGCCCTTGAGACTGGGGGCAGGTGCTTATCAGCTATCAAACTATTCTGTGAGCACATCCATCTGTCTGTGCTGAGAGCCCCTGCACTGTGCTGGGCCAGGTTGGATAGCAGGGAGCTGGTTCCCAGCAGAAGTCTATCCCACAGGTCACATACACACAAAGGGTGTGGCTCAGGGGTAGACACACAGCAATTCTGGGTCAACTGAAGATCTGTCCCAGTGATTCAGGCAATAAAGAGGACAAATGCCTTTATTGTGTCCAATTCCTTGTGTCTTTCTCATTTCTCTACTAATATTCAACATAAACATCTTCTGTGCTACTTGTTGAAGATTTTCTATTGGCACAGATTTTGCGGACAGCTGGCCACAAAGGTTTAATGTTGTCTGTGGCCAAATTTCTGTCAGCATTTGCCTTTGTTCAAGGAGAACCATGGCATCCATTTTCATTGACATCAAGTTGGCTGAGTAACCAACTGCATCAATGAATTCTCACTGCAAACCAGGAAAGAGAAAACGCTATTTTTAGTGAATATTTTAATCACTTTACAAAGCACTAAATGAAGATAGAAGATAGATATTTATTTATTAGTCACATGTACATCAGAACACACAGTGAAACACGTCTTTTTGTGTTACTGAGAACGTGCCGGGGGCAGCCTGCAAGTGTCACCACACTTCCGGCGCCAACTTAGCATGCCCACAGCTCCTAAACCTGTACGTCTTTGGAATGTGGGAGGAAACTGGAGCACCCGGAGAAAACCCATGCAGACATGGGGAGAATGTACAAACTCCTTACGGACAGCGGTGGGAATTGAACCCAGGTTGCTGGCACTGTAATAGCATTACGCTAACCGCTACACTACCATGCTGCCCCATTGGACCATACACATACTATTAAGCTATAGGCTGAAATACCAGAAACATTACGCTAAAAAATAGAAGTTTTTTCTTAACATCCATTATATTTTGAAAAATTTGGAGGAATTACTATCCATAAAAATAAAATTAGTCTTCGAGGGGCAGGGAGTTTGCCGAGCAGTAATTATTGTTTAGTACACCACTGAAGACTTAACAAAGTGCAATATTTAATGTTTTGCAGCAAAAATACTTTATTAAATGCTGCAAAAAAAAACAATGCACTGGAGAAACTCAGCAGGTCAGGCAGCATCTGTGAAGAGAAATGGACAGTTGACATTATAGGTCCAGATGAGGGGTCTGAACCAGAAATGTTGACTATCCATTTCCCTCCACAGATGCTGATTGACCGAATGAATTCCTCCAGGAGTTTTTTTTTGCTCCAGATTCCAGCATCTGCAGTCTCCTGTGTCTCTTTGTTAATGGCTGATTTTTTGTTTGTCAATTCCCTGATTTTTCTTTATTGCAAAAGTGAAGGTTCTTCCTGTGGTGAGGTTGCAAACCATTGACATCACCTCTAGGGTTTCTTCATTCAGTTGCGTCTGCAGTTATCACAAAGTTTCTGTCAGTTTCACTGTGTGATGATTGCCAACACTGAGATTTGGCTGGTATCATAGCCACAAAATTAGTGCC
Source organism: Pristis pectinata (assembly GCF_009764475.1). Taxonomy (NCBI): domain Eukaryota; kingdom Metazoa; phylum Chordata; class Chondrichthyes; order Rhinopristiformes; family Pristidae; genus Pristis; species Pristis pectinata. The sequence continues at coordinate 124,443,492 of NC_067407.1, read as the reverse complement.
ATTGTCTCTTTAACTCAATCTAACCTTTCTCTCTGGAACTCCACTATCCGACAGTGATCCACAATCTTCAATTTGAAAACCATTCCAATGTTCTCTTGGGTACTCCACTCTTTAACACAAAGTAAGATTGCTCTCTCCACCTTCAGCAACTATCAGTTACCAGCAACAATGCAAACCTTTGCAGAAAGGCCACTGCTTTGCAGTGGGCTGATAAAACCAAATGAATGTAACAATGAGAAGCAGGAACAGGTAATTTGACCCCTCACACTTGTTCCTTCATTCAATTAGATCATGGCTGATCTTCTTCTACTTCAGCACCAATTTCCTGCACTGACCCCATATCCCTTGATATTCTAAATCTATCAATCTCTGCGTTGAGTATAGATGGTAATATACCTCCACGTTCCTCTTGGTTAGTGAATTCCGAAGATTCATCATCCTCTGGGTGAAAAAAACTTCTCAACTCAATTCTGAATGGTTGACCCCTCAATTTGAGATGTTGACCCCCAGTTCTAAACATTCTCTGCATCAACCCTGTGAAGACTTGCAGGAATTTTGCACAAAGAGATCACTTCTCATTTTTTCCAAAGCCAAGCGAGCATGGGCCCAATCTGCTTATCCTCTCCCCATTTGACAAACCTGCCATGTCATGAATAAATCTGGTGAATCTTTACTGCACTCCATTACATGCAAGTATATGCATCTTTAAATGGGAGACTAGATCAGTACACACTATTTCAGGTGCAATCTCATCAGAGCCCTATCTAATTATACTTATATGCATTTACACTTGTACTCACATTTTCTTGCAATAAAGGCCAACATGCCATTTGCCTTCCTAATTGCCGGTTCTGCCTGCACTGAAACTTTCAGTGAGTCATGTTCTTGGACACCCAGGACTCCCTGAACTCCTATACCTTTCAGTTGCTCAACATCTTAGAGATTATTCCTTTTTTTTTTCTATTCTTTTCCATCTAATTGGATGATGTCACATTTTTCCATGTTGTATTTTATTTTTAATGTCCTCGCCCATTCACATTGCCTTTCTATATCTCGTGAATCCTCTACGAATTCTTCTCACAGCCCACAGAGCCACCCAGCTTTGTATCATCAGCAAATGTTACACTTGGTTCGCCCCATCCAATTCACTGATATAGATCGTGAACACTTGTGGCCCTACCACTAATCTCTGTGGCAACCCGATATTCACAGCCTCTCAAATTAAAAAGGCACATTTATTCCTGCTCACTGATTTCTATCTAATAGCCAGTCATTAATTCATGGCAGTACATTATCCCCAATCCTACAAGCTCATGTGGGTCACCTTATTGAAGACCTTCTGAAAGTATAAAAACACTATCTCCACTGGTTCCTCTTTATCTGTTTTGCTAAAACCACCTTGAAACTTTTAATATATTTATTAAATGGATAAATTATATTAAATCAATTTCCTTTTCATTACCTAATTGTCCAATCCTACCAGTATTTTCTAATTGTAATGTTATCACTTCTTTAATAGTGGAGTCTATCATTTTCTGTACCACTCGTGTCAGTCCTGATGCACTTTTCAAGGTGATGTAGTATATGTATTAAAGAGAGTTTATGAAATATAACATGTATACTGTGTGATGTGAATCAGACTGGTGGGGCAGTGGTTAAGTTACAGAACTGGTAATCCAGGGATTTGAGTTCAAAGCTGACCATAGCAACATGGAATTTAAAAAAAAATGGTACCAGCCATAGTAATGATGACAATAAGACCAGACTGTTGTACAAACCCATCTGGATAATGAATGCCTCACTACATCCACACCACCGCTTTTAGGGAAGGATGTCTGCCATCCTTACCCAGATGGGCCTGTATGTGACTCCAGATCCACAGCACTGTGGGTGCCTCTCCATCCTCTGAAATGACCAAGCAACCAACCATGAGATGCTCTGGACTATCAGCAACAGCAGACGTACACACCACCACAACCTGTAATCTCATGTCCCAATGCCTTCTTCACTCTCCCATTACAATTCATCCAAGGAAGCAACCCTGGTTCAATGAGTGCAGAACGTTATGTAGGGAGCAGCACCAGGCATAGGTACAAATGAGTTGCCAGCCAGTGCAACTGCAACACAGGGCCACATGCATGCTGAACAGCATCGCATGCAACAGGCAAAGGTTGTGAGATCACTTAGCAGCAGATCAATTCAAAGCTCTGCAGTCCTACCACATCAACTTGTGAATGATGGTGGACAACTAAACAGCTAACAGGAGGTTTCAAGAACAAAGGCAATGTGGATCAGGACTGACATGAGTGGTACAGAAAATGATAGACTCTACTATTAAAGAAGTGATAACATTACAATTAGAAAATACTGGAAGGATTGGACAGTTAGGTGATGAAAAGGAAAATCATTTAATATTCAGTGGTTGGTAAGATGTTAAGAGTCCATTATTAAGGATGAGGTTTTGGGGTACTTGGAAGCACATGATAAAATAGGCCGAAGTCAGCATGGTTTCCTTAAGGGGAGATCTTGTCTGACAAATCTGTTGGAATTCTTTGAGGAAGTAACAGGCAGGATAGACAAAGTAGAGTCAGTGGATGTTGTTTACTTGGATTTTCAGAAGGCCTTTGACAAGGTGCCGCACATGAGGCTGCTAAACAAGATAGGAGCCCATGGTATCACAGGAAAGATACTAGCATGGATAGAAGATTGGCTGACTGGCAGAAGGCAAAGAGTGGGAATAAAGGCGGCCTTTTCTGGTTGGCTGTTGGTGACTAGTGGTGTTCTGCAGGGGTCAGTGTTGGGTCCGCTACTTTTCACATTATACGTTAATGATCCAGATGACAGAATTGATGGCTTTGTGGCCAAGTTTGCAGATGATACAAAGATAGGTGGAGGGGCAGGTATTATTGAGGAAGCAGGGGGTCTGCAGAAGGCTTGGACAGGTTGGGAAAATGGACAAAGAAGTGGCAGATGGAATACAGCACAGGGAAGTGTACAGTCATGCACTTTGGTAGAAGGAATAAAGGTGTAGATTATTTTCTAAACAGGGAGCGAATTCAGAAATCGGAGGCGCAAAGGGACTTGGGAGTCCTAGTGCAGGATTCCCTAAAGGTTAACTTGCAGGTTAACTAGCCACAGCTCTAGCCAGGTTGTCCCTGTCAATTACAACATTGGCATCTACCCAACAATGTGGAAAACTGCCCAGGTATGTTCTCTCCACAAATATCAAGACAAATCTACTACAACTAATTACCTGTCTCTGACCAGCAAAATGTTGAAAATTGTCATCAACAGCACCACTAGATGATGCTTATTTTCCAATAACTTGTTCATCAACTCCCATCTTGGGCTTTGTTCCACCACTGATCTTGCCACAGCCTTGATCCAAAGATGAACTACAGAGCCGAACTCCAGAGGTAAGGTGGGACTGATTGGCTTTGATATCATCTGACTAAGTGTGTTCATCAGGAAGCCCCGGTAAAATGGAAGTCAATAGGCATCTAGAGAAAAACACTCCAATGCCTGGAGTCAAACTTTGTACTAGGAAGATGGTTGTGATTATTAGTAGTCAACCTACCCAGCCACGGGACATCACTGCAGAATTTTCTCAGAGCAGTGTCCTCGGTCTAAGCACCTTCATCCGCTTCATCAATGACATTTCTTCTGTCATTGATGAAGCTGACTTTATATAAATGTTGCTGCAGCCAAGGAAACAGTTAATCACACAAAAAAGTAACATCCTTAAAGAGCTGTAGCTGTAAGGCCTCCAGCCCTGGAATCTTGTTCGGGACCTGAAGCAAGATAAAAGTTATCAACCTAGGTCCTTCTGCTTGCTGTTTTCACCTCACTGAACACTGAATGGCAGAACCTAGTAGGTGCTGATTTCTCTCAGTGTTCCTGCTTGGCAGGGTCAGGAGAAAATAAGACAGAAAATCACTATTATTTGTCATTCTGGTAATGAAAGTAGTTGACCAAAATTTCCTTGGGGAGTTTGCAGAGGCCACACACCTGATTTGTGCCATTAATGTTCATCTGAAAGAGTTTGGAAGGATCCTGAGCACCGGTTTCCATTACAGGAAAGATGTGGAAGCAATAGAGAGGGTGCAGAGGAGATTTACAAGGATGCTGCCTGGAATGTGGAGCATGCCTTCTGAAAGCAGGTTGAGGGAACTCGGCCCTTTCTCCTTGGAGAGACAGAGGATGAGGGAGGACCTGATAGAGGTGTATAAGATGATGAGAGGTATTGATCGGGTAGATAGTCAGAGGCTTTTCCCCAGGGCTGAAATGGTGGCCACAAGAGGACATAGGTTTAAGGTGCTGGGGAGCAGGTATAGAGGAGATGTCAGGGGTAAGTTTTTTACTCAGAGAGTGGTGAGTGCGTGGAATGGGCTACTGGAAACGGTGGCGGAGGCGGATACAATAGGGTCTTTCAAGAGGCTGTTAGATAGGTATATGGAACTGAGTAAAATAGAGGGCTATGGGTAAGCCTAGTAATTTCTAAGGTAGGGACATGTTCGGCACAGCTTTGTGGCCGAAGGGCTGAATTGTGCTGTAGTTTTTCTGTTTCTATGTTCTATGAATATCACTGGCACATTTAGGACTGTGGTTTGTGTGTACTCCTTGGGGTTCATCACTAGTTTCTAGCCAACAATTCCTTTCATAGCTTCCTGGGACCAAACAATATCCCAATTGTAATACTGAAGGCATGATCCAGAACTACCCACGCCTCCAGCCAAGTTGTCCCAGTCAGTTGCAGCATTGGGATCTACCAAGCTATATGGAAAATTGCCCAAATATGTTCTCTCTAGTAGTATACAAGGGCTTTCAGCTGGTCACCTGCTTCCACTGGTTAATGCACCACCGGTATCCTCTGAACTGTCTATTTCAGCACAGAAAAGAATAACAACAGGGACATGGGCCATTTGGCAGCAACAGGTGCACAGGCTTTCCTAGAATGCGACAATAAGATCTCAATAACTCACAGCTGAGTTAAAAAAACTAGAGAAAATATTTTAAGATCTTGAAATCAACACGAGACCGGAATTCTTGCAATTTATCCTCAAAAATCAATTCTGCTCTGCATTTCGTGAAACCTTCTGTAAGAGGTTTGAAATATCTTCCTCGGTTCCTTATTTTGCACCCACCATTTTAGTTGGCAATTTCTGGTCAACACTCTTTTCATTGAAACCACAAAGACAAAGTAAGAAAGAATTGCATTCGTATTGCACCTTTCACATCCTTGGGGCACCGCAAACTTCTTTCTGATGTGTTATCACTGCTGTAATTTAGAAGAATTAGAGTGACACCAGAAATGTCCCTGTGAAGTCATTTTGCACAAAGATAGTTGCTCTTCCTACCTTCATTACAGAATTCCCATGCCACATGTTGACATTACTCATAAAATTGGACACCTTTTAATACATCCTTCTCCATGCAATGATAAAGAAGTGAATACTTCATTCACCTTGATGGATCCCCTGTTTCATGGATGACCTATGCAACGCAATCTACAGTAACTTCACATTCCTCTGAATGCAACAGCAACATCTGTTTTATTACTTGTGGACAGCCCCTCATTCCTGCTCCTCTATTTTCCAAGCTGACAAGAGCATCCTTCTTGCACAGTCGATCCTCCAAGCTGCCTGCCATTGCATTTGTGTCAAAAGAGAGTGGGAAGGCAGACTGCTTCTTTTGTGTCCATCAGCCAAATCCATAATCCTTTTGCAGCGGAAGCACATACAACATTTGCAAGTCAGAGTCAACAAGGCCTTGCACCGTGCTTGGCCCTTTCTAGAGCAGTGCGCGGTGTTGCATGGTCTGCTTCACACGGCAACCTCTAGTCTGGTAGAGTATCCACATTACATCATGTCAGTTCATGGCCTGCTCTATTTGGTGCAGAGATGGGTTAGTGCCTTCCAGATCATCCATCCATCCCTCTACCCCACTTGATATCCATGGTGACCCAGTGGTAACATCTCCAAGCCATGCTTGCCACATCTTCTCATAGTCGGTCGCTGGTGCCATGAGGAAGCTTCCACTCAGAAATTGCCCTATGACTATAAAGTAATTATTAGTAACTGCTGCTGACCACCTGTATGTTGCAGGCCCCTGACGTGAGTAAGGAAAACAGTGGGAAACTAATTTCTCTCCTTTGAAATAAACAAATGCCCATCTACAGTGAATGCTTGACTGTTCTTAACATCACTTCTGCTTTTCTCCTTCATACATCTGAAATTTTAATTGTCTCAATTCACCAGAGAATAACTGGTCTGTATTTAAAGCTTCTCTTCATGCCCTAATTATCTTACTGACAAAAGTAAGATGAAAGTATAAGAAGCAGTAAAAGCCTCATTATATGAACACTGAGGATAGATCTATGCTGAATACCACAAGCCTATTACTGTCACGATGGTAGGATACTTAGACATTTTATCACAGCAATATCTATCAGTATGAACATCAGGATGGGTTTATAATGAACAATGCAGCCAAAATATAGACATTAAAATCTGTCAGTCATGCAAGTACATTAATAAATGACAACATACTTACTTACTTTAATATATATTTTCTTTTCATGAGGCTCCTTCTCAGTTTTTTTAGCATTGTATCTCGACTCTAACCTTCAACAAATCTGATAGTTTCTACTAACCCTTCCAGATATATATATTGTATAAGAAGTTGCTGAATAGATTAAACCCAGCTTAGTGCAATGGACTCAGATTTTCAGTGAGTGGATCTTGCCCAGGAAGATCTTCATTGTATACAGTGCCAGCAATGTTAACAGTAGCAGGAGAACTAAGCCATGGTACCAAAGTCCATGATATTGACCAACTAGATCCCTATTGCAAAGGTCAGGATTGCAATAAGCTACAAGAATAGGAAGGCCAAAGTAAGTTCAATTCGAGTTCAAACTTTTTGCCGTGTTAAACATGGAGGGAGTCAGTTCTGCATGAGATGATATGATTAAACAGATTACCTTAATATTTTAAGAACTGTCTTATCACTTAAAGAAAACATTGCAAACACAGGATACATCAGTTAAACTTAGACATTACTCTAAAATTCATGGCTGTGGACATTCACTCCATTTGAGTTTCAAATTACCATGTGTGATGAATGATGATAAATTCAGCCAGTCACACTGGCCAAAGTTCAGACCTAGCTTATTGCAACAAGATTTAGTGGGGGATTTGTAATAATCCCTGTGTAGATATTGAACACTTGGGAAATTCAGGATCAATTTCATATTTTTCCAAAGAACAACTTGATTACACTGGGCCTGTAATATAGAATAAAAACAGGAAAGCTGGAAACACTCAGAAAGTCAGTCAGCATCAATGGAGAGAGAAAAACATAGTTAATATTTCATGTTGTCAAACTTCCATCAGAGGGCTTCAGTCTGTGAAGATTTAAGCCTCTTGTATTTGCTCCATTTCAACAGGTCTCACACCAGTTCATTTAAGGCTTTTCTTTGGCTTAAGTTTAATTCCATAAACACCCTGACAGATGTTTTCTTGCAATACCTAAACCTGAAGCTTCTTCTTTTCCACTGAGTATGTTCAGCTACAGGGTTATTTTCCACCTTTTACTATGTGCATATTATGAAGGAACAGTGATGGTCACCTCTCCTGGTCCAACCAGGTAGATGCCACGGCCAAGAAAGCTCACCAGTACCTCTACTTCTGAGGCTAAAGAAAGTTGACATGTCCCCTTTAACCCTCACCAATTTTTATCAATGTACCATAGAAAGCATTCTATCTGGATGCACCACGGCTTGGTATGGCAACTGCTCTGCCCGAGACCGCTAGAAACTGCAGAGAGTTGTGAACACAGCCCAGCACGACATGGAAAACAGTCTCCCCTCCATAGACTCTGTCTATACTTCTTGCTGCCTCGATAAAGGAGCCAACATAATCAAAGACCCACCCACCCCGGACATTCTCTCTTCTCCCCCCTCCTATTGGCCAGAAGATACAAAAACCTGAAAGCACGTACCACCAGGTTCAAGGACATCTTCTGTCCTTCTGTTTTAAGACTATTGAATGGTCCTCCATAAGATGGACTCTAAACTTCACAATCTACCTCCATATGGCCTTGCACCTTGTTATCTGCATGCACTGCACTTCCTCTGTTACACTTTATTCTGCATTCTGTTATTGTTTTCCCTTGTACCACCTCAATGCACCGATGTGATGAAATGATCTGTATGGATGGCATGCAAACAAAGTTTTTCACTGTACCTCAGTACAGTACATGTGACAATAATAAACCAATTTACGATTTACAGTTCACAAGTCTATCTTTCTCAGACATCTGCAGTATCACAAAGTCCACTAAATATGGTGTGGTCAGGCATTGAAGCAAATAGATATTACTGCTTTAGTTTTTTTTCCAAAATAATTTCTGTTATTCTAACCTTTTGGAGGTAACATTGATAAGTGGTTCACCAAAAGGCTGAAATTACAAGGGAATTACAAGCCAGATGAATTGAATTTATTTAAAAGCATTTTCCTCTCTTCAGCTGTCACAAAATGAGTGATGGGTGCTGGGGCACACTATCCTTATTACCCTTTTTGGACGAGTTCAGCATTCCTCACATATGCTGTGGAAAATTGAATTTGTTTGGGCTATTTGACCATAGTGAGTATTGTGACCTATCATGTCCACATAGGCTACATACTCACAAGGAAAAGCATAGAGATAGTGAACAAATTTGCTGCCTTCCCGGCATTGTGCGGTTAGAAATGGGAACTACCATGTTCAATTTCATTTGCAGTTCATCACATAATGAAGCAATCCACCCCTGCATGCAACTAGTCCCACACACAGACTGACTCATAACAAGTGTGAAGTTACATTGAGTGCAAGCAAATAAATGCCAGGCAATGACTTATCTCCAATAGGAGAGAGAATCAGAATCAGGTTTATTACCACTGTCTTATATGATGTGAAATTAACTAACTTCCCTTAACGTACAAGGCATTCCCATCTATGAGCTGCCCACTGTCAACATCTATGCGGGTTACATTCATTTTTTTGGATCTGGGAAACCCTAACAAAGTCAGTTTTTATTGCTCATCCCAAATTGCCCTGAGTAGCTGGAGCTGAGACACCTTCCTGACCTACTGCAGTGCTTGTGATGAAGGTACTCCCACAGTTTTGTTGGCTTGACAGTTCCAAGACTTAGTGATGAGAAAGGACTGGAGACGTATTTCCACTCAGGATGGTTTGTGACTTGGAGGGAACTTGCAGGTGGTAGTAACCCCATGCAGCTTCTGCCCTTCACCTTCTTGACTGCAGACATCACAGGTTTGAGAGCTACCGTCAGTGTAGTCTGGGCAAGTAATTTTGGTGCATTTTGTGGAACGTATACACTGCAGCCACTGTGTGCTGGTGGTGGAGGGAAAGAATGTTAGGGTGATGGATGGGGTGCCAATCAGTAGGGCTGCTTTACCTTGGATGGTGCTGAGCTTCCTGAGAGTTATTGGGATGTATTCCTCCAGGCAACTGCTGAGTACACCATGACACTCCTGACTTGTGCTCTGTGGATGATGGGGTGTCAGGAGATGAGACACCTACCACAGGATGCCCAGCCTCTAATCTGTTCTCGTAGCTACCTGTTGCAATCATGTGGGTGGTCCTGCTGAATTTCTGATCAATGGTGAACCCCAAGATATTGATGGTGGGGAACTCAGAGATGGCAAGTGGTGGTTAGATTCTCTCTTGCTGGGAATGACCATTGGCTGGAAATGTTATTGTGTGGATGTCACTTGTCACTTATCATTCACAAGAAGTTCAGCTGCACCAGGTCCAATATCACTATGAGTACAAGACCAGGTCAAGGACTGTGTATCCTGAGGGAGGTGACTCACATCCTGACTTCCTAAAGTCTTTCTACCACTTCTAAGACACAAGTCGGGATTGTGATGGAATACTCTCTGCTTGCCAAAAACATCAGAATCAGAATCAGATTTATTATCACTGTCTTATGAAGTGAAATTTGTTGTTTTGAAGCAGCAGTACAGTGCAGAGACATGAAATTACATTAAATTACAAAATAAATAAATAGTGCAAAAAAAAGGAATAATGAGGTAGTGTTTATAGGTTCATGGACCATTCAGAAATCTGACAATGGAGGGGAAGAAGTTGTCCCTGAATCACTGAGTGTGGGTCTTCAGGCTCCTGTACCTCCTCCCCAATGGTAGTAATGAGAAGAGGGCATGTCTCGGATGGTGAGGGTCCTTAGTGATGGATGCCACCTTCTTGAGGCACCGACTCTTGAAGATGTCCTCAATGGTGGGGAGGGTTGTGCCCGTAATGGAGCTGGCTGAATCTACAACCTTCTGCAGCCTCTTACGATCCTGTGCATTGGAGCCTCCATACAAGACTGTGATGTTCAACTCCATCCATCTTAATTGGCACCCAGTCCTCTACCCCGAACTCCCTCCACACCAGGCACCACAGCTGTAGTCTATGCCATCTGCAAAATACACTGAGCGATTCACTAAAACACTTCCCGTATCTGTGCCCTCCACCATCTGGAAGGACGAGGGCAGGTACATGAGAACAGTGCCACCTGCAGGCTCCCCCTCCAAGTCACACACAATCTTGACTTGGAAACATTGCTGCTGGGTCTAAATATTGGAACTCACTACTCAACTGCGCTGTGAGCCACCTTCCCCAGAAAGATTGCAGCAGTTCATAAAGGCAGATTGTCCCCGCCTTCTCAAGGACATTTGGGGATGAGCAATGAATGGTGGCTTTCCCAATCATCCCCACAACCCTAAAATGAGTTCAGAAAAGCTAAAATAAAAGTTCTGATCACCAAACTTTTTCCAGGCCCTTCAAGATGTAGAATGTTGTGTAAAGAATCTCATTCCTTTCCACCTCAGCAGTTGTCTTTGAGACTATTCTGCTGAACTAGTTCATAGGAAATTCCATTGTATTTAGGTTCTGGAAAGGTTTACAGTCATTTGATAGCCACTGGACAGAAAATTCAATGGATTTTGTCCTCTGTTTTAAGATTATCGGTTAAATAACTTAATTAACAAAATTGCTTCAAGCTTCAAACAATTCAAAATAATTCATCTTCTCAGGAAGTCCCTGTCCATTGAATCATTCTGTGTCCCCTGAGCACTTGGAATGATCAAGTAGTTATTGCTTCGGACCCTCTTACTCATTGGCCACTCACTTACAAACATATCCTGTGTTGCTGATGAGTATCAACCGGATTCAATGTTGGAGCTACCGTCTAATGCTGGTGGAGATGAAGGAAGGAATTTTACTCTAGGGACCCACTGTTACACTCTTTGTCTTATAATTTCTTTCTTTCAGGAGTGAGGTCAAGAATTCACTGAAGAGGGAGCTCATGTGCATGCATTTATTTAATCTTTTCTGTAAATTTGATATTGTTAGCAATATTTATACAGCATATAAGGAGATCATTATTCAAGCACATGAATAAGAGCATTATGTGTGCTTATGATCAGCCAGTCGAAAATGGTTCATCAACCTTAATTTTAGGTCCTCCCACCTTAATGACAGGGCCCACTCAGCCTTCAAGGATATGGGGGTTGCATATGTACCCCTATTCTCTGCCACCCCTCTTGGCTCTGGGATTTAGTTGAAAAGTGGAATGCTCTTAAACTAATCCACAAGGCAGAACAATGAATTCATCTGGTTAGAGCCATTTCCACTCCTCAACCTTCCTTGCTTGCCTGCAATGCCTTGCAATGATTAAAACAAATTCTTCCAATTCAACAGTAGATGCATATCCTTTCTTGATACAGTAATTTCTTATATTGTTCATTGAGGCAGATAAGCTGTGTGGATTAAAGTCTAGCATTCTCAAGAGATGTTCAGTGCGTATTTCAAGACTGAGAGAGAAATCCACCAGCAAGCTGCAGTAACAACTCATTGTTCACATTAACTCAGTAGGTGGGATAAACTGGAATGATTTCCTGACTAATATTCATGCTCCTAAAGGTCAAATGAAATTGAAACAATTTTAAATGAAAAAGATGTTCAGTTGTTTTTAAGATAGGGGAACAAAAGAGTACATGAGAGTGATATATTTTTATTAAAGAAACTGCAATAATAATGTTATATTTTAATTTACATTTTATTAATATTCTTTTTATGTGATGAACAATAATTCTACAAAACCTATTAAATCTACTGAGAAATTCATTGAGTGTAAAATCACATCTGAATGCATGTGTTACAACATAGACTGGGACCAGAATCTTGTGAAAGAAAGTTTAATCTAGTTAAAATTTATTACATAACATTCATAAGTGAGGTCTTGTTATAATAATCAAAGATAAAGCTATCATTGTGACTTCATAACTAATTTGAACTGCGCTTTCTTCTCAAGCGCCCTCTTTCAATTTTATCCTTTCTGTTTTTTGTCCTTTGCAAGGTAATACTCTTTCTTCTTAGCTAAGAGGACCTTAGTTTCCCTTCAGTGCCATTTCTCAACCCTTAATACTATGATCGGCTGAGCCAATCCAAACCTAATTGCATTATTTTGTTCATACAATAGCTGTCTCATGTGGTCTAAAATTATTAATAGCAGATGTCAGTAAAACTCCACTCACTCCTTGTAAACATTGCATTCCAATGACTTTATGGTCCTGTATTAGCAATAGATGGCCTTGTGATCACTGTAATATTTTGAAAGCCACTTTATGTGATCACCCTAATCTTATTATTATAATCATCTGATAAATGCCAGCTGATGTAACCAGTGTTAAGGGAAAGAATTATTGTCACTGCTTACCATCCCAATGTTTAGCTGTGGCAGTGTTACTCAGTGTAACCACAACCAAAGGATGCCAGATACCCTATACATGGTTATATAGAATATAAAGCAACATCATTCAAGAATGAGAATGGGTATATTTTTCAGTGTTTGTGTGCTTACATTCAACTTTAATTTTTAGCTCCATCCTCTTTAATGATAGTGGCTACCCAGCCTTCAAGAATATGGAGGTTACAAGCGCATCCCTTTTCCCCACCTGCCATAGCTTTAAGTTCTCCGGCACGCACAATCTCATCTTCGCTATGGATGTCCAGTCCCTATATACCTCCATTCCCATCATGGCGGCCTCACTGCTCTCTGCTTCTTTCTTGACCAGAGTCAGAACCATCCCCTTCCACTAACACTCTCCTCCGCCTGGCTGAACTTGTCCTCACCCTAAACAATTTCACTTTCAACTCCTCTCACTTTCTACAGACCAAGGGTGTAGCCATGTGCACTCGCGTGGGCCCCAGCTATGCCTGCCTCTTCGTTGGCTACATTGAACAGTCTCTATTCCAAGCCTACTCTGGCCCCATTCCTCAACTCTTTCTGCACTATATCGACAATTGCATCGGTGCCACCTCTTGTACCCATGCAGAACTTGACAGTTTCATACATTTCACAAATTTTCACCCTGCTCTCCAATTCACTAGGACTATCTCTGACACCTCTGTCTTCTTCCTCGGTCTTTCCATCTCCATCTCAGGAGATTCCTCATCCACCGACATCTTCTACAAACCCACTGACACCCACAGCTACCTCGATTACAGCTCCTCCCATCCTGTCTCTTGCAAGGATGCTATCCTTTTTTCTCAATTTCTCCGCCTCTGCCGATGATGAAGCTTTCCACTCCAGGACATCTGAGATGTCCAATTTTTCTAACCAGGGCTTCCCCCCGACTGTGGTGGAGAGAGCTCGCACCCAAATCTCTACCATTTCTCACACCTCTGCACTCACCCCCACCCCTCCCAGACCCAATAGGGATAGGGTCCCCCTTGTCCTCACATTTCATCTCACCAGCCTACGCATCCAACACATCATTCTCCACCACTTCCGCCATCTCCAATGGGACCCCACTACCAAGCATATCTTCCCCTCCCCACTCCTTTCTGCCTTTCACAGGGACTGTTCTCTCTTTTGTCCCCCACCTATCCCACTCCCACCCCGGGAACTTTCCACTGCCCCGCCATAGGTTGCTACACCTGCCCCCTACACCACCTCCATCCAGGGACCCAAATGGTTCTTTCAGGTGAGACAGAGATTCACCTGCACCTTCCTTAATATCATCTACTGCATTCGGTGCTCCAAGTGTGGCCTCCTCTACATCGGTGAGACCAAACGCAGACTAGGTGACCATTTCGCAGAACACCTGCGCTCTGTCCGTAACCACGACCTGCATCTCCCCGTTGCCAGTCACTTCAGCTCCCCCTCCCATACTATCACAGATATGTCAGTCCTCGGCCTCCTCCACTGCCAGGAGAATTCCAGGCACAAACTGGAGGAACAGCACCTCATTTTCCATCTTGGAACCTTGCAGCCTAATGGCATGAACGTTAAATTCTCCCACTTTAAGTAATCCCTATCCCCCTCCTCCACAACACCCCCCCTCTACCATGCTTCTCTCCTTCCCTTTCCTAGCCTATCTCTCTTTATTCTACCCCCCCCCCTCTTTTTTTCCATTTCTCTCCTTACCTTTGACCCATCCCCTGGTGGATCTGCTCTCCCCTCCTCCCCCGCACCTGCCTGTCACTATCTCTTACCTGCATCCACCCAGCACCTCCCTGTGCTCACCCCGCCTCCCCTATTTTGTTCACCTATTGCTGCTCTGCTTTTCCCTCCTATATAATGGGCTTCCTCTTTTCCAATTATCAGTCCTGAAGAAGGGTCCTGACCCGACACATTGACCACCTGCTTTTCTCCACAGATGCTGCCTGGCCTGCTGAGTTCCTCCAGCATCATTGTATTTTTCATCTAGACTCCAGCATCTTCAGTCCTTTGTTTCTCTAGTCTTACATTAAACCCATAAATAGATAGGAAAAGAAAGCAAGGAACACAATGGACATTAAAGCTACAGAAAGAAAAATGATGTGTTTGATTCAATCTTCAGATGCATTGCTGCTATTCTGTTTTAGATTCACATGGGTCTAGAAATCCCTTCATGTATCTCCAGAAACAGTGCTGTGCAGTCAAAAACTGGCTAAGCTTGTGTCAGTTCCTGGGTGTTTGAGCACATTTGGGACACTCAATTTCTGACTTTCAGTGGTATTTTTGTTTAATCTAGAACTACTTTTTACAGTGCAAAAATCCCCCAAATTATGTCAAGAAATGTGAATCACACAACATTCATCTTGACTGTGATTTTTCAACCTCACTGGTTTGAAAGATAGGATTTATTCAATGAGCAACTAGGTTTTCTTAATCCAGTATTTCCAGGGCCAGCACTCAGACTGCATTCTTTGTCCTTCCCCAACATCAGTACAGCCTGTCCCATGTGCCTTAACTGCATTGTCCAGGAGGTCTGGGTCAAAGGCACTCTCAACTTCCCAGCCTCTTGAACAGGATGATGGTACCTTGATTATGATAATGGACTTGTAATCCAGAGGGCTGAACTCACAATCCAGAGATAGAAACAGAAACTACTGCAAATGCTCATCTGGTCAGGCAGAGTTAATGCCTCAGGTCAAAGATATCCTTTGTCAAACAAAGGGCCTTCAATGTGAAAGGAGTCATAGCATCATACAGCACAGAAGTAGGCCCTTGCACCACTCATCCCATTTACCCGCATCGATTTCTGCTTCACCCTGCCGTATCCGCACCCGTCTCACATTGCCCAGTCCACTTCCAATCACCCTGCTCTATCCTGTGGCCGATTACTATTGCACATTCCTTGCCCAGCTGCCCCTTCTCTGTCCAGCACTGCTCCTGGTTCACCCCACATGGTCCGTTAGGCCACCGCCCTTTCAGGTCAGCCCGAACTCCACCCGGCCATATTCCTTTCAGATCCGCTTGCGCCACACCCTCACTTCTCCCTTCCTTGTCCACCCCAGCTCCACCCTGCCAGGTCCGCACCCTGTGTGTTATTTCCACAATGGATCATCTCACCAGCTTCTGCACCCTTCCCCCGACCACCTCCTGAGCACCCCCACCTTCTGCGCCCCCCCGTCCCTCCACCTCCTGAGACCCCCCACCTCCTGTAGACCCCCCACCAGCTGTGCCCCCCCCACCCTGCCACCTCCTGTGCCCCCATCTCCTGCGTTCCCCCAGCCCTCCACCTCCTATGCCCACCTACCAGCCTGTCACTTCCTGCACCCCCACCAGCCCATCACCTCCTGCTCTTTCCCCACCCGCCACCTCCTGCACCCTCCCAGCCTGTCACCTCCTGCGCCCTTGAAGTTCTCCTCAGACTATCCATGCTTCACCCAACAGTTGTGCTGTCTCCTTACTCTGCACCTCATCACTACCTGCTGCCCACTTCCACTCACCCTGCTCTCCCCGCTTCACCCTGCAGCCAATTACTGACGGGAGTTCTTTGTTTAGTTGCCCCTTCTCTCTGTCCATTCCGGCTCCTGGTTCACCCTATGCGGTCCACTGGGCTAACACCCTTTCAGGTCCACCTGAGCTCCACCCTGCCAGCTCCCTTTCAGATCCACTCCCAGTTTGCCATTTCCACTACAGAGCATCTTCTTCCCTGGTGCGCTGGCTCATCACCCGGCACCTCCTCACCTTCCGCCATCCACTTCCAGGCACCCCGCTCCTCCTGCGGCTGATTACTGTTGTGCATCTGTTGCCCCTTTGCTCTCTCCATCCCTGCTGCTAGTTCACCCAACACGGCCCTGCCTCTTTCTCTATCCAGCGACGTTACCTGGCCTGCTGAGTGTTTCTTGCAGTTTCTGTTTTAATTTCAGATTCCTGGCTGCTACACAGTTTTTTTTAACTAACAACCCAGTCTCCTGAGTTCAATTCCCACCATAGTACCAGTGGAATTTAATTTAGTTAATAATCTGGAATTTGAAAATACTTTAGTCATTGGTAATATTGACCACAAAATTACCAAACGTTGACAATTCCTTTTGCCTCACAGATGCTGCTCACCCACTGACTTCCTCCAGCAGATTGTTTATTGCTTCAAATGCCAGCATCTAGCTGATTCACTGATGCTGTTCAGGAAGGAAGAGCCATCCTTACCACTTTGGCCTATGTACAATTCCAGATTCACCAAAGTAGTTGACTCTTAAACGCTCCAGCTGGCTACTCAATTCAAGGGCATTTAGGGATGGACACTAAATGCTGGCCTTTCCAGTAACACATAGATTGTACAAATTGAATTCAATAAAGTTAATTCCAGGCTGTAGATACAGACACATTTCACGGTTTGCTGTTTGTTGCCTTGTGTGGCTCAAGGACAGCTTATATCCCGCTGTTATAAGACCATTGAATGGCAATAAAATGGACTCTTGACGTCACAATCTACCTCGTTATGACCTTGCACCTTTTTGTTTACCTGCACTGCACTTCCTCTGTAGCTGTGACACTATATTCTGCCTTCTATTATTGTTTTTACCTTGTACTACCTCAATAACTGTGTAATGAATTGATTTGTATGAACGGTATGCAAGACAAGTTTTTCACCGTGCCTCAGTACATGTGACAATAATAAACCAATTTCAATACTTCAAGGAGTGAAAACTTCACTAACGTTTCCTACAGGAGCAAGCAGAGCGAGCACAAGCATTTACCTGCATTCCCGAAAGTGATTAAATTGATGGAGCAAACTCGAGGGGCCGAATGGCCTAATCCTGCTCCTCATTCTTATGTTTGTTCTTTTCTTAATCAGCCTTCCGAGGTACTGCTGATCCCGGGGTGCACCCTCCCACCTCCTCCCATCATTGCGGCCTTCGTCTATTCATTCATTCGATAGCGACAATTCCTGTAGTTGGGCAAGTACTGCTTGTATTGTGGACTGTGGAGCTACAGAGTCCCAATCGAAAGGCTAAATATCAGCAGCTGCAAGAACAAGCAATAGATCAATAAAATAAGCTGCAAAGAAACTGACTCCCAACTTACATTGGGAAACCCAACTGAGGTTAGTCTGTGAACCTCACAATTGAAGATGTTGGTCTTTACTGGAGATTCACAAATGGTACTAATGCTGATTTAACTCCATTAAAGGAAAGTAAAGCAATTTCTAGGCTATAATGGATTCAGCACAGATGAACATAATTGGAAAAAGACAAGTGCCCTCTTAAGAATGTTGTGCGCCATTTAAATAGTCAGGAGGTGTGGATCACACATTGCAAACTTGTGCGAGCACATGATCTTATAGATTTTAAAAAGAAGGAAAAGAATGTGTTTGAGAATGAGTGTTCACCCTGCAGAGCTCCAGTGTGGTCTGATTTCCCCTCTTGGGAAGATGCATAGGCTGCCTGCCAGCTCTCTTGATGTGACAAGCTTTGATTCCCTCCCCCTGTTTATTCAAGGCAGGTAAGTATTATTTGGATACAGAAGATATTTCTGAATTTTAAAACAATTCTTCTTACTCTTATTCTCTTTAAAAAAATAACTAGTGATATTTCCTTATTCTCCACCGCTAATTAATTTGTAAATGTCAAAAAAAAATCTTACTCCACTAATTAAAATCTTCTTTGCACTGACAGAACAATTTAATGTCAAGGGAACTGCCTGCATCCTATAGTGCAAATGTCTTTGATCTCCCAAATGAACTAGAGTTTTATTAATTATGATCACTGGAATCATGTGGTTAAACTAGAGGGTGACACCATGTGCTAACTAGTCCATCAGCAGATGATAGAGGATTAACTTTTTTTTTAAAACTAGGACATATATCAGGCAAGTAAGGTGCTTAATGAGTCAGAAGGTGTGCTCCCTGTTCCAGCTGAGGCCAAGTTAGGAGCTTGTCAGTTGAATGCAATTTACTCATCAATTATCTATAATGATGTGCTATTCATTACAATGGTAAACTCAATCCTTTCTAAAAGGGACAGCAGAAGATCTAAGCTTGGAGACTACTTTTATATATAA
Organism: Pristis pectinata; assembly: GCF_009764475.1. Lineage (NCBI taxonomy): Eukaryota > Metazoa > Chordata > Chondrichthyes > Rhinopristiformes > Pristidae > Pristis > Pristis pectinata. The sequence goes on along the minus strand of NC_067407.1, from coordinate 124,424,648 downwards.
AAATAACACCATTCTGAAAGGTAATAAATTTAGCAGCACAAAAGCACAGCAGCAAGGGAAGAGCCTATTCTAGATAAGAAATTGTCCAGTGGACAAGATTGTGACATGAATCCTGATATTATTGATGGTGAAAGTGGACTGGTATCCTTTTTTTTAAAAGCCTTATAATAAGACACAAATGATTGTCCTCCTGGGAAAGAATGTAAAGATTTACCACTGGCTGTCCCAAGCAAAATGATTAAATTGCCAAGGTGACCTGCTGGTATAAGTTAAGAGGGTATGATTCCTTTGTATTTTGGAAGCTCTTTTTGATCTGAATTGTTGTGGGGGAATCCACTGAAAAGTAAAAGCTTTAGCACAGGGAAAATGTGCAGGATAAGTACCTGATACTGGGTTTCAGAGAGATGATGAAAGTACCCCAGTGTCAGGTTATCCCTTTGCACTGTTTGGGTAATAAATGGTGTGGGAAAGAACAGAAATAAAAATGTTTGTCTAATCCTTTCAGAAAACGAACCTTCTGTGTCATTTGAGAGGACTCCAGTCTCTGCAGCATTATGTTGAGAATTTGTGAATCTCTGCAGTTAAGTAAATGATCAGGGCTGAGATTCAGTGCAGTATTGATAAAATGTTGCTTTGTCAAGGGTTGTCATTTCTTTGAATGGGATATTAAACAAAAATTTGATTTCTATTAGTTTAGATATATTACGAAGACCTCAAGGGACAATTCAAAAGTATCAGGGAGTTGCCACAATATCTCCCCTATGTGCAAACCAAATGTTTTGCTGATCATTTGACAGATTTTACTCCTTGTTAGAGTTTGCCTGTGAAAATGGCTGGCTGCTATATTCGTTTACGCATCATCAAATTTCCAACTAATGCTTTCTGAGGTGCCTTGAGAGATTTCTGAGACAAATAATAGGGTTCTGTATAAATTTTGCCTGGGTTATTATTCTTAAATACATCCAGGTGCATGTGATTGCTTCAAATCTACAGTGAGGAGGTTGACTACCCATCCAAACTTTGGTGATGTTTATTTACTACTTGCCATTCAGAGCAAAATGCTAAAAATTTCTTCTTGGCGTAATGCCAATTTAACTCCAACTAATCAGCAACTGCTCTCTTCTTTTGTTGATATAGCAAGACAGAAGAGTGCTGTTTTGGCCTTTGTTGTAAAGTAAGCTCCTTCTTTCCCTAAGCGACTTTCTACCCGGGATGTTCATAAGACGAAGAAATTGAAGCTTTGATTTTAACTTGTTAATTCCATTACACTTGGGTGACAATCCCTTGTGACTGATGGTAACACAAGACCAATTCACACTTAGTGCATAAATAGTAATTAGTATAATTGATTTGGGTGCAAAGGTCATGAGGCTTATATCTTTTGCACAGAGATCTGCTCGGTTACAAAATCAAAACATGACCTAACCAAGGCCAGTCTGAATCCAACCTTCAGCAACAGGACTTGTGACTTTTTCCAGACCTGTAAATATAACATTATTAAACATATTATTTACATGTCAATAACATTAAGCACTGTTCCATGCCATCATGTACCAGTAGGCTCAAGGACAGCTTCTATCCAGCTGTTATCAAACTCTAGAATGAACCTCTCATACACTAAAAGATGAACTCTTGATCTCCAAATCTATCTCATCGTGGCCTTACTTTCCTTTTTACTAACTCTATGTACTTGTGTATGGAACAACTTGTCTGGATGGCATGCAAACAAAAGCTTTCTACTGTATCTCAATACATGTGACAATAATAAACGAATACCAATACACTGCACAAATCAACCTATACCTGATCAGCTCATAGTCCTACCAGTTTTGGATAGGATAGCCCAGTCCTGATCTGCGTAGTAGTAACACAGCACCAAAAAAGTCACAAATATGTATTTTTGTGATGTGTTATCACTCCAGCCTTGATGGAATCAGTCGCACATTCTTTCTTCATTCTGCCCTTGCCTATTTAAACATCTCAATTGTTTTCCATTCTCTGGTGCTACGTCTGCAGTTACCAAAGGAATTATTCTTGGTCTCCCCTACTTCCTCAGCTGCATTCTGCTCTTCAGCGATGTGGACAGGGAATCAAGTTCTGTATATGCCCCTTCTACCTCTACGATCTCTGTCAGCACTTCTGTTATTCAGTGCTGGTTGAACATTTATTTCCACTGTGAAGGCTAAAACCTTCATCTTTGGTCTTGCCCTTTTTCACCCTTACCACAAATGCCATATTCTTATCACCAGCACTGTCCCCACTGGCCATTGTCTTGTGCTAAAGCTGACAACCTTGAAGTTCTATTCCTCTCTGATTGAAACGTCCAGCCTCCATGTCTGCTCCATCACAAAGACATCTACCTTTGCTGAATTGTCCACCTCCACCCATACTTCAACCTGAATTTGACTGATATTGTCATTCATGCATTTTACTTTCTTAAAATCCAACAATTCTAATTAATCCTTTGGTATCTCATCATCCCAAACCCTACTGCCTGTATGCTATACCACACCAAGTAACACTCGATCATCACCTCAAATTTCATTAAACCCTGACCCCACTGCCTTCTCTTAAGTTCAATCCCTCCATGGCTTTGATGCCTCCTTCCCATCACAACCATTTCCTCACATACTATTCATACCTCTGAGTCATCTCTCATGCATCCAACATTCCTACCGTCAAAAATTGGCAACCATACTGTCCATACGTGCATCCCACTCTCTGGAACTCCCTCTTCCAACCTTACCCATTCTTGACTTCCTTCATTTAAAGCCTTCCTTACAGTTCCCTTTCTTTAACCAAGCTTTTGATGGCTTCTCACATTTTGGTTTTGCCCCCCTGTGTATTACATTTCCTATGAAATTCCTTGGGCTGATTTGCTACATTAATGATGTCATCTAAATTTTTATTGTTATCATGCAGCTTGTGGAGCCTCATGATATAAAAGACATTGTGCTTTCTGGTCTGCAGGCAATCAGAATATAAGTTGTTCAAATTCCAAATGGCTTTGCCTGAATATATCCGTGTGCATTTAGATTCAATGCAGCTGCAAAGAAATGTACTTTGCCTTCTCCACCATGAAATACTGCTCTGATATCACAGGCAAAACCCCCTGACTGTGAACCTATTCATAATACCTGAATGATTAGACATTTTAGGCTTTAATTACCTGAAAGCAGTTTAGATTATTCGAGTGGAAAGGCATTTGTAAACGGAAACCTACTGGGTGTGAGGAGTGTGCAATGTTTCCGAATCATTATGCCACATTGTAGAGTCATAGAGTTATACAGCAAGGAAACAGTCCCTTTGGCCCAACTTATCCATACCAACCAAGGTGCCTTCCTGAGCTCATCCAATAGGCCTGCAATGGGCTCAAATCCCTCTACACCTTTCCTATCCGTGACCCTGTCTAACTGTCTTTTAAATGTTGTAGTCGTACTGCCTCTACCACTTTCTCTGGTAGCTCGTTCCATATACCCATCACCCTCTGTGTGAGAAACCTGCCACTCAGGTCTCCTTTAAATCTTTCCCCTCTTATGTCAAATATTAATGTATTTTTCTGGCAAAGGAAACAAAGCTGATAGGAAGGTGGTGATAATTTATCCATGTTTTGTCGCTTTCCTTGTTAAAAGGAAGATAGAACTTTTAAGATCACTTGGCTTATTTGATTGTGGTCAGTAGATCTATTCAGAGTTAATAGAAATCCAAGGTATTTCAAATTCCTGTATGGGTTAGATGTCTTGAGGAGCTGCTTTGGAAAGAAACTGGAATTGAGAATTACCAGCCAAACATGATTTTGGATAATGATGAAGGATATGAACTGTGAGATGGGTTGAACATAATTATGGTTGTTCTTTAACTGGGATCAGCTTTATTAAGCTTCCTCGTAGATTTGATCCGTGATCCCACAGCAGACATCAAGAGTTGAGGATGTTTTTCTCTTTCAATAATAATTCCAGGTAGACCTGTACTTCAAGTAAAACAGCTCTCCAATTCAGGCAGGGGATGCTTGGTGTAGGAAATGGAAGCATGTCACACTGGTGCTTTGGGAGACACCATAGAATACAAGAAGCTTAGCGGTTTGTCTATTCGTTCGTTGGATGCAAGCAAGGCCAGAATTTTAATGTCTATCCCTAACTGCTTCTTGGACTCAGTGGTTTGTTAGGCTATTTTGGAGGGTAATTATAAGTTCTTAACATGGAGTCACATACAGGCCAAACCAGATCAGGATAATCGATTACTATCTCTGATGCTTGCTTATAAACCTAATACTTCTTGTTTTACAACAAGCATATAGTTTCATGGACACTATTATTGACACTTTTTTTATTTAGATTTGTTTAACTACTTGTATGCAAATTCCCCAGATGTTCTGATGTAACATGAACTTGTATCAATAATTCATGTCCATCATTGCTTGACCAATAGCTTAAGATGTAATCTACCATATTCCATACCTGTGCTTAACTGTTTCAGACCTAGCCTGGTTATAGTAGAATGCCACATTGACATTTCTTGCCATAATTAGCACTTAACCCAACAAAAAACATTCCTTTTGAAAATTAAACATCAGAAAGAAGGTAGAAATCTTTTGGCTGAAGGTGTATGTGTGTTTAACATCCAAATCACTAAGTTCTGACTCTTTCAGTGATAGCTTGGAACAAAGAACGTAGGTTTGATGGACATTTTTAACACTGGCTTCTGGAATTAGAAACATCCATTTGGAAATTAACTTCAAAGCTTTGCAGGTGTTCGAATAGATTTCCATCAAGGTCCATTTCACCTCCTCCTGTAATTCTCTCCGTATCTGTCACTCAGACGGAATGGTTGTGATTATGAAGATGAGGGCTTTCAAATAAGGTAGCCTCTCCACTGAGATCCAGGAGTTGTCAAGACTGAGCATAGGAATTACCATAAAGTTTTGCAAGTGACCTAGGCTCCAACAAATAAAAGCTAACTCCATCTACCTCAAACCAAACTACTCGTAAACTGAAGAAACTTCTGATAAATTTTCACACACAATTGAAATAATTCATTAGCTTCTGCCACAACTAAAACCTTTCCATGCCAAAAGAGAAGCGCTTCAAAGCAGTTAATTCAATGGAGGGGTTAAATAAGATGCTGATTAAACATAAGATTTCTTTATTAGTCACATGTACATCGAAACACACAGTGAAATATGGGTGGAAACCGGAGCACCCAGAGGAAACCCACGCAGACACAGGGAGAACATTACAAACTCCTTACAGACAGTGGCCAGAATTGAACCTGGGTCGTTGGCGCTGTAATAGCATCACGCTAACCGCTACACCACCATGCCTGCCTTAAATGACACAGGAGGAAAGCTCTTTCTCACCCCAGATGGGACTTGAATCCACAATCCCTGGCTTAGGAGGCCAGTGCCCTATCCATTAATCCGTTTATGTTAGTCTTCTCAAAGCAGATGAGTTTGTATTCGAGAAAATCTCTATCCAGGTGAACTCAACATTCTGCTCCTTAGATCTTATGTCGTCTCTCACTATCGCCCTCATCTCATTCTTAATTAAGAGTGCTACACCATCTCACCTATCTTCCTGTCTATCAGAACGATTCAGTTAGTGCTGAAAAAAATTAAGATGTGGAGATTGTGATTGAGGGTTTCTGTCAATGTGCTTCCCTCCACTGAGCTCATGAGGAATGAATGTATAAATGAAACGTGAAGTGAAAGAGCACTGTAAGTGCTTTGTTATTGAATGTTCCTTACTTCTTTCTGAAGTATGTGAACACACCATTTGAAGTCAATAAAATTTGCGTTGCATATACACACCGAAACAGTTTATTAAAAAAAATGTTATCCCCTTGTAGCAAATATTTTACCAGTGCTGGATTTGTAAAGACAAAAGCTGTGAGCTTTGTTATAAATGAGAAGAGGAGAGCTTAAAGTGACAGGTATTGGCTTTGACTCTGTTATGGTTTTCGCAGTTATATGGGTGTGTAAAACCAAATAGCCTTTTGTATGGTGTTTGTAAATATGAAATGTCAGAGCTTTCAAATTTCCTAATATTTCAAATCTTTTCCTGTGTGATCACATGCCTCTCCTAATATATTGACCAATGTCCTGTTCCTCCTGCGCAATGTGGGAATTGCAGGAAGTGTGTCCAGCTGCAGCTCCTGACAGACCGCATGAGGGCACTGGAGCTGCGCGTGGATTCACTTTGGAGCATCCGCGATGCTGAGGATGTTGTGGATAGCACTTTTAGTGAGTTGGTTACACCGCAGTTTAAAAGCCTAGGGAAAGATAGGGAATGGGTGACCAACAGGTAGAGCAGTAGTAGGAAGGTAGTGCAGGAGTCCGCTGCAGTCATCTCCCTCCAAAACAGGTATACTGCTTTGGATACTGTTGGGGGAGATGGCTCATTAAGGGAAGGCAGCAGTAGCCAGGATCATGGCACTGAGAGTGGCTCTGCTGCACAGGAGGGCAGGAAAAAAAGTGGCAGAGCCATAGTGGTTGGGGAATTCCATGGTAAGGGGAATAGGCAGGAGCTTCTGTGGCTGCAGATGGGACTCTTGGTTGGTGTGCTGCCTCCCAGATGCAATGTCAGGGATGTCTTGGAGCAGCTGCAGGGCATTCTGGAAGGGGAGGGTGAACAGCTAGTTGTCGTGGTGCATGTTGGTACCAATGATACAGGAAAAAAGTGCGATGAGGTCCTACAAACCGAATTTAGGGAGCTAGGAGAAAGATTAAAAAGTAGGACCTCAAAAGTAATAATCTCAAGATTAATACCTGGGCCACGTGCGAGTCAGAGTAGGAATAACAGCATAGTTAGGATGGATATGTGGCTTGAGCAGTGGTGCAGGAGGGAGGGTTTTAGATTCTTGGGGCATTGGAACTGGTTCTGGGGGAGGTGGGACCAGTACAAACCAGATGGTCTACACCTGGGTAGGACTGGGATCAATATCTTGGGGTATTGTTTGCTGGTGCTGTTGGGGAGGGTTTATGGCAGGGGGATGGGAATCCATGCAGGAAGACAGAGAAAAGCAAAGCAGAGAACAGAGCAAAAGTTAGAAAATGGATAAGTAATAGTGGAGTACAGAAAAGTCAAATGCAAAGGAGACAAATTACTAGATTCCAAAAGGACAATGAATGTAAGGGCACTTTATCTGAATGCCCATAGCATTGAAACAAGGTAAGTGAACTTGTGGCAGAAATCAGTACAAAGAGGTATGATTTAGTGGCCATTACTGAAACGTGGTTGCAGGGTGGAAATGACTGGGAATTAAATATCAAAGGTTAGAAGGTAATACAGAACGATAGGAAGATAATTGAGATGGTGTAGCACTCTTAATTAAGAATGAGATCAGGGCGATAGTGAGAGACGATATAAGATCTAAGGAGCAGAATGTTGAGTCCATCTGGATAGAGATTAGGAATAGTAAAGGGAAAAAAAAATCGTTGGTGGAATTTGTCGATAGGCCACTGAATAATAACACCACAGTGGCACAGGCAATAAACCTAGAAATATTTGATGCATGTAAGAATGGAACGGCAGTTGTCCTGGGGACTTTAACTTCCACATAGATTGGGTGAATCAAATTGGTCGAGGCAGTCTTGAGGAGGATTTCATAGAATGCATCCATGATAACATTCTTGAACAGCTTGTAAGTGAACCTACAAGGGAAAATGCTATCTTAAATCTCATCCTGTCAATGAGACAGGTAAAATTATTGATCTTGTAGTAAGGGATTCTCTTGGAAAGAGTGATCATAGTATGATTGAATTTCTCATACAAATGGAGGGCGCAATAGTTCGATCTAAAACCAGTGTATTATGCCAAAACAAGGGAGACTACAACGGGATGAGGGAGGAGTTGGCTAGCGTAGACTGGGAACACAGGCTATATGGTGGGACAGTTGAGGAACAGTGGAAGATTTTCAAAGAGATTTTTCACAGTGCTCAACAAAAGTATATTCCAGTTAAAAGCAAAGACAGTAAAGGTGGGGAGAGCCAGCCTTGAATAACTAAGGAAATAAAAGAAGGCATCAAGATAAAAGCTCAATCATACAAAGTCGCCAAGAGTAGTGGGAAACTGGAAGATTGGGAAAACTTTAAAAAGCAACAAAGGACCACTAAGCAAGCAATAAAGAAAAGAAAGATAGATTATAAAAGTAAACTGGCATAAAATATAAAAACAGATAGTAAAAGTTTTTGTAATTATATAAAGCAGAAGAGGGTGGCTAAAGTGAACATTGGTCCCTTGGAAACTGAGAAGGGGGAATCAATATTGGGTAATGTAGAAATAGCTAAGGCCTTGAACAACTATTTTGTGTCAGTCTTCATGGTGAGGGACACGTCTAACATGCCAAATAGATGTTTTGGATGTGATGGGTGGTAAGGACCTCGACACAATCACTGTCACTAAAGAGGTAGTGATGAGCAAACTAGTGGGCCGAAAGGTAGACAAGCCCCCTGGTCCTGATGGGATGCATCCCAGGGTATTGAAAGAAATGGTGTAAGTTCTCGTGGAGGCGTTTGTGATAATTTACCAAAATTCTCTTGACTCTGGGCAGGTCCCAGCAGATTGGAAGACAGCAAATGTTATGACACTGTTTAAAAAAGGATGAGGGCACAAGGCAGGTAACTATAGGCCAGCTAGCTTAACGTCTATAGTCGGGAAAATGCTTGAAGTTATCATTAAGGAAGAAATAGCACGATATCTGGATAGAAGTAGTTCCATCAGGCAGGTACAGCATGGATTCAGGAAGGGCAGGTCCTGTTTGACAAACTGGAGTTCTTTGAGGATATAATGAGGGCAGTGGATAGAGGGGAACAGGTGGATGTTGTATACTTGTTTTCCAGAAGGCATTCAAAAGGTGCCACATGAAAGACTTATCCATAAGATAAGGATACATGGAGTTGGGCGTAGCATATTAGCACGGATAGAGGATTGGTTAACCAACTGAAGGCAAAGAGTTGGGATAAACGGTGTTTCTCTGGTTGACAATCGTTGGTGAGCGGGGTGCCGCAGTGGTCGGTGCTGGGCCTGCAACTGTTCATGATATAAGAAAGCTTATAAAAAAGCATTCATAAGTCGTGGGATCGAGTTTAAGAGCTGCGAGGTAATGATACAGCTCTACAAAACTCTGGTTATACCACACTTAGAGTACTGTGTCCAGTTCTGGTCGCCTCATTATAGGAAGGATGTGGAAGCGTTGGAAAGGGTACAGAGGAGATTTACCAGGATGCCGCCTGGTTTAGAGAGTATGCATTATGACGAGAGACTAAGGGAGCTAGGGCTTTATTCTTTGGAGAGAAGGAGGATGAGAGGAGACGTGATAGAGGTATACAAAATATTAAGAGGAATAGATAGAGTAGACAGCCAGCGCCTCTTTCCCAGAGCACCAATGCTCAATACAAGAGGACATGGCTTTAAAGTACTGGGTGGGAAGTTCAAGGGATATATCAGAGGGAGGCTTTTTACCCAGAGAGTGGTTGGTGCATGGAATACGCTGCCTGGGGCAGTGGTGGAGGCAGGTACATTGGTCAAGTTCAAGAGGTTGCTAGATAAGCATATGGAGGAATTTAAAATAGAGGGATATGTGGGAGGAAGGGGTTAGATAGTTTTTAGGCGAGGTTTAAAGGTCTGCATAACATGGTGGGCCAAAGGGCCCGTATTGTGCTGTACTTTCTATGATTCTATATTACACATTAATGATTTGGAAGAGGAGACTGAGTGTAGTGTATCTAAGTTTGCTGATGACACTAAATTGAGTGGAAAAGCAAATTGTGCAGAGGATGCGGAGAGTCTGCAGAGAGATATAGATAGGTTAAGTGAGTGGGCAAGGGTCTGGCAGATGGAGTACAATGTTGGTAAATGTGAGGTCATCCACTTTGGAAGGAAAAATAGAAGATCAGATTATTATTTAAATGGTGAAATATTGCAGCTTGCTGTTGTGCAGAGGGACTTGGGAGTGCTTGTGCATGAATCACAAAAGGATGGTTTGTAAGTGCAACAGGTTATCAAGAAGGCAAATGGAATGTTGGCCTTCATTGCTAGAGAGATTGAATTAAGAGCAGGGAGGTTATGATGCAACTGTACAGGGTACTGGTGAGGCTGCACCTGGAGTACTGCATGCATTTCTGGTCTCCTTACTTGAGGGAAGATATACTGGCTTTGGAAGCAGTGCAGAGGAGGTTCACCAGGTTGATTCCAGAGATAAGAGAGTTAGCCTATGAGGACAGATTGAGTTGCCTGGGACTATACTCACTGGAATTCAGAAGAATGAGAGGGGATCTTATCGAAACATAAAAATTATGAAAGGGATAGATAAGATAGAAGCAGGAGGGTTGTTTCTACTGATAGGTGAGACTAGAACTGGGGGATATAGCCTCAAGATTTGGGGGAATTTAGGATGGAGATGAGGAGAAACTGCTTTTCCCAGAGGGTAGTGAATCTGTGGAATTCTCTGCCTAGGGAAGCAGTAGAGGCTACCTCATTAAATATATTTAAGATACAGTTAGATAGATTTTTGAATAGTAGGGGAATTAAGGGTTATGGGGAAAATGCAGGTCGGTGGATCTGAGACCACGGCCAGATCAGCCACGATCTTATTGAATGGTGGAGCAGGCTCAACAGGCCAGATGGCCTCCTCCTGCTCCTATTTCTTATGTTCTTATTTAAGACTTTACTGAGATTTTAAGATGTTTGGAACGTTTTTCTTGCTCTTGTGATCCACATTTCGAATTATCTTATCCACAATTTTCAGACCTCCTGAATCGTTCTTCGGTTGATTATGCAACAGTCAGCAACAGAATGATGATCGACCTCATTAAGCATCAAATAAATAATTTAATTCAATTTGCATATTATATCAGATTATTCATCACTTGTGGTCTTGTTAAAATAGCACCAAAATAAGTAGCTTGGAGCAACCATGCACAGGTAAAGAGAACAAAGTCTGTTAAGTCATCAATCTAATCTATCTTGAGGGCCTAAATCTCATGCTGGTGCCAACATATAAGAAATCAAAAAGCCTGTTGTAAATGAGAACACTAGTGCTTCTGATGATGAAAACAACAGGAGAGTGAGAGATACTTAGCATGAATTTTCATGTTAAACATTGAATTGAAAGAAACACAAAGGGAAACAGGACTACATGATGCATCCTGATGAGTTGTACTACCATCTCTGACCGAGATGATGTCAAGGACATGGTTGCAAGAGTTAATGTTGACAGATTAGTCAGTTCCTCCGGTTGCCTGAGATCCTAAGCTCCTGCAATTCTGACCAAGCTTTTCAGTCCTCCAAACCCCTTCCATCCATGTACCCATCCAAACCTCTCTATAACCTCTTCAACCTTTCCCTATAACTCAGGTCCTCAAGTCCCGGCAACATCCTTGTAATTTTCTCTACACTCTTTCAAGCTTCTTAATATCTTTCCCGTAGGCAGATGACCAGAACTGCCCAACAATACCGCAAATTCGCCTCACCAACAACCTTGTACAACTTCAACATAACATCCCAACTCCTGTACTCAATATCTTGATTATGGCCAAGTGCCAAAAGCTCTCCTTACATCCCTGTCTACCTGTGACACCACTTTCAAGGACCTATGGATCTCTATTCCCAGATCCCTTTGTTTCTACCACACACATTCAGAGCTCTACATTCACTGTATAGGTCTCACCCTGGTTTGTCCTCCCAAAGTGCAACACCTCATACTTGTCTGCATTAAATTCCATCTGCCATTTTTAACCCATTTTCCTAGCTGGTCAAGGTCACGCAGCAAGCTTTGATAGCCTTCCTCACTGTCCACTACGACCCCAATCTTGGTATTGTCTGCAAATTTGCTGATCCAATTTACCACATTATCATCCAAGTCATTAATATAGATGATAAACAACAATGGACCCAGCCAGATCACTGTGGCACACCACTAGTTGCAGGACTCCAGTCAGAGAGAGAACCATCTACTACCATTCTTGGCTTCTCCCACTAAGCCAACATTGAATCAATTGGCTGCCTCATCCTGAATGCCAAGTGACTTAACCTTCTGGAGCAACATTCCATGTGGGACTATCAAAGGCCTTGCTAAAGTCCCATGTGGGCAACATCCACTGCCTTTCCCTCATCACCTTCTTGGTAACCTCCTCAGAGACTCTATAAGATTGGTTAGACGTGACCTACCATGCACAAAGGCGTGTTGACTATCCCTAATCAGGCCCTGTCTATCCAAATACTCATGCTGTATATCCTGTCCCTCAGAATACCTTCCAATAAATTTACCCACAACTGATGTCAGACTCACCAGCCTATAATTTCCTGGCTTATTCTTAAAGCCTTTCTTAAGCAGAAGAACATTAGCTATCCTCCAGGCCTCTGGCACCTCACCCGTGGCTAAGGATGTTTTAAGACGTTCTAAATATCTCTGTCAGGGGCCCTGAGAATTTCTGCACTAGCCCTCCCACAAGGTCTGAGGGGGACACCCGTTAGGCCCTGGGATTTATCCACCCTAATTCGCCTGAAGACAGCAAGCAGCTCCGCTTCCGTAATCCAGATAATGTCCATGACCTCACTACTCTTTTTCCTCAGTTCTATAGACTCTGTGTCTGTCTCTTGAGTAAATACAGATAGAAAAAGTTCATTTAAAGACCTCCCTCATTTCTTCAGGCTCCATGCAGAGGTGTCCACGCTGATTTTCAAGAGGACACAATTTTGTCCCTTGCTATCCTTTTGCTCTTAATGTAGCTATAGAAACCCTTGGGATTCTCTTTCACCTTGTCAGCCAGAGCAACTTTGTGTCCTCTTTTGCCTCCTGGTTTCTTTCTTAAGTGTTCTCTTGCATTTCTTATACTCTTCAAGCACCTCATTTGATCCTAACTGCCTTTACCTGATATGCGCCTCCTTCTTTTTCTTATCAGGGCCTCAATATTCCTCAATAACCAAGTTCCGTAAACCTGCTAGCCTTGCCTTTTATTCTAACAGGTAGCATACAGATTCTGTACTCTCAATATTTCACTTTGAAAGCCTCCCACTTACCAAGCATCTCTTTGCCAGAAAACAGCCCATCCCAATCCACACCTGCCAGATCCCTTCTGATGCCATCAAAATTGGCCTTACTCCAATTTAGAATCTCAACCCAAGGACTAGTCCTATCCTTCTCCATTAATGGAATTATGATTACTAGATCCAAAGTGTTCCCCTGCACACACTTCTGTCACCTGCCTTGTCTCGTTCCCTAAGAGGAGATTCAGTATCATGCTCTCTCTAGTTGGGACCTCTACATGTTGATTGAGGAAACTTTACTGAACACATGTGACAAACTCTATCCCATCCAATCCCTTTACAGTATGGGAGTCCCAGTCAATATGTGGAAAGTTAAAATCACCTACTATCAGAACCTTATTTTCTTGCAACTGTCTGCTTTCTCTCTACAAATTTGTTCCCCTAAATCCTGCTGACTATTGGGAGGTCTAAAATATAGTCCCAGTAATGTGGTCATTCCTTTCTTATTCCTCAGTTCCACCCATATTGCCTCCGTGGACAAGCTCATCCAGTATCTCCTCTCTGAGCACTGCCTGACATTTTCCCTGATGAGTTAATGCGACACCTCCCCCTTTAACACCTCCGTCTCTAAAACATCGGAACCCCGGAACATTGAGCTGCCAGTCCTGCCCCTCCTGCAACCAAGTTTCGCTAATGGCTGCAACATCATAATTCCGCATGCTGATCCATGCTCTAAGTTCATCTGGTCGAGCAGCATCTGTGAGAGGAAAGGAATTGTTGATGTTTCAGGTCAAAACCCTGCATCAGGAAGTTCCAGTGTAATTCACTTGGCTTTCCTGAAAATGAAAAATCCTCCCTAGCCCTTTCCTCAGAGGAACTCCTGCAAATTCAGAATGATAACCGATAGTTACAGAGAAGCCAAGATTCCCAGAGGTTTCACACTGTTCCATTGATTTAACTTTGGCAGACATTTGGCAGAAACCCCACTATAAATGTGTGTGGGTAAAATAATGTTGTTCATGGTATGGCATTGGTGGTAGAGTATATCCCAAGGTACTCTTACACCGAATAGGCTAGGTATCCTTCAGCATTCCTCAGATCATGTGGGGGGAGCTTCAACAGTTCACAGGCCTGGAGGTATCAAGCATGATAGAGCAGGACTAGTGCATGGAATGCAGAAATTGGCCTTTCCTCAGTCAGCTTCACTGGAATTGGAATTAGTTTATTATCATCACTTGTACCAAGGTACAGTAAGAAACTTGTCTTGTATACCATTCATACAGATCAATTCATTACACAGTGTATTGAGGTAGTACAAGGTAAAACAATACAGAACCTAGAGTAAAGTGTCACAGCGACAGTTGTGGGGTAGGAGGAGGATGGGGGTTGCACTTAATGGTGTGATGGGGAGAATCGAGCCTGGAATTGCAGATGCTCAAGAGCTTTGCTAGAAGGGGGTCGTTGACCATCAGGAATTGCATTTGCAATGGCCTGACATCCAGGGAGACACTGGAGCAGGGGCAGGGAGAACATTGGGAACAACAGAGTGGGTGTGTGAATGAGCACTATGGAAGGAACTTAAAGGGGAACCTACCTCACAGAGAAAAGAACATTCAAATGGGGCCTGGATTAAAATTGTGGAAGGAGTGGGTTTAAATAAAATTCATTGTGTGATATGCAAAAACATTGTGCTTTAGGAGGGAATTTCAATCCCATTTTATGAAATGTGGAGCAGTTGTTATGGGTGTGATGTTTTTAAGTAATTCTGAACAAAGTAGACTGCAACGTCTTATCTTGTATTCTACTAAAGCAGACATTTCTCCACTTTTCATTAAGTACCCATAACTGAACTTTTCCAATGGACTACATAATTATGCACCATTTTATTTTACATTTGGATAACATAGATTCCAATGTTTTCTTTCAATTTAATGTATTGTGTTGCAACCAGCATCAACTATGAACTGAGTTCATTTCTCACTGCCTATGCCCAATTATACTTGAGAATTTGGTTGTGATCTGCCTTCTTGAACCACTGCAGTCCTGCTTGTGAAGACACTCCCACACTCCTATTAGGTGCTGAGTTCTGGGATTTCAACTCAACAGTGACGAATGAATGGTGATATATTTCCAAGCCAGGATGTTGTGTGACTTAGAGAGGGACCTGCAAGTAGTGGTATTCCCAGGCACTTGTTGCCCTTGTCCTTCTTGGTGGTAGAGATTGAGATTAGGAGGTGCTGTCAGAGCAACCCAGGCAAATAAATGCAGTGCATTTTGTAGATGGAATATCCTGCAGTCACAGTGCCCAGAGTTTTGTATGGTGGACAGGGTGTCAATCAAGTGAGCTCCTTGTCCTGGATAATGTCAAACTTCTCGAAAGTTGGCAGTCTTTCAGCCAGGTATATTATTCCGAGTATTCCATCGCTCTCCTGATTTTTGCCTTGTCAATGGTCGAAAAGTTTAGTTCGTGAGTCTACTACCAGCCTTCTTTGGGTGTCTGGTCTATCCATTTAATGGTCCCAAATGAAATGGCAGAGATCCAGAAATTGGCAGTATGCAGTGCAGTCCCACTCCAACTATACTGCCAGCCTTTACCTCCCGCATAATCGGCACTGAAAATTTCCAAGTGTGCATGGCTTGAGCCTCACTTGATTCATTCCATGATTTCTCTCCATCTTTTCCCTGCTACCCCCATATTAGGTTGTCACTCCGCTCTCTCTGCTTGTAGTTCGTTTGTCTGCTGTAGGTCCCTTTGTGGTCCCTGCTGTAATTTCCTCTTTGTACATTGCTAGCAGACCCAGCATCTCGCCAGAGTTATTTTGCCATTTGTGGTGCCACTGCCGGTTGCTGATGCAGTTCCAAGCAATAACAGGCTGCTGAATGAAAGCAGTCACTGCAAAAGCACTGCACGAAATCTCGCGGTGCAGCAAGATTTATAGCATCTTCATCATATATAAGCTCTTACGGAGGATCCTATTAAATACAAGAATCCATTTGGTCTCAGAACGCTGAAGCAACAAATCATAGTCAGCCTTTGAAGCCTTCCTTCCTGTTTGCAGCTCTCTATGGTATGAAAATCGTGCAAGGATTAAATTTATCTGCCATCAATATATGACAGTGCAGCAGGGGTATGATACTGACAGAAATAAGAAGCAGTGGAAATAATATTTCCAAAGAAAAAGCTATTCCATCGCTATTAACTTGTGCCCTATGGTTGCAATGTGACCAGCAGATGAATGTGCTTTGAACATTAATCTCAATGATTCCAAAGGGCTTAATTCCAATGGAATTCTCAGTGGGCAGGTCTTAGGATTTGGAACCTGGAACAGATCCTCACATCAGTGCTCCATTTAATTTGGGGCTTGAATTCTGCTGGGTGTTTGCACAAAGTGTTTTGAAGTGGAGGAAGGCTGCAAATAACAATTACGTACATTTCAGACGTTTGACTTTACTCACATCTACACAGCAGAAGCAAAGTGGTTAAAATCCAAAACTAGTGTCCAAAGGCCTTGAATATTGATTTAGAGGTGAGTTTGAATCCTATAATGGTGGCGAGGAAATTTAAGTTTAAGTAATTAAGTAAATCTGGAGCCAAGAGAAAAGTAGTGTCAGACACGATGATCATGAAGCTGCGGGATTGTTGTAAAGAACATTTGGTTCTCTAATATTATTCAGGAGAGAAAATCTGCCATTCCTACCTGGTCTGACCTATCTGTAACTCCAGACTAAGCAGTGTGATTGTATCTTAACTGCACTAAGGCAACCGTTAAATTGAATTGGTGATTGGGATTGGATAATAATTGTCAGTGTCATCCAAGGGTATAGTGGTCAGGCAGTGGTTAAGTTACTGTACAAGGAACCCAGAGGCTTTGACTAACAATCTGAATTCTTGAACTCCCATCTCAAAATGCAGTTAAGAATCAACCACATTGATGGGTCTGGAGTTGCAGATAGGTCAGACCAGGTAGCGATGGTGGTATAGGGGCACAGCTGATAGAGCTGCTGCCTCATAGCTCCAGGGAGCCGTGTCCAATCCTGACCTTCAATGTTTTCTGTGTGCAGTTTGCATGTTCTCCCTCCAATAACAAGTACATTTTAGATGCTACGACATTACTCACATCTTCACAGCAGAAGCAAAACAGTTAGATTCCCACGCTGCATCAGTTTCCTCTGGATGCTCTGGTTCCCTCCCACATTCCAAAGCCATGTGGATTGGTAGGTTGTTTGGCCACTGTAAATTGCCCCTAGTGTGTAGACGAGTGGTAGAATCTGGGGAGAGTTGATGGGAACGTAGATAAGTGTACATGGGTACTTGATGGTTGGCATGGACTTGGTGGGCTGAAGAGAAATATGGCACAGAAACGTGACCTGTGACTCTCTTATCAAGTTCAAATCCCACCATTGACAGTTGTGAAACTTAAGTTCAGTTAATGACGTGGAATTAAAACAAAAACAATCAGCTATTATTAACGATTATCACTAAACTACCAGATTGTCACTTAAATGAAAACAATCTGAATCACCAATGTCCTTAAATTGGGAAACCTGTCATCTTTATCTATATACATGACTCCAGGCCCATCTCAATGTGTTTGACTTTTAAAGGGCAATTAATGCTGACCGTGTCAGTGATGATGTGGAAAAATGAATACATTTAAAAAGTAAATTCTGACCAGCCTCCCCTCCACGGACTCTGTCTACACTTCTCACTGCCTCAGAAAAGCAACCAACATAATCAAAGGCCCCTCCCACCCCAGACATTCTCTCTTCTCACCCCTTCCACCAGGCAGAAGATACAAAAGCTTGAAAACACGCACCACCAGGCTCAAGGACAGCTTCTATCCTGCCATATAAGACTATTGAATGGACCTCTTGTGCGATAAAGGTGGACTCTTGACCTCACAATCTACTTTGCACCTTACTGGCTACCTGCACTGCACTTTCGCTGTAACGGTAACACTATATCCTGCACTCTGTTATTGCTTTTCCCTTGTACTACCTCGTTGTACTTATGTTGTGAAATGATCTGTCCTGATGGTACGCAAAACAAAATTTTTCACTGCATCTCGGTACATGTGACAATAATAAACCAACTACCAATTTTAAAAACTAGACATTCACAAGCATTCATAAACACTTGCCACAATTTTTAAAAATGGGTCAACAGAGGCAGATGGTGGTCACCAGTTAAGTGGACGCTGAGCTCAGACCCACTTCTGCCAGTGCAAAGTGGGAGAGGGAGTTTCAGACACTTGGTATCAATAGCCAAGTCTGAATGGGATGTAGAGCACTTGGATAAAATCCAGAACAATTCAAAAGACATTTGAGAAACTGGAATTAAGTATTGTAGAACAAAATGTACTTTCCCTTCAATACACACTGAACCATTTTAAATTGTGTTGCATTGATTGGCTTTATTGATATTCCAATTTGCAGCATTTCTCCCTGTGGGTCTCCACACATTGGTTGAAAGAGAAGGCATACCAGGCCAGTGAAGAGGAAGGGACTAGCAGCAAGTCTGCTTTGGAAGTATAAGAGTCAGAGGCAATACTGTGTTAATGTTCAGATTATGTCTCCATTGAGTATTTGTTCAAACTTGTGTTGCTACTGAGAGAGCTCACATATCACCAGTAGTCATGAAAGAACTGCTGGAATCAGAATGAAATGACATTGAAGCTAATATCCAGTTCCCTTTTCAAAGGGGAAAATAATTTCGATATTATAGAGATAAAGACAGGGAAGTGGGGATTAGTTGGATAGCTCATTCACAGAGATGTGACAGTCCGTATGGCCTCCCACTCTGCTGTATGCTTCCTCGTTGACAAAGGATTTCAGCTGATATTGCAATGTTTCAGACCTATGAGTAATAATTCCAAGTCTGCAGAGTTTTCTAGGTACTTTGTAGTACATATTCAGTACTTATTCAGTTGGTTTCATAGTTAACCACAGAGGGATTTGTATACCCAATCTCTGATTTATTGGGCTGAAATTTCTGGCTATGTTCAGACACAGCTTAGCACATCATGGAAACCAGCCTCCCCTCCCAGGACTTGGTAAAGCAGCCAACATAATCAAAGACCCCACCCACACCAAACATTCTCCCTTCTCTCTCCTCTCATTGGGCAGAAGATACAGAAGCCTGAAAGCATGTACCACCAGGCTCAAGGACAGCTTCAATCCCGCTGTTGTAAAACTATCGAATGGTCCTCTAGTACAATAAGATGGACTCTTGACCTCACAATCTACCTCATTTATGAACTTGTACCTTATTGCCTACCTGCACTGCACTTTCTCTGCAACTGTAACACTTTATTCTGCACTCTGCTATTGTTTTACCTTGTACTACCTCAATGCACTGTTGTGATGAATTGATCTGTATGAACAGGATGCAAGACAAGTTTTTCTCTGTACCTCAGTACATGTGACAATAATAAACCAATTTACTGGATGGAAGTAGGCCCTGGACTTAACAGGTGTGCACTGTGAGTGCAGGCAGTCGGAGGAGGCAAGGTGGGGGGGGGGGGTGGGCTGTGGGTTGGTGGGGGGATGCACATACATCACTGCACACTTTGCTGGGAATTAGTCTCTCAGCTCCTGCACCAGGTCAGATCTGCTGCAGAATTGAGCCTCCCCCCCCCCCCCCCCCATTCACTTCAATGGGCTTCTGGGCCTGTAGATAAGGAAGCAAAAGGTTTAATTTTAAATCCTTTGCTTTAGGTTAATGTTTCAATTGACCAGTTTTTAATTTTTATATATTTATTAATTATTTCACTCTTACTCCCTCAGTACTGCATTGGTATATCAACTGTGATTTTTATGAGAAAGCAACTTGGAGTCAGATCTGAACCCACAATGTTCTGACACAGGAGCTCAGAGTGTTGCCTACTGAGCCATGTAGGAGTTGGCCATGTAACCTCTTGATTGTTCTCAACCCTCTGAAATCGGCCCTTCTCCAATTGAGTATTTTTAACTTGGAGTTGTTCATATTCTTTTCCATAGCCATTCTAAATCTTAGTATCATATGGTTTAGAATACTTATGGGAAAAGATATAAATTATTCCAAGGTAAAAATATGATAATTGTTTCCTAGAAGATACCCCAGTGATAGTTGCTCCCTGAACCAAGGCCAGCAATGGCACCTTTCTCATTGGGCCAGAAATCTCCTGATCATGCAGGTTCTCCTGAACACTCCTCAGAAACCCCTGATGTTATTGTCATCTCAGTCTATATTTGGAGAGCTGAAGTTTCCCAATATCATTACTCTATGGCTTTGACACATCTTTGCAAGTTCCCTTCAAATGTTCTCCTCAGTTTTCTTCCCATTAGTTGGTGGCCAGTAGAATAGTTCCAACCATGTAACCATAGTCTATTGTTTCTTAATTCTAAACAGATAGCTCTGTCCTTCTCCATCCCAGAGCATCCTCTCTCTCCAGCATGGCAATATTCTCCTCAATCAATAATGCCATTTACCTTCCTTTTTGCTTTTCTATCTTTCCTGAGCACCTTGTATCCAGGATTATTTAGAACATATTCCTACCACTTTTAATTTTTAGCCAGGTCTCTATTGTTCTGATGCCGATCTGATTCGATATGGTTAATTATGTGTGCACTCACCAATTTCGTTCAATTAACTGCTTGTATTTACATATATGCACCATAAACCTATTTTAAACTTCTTGTTCCCCTTAGTCCAAAGCCCTTCTGTTACATGTTCTGGTGCCAGATACATATATATCTCCCACAATTCTTTTCTCCTTATCAGTGCTTCCTTCCTGTGCTGATCCCCCTGCCAAATTAGTTGAGTCCCAGATCCGTTGAAGTGCAATCCATTCAGCTTTTACAGCTCCTACCTTTCCCAGAACTGATTCCAATGCCCCAGGAATCTAAATTTCTCACTCCTGTACCATCTCTTTATCCACCTATGTACCCATGCTGTCCTTATGTTCCCATGCTTACTGGCAAACAGCACAGGGATTAACCCATTAATGATCATCTTTTGAGGTCCTACTTCTTAAACTCTCTCCTAACTCTTTAAAGTCTGTCTGCAGGACTTCATCCTTCTTTCTACTCTTTATCATTAGTAGTGATATGGACCACGACCTCTGACTGGTCAGAATTTTTGCAGCTGTTGACACCAGGCAGGTGGAAGACGCCATCTTAGAATCACTTCTGCGACCACGGAAACATCTGACCACTCCCTTAACTGTAGAATCCTGTTGGATTTGACTGTTTTAAGTAGTTTTTTTTTAACATGTATAGTGTTTAATACACCTCAAGTGGCTGTACAAGGAATGGCCACTTCTTAGCTTATTGGTTCATCCATCAGGTGAATACGTATTTTCTCATTGGTATTGGTTTATTATTGTCACTTGTACCGAGGTACAGTGAAAAGCTTGTCTTACAAACTGATCGAGCAGGTCAATTCATTACACAGTGCAGTTACATTGAGTTAGTACAGAGTGCATTGATGTAGTACAGGTACAAACAATAACAGTAGAGTAAAGTGTCACAGCTACAGAGAAAGCGCAGTGCAATAAGGTGCAAGGTCACAACAAGGTAGATCGTGAGGTCATAGTCCATCTCATTGTTCAATAGTCTTATCACAGTGGGGTAGAAGCTGTTCTTAAGTCTGGTGGTACGTGCCCTCAGGCTCCTGTATCTTCTACCTGATGGAAGAGGAGAGAAGAGAGAATGTCCTGGGTGGGTGGGGTCTTTGATTATGCTGGCTGCTTCACCAAGACAATGAGAGGTAAAGACAGAGTCCCAGGTATCTAAAAGGTTTTCTGATTGGACTATTGTTAGCTAAGGAGTACCTCTTATCTCAGGTATAAAAGGTGTCATTTTTGTTCATCGCTTTTTTGCCTCTATCTCTCTCTTGCTTATTTCACTCTCTTGCTCTCTCCCCCCCGGCCCCAGCTCATATTTAGTTCCTTTGTCTCGGCTCATCTCCTCGTAGTAAAGCTAGTGCCATGTGCTCTGTGACTGTTTCTTTGTTTTAAACTTTTCCAATAAAATTTAGTGAAGCACCAAGTTGTTTTCAACTCATTCTTGGACTCCTGAAAGAATCTGTGGATTCAAAAATAACCGGATCCAACAATCCCCTGTAACTATTGATCTCTTAACCATTCTCCTCACTCAAGGTGTTAAAGTCAGTGAAAATTGAACATAAAAGCCATAAGCGCCTTTTACCATTGGATGTTTGGCTTGTGGGGAAATTGGACTGGCTACTTGCACTCATGATTCACCCTCATGTTGCTGCAGTTTTTTTTTGGTGTCGTTCATGAACAGAATCATGTCGTCATGTCCTGCAACACTTGTATCTGTTTTACGGACAGAACTTGGAGCAATAACAAGGAGCAATAATGTGCAACCCACAACCTTTGTTTGTGTTTCTTGTTTCACTGGGAGTTAAACATCACAGTAAGTCAGCATTGAAGCACAATTCAAAGGCAACATTATCAGGACATTGAAATTTTGTCCACAAGTAGGTTTGTGTGCTGCATTTCTATCCACAGCCATTGTTCACAGGATCTTTATGTGACAAAAGGCTGGTCACTGACAGCTTGATGACCCCAAACAGCAATATCATTTGGGTCCCCACTGGGCCAACCTATTACATGTGAGTGTGCGTTGACATCTCAGAGCTCAGTATGGAGACACAAAAAATTCTGCAGATGCTGGAATCTGGAGTAATACACAAAAAGTGCTGGAGGAACTCAGCCAGTCAGGCAGCATCCATGGAGGGAAGTAAACAGTCGACGTTTCGGGCCGAGACCCTTCATCAGTACTGGAAAGGAAGAGGGCAGAAGCCAGAATGTATTGGTTTATTATTGTCATTTGTACCGAGGTACAGTGAAAAACTTGTCTTGCATACCATTCATACAGATCAATCCATTACACAGTGCAGGTACGTTGAGTTAGTACAGAGTGCATTAAGGTAGTACAGATAAAATCAATAACAAAGTACAGAGTAAAATGTCACAGCTGCAGGGCATTGCAGGTAGACACTAAGGTGCAAGGTCATAACAAGGTAGATTGTGAGGTCAAGAGTCCATCTCCTCGTATAAGGGAACCGTTCAATAGTCTTATCACAGTGGGATAGAAGCTGTCCTTGAGCCTGGTGGTAGGTGCCCCCAGGCTCCAGGATCTTCTGCCTGATGGGAGAGGAGAGAGGAGAGAATGACCCGGGTGGGTGGGGTCTTTGATTATGCCAGCTGCTTCGCCAAGGCAGCGAGAGGTATATACAGAGTCCATGGGGAGGCTAGTTTCCATGACACGCTGGGCTGTGTCCACAACTTTCTGCGGTTTCTTGTGGTCCTGGGCAAAACAGTTGCCATACCAAGCTGTGATGCATCCAGATAGGATGCTTTCTATGGTGCATCGATAAAAGTTGGTGAGTGTCAAAGGGGACATGCCAAATTTCTTTAGCATAAGGTGGGAGGAGGGGGAGGAGCACACACAGGCAGGTGATGGGTGAGTGCAGGTGATAGGCGTCCAGATGAGAGGGAGATCGCAGGTGGGTGGGTGAGGGGGAGAAGAGGTAGTAAGCTGAGAGGTGATAGAAGATACAAAGGGCTGAAGAAGAAGGACTCTGGTAGGAGAGGGCAGTGGACCATGGAATAAAGGAATGGAGAAGGGGAGGAGACGAGATGGGCAAGTCATCAAGGCAGGGGAAGGGAGCCACATGAATAAGGGAAGTCAAAGGAGTGTGGGGGTAGGTGGGGGGGAAGAAAAAGAAGGGGAGGGGTTACCGGAAGTTAGAGAAATTGATGTTAAGGCCATCAGGTTGGAGACTCCCAAGGCAGAATATGAGGTGTTGTTCCTCCAACCTGCGTCTGGCCTCAACGTGGCAGTAGAGGAGGCCATGGATAGACATGTCAGTCTGGGAGTATCTCTGCTCCTGACTTCCTGTTCCCTCACCTCCAAAGCAGCCATTATGCTACTGCACTGTGGCTGGCATGGAAAGTGCACTTTAAGGATCTGGCTGATGCCCCGTTGATGTGACAGCTGCAATCTCCACAGGCACCTCCACAGGTGAAATATGTAGGTAGCACTTGAATGAATGAATCAACCCAAGGTCCATCTAAACAATCTTTCCTTCTGGGATTTTCACTGAATCCCTGACTATTTTTCATCCACTTTTGCACTAGTAGTACACACAGATCGTCTGCAGTGAAAAAAGGTGAACTCTACTCGCTAGGCATTAATTTTTAGTTTTATTTTAATTTTCCAATTCTAAATAGTCTTCATTGTTAGTTTTAACAGAGTGAGTTTGTGTTCTGAGAAGATATCTTATTGTTTAATAATAATATTACTATTCCAGGTCAAGGTTAGACAAAGGGAGAAAAGAACCACTGAATCAAGCCTCCTTAGTTTAAATTGAAGTAGTCAGTCATGAAAAATTGATTGTTTTTAAGAATAATAATTCAAAAGCAAGAGCTCCAGATTTTCCCCATTGTGACATGACTCTGATACGTTATTGACTGTTTCCACATCACCTTTAATCAAATGATAATTCCTGTATAGATCTGCTCCAGGTAGCAGATTAGTGATCGAAACCCATTCACATCAACTTCTGAAATAGCATGCATATTTTAATTGACTGCTTAGCTAATAATTACAGGGGAATGAATGTGCCTATTATGTGAATATGTATCTTAATTGAGTACAGAACAATGGCATAGCTGTGAACCATTCATAGTCTTGTATGTCATATAGGAGACAACCAGATTCAATTAAATACAAGCAGCACAATGTTAAGTTGTTAATATTTGAGACAATGCAAAGACAATATTCCTACATCTATTTTTGCAGAACAATTAGTCTACAGTGACAGCAACTGATTGCACAAACACTGGAGCATGACGTCTCTCATAGTTCCTAATTACTTACACACTATCACGTTTCTGACCTTTCGTGAACACAAAGATGCTTCAAGCTGCTCAGTGCTGATACCTCTGCAACCGAGACCTCCATAGTGCAGTTGAGGGCCAGCTTCCTAATGAGCTCTTCCGACTTTGTAAATGATATGCTTGACTTCTCCAAAGAATATTATTATTGCTTGAGGGGAAAAAAAAAGAGAAAGCACTGTGAAGGTTAAGTGGCTCTGCCATGATGTAAGTGTCCAGTTGGCCAAGGAAAAGGTTGTACTATAAACAATAGAAACAATAAAATCTAATGACATAAGGCTGTGGTACTATAATATTCCTGTTGTATGAGTGCAAAAGTACTCCTCTGCTGTTGGAGCATTATGCAATAGTACTCCTGTGCTGTTGGTGCAGAGCATTAGTACTGTGCTCAAGGACCATAGAGCAATAGTACTTCTGTTCTGTACAGGACCACAGAGTAATCGTACACCAGTATTGAAAGAGTACAGAGCAATAGTTCTCCGGTGCTATAGGAGCATAGAGCAATAGTAATCCTGTACCATATGTGTACAGAGCAATCGTACTCCCTTGTTTCTGCCCACTTTTACGAGATAACACTGCAATCAATTTTCACACATTAAGGTCCAATAGCAATCACTGTTAGGCAGCATATTGCACTGGAATGCTTGATATAAGATTTGAGAGATCCTGGTTGATCTGAAGTAGGAAGCAATTTGAAGGGTAAAATACTGAGTGGGGCAAAGATCACTGGTGCTCCCTACCATGGTTCAAATCACACCTCCTTGGGACAGCTTTCAATTCCTCACAGTATCTAAAAGCATGGTAACTTCTGAAATAGTTCATCTGTTTCAAAGTGACAGCCAATTACTGCAAAACAAGGATCAGATAATCTGCATTGGTGCCATAAAATGGTCTAGAAACCAGGATAATCTCCCTGATGGTGCCTTGGGATCTTCCACATCCACCTGAGTAGGCAGGGCCTTAACGGGGCTTTTTTTAACCTGTAGATCCCCTCCTCATGGGAGTATTACACAATCATTGCAGAGGTGTGACAGTTTGATTGTAGAGCTGCAGCTGCAAGCTTGATTTTAAAACTTGGATGAATGCTGCACTTGATTTGCCTGTATAAGTGTGACAGTCAGGGTGCAAACCTGAGACAAGCAAGGTTTGTTGGAGTAAAGGGAAATGCTAGTTGCTGGTCCAGTTGGGGTTATGGGGTCAGGTGAGCATTGTATGATAAGGAGAATATCTAAAATTTAAGGATCAACTCTAATCCCATCCTGTTCATCCACCCAAGGTCAACGAGCAGTCAGGAATGGTGGTTCCCCACCTTAAGGCCATTAAAGCACAGTTCAATCCTCCTCCTGATATCTCAAAGACTTTTATCTTTATCTTGGAGGGCTCGTTCTGTCTACACTTCCCCATTCAGGCCCTGGGTAAAACTTTAGGATTCTTTATGTGGTACAGCCCATTTTGTGTGAGTTTCTGAGATCTGTTCTACTCCAGACAGGCAAATCACTTGTGATGGATGCCTCCTGGATAAGATGAGAGGGGATCAATTTTCATCTTGTGAGAGGGTTGAAAGTAACAGCCCAGCAATTGCCAGATGTGTGCTTGGTTAAAATGAAACCCATTGATTTTGAAATTCCAATTATAAATACCAGATCATTCAGAAAAGCAAGAAAGAAAACAAACAGATTAGATCAGAGACAAACAGAGTGAAACATGCAGTCAATTGAAAGGAGACAGCTGTGATTGCTAACTCTGGAGACAATTCTACTGTTCTTTCAAGTATTTAATATTGTTTATTTGTTCAATAGAAATTCCACCAATGTATCTTAATACACATTATGGGTATAGCTCGTTATCACACCTCTGAGACAAATCCCAGCACACACACATTGGCAGACATTTTCTTTGAAGTTAATTTATGTCGAAGAATGTAGCAGCAATTTAGACGGTATTATGCTGTTTCACAGAGAAATAGAGAGGCAGGTGGAATAGGCAGAAGGGTGCCAATGAATCTTAATGCTGAGTGATGAGAAGTGTTACATTTTGGTCGGGAGAAGAGCCAAATACGTTAGAGACCACAGTTCCAAAAGAAGTATTTAGATGACCACTTCAAATGCCAAGACATAAAAGCCTATGCATAGAGTGTTGGAAAATAGGATCAATATAAATAGGTACTTGATGGCGAGCATGGACAAGAGAGGCCGAAAGGCCTGTGCCTTTGCTGTATGACTCTGTGACTCCATAACTCTATACCATACTTATCTTATTTGTAAATAATGTACTTTTTGTATTTATGCCTATTTAATTTGAATTGCTGCAAAGTTTTTTTGACAAATTGATCATTTTTTTTCAAATGATTGGGATGGTGAAAGGACTCCATATTCCTGTGGAGATGCTTAATGAAAATGGAGGGGCACCACCCATTGGTTGGATGTTAATGCCCCTTGGGCTAAGAATGGTTGATTTTCTAAGTCCTTCTGCTTAAAGTAAACTAAAATCAGTGCAGAGTTTTGAATTACCATCTGAAATTGAGTTTTAGGCAATTAAAAGGAAATATTTGGAAGTGCACATCACCTTTCAGGATCTTAAGGCATCTTATTCAGATGGAGTCACTTCCAGAAATCCAGCTACCTATTTATGCACAGCAAGCTCCCACAAACAACATTATTAGTACCTGAAAATCTACTTTTGTTGCATTGATTGAAAAATAAATATCAGTCCAAACACCATGGATAACTCCCTGCCATTGAGATCTTCCATGCCTGACTGAGAAAGCGAAGGAATACAGAATATGATTGTGAGTAATCAATGCCATGTTCCCTCTGTCCCAATATGTACATCAAAAAATATAGCTATCTCCTTTCAATATATTCAACAACTTGGTTCTATAGTCCTCTTTGATAGTAAATTTCATAAGTTCACCACTAAGTATATGACAGAATTTCTCCTCATCTTAGCCCTAAATGTCTGACTCCATATCCTGAGACTGTGACTACTACTCTTAGACACTCAACCAGGACAGAACATCCTCTCTGCATCCAGTCTGTCCAGTCCATTCAGAATTTTGCAAGTTTCAATTAGATCCCCTATCATTCCTCTGAACCCAGATGATTACAAACCAAGTTGAGCTAATCTCTCCTCATACTGATTGAAAAGCAAGTTCCCAACTGAATCCCAGTTGATATTCATGAAAGGCATTTCTTTCCTTGCCTGAAGTAGTTTTAAATCACCTTCTTCTAATAGTATGTTGAGAGAAATTGTGCTTGACTCCTGTTATGTAGAATACTGAAAAGAAAATAACTACATTTCATTTAGGGTTCCATTGAACATTGAAGGTAATTTTCAACAAAGCTCGAAGACCCACCTTGTTGGGCAAATAACAGGCGAGCTCCACGCCAACAAGGCAATATGAGCCAAAGATACCTCCTGGAAAATATAGTTGATCATTATCCTGACTTTGTGACATTGGACTCTCTATGTTGGTTTCAAACTGTTTAGCACATTGTAATAAAGAGCATGAACACTGATGCATTAGACATGAAACATTCATGTTGGCTTTGAGCTTGTTAATCCCCCAACAATGAAGTCATATCCGTGCCTGCAAGTCACATCCATGTCTGTCTGTGGGGTTGCTCTCTAAACTATAAAACAGGATGAAAGATCTTTTTATCTTTTGATTTGACATGTTCCCTTTACTCTCTTTTCCTGGTCTGTGGCATCCAGCATGGCTGATAAGTTTTGTATAGAATGCCAAGTCTGAGGCTTTGCTGCTTTGCCTTATATTCAAGGTTTATGGTTCCATTCCAGCCCAGTGCATTTACCATGCTGGCTGAACCATTTAGGATCAACTCTGAATGTCCACAATTGGTATTGGTATTGGTTTATTATTGTCACTTGTAGTGAGGTACAGTGAAAAGCTTGTCTTACAAACTGATCGTACAGGTCAATTCATTACATAGTGCAGTTACATTGAGTTAGTACAGAGTGCATTGATGTAGTACAGGTAAAAACAATAACAGTACAGAGTAAAGTGTCACAGCTACAGAGAAAGTGCAGTGCAATAAGTTGTGAGGTCACAACAAGGTTTTGCATTTGCTTTCCTTTTCATACAAAGCACCAGTGAAGTGCATTCAGCCATCGTGCTTGTGCTGACTCTTGGACTTCAGGTACATGGATAGGAAAGGTTTATGGGGCAAATGGGACTAGCTTAGATGGGAACCTTGGTCAGCGTGGACCGGTTGAGTTGAAAGGCCCATTTCTGTGCTGTATGACTGTATGACTGAGGTATCCAATAAACCCCTCTCACATCTGTTTTCCCAAAACCCTGCTCAACTTTCTTCTTCAAGTCCATTTCCCTTGAAGCTTACAACTTCTCCATCCGGACAGTACACAATGACACCTTGCATGTTTGAACAATCAGAGGACTGTCAAATTATACTTTGTTGAATAAATACATTATGTTTTTCGAGACAGAAAGAGAAAGACCTGGAATGATGAGAAAAGTAACAGATCATTAGACTCACAACTTGTAGTAATTGTCTACAGTTCTGGGTAACCCATCACAGGAAGGTTGTGGAGGCTTTGGGAAAGGGTGCAGAAGAGGTTTACCAGGATACTGCCTGAATTAGAGCATATGAGTATAAGGAGAGGTTGGACAAACATATTGTTTTCTCTGGAGTGTCAGAGGCTGAGGGGAGACCTGATAGAAGTTCATCAAATTATGAGAGGAATAGATAGGGTGGACATTCAGAATCTTTTTCCCAGGAGAGAAATGTTAAGTAGTAGAGGACATGCATTTAAGGTGAGAAGGGAAAGTTTAAAGGAGATGTGCAGGACATGTTTTTTTACGCAGAGACTAGTCATGGAGTCGTAGAGCAATACAGCACAGATACAGGCCCTTCAGCCCAACAAGCCCATGCCAGTCATGGTGCCCACCCAGCTAGTCCCAATTTCCTGCATTTGGCCCATATCCCTCTAAGCCCCATCCCTCCGTGTACTTATTCAAGTGTTTCTTAAGTGATACTATTGTACCTGCCTCAACCACTTCCTCTGGCAGCTCATTTCCATATACTCACCACCCACTACATGAAAAAGTTGTCCCTCATGTACCTTTTAAATCTTTCCCCTCTCACCCTAAATCTATGCCCCCTAGTTTTGGACTCCCTTACCCTGTGGAAAAGACTGTTACCGTCCACCTTATCTATGCCTCTCATAATTTTAAACATTTGTATAAGGTCACCCCTCATTATCCACGTTCCAAGGAATAAAGACCTAGCGTGGCCAACCTCTCCCTGTAACTCAGGCCCTCTAGTCCTGGCAACATCCTCATAAATCTTTTTTGCACTCTCCCCAGTTTAACCACGTCTTTCCTATAACAGGGTGACCAAAACTGTACACAGTACTCCAAGTTTGGCCTCACCAACGACTTGTACAACTGCAACATTACATCCCAACTCCTATACTCAGTGCCCTGACTGATGAAGGCCAGCATGCTAAACACCTTTTTCATCACCCTGTCAACCTGTCAATAAACTATGTACTTGTACTCCTAGATCCCTCTGTTCCATTTCACTCCCTTGTGCTCTACCATTCATAGTATAAGTCTTACACTGGTTTGACTTTCCAAAATGCATCACCTCACACATATCTATATTGAAATTCATTTGCCACTCCTTGGCCCACTTCCCTAACTGATCAAGATCCCCATATAATCTACAATAACCTTCGTCACTATCAACAACACCTCCTAATTTCATGTCATCCGCAACCTTACTGATCAAGCCTTGTGCATTTGCATCCAAATCATTCATATAAATAACAAATAACAAGGGTCCCAACACTGTCCCCTGCTGCACACTGGCCTCCATTCCAAGAAACACTCTTCAACCACCACCCTCTGCTTCCTACCTCCAAGCCAACTTTGAAACCACCTAACTAGTTCTCCAAGGATTCCATGGGACCTAACCTTCCAGACCAGCCAATCATGTGGGACCTTGTCAAAGGCCTTGCTAAAGTCCAAATAGACAATATCTACTGCCCCACCCTCATCTACCCTTTTGGTTACCTCTTCAAAGAACTCTAAAAGTTTCGTCAAGCACGACTTTCCATGCACAAAGCCATGTTGACTCCTCCTAATTAGACTTTGTAGATTGCTGGTAGATTCTGTCCCTCAGAACTCCCTCCAGTAACTTCCCCACCATGGATGTCAGGCTGACTGGCCTGTAGTTTCCTGGCTTGTCCTTGCTACCCCTCTTAAACAATGGAATAACATTAGCCACCTTCCAGTCTTCGGGAACTTCACCACTGGCTAACCATGAAGCAAGTATCTCCACAATTTCTTCTCTAGCCTCCCACAAAGTCCAAAGATGCACTCGAATGGTAGGTGCCTGGAAATGACTGCCAGGGGTAGTGGTGGAAGCAGACACGATAGTGGCATTTAAGAGGCTTTTAGATAGGTATATGAATATGCAGGGAATGGAGGGATATAGATCATGTGCAGGCAGAAGAGATTTAGTTTAATTTGGTATGGTGTTTGGCACAGACTGAGTGCCTGTTCCTGGGCAGTATTGTTCTTTGACATTTGATAGAGGAGGAGCCCATTTGGCCCATCAAATATATGCTGGCTCCCAGCAGAGCAATCCTATCAGTCCCAATCCCCATTATCTGATTCCTCTGTAGCCCCACAACTTATTCTCTCTCACATACCAATCAATTTCCCCCTTTGATTCTTTAACCACTGAACTGCACTAAGGGGTAATTTACAGTAGAAATTAACTGTCCAGCACATCTTGTTGCTAAGCTCGGATTTGCTGGGAAGTGGGCACATTTTCATATTGAACTACTGGTATTTCTCAGTAAAAATGCCACCAAGTCCAGGATCCTCATGTAAATCTAGAAGTCCTGAACAATTTTCCAAACTGCACACTGACAGTAGACTCCAACAATCACTGCTGGATCAGCACCAGGTTAGAAAGATCCAATGGAGAGCAAAGTTTGAGAGCCACAAGGTTGTGTATCAGGTAACATACATTCTTGAATTGAGTTTAATGTATTTAACTCTTTTTAAGAGTATTATATTTATGACATTTTTAATTCTTTCATTTTTTAAAATAGTTTTTTTGAATGTTTGTGGATGCCAGGGACATTTTGCAACATTCAAAATTTCTTAACATTTTTGACAGTTGGTTAACCCTTGTTTTGGGTTAACTAGCTGTCAAAGTTATTTTTCTTTAGTCTTGTTGTAGTCTCCCCACATGATGGCATTACATTATGCAAAGTCCTGCCTTTGCCATTTAGGACTGAAACGGCATTTGGTAGCTGTGACAGTGGCAGATCCCCAAAACGCAAGGCTGTTTCTCCCTGCACTGGTGAACACAGGCAGATTGCTGGCCGCAGCCAGTTCAGAATCAGAATCAGATTTATTATCACTGACATATGTTGTGAAATTTGTTGTTTTGCGGAGGCAGTTCAGCGCAAGATATAAAGACATAAAAATTACTAAAAGTTACAAAAATAAATAAGTAGTGCAAAAGAGGAATAATGAGGTAGTGTTCATGGACTGTTCAGAAATCTGATGGCGGAGGGGAAGAAGCTGTTCCTGAAACATTGAGTGTGGGTCTTCAGGCTCCTGTACCTCCTCCCCAATCTGCTTGCTGTTTCAGGTCAATGACCTTGCTCATGAAATCTTAGCATTGTTTCTCGGCTCACGCATGCTGTCTAATCTGATGACCATTTCCAATGCCTTCTGTTCTTCTTTCAGACTTCCAAATCCCTGGCATTTCGCATTTGTTTCAATTTTACCCCTTTCAGTTTAATCTCTAGATTTTCTAAGCGGGGTAAGGAGTTATTCCTTATCTATCCTGGTGTTTTCCTTCATTATTTCAAATACCTGATATCATCCCTGCAGCATGTGGCTTTCTTACTCTTCTTACCAAAATATAGAACTTTATTTATCAATGTTCTATCAGTTACACTCATCTTCTGCAAATTTATGATTATCCTGTTTTTTATTGTTGTTGTTGTTGCATTCTTCATCAACCTTAACCACATTTCCCACGTTGGTGCTGCTCCATGAAATTTGTCATTGTACTTCCAAATGGCTATATCCAAACCCACACAAAAAAAAGTTAAGTCGTTCTTTAGGAAGTTTATTGATATCCTTCAAGCCTGCTGAGTGCACACACCTGCAAACAGCTCCCTCCACCCCGCTCCCACCGCGCCCCCCCCCCCCCACAGAGAGCAGAGAGCAACCAAAATGGCCAAAAGTGTAAAAGAGACACAAAATAACTCCAGAAAATGTACCATGACCCTTGCTGCTGGCTTAGAGAACAGCTATCAGCAATACACATTCAAGTATATATAACTACAATATATATTAAATCAATTATATATCTTACTAAATTCCACACTCCCAATAAAGTACTTCAGTATCATTTAACACATGTTAAAATATGTTGAAGATCTTCCATCTCTGATAAGAGTGTCTGACTCCACTTGAGACAGAACATAATCTCTTACTGTGTGTTATCTGATCTGCACCACACTCAGAGGCAACATGTTCAGATGATTCATCATCAGCACTGAGCTCTGTATCCTATCATCAGCCATCCTCTCTACCCTAGGAGTATCTGTATTCCATGGCATTTCTGTTTCAAAAATAGTTGATGCTCTTGTCATATTTCATTACAACAGAGGAGGAGGCCATTTGCTCCATCAGTTCTATGCCTCTCCCAGAACATTTGCATCAGTGTCATTCTACTGCTTAGTTCCTGCTGCCTATTTTCTCCAACATGCACACTAACTTCCCCCCCCCTCGATTTTCCTGCCTTCCATCTAACTAGGAATAATTTAAAGAAGGCAATTAACCTACCAGCACATCTTTGGGATGTGGGAAGAAGCTAGAGCATTGTGAGGAAAATGTGCAAACTCTACACAGACAGCATCAGAGGTCAGGATTGAATTCTGGTCTCTGGTGCACTTTCTGCTGAACACAGTAAAACTGATGAGGGGACGATTTGAGGCACTGGGTTGAACAGGAAAATCAGGGATTAGTGAACTTTGTAAATGCTGAAGTGACATCCAGAAATATACTTGTGGAACTGCTGCAGTCCCAGCAAGATGGCTAAACCACCTGTATCCAGCTGAGAATAATTTTTCTCTGCTGCTGTAGCAGTCTGGATATAAACCCTATTGGATTTTCAGAACCATCTTCCATCCAATAGGACAACATTGCACCAACACTTTACAGCGATGCTGCACACAATAAGGTTAATTATCTGCTGTTGAGTAGTGGACTGGTATGTTATCAGTCTGTAGCAGTTCTTGACGTGATTCTTAAGCTTCTGTCCCTATCCAATTCACATCTTCCTGGAATATTTGGTGTAATAAAGCTGAGATTGTCAGATTTGTCAGGGATTTATTATAATAGTTCAATAACCCCAGATATACCTTCAGCTCAGTTATATTAATTGGGGCAGGACCATTGGCAATGGCTGTTACTTTGAATTGGGTGCAGTCCTTTAATCTCCATGCAGCAGTTCCAGGTACTGTACCTCATTCACTAAGGTAGTATACTAATTTTACTTTTCCTGTTTGCTCAGCACTTCTTCCAGATTCTTCAGGCATTTTATTCTTGAGGCTCCCTTAATCAGGATATCATCCTAGTATGGAACGATTCCAGAAATGTACTGCATCAACCCCTCCAGCATTCACTGATAGTCCATGCAGTCAAAGTTCAAAGTTAGTTGGTTGTGTGTGAACAAGCCCGTATGTGTATTGAAAGTCAAAAACATCTTAGACTGATCCTCTAACACTATCTGTTGATATGCATGGCTCATACCCAATCCAGTGAACTGCTGCCCTCGAGACAAAATTGCAAATAAGTCTTCTAGGAATGGGATACAGTTTCATTGACAAGACTGCATTCGCCATCAGCATATAATTGCCACAAATCC
This sequence comes from Pristis pectinata, assembly GCF_009764475.1. Lineage (NCBI taxonomy): Eukaryota > Metazoa > Chordata > Chondrichthyes > Rhinopristiformes > Pristidae > Pristis > Pristis pectinata. Next base: position 124,389,812 of record NC_067407.1, on the reverse strand, counting down.
TGATGGATCCATTATGCTTTAACTCCAGCACAATGGGTGCTGTCCATTCAGAGTACAACACATTTAATTATTTTCTCTTTGAGGAGACTGTCAATTTCTGCCTTCAAATTTGATCTCATTGAATAAAGCACTGATCTTGGCTTGCAGGGGGAAAGCTGCAGTCATCATGAATTTTGGCTTGGCTAAACCTCAATGTGCCCAGCTCATCTTTGAAAACCTTGTCATGTTACCGAGCACTTCCTGTGAAATTCCAGCCTCACCCATCTTAATGCGATGAATATTCCTCCAATCCGGGGGAACTTCTTTCTGACCACCTCTCGCCAGCAGGTTTGGTGTGAAGATTGCAACAGTCATGAGTGGTCAGGTTTTAACCTGCCTTTGTTATTTAACTATCACATCAATGTACCTGTCATTCACTATCATGACAATAATCAGTGGTTCTACTTTTGTAGAGTCAGCCCCTTTTTCATTAAACACTATGATCTCTTCCTCTGTATTCCACAGTCTTCACTTGCTTCTCTCATGTGGTTAGAATGGTGGAAAAATTGGAAATATTGAGCAGAAAGAAAGGTGTAATTTGTATTAGTTTGCTCAGCCTTACGCTAATTCCGACAAGTTCAAGTAATGTGACCCTTGTCAGCCACATATGTAACACTCAGCTAAACCATGATTCAGACAGTATATGTTTCCTCCACAGTGCTAGATTTTTAAAATGATGTTCAGTTTACTTCAGAACAGTACGTTTTGCCATTTATCCACTGTGCACAGTGTGACACAAAACAACAGGTCTCACTTGCAAGTCCTGAGTTTTTCCTTGCCAGTTCTGGTGCTTGAGCAATTTTCAGAGCATTCTGAAAGGTCTAATTTGCCTCTGATAACAACTGCCCCTGAATCTGGTGATCATTGATTTCACACACTAACCTGTCCTTTGGCATCAATGAGTGTGTTTTGCGGAAATTACCCTCTTAGGATACCTTCCTCAATTTCACCACAAATTCAGCCAATGTTTTATCATGTTTTCTAACCATGAATGAAACTTAAACCTTTGCAGAATCTTGTTTGGCTCTGGGTTAAAATGATTCTTCAACAAATGGACTAATTCCTTAAAGTTGTGTATTGCTGGGTTTCTCAGGCTCATCAGGTTTCTCATTAAGCTCTATGTGTGGGCTCCCACTGGACTAATTAGGATGGACCTCAGAATTTTGTCATAAAGAAGTGTGACAGTGCAGAGTTAGATCAAAGCAAGGAAGCTTAATAGATAATGTACCATCAAACATTATGCTTACTGGATTGTTGGCACAGGAACCAAAAGTTGCTAAACATTACATACATGAAAATAAAATGGTGTCAACCCTCTTTGGTAAGATTAGTCTAACAACCATGTGCTTCAACTAAAGATGAGGAAAGGAAAATGGCCACAACAATAGGCTTGATTGCAACATTCGACTCTCAAACCTAGGCATGGAAGGAATATTACAAGGACAGAGAGGGAAAAGCAGAGAGAAAGAGAGATGTAAGGAGTGACTTTCAGAGCTTCTGTCCTTGGTAGCCAAAGGTACATCCACTGGTGAAGGAGCCATTAAAAGTGTGGGTGTTCAGGAGGTTAGAACTGGAGGAGTGAAGATATCTTAGAAGACTACAGAGCTGAAGGGTTTAGGACAGGAGTAGATTACAAGGACAAAGACGGGAAAGGCACAGTGAAGTTAAAAGCATGGAGGGAAATGTTAAAACCAATACTTTGCTATACAGTGTCCCTTCTAGGCCATTGAGCACAGAGGCAATGGGCAAGTGGGAACAATGCAAATGAAGATAGCGAAGAGTTGTGGAAGACCTCTAGATTATGGAGGGCACAGAGTGGGAGACCAGGCTGGAATATGTTAGGACAATCAAATATAGTTTTGGGTTTTAGGAACAGATCAGCTGAGTCAGGGGCAGAATTGGACAAAAAGAGTTGAAATTATTTTACTTCCACTTTATTTGATCACTGTTATATCATGCATGTAATGTTCAGCCAGTGGCCTAATTTGTCCTTTTCAATATTACAACTTAACTACTCTTCAATATGGAAGAAATTTGTGTGCGACTTCCTCTAATGCAGGAAAGCCATTGTGCACTAAAAATTAAAATTTTAAAATAAAATTTTATTTACAGCATGGTAACAGGCCCTTCTGGCACAATGAGTCTGCGCAGCCCAATTTATAAATGCAAATTAACCTACCTGTACGTCTTTGGAATGTGGGAGGAAACTGGAGCTCCCGGAGGAAACCCACGCAGACACGGGAGAACGTACAAACTCCTTACAGACAGCGAGGGGGAATTGAACCCCGATCACTGGCGCTGTAATAGCGTCGCGCTAACTGCTACGCTACTGTGCCGCACTACATGGCACTTATCAGGAGACGACCTGAACTCAATGTCTGGATATTCGTTTTACAGTGCAGCCTTCATCTGCCATCACAGCTATTGGGGATAAACCTTCTTCATCTCTCAGCATTTTGGTCTTAGGGTCAGATCACTAATTGTCTGGCACTCCCCTTTGACCTTGCCCCTAAGGGTGACGCTACGGATGTACTGGACTCCTGACACCGTTGCATTCAGGTTCATTGGTACTAGGCGACCACTCCACCACGTCAAGGTTGCATCCATAGCGAAGACCTTTCCAAAGTACTTCATTGACTTTTAAGCACTTTGGGTTGTCCTGAGGTTGTGAAAGATGCAATATAAATACCAGAATTTCTTGTCTTTCTTTTAAGACCACTGATCAGGTACTAGATATGGGAAAATAATCTTAATGGGTCCCAAAATTAGTTTAGCAGATACATTTAAACTAATTTCACCTCTCCATTGGCTTTGTTGCTCTTACTAAGACAACTTTGTAAATTGCCAGATGCCAGCAAGTTTCCACCTCCCATTCAGTCAGCAAACTTGTGTCATCAGCAGAATAAAGTTTCTGTTCAGCAAGAAATCTCTGCCTTTGGTCACACTTTTGACTGCCGGAAATATAATGTGGGATGTCTCTCAGACACCCTCAAAGCTTTAATACTTTCCTCATGAATTGCTCCAGGTAAACCATTATTCGCGGGCCTAGGTCACAGGAAAGCGACAGGATTACAGTGAGATAGGGTCATGGGGAAGGGAAGGACTAAATTGTGAAGAGGATTACAGAAGAGGGAGAGGATTATTGGAGAGAGGTAAACTGAGTCAGGAGAGGATTACGTGAGCAGAGTAGATCACAGGGAAGTGAGATGGTAAGAAGGTGAATTGATTGAAGCAGAGGGAGAGAATTACTGGGGAAGAGAGAATGGGGAGGAAGAGGATGGGAGAGTGAGAGAGAAGAGATTGAAGAATAGGAAGAGGTGGACGATCAGGGGGAGGGAAAGGGAAATGATCCTAGTGTAGAGAAGGAAAGGACTGTGGGGAATATTCGATGGATGGCAAGGGGTTTGGAGGGTAAAGGGAGGGTTATATGGATGATGGGGAAAGAGAGAATCGTGTACTGGGAGAAAAGGGAATCGTGTGAAAAGAGAAGATCACATGAATCGGGACTACGGTCATGGGAAAGACAAAAAATAAAGTAGGAGGTGAGGTTTTAAAACAGGAGTTAGTTCAATTTAGCAAAACAATGATTTAGTGAAAAACAAACTGTAAAGCAGGTACTGGAAAGTGAATTTGTCTCAGAACAATGGGAAGCATTTAAGGAAATTTATGGCTTCTGGGAAACATACTCCCACAGCAAGAGAGGCTGCAATTGCCAACTAAGGCCTCCTGGATAGTAAGATGCAGAGAGGGTAAAATTAGGATTATAAAAAAGGGAGCTATGTCAGAGACAGATGGCTCAGTATAGTAGAAAGAGTCTAGAAAGCATAGGGGTAAAATTAAAATGGAAATTAGGAAGACAAACAGAACAAATGAAGAAATACTCATGAAATATCTTTGACTTTTCTTTGATTTATCATCTAAAGAGCAAGAGAATAAGTGGGGAAGAGTAGGGCCGGATGGGGACCTACAAGATGACTGCTGTTTTGAGGTAGAGGATGTGGATAAAGATCTTAATAGATATTTAGTGGCATCTTCACAAAAGAGCAGGTTGCTGCCAATGATGTAGTCACAGAGAAAGAGTGTGAAATATTGAATGGGGTAAACATAGTAAAAGAGGAATTATTACAGGGTTTAGCATATTTGAATGTGCATAAACCATCAGGTTCAGATAAAATATATTCCACGCTTTAAAAAAAATCAAGGGAGGAATTGTGGAGGCTCCAACCGTTTTCTCCCCCAATTACCCATACTTTAAACTCTTGTTTAAAAAGGAGTAATCAAATGATTATAGGCCAGTTAGCTGAACCACATGGTTGGGAAAATTTTTGGAAGCAATTCTGAGGAGCAGGATAATCTTCCATTAAGAAAGACACAGATTATCAGGGACAGTCAGCATGGATTTGTTAAGGAAATATTGTGCCTGACTAATTTGATTGAATTTTTGAGGAGGTAACAAGGAGATTCAATGAGCTTGATGTAGTCTACATGGATTCTTAGCAGGGTTTTTGAAAAGGTCCCACTTGACAGATTGGTTAAGAAAATAGCTCAGGGGATCTAAGGGAGAGCGTCAAACTGGATCCAAAATTAGAAGGAATAAAGAGTAAAGGCTGGTGTTTTTTTAGTGACTGCAGGACATTACCAGTACTTGGTCCCTTTCTTTTTGTAGTATATACAAACGAATTAGATCTAAATATAGGAGTTTGAGATGGACATCTGAAGATAGTGCAAAAATTGGCCACGTGGCTGTCAAGGAGAAGCAAGTTTAAACTGCAGGAAAATGTAGATGGTCTGGATAATTGAGCAGAAAAGTGATAAATGGAACTTAATCCAGAGAAGTATCAAGGGAATAGTCAACAAACAGGAGGATACGGGTAAGTGTGCAGCCATTCAGGATTCAATATTGAATTCAACCATTTCAAATAACTCACATTTTATCCTGTTTATATCAGAACTGACTATTCCGCTACAAGATTAACTATCTGTAATATTAACTCTGTTTTTCTCTTTCCACAGTTACTGCCTGCTCAACAGGCATTTTCAGCATTTTTCTTTTGATTTCAGGTTTCAGCAACTTCGTAGCTTTAACATTTCCCTTTGTCTGTGTTCTCTCTCTCTCTTTTTAACTGCCCCATTAATCTATGAACCAGAATGGTTTTGTAAACATTGGGATCAGCTGGCCAACAGTTGCCACACCCTATCAGGGATATCCTCTTTATCTTTTCTATCGCCCCCTCACCTACTTCCAACTTAAAACTAACAGTTTCTCTTTTTCCCAGTTCTGATGAAGGGTCATCAACTTGAGACATCAACTGTTTCATTTTCCACAGATGCCGTCAGTCCCTGCTTCAGGAGATAGCACGATCACTGAGAAAGAAATTAATTGTTTTGGATACCTCACCAACAGTCCGGCTAAGGCCCGGCCCTCTTAAATGATGCTCATGCTTCAGCCTGATGGTCCTCACTGGCCAGTGTAATTTTGTGCAAGTGCTGCTGAGATAAGCATTTCATATTACTGCACATGTCCAGTGACTTTTATACTAACATCGTGCAGTGTCAGCCCACAACCAACTTACGGAAATATTGTAGCACTACACATACTTTAACAAAGATTCGGTTTTTGATAAAATTCTTTCAATAAAAATTATTGATAATTAGTTTGTAGATCTGATTTAATTGCCACAAAATACCCCTAATTATTGAATATTTTCAAACCATTAACAGACGGCAAAGTAGATCACTTTAATTATGCATCATATGTTCAATTCCACTTAAAAATGGTGATTTTTGAAATGAGCACCAAAAAATTGGACCCTTTACCTCACTGGAGATTTCAGGACATTTTCACTGCAGGAAACATGAATTGAAAATGGTGGAGCAATGTCAGAGGGTATTTGTGAGCTGATGAAGTCTGTATCAATTGGTCCATCTCCTTAACCAATTAAATTTGACAACAGGAAACAGAGTGAACAACAGAGAAGGAAGTAAGATGAATTAATGTCATTAGGAATTGAAAGAGAAATACAGGAAAAGATAGCAATGTTCATTATATGGGAGAAAAATAGAGATGGCAAGAAAACATAAGAAGAAAAACTTAAAAGGCCAAGTTGAAGAAGAAGAGGCTGTGTTTAGGAATTCTGATGTTGGTCCTTGATGCAATTTTACTGGGTAACTGGCTAGTAATGTGCAAAATATCCAAACATTCTTACAGACTTCTGCAAAGCAGTTTTATTTTCTGAAAGAAATTAATCTAATTTGCATTTTTGAATGTCAAAACATTTTGCATTCTGAAAATTATTGGCTTCCAACATTAACAGGACAGCGTTTGACAAGATTGCCACAAAGGTTCTGCCAAGACAGATTAAATGAAGACAATTGTGAATCCTCTAGGAACAATTCATTATCTGCACAAGAAAGACTCAATAATTTTATCCTTTCTTACTATTTCTTGAATTCTAAAGTTGAGCTTCATGTCAGGATTTTCAATTGCACTGACAGGTTCCTTAAAGTAAAGCCAAGTGGCTCTAAGTGTTTACAGCATGATTCAATCATTCTAAAAAATAAAATTGCCAGTTTCATGAGACACTGCAACCTGCAAAGGGGACAGCTCATGGCATTGTTTTCTATTTTGTCACAGATAGCAAAAGAGTGAAGCAAATTGTACAACAATTTGTACAGAGCACATTGGGCATCTCTTATTAACAGTGTTGGATTATTTTAAGGACTAATATTTGTGAGTACAACTGTTCCTCCATATTTTTCTAACAATTCCTGTGTTAATAATCTCCATGCTATTTTTAATTAGATCACTTCCTTGTGTTTGTTTGGTTCAAGATGCGAAGGGTTTAAATTTCACTGCATCGTATTAAGAATATGAAGTGTGATTATTTACTGACATTTGCCAACTTAGTGAAATATGCATTGTCTCCTCTATGACATTCACTCATTACAACCCCAGACATTAAGAAACAATGAATCATGGTGGGAGTAGTTCTCCTCTGGTTAGTATGAGTGGGAAAGGGGAAGAACTGTGAAATTAGCAGAAAGGTTTCTTAAGCCTCAACAATGAGATGCTGAACATATTCTAAAAGAAAAGAATTATGATTTCATGAGAAATGTTCCCAGGGGTGTGTCAGCTGCAGTTATGGGAAATGACTGTTTGGGTACAAGCTGATGGCTAGTCTTTTTAATGATGCAGATGGTTATGAAGCATAATGGTGTTATGAAAATCCAATCATCCAAGTAGGGATTAGAGTTTAAAAAAATCCATTTCTTGAAAGCTCTGGGCATTTTGTGGCCACATTATCTATTGCACATGACAAAGGTTGAATTCCACACAAACGTAGCAGTTTATATCAGCAATAAATGGTACGGTGAAGATGTACGATTATAGAAATAGAAGCAGGACAAGGCCACATGATTCCTCTGCACTGTCAGGCATGATGATGACCGGCCCTGCATCTCTTCTACTTTCCTGCCCCATCCCCATTTGCCTTGGTTCCCACAGTGTTCAAAAATCTATTGATCTTAGCTATGAGTATATTCAACAACTGACCCTCTCTGGTGTGGAGAATTCTAAAAATTCATAAAGCCTCCAAGTAAAGAAATTTCTCTTCATCTTCTAAGACTGTGTCCACTAAGGGGAAACCACCTCCAAACATTGAGTGACTTTAACATGATGCTTAAAATTTCCAGTATAACACATTTGAGGTGTCTGTACGGGAAAATAGCATTGTGTTGCAGAATTACAGTAAAAGTAAATTTTACTCTCTAAATGAAGTCCTTATCAAGGAATAGAGTATAAACCTGGAGCAATGCTTTTAGATGCACAAGGATAATACACAGATTTCAGGGTTGCAAAGGCAAGGCATCAATAGTTATCATCATACAAAGAGTGGGGTAATTATGCGGAACATTTGGTATTGGTTTATTATTGTCACTCGTACTGAGGTACACTGGAAAAACTTGTCTTGCATACTGATCATACAGGTCAATTCATTACACAGTGCAGATACATTGAGTTAGTACAGAGTGTATTGAGGTAGTACAGGTAAAAAAAAACGATAACAGAGTACAGAGTAAAGTGTCACAGCTACAGAAAAGTGCAGTGCAGGTAGACAATAAGGTGTAAGGTCACAACAAGGTAGGTTGTGAGGTCAAGAGTCCATCTCAACGTATAAGGGAGCCGTTCCATAGTCTTATCACAGTGGGATAGAAGCTGTCCTTGAGCCTGGTGGTATGTGCCCTCAGGCTCCTGTATCTTCTGCGTGATGGGAAAGGGGAGAACGATTTGGGTGGGTGGGGCCTTTGATTATGTTGGCTGCTTCACCAAGGCAGTGAGTGGTATAGACAAGAGTCCATGGAGGGGAGGCTAGTTTCCGTGGAACACTGGGCTGTGTCCTAGGAAGGATGATTAAAGAAAAGGTACTCCACTTATTAGTGAAAGAGCTGGATGTTGCAGGGGAAGTGAGGGGAGAGTTTGGAAGGATGAAATCACACAAGTTAAAGTTCCAACATACTTACTTTCCTCTACCATCCACAGCTTTCAATCCATCTGTTACTGAAGACTCATTGCACTGTTCTTTTTCATCCATTGAACATTATAACAACTGTACATAATGACTTTTCAACAAAAATGCTGTTGGACGTGGAAACTCTCAGATAACTTGTCAATAAAATTTTCAGTCAAGTGGCATAGATTGATTGAAGCCATAAATCTCCAGGTTAACGGTATCAGGCGGATCTGTGTTTGAACCACTGGCACTTCCCAGAATGGGAAGCTGTTACTGCCATCTCAAGCTTCAGATGGAACATCCAATGCAACTTAGAGCCTCAGCCCAGCCCATTTTCGTGTGTGTGTTGGGGGTGGGGGTGGGGGTGGGGACATGTCGAGGAATCAGTAGGGGGTGGATGGGGCACAGTGTCAGTTTGGCAAGGGGCAAAGTCATGCAGCAATGACTGAATCACAACCTTAGGACTCCATGTTTACTTGGCTTGTTTGGCAGAAGAGGGTTGAAGTCTTCGGGCATCAACAAAATCCTCCTGGCTACATGAATGTTAGGAGGTCTGTCCTTTCAAAATTTTTAAAATAGAGACTTTGTGCACCTTGGGTTGGTCAACGTCAGATATCCAGCAGTCTGCTGTAATAACTGTGGACTCTTATTACGTTATAACTACTTGCTCAGCATCCATTAGGACTGATGTGTAATATCAGTGTGAACATCCTGTTTAATCTTTGCTACTTGATTTGTTAACAAACTCTGCACATGACTGATTTTTCTCCCCAATAGCTAGGTGGATCTTTTCACACTTCTACAACGTATGCTTCTACCCAGCTGTTGGCCCTATTACCTCTATAGGCTATCAACTGATATATCAAAGAGACTCTAAACCAAGGTTTGGTACAACTTAATCTTTATTAGCACTGGAGTTACTTAAGCATGTATGTGTGCCACTAACTTCTAACAATTTCACATTTGATTTACTGTCCCAACCTATCACTTCTTACTGTATATTAAAGTACAGGACTTGTGGCTTGGACTTAAATGCTACCCATGTGAGATAAAACTGGCCAGATTCACTGCAACAGGTTTATGGTTTTCTCCGAGTTCTGAACTCAGGGCCCTTCTTCTTCCAATGGTTGTTCCCAAGTTGTCATTCCCAATGTCTCAGACTGCCCTTCTTTTATATGATTGTTTCCTCCGATCTTCTAAAGGCTTTCTTTGTTCCTCCCCAGCCCTAAGACTCTTGCGATTCTGAAGTCAATCGTTTCAAGTTGTCACTCATCGAATGACTGGGTAAACAAAACATATCTTTCCTTATCAGGCTGGAAACTCCTTAGTTATAAGGATGCCTGTTCGAATTTTTCTCATCATGCAGTCCCTTCATAGGATGGCAATTCCCAGACACACTCATCTTGTTTCTCATGGTCAAATCACACAGCTATAAAGCCGGCTCACGTGTTGATCACATGACCTTCCTTCACTGTGCTTCCCAGCATCCATCCATCCATCTCTCTCTATCTCTCTCTAGCTAGCAGAGCGTCCTCCCCACTTGACACCTTGTCTTCAGCTACACAGCTATAACTAATAGCTCAGATTTATGAATAATAAATTAAATTTACTCCATGCTTTCTGGCCTGGTTTCTTCCTTGATGATTGGGCTAGAAAGAGTTCATTCAACAGTAATTTTAAAAAAACTCAGCTTATCTGGTCAGGATCAAATTGCTGTATGTGGGATCTTGCTGTGCATAAGTTGGCTGCCTGGTTTCCCATGTTACAATGGCTACAGTTCTAAAGTACATCACCTATGCAATATACTTCCGGACATTCTGAGGTAAAAGGTACAACATAAATACTAGTCTTTCTTTCTCTATTCCACTCATCAGTTGCTCAATGGTTAGTAAATTAAATCCACCTTGATTCCACTCTGTCAAAAGATAATTCGGTGAGTTACTCAGCATTCACCCTAGACAAGTGGTGGGAGCTGAAATTCTAATTCCTAAGGAAGGTAATAAAAGAGAGAATTAAGAATTTGACTGAAGCACGGTTTTACAATTGCCAAACTGTGACAGCAGATTTCTAGGCGTGCTGGGATTTAACAGAGAACATAGAAAGTGCAGCACAGGAACAGACCCTTCAGCCCACAATATCTGTACCGACCATGATGCTAAATTAGACTAATCCCATCCTCAACACAGAAAGAGGCCATTTGGCCCAAAAGCAAAATACTGGAAATCTGAAATAATAACAGAAAGTGTAGATCAGAAGGAAGAAACAGTTGTTGGTATTGATGTATTATTGTCACGTGTACTGAGATACATTGAAAAGCCTTCTGGTTGCGTAACATCTAGGCAGATCATGGTAGATCATGATCATCAAGGTAGTAAAAAGAAAAACAGAATGCAGAATATAGTGTTGCAGCTACAGAGAAAGTGCAGTGCAGGTAAACAAATAAAGTGCAAAGACCACAACAATGTAGACTGGGAGATCAAAAGTTCATCTTTTAGCATATTAGAGGTCCATTCAAGACTCTGATAACAGCAGGATAGAAGCCGTCCTTGAGTCTGGTGGTATGTGTTTCCAAGTTTTTGTATCTTGTGGCAGACAGGAGGGGTAGAAGAGAGAATGACAGGGTTGTTGGGGTATTTTATTATGTTGGCTGCTTTCCCTTGGCAGTGGGAAGTATAAACAGAGTCAATGGAGAGGAGGTGGTTTGAGTGATGGACTGTGCTGTGCCCACAACTCTGCAGTATCTTGCAGTCTTGGGCAGAGCAGTTGCCATACCAAGCTGTGATGCATCTGGATAGGATGCTTTCTATGGTGCATCTGTAAAAATTGGTGAGGGTCATCAGGGACATATTGAATTTCCTTAGTCTTCTGAGGAAGTCAAGGCGTTGATGTGCTTTCTTGGCTGTAGCATCAATGTGGCTGGACCAGGACAAACTGTTGGTGATACTTACACCTAGGCACTTGAAACTCTCAACCATCTCCACCTCAGCACCATTGATACAGACAGGGGATTGTAGTCCGCCCCGCCTCCTGAAATCAATGACCAGCTCCTTAATTTCACTGACATTAAGGGAAAGGTTGTTGTATTGACACTATGCCACAAGACTCTTTATCTCCTGTACTCTACCTCGTAGTTGTTTGAGATCCGGCCCACTATGTTGGTAACACCTGCAAACTTGTAAATGGAGTTAGAGCAGAATTTGGCCACAGAGTCACCACAGCATTTCAGGTCAATGTTGTTTCACCCAGCTCAATGGCCTGAAACATTGATTCTGTATTTTCTTCTACTCTAGAGCTGACTTGCTGAGCATTCCAACAATCTACGTTCTTTCCAGTTCAGGAGAGTGAAGCTGATCTCACTGAAGCTTGTAAGATTCTTGGAGGGCTTGACAAGGATAGACACTGTTTCCCATGGCTGTGTAGACAGTGTCTCCTGAAAGGTACACTGGCAACATCTTTGTAAATCTCCCCTGCAACATCTCCAATGCTATCACATCCTTCCTGTTTTGTGTTGACCGGAATTATCTGGATTACTCTAGCTCTGGACTAAATATTTTTTTTATCTATTGAGCTTGCATTCCCTCCCTGTTGTTTCGTTCTGTACTAGGTTAGTATATGTTAATATTCTGTATGCCTTCTTAACTATCAAGTGAATGTGTGACAAATAATACTTTACTTAAACCAATGGTTTTCAACCTTTTTCATGCTGCGCCCCCCCCCACAACATGTCCTTGTTAGATGGCGGGCCCCCAAAGCCCACAAAATTAAACAATCGATAATTCATGCGTACAACACCAAAATTACTGCACATAGGCCCTATTGAAATAGTGACAATTTCAATCACCGATAATTACCAGTTGTGTCTTTCAGTGTTCAGTTCAATGTGAAGGTTGTGCCTGTTTTGCACTGCAGAGTTTGTCCAAACGTGGTGGTATGTGTGACAAACATACGCGTATGTCATCCTCAATATTCAGTCTTGATCTGTATTTGGTTTTCATGGCAGTGACGGCAGAAAATGCTATTTCGCACAGGTAAGTGGTTGCAGATGGTAACAGAATATTGACGGCTTTGCCGGACAGCAGTGGATACTCCTGAGAACATGCTATCCAGAACGCCAACAGTGACATTCAGTTGAACTGTAAGCGCAAAGTCCTGTCAGATGACAGTTCAGCCAATTCTTCTTGTTCACGTCCAGTTAAATCAGTAAGCATGCATTCAAACGGATTTCAAATCCAATCAAACGTGCTCGTGTCATCATTGCCGAAATACTCATGGAAATAATGTGACAGCTGCTGAATATGGTTCAAAACAGTGCTTGTAATGGCCTCTGTCTTACTCTCGTTCACTTTCAGAAAGTCAGTCAGCAACGGAAACATATCATAGACACCTTGCTCGCATCTTCCCTTCCTGATACGGAGTTTTTTCTGGAAGGCATTGATTTTGTCATGCGTTTTCAGAACATTTGAGCCAGGTCCTTGCAATGATAGATTTAAGCTGTTCAAAATGTTGAAAATATCTGCAAGATAAGCTAATCTGGCAACCCACATCTCATCTGTCAAGAACTGTGCCAATGATCCGTTATGCTCATTTAGAAAAATGAGCAGTTCATCTCTCAATTCATATACATACTGCACAACGTGGCCTCGTGACAGCCATCTGACTTCTGTATGTAGCAACAAATGCTTATGCTCAGCTTCCATTTCACGGCATATGTTTTCAAACAAATGATGATTGGGTGGCCTGGCTTTGATAAAGTTAATGATCCTAATGCACGTGGAAAACACATTCGCAAGATTTTAACCCATATCCTTTGCAGCCAAAGCCTGATGGTGAATCATGCAGTGGGGTGCTGCTACATGTGGAGCTACTTCTTTCACTCGTGTGACTAGACCCGACTTCCATCCCGTCATTGAGGCAGCAGCATCCGTGCATACTCCAATACACTGCGTCCATGCCAATGCCGATTGTACAAAAAAAGTGTCAAGCACACGGAAAAGTTCTTCACCGGTTGTACACCCTGGGAGCGCCTTGCAAAACAAGATGTCTTCTAAAGCCTCTCTTTCCCAGCAATATCGAACATAAACCAACAACTGTGCAGCACTGGCAACGTCAGTACTTTCATCGAGCTGAATCGCAAATCTGACTTGCTGAAGACATGCTATCAGCTGGCTCTGTACATTTTCCGCCATATCTCCAATTCTTCTGCTTACTGTGGTATCAGATAGTGGAATGGCTTTCAGTTTTTGACTGGATTCTTTTCCCAGTACAACTTCGTACATATCTACTGCTGCAGGCAGTATAAGCTCTTCTCCAATTGTGTGAGGCTTTCTGGAACGTGCTATTCGTAATACTACCAAATATAATGCGCAAAGAGCCTTCTCATGTACAGTGGCTCAGGCTGTCATTTTGCCTTTCTGCTTGAGGTACAGCTCCTTTTGCCGCTCAAAATATTCCTTCGGCTTACTGGCAATATCTGGATGCACTGTTGTTAAATGGCATTTCAACTTCGCTGGTTTCATTGCATCGTTGGACAATGTTTGCAAACACACAACACGGAGAGGTTGGTCCGCATTTGCCCCCACTGCGATGAAGCCATACGAAATGTATTCTGGATCGTACTTGCGTTGTTTTCTCTTTCGGTCACCCTTATCCCCTTCGTCATCAGAATCTTCCAGTTTCTGGTCAGCTTTTCTCTTCAGAAATTTCTCCATACTCAGTAATACCCGCTGGACTGTTTAATTATTATTACTGATAAACAAAATTATCAAAACTAATCTAAAATTTACACACTTGCGCACTTTTCGTTTAACAGTGACGTCACTGTGGCTTAAATGCACGGTAAGTAAGCAATATTATTAAGGCAACCAACAACATCACTCAGTCTCGCTAACACTACAGTGCACAACAGAATAGTAGTGAGTAGTGAACACTACTGACTACTCTGACTACACAAATCGAATATTAAGCGGCAGCTTACCAGAAGGGAACACCGTCTAAGTCTCTAAGATTGTCGCCTATAACAGATAGGATAGATATGACCTATTTTCTGAATAGTGGAAAACTGGAGCAAGCAAGTAAGCTACATCTTTGTAACAGGTCGCTTTTCCATTTTTTTCTTGGCTTGCTCGCGGATCCCCTGGCAACCAGCCGCGGACCACAGGTTGCAAACCTCTGACTTAAACAACAGTCAGGTTATTTCACAATATTCCTTAACATAATCAACATTATTATCATTGTAAATAAATGATAAATAACAACATAAATCATATTTTTGTTTTAGTCTTTAGTTATGGATATGATTGCACATGGTTCTTTGAAAATCAAATCATAGAAATTTCCTCAAGAAAAGCATTTAACAGCAACTAGATGGAGTAAAGAGGTTGTGAATGGATTGCTTGAAGTCATACTATTCTTTAAAAGTAACACTTTTTCTTTTTAAAATGAAGAAGGTTGTCATGGGCCATGATGACCATGGTAACAAAGCACAGGTTAACACAGCAATTTTTCTGTTGGCAAATATTTAACAACTGTCTGAGACAAAGAGATCACTGTCAGTAAGCTCTAGTGCACAGTGGTGCTGCCATTGTTAATTGCTGATAACACGAATCAGGATTTACTTTATCTTTTTCTCTTAGTGAATTTGTGAACAGGCTCCTGGAGATGAGCCTGAAGGTACAAGTTGGTGCTTCGGTGTTACTTCTGGTGACAAGTATTTCAGAAGACTTCTGAGCTACTTGGAGATCTGAGAAAAAGCATCTTTGTATATTGGTGATTACTATGAGATATGTTATTGTGGGAAAGGAAGGCATTTTACAGTTATTTTGACTGTACCTGAAGCATCCTCATGTTGGGTCTCTTATAGCGACATGACACAGGCTTGATCCAAAATGCAGTCAACTCACAGAAGAGCTGCAGACTCACCGACACCAGTGTGCACCATCTGTCTTTGACGTGGTAACCTGCCATATAAAAGAATGATTAAAAGATGAGCAATCAGAGGTAAGCTGGGAGCTTGGTGTGCTGTGGGGGAAGAAGGGATTGATCAAGGAGAAAGGGAACAGTGGAGGTGAGGTGGTGATTTGATCCAGATGTTGCAGGCAAGATTGGAACAGTGAAGATGTGAATGAATGAATGATACTACTTTTGAAGATGGGGAGATTTTCTTGCTGCATTTGGTAAAGTCATGCTGAAACTGATTGTGATGAATGAAAGGACTGGGGTTCCTATATTTACTGAGCTTTAATGTATTCTTGTCTGAAAACAAAGATTTGTTTGCTTTATTTGAGCAGGGAAATGTTATGGTTACACACAGGCAGCTCCAGTGTACAAGTCATATCTTTGGGCTTTCCTTTAGAAACAGAAAACTTTAAGGGTGTCACTTGTATACCAGTGCATCCAGGAGGAGTTTACAGTGATCTCGTCTCAAATCAACTTAGCAGGTCAGGCTGCATCTCTGGAGGGAAATGGACAGTTGATGTTTTGGGTCGAGACCCTTCATCTGAACTGAGCTGGAGTCCAGATTTTTAGATAGATATCTTTATTAGTCACATGTACATTGAAACACACAGTGAGATATATTTTCCATGCAGTGAGTTCTGGGGGCAGCCCACAAGTGTCGCTATGCTTCCGGCGCCAACACAGCATGCCCACAACTTCCTAACCTATATATCTTTGGAATGTGGGAGGAAGCCAGAGCACTCAGAGGAAACCCATGTAGTCACAGGGAGAACATACAAACTATGTACAGACAGTTGCTGGAATTGAATCTGGGTCACTGGCGCTGTAATAGCGTTACGCTAACCGCTACACTACCGGCCTGGTCTCAACCTGAAACATCAACTATCCATTTCCATCCATAGATGCTGCCTGACTGGCTGAGCTCCTCCAGCTTTTTGTGTATTGCTCCATATTCCAGCATCTGCAGTCTCTTGTGTCTTGACTTAAATCAAGGCTACATCTCATGGACCTGTGACCCACATGCAGTTACCTTGGGAGTAACCAATGAATTTTCTCAAAAGATTTGATTCCTCATACACTCTCACAGCTGGACCAGGATGTCTGTGGTGGAAATGCCACTCAGTGGTCATTCATGCTGCCGACGTGCTTCCCCACAGCGATTTCATGTGAATTACTTCTTTAAGAAGTGACCAACATGTTGACAGGTGAAGTCCGGTACTTTCCTGAGATCCTCCCAACTCTACATCCAGCTAAGTATCTTTTACAAACCTGTAGCATTCTCCAGCATTCCAGCTCTGGCTAAATTCAGGGCAACTCGGGTTCACACAAGAGTGTTCCAGCAAGTGACAAACCCCTTTCCAATGCTCGTAATTATGAAGGTGAAGTTTCTCAGGAACTGGCCATAATTGAACCAGTGCAATTCCAGATATGATTTTAGATCTGTTTCCTGACTGTGCCCCAAGCAGAAGCTGTAACCCATAGTGATTTATCAGTTGTCCATAGTTTCTTCACGTCCTGTGCTAAGTTTGTTGATCAATGTCACATGTGGTCAGGTCTCAGATATTGCCTTAGACAAAAGGTCTACCTTAGTCATTGAGGTTTTCTGCTGCAAATCACTGTCCCATGAACTCTAGATTCACATTGGTTTATTGACATATACACCAGGGTGCAATGAAGATTCCTTGCTTGTGTGAAGCTCACAGAGTAAACAGTATGCACAGAAATAATAAGTACAACAATAAATGCAGCGACGAGTACAAAAACAGAATAGTGCAAAGCACAACAGAATGGTGCAAAGATAGTAGTGCACTTTGAAGTAGCGCAAAAAGAAATCCTGAAGTGACAATAATGGAATAACCAAGAGAAGTAGAATTAAGAGACTCAGAATGTGGCAGCATTACTGGGAAGGGGTATGTGAAAGAGGTGATTGGTTCAGAAGTCTGACAGCAGTGGGGAAGTTGCTGTTCTTGAGTCTGGTCCTCTGGCCTTTCAAGCTCCTGAATCTTCTCCCAGAAGGTAAAAGGGAGAAAAGGGAATGGCCAGAGTGGCAGGCATCCTTGACGATACGATTAGCCTGCCTGAAGCAATGCACGGTGAAGATGGACTGGATGGAAGGAAGTGAGAAGTCTGTGACGGACTGGGCTGTGTTTACCACTCTCTGCAGATTCTATCAATCCAGAGCAGAGCAGTTTCCATGCCAGGCTGAGATATAATCTGACAGGATACTTTCTACAGCACATCTGTAGAAGTTCGAGAATCCTTGTGGGCATGCTGAATCTTGTCAGATGCCTAAGTAAGTACATATGCTGATGTGTTTTCTTGATCACTGCAGCAGTATGGAAGGAGCAGGTGAGGTTGCTAATGATATGGATGTCTAGGAATTTGAAGCTGTCAACCATCTGCAGCTCTGTTGATAAAGAGAATTGTTTTCACCCCCTCCCTGCTTCCCTAGGTCAATAACCAGCTCTTTTGTCTTGCTGACGTCAAGGGCTAGGTTCTTGTTCAGACACCTTGACAGAAGGATTGCGATCTCCGTCCCGTACACTGTCTCATTGTTTTTGTTGATCTGGCCTATATCAATTATGTCATGGGCGAACTTAAAGATCAAGTTGCTGCTGTATCTGGCCGCACAGTCATGGGTATATAGGGAGTAGAGCAGAGGACTAGGCATGCAGCCCAGGGGAGCACCAGTGTTAAGGGACAGAGTGTATGAAATGTTACGAGCGTTTCTAACCGAATGACATCTGCTGGTCAGAAAGTCTAGAAGCCAATTGCAGATGGGGGCCCCAACGCCAAGCTCCATGCATTTGGAGATGAGTTGTAATCAAGGAATAGCATCCTGACATATGTATTCTGACTGTCACTGAAAATGAACCAACATCAGCCTAAATGGGGACCAGATCAGACTCAGCTGTGATGACACATAGAGAGAAATAACTGAGTATGTATATTACAATAACTAGATATTTTGTATTGATGTTGTATTGGCTGTCATGGCACACTGATGATCACAAGTGGAATTTGCTGCAGAATTGATTGATATTCCGAGCAAGGCACTTTGAAGATACGCAGTAGTCAAAGGAAACTGTCACCAATGCTGCTAAACCCCTGCACAAATCGAAGTCTCCAAGGGAGGAAGGGAGAGAAGGGCACTGATGAAAAGGACCATCTACTTTAATCTCTAATCATTGGATCCTGTCACTGTTGTTTGCATTCAGTATGTGTAAAAGCCCTGTGTAAACAGACTGGTTACATTTATATAATCTGTCGACAGGGGAAATAGGACACTAATTGCTGTGTTGACTTTTTAGTTCAGTGACCAGTTTTATTCACTTCACATGAAATACCAGGTCATGTAATTCAATACAGTGTGATGTGCTGTTTTACAAAAATAGGGATTAAATTGATTTGAATATATGAATGTTTGTGCAACTGGCTTGCTTGAAGCATCATTTTCTTAATACTTCTGGCAAGTCTTAACAAGTTTATTGTATTATGTGCAAAGATATAGAAAACTGGTGAAATGCCAGGAACAGAGGTTTCCCACCACCTCCAAGAACACATTATAGAAGTTAAATTAGTGGCTTATTTTGTCTATCATATTTTTGTTTTTTTACAATCGACGTGTCATGTTTCAAATTAGATCAGGGGAGATAATAAGAGGAAAAGTGAGAAGGGAGGTGCACTGAGATCAGTTGTTTGGAAGAGTTTAGTGTCGTCAAAACCCAGTCTACGCTTAGCTGGGTTGGCATAGGTCTCAATACTTGGCCATGGGCCAATTGCAAAAGAAGGAATACTTGCAATGTCAAGTCAACAGACACCATTTGTCACAAGGCAATGGGCTGACAATGCCACTCAAAGAATGAGATAAAGTACATAGTCTCCTAATCTCCTTATGTGGTTAGCCGCCAAATTTAGTTTGTTTGCAGGGTGTGAATGTCACAGCTATGTCAGCATTTATTGTCCATCCCTATCTGTTTCATTTTCCTAACTGGGGTGGCAGTTAAAGATCTGGGTTTGGAGTCTCATAAAGGCCAGACTGGGTTGGAATGGCAGATTTTCTTCCCCAAAGAACATCAGTGAACCAACTGGGTTTTTACAATAATTTGGTAGAATGGTTACTGAGATTAGTTTTTGTTTAGTTTCAGATTTAACTTTCCCAGCTGCCATGAAGAATGTCAAAGTCGAGTTTATTGTCATGTGCGCAAGTCCATCTGTGCACAGGTGCAATAAAAAAATTGCAGCAACACACAGGCACATAGCTTCAGATCAGCAGCATTCACAAGAAAAACATAAATTATACCCAATTTTTACAAGAAAGAACACAATTAGAACAAAAGAGTCTACTTTAGTGCAAAGTGATCAAAGTTTTCATAGTGTTGCTAAACTGTAGTGATTAGGGTTGCGCCGGTTGATTCAAGAACCAAATGGTTGAAACGAGGTAGCTGTTCTTGAACCTGGTGGTGTGGGATTTCAGGCTTCTGTACCTCCTGCCCAATGGTAACTGCAAGAAGGTGGCATGACTGGAGTCAACCTCATGTCTCTGGATCACCGGTCCAGAACTTTTGTTGCTGGTCCATTGCATTACCTTATTGATGATGCTTGCATGGCCTAAACCAGGTTGTACACCTCAGACCATTTATTCATTGAACCCTGGTTGCACATAAAGCATCTATAAGGAGGTCCTGTGACTGCCTGTGTCTCTAGACCTTTTTATTGATTGTATCCCTCCTTAACTCACGCACCTTCATCTGTGTCTTCATTGTTCTTTGTCTTGTCCAAAGGAATAAAATATTTAATATATGGTGTCCAATGTAAAGTCCTTGTGAGCTGTTCAATGGCATTTGATGGACTACCGAGCCATCCCCCATCTCCTCCTATTTACTATTTGGGTTTGAGTTTGATCCAACACTTGGTATGAGAGTACTGTCAACCACAAAACTCTGATGATCTTCCAAAAGCATTTGCTTTGGTATTAAGTGGCTACATTAAGGGCACTTTATAAAGTCAAGGGAGCGTGTGAGACATGGCACTGGACCAGTTAAAGAGATACTGGATCAGGTGGCTAAATCCTTGATCAAAGGGGAAGGTTGTAAAGAGCTGAGAGCTGAGGATTTTACAGGAGGAAAATCCTGAGTTTAGGGCCTGGGGAGCTGAGGCTTGGTGGCTAATGGTAAAAAGTTGGGGTGGGCCACAGAAGACCATTCAGAAAATGCCCCCAAGCCTTTGGCAATCATTTTTGTGAGGCTGAGGAAAGGATGGACCCTCCTGGATTAGTTATTTCCTCCCCCTACCAGCTTTCATGATCAGGCTTCTGGCAAAACTGTATGGAATCTGTAGTAGGTTTCTCATCAACCCTACTGTCCCTGAGGGACAAGTTGCCCGGATGTGGTTCAGCAAATGCTAAACTCATACTAAATATTTAGGAGGGATTGGACAATCAAAAGGTTTTAGCAGCTTGACTAAATAAGATAAGATTAGTCACATGTACATCAAAACACACAGTGAAATGCATCTTTTGTGTAGAGTGTTCTGGGGGCAGCCTGCAAGTGTTGCTACGCTCCTGGCGCCAACGTAGCATGCCCACAATTTCCAAACCCGTACATCTTTGGAATGTGGGAGAAAACCAGAGCACCTGGAGGAAACCCACGCAGACACAGGGAGAACGTACAAACTCCTTACAGACAGCGGCCGGAATTGGACCCGGGTCGCTGGCGCTGTAATAGCATTACACTGACCGCTACACTACCGTGCCAGTTCTGATGCACATTCTAGTTGTCAATTGCCATTCATATCTGACACAATCAAACCTTTCTGTATTCTGTAATATTTCCATCTTAATCCAAACTTTTCCCAACTTAATTCAATTCCATGCTGTGAGGAGAGAAGTGGTTAATTTTAGATTAACATTATGGTGGTCATAATGTACTAGCTCATCTGGGATAGTGGAACGAAAGATGTTTCATATAAGAAGGTCTTTTTAAGTAAGAAATGGGTTCTTATGTAAAAGAGAATGAAAATGATAACAATGAAACATCATTATCTATTTACAGAGTTTTCAATTTGTTTGAATATATTAAGTAGGCCTAAGAGTTTGAAAACAAACATTTAGAGTTTAAAATTAACTTTTAAATAGGAAGCTGGTTTTGTTTAGTGACTGTATGCCATGAAAGTACTTAAAGCAGAGAACTAACTTAACATTCAGCATCCTTCATCACAAGTGGTATCAGAAATAAGATTTAATTTATCGAGAATGAACACATTGAGAGAGGAAAACTACAGATTGTAGATAGAGATTAGGCCTCTCTCCAGATTATCTTGGCATGTTGAATCCAGTGTTTGCAACTCAGTACTGTGAGCTTTTAAAGAAAGTCTTTCCATAAGGATCCTATTTAAATACCAGAGTAGTGAAGAAGTCTAATGAATTCCAACAATAATTTGGGTTCATCATTGTATGAACAGTAAGGTTGCTCACACAATGGAAATGGTTTAAACTTAATAAGAATTAGCTAAGAGGACAGAAATGTAAATTGGTAAAATATAATGACGTAAGGTACATGTTTAAGGAAGGTCTGGATAAATTTTAATTTGGAAAATAGAACATTATGGAATAATAAGCAGAGATTATTAGCTAGCCCAGTGCCATTTCTTGCTCCCAAAAATTACTCTGACATTAGGACGTGTGTTTCCTAGAGAGACTCAGTCACCAATGTTTGTGACCTTCTTATACCCTTGTTGCAATAGGCAAGCAGGAAAGTCTCCACATAAGTTTCTATAACTTTCCTTTTTTCACTCAAATATTTTGGTTCTAAGATTGCCGGCAGTTTACAGATACATCATATAGGATTTGGCCTCTTTGAAAAAGCCATCTAATCAATCCCACTCCTTCACATAACCATCTGAACTTCTTTTCAAGTGCATATCCAAGTCTCTTTTGAAAGATACCAATGATTTTGCTTTTCATCCTTTCACACTATGTTCCAGATCACCAAATCGGTGCATAAAATAAATCCTTATAGATGGAGTACAGAGTCACACATTACAGAAATGGGCCTTTTGGCCCATCACCATGCTGATGACCAAGTCATATCTGTACTAATCCTATCTACCAGCAGTTGGTTCATAGCCTACTGTGCCTTGAAATGCTTATCCAGGTACTTCTTAAATGTTGTGAGAGTTCCTGCCTCCACCACCTTCCCAGGCAGTGAGTTTCAGTTTGCAACCACCCTCTGGGTGATAGAAATCTTCTTCAAGTCTCCTCTAAACCTTTTACTCCTCAGCTTAAACCTATGCCCTCTGATCTTTGAAACCTCTGCCATGGGGAAAGTACTATCTACCCTGTTTTTTTTTCCTCTCATAATTCTGCATACATCCATCAGATCCCTCCTCAGCCTCCTCTGCTCCACGGAAAATAAGCCCAACCCATACAGTCTCTCCTTGAAACATTCCACCCCAGGACACACCCTGGTGAATCTCCTCTGCACCCTCTCCAGCACAATCACATCCTTCCCATTGTGTGGTGAACAGCTGTAGCCAAACCAAAGTTTTATAAAGTGGCATCAAGACCTCCCTGCTCTTATACTCCGTGCCACAGCTAATGAAGGCAAACATCCTGTATGCTTTCTTCACCAGCCTCTCTGCCTGTGGTGCCACCTTGAGGGATCTTTGGAATTGTAACCAATCCACATCCCTCTAAACTTTGTTGCATTTATTCCTGGTCTGTTGACAATGCTGACAATCTCAGCATTGAATGCTATTGAAGGGATAGTGGAAAGCTATTACCTTGAACAGCTAGAGCCACTGAAGTGGAGGTCCACCTACAATGCTCAATCATTCTCAATGCTCAATTCATCTCTATAGATCTCTGGTCAGGCCTCATTTAGAATATTGCATGCAATTCTGGTCACCTCACTATAGGAAGGATGTCGAGACTTGAGAGAGGGTACAGATGAGGTTTACCAGGATGCTGCCTGGATTAGAGGGCATGTGCTATCAGGAGAGGCTGGACAAACTTGGGCTCTTTTCTTTGGACCGACGGAGGCTGAGGGGTGATCTGTTGGAAGTGTATAAAATTATGAGGGGCATAGATAGGGTGGACAAGCAATATCTTTTTCCCATTATTGAGCGATCCAATACCAGAGGGCATGCATTTAAGGTGAGAGGGGGTAGGTTCAGAACAGACGTGAGGGGTATGTTTTTTACTGAGAGAGTGGTGGATGCCTGGAATGCGTTGCTTGATAGGGTGGTGGAGGCAAAATTCATTGGGGGCTTTGAAGAGGGGCTTGGATGGGCACATGAATGAGAGGAAAATGGAGGGATATGGGCATTCTGTAGGTAGGAGGGAATAGCTATGTCGGCACAACATTGTGGGCTGAAGGGCCTGTTCTGTGCTGTACTGTTCTATGTTCTATGTTCTATGTTCATTCACTACTTCCATGTTTGTGGCCTCCTTGCACTCTAGATGCTGCAGGTGGGGAGTTCCATAATTTAGTCTTAGCAATGATAAAAGAACAGCAATATATTTAAGGTGGCTTGGAGGAGATAATGGTAGCACTCCCATTTTCCTCCTGCCCTTACCTTACCAGGTGACTGAGGCCATGACTGTGAGAGGTGCTGTTTCTGTTTGCCAACTAACTTAAGCCGGGACTGAGAGGAAGTTTCTAAGATTTTGCGGCTGAAGAGGAAAGTACAATCAAGGATCTTTTCCAAAGGGGGAGAAATATCAAGTGCCAATCCAGAATTGTGAGGAAACTCATTTTTAACTTGTAACTGTTTGCAATTTTCCATACTTTTCATATTAAATTTCACCCCACATTTAAAGAAAGTTCAGAACAAACGGAGGATTAACTAAGTATATCCAAATGTGACATTTGTGGGTTCAGAGGGAAGATTAGGACATCCTGAAAAACAATAGCGTTGAAATCATGAACAGTGCATAAGTACTCTGCCTCTTAATCACCTTTACTTTCTCTTTTATGGTCAGTTGGTTTGATGTCAACCATCAATTTCTGCTGCTTTTTGAGATTTGGTCTTGTTGTTTTCTTTCATTTTTTTTCTTGTTCATTGCCAAACACTGGTGAAGGGATGATTTTCATTTGATTAACAATCAGTTTTTCCTCATATTGATCTCGCCTGGTCATGCCATACTTGCTAATTTGGAAGCTGATGACTTCAGTGATGTTGAGACTTCTACAATGCAAGTCAGGGTAACTGGCTTTCAAATTCTGATGGGAATTGGTGAAAAGACCAGTCGTGCTTCCATCACATAATTTCCGCCCAGTTATTTGAGACTTCCATGGTCTGTAAGAGATCCCTTGAGAGCAAGCCACTGAAACCACTATTGCTGCATTTCTGAGCAGTGTGGAATAATTGAACATCAAAATTTGTTGCTATAATTCTGATGAGCAATATTGATGACCTGGATTTTCTGATCAGTTTTGATGAGGTAACACTTCCCAGTGACCTAAAAGAAATTTGCCCATAAAGATTTTAAAGAGAGCTTTATTTTATAGATTTCCCCTTAAATGAAAGATTCGCAACTGGGCACTTGTGTTGGAGAGCTGTGATATCAGCCATCATGATGTCATTAAGCAACTGAGCAATCGATCATTGTGAAATTTTCCTATAGGCAACAAACCAGGAAGCAACATTTACTTAACGTTATAACTACTTTACAGAAAACAAATATTGGGGCATACAATGGGATATGAGTAAATGTTGAAATATAATAACTTTTTTAGAGGGCGGCACGGTAGCGTAGCGGTTAGCGCGATGCTAATACAGCGCCAGTGATCGGGGTTTGATTCCTGTTGTTGTCTGTAAGGAGTTTGTATGTTCTCCCGTGTCTGCATGGGTTTCCTCTGGGTGCTCCAGTTTCCTCCCACATTACAAAGACGTACGGGTAGGTTAATTTGGGTTTAAAATGGGCGGCGCGGACTCGGTGGGCTGGAAGGGCCTGTTACCACGCTGTAAATAAAATTTAAAAATGTTTTTAAAAATGCAGATGAATTAGTAAATGGTGCCTGAGCGAAAAGCAATCCCTTCATTTAAAATTAATTTTCAAGGCCAGAGGGATTGTTCAGCAGTATTTGCATTTCATGGCATTCAACAAGGCTAAGCATTTTGAAGGAAGAGTAGTTCATGCTATCTCAATGATACTGCATTGCTTGCGTAATTAAAGATGGCAAAAGCAGCACTCTGAGGAAAAGCATAGCTTCCGCAACAGAGATTTCAGGATTTCTCTGTGAACTGCCACCCGCAGACGCCGGGTGTACCTTCACGGAGTAATGATGGTGAATGTGACAGTTTCACTGACATTACAAATGGAAATTCACTGGCAACCTGAATCAGAGTCCAGAGGGCGTGTGGCAGAAGAAATTGATATGTTGCAGCAGCACAGAGAAGGTGATTGCCTATTGGCAATGTTGAGAAGATTGTACTCTGCATCTGACGTCTTCTATAACCTTACAACAGTACAGCAAAGGAACAGGCCCTTTGGCCCACGATGTTGTGTCGAACCAATTAAATTAATAATCGAATGCCCAGCTAAACTAATCCCTTCTGCCTACACAATGTCTGTATCCTTCCACTTCCTTCACATTCAAGGTTCAAGTTACTTTATTGTCATTCACTCATATGCTATAAAAACACATGGAGGAACGAAATGTAGTTTCCCCCAGACTCACACAACAGAGGACATACATAGAACAGAGGACATACAATAAACACAGACAAAAAATTTGTGCAAGTACAAACAGTGCAAAAAACGGTATATACAGAATACAATTTAGTGCAGAGTTAGTGCAAAACTGAGTTAGAAGAAGAAAGTACAAAACTCAGTGTGTTACACTAATTGTATAAACACGTTCAGCAACAGCCAAAGTTCTTATACGCCGTTGTGCAAACCAGGGCTTTTGATGCAGCATTTGTCTGTAACTGTCTCCAGGGTATTCAGAAGCCTGACAGCCTGAAGGAAAGAACCGTTGTACAGTCTAGTAGTTATGGCCCGGATGCTCCGGTACCACTTGCCAGACAGCAGTGGGACAAATAGGTCGTGGGAGGGATGAGAAGGGTCATCTATGATTCTGCAGACCTTGTGTGTGCATCGGGTATTGTAGATATCCAGGATGGAGGGAACAGGTACTCCAGTGATCTTTCCAGCTGTACTCACAATTCTCTGCAAAGTCTTACGGTCAGAGATGTTACAGTTACCCTACCAGGCAGAGATGCAGCTGGTCAGGACACTCTCACTGGTACCCCTATTGTGCCTATCTAAGAGCCTCTTGAACGCCTCGATCGTATTTGCCTCCACCACCACTCTCTATGTAAAAAATAACTTGCCCTGCACATCTCCTTTGAACTTACACCCTCTCACCTTAAACGCATTCCCTCTAGTATTAGACATTTCAACCTTGGGGAAAAAGATACTGGCTGTCTACTCTATCTTTGCCCCTCATAATCTTATAAACCTCTATCATATCTCCCCTCAGCCTCCGCCGCTCCAGAGAAAACAACCCAAGTTTGTCCAACCTCTCCTTATAGCACATACCCTCTAATCCAGGCAGCATCCAGGTAAACCTCTTCTGCACCCTCTCCAAAGCATCAACATCCTTCTTATAATGGGGTGACCTTATGATGGACTTTCATAGAATCATAGAATAGTACAGCACAATACAGTCCCTTCGGCCCACAATGTTGTGCCAACCTTCAAACCTCGCCAAAGACTATCTAACCCCTTCCTCCCACATATCGCTCTATTTTAAATTCCTCCATGTGCTTATCTAGCAACCTCTTGAATTTGACCAATGTACCTGCCTCCACCACCACCCCAGGCAGCGCATTCCATGCCCCAGCCTCTGGGTTAAAAACCTCCCTCTGATATCTCCCTTGAACTTCCCACCCATTACTTTAAAGCCATGCCCTCTTGTATTGAGCATTGGAGCCCTGGGAAAGAGGTGCTGGCTGTCTACTCTATCTATTCCTCTTAATATTTTGAATACCTCTATCATGTCTCCTCTCATCCTCCTTCTCTCCAAAGAGTAAAGCCCAAGCTCCTTTAGTCTCTCCTCATAATGCATACTCTCTAAACCAGGCAGCATCCTGGTAAATCTCCTCTGCACCCTTTCCAATGCTTCCACATCCTTCGTATAATGAGGCGACCAGAACTGGACACAGTACTCTAAGTGTGGTCTAACCAGAGTTTTGTAGAGCTGCATCATTACTTTGCAGCTCTTAAATTTGATCCCATGACTTATGGAAGCTAACACCCCATAAGCTTTACTAACTACCCTATCCATCTGTGAGGCAACTTTCATGGATCTGTGGATATGGACCCCTAGATCCCTCTGCTCCTCTACACTGCCCAGAATCCTGCCATTAACATTTGTGGAGACTGAGGTGCTGAATACTGTCGCCTTTAACCACACTATCCCACTCCTTTCCCTTCCAAACCTGTGAATTCTGTTTACCACAGAAAGCTGTTATTAAAGAGAGAAATTTCCATCAGTGTAATTTCATTTTCTTCAAACCACTATGTCAGGAACTCTGTGGAGGACAGCCATACCTTCAAGGGCACTGAATTTCTTTCAATTAAATTCCAGTCATTGCAGTTCCAAAGGCACAAGAAGCCAGAATTAACTTTACAAATATTGTCAGTATTTTAAACTGCCTCCTCCACTTTTAGTTAAACAATAATGAAATTTAATCCACAAGTTTATCAACTTCGACATAATTCTGGTCCAAGTGCCAGCACAGATATTTATTGCATACAAAGTAATTTTGTGCATGTGTTGTGCCCATTTCCTCTTGAAATCCTGTTCATTAGGAAATATGACCAGGTACCTCCAAACAAAGATTTCTTTCCCCATTTGTATTTTGTGCATGCACTGACATCATCAATTTGTGCAGTGCCCATTACTGACTGAAATTGGACCAAAGGTCGCAACTGTCAACCTTTGTAATTAGCACACAGTTCAACAAAAAATACATCACTCTGAAAATAGTGAATAGTGAATCATGGAGGATTTCAAGGGTCCCCATTCAGTTATCATTTATAAAATAAATTCTCCCCTTCCCCCAGTCAATTTACTGTATTAGAATAGTGGTGAGGAAAGTTCTCAGGCAATGGTCAGAATTAGCAATCACAAAGACAAGTGTGGATTGATTAGAGTCAGGCTTGTCATCATGATTTGAAGACTATGGAATAAAAGGGGCAAAAGCAGAGTTTGCAAATATAGTCAGGACACACTATTGACAACTGATGAAGCCATACTTAGCTTTACTCAAGCTCTTGATTGCAAAGGTGATGTAGAAACACTCACACAGTATACTTCCCATCAAATCTGTGGCTTCCCTTTGTACGCTGATTCCCAGACTCAATATCTCTCCTCGTGAGTATTGGTCGTAGGGTCTCTCTATGGTCCAAGGTTTTCATGTTGTACCAGGGTTTGGAAAGGAATTAAATCCTGTTTCCAAGAGCCATCTCCCTCCTGTACTACTCCAATGCACTGCTCTAATTCCATCTACGAGTTCTCAGGTGACACCACTGTAGTGGGATGAGTCTCAAATAATGAAGAGATGGAGTACAGGAAAGAGATAGAGAGCCTAGTGGAATGGTGTCATGACAACAACCTTACCCCCAATATCAGCAAAACAAAAAAGCTGGTCATTGACTTAAGGAAGTGGGGTGGTGCACACTCTTCTCCTTATGTCAATGGTGCTGAGTGAAGATAGTTGAGAGCTTCATGTTTCTAGAAGTGAACATCACCACTAGCCTGTCCTGGTCCAACCACATAGATGCCACGGGCAAGAAATCTCACTAGCACCTCTACTTCTTCAGGAGGTGAAAGAAATTCAGCATGTTCCCGTTGAACCTCACCAATTTTTACAGATGCACCACAGAAAGCATCCTATCTGGATGCATCACTGCTTAGTATGGCAACTGCTCTGCCCAAGACCACAAGAAACTGCAGAGAGTTGCAGACACAGCTCAGCACATCACGGAAACCAGCCTCCCCTCCATGGACTCTGTCTACACTTCTCACTCTCTCGGTAAAGCAGCCAACATAAGCAAAGACCCCTCTCAACCCTAACATTCTCTCTTCTCCCTCTTCCTATTGGGCTGAAGATAAAAAAGCCTGAAAGCACGTACCACCAGGTTCAAGGACAGCTTCTATCCCACTGTTATAAGACTATTTAATGGATCTCTTGTACAATAGGATGGATGCTGGACCTCACAATCTACCTTGTCATGGCCTTGTACCTTATTGTCTGCCTGCATAACATTTTCTCTGTAACTGTAACACTTTATTCTGTTACTGCTTTTCCCTTGTACTACCTCGATGTACTGATGAGATGAAATGATCTGTATGGATGGCATGCAGAACACAGTTTTTCACTGTACCTTGGTACATTTGACAATAATAAACCAATTTATAAGATGGATGTGATTCAGTTAGAGATGGTGTAGAAAAGATTCACAAAGGTGTTGCCAGGACTGGAGGGCTTGAGTTATAAGGAGAGATTGGATAGACTGGGACTCTTTTCCCTTGAGTAAAGCAGGCTAAGGGGTGACTTTATAGAGGTTTATAAAATAATGAGTGCCGTGGATAAGAAGAATGGTCACAGTCTTTTTCCCAGGGTAGGAGAGTCCAAAACCAGATGGCATAGGTTGAGCTGAAAGGGGATCTGAGAGGCAGATTTTTCACACAGAAGAACATGGGTATATGGAACAAGCTGCCAGAGGAACTGGTAGAGGCAGGTACAATTACAATGTTTAAGAAACATCTGGATGGTGTTGTGGATAGAAAAGGTTGTGAGGGATTTGGGACAAATGCAGGCAAATGGGACTAGCTTAGATAGGCATTTTGGTTAGCATGGACGCGTTGGGCTGAAGGACTTGTTTTTGTGCAGTAAAATTCAATGACATTAATAGTCCCATTCGTGTCTTATTTTATCCACCTTCATCCTCAGCAGCTGGACTAATGGCTACCAGGGTATCGCCTCCATTTTCCACTTCACCAATCAGGTACAGAGGAGTATAGAACTGATTGCTCCTGTCCAGCAATCTCACTCTCCACATATGCCTCATGACCTAGAAATGGTAGAGGCTGATACAATTAATCTAGGTCCTTATTTAATTCTTCTAATAATAACAGCAAGCTTTTCTGCCCACCATTGGGGCCTTGGATGCCATTAGAGGTGTCTTGGAGTGGACCCATTGTTTCTTAACTCATTACAACCAGATGGCTAGTCTTGTTACTTCCAATTTATTAGACCTCTGAGACCTCATCTTGGTAAAGTGCTCTAACTTCCCAATTTGCAGCTGTTAATGAAAGTGAGGGAAAGTTACTTTGCAGAATTGTTCCTCATGCCAGATTAGTCCATCCTGTGATTAATCAATCCTGGGGATTCACACCTTCAATTAAATTGTTATCAATCTCCTTACTTATATTTTCTTGACATTTTCTGAGAACTTCACAGACCATTAAGTATCCCTTTGTATGACAACCTCCAAATGTTGGTTCACACTGAAAATACTGTTGATTCTTCTATTCTGGGATGGTTGTTTTTAACGCTCTGAATACCACAACGGGAAACAGAAGGTTGTTTCTTGGACTGGAGGGAAGTATCATAGAGTGTACCATGGAGTTTCAAGGGGTCAGTGTAAGGACCACAGCTTTTCTTGATTTGTACATAGGTGTACAGGAATACATTGACAGATGTCATGGAACTGGAGGCAGAGTGAACTGCAGGGAGGGTAGTTATATGAATTCAAGGAGACCTTGAGAGCCTTGTGAAGTGGGTGTATAAGGGACAGATAAACTCTAATGCTGAGAAAGGTGAAGTTTTCCATTTTGGTTGGAAGAATCAGAAGAGGCAATTAAACCAGAGAGTACAATTGGAAAAGAGGTACCAAAAAAAGGGCGATTCAAGGGTATATTGACATAGTTCATTGAAGGTGGCTTGGGCTGGTCAAGAAAGTGGTTAAGAAAAACACATAGAATTCTTGACTTTACAAGGAATTCTTGAGGCACAGAATTTTAAGAGCGAGGAAGTCACATGAGTCTTTGAAAACACTTGTCCAGACACACATAGAGTACTGTGTCCAGTATTGGTTCTTCCCTCTCCCATCTTCCCTCATTTCCATGGCAACCTGTGGGCCTCCAAAGTGAGATCAGTTTAACAGTGGCGGGCCGCTTCACAGTGATGGCATGCAAATGATCTATTGCTGTTGATCGAGGGTGCACATTCACCAAAGCAGCAGGGAAATCTCCTCTGCTCTTCCTCAGAGTGGCATTATGGGATCTTTTACTGTCCTGGAAGTGCAGACAAGGTCTTGGCTTCATAGCTCACCCACTAGCTGATACCTCTGACATTGCAGCACTCCTTAGATTTTCCTGCTCAAGTTTCTTGAGAGGGAATTATACCTACTCGTCTTCTGGTTCAGAGGCAACCTGCTACCAAGTTGGTCTCAGAAGGCATGGATGTTCTTTTTGTTCTTTTTCACCTTCCCAATCTCCCACCGGTTTTCTTTTTTTATTGTAGCTATTCATAGCAACATATTGAGAATTGTAGCTTGGTGTTTACACAGACTGATCAGTGCACTGCTTTTATGCACTTGAAAGATAATACCATTCGTTTCAGCCTACACTGCACTTTTGTGATCTGCTCAGCTACTGCTGTGATCAGAAGGACTTTGGTCTAGGTTTAACAGTTTATGTTGGAATTGACAATTTTATGTCAGCATTAACACTTGCATTGTT
The DNA here is from genome assembly GCF_009764475.1 of Pristis pectinata. Taxonomy (NCBI): domain Eukaryota; kingdom Metazoa; phylum Chordata; class Chondrichthyes; order Rhinopristiformes; family Pristidae; genus Pristis; species Pristis pectinata. The sequence continues at coordinate 124,357,546 of NC_067407.1, read as the reverse complement.
TTAACTGTTTATCCACACATCTGGCAGCTAAATAATCAGTGCTTACATTACAAACCAAAAATAATACTGGTAAATATGTTCAGGGCAGGTAGGTTCAGAATGATTCTGTTCTGACTTTCAAAAAACTGCATAAAGTTGTGCTATAAAAAGAATCTTCAAGCAATGAGTGGGACAAATTCTACTTTACACTTCAGGATTTAGGTGCATCATTCCCCTTTCATGGCTTTGGATTATGTATCCCTTTCTTGCATGGCACAATTTGTTGGAAGTCTCAGATTATCCGGTATGGTCTGCTTGATGCTATTAATGAGTCTGAAGGTGTTTCATCTATAAATCCCTCTATCCCTCAGCTTGATGACAACAATATTTCTGATAATCATTGAAGTGAAACTGTTGTTTGTACCAGTGGTAACCATATGAATAAGGGTCATGTTCTTGTGCTCCTGTGTTTCAGGTGACTCCCTTCTGCTAGTCTCAGTACCTGAAACCCGCGAAGTATTGTGACCTTTGACAACAAATTTGTTTGGTAATTGTTTTTAGGGATTAGTCTATCTTAAATAACAATAATAGAAAAGTAAAAGAAAGGTTCATTTAAATAGTGGCCCTTGCATTTCTTTCAGGATGTTCCAATATGCCTTATAGCTAATGCAGTGTAGTCACCACGATATTGTAGGAAATATTGCAGCCAACTTGCAAACAGCAATCTCCAAATAATGTCACGAAGATAAGATACTGTTTTATAAATGTTGATAGTACTGGCCAGAACTTGGCAATAGCACCATTGTTTTTGCTCTAAGTAATGCCTTGGGATGTTTTATGTCCATCTAAGGGAGCAAATGATTTTCTACCTCATCCAAATCAATACAGTACTCCTTCAGTGGGAGATTAGATTTTCATGCACAAGCTTCTAGAGTGGATTCTAACCCAGAACCTTCAGACTCTGATGCAAGAATATTACCAACTGAGCTACAGCTAACACACTATGGAGCCCACTTAATGTAGAAGGCAACATTATCAGCCACTTCACAACAATGCAATCAGATTAAAGTTGCCTCCATGGACAAAGAATTAAATATTGGTTCTAATTTTATGGTCAGCAGTAAGTGCCAATCAGGTCACTCTTCTGCTTAACACAACGTCTGAGGAACAGTGTGACTGAAAACTTCAGCAAGATATAGGTTTTTATGAAAGGTCATAGCTGAGGAGAGAGTGATGAGTGGTATGGGTTACACTTCATAATGGGTATTAACTGAGGAGAAAGTAGGCAGGGATTTCAAACTTCAGGAGCCAATGGAAGATGATGAAGGGAGTAAGAGATATGCAAGTGGACAGAGGTGGAAGAATGCAGAGTTCTTACGGGTTTGTAGAGCTGGAGAAAGCTACAGGGATAGAGAGGGGCTTGATCATGAGGAAGTGAATTTTAAGTTGAAGGCATTGGGAGATCTGGAGGCAATCTATGGCCCCATTAGATTCCCCCTCAATCTTCATTAAAAAAGACATTTGTCATACTTTTTGCTTAAGGCACAAAACATGAAGAAAAATTAGTTAAGTAAGCAAGTTGATAATCAAATACTGAAATGATGAACGTTTTAATTTAAGATAATCAGCTGAACTCATTGGAGAGGTAAATTATTAAATAGATAACTTTTAAGCCTAAATTTCATGCTTAAAGAGATCTTTAAAAGATCTGTCCAGTGTGCTCACAAATTCTAAATGATTATAAATTCCTTTATGTGAAGATTTCATTGAAGATTGCTGGACATAAAAGGAGTCTTCAACTGGCCATTTATGTGGAGGCACAAATGTTGCCTCCAGAGTGAAAATACTCAAACTGCCCTTTCAGTAGATGGTTCTTGTATGAAAGAAACCACCAAGTGAGTGACCAATGCTTCCACCAATCTAAATGGGAGGCTCATTTGATCCTGCAGAGGGTTGGGAGGAATATTCAAACTCCACCAATCCACAGGTCAGTGCTTGTTTTGAAAACCATGGGGTAAGTTTTCCCTCGGTGTGGATCTGAGCAACCAGCTGGCAGGAGGGTCCATCTTCAGCTCCTGTCGGTGGGATACAAATTCCAAGGTGACAACCAGCTGCAATTACAGGTAATCTGGTTGGTCTTGATTCCAGGGCACAGGCCTGTGTGGATAAAGAGTGTCAGTGGATGGGGGTAGTGAGTGGAGCAGGAACTTTGCCGAACCCAAAGGACCACATTTGCTCTCCTCGCCACATTATCAGTGATGTATAATTAGACCAATGGTTCCCCAGTTTAGACTATTAATAACAGGGAGCCATGAGTGGGACACACCCAATGTTGTCCTTGGGTACCAGATGGTTGGCATGGACATGATGGGCTGAATGGCCTATTTCTGTGCTGTGTGACTCTAAGACTCTAAATTGTGAAATGTCCTTCTATGTATATTAAACTTTCCTGCGTCCTCACCACAAAATTCAGCATCAGAATTTTGCAAAGGAACATCTAAGTAAGCCTGATGCATTTTGGAAACACGTCCTGTGGACTGATGAAGTTAAAATAGAACTTTTTGGCCGCAATGAGCAAAGGAATGTTTGGAGCAAAAAGGGTGCAGATTTCCGATGAAAAGAACACCCCTCCAACTGTTAAGCACGTGGGTGGATCGATCATGCTTTGGGCTTGTGTTGCAACCAGTGGCACAGGGAACATTTCACTGGTAGAGGGAAGAATGAATTCAATTAAATACCAGCAAATTCTGGAAGCAGACATCACACCATCTGTAAAAAAAGCTGAAGATAAAAAGAGGATGGTTTCTACAACAAGATAACTATCCTAAACATACCTCAAAATCCACAATGGACTACCTCAAGAGGCACATGCTGAAGGTTTTGCAATGGCCCTCACAGTCCCCCAACCTAAAAATCATCGGAAATCTGTGGATAGACCTCAAAAGAGCAGTGCATGCAAGACAGCCCAAGAATCTCGCAGAACTGGAAGCCTTTGGCAAGGAAGAATGGACAAAAATCCCCCAAACAAGAATTGAAAGACTCTTAGCTGGCTACAGAGAATGTTTACAAGCTGTGATACTTGCCAAAGAGGGTGTTACTAAGTACTGACCATGCAGGGTGCCCAAACTTTTGCTTCGGGCCCTTTTCCTTTTTTGTTATTTTGAAACCGTAAAAGATGGAAATAAAAAAAGCAATCTTGCTTAAAATATTAAAGAAATGTGTCATCTTTAACTTTATGCCTTTTGGAAATCAGGTCATCTTTTACTCACTTAGCTATCCACAGTAACAGAAATTTTGACCAGAGGTGCCCAAACTTTTGCATGCCACTGTATGTAGGCTAGTTCTATTTTTCCAGAAGTTTTGAAGTATGAGGTAGTATCATTTAAGATAAAATTTCTTTATCAGTCACATGTACATCGAAACACACAGTAAAATGCATCTTTTGCATCAAATGTTCTGGGGGCAGCCCGCAAGTGTCTCCACGCTTCTGGCACCAACGTAGCAAGCCCACAGCTTTCTAACCCGTACATCTTTGGAATGTTGGAGGAAACCGGAGCACCCAGAGGAAACCCATGCAGACACAGGGAGAATGTACAAACTCCTTACAGACAGCGGACGAAATTGAACCCGAGTCGCTGGTGCTGTAAGTGTTACGCTAACCGCTACACTACCATGCCGCCCAAATGCATGAGACTTTAAAAAGACTTGGTAGAGTATATGCTATGAGGATGTTTCCTCCAGCAGGAGAGTCATGTGACGTCAACTTAGGATAAGGGGCCTATCCATTGAGATAATGAGAAGTTTCTTTACTTCGAGGATTATGAATCTTTGGAATCCTGTGCCCTTGAGAGCTGTGGATGTTCAGTTGTTGAGCACATTTCAAGACTGCAATGGATAAATTTTTAGGCATGAAGCAATTTGGGGGATGTGGGTCTCAGATGGAAAAGTGGAGATGTGGTTTGGGCTCAAGTGATATATGGGCTCTTTCAATATGTTCTGATGTTTTTTAGACAAAAATACTGTTTTTTTGTCACAGCAAAGTTACGCAAAGGCAGCCTTTTCAGATAGCTCCAATATGTTGGCACACTTTGCATTGTCTTACTCAGACATCTGCTCCAGCTCCTGTCTGAGAAATCTATCCGACTGTCGCATCAAATCTGGAAACACCAGAAGTATCTCCAACGAATGGTGTCGTCCCGAAATTAATTTTCCCCTTCTGTCCGCTGTAAGTAACACAGTGCCACGAGGTCGATTCGAACAAATACCTTTATTAGCAGTGCACCGCTAGGAGAATTCTCTTCAGCACTCACTAAGAGTCGCTTCCCGAGTTCTCTCCGCACAAAGGGCAGACAGACATTTATACAGGAATTGTCACGCACATCCCATGCAAACAGTGCCGTGAGTTTCGGTCAAGCTATAGGGATCCCGAGACAGCTATCACACCTCTTGTCTTAGTATAATTGAGTTATAATCAAGGCATTCAAAGGCAGGTATCACCCTTCATTGTTCAGACCAAGCCTTCACCTCGATGTTAATTACACCCAGTATCGCCACCGTCTGACATATCGGAATGGTCCGTTACCCGAAATAAAGGCAGTTAACATACTTAATATTCCAACCTAACTAGTGGGTCAGCAGCTTGCTAGTCCTTGCTAGAGAAATATAAATGCATATATATATATATCTATATATATATTTTGTTTACCAGTTATAGGTATGGTTGCAATTCTTAACCCTTCACTTCCTCAATGGGATAGTTATGTCTATTCATAAACCATGGAGTGCTACATACTTATCTACCCAAGCGCATTGTCTGTATCCTAAGACAAATGATAATAATAAACAAATGATTTTGTTGATTTTCTGAACCAGTTGGGTGTTCTTCACAGCAGATGCATCTTTGTCCTTCAGGCACTGGATTTAGACAGAGACTGGCAGCAGCCTGACAAGTTGAAAATTCTTCTAGGCTAGATGCCCGTAAAGACTTTTTTTAGCTCAAACACTCTAACGAAGCAAAGACCGATTCTACAAAATGAAGCTAGTCAAAAAGTTCCCAGCAGTTCAGCTGCTTCAATGTCACCCGTGCAGAATGAAAGTGAGTATTGATGCAGAATCTGAATGAAAAAAAAGGTTGAGAAAAAGACTTGCCTTTTAAGACATCTAAGTAAGGTTTACAACCAATGACGTACAGAATTTCTGAAAGATAGCCACTGTTGTAATGTGGAAAACACAGTGGTCAATTTGCATACAGTCCCCCACACACAGTGATATGATAACAACAAGATTGTCTGTTTTTGGTAGTGTTGCCGGAAAAGCAAACTAGATCTATGTGCACAAGTTTTGGGAATGGAATTGAAACATTGAATCTTCTGACACAAGAGTACAACCAAAAAGATAAGATATCGTTATTGGTCACATGTACATCGAAACACACAGTGAAATGCATCTTTTGCGTAGAGTATTCTGGGGACAGCCCGCAAGTGTCACCACACTTCAGGCACCAATGTAGCATGCCCACAACTTCCTAACCCGTATATCTTTTGGAATGTGGGAACAAATTGGAGGACCTGGAGGAAACCCACGCAGACACGGGGAGAACGTACAAACTCCTTACAGACAGTGGCCGGAATTGAACCTGGGTCGCTCTCACTGTAATAGTGTTATGCTAACTGCTACACTACCATGTCTGCCAAGAAAATTTTCACTTTTTCTATGCCAATAGAACATTACCTGCTATTTAGTTGGCACTGGAGGAACCTTGAAAATGCCTTGGTGTGATCATTCACCTGCCATTTCAGCATGTAGACGGTGTGGCAACTGGGAAGAGCATGCTTGGGCAATGAAGCTTTCATTGCAAGATGCAGAGCTAGCGAGAGTGAGCAGGAAGTGAAATTATTTTTGGCTTATCCTGACAGAGCCTGCCAGACAAGAAGGTCTCTTCTATAAGTTCCCATGGTGTGATATTCATCTTTTAACAGGGGCACAAAATATTGCCTTGTTCAATAAAAACGGAGCATGATGTTTATGTCTTTGCTAAAGCAGAATTACCACCTTTTTAACAGAGCGTTTATCTTCGCACGAATAGAAACTGAATTGACTTTTTAACAGCTTGAGAGGAAAGTCCCATATTTCTCCTGTCATTTGGGTTTGTCTGAAAGAAACTTAAGGCAGTAAACTCAGTAAATATTTTACAATATTTCTGGTTATTTAGAAAGTTTTAATGAATAATTCCATGAGGAAGGATTCATCAAACAGTGGGAAGAAAAAGGAACCAAATGTGGATTCAGTGCCGGCATGGTGGAGAAGCATTAATAAGGATATTAATAGGTTCTGAGTTAGGGCTTAATTAAGGAAGACTGCAACTGTTTGTACATTTTTCTGCCCCACTGAGCATCATTCTGCATCATTTGCATTTTTTAATCCATCTGGATAGAATTAATGGAAGAACAGATATAGATAGATTTCACGGAGCAAATGGTTTGTGAAAAGTAAATGGTGTTCTGGCGTTTCATCAGGATTTTATTTCCATATTGTGTAAATAGTGTGCCTATTCTGCTTTTGCAAAAAATATTTAACAATAATTCACCACTTGTATAGGTGGAAATTTTCTGATTTTTCGAAAGTGTTGGTGTGGTTTTACGTAATTCCCATGGTGCCCTAATATTGACAATGAATATGAGCGGAAACTTGAATCGCTGAGTCTTTCCAATTAAATAGTAGAATAGAAAGATAAACCGAAGATAATCTTAATGACCTTTGTTTGGTATTCATTTAGTTGTATGGTAATATGATCTATGTGTAATCTGACAGGAAGGTAATTGGTAGGTGCCTCTCTATCTTAAAGGGAGTTGATCTAATTTACAATCTAGAACAAAAAGTGTAACCAAAATTGGTCCACTACATACCATAAATTATGACCTAAACTACATTGTAATTAGAAATTATAAATAGCCAGATGAAAAGGTTAATTACTAAATAAATGAATTATACGATGATAGATTGAGTTGGGTAGATGATGTATTGTGGCTGTTACATGTGGGAGCTATTGCATGATCCACGATGGCCACAAGGTTCCTGGAGCATGTGTGGGAGAGAGCAGAGACTGCAGGGCAGTTGAGTATAGACTGACCACAGCACCATGGTACAGGGGCCATTAATGTCGGGGAATAAAAAGGAGTCTAGTAGAGGTATGTGACAGTGTAGTTAAGGGAGACAAAAGAGACTGCAGATGCTGTAAATAAATAAAATAACAGAACACTGGAAGAACTTTGTGCAGACAAAAGCTGGAAGTTTCAGGTCAAGACCTTACATCAGGGCTGATAAGATAAGATTTCTTTATCAGTCACATGTGCATCGAAACACACAGTGAAATGCATCTTTTGCATAGTATGTTCTGGGGGCAGCCCGCAAGTGTCGCCATGCTTCCGGTACCAAAATAACATGCCCACAACTTCCTAACCTGTACGTCTTTGGAATGTGGGACGAAACCGGAGCAGCCGGAGGAAACCCACGCAGACACTGGGAGAACGTACAAACTCCTTACAGACAGTGGCCGGAATTGAACCTGGGTCACTGGCACTGTAATAGTGTCATGTTAACCGCTACACTACCGTGCCGGCTGTGACTGAGAGGGAAGAGGAAAGTTTGCCAGTATATAGCAGTACATGGTGGTGGGGGGGGAGTGATATAGAGTGCTCCAAGGTGATGGAGCCAGGTGAGGCAGGGGGAGAGGGAGAGAGGCTGGTAGATGATAGGTGGAGCCAGATGGGGAGGGGATGATGGGCAAGCGGAAACCGGTGGATGGAGGGGATGGGAGGAACGAACAAAGGGAGAAGGAAACTTGGTGGACAGGTGAGTGTGTGAGGAGGAGGGTTACCTGAAACTGAAACATTCAATATTCATACCACTGGGTAGTAAGCTACCCAAGTGGAATACGAGATGTTGTTCTTCAAATTTGTGTTTGGCCTCTGTCTAGCAATGGAGAAGGCCAAGGACAGACAGGTCAGTGTGGGTGTGAGAGTGAGAATGGGAGTTAAAATGATACGTAACCGGAAGCTCGAGATGGCCATTGCAGGCAGAGCGGATGTGCTCTGCAAAACGTTTACCCAGTGTATACTTAGTTTCACCAGTGTAGGGGAGGCTACATTGCAACTACCAAATGCATAGAGCAGGTTGGAAGAGGTGCAGGTGAACCTCTACCTCACCCGGAAGAAGTGTTTGGGGTCCCTGGATTGTGTTGAATGGGAAGGTAATCAGGTCAATAAGATCAGAGAGCATAATGCGTGGCTCAAAGATCGGCGTGAGAGAAGTTGGTTTCAATTTCATTGAGCACTGAAACCATTTCTAGAGAAAGAAGAAGCTGTTCCATTGGTATGTACTTGAATTGAACTGGGACAATGAAATGAATAAACAGGCTTATGGATAGGTCTTTGAATTAAATAGTGGGAGAGGGTTTGGGGAAGGCTAAAGAAAAGGCACAAGGTTGCAGTTCGAAGTTGTGAAATGAAAAGGAAGTGGGGTAGCTCTAATAAGTGATGAAATCACTACAGGAGTGAGAAACATGATCTTATCTCAGAAGGTTAAGGTGTAAAATCATTTTGATTGGAGGTGAGAAATAGTGAGGGGAGAAAGGTCATAGGTGGTAATAATTCACAGCCTTCTCTGCCTCCCATCTCCCCTCCAATGCTAAACATAGCTGTTCTGTAGGACAGAGTATAAATCAAGAGACAGTGAAGGCTTGCAGGAAAGATACTGTAATAATCAGGGTGACTTTAATCTTCACATTAATTGGACATAACAAACTGGCAAAAGGTAATCTCGAAGACAAGTGCACAGAGCGAATTGGGGACAGTTTCTTCGAACAAAATGATATGGAACCAACCAGAAGACAGGATATTTTAGATCTGGGTAAGTATAGTGAGACAGGATTTGTTAATTATCTCATGGAAAAGAATCCCAAGGGAAACATTGATCATAACGTGATGGAATTTTACATTCAGTTTGAGTGAGAAACGCAAGTCTGAAACCAGTGTCTTAAATTGAAATAAAGGCAACCCCAAAGGTGTGAAGGCAGGGTTGGCTACACTGGACTGGGAAACTAAATGAAAAGATAGATGGTGGATAAGCAGTAGCAGATATTTATGATATTTCATAATTCTCAACAAAAATATCTTCTATTAAAAAGATAAAGGCAAGATGAATGATCCATCTCTACATAAGTAAGCTAGTTAAAGATCATATCAAATTGAAAGAAATGGACTATAATGTAGGGAAGATCAGTAGTTGCTAGAAGATTGGGAAGAGTAAAAAAACAATGAAGGATGACTATCACAAAATAAAAATGGAGAAAATAGATTATGAGAGGAAAATAATTATGACACTGACTTTTAAACTTCTGCCAGGTCTGGGGGTTCAGCAAGAGCAAGGTTTGTTGGAAGATGTCGAATGCGATCTATTGCTTCATCACTAATTGCTGATGGCCTATTTAGGACAGAGTTGAAGTGCTCAGCCATCTCTCTAGGATTTGTTTCTTTTCGGAGAAAAGTGTCAGTCCATCTGCACTTAGTAGACATGAACCACCAGATGGCTGCAGATCATATACAGATTTTAAAGCAGCAGAGAAATTTTTTGCAAGTCTTTCCAATCTGCATCACTCTGTATTTCATCTGCCTTATTACTGAGCCACAGATCCCGAATCTTGCAGAGCTTTTTTTGGAGACTCAATACAAGCTCAACAGTTGATATGTGGAAAGTCTTGCACAAATTTGCCAGTGCCTGTGGCAACTTTGGCCTCACAACAAGCGCAAAGAAAACAGAAATTATTCACCAACCTGCACCCCAAACAGCCCATACACAGAACCAGAGGCTTTCAGTGCACAAGTTCACATACCTTGGCAGTAGTCTCTCAAGATCAGTCAACAATGATGATGAAGTCAACCACAATATAGCAAAGGCCGGTTCTGCTTTTGGAAGACTGAGAAGTGTCGGCCTACAGACCAAGCTGAAGATGTATTGTGCTGCTTTCATACCCACTTTATGCTTATGAGGCCTGGACCGTGTACAGCAGACGTGCCAGGCAGCTTAACCACTTCCATGTGACCTGTCTGCACAGAAGACTTCACACCAAGTGGCAAGACAAGATTTCCTGACACACAGATTCTGTCCCAAACAAACCTCCCCAGCATATTTACATATTGCTGAAAGGAACACAGATCAGGTGGGCAGGACATGTCAGAAGAATGTCCGATAACACAACACCAAAGCAGCTACTTTATGGAGAACTGACCGAGGGTGGACAGAAAGAGGGACCCAAAGATTCTCTTAGAATATCCCTGAAGTTCCAACATTGACACATACCACTGGGAACAACAGCACTGGATCATCCTGTTTGGTGTACCAGTATAAAAAGCAGTACTCACTCAAATGACGAAGCTGGAATGGAGGAAGAAAAGAGGAAAAGAGAATCTCGAAACACTGATACTACAGCATCCCAGTCACTTGTGTGAAAGGAACTTTCGAGCCCAGACTGGTCTAATCAGCCATCTCCGTGTACATCACAGCACTACAGACTCGATGTCATGGTCTTACTTGAGAACATGTGGCAAACAACAACAACAGCTAATGCAGGAAATGCTGGCTACCTGTTCACTGTGCGTAGACACCATGAATCCATTTGCACAGAACAGTTCCTCACTCAACACTGCTGAGCCAGATTGGTGTACAAGGACATAATAGTTGCTTATTTGTGCCTTTATGGTCTCGTGGATATTCACTGAGTCAAAGTATGGTATCAAAGAGAAAGTAATTTGTGCTCTCTATTAAAGAAAGTGACTTTAATTCAGTTTTACCAATAAGCATGAAAGGAATTTACCAAAGTAAACCACCAATAAATCAATCTGTATCCACTTTGGTAGGAAGAATAGGAAATGGAAGGCCACAAATAGATGCTATACAGAAAGATTTGGGTGCCACAGAAACACACAATGTTCATGTGGTGGGACAGAAAATAATTAGGATGGCAAATTGGCGGTGGGTCTTTATCGCAAAGAAGATCAAGTAGAAAAGTAGGGAAGTAGAGGACATTTGTAAAACCACACTTACTGTACTGTGTACAGTTTTGGACTTCTCAGTCCAAAATATATTTGCATTGGAGACAGTTCAGAGAAGTTTCACTGGATTCATTTTTGAGATGTAGAAGTTGACCTCGAGTCATAGAATATAGAACAGTACAGCACAGGAACAGGCCCTTTGGCCCACAATGTTGTGCTGAACTAATTAAACTGGTAATTAAATGCCTAACTAAACTAATCCCTTCTGCCTACACAATGCCCATATCCCTCCATTCTATGCACATTCACGTGCCAATCTAAGAGCCTCTTAAACACCTGTATCGTACTTGTCTACATTATCACCCCTGGCAGTGCATTCCAGGCACCCACCACTCTCTGTGTAAAAAAAATACTTGCCCCACACATCTCCTTTGAATTTGCCCCCTGTCACATTTATACATTACAAAAATAGGCACTATGACCCCTCAAATTCACACTGACTATCAAGCACCCAGTTACACGAATCCCATTTTTTCTCCCCACACACTCCCCAGGTTCTATCACTCACCTACATACAAGGTGTAACTTACTGTCACAGTGACCTACTAACCCACAGAACTTTGGGATTTGGGAGAAAACTGAAACACCTTGAGGAAATCCACTTGATTGGAGGGACAACACACCACACAGACAGCTCCAGAGGCCAGGATTGAACGTGGATTACTGGAGTTGAAATTGAATGACAGAGGAGGCTCCAGAGGCCACGTGGCCTCCTTCTGCTCCTATTTCTTATGTTCTTCCGTTGTTAAGTTCTCAGTAGTTCCATTACACGATAGAGGGTCTCAATCTATACAAATGAATAAGACTGATCAATTAAGATTTTTTGCAGTTATTGATGTCTGAATAAATCAAAAAGATTATTTTTAAAACAATGAAAGTTAACCCAGATTGTGCAAACTGCAAAAGTTAACAGGGGGTTCAAATTTTATTTATAACATGAAAATTATTGCAAGTTCCTCTTAGCTCTTAAAAAATGCATTATCTCTTTTAATACTTGCTAAAATAGATTGACAATAAAGTTCAAACAATGTGCTCCCATAATGGCATATATCAACACATAATTCCACTTTTAAAGAAAATGGCCCTGATAGCACCTCAGTGGTGCACAGGGAATTTAAATTAAGAATGGATGGCAATTGTAGAAGGATGGGCGGCACTGTAGCGTAGCGGTTAGCATAACACTATTACAGCTCCAGCGACCCAGGTTCAATTCCTGCCACCGCCTGTAAGGAGTTTGTTTGTTCTCCCCGTGTCTGTGTGGGTTTCCTCCGGGTGCTCCGGTTTCCTCCCACATTCCAAAAGATGTACAGGTTAGGAAATTGTGGGCATGCTATGGTGGCGTCAGAAGCGTGGCGGCACTTGCTGGCTGCCCCCAGTGCATTCTCAGTAACGCAAAAAGACACATTTCACTGTGTGTTTTGATGTACATGTGACTAATAAAGATCTTATCTTATCCATGAAAGTCCTGACTTTAACTGCAGGGTGTCTTTTAATTGTTTTCCCATTCCTCCATCAGCCTGTTTAATATATTGATCACCAGTTGACAGGTAAGCCCACACCATGTCCACTGCCAAGCTGAATTCTTGGTGATTTTAAGCTGCTGCTTCAAACAGCATAGACAAATGGCCAGTTGAGGACAGCTGACTAGTAGCAGCTTGTGTCCATGGTTCAGTGGTGATGTCCCAACAGCATATCACAGTAATGTGCTTGCAAATTTTGAAACATCAGTTATGAAAGCATGAGCCCAGTTACCAACATATCTGCTAAACATCCATCTACTGAAGAGACACATACGTAAGCTTCTGTGGCAATTAGCCTTTTTCTTCTATATTGCTGGCTGCCTTTTCACTTTGCCTAGACACCATAAGTCCATTTGCACAGAACAGTTCCTCACTCAACACTGCTGAGCCAGATTGGTGTACAGGAACATAATAGTTACTTATTTGTGCCTTTATGGTCTTGTGGATATTCACTGGATCAAAGTATGGTATCAAAGAGAAAGTAATTTGTGCACTCTATTAAAGACAGTGCTTTTAATTCAGCTATATCAATAAGCATGAAAGGAATTTTACCAAAATAATCCACCAATAAATCAATCTGTATTTGGAAAATATTTAAATAACTTGCAGTAATGACCATACTAATCTAGCAATCATTATCCACAAGGGTCTCATGATTACAAGGCACTGATTAAGTGTTTAAGCAGGGGCTAGTTGAGTCCAGTTTATTATTGGGCTTAACAACCAATTAGTCAGCATTTGCAAAGGTCTAAAGGTTACTTATAATGAACTGATTGATGATGAGTTTGCCTATCTAAGCAGATATGGATTATAATGTATTGATTAAGTCAATTCGTCATTACAAGTGCCTGAGCGTTGATGATCCGCACCTTTCATTATTTTCCACTACTTTCATGGGTATTACAGCTTCAGATGATTTACCAGTGGGAATTGGCACATTGATTCTTTAAAGAGTGGAACCATTGTTTTGGGTGATTGATCAGCAGCAGTCAGGGCTTGGTTTATTGACCAGCAATGGACTTGAATTCAGGATCATTGTCTGATAGAAATCAGGACTTCATGTTATTGAGCTAACAGGACCACAATGGAGTCAGGAAACTTTGGAGATCAGGACTGGTTTGTTAGTGGAACACAAGACTTTGAATTACTAATCACCACTGGCTCATTTGATATCACTGTTACCTGACTCACTGAGTTTGGAATTCAAATTCCACTTCAGAGGTTTAAGTGCATAAAAAACCTAGGCTGATGCTTTGGCGCAGTAACTCTGCCAGATATGCCATATTTCTGATGAGAGGGTAAACCAAAGCCCTACCCTAGTTTCTAAGGCAGCTGTGAAAGATCCATAGAAAAAAAAGATTCCCTACTACTTCAATTAATATTTATTCCTCAATCAACATCTCAATGATAATTGATCTGGTCAGTATCACTTTATTGTTTGGTGGCACTTGTTATGAACAAATTAGCTGTCAGATTTCTTGTAACAGTGGGTGCAGTATAAAAATCACTTTTGGATCATGAAAGGTGCCTTGGCTTCATTACCAGCAACAACACCCAGTGTGGGACAGGACTGTGTGTAGTTTGCTGCCAGATATTAGAGCCCTGGATTTTTAACCAGCAAGGATCAGAACATCAAGTTGACAGGTGAGAGGCAGGACTTTGGATCAATAAATTGCAATTGTTTTAGTTTTATCAGCCAGTGGGAATCTAGGCTTTGAGTAATGAGTACCATGAATTACAATACTGGGTAGCAATCAATGGAAGCCCAAATGTAAGCGCATTAACCAGAAGGAAAGAGGACTTCACTCAATGACTCGTGGGAAGCAGGACTTGAGATCATTGGCTGATGAGATTCGAGTCTGCAAGATGTTGCTCATCAGGAGTCTTGACTTCGAGTAATGCCCCAGCAAGAGTTGGGGACTTCAGATCGTTAACCATTGAATGTCAGGACAAAGGCATTGGGCAGTGGGAGCATGGACCTTTGTGCATTGCTCAGTTGGAGTCTTGATTGTGACTAATGGCCATAGCTGGAGTAGAGATGTGAGATTGATGACCAATTTGGCTTTGGACTTTAGTAGTAAAGCCGTGTGAAACAGCAAGCAATTGACCACCAGGATACTGCCGGAATTTTCTAAAAAGAAAGAAAGAAAGGGTCCAGTTTAAATTTAAATGGAAGTTCAAGGAGCTCATTTAAATATTTGTATACCTTTTTGTTAAGTTGGCATTGCTGGCAAGACTGGTATATATTGCCCATCCTTAATGTTGGTGATATGCCACCTTGAACTACTCCAGTCACAGAGTTGCAGACATATAGTCATAGAGTACTGCAGCACAGAAGCAGGCCCTTCAGTCCATCTAGTCCATGCCAACCTGATCTCCTGCCTAGTCCCGTTTACCTGCACCCGGACCATATCCCTTCAAACCCCTCCCATCCATGTACCTATCCAAACTTCTCTTAAATGTTACAGTTGAATCTGCATCTACCACTTCTACTGGCAACTCGTTCCACACTTGCACCACCCTCTGAATGAAGTAGTTCCTCCTCAGATTCCCCTTAAATATTTCACCTTTCACCCTAAACCTATGTCCTCCAGTTCTAGTTTCACCTAACCTGGGGAAAAAGCCTGCATGCATTCACCCTATCTATACCCCTCATAATTTTGTATACCTCTATAAGATCTCCCCTCATTCTCCTGCACTCAAGGGAATAAAGTCCTAACCTATTCAACCTTTCCCTATAACTCAGGTCCTCAAGTCCCAGCAATGTCCTTGTAAATTTTCTCTGCACCCTTTCAAGCTTCTTGATATCTTTCCTGTAGGTAGGTGACCAGAACTGCACACGATACTCTAAGTTCAGCCGCACCAACATCTTGTACAACTTCAACATAACATACTAACTCCTGGACTCAATGCCCTGATTTATGAAGGCCAAAGTGCCAAAAGCTCTCTTTACGACCTTATCTATCTGTGATGCCACTTTCAAGCAATTATAGATCTGTATTCCCAGATCCCTCTGTTCTTTCACACACCTTGGAGCCCTGCTATTCACTGTGTAAGTCTTACCCTGGTTTGTCCTCCCAAAGTGCAACACCTCACACTTGTCTGCATTAAATGCCATCTGGCCATTTTTCAGCCCATTTTCCCAGCAGGTTAAGGTCACGCTGCAAGCGTTGATAGCCTTCCTCGCTGTCCACTACACCCCCAAATCTTGGTTTCATCTGCAAATTTGCTGATACAGTCCTTTTGGTGAATGTACTTTCACTGTATTGTTCTGAAGGAAGTTCCAGGATTTACATACAATATATTTCCAAATCAGAATGGTATGCAGTCCAGAGAGAAAGTTACAGGGGGCGATGTTCCCATCCACCTGCTGCCCTTGTTCTGGTTTGCAGGTTGCTGGTTTGGGAGGTGCTATCAGAGTAGCTTAGGAGGGTGCATGTGTTAATGGTACACACTGCAACCACTGTGTGCCTGTGGGGAGATAATGAATGCTTAAGGTTGCTACCTACAAACTTCCATTTTCCAAGTTCGATTGATAGTGGTGAGAGTCACCAAAATCACAGCACGTTGTTGGGGTTTCAGTGTCAACAACAAAAACACAACATAAATGTATGATCTGCAACAGAAAGATTAGTTCAATTCTTGTTTGATGTTAAACTCAGAACCCAAGGCTAGGCATATAAGACAGATTCCCACTTTTGATCAACAACCAAGGTCCCCTGCTGAAAATGTTCATCTGCAAATCTCAGCTGAGGAAAGATCCGATCATGGAAGTGGTGAGCCAACTGTTCAATGCATTAAAAAGGAACCTGAAAATGGAGCAAGGGGAGAAAATGATTATGAATAGGAGTGGGAATGAAATCCATATGTCCGGAACAAATGTTTAGTTTTACGGCTGAATTTCAAAGCAAATAAGATATTCAAGCACCCATAGGAACTAATTGCTACAAATCAAAAGGAGAAGTAACCTGCTTTGATCATAAAAGACCTTGGTTGTTGCACTGTTCCAATCAATAACTTTATCTACTGTACTCAATCTTTTTTCTCATGCTTGGATATGATTTTTAGATTGCCCGAGTTTTCTTAGTGTGCTGTTTATCCTACAGGTCATCCATTTCTCTCTAATGGCAAGTTTCACATCAATGCCAAAGCAGTGTGGAATGAAATAAATTCAGATGAAGATTAAAGCCATAATAGAACAAGAAATTCTGCTTTCTCCTTGTATTGGTATTGCTTTATTGCCATGTGTACCGAGATACAGTGGAAAACTTTGTGTGCCATCCAGGCAGATCATACCACACATCAGTACATTGAGGTAGTAAAAAATAAAACAAAGTGCAGAATATAGTGTTGCAGCTACAGAGAATGTGCAGTGCATGAAAGCAAACAAAGTGCAAAGGCTGTGACGAGGTAGATTGCGAGATCAAGAATTCATCCTTTGCATACGTTTATTTTTCACAAATATTTGAGACTGCTCCACACTAATATCATTAGGAGAATTATACAAACCCTAACAAGGGAAGCTGTCCATTTTAATAGGGAAACTAAAAAAACAAATTACCTAAATGGTGAGAGACTGCAGAGCTCTGAGATGCAAAGAGATATAAGTGTTCTGGTGCATGGTTCACAGAGAGCCAGAATCCAGGTACGGCAAGTAATTAAGAAAGCTAACAAAATGTTATTGTTTATCTTTTACGGGATTGAATACAAATGTAGGGAAATATGCTTTAGTTATGTAGGGTATTGGTGAGGCCATATCTGGAGTAAAATGTACAATATTTGGTGCCCTTATTTAAGGAAGAATGCTAATGCAATGTAAGTGGTTCAGAGAAGATTTACTACACATTCTTGGAAGAAGTGAGTTGTCTTATGAGGAGAAGTTGGACAGGCTTGGCTTTTGCCCGTTAGAAGGGCAACTTAATTGAAGTGTTTAAGATCCTGAGAGGTCTCAATGAGGTAGATATGGAGAGGGTGTTTTCTCTTGTTGGAGAATCTAGACCAGTGATAACTGTTTAAAAATAAGTGGTCACCCATTTAAGACAGAGATGAGGCAAAATTATGTCACTCAGAGTCGTGAGTCTTTGGAATAATGCAGAGTTGATGTTACAGTCAGATCAGCCATGACCTTATTGAACAGTAGGATAGGATCGAGGGGCCATGTGATCTACTCTTGCTCCTAATTCGTATATTCATAAGTGTGTACAATCAGCACACAGATCAGTCTATGGCTAAAAGTTTCAGAATGCGATGTCCCATCACAAATTGAGAGCTAGTGAATATCTTGATGACTACAAGAAGTGTAGGAGTGCAGCTAAGAGAGAAGTTAGGAGGGTAAAAAGAGGATATGAGCGGGATCTGGCAGGCAAGGTGAAGCAAAGTCCCAAGAGATTCTAGAGGTATATTAAGAGTAAAAGGGTGGCCAGGGAGAGAATAGGTCCCCTTAAAGATCAGCATGGCCATCTGTGTATGGGACCAAAGGAAATGGGTGAGGTTTTTAATGACTATTTCTCTTCAATTTTTACTGTGGCAAAAACGATGCAAGTTTCGGAAATGGGGGAAATGAGTGGTGTTATCTTGGACCACATACAAATTAGCAGGGAGGAGGTAATGGAGGCCTTAAAGTGCATTAAGGTGGATAAATCCCCAGGGCCTGGCCTGGTGCATTCTTGGACCTTGTGGGAAGCTAGGGAAGAAATTGTGGAGGCCCTTGCAGAGACTTTTGCTTCATCTCTGGCCACAGGTGGGGTTCCGGAGGACTGAAGAGTGGTTAATGTGGTACCATCGTTTAAAAAGGGTAGCAAAAACAAGCCAGGAAACTACAGGCCAGGGAGTCTGACATCAGCGGTGGGTAAATTGCTGGAGGGGATTCTGAGGGACAGGATCTACCAACATTTGGAGAGACATGGTCTGATTCAGCACAGTCAGCACGGCTTTCTACATGGGAAGTCATGTCCGACAAATCTCTTGGAGTTCTTTGAGGAGGTAACCAAGAGGGTAGATGAGGGTAGAGTAGTGGATGTTGTCTATGTGGACTTAGCAAGGTCTTTGACAAGATCACTCATGCAGGCTGGTCTGGAAGGTTAGATTGCATGGGATCGAGGGGAAGATAGCTGATTGGATTCATAATTGGCTCAGTGGTAGGAAGCAGAGGGTGATGGTCGGGGGTTGTTTCTAAGACAGGAGGCCTGTGTCTAGTGTTGTCCATAGGGGTCAATGCTGGGACCTTTGTTGTTTGTAGTTTATATAAACAATTTGAATATGAATTTGGGTGGTGAAGAAGATGTTTGGCATGCTGGCCTTCATCAATCAGGGCACTGATTATAGGAGTTGGTAAGTTATGTTGCAGTTATATAAGACATTGGTGAGGCTGCAATTGGAGTATTGTGGACAGTTTTGGTCACTGGTATAGTAAAGATGTTATTAAACTAGAAAGAGTGCAGAAAAGATTTACCAGGATGTTGCCTGAACATGGGGGCCTGAGTTACAAGGAGAGGTTGCATAGACCTTACTTCTTGGAACCTAGGAGATTGAGCGGTGACCTGATAGAGGTATATAAGATCATGAAAGCACATAGACTTTTTCCCAGGAAGGGGGTGCTAAAGAGGGCATAGGTTTAAGATCAGAAGTGACAGATTTATAAGGGACATCAGGGACAGATTCTTCACGCAAAGGGTGGTGCATATTTGGAATGACCTGCCAGAAATAGTGGTTGAGGCAGGCACATTAGCAATATTTAAAAGCCATCCAGATAAGTACATGGATAGGAGAGGTTCAGAGGGCTATGAGTCAAATGTGGGCAGATGGGACCAGTTCGCTGGGCAACACAGTTGGCATGGACGAGTTGGGCTGATGGGCCTGCTTCAATGGACTCTGATTATATGACTCCTCATGACCTGGTGCTAATACTTCACTTTGGAGATAATGTGGGTAAATAAAGCAGAAAGAGTTAGGGGTGGGGTGGGAGGGAGTGGGAAGAGAGATATCAGCCATGATTTAATAGAACAGACTGAAGGAGATCTCTCTCTCTCTCTCTCTCACTCTGTCTCTTGCACTCTCTCGACCTCTCTCACACTCTAGCTCTCTCTCTCACTCTTTCTCTCTTGCTTCCTCTCTCGCTTTCACTCTCTTGCTTTCTCTCCCTCTTTCTCTCTCTCTCTATTGCTTTCTCTCTCTCCCTGTCTTTCTTTATTTTGTTCTGTCTCTGTCTTTCTGTCTCTCATTCTCTCTGTCTCTCTGTTGGTGCCAACGAAGACCAAGTGTTCTAGGTCCAGAGAGAGCTTAAGCCATAACCTTGAACCTTTAGGTTTAGAAGATGAAGTACCACAAAATGAAACAACAATACAAATAACACAAGTAATTTATCAATTGTAATCTCTGATGAGGCTAAGAAGGTTGTCTTATCATACATGCCCATCCCCAAAAAGAAATGATCTCATGAACTTTTCAATGTTGTTCTGATTGAATATATATATATAATATATATAAAACTTGAACTCTATTTTCAACACATTTGCCTAATGCACAGCCCCACCACCATGTGGCAGTTACTGAACATTACTGGCTGATGTTTTCTTAAAATAAACTGGAGTGAATCTTTGCTCGCGCATCATTTAAATATAGGAGCTGTTTAGCCCAATGATCGATCATAAATTCAAAATCACTGGAATCTCTTTCAATAATACTGGGATCAATGGAAAATGGTTTTGGGTTCCATTGTGCCTTTTTTATTTAAAAGTTTGTCTCATTTGTCTCTATTGAGAAAGCTATTAAAAACTCATATGGGATCCTGAGCTTTAGAAACAGCGGCATAGAATACAAGAGTAAATCATGTTTTTTTTAATTCATTCACTGATGATGCCAGCATTTACTGTCCATCCATAAACACTCCTGAATTGAGGAGACAGTTAAGGAACATGAACTTTGGTGGATCTAGAGTCATATAGATGCCAAACACGAAAAGGATTCCACATTTCCTTCCCTGAAGGACATTAATCAACCAGTTGGATTTTATTGACCAATTTGATAGTTTCATGGTTACTGTTACCGAACCAAGTTTTTATTGCCCCCTCTCCCCCCCAAACTCCAGATTTATTTAATTACACAAAACTGAATTCCCCAGATGTCATGGTGGAATTTTAAATCACACCTCTTGGTTAGTGGTTGCAAACTGTAACTGCTAGTCCAGGAACTTCACCACTGTTCTATCCTCCCATCATTAACCTTTACAAACCACTGGTTCAGCCACAGTTGGGGCATTGTGTCCAGTTCTAGGCACCATTCTTTAGGAAAGATGTGAAAGTTTTGAAAAGGTGAAGAAGAGATTTTTCTGAATGATCCCAGAGATGAGGGACTTCAGTTGTATCAATAGACTGGAGAAGTTATGGATGTTCTCCTTGAGACAAAGTGAGGAGTTGGTCGAGGCATTTAGAATCATGGAGCATCTAGACAGAGCAGATAGAGTGAAACTGTAAGCATTTACTGAAGACTTGTGTTCCAGAACTCACTGTGCCTCCAGCCAAGCTCTTCTAGCGCAGTTACAACAATGGCATTTACCAACATCAGTCAACTTTCAATCATCATTAAAGTGATGTAAGGTGTTGTGTGATCCAGTCGTATTTCCAAAAAGCTGCTCAATGGTGCCCATTTTGGGTTTCACCAGTGCTGTTCAGATCCAGACTTCATCACGGCCTTGGCTCAATAAAGGACCAAAAAGCTCATCTCAAGTCATGTGGTGTTAGTGACTGCTTTTGACATCAAGGGAGCATTTGACCAGGTGTAGAATCAGGAGTCCTGGTAAACTAAAGTTAATGACATAAATGGTTTGAGTCATACCTTGCACAAAGTAAGGTGGTTGTTGTTGATGGGATTCAATCATTTCAGCCTTTGGACATCACTGTTGGAGTCCTCAGGGCAATCCTAGGCCCTGAGTCGGAAAAAAATTCTCCTCATCTCAGTGCTAAATAAATATTTCATCCTGATACCATGAATTCCATTTCCCTGCTCCACTACAATAACCCATCTTCAGCCAAAGGAAATGTTTTCCCTGCATCCTCCCAGTGTTCCTAGAAAGAAATGTTGGAAAACAGTTTGCAAAGGTCAACATACCATTTTGAGTTCACAACGTACGCAACATTACAGGAATGTAGTAACAAGTGAAAGCAAAAAATTGCTGTTGTCCTATAATTAGCTGAAATGTGGCAAATTTGATGCCTTTTGTCCAAATATTTAAATTCTAATTAGCGAGAGAGTGTGAACAGTTTTGATGGTGTTTATAACATGCAAATGAAGCTATCATTGTGCTAACAAGTTAGAGTTCTAGCTAGATTTTGGTTATGACATTCCAGCTATTATAATCAATGTATTTTTTGCTACCTTACTTTCACATGGAAGGCCTTCTCCTGAAGCATTTACTCTGATTCTCTCTGCACAGTTGATGCCTGACCTGATGAGTATTCATAACATTTTCAATTTTTGTTTCAGATTTCCAGCATCTGCAGTATTTTTATTTTCAATTATGGACCTAATAGTGTCTTCAGCAGTGCTCCACTATAAGCAACCCTTGCAGTACTGAGCTTGCTGGGATATTATGCAATAATATGTTATGCTAATTTTCCAAAACCATCAGCAAAATTTATCAAAGTATTGTCACAGATTGAGGCCTCTCTCCAGTAGTTGTGTGGCAAAATGATGTCTCTTCTTTTATTGAATGACACTGGGCAGAAGAGAGGCCATTTGGTCCATCATAAGATAAGATAAGATGAGATCAGATCTTTATTAGTCACATGTACATCGAAACACACAGTGAAATACATCTTTTGCGTAGTGATTTGGGGGGCAGCCCGCAAGTGTCGCCACGCTTCCGGCGCCAACATAGCATGCCCATAACTTCCTAACCTGTACATCTTTGGAATGTGGGAGGAAACCGGAGCACCCGGAGGAAACCCACACAGACACGGGGAGAACGTACAAACTCCTTAAAGACAGGGGCCGGATTTGAACCCGGTTCGCTGGCGCTGTAAAGCATTATCCTAACCACTATGCTACCGTGCCTGCCAACATGCAAGCAAGCGTGCATGCTTGTGCCAACTCTCTGTAAGGTTAGAGGGAAGGAGAGGGAAAATGAAAAGGAGAATATTGGACCGAGGAACTGGAAGTAGAGGTTGGGGTAGAGAATGGTGGAACAAGAAATGAAACGATTAGACATTCTGTAGGTGAAACAGGTAACAGTTCACCAAGAGTAAACCAATCCCTTTCTTCAATTTGATCGGAGTAGCAGCCATGTTCCCCATGTGATTGAAATAGACTGGAAAAGAATCCACTGTAGCTGTCAGGAATACAAGGCTTAATTTATGAGCAGTAGGTACCGAAACTAAGGGTATGGTTCTTGAAGCAAGTAGGTTAAGAATGACTTCATAACTGTTAGTGGAAATGAAAGGGTGGATAGAGAGAACCGGTTTCTGCTGCCCATGAAATCCAAGATTATCATCTGCTCAAAGACAGAGTCAGGAGTTCTCAGCACTCACGTTAGTGAACACTGGAACATGAGGGGCAGGTTGGGGGTGGAAGTTTGGACCACCTTCTGAAAATGGCAGCCAATCCCAAGTCAATCCTTGATCTAAAACATGTGATAGATTTTTGTTAACCAAAGCCGATAAGAATTACGGTGGGGGCAAGACAAGACACAGATATCCATGATCATTGAATAGTGGAAGAAGTGTAAGGAGTTCAATGGCCTTTGTCTCCAACTTGCTCTGGTGAGCATTTGGTGCTTTCACCTTTTACATGTGTTGTGTACTAATGGGCAGAGCATGCCGAAGAGGTCTGCCTTCACCTCAGTCTCATTTGCACTATCAGAAGTACTGCCTTTCGACAGGCAGTGTCAGACGGGATGTTGCAGTGACAGAGGTGGAGGATTGTTGCTGTATTAGTATCATCATCTCAAATCACCAAAACTGAAAGAATTCTCTTCAGTGGTCGGTATTTTAAGGATCAGAAAGATTTCTGGCCTACAGTAGTAAGCAAGCTGTTGGTGATTTTAATTATGGTATAGTCTCATTAATTAATAAGCATTAGTGATGTCGCTGCCTAGCTGTAGGGCTAGTGCTGTAATGTAAATGAAACAACACTGTGCCTCTGACGGAATCAAGTACAACCTGAGATTGTTTCTGCAGGCGCAGCACCAAGCAATTTTACTCAACGTGACATGAGGAACAAATAACAAATACACAGCAATAGCAAAACTGATGTACTTTGGAAATGCTGATCTGTAATTACAGTAATAAGATAAGTTGGAACATTGTAATTGATATTTACATGTATACCACGAATTAGCGATTGTGAAGCAGTAAATAGTTGCCTTCAGATGAGTTGTTCTCAAAGCAGCAATTATAAGGGTAAAAACTGAAACAATTATGGTTGGATTACGCACTTGAACGGAATGATGATGCAAGTAAGGATCTATTTTAATCTGGGGTGTAAAGTACTCGTGAGTCTTGTGGCCATTTTAGTATCTGAATACCATTAACACTGGCAGGCTCCACACTGCCTGAACGTTGTACAAAAAGGGCCTGAACTGGTGCTTGCAGCTGGTGGCAACCATCAGGAGTCCAAGGAGACTATTGGTGATAAACTGAGGAGGGGTAGGTCCCAGCTGATCGAAGGGAAAGGCCAGTAGAAGCCCAAGAGTACCTTGTAGGCTACATGGGAGTCTTGTCCAAGTTGGCTTGGCTGGAACCACTTCACAATGGCTCCCCAGACTGCAGATATCTCACATGGATAAGGGTTATAATTAAACCCTGAGTTACAACAGCTGTTTTAGAATCAACTGTATTTCATCTCATATAGCAATAATTGTGATTGATGTTGCTCCTAATGCATTACTTCAATCATTAATTTTAGCAATTCAAATTTCATTAATACTATTGATTTTGTTTGTACTAAAATAGCATTGTAGTATGATCAAGGTCTTACTTTGAAATCTGCTACACTTTGTGCATTCCCCTCAACTTTGCCTTATTAGACTCTTGCTTATTTCCTTAAGTTTTTTAGTGTTGCAATATTACTTCTTGATGATTTATCCCTTTTATTAATGCCAGTGTTAGTCTGTAACACACCTGAGAATAATACATGTTGCATCATACTGGGTGTGTCCATTGGAGTCCATGGGGAGAAGATGCAACAAAAAGAGGCGTGAGACATTGTGCCCAAAATATGTGTACACCTCAATCCTCACTGACCGTGGGGCTGAAAATCCATCAGTTGGCCTCACTTTAAATTTGATATCTTTCCAGAATTGTGCACGATTGGGAATTGGCCTACCTGATTCAAGTAGGTACAGAAGGGATCCTGAGCCATATTACACAGGTCTAGTTTTGACAAAGAACTCTGTACTTCAGTACATTTTGTTTTCTTTCCCTGCCGTTGCTTTCTCTTGATTCCTTGTAAATGTTGGCCTTCATTTGAAGCTTTGAAAAGAGATGAGTCTCTGTGCATGTGCCTGTGAGTTTCACCTTGCAAGAGTCTAAATGAGACACATTTGCAAATCGGCTGATTAACAACAGCAAATAAAAGGAAGGCAGGTATAAAGGGAGTGGCTGTTTTTGGGAGTGACCATTGTTGCGGTGGGCTAGTGTTAGAGTGGGGAACAGAGGCTTTGGCAAGAAGAGGCAAAGGTAAGTCTCTGGTAAGTTTCTTTCTTTCTTTGCATTGGTGTTTCCTTTAGTGCCAGGCTGGAGTAGTAAGAATGGCTCCAGGGTCAGTGGTGTGTTCATCTTGTGAGATGTGGGTGTTCTGGGAGACATCCAGTCTCCCTGATAACTACATCTGTACAAGGTGCATCCAGCTGCAGCTCCTTACAGACCGTGTTAGGGAACTGGAGCTGCAGCTCAATGACCATCAGCTCCTACAGGATAATGAGGAGTACATAGATAGGACCTACAGGGAGGCAGTCACTCTTAAGCTGTAGGAGGCAGGTAGCTGGGTGACTGTCAGAAGAAGGATGGAGAATAGGCAGATAGTGCAGAATACACTTGTGGCTGTTCCTCTTAATAACAGGTATACTGCTTTGGATACTGTTGGGGGAACGACCTACCAGAGGAAAGCCACAGTGAACAGGTCTCTGGCACTGAGCCTGGTCATATGGTGCAGAAGGGAAGAGAGGAGAAGAGGAGGGCGGTAGTGATGGGAGATTCCATAGTATGGGGGGCAGACAGGAGATTTTGTGGATGTGAAAGAGATTCCTGGATGGTATATGGCACCCCGTGTCCCTCCCACCCACCCCCCCCCCCCCCAGGTGCCAGGGTCAGGGACATCTTGTATTGGATCGACAGCTTTCTGAAGGGGGAGGGTGAACAGACAGAGGTCATGGTGCATATTGATACCAATGACGTGGGTAGGAAAAGAGATGAGGTCCTGAAGAGGGAATATAAGGAGTTAAGTAGGAAGCTGAAAAGTGGGACCTCAAGGGTAGTAATCTCTGGATTGCTGCTGTGCCATGCAGCAGTGAGGGATTTGGCAGATGAATGGGTGGCTGAGGAGTTGGTGCAGGGAGCAGGGTTTCAGATTTGTTGATCATTGAAATCTCTTCTGGGGAAGGTATGACCTGCACAAAAGGGACAGGTTACACCTGAACTGGAGGGGGACCAATATTCTTGTGGGCAGGTTTGCTAGAGCTGTTGGGGAGGGTTTAAGCTAGTGTGGCAGGGGGATGGGAACCCGAGTGATAGGTTAGAGGTTGGTGTATTTAGTGTAAAAGTAGATGCAGCGTGTAGAAAGACTGTGAGGAAAGACAAGCAGTTGAAAGGGCAAAATTGCAGTCAGTTGGATGGACTCAAGTGTGTCTACTTTCTTGTGAGAAGTACCAGGAACAAGGAGGGATGAACTTAGAGCATGAGTAAGTATGTGGAACTATGACGTGGTGGCCATTACAGAGACTTGGCTGTCACAAGGGCAGGAATGGTTGCTGGATGTTCTGAGGTTTAGATGTTTCAAAAGGGACAGGGATGGAGGTAAGAGGTTGTGGAGTGGCTTTGCTGATCAGGGCAGTGTCACAGCTGTAGAAGGGGAGGATGTCCTGGAAGGATCGTCTACTGAGTCAGCGTGGGTGGAAGTCAGAAATAAGAAGGGAGTGATCACTCTATTGGGAGTATTCTACAGACTCCCCAATGTCAACAGAGACATTGAGGAGCAGATCAGGAGGCAGATTTTGGAGAGGTGCAAAAATAAGTGATTTCAACTTCCCTAATACTGATTGGTACCTCCTTAGTGTAAAGGGGATAGATGGGGCAGAGTTTGTGCGGTATGTCCAGGAAGGATTCCTGATGCAGTGTGTGAACAGGCCGACTAGAGAAGAGGCTATCTGGACCTGGTACTAGGCAATGAGCCTGATCAGATTTCAGATCTTTTAGTGGGAGAGCATTTTGGAGACAGTGACCTTGACCTTTACCATAGCCTTGGAGAGGGATAGGAGCAGACAATATGGGAAAGTATTTAATTGGGAGGGGGGAATTATGATGCAGTTAGGCAGGAACTTGAGAGCATAAATTGGGAACAGATGTTCTTGGGGAATTGCACAGTGGAAATTTGAAGGCTGTTTAAGGAGTACATGCATAGGGTCCTGGATAGGCTTGTCCCATTGAGGCGGGGTAAGGATAGTAGAGTGAAGGAACCGTGGTTGACGAGACGTAGAATGTTTTGTCAAGAGGAAGAAAGAAGCTTACCTGAGGTTTAGAAAGCATGGATCAGATAGGGGTCTGGAGAGTTACAAGGTAGCCAGGAGGGAGCTTAAGAATGGACTTTGGAGAGCAAGAAAGGGGCATGAGAAGGCCTCTGTGAGTAGGATCAAGGAAAACCCCAAGGCGTTCTACACGTATGTGAAGGATAGGAGGATGACTGGAGTGAAGGTGGGACCGATCAGGGATAAAAGAGGAAATATGTGCCTGGAGTTGGAAGAGGTAGGGGAGGTCCTTAATGAATTCTTTCACCAGTGAGAAAGACCTTGACGTTTGTGAGGATGGCGTACGACAAGCTGATACGCTGGGGCATATCGATGTGAAGAAAGAGGATGTGCTGGAACTTTTGAAAACTATTAGGATAGATAAGTCACTGGGGCCAGATGGGATATATCCAAGTTTATTATGGGAAGCTAGGGAAGAGATTGCTGCACCTTTGGCAATGATCTTTGCATCCTCATTACTGACAGGATTAGTGCCAGATGATTGGACGGTGGCAGATGTTCTTTCCTTTGTTTAAGAAAGGGAGCAGGGATAACCCTAGGAATTACAGACCAGTGAGTCCTACTTCAGTGGTGGGCAAATTACTGGAGAAGATTCTTAGAGACAGGATTTATGGGCATTTGAAGAAGCATAGGCTGATTAGGGACAGTCAGCATGGCTTTGTGAGGGGCAGGTCATGCCTCATGAGCCTGCTTGAATTCTTTGAGGATATGACGCAGCACAATGATGAAGGAAGAGCAGTGGATATGGTGTACGTGGATTTTAGTAAGGTGATTAATAAGGTTCCTCAAGGATGGCTCATTCAGAAGGTTAGGAAACAAAGGATCCAGGGAAATTTGGCTTTGAATTCAGAATTGACTTGCCCATAGAAGACAGAGGGTGGTGGTAGATGGAGCGTATTCTGCCTGGAGGTCAGTGACCAGTGGTGTTCTACAGGGATCTGTTCTGGGACCCCTGCTCATTGTGATTTTTTTTAATATAAATGACTTGGATGAGGATGTGGAAGGGTGGATTAGTAAGTTTGCTGATGACATGAAGGTTGGTGGTGTTGTGGATAGTGTAGAAGGTTGCTGTAGGTTACAATAGGACATTGGTAGGATGCAGAGCTGGGCTGAGAAGTGGCAGATGGAGTTCAACCCAGAGAAGTGTGAAGTGATACACTTTGGAAGATTGAATTTGAAGGCAGAATACAAGGTTAATGGCAGGACTCTTAGCAGTGTGGAGGAACAGAGGGATCTTGGGGTCCACGTCCATAGATCCCTCAAGGTTGCCGCGCAGGTCGATACGGTTGTTAAGAAGGTGTGTGGTGAATTGGCCTTCATTAGTTACGAGGTAATGTTGCAGCTCTATAGAACTCTGGTTAGACCACACTTGGAGTATTGTGTTCCGTTCTGGTTGCCTCATGATAGGAAGGATGTGGAAGCTTTAGAGAGGGTGCAGAGGAGATTTACCAGGATGCTGCCTGGATTGGAGAGCATGTCTTATGAGGACAGGTTGAGTGAGCTAGGGTGCTTCTCTTTGGAGAGAAGGATGAGAGGTGACTTGATAGAGGTGTACAAGATGATAAGAGGCATAGATTGAGTGGATAGTCAGACTTTTTCCCGGGGTGAGAATGGCTAACACGAGGGGGCATAATTTTAAGGTGATTGGAGGAAGGTATAAGGGGGATGTCAGGGGTAAGTTTTTTTTTAGAGTAGTGGGTGCATGGAATGCTCTGCCTGCAGAGATTGTGGGGCCAGATGCATTTAGCACTTTTAAGAGACTCCTAGATAGGCACATGAATGATTGAGAAATGGAGGGCTATGTGGGAGGGAAGGGTTAAATGGATATTAGAGCAGGATAAAATGTTGGTACAACATTATGTGCTGAAGGGCCTGTACTGTGCTGTTATGTTCTATCTTCATTGCCTAGTTGGCTGGAGTACAAGAGTGAAAAAGTTTTGCTTTAGCTTGCAGGGCTTTGAGACTACACATGGGATACTGTGCAGAGTTTAGTTCTTCAGGCCCAGGAGTGATGCAACAAGGTTCACTATATTGATAAGGCAGTTGTTTTATGTGAAAAGATTAAGTAGGAGAGGACTATGTTTGCTGAGATGTAGGAAACTGGGAAGAATGTAGGAGCCTGAGAGGGATTGACACAACAGGTGCTGAGAGCCTGCTTCCTCTTGATGGATAATTTAGCACCAGGTGCTGTGGGATAAGAGGTCATCTATTTTGGACTGAGATGTGGAAAACCTCTTCATTGTAAGGCTCGTAATTCTTTGGAACTCTTTATCCCAGAGGTCTGTAGACACTTAATTGTTCAATGTTTCAAAGCTGAGATAGATAGATTTCAAACAAAGGATATGGAGATTGAGCAGGAATATTGCTGAGTTTGACAACGAACCATGGTATTGTTAGATAGCTGAGCAGTTGGAGGGGCCTTAAAGCATACACTTGCTTTTACTTGTTCTTGAATCATAATTGGGAATTGTTTGGAAGATAAGAAACAGTAGGAATGAGGGGAATATGTCAAACTGATGTGACAAGTGATGTGCCCCAGTTTACACTTCTGCCCTTCTTGCATTGCGTACATCGATTATTTGCAGGCAGTGCCCTGGTTATGCCAATGTTCTGTTCCTGAGAACTGTTCATAACTGCTCATAAGTCAGGAATGATTCCCAACAGTGTATGGGAGAGGATCACAGACAGCTGTGATGGGAGAGCGAGCAGGTGTGGGAATTGTGGCTGCCAGCAGGCCTCACTAACAGTGAGAGAGTGAATGAGTCTGCTCAGTGCCTCTAGCTCTGTTCAGTGGGTGGTGGAGGGGGGGAGAACGTGTGAGGAGAGAAGATACCAAGAAATGCCTTATTCTGGTCCTGTCTGGCAGAAGATGCTTGCAGCCCTGCAGCAACCAGGCAAATCCATCCCCATCAATCCTAGCGGTTGAACCAAACACTCGTTCATATGTAAGGGCTATCCATAAGTCAGGCGTTCATAACCTGAGAAGGACCTGTAATCACAAAAAGTGGTATATCCAGGTTTGCTTATTTGGGAGAGCAGGTAAATTGTAAAAACACAAAATGCTGGAAGCTCTCAGCAGGCAGGACAACAACTTTGGAATGTTAACTCTGTTTCTTTTTTTCATCGATGTTGCCTGACCTGCTGAATGTTTGCAGCATTTTTGATTTTCGTTTGAACAGATGGGTTGCGTTGATATAAGTAGAAATTGCAAAAGGACGTCAACGGGCAAAGTGAGTAAATGGAAGATGATGCTCAATTTGGCAAGGCCACTTCTCGTTGGAAAGAGTGATAGCTGTGAAGTTAGTGATCCTTTCTGACTCGGACAGTCATTCCAAACAAATTGTTGGAAAAAATCAAGAATGAGCGTATCTGGAAAATATAAACCAAAAGGTGCAATATCACAGAAATATACTGCTGTTAAACAGCCAGGTCAGAATCAGGTTTATTATCACTAACATATGTCGTGAAATTCATTGTTTTGCGGCAGCAGTACAGTGCAAGACATAGACATAAAAATTACTATAAGTGACAAAACTAAATAAATAGTGCAAAAGAGGAATAATGAGGTAGTGTTCATGGGCTGTTCAGAAATCTGGTGGCAGAGGGGAAGAAGCTGTTCCTGAAACATTGTGTGTCTTCAGCCTCCTGTACCTCCTCACTAATGGTGGTAACGTGAAGAGGGCATGTCCCGGGTGGTGAGGGTCCTTAATAATGGATGCTGCCTTCTTAAAGCACAGCCTTTTGAAGATGTCCTCTGTGTTGTCAGTTTCCTTAGACCCACAGTTATGCACTGGTGGCTCGAGCCCTTCTCATATAATGAGGGATCATTTCTATCAGGTGATTTGAAGACAAATCTTCCTTTTACCAAAATCTATGGCATATTCTGACTGGATTTCACTGACAATCTCTAACCTTGATAACCTATTTGTATTCATTCATATTTTCTTATAGCATGGAAAGAGGCCATTCGGTGCATCAGCTCTATTCATTCAATTTCATTCCTCCACTTATTTCCATGGAATCTATTCTTTCACTTGCCCATCAACTGGCCCCACCCCAATCCTCCTACCATCTACCTACACTAGGGGGAATTAACTTACCAACCAGCATGCCTTTGGAGTGTGGGAGGGAACTGAATCATCTGGGGAAACCCACATGGTCACAGGGAGAACATGCAAACTCCACACACAGTGCCGGAGGTAAGGATCGAACCTGGGTTGCTGTAGTCATGCAATGGCAGCACAAGCTGCTGCCACACTCTGTCACTGATCAATTCTGCGCCCCTGAGTCACAGATACAATCCGAACTCTTTGGCTTTTATGGGGTGGGAGGGGGGTGGTCACAAAGCCTTTATCTTTGAACAGTTAAGAAGGATTATATTTTATGAAGGTCTCAAATAAATGGAGTCATTCACTTCAAAATAGAAAGTGCCATTCGAACTTGGTTCTGCTTTAATTGCTGGTTGTGTTAAAGCATCTCATACAGTTTTAAGATGAGCAATTCCAATGCAAAGAGAGACAAAGTTAACCCCACACATTCCCAATTCAACTCCCCAAGTAATTCATTTCACATGATGAGCATCCACAACAGTTAAAGTGTTAGAAAAGAAAAATGTTCTGAGGCTAATGACTTCTCCAAAATCCAATGTCCCTTCATTGATTTGTTGATGTCATGAGTGGCCCTTGGACTGAACCAATCGATACAGCGTTGATGAGATTGTAACAACTTTGTAAATGGGCCACGCAATCGTATGTCCACATGCAACTTCAATGCAGCAGGCAGAAGGTGCAGTGAGCTTTGTGTCCTTGTGCTCACATGCAAGTGTGGGACACTGCTGACACACTGCCTGCAAAGCAGCTGACTGCGGCAATCTATTGAGACTTAAAGCCTAAATGTTGGACCGTACGTGAGGTTCAGATTACTTGGAGCTAGGTCAGCAATTCGTTCCCTGATCTGCCCTGTTGTAAAGGCCTCACTTAAGCTGAGGTTCACTGGTCACTGCTGTCCACTGCCCCCACACCCAATGTAACCAGTCTTCTTTCATAAGTGGTGAATGTTAGATGGCCACTCGACCAAAGGATGCCCTATGTCTACAAACAGCCAGGCAGTATTTCAGAGGGTAAAGAAAATCTTACTTTTCTCTGCTGATTGGCATGGCTTTTCCCCTGCACTGGAACAGTGGGTCTCAACCCAAAATGTCAATTGTCCATTTCCCTCCATAGTTGCTGCTTGACCCGCTGAGTTCCTCCAGCATTTTGTGTGTTGCTCTTGATCAGTGGTTT
Organism: Pristis pectinata; assembly: GCF_009764475.1. Taxonomy (NCBI): domain Eukaryota; kingdom Metazoa; phylum Chordata; class Chondrichthyes; order Rhinopristiformes; family Pristidae; genus Pristis; species Pristis pectinata. The sequence goes on along the minus strand of NC_067407.1, from coordinate 124,324,923 downwards.
TAGCAGAGAAAACAAATTAAAGATGGAGGCCTTTGTACTGAAGATTTCCACCCCATCCCAAACATCTGATAGAGTCATAATAATACAGCACAGAAACAGGCCCAACTCATCCATGCTGACCAAGGTGCTCACCTACGCTCGTCCCATTTGCCCATGTTTGGCCTGTATCCCTCTTATCCTTTCCTATCCATGTACTTACTCAAATGTCTCTTAACTATTACTATACCTGCCTCAACTACTTTCTCTGGCAGCTCATGCCATATATGCACCACCCTCTGCATGAAGGAGTTGCCCCTCAGTCCCTTTAAAATCTTTTCACTCTCACCTGAAACTTATGCCCTCTGGTTTTGGAATCCCTTTCCCTGGAAAAAAGACTGCATGCATCCTATCTATGCCCCCTATGCTTTTATACACCTCCATAAGGTCACTCCTCAGTCTCCTATGCTCAAAGAATAAAGTCCCAGCCTCTCCCTAGAACTCAGGCCCTCTATCCCTGGCAACATTGATAGAGGGCTTAAACTCGACAGCCCTGAAAATGAGCATGGGGATTACAACACATGATTAACAGATGCCCGTTCATTTGATGTGGGATGGAGGCTCCATAATAACTTTGCACTGCCTGTTTATTGTAATAAATGAAATGACCAGCTAGTACCACCCACCCAAGGGCAGGTGCCTCGCGCTCAAACTGAAGCTGGCTTGGTGAACAATGAAATAGATGTGGTTTTTCTCTGATGGGGCTTTGCTAAAAGAGGTGGAAAGCAGAAATCCTGTATTTTCAACCAAATGCACCAATCAAGAGAATTTTTTTAAAAATCCAATAATCCAGCAGGTTCGCGACATTGGTGGCATCTTATTGGTTATTTTTTGGACGTTATTCACCCAACACACCATTCATGCTCTTTGCACAGTATTGCAATAAATCTTCCAGATAAGTTGAAAGGGAACGGGGAACCAGGGCCCCAATGAGTGGGAAGAGAATGTGGGAACTGTGGCCCCAATGAGTGGGAAGGGAATGTGGGAACTGTGGCCCCAATGAGTGGGACGGGAATGTGGGAATTGGCGCCCCGATGAGTGGGAAGGGAACTAGTGCTCTAGTGAGTGAGCTTCAGTTACTGATCACTGCACACCATGGCCTAGCAGCAATCTTCAATGATCAGAACTCATACTGAACGTTGATACAGTGTGTCCTGCTCCATCAACACAAAGCTAGCAATGTAAGTCAGAAACCTATCCCTCACAGCTAGCACAATTTGCTAACTATTCAATCATTACAGGCAAGTCACCCAAACAGATTGTGCGGCACACAAGTGACACATCTCATTCTCTCTTGTGGAACAAGATGGTGTACATGTAGAGGCAGCTGGAGATAACCAAAGAGCCCAGGCACGTTTATGTGTCCTAGCCCACCTGGAGACAGCACCAGTGGCCTTCACTGGGATGCCCATTCCTAGCTGATTAGTTTGCTGCTGTATGGATTACGGCACAGTTGAATTTGCAGATTAGGTCTGCATCCTTCCTAGTCTTGGTTTATGGTCAAATGAGCGATGTGATGGTCAGTGAAATGTCTTGCCACCTAGTCAATACTACATTTTGCAATCTTCTACAATTGTGCCAATTGTAGGAAGTTTCAAACATGTGCCGCCCAGCCAGAAGAAAGCAACCTGCAAATAGTTGACGATCCCTTTAGATGGCACTGGTGGGGTCCTTTCTGCTGTTGAACCTGTGTTTAGCTGTCCTTGTTTATGCATTGAGATAAAAATCACAATATTGGTATCAAATCCGCTCCCTGCACCGATTAACGTCATGATCTGTTCATTGTGTACACTTGCAGTGGGGCCAGCAGTGTGCACAGTTCTGCCTTGACCACTGTGGCACTCAGCGTGACTAACTCAGATGGCATAATTGCTGGAAGAGGCATAAGAGATGGTCAACTTTTTATTTCTGAACGAGTTAAACTCGAATCAGATGCTGGCTCTCCTGAGTGCATCTTTTGAATACAAATTAAATGCAATATTAATTAAAATGGCTCATCTTGTATTTAGAAAGTTAATTATACATGCAAATGTTTGAGCAATAACACATTACAACTTGCTTGTGATAATCATCTTTTACAATGCAAAGTATCCTCTGAGCACCACTTGAATGCGGAGATAATTTAGATAATTGCATCAATTACCTTTAATGTGCTGGTGAAATCCTCACAGTGAACCATTCGTATCCCTTGTCATTTGGCATCTTTATGTGTACAGCTCCAACCATTAGATTCTTGCTGGAGGCTACCTGTTAGCAGGGCATTGATAGTAAAGTTGAATATTCAGCAAGGTTATCTGTTAACATGGAAATACTTAAGTGGAATGGTTCATCGCCTCAACTGATTGAGACTGTGAAGAACTGGGCTTCTTAATCACTGGATACTGGCCTCAGTGTCAAGCACCCATGGGCCGTGAAACAAAGCAGAGACATTTTAATAAATTTATGAAGTTATTTATTCAGATGTAAATTTACAATGCTTCAGGTGCAAAAAGGCTCAGGTTATAAGCAATAGGTTTATAGAGCTCATGGGTTACTGTTGGCAAGACCAGCATTTATAAGACATCCAAAGCTGTCCTTGAGCTGAGCAACGTTCCAGGCCATTCCAGGAGGCATTAGGGCAAAGTACATGCTTGTGGATCTGGAGATTGATGTCAGCCAGAGTGGAGGGGAATGGCTAATTTACACCTCTGGGACAAATGTCTGAGCTTCTGATTTGCTCTCTGATCTGTGTAATTGTCTAATCTTAATAGGGTCCCTCTGAAGGGATTATTATGGGTCTCTGTGATCCCAAGGTAAGCAGGGGAAGGTGAAGCATTATTCACTTTTCTCACGTCTTTTCTCCTGCTAGAAGAGCTTGTGCATGAAGATCACATAAATTCTTGCCATCAGCCATTGAGTAACATGTTGATCATTGTTAGAACTAGACAAAGGAAAGATAAGGTTGCCGCGCAGGTTGATAGGGTTGTTAAGAAAGCGTATGGTGTGTTGGCCTTCATTAGTCGGGGTATTGAGCTCAAGAGCCGTGAGGTAATGTTGCTGCTCTATAGAACTCTGGTTAGACCACACTTGGAGTATTGTGTTCAGTTCTGGTCGCCTCATTATAGGAAGGATGTGGAAGCTTAAGAGAGGGTGCAGAGGAGATTTACCAGGATGCTGCCTGGATTGGAGAACATGTCTTATGAGGATAGGTTGAGTGAGCTAGCTCTTTGGAGTGAAGGAGGATGAGAGGTGACTTGATAGAGGTGTACAAGATGATAAGAGACATAGATCGAGTGGACAGTCAGAGACTTTTCCCCAGGGCGAAAATGGCTAACATGAGGGGGATAATTTTAAGGTGATTGGAGGAAGGTTTAAGGAGGACGTCAGGGGTACGATTTTTTACAGAGTGGTGGATGCGTGGAACACACTGCCGGCAGAGGTTGTGGGGGGCAGATACATTAGGGACATTTAAGAGACTCTTAGAAAGGCATATGAATGATTAAAAAAAATGGAGGGCTATGTGGGTGGGAAGGGTTGGATAGATGTTAGAGCAGGATAAAATGTCGGCGCAACATAGTGGGCTGAAGGGCCTGAACTGTGTTGTAACGTTCTATGTTCTAAACATTCAGCCAAGCTAACATTCTTTGGTGGATCCATGGAATCAACACCTTCATGAACAAAGCGGAGACCTTAAAGTGTGGCACGCCGGTGCAGCTAATAGGGCTGCGGCCTCTCAGTTCCAGGGACCTGGGTTCACCCCTGACCTCAAGTGATCTCTGTGGAGTTTGCACATTCTCCCTGTGACTGCATTGGTTTTCTCTGGGCACTCTGGTTGCCTCCCACGTCTAAAGATATGTGGGTTGCTAGTTTAATTGGACATGTACATTGCCCCTAGTGTATTGGTCAGTGGTAGAATGTGGGGAGCGGGAGAGCTGATGGAAATGTATGGAAAATTAAATAATTGGGATTAGTGTACATTAGTGTAAATTAGTGCCTGGTGGTCAGCACAGATTTGGTGGTCAAGGGGCCTGCTTCTGTGCTGTATACCTGTATGGCTCTGAAACTCTGACATATTAGTATATGCCTGATGGCATTCATCTGGCAACACCTCTGGCATGATTATTCTCAAAACTGGTGCCCCATAATGCTGCATCCTCAGCCCCCTACTCTACTCCCTATACCCTCGTGACTGTGTGGCCAGATTCTGCTCTAACTCCATCTACAAGTTTGCAGATGATACCACCGTAGTGGGTCGCGTCTCATATAACAATGAGTCGGAGTACAGGAAGGAGACAGAGAGCTTAGTGACATGGTGTCATGACAACAACCTTTCCATCAATGTCAGCAAAACAAAAGAGCTGGTCATTGACTTCAGGAAGGGGCGTGGTGCACACACTCCTATTTACATCAACGATACTGAGGTCAAGAGGGTTGAGAGCTTCAAGCTCCTAGGAGTGAACATCACCAATACCCTGTCCTGGTCCAACCACGCAGACACCACGGTCAAGAAAGCTCACGAGCAACTCTACTTCCTCAGCAGGCTAAAGAAATCTGGCATGTCCCCTTTGACCCTCACCAATTTTTATCTATAGACCATAGAAAGCATCCTATCTGGATGCGTCATGGCTTGGTATGGTAACTGCTCTGCCCGTGACCACAAGAAACTGCAGAGAGTTGTGGACACAGCTCAGCACATCACGGAAACCAGCCTCCTCTCCATGGACTCTGTATATACTTCTCGCCGCCTCGGTAAAGCAGTCAACACAATCAAAGACTCCTCCCACCCCAGACGTTCTCTCTTCTTCACCTCCCATCAGGCAGAAGACACAAAAGCCTGAAAGCACATACCACCAGGCTCAAGGACAGCTTCTATTCCACTATTATAAGACTACTGAATGCTCCCCTAGTACGATAAGATGAACTCTTGACCTCACAATCTACCTCATCATTGGCTATTGTCTACCTGCACTGCACTTTCTCTGTAGCTGTAACACTTTTTTTCAGCATTCTGTATTGTTTTACCTTGTACTACCTCAATGTACTGTGCAACGAATTGATCTGTATGAACGGTATGCAAGACAAGTTTTTCTCTGCACCTTGGTACAAGTGACAATGATAAACCAATTCCAATAAGTCAATACCAATTCCAACACCTCATCAGGTGTAGAAAGTCTTAGGCTCAAACCAAAGGTTTGAGAATGCTCATTAGTTAAGATTAATGGAGAATAACGAACATGAAGGAGAGAGTCATTGTTTGGAGTAGTGATAATATCTTGAACTATAGTTGTTTCTGATTTTGCATTAAGCTCCAGTTGTGAACTTGCAATCATTACCAGGCTGTATATTTCTTACTGTTGGACTGGGAGCAGTGATGGTTTTGTTCATGATGTGTGAGAAGTCACAGGATTTGGAAAGAAGTCGAAGGGGTAAATTTGGAAGGGATCCATGAGAGAACAATTCAAAAACTGTGAACCAAATGTTATCTTGACTGGTTCTGGGAAAGCCAATACAATTTTCATTGTTCACTGCAAGGAGTTGGATCTTTAAATTTGTTCCCTCAACTTTGGACAGTTTCTTTAATCAGTCTGTACAGATCATTTGTTTTTGTTTTGTTTATCAGATTCTTATTGTCTTCTTTACTGCTTCACAAAATGTCCCAATTAATGAATGTCAGCAGGCTAACCAATGGAGTATTGCAGATCAACTCTATCTTGTATTCATTTGATCTGAGCAAATTGGGACTTTCAACTCGTGGATATTAAGCTTGTATCAACAGCTTCAACTTCCCAAATATTGATTGGCACCTGCTTAGTGCCAAAGGTTTAGATGGGGCAGAGTTTGTTAAGTGTGTCCAGGATGGATTCCTGTCACACTATGTTGACAGGCCGACTAGAGGGAATGCCATATTAGATCTAGTGTTAGATAATGAACCGGGTCAGGTGACAGATCTCTCGGTGGGTGAGCATTTGGGGAACAGCGACCACCGCTCCATAACCTTTAGCATTGTCATGGACACAGATAGGAGCAAAGAGGACGGGAAGATATTTAATTGGGGAAGGGCAAATTATGAGGCTATAAAGGCGAACTTGAGAGTGTAAATTGGGATGATATTTTTGAAGGGAAATGTACTATGGAGATGGTCGATGTTCAGGAATCTCTTGCAGGATGTTAGAGATAAATTTGTCCCAGTGAGGCAGAGAAGGAATGGCAGGGTGAAGGAACCATGGGTGACGAGAAGTGGAACAACTAGTTAGGAAGAAGAAGGCAGCATACATGAGGTGTAAGCAGCAAGGATCAGATGGAGCTTGTGAGGAATATAGAGTAGCAAGGAGGGAACTTAAGAAGGGGCTGAAGAGAGCGAGAAGGGGACATGAAAAGGCTTTGGCGAGTAGGGTTAAGGAGAATCCCAAGGCTTTTTTCTCATATGTGAAGAGCAGAAGGATGACGAGAGTAAAGGTAGGTCTGATTAAAGAGAAAGGTGGGAGGATGTGCCTGGAAGCTGTGGAAGTGGGTGAGGTCCTCAATGAATACTTCTCTTTAGTCTTCACCAAGGAGAGGGGTCTTGATGACGCTGAGGACAGTGTTGTTAAGGGTAATGTTCTAGAGCATGTAGATATCAAGAGAGAGGATGTGTTGGAGCTGTTAGAAAATATTAGGACAGATAAGTCCCCCGGGCCTGACGGAATATTCCCCAGGATGCTGCATGAGGAAAGAGAGGAGATTGCTGAACTGTTGGCTAGGATCTTTGAGTCCTCGTTGTCCACAGGAATGATATTGGAGGGTGGCAAATGTTGTCCCCTTATTCAAAAAAGGTAGTAGGGATAGTCCGGGGAATTACAGACCTGTGAACCTTGCGTCTGTGGTGGGTAAGCTGTTAGAAAGGATCCTAAGAGATAGGATCTATGAGCATTTAGAGAAGTGTGGACTAATTAGGGACAGCCAGCATGGCTTTGTGAAGGGAAGATCTTGCCTCACAAGCTTGATAGGGTTCTTTGAGGACGTGACCAGGAAGACTGATGAGGGTAGTGCAGTAGATGTGGTCTACATGGATTTTGGTAAAGCGTTTGACAAGGTTTCACATGGTAGGCTTCTTCAGAAGGTCAGAGGCCAAGGGATCCAGGGAGGCTTGGCCATGTGGATTCAGAATTGGCTTGCCTGTAGAAAGCAGAGGGTTGTGGTGGAGGGAGTGCATTCAGATTGGAGGGCTGTGACTAGTGGTGTCCCACAGGGAGCGGTTCTGGGACTTCTACTTTTTGTGATATTTATTAATGACTTAGATGAAGGGTAGGTTAGCAAGTTTGCAGATGTCACAAAGATCGGTGGTGTTGTGGATAGTGTGAAGGGCTGTTGAAGCTTACAGGGGGATATTGATAGGAAGCAGAGCTGAACTGACAAGTGGCAGATGGAGTTCAATCTGGAGAAGTGTGAGGTGGTACACTTTGGAAGGGCAAACTCCAAGGTGGAGTACAAGGGAAATGGCAGGATTCTGGGCAGTGTGGAGGAGCAGAGGGATCTGGGGGTTGATATCCATAGATCACTGAAAGTTGTCTCACAGGTGGATAGGGTAGTTAAGAAAGCTTATGGGATGTTAGCTTTCATAAGTCATGAGATCGAGTTTAAGAGCCGCGAAGTAATGATGCAGCTTTACAAAACTCTGGTTAGACCACACTTAAAGTACTGTGTCCAGTTCTGGTCACCTCATCATAGGAAGGATGGGGAAGCATTGGAAAGGGCGCAGAAGAGATTTACCAGGATGCTGCCTGGTTTAGAGAGTATGGATTATGAGGAGAGACTAAAGGAGCTAGGGCTTTACTCATTGGAGAGGAGGATGAGAGGAGACATGATAGAGGTATACAAAATATTATGAGGAATAGATAGAGTAGACAGCCAGTGCCTCCTTCCTGGGGCACCAATGCTCAATACAAGAGGGCATAGCTTTAAGGTAATGGGTGAGAAGGTCAAGGGAGATGTCAGAGGGAGGTTTCTCACCCAGAGAGTGGTTGGTACATGGAATGCGCTGCCTGGGGTGGTGGTGGAGGCTGATACATTGGTCAAGTTGAAGAGATTGTTAGATAAGCATATGGAGGAATTTAAATTAGAGGGATATGTGGGAGGAAGGGGTTAGATAGTCTTAGGTGTGGGTAGAAGGTCGGCACAACATGGTGGGCCGAAGGTCCTGTACTGTGCTGTATCTTTCTATGGTTATAAATTAGGAATAATTATGAAATTAGTATTTCACATCTATTTTTATTTGTTTACTTGAGGGTTAGTAAGGATGGCATTGATTGCCCATGCCAAACTGCCCTTCAGAATGTTGTGAGCCACGTTCTTGAGTTGCTACAGTTCTTCTGGTGGAAGTACACCCATTGTGTGGCTGCATGGAGGGTTCCAGGATCTAGACTTGGCCACAATAAAGGAACAGTGTTGCATTTCCAAATCAGGATGGTGTGTGACTTGGAGAGCAATCTGCATTTGGAGGTGTTTCCATTCACCTGCTGCCACTGTCCTTCTTGATGATAGAGATCATGTGTTTGGGAAGCAATTATGAAGTAACCTTCGTGAGCAAGTGGAGTCCATTTTGTAGATTATTTTTAATCCATTGGATGTCAAGCAATGATTAATGTTGTTTTTGAAGGGGAGCCTAAGGTAAGGCATATAACATGAAGCACAATCAACAGCAACAAAGGCAAAGTGCATTCAGGCAGAGACAATGCTGGTGTTTCCAATGCTTTGTATAGTCCAAATCTCAGACGCACATAGGAGAGCAAATATCACTACTGTCCAATAGAATACAAGTATTACACTTGATTTGTGGTCCTGATCTTCCAACACCCTTGTTCCTGGGGTATGGGAAGTTGGCCAAATTTTCCAAGGTCTGCCCTTATCACAGGGCAGTGTTGTATGATTGGTCAAGGATCTTTTGTCTTGCAGCTATTAAAGCCATCCCCATTTTATGCTTCAGTGAAAGCACTGACAATGACTTAGAGCTTGCAACCCCATTTATAGTTCACAGCCTTTCCTTACAGTCTCTCCCTCAGAGGTAAAACCATGATAGATATTGTAAAAGTGAACCAAGAATCGTGAGACAGTATTTGACCTCATATTGGAGGTGTACGCTGCGGTGTATGTTAAGTTATTTCACAATTCTGTGCTCTGCTGCAGTGAGACTGTAAAGCTGATTGGGAAAATCATCCCCCAAACTTCAGTGACAGTGAAGTTTTCACTCAAGAGAGACACGAGTGGTCCTGATGCAGGATTTCAACCCAAAATGACGACAATTCCTTTCTCCTACAAATGTTGCTTGACCTGCTGAGTCCCTCCAGCAGATTGTTTGTTGCTCAAGGTTTTGCTCAATCTACTCGCACGATATTAAGTGAAGGATCACAGATTACACAACAGTGCCAGCAGATGTCATACCAGTGTGACTTATCTCTTCACAATGAAACATTACTTTGCCTCAAATGAGAATACATTTGAACATTGCTTGTGCCATGCACGTTGTTCTTAACTAAGCAAAATTAAATAATACATAAATGGAAATGATATTTGTCTGTGAAGTTGCACATCCTACTCCATCTTCCATTTATAGGTGGGTTTCAATGTCCTGGGGCTGTGTTGCTTTGTGTCTGCAGTCTGCTGCTGGAAGACTGCTCCCTTTCACTTTGAGCCTATAAGGACCTCCTTAATGATTCATGGTCATATTCAGACCATTTTCCACTGCCAAGTGAATCAGCAATCCAGGGTGGCTGGCAGTGGGGCGTGGATGACCATACTGTGTGAGAAACCATGGTTACAGAGGAAAACAGAATACATGAAATACTCAGCAGGTCAGGCCACACCTTTGGGAAGAGAAACGCAGCTAATGTTGCAGACCTGAGAACGTTAAAGACATGAAATGTGAGAGATGAATTGGTGACCCCATGACATCATGATACTGTAAATCTGAAATAAAGGGATGAAGGGTCTTCGACCTGAAATGTTGACTCTGTTTCCCTTCGCACAGATGCAGCCTGACCAACTGAGTATTTCCAGCATTATCTGTTGTTGTTATTAACGTCTTGAACCTGCACACCAAGCAGCATCTCATGGATGCACAAGAGACTTAGTGAAGATGAGGCGGTGGGGGCCATGGAATTGGAATTGGTTTATTATTGTCACAAGTACCGAGGTACAGTGAAAAACTTACCTTGCATACTGTTCATTCATTACACAGTGTAAGGAGATCAAGGACATGTGAAGTGTCCCAGATGTTGGTGGGAAGGGACTGGGCAAGGGCAGTGAAGATGAATGTCCAGGCCAGGGAATGTCCTGATGCAGGGTTTCGATCTGAAATGTCAACAATTCTTTTCCTCCCACAGATCCTGCTTGACCCACTGAATTCCTCCAGCAGATTGTTTGCTGCATTTCACGGATAGCTTCCCCGTGTTCATTGAAGACAGCGATCTGCTCACAAATCATACCTCTCTGCCCAATGAGGGCATCGTTACTCCCAGGTGGCATATTGCCATTCCTGCAGAGATTCAAACTGCTCCTGTGTAGCAAAGACCAGACTTCTAGTTAGGTGTTAGACTGCACGGAAGTAGAAAGATGTGGAACCTCCACCGACATTGCCAGCCCACCACAGCAGCTTAACCTGACTGGTAGGCATAATCCCCTGGCTCTGCATAACCTCCTGTGAGAGCTTGAAGGTGGACTCCTCCATGGTCATTCTCATCTCCTGCACTTGGGCTGCCAGGACAGATTGCTCACTGACCGTCCTGCTATGCGCTTGCAGTATCCTTATGGGAAAAACTATCAACTGTGATCCTTAAGTTGGGCAGTAAACATGGATGGATCTACTCTCCAATGATCCCCGTTCCCATATTCCCTGCTCCTTATGCCACACTGCTGCCCACTTGTCCCCAGGTATATTGCCAATGATATGTATCCCTTAAACTGATACCATTCATGCCTCATGGTGCCAGTTGCTGTAGTGTTGCTGTGAGCTGTCATGTGCAATGTTGTGCATCAACATCATCATCTCCCACCCCATCTGTGTCCTGCTGTTCTGGTGAGGGGGAAACCGGGGGCTTCTCTGTGTACCATGCAAAGGTAAAGTAGAAGATATTTGGACTTAACAATGGAGACACAAGAGACTGCAGATGCTGGAATCTGGAGCATCAAGCAATCTGCTGGAGGAACTCAACGGGTCAAGCAGCATCTGTGGGAGAAAGGAATTGTCAACATTTAGGGTCGAAACCCTGCATTAGGGCTCGATGTTGGGTTTCTGCAGGGTCCTGATGCAGGGTTTCAACCCGAAACATTGACAATTCCTTTCCTCTCACAGATGCTGCTCGACCCGCTGAGTTCCTCCAGCAGATTGCTTGTTGCTTTGCACTTAACAAGCTGCCTCCAAGAAACTGTCATGATGATGCAACAGCATATGTGCTATTGACGATTTCTCCTTTGGATCCATTTAAAGAGGATGTAGCAATCACAGTGAAACATTGTTAACAAGCATATCCAGCAGATTTTCTCTTGCCTCAGCTCGTGAGATGCTTTGCGCCTCTGTAGCTCCTGTCCATGAGGTGGAGGGGAAGGATTGTCTCCTCAGGCTGGTAAAGTCTTGAATCTGCCACGGCGCAGCCACCCAAATGCAACAATAAAATGCATAGTTGATTTCCTGCCTTTTTTTTATACATGTTCATTCAAGGGATGTGGATTTTGCTGGTTGAGCCAGCAATAATTGCCCATTCTTATTTGAGAAGGTGGTGGTGAGCTGCTGCCTTGAACTATGTGGTCCTTGAGGTGTGGGTATACTCATAATACTATAAGGGAGAGAGTTCCAGGATTTTGATCCAGTGTCGGTGAAGAAACGGCGAGGTAGTTCCAAGTCAGGATGAAATGTGGCTTGGAGGGCAACTTCCAGTGGGGAGGTGACCCATGCTTTTGCTGCCCTTGTCCTTCCAGCTGGTAGAGGTCATGGGTTTGGAAGGTGTTGTCTGAAGCATCTGTTTGGTGACCAAGGAGAAAACATGTCTGTGAACACTCTCCTTCCCACTCGGGTTTACCTCAGCCCCACTACCCCATGAAATTTGGCAGCAAATTAGATTCAGTCCCTCTAAGTTTCCAAATTGAGTCTCAAGGGATATCAACTGGTGTGAAGTATTTGTTTGCAGTCCATGGGACAAATATATCACCAAAGCCCTTTAGTGCATAAAGTGAAATCTCATTGCTGTCATATTAGCCCTAATTAAATAGTGTCTGGTGCCCCCATTGCAAATAAATTAATAATTGTGAAGTAAATATTTGTACAGTCAGATCAGTCCCTTGTCTCAGTTCCTTTTCCCTAATGCTGATACTTCAGATTAGGAGAGATACAGAGCTTGATAAATATTACAGCCCTGCTGCTGCTACTAGATATGAGTCAAGGACAGCAGACACAGTTTGGATTCCTCGCGTGGGAATCATTGAACTGCAACACAACTGAAATGATGTCAACAACACAAAACAATCAGATTTCACTGTAATGCCAGCTACGCTGGGTGGACTTGAGTGCTCTTCCTATTCATCAGCTGAGTCTGATCATGCGTATCCGGTTCATTCTTATCCCTCCCCCTCTCTCCTTTCAGCATTCTAGCTAAAGAGACAGATGCAAGGGTTTCTCTCTCTCTGCCCCCACAGTGTACCACTGGTGTCCTCTGAGGATTTTCCCTCGCCCCCAACTCTCGACCACCTGAATGCAGGCAGGCAGCAACACTTGAGACCACAGCTTTAGCCCCCCCCACCCCATCCAGATGATGTGACGTAGATTCAAGTGAATTTGCAGAAGGAGTTGAGTAGGAATTATCTCACTCACCAAATGTAGTTGAGGGTCTGGAACTCACTCCTGTCTGAGAACTAGAAACAGAAACGCTCATTACATTTAAAAAATCCTGGGATGAGGACTTGAGGAGCTGCACATACCAAAAACTGGGAAAAGGGATCAATGCGAAGTCCGTGCTGGCAGAGACACGATGTGTCAAATGGCTTCCTACTTTGCCCTAGATAGCAGTGATCCTGTGACCCAGCTCTCTCATCACACTCTCTCCACTGTCTATAGGTTGTATAGGTCAGACATACTAGCCTGAATCTTGCTGGCTCAGAATCAGCATCTGTGGTCCTGGCAAACCTGCACTAACCTGGGCCAGATCTCACTGACCCCTTGCACCCTGGCATCTAACATATGGGTTGGGGTGGCAGCAGGACCCTGGGTGGTGCAGTGAGATGCACCACGCCTGCCCTTTCTAAAACCAACCATGAAATCTTTGACAATTGTCAAAGCTGGGACGACTATACCAGCAGAGAATTTGAAAGCTATTACAACCGTCAAAAATTGTAAAGAATATTTTAAAAAAATTTATGTGTTAACCGAAAACACGAAAGGTTACAAAACTAATCAAAATCATCGAACAAAAGCAAAATAGTTTATATTAAAAAAGTAACACCTTCCCCCACTGTTTTCTAATCCATTTATGTAAAATTTCCATTGAAATCAAAGAGTTCTTGGGTTGTGAGTGAAACCTGGCCCAGAAGTTGACCGTGATTCCCCAGCATTGACCAGATCCATCACTGAACTTCACATGGTGTCCAGTGGTGGAGTAAACTATCAGGTTTGGTCCTCCCAACCCATCACTCAGTTTGGGACTTGCACAGCGAGTGTGCACAATTCCATGTCTTTCTTCCGTCTCAGCAGCTGAACACCAGTGGTTCCACTTGGGACTGCCAGCAAAAGCCAGCCTGGTCCAGCAGAAAATTCCACCAACTGAATTGGAAACAGTGAAGCCATTGTTTTTGCGCCAAACTATATATGATTGCCTGGGAATTGGATTGCACTGCACTTTTTGTTTTTTTTTGCCGTGTTAAGATAAGATATCTTTATTAGTCACATGTACATCAAAACACACAGTGAAATGCATCTTTTGCGTAGAGTGTTCTGGGGGCAGCCCGCAAGTGTTGCCACGCTTCCGGCGCCAACATAGCATGCCCACAACTTCCTAACCCGTATGTCTTTACTCTTCAGCCCAACACGTCCATGCCGATTGTCTTGGCCATCTGTACTAATCCCATTTGCCTGCATTATATCCGTATTCTACAATGCCTTGCCTACTCATGTGTTTGTCCAGGTGCCTCTTAAACATGGTGGCTGTATTTGAATCCACCGCCTCCTCTAGCAGTGAGATCCAGATATCACCACAATCCATGCAAAAAAAACTTACCCCTCAGATTCCCTTTAGAACACCTTACTCTCAAACCTTATGCCCCCTTGTTTTTGATACTCTTAGTACAAGAAAAAGATCCTACCTATTTATGACTCTTATAATTTTATATACCTCTTTCAGGTCACCCTCAACCACCTTCACCAGAGAAACCAAACCCAGCCTATCCAATCTCTCCACAGAACTAAACTCTTCCGATCCAGACAACATCCTCATGAATCTCCTTTGCACACGCTCCAGCGCAACCATATCCTTCCTATAGTGTGATGACCAGAACTGCAATGCAGTACTGCAAGTGAGGCCCAACCAGTGTTTTATAAAATTGCAATATGATGTCGCAACTTTTATATCCTGTGCACCAATCTATGAAGGCATGCGTGCCATCTGCCTTCTTCGCTACTCTATCTGCCTGTGTGGTCACTTTTCTGGAACTATTGACCTGTACTCCAAGATCCCTCTGTTCATCAACCTTCCTTAGCACCCTATATTTACCGTACTTGTCCTAAGGTGATGCATTCTGACTTCTCAAAATGCATCACCTTGTACTTGTTGGGATTAAACTCCATCTGCCAATGCTCTGCCCAGCTTTCAATCTGATTTACTTCTTGCTCTATCCTTTGACAACCTTCCTTGCTATCCACACCACCAATTTTTGTGTCATCTGCTAACTTCCTAATCATACCTCCAAGTTTTCAGATCAAAATGCAAATTTTGCAAATTTGTACCAGACACTTTTGGTCAGAATCCATGCGGGCACATCTTACCAATGCACACATCAGACACACTTGAAGTTATGTCACAAATCCAGCACTGCAGCTTTGACTCCCTGTGATCAAAACTGGACCTCTCACACTGGGGAAAACCACTGTCAGATGATTTAAGGAGTAGTGACTACTGCAGTCCCCAATGAGCAGCACATTCCAGATTCGCTATTCTAACTTTAATGCATCTGATATTGTTGGTGTTGGTGCTTGGTTATTATTGTCACATATACTGAGATACAGTGCAAATCTTTTGTTTTGCATGCCCTCCAATAGATCATGCCTTACATAATTACATTGAAGTAGTTAAAAGAAAACAGAATGCAGAATATAGTGTTACAGTGACAGAGAAAGTGCAGTTCAGGCAGACAATAAGGTGCAAGGCCATGCCGAGGTACATTGTGAGGTCAAGAGTCCATCTTATTGTACAAGGAGACTGGTCAATAGTTTTATAACGGTGGGATAGAAGCTGTCCTTGAGCCTGGTGGTACATGCTTTCAGGCTCTTGTATCTTCTGCCCAGTGGGAGGGGGAAGAAGAGAGGAATGTCCAGGGTGGGTGGGGTCTTTGATTATGTTGGCTGCTTTACTGAGGCAGTTTTAATATTTCCTGATGTAGCTATGTGTAAAGTTTTGCTTTATAAAGCTCCTGTAATGGGCCTTGGGATAATTTCCCACATTAATGTGTTTATGTAAATTATTGTTGAAAACATGAGCTCACAATCAGCATGTGAACTATCTCCAGCATCCCCTTACATAATTTAGTACATCCTGCACAGTGTCTGCCTGGCTTCCTGAATTGGTTAACTGAATGCAAAGTCTTCCAGATTACTTCAGATCAATTGCTTGCGAGCACTCCCTTTCATACTGCCGACTATTCTCTTACTTGTGCAGCCTTCTAGACCTGTATTCCTAGCACTCAAAGGCAACAACACATCAGAACAACCATTTTATTTAATTGCTGGGAATATACTGTTGATGATCAACTGGAAATAAAAGCTTTACTTTCAGCTGCGGCCATTTGTTTCCGATTTGCCTGTTGGTCCACAATTTCTGCTGCAGACCAGAATATACTCAAGAGTTATTTATAGCCACTGCTTCAAAGCAGGTCATTGGTTTGCTTCCACGTTACCTTGTGGAGTAGCAGAATACAAATTCTTCCTGTAGCTGCCGGCACCTTGAGGTCTTGACCTCTGCTCCTTTTGGGACATATTTAGGCTGGGGCTGTAACAGTCAGGTATCAGGGACTGATGAGGAGAAAGGTGAGCCCTGGGTAAACCAGCCAGCTCCAGAGTGCACTGTCTCTCGGTGGCCACCGTGAGTGAAGTGAAGGAGGGACATTGAACACGGAAAAACCAAAAAAGGGAGGCATTAATGGATATGGGAAATTTGTTTGGAAATAGAAGCACCCAGAATTACAAACAATTTAGAAGCAAGTGCTAAAGTTCAGGCATGGCCTAACTGCTTTAGAACTACAGAGCCGTTTTTAAAACTTCCACATTTGAATGACTTTACTATTTTGCACTATAGCGACCTGCCTTTTAATGCAACAATTTAGCTGAAACAGCCCGCTGCCCAATGCTGTAAAGCCTGGATGGATTTGGCACCTAAAAGCTGCTTGAAAAAGATGGAAAAAGTTATGTTCTGGAGAAACTCCAGTGCAGACCATTTATGGCAATCAGGCTGTGGAGCCTGAAAGAAAGCAGTGCAGTCTCAGAAACACATTGACCTCTTACATTTTCTGTCATCAATGTGCTCAACTGGTGCTGCTTTGAAAGTACAGTTACACCAATTGTTGGCTTGTAATAGATGCTGCAGCTTGACAGACTGCAAATAGGAAATAAGGAAATGGAGGAGCAGCATACACGTGAGAGACCTGCAGTATTACGCGGACTTTGTAAACAGCTGCCAGTGTTGTGTACCTGAACTGAAATTTCCCACACAACTCTAGTTTTGCTAATAACCAGTCTGAACCAGTTTGTTCGGGTGAGACATCCAGTTGACATTGGCCCTTTCTGATCTGAAATCAATCAGAAATAGATTGGACCACAGTGGGATCGAGGGTTAATGGGGTCGGGCAAGAAAACTACTTGCAGCCAACAATCAGATAAGATAATATTAGATAAGATATCTTTATTAGTCACATGTACATCAAAACACATAGTGAAATACATCTTTTGTGTAGAGTATTCTGGTTACAGCCCGTAAGTGTCGCCACGCTTCCGGCACCAACATAGCGTGCCCACAACTTCCTAGCAGATCAGCCATGATATTATTTAAGGTGAAAGACGTTTGAAGGGCCAAATAGCCTCTTTCTGCTTCTATTTCTTGTGCCACTTGGACGAATATACTAAGATGGTGGAGTAGTTTCCCTAAGTTGGGACCTGTGAATGTCTGCTGGAAGTGCCATCTCCAACATTCCCAACCCTCCAAGGCATCCAGTGATTTAAGGAATTTGGGTAAAGATGGACTTCAACATAAACAGCAAGCTGATATGTCTCAGGCTCAATAGATTGGATAAATTGGGCCAAGTTGATGAAAGGGGTCAAATGTGATCTGAAATTATCCTCTCCTTAATAATATTAAGTAGAAATGTTAGAGACCTGAAATAAGAACAGAAAATGCTGGAAACCATTCATGGGTTAGACTGCACCTTTTTCCCAACTCATTTCCAGGATGTGAACACCCTGGGCAAGACCAGCATTTATAGCCCATTTCTGCTTACCATTGAGAAGGTGTTGGTGAGCAGCCTTCTTGCACTGCTGCACTCCTTCTGGTGAAGGTTGCATGGGGAGATCCAGGATTTAGACCCAGTGACAATGAAGGACCAGCAATATATTTCCAAGTCTGAATCATGTGCAACTTGAAGGGGAAACTGAGAGTGCCAGTGTTCCGATGCACCCGCTACCTTTGTCTTTCTTGGTGAATGAGGTCACAGGTTTGGGAGGTACTGTTGGTGTAGCCTGGGTGAATATATGCTGCCACTGTGCACTGGTGGTGGAGGGAATAAATGTTTAGGGCAGTTGATGGATGCCAATCAAAGTGGTTGCTTTCTCTTAGATGGAGTTGAGATTAATGAAAGTTGTTGGAACTGCACTTATCCAGACAACTAGAGATTATTCTTTGATACTCCTAACTAGTGCCTTATAAATGGTGGTAAAACTTCAGGGTGTCAGGAGTTGAGTCACTCGCCACAGGGTACCCAGCCTCTGATTGTCTTTCCTACCCATGGTATATGGCTGGTTCAGTTGAGTTTCTGGTCAGTGGTGCGCCCTCAGATACTGGTGAACATAGAACACAGAACACTACAGCACAGTACAGGACCTTTGGCCCACAATGTTGTGCCAACATTTTATCCTGCTCTAAGATCTATCTAACCCTTCCCTCCCACATAGCCCCCTATTTTTCTATCATCCGTGTGTCATGGTAGGAGATTCAGTGATGATCATTCCATTGCATGTCAAAGGTAGGTGGTTAGGCACTCTTATCGTTGAGATGGCATTGTCTGGCACTAGTGAGCTACAAATATTACTTATCAGGTCATGCCTGGATATTGTCATCTGTCTGTATATTGTCTGGGTCTTGCTGTTTACAACCGTGGGCTGCTTCAATTCATGAGGGGACAAGAATGGAATTAAACATGATGTAATCTTGAGCGAGCGGACAGCCCCACTTCTGACCTTGCGATGGAAGGAAGGACAATGAAGTAGCTGAGGACAGTCGGGTCTCGAACACTGCCCTCAAGAACTCCTACAGTGATGTCTGGGAGCTGAATTGCTTGACCTCGAACAACCACAACCATCTTCCTTTGTGTGAGGCATGACTCCAATGAATGGATTGTTTTCCCTTTGATGCTCATTGACTGCCACACTGAGTCAACTGTTGTCTTGAGCTCAAGAATGGTCACTCTCCCTTCTGCAATTCAATACTCTGGTCCATGTTTGGTCTGGAACTGAATGGCTCCAGTGAAAACCTAACTGAGCATTGATGGGTAGGCTTTTGGTGATAAGAGAGCAGGGAGCAGCGTTATCATCTTCAGGTCAAAGACCCACATTCTCTTTTCTTATGTTCACTCTCTGGTTTTCACTTGTACAATAGCCGTGTGTGTATTTGGTTCCCAGCTTTCATCATTGTTCTTTTCCCTATCAGGAAGGCCAGACAAATGTCATTTGTACATTCAGTTTTGGCAATGTTAGTACAGAATGAAATCTGTGGTTGCTATGAAACAGGATCCAGAGATGTTTAATTTGTCTTTTATTGAGATGGATAGCCTTAAGGTCTGTGGATGTGAGTCTACTCTCACTACTGCTCAAATCTAATCGCAGTTTTGAATATCCACCACTGATACTACTTTAAGAAAAATTGGGTTTAGTTGGTTAAAAAATGAGAGATAATGGAACCAAATGTCATCTGCTCTCCAGCTAATTTTCAGGCAAGAGCAGTGTGGCAGTTGCACAAAAACTGGCAAGTCTCAAACCCTGTCAAGATATTGTGGCTTTTGCCTATCCTCGAAATAGGTGTTCAGTCCACCTGCCCAGGGGAAGTGAGAGGCTCCTATCAGTGCTGAGAATAGATCACTCCCAGCATATGCTGGACTACAGTTCACATGCAGACCATCTATGCATTTTCCTTGAGATTGAAAAATAAACCAGAACCTTCAAGGACCTCATGAATTTGCAGTTTCAACTGAACTGCCTTTTTAAATTTTCAGCCGCATTCAATCTGTCGCAATCCTAACTGACGGTGCCAGCAGTTGACAATCATTTCTGCTTTCCTCACTCAACCCAGAACATTACAGATTTTGAGAAAAGAACTGTGCAGTTGTGCAAAGTTGCTACCAACAAGGAGCCTAATCCATCAGGAGCACATGTTGGAATTTCAGCCATGCTTCCGATAACTTTTTTGTTACTGGATTGAGAGACATTTTATTCTTTACCAGCTTGCAATGTTTGGGTCAGAGGTTGGGTCTGGGAGAATGTGGGGATCAGATGGTCAGGGCAAGGGACAATCATGGGGGTGGGCCACAGAGGGTTGGAGGGACAGGGATAAGCAGAGAGGTGGTCCATTGGAGGGAAGGAGTCAGTGACAAACAGAGGGTAGGAGCTAGAGACGATGGGTGGGTCAAGTTCAAGGACAATTGGAGGGTCAGGCATGAATGGGGATGGGAGGGTCAGAACCAGGGACGATCATGGAGTCAGGTCATTGTGGAACTGGAGTCAGCAAAAACTGAAGGGTTGGAGCCAGATGTGTTGGATCATCAGGGAAATCAGAGTCAGGATCAGGAATGAGCAAGGAGTCAGACCAAGGATGAGCAGGCACAGCCAAATGTTTGGAGCCATCTGGGACAAATTGGTAGGGGCTGTTGGGGGAATGAGAGGTTCTGGGCCAGGTGACTGGAGCAATAGTGCCAGTGATGGTCAGCCATGGTGATCAGATGGCCAGGAAGCCAGACAATCAGAGGAGGACATGTAGGCTCAGCAGGTCCAGGGATGAGATCAGTGGGCAGGTAATGGGTGTCATGGTGCAGAGTTATGACGCCCATTGGATGGAGAGATCGATGGGACTTACCTAATCCTATATACTGCTTATTCCAGTAGTTGTACCAGAAGTGACCTTCAGTGGCCATTCCCAGGACAATATGGTCTCATTTTCCTGCAGTACTCCAAGGGGAGTGATCCATGAGGAATTACGTCACTCGACGTGCAAGCAGGATTCATGCCAGGAAGTGTCTGGTTAATTTTCTGCTGTGACATAAAAATACCTGGAAATTGTCATGTTTCACTCCAGGTAAATGGTATTTTCAATCATGTAGCCCTGAAATAAATAGAGCTACATGATTGAATTTCTGGGCATATATTCATTAATCTTACACAGTTATACTCTCAACCACACGTATCATTTTGTAAAAACTATCCTGTACTGCATGGCTTGCAGTCCATAAAACTGATTCTTTTTGTCCGATTAGCCTGAGAACAGTAATCACTTGGAAATCAGGTAAAAAAACTTTCCAGGCTATATCATATCTGAATATAAAACAGGGTTCAAATTTCATCCTTAACTTGCTTTCAAGTTTGCCTCACTGACTGGGTAATGTAAAAGTTCATGTTTGAGTGTATGCATGCAACATTGAACATAGAACAGTACAACAGAGGAATAGGCCCTTTGGCCCACTATATCTGTGCTGGCCATGATGCCAAATTAAACTAAACCGATCTGCCTGCACATGATCAATATCCCTCCATCCCCTGCATGTTCATGTGCCCGTCTATCTGTCTAAATGCATCTTAAACTATAATGTCTGCTTCAACCCCACGTATCTCCTTTAAACTTTCCCCCCCTCACCTTAAAGCTGAGGAGTCCAGCATCGAGTGACTGGAGAGAGGGGAGGGACCCCGAGTGTGCAGGTGCAGCATGTGCACCAGCCACACCAGTCAAGATGTCCAGAGTAAGGCATTGCTGAGGCAGGGAGGGGAAGAGGAAAGAGAGAGAGAGGAAGATGGTAGGCAATGCCACGCACCGACACCTTTCCTGATCAGAGCATCAAGAAAGCAGTCAGAGGAGGGAGAAGGATTGAACCAGAAACAAATGTGAATCATGATTCGTGCCCGGTGCTGCTGGTTTTTGGCTAGTTCGGGGCTCCATCCTCCAGATTTTTGGTGCAAGGGTGCTGCATTTGAGCGGCGCTGATGAAGACTCATCAGGTGCAGATGCTGGTGCAGTGCTGAACCGCAGCAGCAGCACAACTCAGCAAGAAATAACGTGGCCTTTACGCTTGATCTATTACATTCATGATGACAGCAAGAGCACTTACCACATCCTGAGTACCAAAGCCAGGAACCAGCAAAAAGATGACCAGGCTGTACAGTGCCAGTGACCCAGGTTCAATTCCCACCACTTGTCCGTAAGGAGCTTGTACGTTCTCCCTGTGACTGCGTGGGTTTCCTCCAGGTGCCCTGGTTTCCTCCCACGATGTACAGGTTAGGAAGTTGTGGGCATGTTATACTGGCACTGGAAGCATGGTGACACTTGCGGGCTGCCCCCAGAACACTCTACACAAAAAGATGTGTTTCACTGTGTTTCGATGTACATGTGACTAATAAAGATATCTTACTCATGCAAGCTTCCAGACAGAAGCTTTTGACACCACCTTTATCTTAGATATGACACTGAACCATAATCTGCTGTCCTCTGATTACAAGGAAATACACTATGAGAAGCAAAAAACTTTCTTTTCAAAGGGTGGTGAGTACTGTTACCGTCACAGGGAGATACGGGGGAAACACAAAGTCCAAAGTCGCTCTGTCCACCTGCAATGGGCTTCATGGCATGTTTGATGATGATAACTTCATGTATATTATTGAGCCATTGATGCAAAATTATTTAATAAAAATAAGAAAAAAAGGCAGATGGAGTTCAACCCAGAAAAGTGTGAAGTGATGCAATTTGGGAGTTAGAATTTGAAGGCAGAATACAAGGTTAATGGCAGGACTATGAGCAGTGTGGAGGAACAGAGGGATCTTGGGGTCCACGTCCATGGATCCCTCAAGGTTGCCTTGCAGGTTGATAGGGTTGTTAAGAAGGCATATGGTGTGTTGGCCTTCGTTAGTCGGGGTATTGAGTTTAAGAGCCGCGAGGTGATGTTGCAGCTCTATAGAACACTGGTTAGACCGCACTTGAAGTACTGCATTCAGTTCTGGTCACCTCATTATAGGAAGGATGTGGAAGCTTTAGAGAGGGTGCAGAGGAGATTTACCAGGATGCTGCCTGGATTGGAGAGCATGTCTTATGAAGATAGGTTGAGTGAGCTAGGGCTTTCGTCTTTGGAGAGAAGGAGGATGAGAGGTGACTTGATAGAGGTGTACAAGATGATAATAAGCATAGATTGAATGGATAGTCAGAGACTTTTTCCCAGGGCAACATTGGCTAACATGAGGGGACATAATTTTAAAGTGATTGGAGAAAGATATAAGGGGGATATCAGGGGTAAGTTTTTTTTTTACACAGAGGGTGGTGGGTGTGTGGAACACACTGCTGGCAGAGGTTGCGGTGGTAGATACATTAGGGACATTTAAGAGACTCTTAGATAGACACATGAATGATAGAGAAATGGAGGGCTATGTGGAAGGGAAGGGCTAGATAGATGTTAGAGCAGGATAAGATGTTGGCACAATATTGTGGGCCGAAGGGCCTGTACTGTGCTGTAACATTCTATGTTCTATGCCCTCCAGTTTTTGACATTTCTACCCTGGATAAAATACTCTAACTATCCAAGCTTTTCATAATTTTATAAACTTCTATCAGGTCTCCCCTCAGCCTCCGACATTCCAGAGAAAACAGTCCAAGTTTGTACAACCTCTTGTAATAGCTAATGCTCTTTAATCTAGGCAACATCCTGGTGAACCTCTTCTGCACCCTCTCTAAACCCTCAACATCCTACTTGTAATGGGGCGACCAGACTATACACACAACATCAAAATCTTCCACGATTAACATGATTGGCACATTAAATTTTGGAAGATAATGTTGTATGAAATGGTTCTTTTGGAATCTTAAAGGTAGAGGAACTTTGGACACAGAGTTTGTAATTTAAAAATGGTTTATTAACAAAGACAAACACGGGGACAGAATGAATGGGTATAGATGCACACTCACGCACACACACACACGCATGAAACCACAAACGTGAGGGGGAATCACAACAAGGGTAGGATGCACACACACACAAACACACAATAAACAAGGTACAGCTTATCGAGGGATAAACACTTCAATGCCTGAATACCTTGACTCAAACAAGCATTGACCGTAACACTCCCTGGAATCTGACTAAGACGCTCCCAAGCCACATGGTAGTGCAGACTCTTACCAGTGGTCTCTGCAGCATTGTCTCACTATTCCTGGGGCAGTCAAAAGAGGAAGGGCCAGGGAAGTGCAACACTCTTTATAGTGCTGGAAGGCCCAACCAGGTAATTTAGACAGGCCAATGGCTTGGAGGTCAAGGACAAAGGTGCCTGCAAAAGCCAATGGTCAGGCAGGTTCAGGAGCTAAGGTGCTCTCCCAGGCCAATCCCTATGCCCACACCTCACGGGTGGGGTGGAGCCAAACCTTGATTGACAGTGATGTGACTTCCGACCCAATGAGCAATGCTGTCATCCGACCAGAGGGGTCACTGTCGTCACTGTCACATGACAGCCATGTGCTTTCATACTACAGATGTGAGGGAAAGAAATTGACCACAAAGTCAGCAGACTGTTATAACATCAGTAAGGTCCCACAAAATGGTGCTATGGGATACTGTGCATTCACAGGCTGGCAGGTTTAATATCTCACCTAAAAGACAATATCTACAAAAGTGTAGACACCCTCACTTCTCCATTGATGTGTCAGCCTAGATTTTGGTGTTCATTCTCTGTAGTGGAATACAGCTGAGGCATGAAGGGTGAATGCAAGAAGAACCACATTCAGCAAGAAGCCTCCACAGTCAAGAGCATATGTTAGGAACTCAGGCATGGTCCTGAACTTGTCATGTCATTCATCTTACAAATTTGTGCTCTCCAAAAGAAGCAAAGATCAGTAATTATATTTGAATTAGCTGAAATTTGGTTTTGCATCTCGACTGTCACCAGCCCTGCCCTTCCCTCTCATCACCCCTCACTGCCCTCATCTCCCCATAATTAACGGCAGCTGATGTTTTGATGTTTCCCTGGTGATTTTTTTTTGCCTTGGAGTCATTGATAATATGAATGAATCTTTGAAGCAAGCCTTCAACCTTTTCCTTCTTTTCAATTGAGGAGCACTTTGATATATGTTGCTGCTGTTCACTTTGCTTGCATCTATGTGAGAGTTCAAATTTTAATATTAGTATTCCAGTTCCTGGTGCATTTCCAGTTTTTAACGTCTTAGTCCTGAGTGGCTTAGAGTCCCTGCAGGTAACAACTTATCTGCATATCTGAATCTCTGAAAACCATCGGCCTAAATTAAGTACATTCATGAAGCTATTAGTCTAGTTGTCCATGGAGACAATTATTTTTGTTATTCCATTACGAAATTCATTCTGTTAATGAAAGCAATCAGGTGGCAACAGACAGAGATGAGACGACAATCAGTATTAAATTTAGTAACTTATTTCCTCCAGGGAAGATTTCAATAATAGGATCCTTCCATGAAAAAGAAAAGTTTTTAACCGATTAAATTCTATCTGTGGTATTCCCTGGTTATATCCCATCTTGTCTTGGTATCTATTGGCCTGTTCTGATTAAGAATTGTTTGGTCCAATATTATTTTCTTTATAAGAAACACCAAAATGAAGACTTGCTCTCATTAACCATTTATTCGAGCAGAGACAAGGCCAGTATTTAGTGTCTATACCTAAAACACCCGTGACACATGGAGTGAAGGGGGCTGGCAGATCTGTTACTCTGCTCTTTCACTAGACTTCAAGTAGAGTTGGATGACAGAGCCCAGCCATGCCCCAGCATTACTCTGGGGAATCTAGCTCTCCATTCTAGGTCATCTAAGCCTCACACTGAGCTGGCAATCCCTGTGATTTGGGTGGGGATTCCTGGCCCTGGTGATTTAATGGAAATACAATTATTTTCCTTGTTTCATTTTATTTTAATATTTTAAGTGCTTCTTTGTGTTCTAATGCATTTTTAAAATGTTTTATATAATTTTGAATTTTTCAATTAATTCAAGCAATCTGATTTTTTTTCATTGTCTCTGAACATCAGTAACATTTAGAAGCTACAAAACTGCCTTGAAAGTTTGGACCAGATGTCAGCCTCTGCTCTCAGCCTTGCTCCCATCAAAGCCTGTTGGGGTATTCCAGAATGGGGGGACTTCAGCAGTGCAGTGCCCGAGACTAATCAGAGCTGAGGCCAAATCAAAGCCTCGTGGGACATCTCCCTGGTGCAGAGGGTCAGCTCGACCACTGTTCCGTATCTGATCTTGGTGAGTAAAGGATGGTGGGAACAGTGGACAGTGAGAGCAGTTCAATGTGGGGCTTGAGTTCAGTATCAGGCACACAGGGTATTGATCCCGCTTGTTATTAAAGGCTATCCTAAAGTCTGGTTCAGATGCAGCCTTTCAGAGAAGTCACCAAAACTGAAACCATGCTGGTGTGACATTAGTCAAAGAGACAGTGACATATTCCTCTGTCTGCTATGACAGATATTACCACATTTAACATGGCCGTCAGCAAGGATAGTGGTCAGAAGAATGTAGAATCATTACAGACCAAAAGGAGGCTGTTCATCCCATCAAGTCCGTCTTAGCTTATATGGAGCAACTCAGTCGGTCCCATCCCCTTCTCTCTCCCTGAAGTTGATTTTCCTTACATTAACCACTAGGTACCTTTGTTCTTTCAGAATGGTGCCATTAAGTCCATATTGCCTCTTGTCATTCTTTGTGAAAAAATGCATCAACTCACATTTCCCCGAATTAAATTCCATCTGACACGTGTTTGTCCGGTCTGCTAGCCCGTCAACGTCCTGCAGCAGTCATTTGGTATCACCCTCACTGTTTGAAACATCTCCAAGTATGGTATCAATGGCAAATTTTGAAATTTTGCTCTGTATTCCAATATCCAAGTCATTACAAAAAACAGAACAGTCATCCTAGCACAGATTCTTGGGGAACACCACTGTCTGAAAAACAATTATTATTTTCTGTCCTTAAGCCAATATGTTATCCAGGCTGACATGGACCTTCTTGTTCCATGAACCTCAGACTTGCCAACCGGCCTTCTGTGTAGCACTTTGTCAAAAGTCATTGAAAATACATTTAGGCAACATCCACTGTGTTCTTTACATTGGGCCTGAGAACATACCAGGTTCTGAACATATTTCAGAGATTCTTCCCTCTCCTTTTCCTTTAATCCAATATTAACCCTAATCAGTATCCAAGTAATTAAAGTTCATCATTCTATGGTTCATCTCTGTAATTTCCTTTTGAATATGTTCCTTTCTCTCTCTCTATCTCTTTATCTATCTCTCTATCTCTCTTTAACTATATCCCTCGATATATGTCTCTCTGTCTCTCTATATACATCTCTCACTATCTCTCTCTCTCTCTCTCATAGATTGCCAACCTTATTCATCACACATATGTTTACATGCAAGCATTCTAAACTTGTATTCTACTTCATCCTTCCTAGTTTGTTCTTATCTGTTTGGGTACTACTTATTTCTCTAGTTCTATTCAACACTCTTGCCCTCTTTTTCACTTATTTATGCCAGTGTCCATTCTCTGCCGATATACCTTCAAATTTCCCCTCCACGTTAGGGAACCTTCCTGGAAAAACATAGGTCCCAGTCCTGTTGAGGTGCAACTCATGACTTTAAAACTACCCCAGAAGTCTGCCCAGTGCTCCCTCCCTCCTGTACCATGCCGAAAGCCATGCATTAATTTTCCTAACCTTTGAAGTTCCTCCATACTCCTGAAAATCTGACCTCAAAAGTTGCCCTCTCTATCATTTGTACCAGCAAGTACTGTAACTTCTAGCTCACTCCTTTCCCTCTGCAAAATATTCTGCACCCTCTCCGTGATGTCCTTTACCCTGCCACCAGGGAACCAACACACATGGCCTCATGATGAAGGTTACAGAAACACCTATCTATCCTCCTGACTTTGGGGTGTCCCATAACAATTACATTTTTATGTATTGTTGTTTCATGATCTACCTTGTTGTGACCTTGCACCTTATTGCACTGCACTTTCTCTGTAGCTGTGACACTTTACTCTGTACTGTTATTGTTTTTACCTGTACTACATCAATGCACTCTGTACTAACCCAACGTAACTGCACTGTGTAATGAATTGACCTGTACGATCGGTCTGCAAGATAAGTTTTTCACTGTACTTCGGTACAAGTGACAATAATAAACCAATACCAATTTCTCCCCACAACTCTTGTCCATCTGTGCCATTACCTAAATTGTACTCCATCAAAGTTGTCACTCCCACTGATCTCCAGAACTGAGTATTGAGTTGAGGGATGTACACACTTAGAGAATGCTGCACTTCCTGCCTCTTCTTGCCCTTATACATGGCCAGCCATATACAATCATCAGCACGCTCTGGCTGTGCCTTGGTCACCCTAACTCTATGGAATTCTCAGTCTCCCTGACTCCAGCTACTTCTTAAGCCCAGAAATCTTCAGCTTGAGCTCAAGCTTATTATGAGCTATTTTAGGGCCCGGATCTACGGAAAGATGTGGTGGCCCTGGAGAGGGTCCAGAGGAGGTTCACAAGAATGAGCCGGGGAATGAAAGGCTTAATGTATGAAGAGCGTTTGATGGCTCTGGGCCTGTACTCAATGGAGTTCAGAAATCTGAGAGGGGGACACTCATTGAAGCCTACCGAATACTGAAAGGCCTGGATAGAGCGGACGTGGAAAGGACATTTCCATCAGTAGGAGAGTCTCAAATCCGAGGGCACAGCCTCAGAATAAAGAGATGCCCCTTTAGAACTGAGGTGAGGAGGAATTTCTTCAGTCAGAGGATTGTGAATCTGTAGAATTCGCTGCCACGGGGGAGTGTGGAGGCCAAGTCATTGGATGTATTTACGGCAGAGATTGAAAGGTTCTTGATTGGTAAGGGGGTTAAGGGTTTGGGGCAAAAGGCAGGAGAATGGGGTTGAGAAAAAATAATCAGCAATGATTGAATGGCAGAGCTCAATAAGCTGTATGGCCTAGTTCTGCACCTATATCTTATGGTCAAGGAGCTGGGGAGACTTCCCACACACATAGATCCCCAAGACGCATTAAATATCCTGAAGGTCTTTCATGGGTGCAGGAATTCCAAGCAAATGGTCTCAGCTGCACATTCATGATGTAAAAAGGATCTCAATTCCTTCTTTCAGAATCCTATTAATACCTTGTTTAAACCATTAATTTTAATTGATGCTCCTGGGTCTCAGATCTCAGGCCCACTAACTCTCGTTCACTCAATCCTAGCTCAGAAGAGCTAATTTTCTCACTCATCAAGATCCCAAGTTTTACTATGTTGCACTAGTTTTAATTAGCAGCACTCTCTATAAATGCACAAAAATCGTGACTAAATTGGGAAAAAATGAGCAGAAAACAGGTCTCAGATTTGTACCCTATTTGCTTTTCCGTAGACTTCAATCTGATGGAAAATCAATGGGGGAGATGGGGGTGGGGGGGGGGGGTGAGTGAATAAAGGAATCTCCACAACCTTTGCACAACCCCTGGCAAAATATCAAATCACCCTCAGTGTCATTTAAAATGAATGTTTCACCTGAAAAATCGTCCAATTCATTCTTGATCCCATGAGCTGGATTTAATTATGCCCTCACACTAAATCACGTAACAACTTCCAGTGATGTTTTATGAGGTTTCACGTGAACAAATGGAGCTCCTCCGGAAATGCAAAGCGTGTAATGCATCCATAGGACCGATCAGTTCATTGGTATGGATCAGCACATCCCTGACATATGATGAACCTGAATAATAGCTAATCAAAGGGAAGACCTTGCCAGTATCAACATGGTCATCTCCACAATGACCCTATCAACTCAGCAATAGAATACATTGTTGGTTGTTGTTAAACCAGCTTATTGACACTCTGAAGGCATATAATAAAGCAACAGACATGAAGCAAGTTGAAATTATTGCAGAACTGAATCAATTGAAGTTAGCACTTCATTGTGCCATTAGCAAACACCATTAATGTGGGCTTGGAGTATGTTAATTTTCCTCTGCCTTTGTGAGGCTGCCTTTAACTTGTGTTTCAGTGCTTTTCCTGAGTGCATTGTATGTCACTCAGATATGTGAGCTGCCTTCTTATTAACTCACGCTAAAGATCTGGTTTTAACCCCTGTGGACGTTACCAGTTCGAAAAACCATTCACCTGTTCCATCCTGCATTTGTAATCAGTACAATTACTGACGGGCACTTTTTGGATGACAAGCACCAGAGACAGGCAGAAGTCGTGGTCTTGTGACATCGTCATTCAGAACCTGGCATTGTTTTAATCCCAGCTCACACGAGTCAGGCCACAGTGCCAGGCCAAATCTAACATGCAGGAGATTGCCACCATCACAGACGAATAGAAGTGGTCCTGCTACTCACTGAGGAGTCTGCTGCAATGGGTTAAATCAGCAGGAGCACAATACACACATTCAGCAATCAGATCTCAAGGGTGTCCTGGTGACCTACAGAGATTGACACTTGCCATCAAAAATGAGGTGGCTAACGCAAATACTGCAAATGCTGGAAATCTAAAATAGCACAAAATTTTGGAAACCCATATCCCCTGACCCAGATGCAGATTAGGCCGTTTGTGGCAGATGATCACCATAATTTTGTGGAATTGAAGGGGCTGAATAGCCTGCTTGTCTTTCTTATATTGTTACATAACATGTGAAGTGTATTCAAAGCACTGGTATGTGATTTGTTTCTTTCACCTTTCCTGTTTAATTAGCCTCAGATTTGGTTCTGATGAAGAGGCTTGGACCTGAAACATTAACTGTTTCTCTTTCCACAGACGCCGCCTGACCTGTTGATGTTTTGAGCATTTCTTTTTATTTCAGATTTCCAGCATCTCCATTTCTTTTATCTTCAGCATCTGTGCCATGTCTTTAGCAAGCATCGATCCACAGCATGTATATTTCCAAAGAGTTTATGTTTATGTGCAAGAAAGCACATTTAAAGCTACTTACAAATTTTAAACTCCTGCTGCAGTCTTGATGTCTGTGAAATTCTGACAACATTACGTTGTTAAGGAACAGGCACATGATATGACTCCACTGTCAAATAAGATTGCAATGCAAGCACATATATAGATGCAGAGAAAATATGTTCCATGCTTAAAGATACATTACAATCTGTGTGAGATAAGTATTTCATCAGAAATGGAAGTTCGAGATGTAAACACATAGAGGAATGGCGAGGAAGGGACAGGATGAAAGATAGGAGGAAGTAAGAGATTAAAGCAGGGGATAAAGATCTGATCATGAGACAAGGGGAGGTGTAACTGTGAGCCACTGCATCATTATCTGTAATCATCTTTAAGTGCTGAACTCAATGTTCCATCTGGAAAACTGTAATGCGTCTGTTGAAAGCTGAGATGTTTGATGTTACCTTGAGTTATAAAAAGGAAACTGGCACATGGAGTCTCTTCTCCTAGGACATAATTGGAAATGTAAAAATGCTGGATTAGATTTACCAATTTGCAGTTATACACCTTGTGCTGTAGAATGTTAGGAATTAACTGTCTGGAGATGCAACTAGCTTCTCGAAGATCTTTTGCTGCATATCCGGGATTGTCCCAACACTGCCTTTTTTTGAATTCACAATGAATCTGAAAGTAAAAGTCTCAATGTCTGTAACACCTTCTTCTGACATTCAAGGACCTCTTTGCCTTTAATCCCTCATGGCCAGTCCTGTACAAAGGTGCTTTACTTGCATATCAAAGGGAGCCCATTGTTTGCTTAATGAGAGCCAGAAGCAAAGAATGACAAATGGTCACCTCAGCAGTGTCAGTGCTATTTGTGAGAAGCAGTGAGTAGAGCCAAATCTAAGACTAAAGAAACGGGAAAAGTGAAAGAAGCAAATCACACACAAGTGCTTGAAATAAACTTCCATCTGTGAAAAGTAAGAAATACAAATATGCCATTCAGTCCCTCGAACCTGTGCTGTTGTTTAATAAGATCATGGGTGAAACTTTACCTCAAACACCATTTTCCTGCACTATCTCCATTTCCCTTGATTCTTGTAATCAGAATCAGAATCGGGTTTATTATCACTGACATGTGTTGTGAAATGTGTTGTTTTGCGGCAGCAGTATAGTGCAAGACATAAAAATTACTATAAGTTACAAAAGAATAAATAAATAGGGCAAAAGAGGAATAGCGAGGTAGTATTCATGGGTTCATGGACTGTTCTGAAATCTGCTGGCAGAGGGGAAGAAGCTGTTCCTAAAATGTTGAGTGTGTGTCTTCAGGCTCCTGTATCTCCTACCCGATGGTAGTAATGAGAAGAGGGCATGCGCCGGATGGTGAAGGTCCTTAATGATGGATGCCGCCTTCTTAGGGCACCGCCTCTTGAAGATGTCCTTGGTGGTGGGGAGAGCTGTGCCCGTGATGGAGCTGGCTGAGTCTACAACCCTCTGCAGCATCTTTCGATCCTGCACATTGGAGTCTCCATATCAGGCTGTGATGCAACCAGAGTGCTTCTACAGCTGTAGAAATTTGCAAGAGTCTTTGGCGATATAATGCCCAGATATCTATCAATCAGAGACTGAGTCCTCACACTCTTATGAGATAGAGAATTCCAAAGCTTCTCCACCCTCATCTCAGTTGTAACTGGGCTATTTTGAGACTGTGTTCCCTGGTTCTACTATCCTTAGCCTGGGAAAGCATTCTCCCCACTTCTACCCCCTCAAGCCCTGTAGTAATTTTGCATGCTTCAATGAGGTCACCTCGCATTCTTCTAAACTCTAGAGAATACAGGTGCACTGTACTCAATATCTTCACATATGGCAAAGCCACTGTCTCGGGAATTAATCTGGTGAATCTTCATAGCACCGCTTCATTACACAATATTCCTGATGCAGTCTCACCAACGTTTATATTGCAGCAAGACATCTTTCCTCCCGTTCTCAAATTCTCAAGTAAAGGCCACCATACCATTTGCCTTCTGCACATGCACGTCAGCTTTTAGTAACCACCCTTTGAACATTAACCTTTCCCAGCCTCTTGCCATTGGTTTGTGTGCAGTTTACACATTCTCCCTGTGATCGCATGGCTTTCCTCGCACATCCCAAAGACATGCTGGTTGCTAGATTAATTGGCTATTGTTAATTGCCCTGGATGTTGGTGGCTGGGATGAGAATGAAGGAGGAGTTGATGAGCATGAGGAAAAGAATAGATTACAGGGGAATAAGTGGGGTAATGTGATTGATTGCGATGCCCTAAGAGCTGGCATGGACTTGATGGGCTGAATAACCTCCTATGTTGTAAGAAAATAATATGAGGAAAATTTTAAAATGCTCAGCCTTTCTGTGTTTTCCCCCTTTGGTGCTAACGTCACATTTTTCCACATTGCTCTCTATTTGCCATGTTACGCACTCACTCAACTTGTTGGAATCCCCAGGAAATCTCTTTGCATTCTCAACACTAATCCCATTCTCACAGTTTCATTTAGTTTCATGTCATGAGCAAACTTGGAATTGTTACATTTGGTCCCTTCAGCCAAGCCAGTTAATATGCTGAATGAGGCACAATGCTAGCTTTGAGTGAGACTTTGAGGCTTTGATATTAAACTGCACACAAGACTGAAGACATTGAGAATGGTAGGGTAAGCCTCACACACATGAGACTTTTCATACAGGATCTCCTGCCAGTACAGAGAGTGGAGATTGCAGAGGAATCTTGTTAATCCCTTTATCTAACATTGTAGCAGGGCTTAATTCCATGACCTAGTGTTTGAAGCCATAGTATTTTACTCCTTTAATTCTCAAAATCATGTACGTGATAGAATTTCACACAAGTGATGTCATTCAAGTGTCATAGGCCAATTGATGTCACTCTGTGTGTCCATTTACCCTCAAATGGATGAAAGGCCAGGAATGAATTTCCAAACAACTTGCTGAAAGAACTCAGTGGGTCGAGCAGCATCTGTGGGAGGAAAAGAATTATCAACATTTCGTGTCGAAATATTGTATCAGGACCCGAAACGCCAACAATTCCTTTCCTCCCACAGATGGGTCCACGAACTCATGAACACTACCTCGTTATTCCTCTTTTTGCACTATTTATTTATTTTTGTAACTTATAGTAATTTTTGTGCCTTGCACTGTACTACTGTTGCTACAAAACAACAAATTTCACGACATATGTCTGATAATAAACCTGACTCTGACCCTGACTCTGCTCAACCCATTGAATTCCTCCAGCAAATGTTTTGTTTCTCCAGATTCCAGCATCTGCAGTCTCTTGTGTCTCTAGTTTTTGACCAAAATCAGAAGACAAACTGCTGGAGGAACTCAGTGGGTCAGGCAGCATCTGTGGAGGGAAATGGACAATTGAAACTTGTGAGCAAATCGCTGATCTGTTTGATAATGCTATAGTGAAGTACTTTGCTGTAGTTAAGATGTTATATAGATATAAGTTGTTATTGTTTTAAAATCACTTTACTCACCTTGTCATTTTTAAACCAAAAAAATTTTGAATAATGAGCAAGTAATGCCTGTATTTATCTCTACTCATGTGAAGAAAATTTCTGTGAGAAAAGAAATTTCAATCTAAAATAGATTCTGATTATCCCCACAACCCCTTATCCCAATTTAGTTAGGTTAAATCAAATTGCTTTCAAAATAACCTACTTGATTGAATTTCTGAGATTTTTAACCATCCTTTTCATTGCACATTCAAATGTGCACTCAGCAGAATTTAATTTTAAAATGTGCAGCGTTTCTGCCAGAAAGGGATGCTCTTGAACCCTGCTTTAGTGAGTATTGCTTCCTGACAATTTCTTCAGCTGTTGGCAACCGAGTGATTTTAGTAGCTAGATTTCTGTAGAATCAGAGAGCACTACCACACAGCAAATGACCAGTTGGCGTTCTGTCTGTTCCCTCCAGATGTACTGCCCGGTTAATCCCTCACATCCAGTTATTCCCTATACGCTTTAGTATAACATTGTGAGCAAATATCTGACCCCCTTCTATAAAAGAAAGTGCAGTCTGCTTCAACAATGGATGGTGGGATTTGATGCAGATCTCAGCCTAAGTACCTTAACATAAAGTGAATATATGTGCATGATCTTTTATGTGTGTTCACTTGTTTAAGTGTGCATGTGTGCACACATCTGTGCATACTTATGTATGCATCTGTTTGCATGTGGGAATTTGAGTTTGTATGCATCTATCTGCATGTGAAGTGATCAAAGGGGAGGATTTCTTTCTCTGCTAATTCTGTGTTTTGTGTAGTTATGCTCTCATATTTAAAAATAGGTGGATAAAAACTGAGAAGAAAGACAGAAATGTTCAGTGATCACATATGGCTCCTGTTGTAAAACCATAGAACCACAGAAAACTACAGCACAGAAAAACAGGCCATTCAGCCCTTCTAGTCTGTGCTGAAACATTATTCTGCTAGTCCCATCTACCTGCCCCCAGCCCATACCCCTCCAGACCTCTCTCGTCCATTTATCTATCCAATTTACTCTTAAAAGTTAAGAGCGAGCCCGCACTTACCACATCAGATGGCAGCCCATTCTACACTCCCGCCGCTCTTTGAGTGAAGAAGTTCCTTCTAATGTTCCCCCTAAACTTTTCCCCTTTCACCCTAAAGCCATGTCCTCTCGTACTTATCTCTCCTAATCTAGGGGGAAAGAGCCTACTTGCATTAACTCTGTCTATGCCCCTCATCATTTTGTAAACCTCTATCATATCTCCCCTCATTCTTATCCGCTCCAAGGAATAAAGTCCTAACATGCTCAAGTCTTTCCCTGTAACTCAACTCCTGAAGACCTGGCAGAATTCTTGTAAATCTCCTCTGCACTCTTTCAATCCTACTGACATCCTTCCTGTAGTTCGGCGACCAGAACTGCACATAATATTCTAAATTTGGTCTCACCAATGACTTATACAACCTCACCAAAACATTCCAACTCCTCTAAGGCCAGAATTTACAATCCAGAAAGATGACAGGAATTCAGACTGTTGAACTATGGATAGGACCATCCATATCATAGTTCCACAAGAGGAACATGGTTGTTACAGAAAGATGTAGAACAAATCTGTCTATATTTATTCAAAAGAAAACAGGAGATGAGAAAAGTACCACCAATGTGAGATATGTGGAGAAAGCTTGATGTGGAGCAAAGTGATGATGTAGGTTGTCTAAAATAAAATGCAACATATCAGCATGTATTATATAGTGGCTTTAACATGCAAAGCATTATACAGAAAGCATCATACAGGAATTTTACAGGAAAAAAAACCTAAATTTGTCACTGACTGTAACCTGATGCAGTGAATAAGAACTCTTGTAGTATTTTGGATATTTTTCAGCTCTGATAATGTGGGAGAAAAAACGTTGTTGTGATGCCCCAATTCTGTAAATATAAAATTACTTTGCTTTTTTAAGAAAAGGATAGATGACCAAGAGCTTGATCAATACTCTGTGAGTTTAAGGGGCAGTTTAAAGAAGTTAAGGCCTGGGCCAACAGCTGCCAGAATTAGAGGGATATTTATTTGTTCACATCCCAAAGATTTAGACAGAAGAAGATCAGAGATGGGAAATAGGTGAGACCATAGAAAGGTATAAGTAAAAGGATAAGAATATTAAAAGTGATGCATTGCTTAAGTGGGAGCCGAAGCAGGTTAGCACAGAGTGAAAGTGAAGGAATGAGATAGGGCAAATGTAGAACTTTGTATGATCACAACTTTACAAAGGGTTAGAGGAAAAGAGGCTGACCAGGATTGTGCTGGAATAATCAATAATATTTGATGATGTTGTAATCTTAAATATTTCAGTTAAAAATGATTAAAATATTTTGTAAGACATTGAGAGCAGTTGGACATAGTTTCCAGCATCACGTCCAACAGCTGACAGCCTTCTCAATTGCAACATGAACACTTGTACACTTAGCAAAACCCTTTCAGGACTTAAGCTTGAGTCCATTAACTACTGTGTAACACTCCCACATACACAGGAGAACTGCTTGTGCAGTCATTTCAATAATCTCTTTCAAGAAGCAGCTGCAGGATGTTTCCAGCAATTCCGTCTTAATTTTATTGTTTCTACTCTGATGTAGAGCAAGCCATATTTTATGAAAGAGCACCAATCTTATCTGGTTCTATCTAGAGCCTTGAAATGGTTCTGGCCTCCGTTGCAATATTAAATCACCTTCATAATCCTACACATCCTTAAACAATCTCATATTTAAGGA
Organism: Pristis pectinata; assembly: GCF_009764475.1. NCBI lineage: Eukaryota > Metazoa > Chordata > Chondrichthyes > Rhinopristiformes > Pristidae > Pristis > Pristis pectinata. The sequence continues at coordinate 124,287,997 of NC_067407.1, read as the reverse complement.
CTTTTATAGGCAGTTTTTATTAGAAGCATGAATACTGTTGTTTCAGGTTTTACTTTTTGTTTAGAAGTGTCAGAAGAAAATCTGTGTGAAAACTGACTGTTGTGTAGAAGGACAAGGACAGAAGGTATGAGGTTCCCCTCCAAGTCACACACCATCCCCAACTGGAAATATATTTTGTTCCTTTATTGTCATTGCATCTCATTCCTGGAACCCCTGCTCCACAGCACTGCAGGGTCACCTCCAATAAACAGCAGCAGCATCTCAAGGCAGTTTACCACTTCCCAAGTGCAGTTATAGAGTCGAAGAGTCACAAAGGCCCTTCAACCCACAGAGTCCATGCCAACCACTGAATACCCGTTTACACTGATCCCATTCACAGTTAGGAATGGGAAATACATGTAAGCCTTGCAAGCATTATCGAAATCCATCTGGAATCAAAAACAACTGGAGCATATCAGTTTTATGAAAAATTTGTTTTAATATAAAACAATATTAAAATTCAGAAGACCTTATTTGGCTCGAAATTGGATCACTTGTCCCATTTGCTAGTGCACAAATAAAATGTAAGGATTTTTTTTCTCTGGCTTCTGAGTCAAATAACATCCATTGGGAAACTGCCTGTGCATTTCTGGGGCTTTTCACAGCAGCCCACTTGATGTTTTCCCAGAATCGCCTTTGAACTGAATGACATCACAACATTTATGACACCCATTTCCACCTTGACCAGTGTAAATAGGAACTGTAGTTTGCAACCTATGACCTTCACTCATGGTACATCTGGGAGTGCATTGCTGAACTTTGTTGCATTGGTGTCTGCTTAAAGGAACATCGAGAGACCTGACTGGGCATCTTCTGAACCTTCTGCAGGCTGCTCAAATAATTCCAAAATCTATGGCGACATGGTAGCGTAGCGGTTAGCGTAATGTTATTACAGCACCAGTGATTAGGGTTCAATTCCCACCACTGTCTGTGATGATTTTGTATGTTCTCCCCGTGGTTGCCTGGGTTTCCTCCGGGTGCTCCAGTTTCCTCCCACATTCCAAAGACGTACGGTTTAGTAGGCTAACATGGGTGTAACTGGTTGGCGCAGGCTCGTTGGGCCGGAAGGGCCTGTTACAGCGCTGTATAAATAAAGTTTTAAAGTTTTTATGGTGTGCTTCAACATTCAAAGCTCTCCACTGAGGTATTCATTCCATGAATGGAGGCAATGTTATGAAAGCCATTGGCTGTGCAGGTTGGGATTGGGTCATTGGGGAGGGGAGGCAAAGAAATCCCCATCAGTGAAGAGCCTATCCCACAGAATTTTCAGAGACACCACATCCTCCCTGAACCTCTCTGATGAGCAATTAACTCACAAGCTCAGGTTCTCCAAGTCTGCCATCAGTGAAATGTATGGAAGGCCTTCAGGTACATTCCTGTGAGTGGACTGTTCTCTTCACTGAGGTCAAGGTCACTTTGACTCTCAATTTAGCTGTCACAGTAACATCTCTGCCATGTCTCTCAACTAGCTGCACTACACAGCATCAGCGAGGTTTCCTGGGCACTGTGTTCACGATTTCAGTGAGGACTAGATGGCCTTCTGGGCAGTCAGATTTGCCACCATTAACTGCAGTCATTTTTCATTTTTTTCACATCTTGCATTTCCTTATTACATAGAAGGCCATTCAGCCCATCGAGTCCACACGTGGTCTCAGAGCGCTCCAATCTGTCCGATTCTGTCAATTATTTCCCTGTACCCTATTCTCCCTTGGGTACCAATCAAATCCTCCCGATTATCCTGCACCCCCACCTACACTCGGAGAAATTTACTGTCACCACTCAATCTACCAGCACGTGCTTGGGATGTTGGCATTTTGTAGTCCTGTGGCAGAGAGAAGAGTCCCCCATGCACCATATCACAGCTCCTGTAGTAATGTTATCTGTTCACACGTGGGATCTCTCAGCTCACGTCAGAGGCAGTCTGCTGTGGTGCAATGCCTCTTCTGTTCATGAGAACAGCTCGCTGTGCACCTGCAACACCCCTTTGATACTCCAGAACCATAAGCAGTTCACGGGGGTTGCAGTCCTTTCTCCACCGACCTGCCCATGATTGACATCTGGCTGTTCAAACAGAGCAGCGATCTGCACACAAGTTTCATTTTCTGCCCAGTGAGGTCACCAAGCTGCTCCCCAGTGACATATCATGTTCATTTAGGCCTTCACACTGCACCAGTCAGGTCTCTGACTGGATCAGGGTGAGACTGCATTGAAGCAGAAAGGTGCAGTGTAGCCACTGTCCGAACCTGCACAGCATCAGTCACTGCACCAGCAAGTGCTGTATGATGAGATTGCCACTGAGCCCTTGCAAAGGTGTATGTATGACCTCCACAGAGGTCCTCTGACTCCACACTGCCTCCTGCAAGAGCACGGACTCCCTCATCCAGACAGCATGTTCACCATCTCACTGTGCATCATCACGAAAAGATACCAGACAGACACAGGAGACTACAGATGCTGGAATCTGAAGCAATAAACAATCTACTAGAGGAACTCAGTGGGTCAAGCAGCATCTGTGGGGGGAGAAGAATTGTCGACATTATGGGTCAAAATGCTGTATCAAGATCAGAAAAGATATCAATTGTAGTCGTCTATTCGTGCCCGGTAACATGCATACCTCTAACTGAACCTGCTCATCATTCACAGTGCAATTTCTGAGATGCTGCTGTGAAGTATCAGACACAATAATGTTCTGTGCTTTTCATCATCATTTCATCTTTCTCCAGAGCCCTTTCCTTCACCTCATGCTCCGATTAACGGTGCTGGAGGGAGGGGGAGATGTGAGGAATGTTTTGAGAACAGGCAAAGGCAAAGCAGAAGGTCATAGCTCTTGCAAACTGAGTCTAAACCTTTGTTATGGTGATGCAGAGGAAATGGTGAAACAACGGGAATGTAGAAATCACCATGAAACTTTGAAGTCTGGAGGAGCAGGTTGCTACAAGGGCTTCGTGGGCCATTCTCTCTCTCTCTCTCTCTCTCTCTCCCCCTCTGTATCTTTCTCTCTCTCTCTCACTCACTTTCTCTCTCTCCCTCTCTCTTTCTTCTCTCTCTCTCTCTCTCTCTCTCACTCTCACTCTCTCTCTCTCTGTCTCCCCCTCTTCTCCCCCAATCTGTTTCCCAGGGCAGGGGAATCTAAAACTTGAGGGCATAGATATAAGGTGAGAGGGGAAAGATTTTATGGGGCCTGAGAGGAAGGTTTTTCACACAGAGGGTCTTGGGTATATGGAACGAGCTGACAGAGGAAGTGGTGGACACCAAGTGTCCTGCTATTTATTGTGAATTCCCTTGTTGACTCTTTTTTTCGAGGCAACTGCTGAATTCCTCTAGTAGATTGTTTATTGCTTCAGATTCCAGCATCTGTAGTCTCCTGTGTCTGTCTGGTATCTTTTCGTGATGATGCACAGTGGGATGGTGAACATGCTGTCTGGATGAGGGAGTCCGTGCTCTTGCAGGGGACAGTGTGGAGTCAGAGGACTTCTATGGAGGTCACACATAATCCTTTGCAAGGGCTCAGTGGCAATCTCAATCAAGAACACTGACAAAACTGTCTCAGCAGGCCTTTTCTCCAAGACAGTGACTGGAAGGATAGCTCCTGACTGAATGCCACAACTTTAGTTCTGGCCACAGTGTGAGAATGATGCTAGCCACTACTGCAGATGCAATGGGGCTTTACCAGAATGTTACCATTGCTGGAGGAGTTATGGAGTGAGACTGGCTAGGCTGGTGTTGGAGAAAAAGAGACTGAGGGGAGATCTAATTGAGGTGTATAATATTATGAGAGGTCAAGGCAGAGTGAGCAGGAAGGACCTGTTTCCCATAGCAGAGAGGACAATAAGAGGCATGGATTAAAATTAATTGGTAAAATGATTAGAAGGGATCTGAGGATACATTCTTCAGCCAATGAGCACTAGAAGTCTGGTGCTCACTCCTTGAAAAGCTGGGAGAGGCAAATGCCTTCATCCTATTTAAAAGGTACCTGGATGAGCACTTGATGAGCTCTGAGGCTTTGAATCAAGAGCCATGTAGTGGGACTAACCTTAATAATCGATTTTTGGCTGACATGGATATAATTGGCCAAATGGCCTCCTTTTGTCCTTAAACTCTCTGTAATATACTCAGCCGGCCGAGGGTGGTTTGAAACCTGTTAAAGGTACAAAGCTTCCACCGATGGACAATCTGGAATGCCCCCAAGGAAATTCCCGACGTGATTCTGGGGTGGGAAGATGTTAATTAAAGCAGGGGACTTGTATTCCTCTACAACATCCAGCTATGTATTCAGTATAGCCATTTCTATCTACTTCTACAATTTTGCTAATGTAGCACCTTGAACTTGCTGCACTTTTGACCCTGGGATTTCAGAAAATCTGTTGACTATTTACTGGAGCTCGGGATGGGCAGCGAAGGGGATTATGGAAGGGCTGAGGTGTGCCATGTTGTTCCATGCCATGATTCAATGCAGTAAGAGTCCCTGAGCCTTCTGTGTTCAACCAATGAAATCTAATTTTTTTTTAATTTCATTCATTGTCGAAAATGTTAAAGATAAAAAAAATTAATGGAAAACAGCTGTTTATACAGCAGCCACCTGCTGCAGGAAAGATGTTCCCTTGACAACCCATAGTCAGCAGTTAACATGCCACACATCAGGGCCTAAGCCAGCTAATTATCTCTAAAATTTACAGTTGGCCTGTGTTTGAGCTAATATCCATTGAAAATGTCAGATCACGATTGTATTGTATTATTTAACATTTCATACATTACCACCCTATGTTCCTAGACCACAAGACCATAAGACATCGGAGCAGGATTAGGCCATTCACCCATCAAGTCTGCTCCACCATTCAATCATGGCTGATCTTTCTTTGAACCCCATTCTCCCACCTTTTCCCCGTAACCCTTAACCCCCCCTTACCAATCTCTGCCTTAAATACACCCAATGGCCTGGCCTCCGCAGCCCTCCATGGCAACGAACTCCACAGATTCATCACCCTCTGACTAAAGAAATTTCTCCTCATCTCAGTTCTAAAGGGACACCTCTTTATTCTGAGGCTGTGCTCTCGGATCCGAGACTTTCCTACTAATGGAAATATCCTCTCCACATCCACTCTATCCAGGCTGAGCATCCGGTAGGTTTCAATGAGATTCCCCCTCATCCTTCTGAACTCCATTGAGTACACACCCAGAGACATCAAAAGCTTCTTGTCATATAGTCCTGATGCAAAGGTGGAGTTATAGAGTCATAGAGATATATAGCACAGAAACAGGCCCTTTGGCCCATTTACACCAATCCTGCACTGATCCCATTTTATTCTCCCCACATTCTTAACAACTCCTCCTAGATTCTACCACTCACCCACACATGAGGGACAATTTACAGTGGCCAATTAACCCATCAACCTGCACAGCAGGTAATAGTAAGTGTTTGTGGAGTTTTTGGACACCTGCTCTATCCAACACATCACCTCCCTGCGTTTGCGTGGGTTTCCTCTGGGTGCTCTGGTTTCCTCCCACATTCCAAAGACATACGGGTTAGGAAGCTGTGGGCACGCTATGTTGGCGCCGCAAGTGTGGTAACACTTGCGGACTGCCCCCAGAACACTCTACACAAAAGATGTATTTCACTGTGTGTTTTGATGTCCATGTGACTAATAAAGAAACCTTAACCTTAACCTTAGTTGTTTGCTGCAAGAAGTGCAAATTGATACTTGCTGAAGCATTTGAAATGCCCCTAATGTTATGTATTGGTATATGTGTGGTCCTGATGAAAGGTGCTCGACCTGAAACATTAACTGTTTTCTTTTTTCACAGATGTGACCTGACCTGATTTCCAGCATTTTCTGCACTTATTACAGATTTCTAGCATCTTCATTTTTTTAAAATTTCCATCTGTATTAGGTCAAAGTCAAAGAGTCATAAAATCGTACAGCATGGAACCAGGTCATTCAGCTCAACTCGTTGTTGCTGACCAGTGGGAACCCTCCGTGTTAATCCCATCTCCTAGAACTTGTCCATAGTCTACTATGCCTAGGCAATTCAAATGTTCTAGATACTTCTCAAATGCTGTCAGCAACCCAGCTTTCACTACTCTCACAGAAGTGTATTCCAGCTACTATCCACTCCAAATCTCTTCCACTTTAACCTAAACCCATGTCCTCTAGTTTTATCCACCTCTGATATGGGGAAAAGTTTCCTGCAGTCTACCCTATCTATCTATACCCCTGTTAATTAATACCCCGTAACTTCATCAACAATGTTTCATCCACACTTAACTTCACCGCATCCATTCATACCCATCAAGATCCAAAACCTTGATGTATTGGAGGATAAGCATACCATCCAGTATAGTTCTGCAGCACAATACACAGTTTAATTTATACTCTGCGCGGCATTAACTGATTCCCAACAGTCCCGTAGAGAAAAGATTTGCCTGGTTCCAAATCTAGTTGGACTCACACACAAGGTGAGGTCAGAGAGTGAAATACAGGAGGCCTGTCGGTGCCCGTGGAAGAATCGTTAATATAGAGTCAGCCTTTGCAGGAGAGGAGAGTTAATCAGATTTATAGCAAAAACAGGTCAGATAAAGAGTAGGTTTGCTGAGAGGTCCTTGGGTTTGGTAAAATCAAATCCTCACAAATGGTCAACAGTAATAAAGTCATATGCAAGAAATGTTTCAGGTCAAAGACCTTTGTAAGAACTGGAAAAGTGAGAAAAACAAGTTAATTTTAGGCTCAAGACCTAAAATATTAACTCTGTTTCCCTTTCCTCAGATGCTACCTGACCTGCTGAGTGTTTCCAGCATTTTCTGTTTGTGGTAATTGATACTGTGTTCTTAAGGCACTCCCCTGTGCATTATTTAAACCAAGGTATTCATTCACACGTTGAAATAGAGAACGGAGGAACATTTAAGAAGTCCGTTAGGAGTTTGTCCCCACAAGGCAGTAACTGTTCCTTCCACTGTGCTGAAATGGCTTTGATAAGACTCAAAACTGACAAACTCTATAACTGTTACCATAAATCTGCTTACTTACTCATCTTCATTGACTTCTCTCCAGCTTTGGCCAGAGTTGACAACATTACAAATACTTTTGCTCTTCTGCTGTCTGGTTCAACAGGTGTCACCTATGCTAATCTATCCAGTCTTAACTCTCACAATGGTTTCAAGCCTAGCATTGTTAGCTCTGGATTCTCCCTACCCTTGAAACCTCCTCTTTGTCATCTACTTATTGATCCCTAGTCTCATCATTTGCAAGGGTAGAGTCAAGTTCCACATGCATGCTGATAACCCTGCAGTATTGGTAATACAGAGGCAGCTACTTTCACAATGCCGTGAATAGCAAAGAAGGTGGATGATGATGGACCAACCAGGATGCTCTGGAATAGCTGAGCATTGCAGGTAACAGGAGCATGGTGAATGATTTTAGATAGAGGTGGATGCCAAAGTTGCGAACAACCTGCAAAGATGGCAAGAGAACGAAATACTGCAAAAGAGAAGATCTTGGGTCTTCTCCATGTTCAGATTGAGAAAACTTGTTTGCAACTTTGGCATCCACCTCTATCTAAAATCATTCACCATGCTCCTGTTACCTGCCTCACCAATAATACAGTACTGAGGCTGTGGAGAGAAAGCTCTGGTGAAGGTGACTTTGACAATTGAGTTGATTAAACTGGAGCCTACCAAAGTAACAGAGGATGGATAGCGCGCGGTCAACCACTTCAAAGGCAGGAGAGGTCAGGGAAGTTAGGGAGGATGATGCATCATGGTCCCGGTGTCCGGATGTGACCTTTAAGGTTTAAACTCTTTGATTCTGTGGATTGAGCAAAAACTTGATCGGGGAGACTCTAAAAGGGTTCTGACCCGAAACGTTGACTCTCTGCTTATCTCCACGGATGCTGCCTGGCCTGCCGAGTTCCTCCAGCATCATCATGTTTTTTCATGTGGTAAAGATGAACTTTGAGAAGCTTTAAGAACTTGTCAGTGGAAAGGGAAGCTGGAGTTGGGGCAGCAACTTTTAAGTACAAATGATATAATGTTTTATGTCACTATGTTATTGTTGTGCTATGCTGGAACATTTTCTTTCGAAAAACATTATGCATATTCACTCATTAAGACCATGTATAATTCTGAGCTTGACAGTATATTGAGTATGGCCAAAAAGAAAGCAGCAATTGTTCTGCATCATGCTGAGCAGTGAATGTGTATAATTAATCACAGAAACAAGGCTAAACAGCCGCCATTTACGCACGAGCCAAGGATAGTTTTGTTGAAGAGTACAGTGATGATGGAAGAGCTGAAGTGGAAGGAAGAGAGTAACTGAGTTCGGAAGAGAGTAACTGAGTTTAGAAGATCATTTGCAATGCCATCCAACAAAATGTCCAATATTAGAAAGGTTAATCGTTCAGCAGGTTAATGGTAATAGCATCAAGGTAGCAGGGTAGATGCCCATTAAACCAGGTCCATGTGGAATGAGTGTGAGAAGGAGATAGGAGAGACATGTGAGTTTAAGGTTCAGCCAGAAGAGAACTGAGGAAGGTTTGGTTTAGTGAGCAATATTCACTGGTACACTTTTATCAGCGCAACAGCTGCCAATCAATGGCATTGTCTCATCACAATGTCATTTCCAGAGGAGTCAGTAGACATATGCTGATCCAAACCAATTTGAACATACTACCAACAATACATGTCCATTCAAAAAGGTGATATTGACAAAAAAGACAAAACAAACCGCAGGTGCTGGAACCAGCAACACAAAAACAGAACACTGGAGGAACTTGTACAAGATGTTGGTGAGACTGTACTTGGAGCATTGTGTATGTCTTGGTTGCCCTGTTACAGGATAGACATCATTAAACTGGCAAGAGTGTCAAAAAGGTTTACGAGGATGCTGCCAGGACTTGAGTTATAGGGAGCGGTTGGGCAGGCTAGGACTTTATTCCTTGGAATGTAGGAGATTGAGGGGTGACCTTATAGAGATATATGAAACCATGAGGGGTATAGATAGGGTGAATGCACATGGTCTTTTTCCCAGGGAAAGGGAAGTAAAAACAAGAAGGCATAGGTTTAAGGTGAGATCTAGAAGGGACTTGAGGGGCAACTTCTTCACGCAGAGAGTGGTGCGTACGTGGAATGAGCTGCCAGAGAAAGTGGTTGAGACAGGTACAATAACAACATTTAAAAGACATTTGGATAAGTACATGGATGGGAGGGGTTCTGAGGGATAGGGACCAAACTTGGTATTAGCTTGGTGGACATCGTGGTCGGCATGGTTGAGTTGGGCCGAAAGGCCTGTTTCCATGCCGTACTACTCTATAACTCAATGGGTCAAGCAGCACCTGTGGAGGCAGAAAGTATAAGTTGATGTTTTGGGTCGGGACCTGCACCAGGACTGAGAGGGAACAGGAACGATTGCCAGTCTATCACAGTATGAAGGGGAGTGGGATAAAGACTGGTAGGTGATAGGTGGAACCTGATGGGGAGGGGTTGATGGGCAGATGGAACCTGGTGGGGGGAGGAGGAAGGGAGAGGTGAACAAAAGGGGACGAAAACTAGATGAACAGGTGAATGTTTGTGGGAGGAGAACACCAGGGGGGATGGGCTACCTGAAATTGGAAAATTCAATGTTCATATCACGAGTTGGAAGAACAATATCTTATGTTCTACTTGGGTTATTGTTCCCCCATCACCACTTACCCCTTATCCCACTCCCTTTCGTATTGCGATATACTGGCAATCCCTCTCAGTCCGGATAGTGGGTCTCAACCCGAAACATCGACTTACACCTTTTGCCTCCCCAGATGCTGCTTGACCCACTGAGTTCTTCCAAAGTTCTGTTTTATGAAGGTGATTTTTTGTGGTAATTGAACTGCTTCATCCATCTTCCATCGCTGTTGATGATTCATGGTATAATGTTTAAAAAAATACTGCTGCACTGCAAATAGAATACTCCACAGTGCAATCCGAGGGATCAGCCCTTCCTTTCAAACCTCTGGATTTTTGGACATTAAGGGAATCACTCGCATGGGGCTAAGTCAGGAAAATTGACTTTTGGTGCAGGATCAACCAGGAGAACCTCTGAGTAATCACCCTGTCAAATCCTTTCAACATCTTATGTTCTCTTTAAGAATATAGGTGCACTCTTTTTAATTCCCTTATGGGACAGCCACTCATCCAGGGAAACAATTCTGCATTGTAGCTGAGGAAACAATACTGCTTGAGATTTTTGAGAATTATTTCTTTACGAGATGTGGGCATTGTTTATTGCCCATCCCAAATGGTCCTTGAGAAATTGGTGATGAGCTGCTTTCTTGAACCACTATGGTCATTGAGTCATAGACCTATCCAGCATGGAAAAAGGCCCTTCAGCCCAACTCATCCATGTCAACCAAGTTGCCTTACTGAGTTCATCCCATTCGTCTGTGTTTGGCCCCTATCCCTCTAATCCTTTCCTATTCATGTACCTGTCCAAATATCGTAATTTGACCCACCTCTACCATTCCCTCTGGCAGCTTATTCCATATACCCACCAGCCTCTGTGTAAAAAAATTGCTCCTCAGGTCCTTCTGAAGATGGTACTCCCTCTATTATTGGGGAAGGAGTTCCAAGATTTAGACCTTGCAATGATAAAGGAATGGCAATACACTTGCAAGTCAAGATGGTGTGCAATTTGAAGGGGACACTGCAGGTGGAGAAGTCTCTGTGCACCTGTCATCCTTCTTGGTGGGAGAGGTCATGGGTTTGGGAGGTGCTGTCAATGATAAGGAGATGAAAACTGTTAGCAGTATTTCTGAGCTGGTATCACCAAAGTCTTGTTCAGCAGATTGCTAACTGCAGAAGTATCATGTAAATTAACACCAAAAAACTAGGCTAGATTTTCAACCTAGATCTGGTGCTAACAAAGAAAACAATGTATTGAATATGAGGATTAATTACCAGAACTCCATGTACTTGAAATGTTCTGGTCATTATTGATATTTTGTCCTGTAGAGGCCATTTTATTTGCTGATCTCAATTATAGTTGGTAGTGTGCCAGTTAGCATAACACTATTACAGCACCAGCGACCCGGGTTCAATTCCCACTACTGTCTGCAAGGAGTTTATATGTTCTCCCCGTGAGTCTGTGTGGGTTTCCTCCAAGTGCTCTGGTTTCGTCTCACAGTCCAAAGACGTACAGGTTAGGAGTTGCGGGCATGCTATGTTGGTGCCGGAAGAGTGGCAACACTTGTGGGTTGTTCCCAGCACATTCTCAGTAACGCAAAAGACACGTTTCACTGTGGGTTTCGATGTACATATCTGGTTGTAACATCAGTTTGAAAACAAATGATTTCAAAATAATTTAGAACAGAAACAGACCCATCTTATCATTAATTCACCATCTGAAAACTTATGAGGACCATGTCATTATTATTACATGTGGTAAAGGAAATGGATCCTAGAATGATTACCATAATGTTCACAAACTGGCAGGCGTACACATCAACATGTTAATTCTGTCCAATGCTGAAATTTCTTTGAAGTTTATCAAGTAGACATTTTCTATCAAAGAGCAGAGGAATGTGCAGTCTTGAAACATTTCCTTCCTTCCAGAATTCATTAAATAAATATAATAATATGAGAACTAACTTCTTTCAGATTATATGATAAACCCATCTATTCTCTCAGTAGGCATAGAAAATCCAAAGGGAGTACTTTGAAAAAGAATAGGAAATTTATGTACTGTGAGTGATTCAATATTTATTCCTCAGTCACAGAGACGGACCATTTGGTCATTATCACATTGCAATCTGTGAGACCCTACTATGTTCAAATTGCCTCCATTTCCTACATTACCACATTTGCTACATTTCTGTCAGTACTTTGAGACATTCTGTGGCTGTAAAAGTTGCAAGTCTACACCATTTGCATGCCCAACACCAGCCCTGAAGAGACACACTATTTCAAGCTCTGCCATGAAAAGAAGTTATGAGGCTGACAAAGGAAAAAAATCAAGGAAGTGCTCAAAGCCCCTTGAAGATTATCCAAAGTGGAGAAGGAATATCCAGCATGGAATTGAGGATCTTGAGGACAAGTAGTGGGAGCATACAGCAGCTCTGTACATATGGCAGACAGAGAGTACCATTTCGTCAACTGCCCACCCATCCTCTTCCTGCCTCATCTGTTCCTACCTGGTCAGATTAGCCATCTGAGAATCCACAAAACCAGAGTGGAAGCAAGTCATCAAATTATCCTCAATTCCACGGACCTGCCTAAGAAGGAGAAGATAAAAGCAAGAATTTTAATGTTGTTTTGTGGTAAATTCAGTTTCTTTTTAATCAGAAATGTATTTCTTTCTGTTTTCAATCTAAATATTTGTGAAGGCACTCTGCAATGCCACAGCACTGCATCTTTAGTGTAATACAATGACACACTGGATATCGGAATCCTGGATGCCATTAATGCTCAGCAATACACAGCACATTTTTTCTTGTTGATCTCAGACAAAGGATAATAACATGCTCTCAGTGCCAGGATGATTTAGTGACATCCCTTAACTGAGTCATGGTGATATTCAAGACCTGAGTTACATGGGGATCTCATAAAGCTTTCTTACCTCATATGGGAGTTCTTAACTTGGAAAAGGTTCCAAGAGAGCATTCCCAGAGAATTTATTCTGGACATAAGTTTGGCTACCTGAGTATATTTGTTCAGGAAAAGCCTTCCAATGATTAGTGCTTTCAGAGCACGGAGTCTTATATTTTGCCCTTTCCGACTGGCATATTTCCGTCATACATTTCACTTTTTTTTATGAAGAGTAGGGGTGATGGACTTGGGAGAAGGATGGTGCCTTTGGTAGAATGGATCAGCTTGTGAATGGAACAGTATGAACTATTTTAGTCCAGTTGGAGGAGTTACTTTTCTCCAATGCCGAGGCTCAGCAGACATTGGCTATCTTATCGAGTGACCAACAATAGATTTCCCTCTCATTCCACAGAATAGAAACAATGTCCTACCTCCTTACATCATGGATGCTGTTTCTCCATTTCTTCTCTGGGCTCAGCAGGCAGAGGTGTACCATTAAGGGAGGAAAAGGAGTACTTCCCTCAAATGTTTAGGTACCCTTAATACTCCACTGTCAATCACAGAATTATTTTTAACATTCTCCCTCCCCAAATTCTCCCACACATGCCAATAGGAATTCTCTCTCCTTTTCTGTTGCAACTTGTCTCTCAGCTTGGCCTTGATTGCAGGCACGGTAGCATACTGGTTAGTATAATGCTTTACAGCGCCAGCGACCCGGGTTCAAATCCGGCCACTGTCTGTAAGGAGTTTGTACGTTCTCCCCGTGTCTGCGTGGGTTTCCTCCGGGTGCTCCGGTTTTCTCCCACATTCCAAAAGATGTACAGGTTAGGAAGTTGTGGGCATGTTATGTTGGTGCCGGAAGCGTGGCAACACTTGCGGGCTGCCCCCCAAATCGCTATGCAAAAAGATGTATTTCACTGTGTGTTTCGATGTACATGTGACTAATAAAGAAATTTTATCTTATATTATCTTATCTTAAGGAGATGGAGTAAAAAGATAAGGAAGTCTTGCTACACCTCTATAAGTCACAGGTGAGACCACACGTGGAGTATGACTTACAGGTTTGGTTTCCTTATTTAAGGAGGGATATGCTTGTGCTCGAGGCATTTCAGCGAAGTTTCACTAGGCTTGCTACTGGGAATGAAGGGGGTATCTTACGAGGAAAAGTTGAGTAGAATCAACCAATCACCTAGGGTTCAGAAGAATGGGAGATAACCTTATTGAAACATATAAAATTCTGAGGGGCCATGACAAAATAAACAATGAAGACATTTCTCCTCATGGGAGGGTCTAGAACTTGAGAACTTAATTTCAGAATTTCTTCTCTCAGAGGGCCACGAAACTTCAGATTTTTCTACTCCAGAAACTGGTGGAGCAGCTGAGACTTTTTGGAGGGGTTTTAAGGACCAGGTAGGATAGTAGAATTTAGACGAAGATCAGATTAGCCATGATCTCATTGACTGCATCTCATTGCAGGTTGTGCAATCTTATATTCCTCTCTTACTTTTATTTTAATGACAAAGTTTCCTTTTCTCACTGTAGCTTGTTTTCCTACTGTCCTTTAATCCCACCCATCTACCCAATGTCCTTCACTATTCCTTTGGGCTCTGTATATATCTAATGCTTTGCTCTGTATTGACTATTCCCACTGGGATGCAGTCAAATTTTGAAGCGCATGACAACATTTTTTTTGTGTACACCCTTTTCCTTATCTCCTCACCTGCAACACACCTGCACCTTTCTGTCTCCTCCAATGCTTTGCCCAAGGGAGGGAAGCAAAGTCATGAGAATCTACATCGGAAGCAAACTCTTGTACTTCTGCTTGCCTAATACTAAAGACAGTGAGAAAGGAAGGGAAATGTGACACAGCTTAAGAAGACTTAGAATCTTTGCAATATAGTGAGTTTTTCTTACAAAGCTGTTGTAAAATGTTTATTTAAGTAGGAACCAGTAGATATTGGCCACAAAAATAATCTAGTAAACTGTATCCCCAACACAACTCCAGTCCACCAGCTCCTGTATTTTGCTAGGAAGAAAAAATAAATATAATTACTGGAAGATTAAAAAAATATTTTGCACCCTGTTATGACTCGATGTTTAAATGCTTCATCTTGTGTTTTAACAATCCCACAGGAAAAGGGAAACCCCAAATTAATTTGCTGTCGATTTTTCTTTTGTTCTATTAAGTGATGTGAGCATCAATGGCAAGGCCAGCATTTATTCCCCATCACAAGGTGTCCTTGAGAAGGTGGTGGTGAGCCTCCCCCTTGAACCACTGCCCTCCCATTGGTGATGGTACTTCCACAATGCTTGTTGGGGAGTTCCTAAATTTAGACCCAGTGGTGAAGAAGGAACAGCAATATGTTTCCAAGATGGTGTGCGATTTGGATGGGAACCCATGTTCCCATGCACACACTGCCCTTGTGGGTTAGCAAGGAGGTGTCAGAGTAGCCTACGTGAATCACTGCAGTGCAGTAAGATGGTAGATATTTGTAGGCATGGTGCACCAGTGGTTGAGGGAGTGAATGCTGAGGGTCGAAATGGACACCTAGTGAGCAGTTGCTTTGTCCTGGAGCTTCTTGAATATTGCTGGAGTTGCTCGTCCGGACTGCCTTTAATCTGAATAGGGGACAACAGGCTCTGTTTGATACTGACTAATGCTGTTCACTACTGTATGACCTCCGCTAGAGGTCTGATGAGGACAGGGCTGGTCACTGGTGGCAATGCATCCCTTGGCTGGTTACCCTCACAGCCTGCACTCGGACGTTTTCCACAATGGGTGCTGTGGGACAGTCACATTCTTGAGAAGAAGTGTGAATGAGAGAAATAGAACAAGGAAGAATATAATAAAAAATATAATGAGATTAACAGAGAAACAAAGGACTTCAGATGCTGGAGTCTAGATGAGAAACACGATGATGCTGGAGGAACTCAGCAGGCCAGGCAGCATCCATGGAGGAAAGCAGACGGTCAACATTTTGGATCAGGACCCTTCCTCAGGACTGAAGATAGAAAAAGGGGAAGCCCAATATATAGTATGGAAAAGCAGAGCAGTGATAGGTGGACAAAAGAGGGGAAGCAGGGTGGGCACAAGGTGGTGATAGGTGGATGCAGGTAAGAGACAGTGATGGGCAGGTGCGGGGGAGGAAGGCAGAGCAGATTCATGGGGGGATGGGTTGAAGGTAAGGAGAGAAAGGAAAAATGGGTTGAAAAAATGAGGCTAGGAAAGGGAAGAAGAGAAGAAGGGGGGGTTTGTGGGGAAGGGGGTGGGTATTACTGAAAGTGGGAGAATTCAATGTTCATTTCTCCACAGATGCTGCCTGGCCTGCTGAGTTCCTTCAGTGTCATTATGTTTATCATGATGAGATTAATGTAGGATTAGCAGGCACGGTAGTGTAGCGGTTAGCCAGCGACCCAGGTTCAATTCCGGCCACTGTCTGTATGGAGTTTGTACGCTCTCCCCATGTCTGCGTGGGTTTCCTCCAGGTCCTCCAATTTCTTCCCACATTCCAAAAGACATACGGGTTAGGAAGTTGTGGGCATGCTATGTTGGCACCAGAAGTGTGGTGACACTTGCGGGCTGCCCCCAGAGCACTCTACGCAAAAGGTGCATTTCACTGTGTGTTTCGATGTACATGTGACTAATAAAGAAATCTTAGCTTATCTTATCTTAGTGTAAATGGATGGTTGATTGTTGGCGCACACTTGATGGGCCAAATGTCCTGTTTCTGTGCTTTACACCTCTATGACTCTATAACAAAGTGAAGAAGGAGTAGGCCATCCAGCCCTTTGAGCCTGATGTGCCACTCATCAAGATTATGGATGATCTTCTATATCGGTGCTACTTTCCTGTACATGAATAAGAAAGGTTTACAGTGATATGGGTCAAACACAGGCAAATAGCACCAATTCAGCTAGGCATCTTGGTCAGCATGGACAAGTTAGACCGAAGGGCCTGTTTCCATGCTGTATAATTCCATGATTCTGTTTGCCAATCGTTGCTGATGTGTGTAACTTGCTAAATCTTCTCTGCTGTAGGTTATGATGGTTACATTACAATTACTGGAAGTGCAGGCTTGCAAATCTTTATGCCAACTAAAAAAATATGTCAAGATTATCTCCAGGGGTTAATAAAGTACTCTGGTGAATAACTTACAAATACAATTAATAAGGAATTACTATTGAAGCTGTGATTGGTTATGATGGCTAACTCTCATGATAAACTCATGCTGATGGTTGAACTTCGAATTTATTGCAGCCCCTTTACACTTCTGCATTACGATTCCAGTTGTGTGACTCGCTGTTTTTAGAAATTGAGAGGCTTGCACCATCTTACTTTTAAAATAGTGGTTGATGTTTCCTCAGTTTTGACAGATTAGTGCATAGAATACAATTTGAATGAAGAGCCCAAAGACATGGCACTAGAACACATGATTAAACTGTGTAGGTGCAGGAAATGATTTCACTATCCATTAAATGGAGAACAACAATGCTGAGACCTCTGGATGACTGCAAAGTAAATTTCAGATATTTTTATTTATTCAGTTTTGGGATGTGGGCATAGAAAGTTAAGATGGCATTTATTGCCTGTCTCTAGCTTTTTTTTGAGAAGGTGGTGCTGAGTCGTCTTCTTGAACCACTGATGTCTTTGAATAATGGTACACTCACTCTGCAGTTGGGTAGGGGAATTCCAAGGTTTAGGTACAATGAAGATGACGGTACAATGTGTTTCCTATTCAGGATGTTGTGTGACTTGGAGAGGAACCTGCCAATGAATGATGTTCCAATGTGCCTGCTGCCCTTGTCCCTCTTGGTGGTAGAGGTAGCGAGTCGGGAAGTGCTTTCAGAGTAGTCTAAGGGAATAACTGCAATGCACTTTTTAGATGGCACACATTGCAAAGTGCACCAGTGATGGGGGGAATGAATGTTAAGATAGTGGTGGATAGACGTCAGTCAGGGAGGCTGTTTCACCCTGGATAATGTCAAGCTTCCGTATGGCTGGCATGATTGACCTCCAACAACAACAATAACCTTTCTTTGGCCATGCTATGACTCCAACAGTTTTCTTCTTATGTTTCATTAACTTCAGGTTTAGCAGGGTGCTTTAGAGTCATAGCGTCATGCAGCACAGAAGCAGGACCTTTGGCCTACCATATCCATGCTGATTATCAAGTACCCATCTATGCTAATCCCCATTTACCAGCTTGTAATCTTCTAAGCCTTGGCAGTTCAAATGCTCATCCAGATACTTCTCAAACATTCTGAAGGAATCTACCTCCACTACCCACTCGGGCAGTGCATTCCAATTCCAACCACCCTCTGGGTGATAAAAGATTCTTCCTCAGATTCCCTCTAAAATTCTTACCATTCCCTACACCTATGTCCTCTGGTTTTAGATACCTCTTCTGTAGACATAAGTTTCCTATTATTTCCCCTATCTGTGCCCATACTAATTTTGTAGACCTCTATCAGGTCTCCCCTCAGCTTCCTCCACTTCAAGGTAAACAAACCAAGCCTATTCAGTCTATCCTTATAAATGATATGCTCCAATCCAGGCCATACCCTGGTGAATCTCCTCTGCACCCTTTCCAGAGCAATCACATCCTTCCCATAGTGCGGTGACCAGAACCATACATAGTAGTTCATCAGTAGCCTCTCCAATGTTTGATTAAGTTGGACCATAACCTCCCTGATATTCCAGGCAAGCATTCCATTTGCCTTTTTCCACCAACTTATCTTCCTGTGCTGCCACCATAAGAAATCCTTCGACTTGTACACCGAAGTCCCACTGTTCTTCAATACTCCCTCAGGCCCTACCGTTTGTTGTTTCTGTTCTTTTATTAGTATTCCCAAAATTTTTCACTGCACACTTATCAGATTTAAATTCCACCTGCCACTGCTCTGCCATCTCACAGACTGATAGTATCATCAGGCCAAAGACTATGGTCCACACTAAGAAAACACCACCAATTTTCTTCTCATCTGTAAGCTAATCATTCATATCCATATGATTAATGTATATATTATTGTGGAACACCACTGGTCAAAGGCTTCCAATCACAAATACAACACTTCACCACCACCCTCTGAGGAATGTTGCCACGCAGGGACATATGTTGCCTTGATATCAAAGGCAAGCACTCTCACCTCACCACTGGAATTCAACTCTTTGCTCCATGTTTGGAACGAGGCTGTGAACGAGGTCTGGAACTCAAAATGGGCATTGGTGAGCAGAATACTGGGGAGTAAGTAAATACTAAGCTGGAATAATAGAGGGAATCTGCTTGAAATAAGTGTTTGAATAAACTGAGAATCGTCTTACTTGTGAAAGGAACGGAGATACAGGTGTTTTTCCTTATTGATTGGCATTGATGAGTTTATTGTTAAGGATTTACATTAAATGACTTTGATGTACCGTGGATAATTAATTTAACTCGTTTTGGACTGGGTGTGCTGTCAAATAGTAATCATGATTTCACAATATGAAAACTGACTTGGAGAGGAAAGGCCATTCGCAAATTATTTGCTATCTCAAGAGCAGACTCGAATGACCTTACTGCCAACGTTGGTGAGCTTTAACCGGTCTCTCGCACTGTACAGCACGATTACTCTATCCTTCAATTCAACGTGCATACGGATTAAGTAGGTGTGCCGGTCCTGACATCACAGTCACGGCAACAAATCAGCCCAGCACACAGGCGGCAGCGATTCACAAGTGCCTGAAAGCATTCCAGTACAAGTCAGTTAAGCAGAGGTTGGAAACCAGCAGTCGTCTGTAGTGGAGTGCGCTGTTCAGAGGACTTACTGAAGGGGGACTGGAGGCGCCACAGTGAGCGGAGCTCGTTAGGATTGGGCGAGCTATTGGTGGATTAATTTACCCGATGGGACAGTGAAGTTACTGCACCGCTTATTCTGCGTGTCACATCATTTTCATGTGCGCAGCGGGGGAAAGGTAAGGGACGTATTGGTTGTTTTTTGTGTGTGTGTGTAGTTTTGTGGAAAGTACAAGCCAATTGTAATGTGACACTGATCATGTTTGCTCAATGGTGCGAGATGTCCGATTAAAATTGGGAACCCGAGCAATGGAACAAGGGAGGTGGGCGCAAGGCTTCTCCAAACAAGGGGAGTCGAGAACACCGTTTGCATCCTGTACCACTCCAGCTAACGCCGTAGTTTACTGAAGTTTTGATAGGAATCTAGTCCCGGCTCTCCCATCATCAAGCTGAAAAGTCGTTCATCACTTTGTTTCTTCTGGTCATCATAGTATTCACTATTTCTCAGTAATATCAGGCTAATGTATCAGCACTTTGGAGATTTCGTTTTAAAGGCGTTTCTGCAGAGCTTTTTTTTTGTTTTAAATATATGGACTAGCCCCAGTGGGACGAATTAAGAACTGTGGCTTGATATTGTGCGGGGTCGGCTGGGAGAGTCAATATGACCACAACATGGTCCAGTAAGATAGTCGCAGACTTCACCGGGAGAGCTTTTCCAACGATTATCGGCGCGATTCTGTTCGCTGTGATGAAGTGCCGGGGAATTCGCCGGCTCCCAGTCTTCTGAAGGCGGGGGGAGCGGGGGAGGGATTTGAGTTTAGGTCTCGCTTTACTGAGTGGGGCATTTACCAAGGCGCCCTTTGGCATATTAATGATTCTCTTCTGTGGGTCCGGTCCTTGCAGACAGAGCAGCGAGCAGTTGAAAGCGGGGGTAATATATAATGGTAGCGGGCTCCAGGAATTCATGCCACCTTGGAGTGACTGGGCGAAGTTGGGTCAGTCACTAACATATGGAACAGAGAAAAAACAAGCGCAACCTCTGGATTGAAAAAAACACTGGATTATAAACCCGGTCGTTGACCTGTCACCTCAACCCAATTTCTCTCCCTCCAGCCTCAAATTGCTGAATGTTTGCAGCATTTTCTGATTCGATGCCCCCACCGACTGTTCCTGGCGTTCGGCGGGTGCGCCCCGATATTGATGGTCACAGCCCGCCGGTATCTCCGCTGCCTAACTTGATTTTGCCAGTTACAACACTAATCCCTTGGCTGGTGGGTATCATTTCCCTCGTTTCTGCTCACCCAAACTAAACACCTCATAAAAGTGAAGCAAACTCACTGCAATGTTGAGAGACTGAAACGAAACAGACAGGCTTTAAAACTGCCAGGTGAGATGATGTTCAAATATTTTCTTTGAAAAGGGATTCGGAGGTTGTTCGACTTCTGAACATTTACAGAAGGCTCCCCTTGAAGTGCCTTGTCTCTGAGATTTTGCTGAGGTTAAGAGCATCTGTGTATTACACTGATCATGCATTTATTTCTCTCGACTGTCAATAAGAAAAGCCGGTTTAACCCTAACCGCGCCATGCAGCCTGTGAAGCACAAACGTGAATTAAAGTGTGTAACATTTGTAAAATGTACTTTTGTACTGTAACTGATGCTGTATTAAGCAGTCAGGTCTGGCGAGTATTTCTGAAGTCTCGTAAAGCCGTTCTTCTTCAATAAAACATGGCAACAATTAGATATGGAGGAAAACCTGCTTAATTCCTTGAATGGTTAACTGTTCATCTTTAGATGTCTGCAATGCAGTATCAATTTCTATAAGATGAAGTGACATATTAAACGCTGCCTGGATTCTTTATAGCTGGCATGAAGTAGTAGGTACTGATTCTTGCAATGTACCAGTGCAGGCTTGTTGATAGTTCTTTTTGGATATTCTTGTACACCAAGGGCAAATAGTCTGTCATCAGTTGAACAAAGATCCTAAATTATTGACCCCAACAATTCCAAAGGAATCTACATTATGTATTGTCCACCAATGCAGGCAACTGCAATGCAAAAACTGTTTATCAATCCTTGCGCTCTCCTGAACTAATCTCAATGCGGTTACAGCAAGTTGGTTCAGTGTTTCTGGGCTAAGGTGGTGGAGGAAATCATTCACTGATTGCTCTTTAGTAATCCTTCTGTTAGTGGGAGATGTTTTCATTGATAAGTTTAGAGTTGACCGTGAGGCACCTCGCAATGAAATGGTCTGCTGTGACTCACTGCCCGAGCTCACTGATTACATTGAGGCACAGGATGAGGTGCCCAGGAGCAATCAATTCCTTTGCAGTTTTAATCTCAACAATAGTCCATACACATATCTTTTAAAAAAAGGAACTGCAGGCTTCTAAACAAAATAAATAGTGTTTAAGTTCAATTTTTAAAAAAGTAAAACAAATGTAAAGGAGCTATAAGAGCTGTTATCCATTTCAATTTAACTGTATAAACATAAAATGTTAATATGGTCAAGCATATCTCTTTTAATGATATGGTCTGAACCTCCTTGGCTTAGTTATTTTCAATCGGGTCATAGAAGTATTATATAGTCTGCAAATGAGCAAAATATATTTTATTTTTAAAAGTGCCTTATGACATTGTAATTTTTATGAGAATGATGCTATCCTTTCCGGCGATCATGTCTATTTGCAGTGTTGCTCAAGGTTGTTATCAAGATTCTGCACAACATTCTGCGCAAGTACATAACTGCAGATTAAAAGATATTACCATATTACCCGAAATAGGAACAGAATCTTGGAAAACAAATTCAAAGATCCCATCAGCTTCATGTCCAAATATAGGAATGCCTTGAAAAGCAAAAGACTGCACATGCTGGAAATCTGGAATAAAAACATAAAATGCTGGAAATAATGATCAGGTCAGGCAGCAGCTGTGGAGAGGAAAACACTGGTAATGTTTTTGATCAATTACATTATCAGAGTGGCTGAGATGAAACATTAAGTCTTTTTCTTTCTCCGTAGATTCTGCCTAACTTGCTCAATATTTCTAAAATCTCTTCTTATTAAAAGAATGTACTTCTGTGTCATATTTTTAAGGGAGGGCAAAAAAAATAACATTAGTTTACCTTGTATGAGTGTGTAGATGGAGGGTTCATCATTTGTCCTCAGCTCTTACCAATTTACTTTCAAATGAAGTTAATAAACCTGATTCTGATTCGTCTGAACAATAAGTGAAAAACTCTCATCCAGTGAGGGTTTCTGAGGAAAATGTTGCTTTTGGAAACATTCAATTATTTGCTTTTGGAAACCAGGCTGACAAGAATACTCTCTGCTCACAAGTGGACCTCACAACTAATGCCTGCCCGGTGTGCCCCTGTCTATTGGTTGTGAAGTGCACCTGTGAACAGTAAGCATTATTGTCAGCATGCTGGGGAAAATACTGCTACAGGAACTGATATGTTTACCAATTGATCTGCCTGCGGGGTGCAACTGAGAAGTAGAAGCGAGGTTCTCCTACTTATGAGTGACCTTTCCTTGGGCTAAATTGAGTGATGGCAATCAGTCAACCTACTGATGTCTATCCTGAATAGGACTCTTCACCTTGCGCTTTACCTGCTAAGTAGTGTCTTCAAATGGTACCGTAAAAAAAACCTCTGCAGTTAGTTGAATATTAAATCACTTTCCTTATAATGGATCTCTTAATAAAATATATTTTAATATTTCATTAAATGTGTGCAATTTATGGAGCACCCGTATTTCTCAGGGTTCATTCAAAAGAGATTTTGCCTGACGAATTTTAGCAAATTGAATCCCAGGTCCTTAAGGCGAATAATGATTATCCAGACTCTGCCCCTCGCATGCTGCAGTTCATTAAAAGAAAAGGTCCTTTTGCAATAACGTGATTTGTGAATTTGCTTCTCCCAGGAAGCACAGTTTTGATCTCCACACCACTTTAGAGCAAATGACAGCCATCAAAAATCTCAAGGAGCCGACGAGGCCAACTAAATTGGCAGACATTTGAATTGGTTTATATTAAAAACAGATAATGCAGCAAATACTTAGTTTTACAGTTAAAATGAGAACTGTAGCATTAAGTGTGATGAATTTTCTGGTCAATTTGGCTGTGGTTAATTGATGTAGTTGCCTGCTCAGTGTCTCCATTCTATCTCCTAGTGAATGCACTTTGCAAAACACTAGATAGCACTCCGTGAAATGAGTTTTGTTTTGAAGGACAGTTTTTCATCCTTGTAAACACTGCACCATAATATTATTTAACAGGGTACTTGCTTAAAACTGCTACTCATGCTTAAAAATACTTGACAGTGCTTTTAACTTTAACTGTATTAAGCTGATCTATATTCTTAAACCTTTCACAGAAATGAAATAACAAGGTTACGGCCATCAGATTTTACTTTTCTCACTTGCTTTGGACTATATTTTTTTTCATTGAGGTGAGGGGTGTCAATACTAACCAATGCATACACTAGGAGATAGAACTATTCTGCACTTAACAGCCAGTGGGCCTATAGGTTAACCATATGTGAGGTCATTCTAATGCAGCCTTCAGAGGTGAATAAAAGGAACTCTTAACCCCTTCAAACCCATTGGTCACTGCAGCTCACTGTTTCCTCTCCTACTTTCTTTGTTCGTTCCCCCTGATCCATACTTTATTCTAGGAATTTGTGTGCATCAATAAATTACAGGTTCAGTTATTTCTTGAATTAACACCAGCCTGAACAGAACAAGGAATATTTTCCTATACTAAAAATACCTGCAAATGCTACAGTAACCTGGCTAATTGCACAATGAAGTGTTGGAAAAGGTGGAAAATTTTGTCCATTAATCTTTCTTGCCACATTTGTTCTCCAAGTTTTATTTCCTGATTCTAACCTGCGGGTACTTCCACCAGCTGCCCTCACCCTGCCTACCACATGTAAGTACTTGCGAGGCCCAGTCTCTTGGCCTGATTCCTGCTTTCTGCCTTGATCTCTCTACTGTCCCCAGAGAACACATGGACAAAGGTATCAATAGGTCTCAGAGCAACATGAGTAAACCTACAAAGTCCTTTAGAACCTAAAAGTGAATGAAGCAGTCTCTTCACCATTAACCTTTCCAGATCCTGGTTTCAGTTGAGACTTAAAAGGCAATTTTAAATGGTTGCTTGCCTCTTATAGTAGAGCAACAAGTTTTGTCCCTTGCATTGTGCTCTTCAGCAGTAGCAGGCATCCTTTTGCTGATGACTACCCAGCAGGGAAATAGGTCAAGATGAGGACGCAGTTACAGATGGGAGTCCTAGCTCTTGCAAAGAAGAGAGTCTAATCCAAAATACTAGTGTTGCACAACAGTTTATCGAATAAAATGTTGAGATACGCATTGTGATTGCGTTACACCTTTGTGTTCTTGTGCTGCCATGACCTTGTTAAATCATAAGCTGCTGATACAGGACCTTTACCCTGAATAAAGTTTTTTCTCCCCCTGTAATCTTGTAATCTGTTTAAGCAGATTATGGAGAAGCCCTTAAATACCAAGGATGAATAATGTGGAACACTATGGAGTTCAGTTTACAAAATGATCTTTGCATATGTGTTTGTATCTCTGCAGACATCTATTTCTTTGTTCTATAAATAGATGTTTATGTGTATCTGTGTGTGTGTGTTTTAATTTAGAGTCATTGTTTGTTCTATCAGTGCTTGTTCCATTCATTTATCCATGTACGGTTCTCTGACTGCAGCATCGGCACACAAGGACTCTGTTTCACTCAGATTTATCTCTCCATCACCTTTCTTAATCCCTTTCACTTCTGTGTTGTTATTTTGCTTCTCTGACACCACAACTTCCTCAACTAAACAGTGTGAAGGTCAAGGTTTTCCATTCCCATCATGAACTCTGTACCCTCCACATGTCCTTCACCCCCTCCATGCCAACCAGTTTAACATCAGTGTCCTGTTTGACACTGGCCTGGGTTTTCAAGCCAAATCCATTCGTGTCGCAAAGACTGCCTGCTAAAGTTTAAAATTCTGCTCTGTGGGTTTGTGTTCTTTTGATTTTGGCTGCTCATCTTTACAACATTTCTGATACTTCCTCCCTCACCTCCTTGAAATCTCCCTTCCTCCAACTCTAGTCTCCAGCTCGTCCCCTCCCTCATTTGTCCCACCATTATGAGCTGTACCTTCAGGTCCTATCCTGTCATCACACAACATTGAAACTCTCCACCTCTCTCTGATCTTTTAATATCTTCCTTAAAGCCTCCAGTTTGGCCAATATTCTTGGACACCCTTTGGCCAGGCATCCATTTCCCCTTCCTTAACCTCGGGGCATTCATTTTAACAATTTTTTTTAAAAAGAAAATTTTAACATTGAAGACCCAAGATAAATGATAAGTTCTTATCGTTGTTAACAAAACATTGCAACAAAGCATTCTCTCCACACCAGTGTTTTGCTCTGAAGGGTTGTAAAACAGAACCGGAATGTTCAATAGGTTCGAGTATGTGCAATAATTGAGCTCTGGTCCTGGAATATACAAAACTAACTCATGTAAGTTTTTTTTTCCCTGAGTCACTTTGTGCTGCAGGAGAGGAGCGCACACAGAAGGAGGTTTCTCACTGGCATGTGACCTCTAGTGGCAAGCCTTCTCACTGCTGTGTGAGCTATTGTTGCAAGAGGATAGTGGAAAACCTTGCAGAATCATAGAAATTTACAAGGGAGTAGATTATTCCATTCATCATGCTCTAGAGTCATCAGAGTCATACAGCCATGGAAACAGGCCCTTCGGTCCAACTAGTCCGTGCCAACCAAGATTGCCCTCTGAGCTAGTCCCATTTGGCCCATATCCCTCTAAACCTTTCCTATCCATGTACCTGTCCAAATATCTTTTCAACGCTGTTATTGTACCTGCCTCAACTACTTCCTCTGGCAGCTGTTTCCATATTCATCCACAACACCCTTTGTTGCCTCTCAGGTTCCTATTAAATCTCTGCCCTTTCACTTTCAACCTATGTCCTCCAGTTCTTGATTCTCCAACCCTGGGAAAAAGACTGTGTACATTCACCCTATCTATGCCCCTCATGATTTTGTACACTTGAATAATATCCCTCATTCTCCTACTCTCCAATGAATAGTGTCCCAGCCTGCTCAACCTCTCTCCATAACTCAGTCCCTTGAGTCCTGACAAATTCCTCATAAATCCCCTCTGCACTCTTTCCTCATTCCTCATAAATCCCCTCTGCACTCTTTCCAGCTCAACGGCATCTTTCCTCGAGCAGGTTGGGTTTGACTAAGACTGAACACTCTATTCCAAATGTGGCCTCAGCAACTTCTTGTACAACTGCAACGTAGCATCCCAATGTCAATACTCAGTGCCCTGACTGTTGAAGGCCAGCATGCCAAAAGCCTTCTTCGCCATCCTATCCACCTGTGACTCCACCAGTTTCAGGGGACCATGTATCTGTACTTGTTCTTCGCAGGCAGCAAACTGCTGTTCAAATGAACGATGTTTCCCAGTTGCCAGTCTGGAGTACAGGAGACATTCAACAGGTGAGTCAGCCTCCAAGGAGAAGGCAGACAAACAGTCAACACTTTAGATGCAATAATAAATGAGTAATAAATTAGGAGGGTGGTAGAAATTTGGAAATCTTTTCAAATGGCTACTGATGCTGGGTCGGCTGTTACTTGAATATCTGAGGTGGATCTTTGTTAAACAAAGGAACCGAACAAATTGGGGCAATAAAGTTGAGCCATAAGCCAGCTGTAATCTTATCGAATGGCAGACAGGTGTGAGTACCTAATTATTCTACACCTCTTCCCTTGTTCCCGCATGCCAGACAGGGATATTAATAAATCAAACAGATATTAACAAGGAGTTGTTGGTGTAATGATGCAATGTTCAATCAATAGAAGTATTTTGAGGTTAAAGAAATGTTGAGAAAATGGGGAGGGCTGAGGTAAATGGGACAGATAGAAAACCTGGTGGTGGGAATCAGAATCAAGTTTATCATCACTGACTTATAGGTCATGAAATTTGATGTTTTGTGGCAGCAGTACAATGCAAAGACATAAAATTACTATAAATTACAAAATAAATAAATAGTGCAACAAAAAGGAATAATGAAGTAGTGTTCATGGACCATTCAGAAATCTGATGGCAGAGGGGAAGAAGCTGTTCCTTAATCATTGAGTGTGGGTCTTCAGGCTCCTGCACCTCCTCTCCAGTGGTACTAACGAGAAGAGGGCATGTCCCGGATTGCGAGGGGCCTTAGTCATGGATGCCACCTTCTTGAGGCACCACCTCTTGAAGATGCCCTCAATGGTGGGGATCACCATTAATGAGAAAGGAGCAGCAACTAGTCTTTGCAGCTTTGGCATGGAATATACACACATGCTTTGGTCATACAGTTAAAACAACACATCAATCTGCACAAAGTCCCTGGTGCTTCTGATAAGATGTCCCATCATATATTACACGGACTGAAAAGGATTTCTACAATAAGTTTGCTTACCGACATATATCCTGATTTATTAATGACAGGATCTTTGTCAATGACAGGGCAGAGCATTTAATTAGTGTGGGTAATTCATTATTGGCTATAGATAACTAAACTTGTGAAGTCTCTATTGATTCAGCAGGAGTGTATATCAGGAACTGATACCTCTTCGTTATCTCAGACACATAATCACAACTGAAGGGGTTGACTTGTGACTCATGCTGTCACCATCCAGTGGCAGGTGTAAAGAAACCTTATACAGATATAAATACAAATTTTCTATTCCCGACTATGGAGATGTATTGGAGCTCCCATCAACAACCCTGCTGAGACCAGAAATAACTTACAAAGAAAATGTGGACAGTCATTAGTTAATTTGTTAATATTAGTTGATTAGTGAAAGTGGCTCCAAAACTGAACATTTCTGTTCATCAACCAATTTTCCAATAGATTTGGTTACAGGCTGATATAGAAGCAACTTATTCCATTTGCTCTGCTTACATTAGTGATGGGTTGGTGGTACTGGGGCGGCGGGGGCTGGTGGACGAATCCCACTGCTGGCAATGATAAACAGGAAATCTGCCTCCCTTGTGCTTCCTGGCTTTGCCATACAGGAACGTGAAAAGCAGGAGCTGGCATCTAAAATTTGGAGGGAGCCTTGTTGCTAGAAGAAGGTGACCTCTGTCAGAGGGTGACCTAGCACAAGCCTTTACAAACAAAAGGTACTGTTATTTTGCATGTGGTGTCTCTTTCCACTCATATCAGGCCCCAGTGGCTGCTCCAGGATGTCTCCAAGCCCAGGCTGTTCCAACTCCCTGCAGGAGGCTGACAAATTCACCTGCTATTTATTAATGACCAAATGGCTGGAAATAACAACAGCGATGAGAGGGACAGTCTTAGTGAAGAGGCAAATCCCACATTTCTGGTTTCAAACACAATATTTGACCATGTTTAGCCATTATTTATCAGCTCAAGTGCAATCTGACAATATTTCAAAGTTACAGTATCCTTTGAGTGCCCTCAAAATAGAATCAAGGACTAGGGCAGTTGATCATTTGCACTACTCACATGATGTCTAATCGCGTAATGTAGGGGAAAAAGAGGGGGAGGGTGTCGAGCTTCCCTGTGTGTGGATAACTGGACCCTGCAATTTGTGTTAAGAATGATCCCTGGACTATACTTAAATGAAGACTGTGCTTACGTGAATTGGCTGGCAGACAGACTTAGATGTAGTTGAACAGATTAAGCAGTTGGCAGTGAATTCAAAAAATCCCCTGATGGTTAATATTGAAGAAAAAAGCTGAGTAGAAAAGTGGCAAGTCAAAAATTGTGAACTTATAGATTTGGGAAAGGCAATTAAGGCTGGGATATGCATAATAAATGGAAAGATGTGGAGAGGCCCGCCCTGGAGTACTTCATTAACCAAGACATAGAATACAAGAGCAGGGAGACCATGCCAGAACTGTATGGAGCAACAGTTAGACTGTTGTTTGAGGATGTTGCCCAGATTGGACTAATTTAGCTGCGAGTTATTAGGTTTTCCTTGAAATGGTTGGATGTTGAGGGAAGATTTGTGTAAAATATGAAGGAACTTAAGAGAGCAGGTCATAAAGTCTGATATCTTTCAGAGGCTAATAGCCAGGTTTAAAATAATGAGTGTTGAGAATTTATTCTCCCCAGGGATCATGGGGGTGTAGTACCTCAATGGGTGGTAGAGGCAGAAACTCTGTTTAATTAAAGCATTTCCAGATTTACACCTGTTGTTGTAGGGCACAGGGCCACAAACCAAGAGCTGCAAAGCAGAATTAAGTTAATAGTTAACCATCTTCACACTCCCCTCCCCCCACCTTGCTCCATCTGTTGTGTTTTATTTCTCTTTCCTCTCTGTCTGCCTCCATCTATCATTCATCTGCCACAGTCTTCCAATCCCACCCCCACTCACCTCCCCTACCTGGCACCACCTACCTGTCATCTTACTCCCCTCCTCAGTCCACCAATCACCTTGGACTCCTTTCTTGCCCTTTCCCTTCTCCTCTCTAAGCTGGCCATCTCGCCTCTCCTCTCTCAGTCCTGATGCAGGGTTTCGACCCGAAACGTCAAGCAATTTCTCTCCTCCCACAGATGCTGCTCGACCCGCTGAGTTCCTCCAGCACATTGTTGCTTAAGTTAATCGCTGTTTATTTCTGATAAAGGTACAATAGAGTGAATAACCTTTGCCTAGATGACAAATGTTAGAGCCTTGGGGGGCATTAAGGCACAAAGTGACCTTGATGCTCAAGTTCAAAGAACCTTGAAGATGGCAGCACTGGCAGATAAGGTGGTGAAGAAGGCATACGGGATACTTACTTTCATTAGCTGGGACATAGAATATAAGAGCAGTGAGGTTATGGTACAACTTTATAAAACATTGATTTGGCCAGAGTGTTGCGAATGTGCTGGAGAAATGTGCAGAGGAGATTCACCAGGATGTTGCCTGAGGTGGAGTGTTTCAGGCATGAGGAGAGTCTGGATAAGGTGGGATTTGTTTTCCTTGGAGCAGAGGAGACTGAGGGGAAATGCAACAGAGGTGTACAACAATATGAGAGGCATAGACAGGGTAAACAGTTGATAGCAAGAAGGAAGAGGAGTTGGATCTTTTGAAGAACATTAAGGTGGATAAGTCCCCAGGGTCTAATGAGAGAGGCAAGAGAGGAGATTGTAAGTGGCAGATAGAGTTTAATCCACACAAGTGTGAGATGTTGCTCTTCGGGAAATCAAATGTAAGAGAATAGTATACAGTAAAGGGTAGAACCCTCAGGAGCATTGATGTATGAAAAGATTTTGGGGTGCTCCCTGAAAGTGGCAACAGGGTAGTACAGAAGGAGTATGGCATACTTGCCTTCATTGGGAAGGGTGTTGTGTTAAACAGTAGTGAAGTCATGTTGCAGCTGTATAAAACTTTGGCTAGGCCACATTTGGAGTATTTTGTGCAGTTCTGGTCACCGCATTACAGAAGGATGTGGAGACTTTGGAGAGAGTGCAGAAGAGATTCACCAGGATGCTGCTTGGATTAAAGAGCATTAGCTATAAGGAGAGGTTGGACAAACTTGGATTGTTTTCTCTGAGGGGAACCTGATAGAAGTATGTAAAATTATGAGAGATATACTGTAGATAGAGTCTTTTTCCCAGGGTAGAAAAGTCAAATACTGGGGGCATATCTTTATAAAGAGAAGGGGAACATTTAAAGGAGATGTGCAAGGCAAGTTTTTTTACACAGAGCATGCTGGGTGTCTTGAACACACTGATTGGGGTGTGGGGGGGGGGTGGCGGTGGTGGGTGCTGATGTTGAGTGGGAATGGTGAGAGTAGATATGATAGTGACATTTAAGAGACACGTGAACAGGCGGGGAATGGAAGGAAATGAATCATGTGCAGGTAGATGGCATCATGGTCAGCACAGATATCATGGGCCAAAGGGACTGTTCTATGTTTTCCGTACTGTGGCAGGAAACCTTTCTCTATAGCAGAAGTATCTAAAGCTAGAGAATGTAGGAATAGGGTAAGGGTAAGAGTAGAGTTTCAGAGGGGATCTGAGGAAGAATTGTTTTACCCAGAGGATGTTTGCAATCTTGCATGCACTGCCTGAGAAGGCAGTGGAGGCAGGTACTCCCACAACATTTAAGAAGTATTTGGAATAACACTTGAATCCCCAAGACATGGAAAGCTACAGATTAAATGCTGGGAAATGGGATTAGTTATAGAAGGGTGCTTGATGGTCAGAATGGAGCCATTGGGCTGAAGGGCTGTTTCTGTGGTGTATCACTCGATTCTGTGAGCCTCCAGCCCACTATGATCAGGTTCCTCCCACTAATGTTCGGACCTCCCCTTCCCTCCTCCTGTCACACTGACTCCTCCCCTCCTCACCAACCTGCACAACCCTAATCATTACCTCAGTATCGTAACACTATGACCACTTTACAATGAACTTTGTTTATTTTTTTGGTTCTAATTGTGTTCTTTCTTGTACAGTTCTTGTATAATTTATGTTTTTCTTCTGAATGTTGTGCCTCTAACGCTATGAGCCTCTGATGCTGCTGCAAGTAAGTTCTTCATTGCTCCTGTGCATACACGTACTTATGCATATGGCAATAAACTCGACTTGACTTGACTCCTCCTTCCAGATGACCCCTCCCCTCCCTCAGTCAGATTCACCCCCTTCCCTCCTCCTGTCAGACTGACCCCTCGCCTCCTCCTCCCCCTGACGGACTCGCCCTTCCCCTCCCACTGAGTCAGTATTGTCACCCTTTGGTACTTCCCTCCCGTGCTGCTGTCCCTGAACTTCAGCGAAGAATCGAAGGATATCTCGGCTTGAGGCTTCTCACTGGAGTTCTGGCAATGATTTTTATTGCTTTATGGGTTTTAATACCCAGTTCTAAATCATAAAGATATGAAAGTCATTAGCAGGACGCAGATGAAAAGAAAACACAGATACCTTCATCCACACTGCGCTCCCCACTGACCCAGCTGCCTTCCAAAGCTACACAATGATAACTAATCAGATTTTAACCACCTCAGCCACACTGTACTCCACCCCGCTATTCCCCCACACCTGCCTGCCAAAATCACACACATTTTATGGAATTGGAATTGGTTTATTATTGTCACGTACCGAGATACAGTGAAAAGTTTTTGTTTTGTGTGCCATCCAGATAGATCATTCTGTACATAAGTACATTGAGGTAGTAAAAAGGATAACAAAATGCAGAATATAGTATTACGGTTACAGAGATTTTAACCCATCTCAACCACACTGCAGCTGCCAACCCCACCTATGAACGTCTTTGGAACTACGAGTAATTACAAACTTGGACATGGCATGGCATATTGATGGAGGTGCTATCTTGTGTGGGTGAGATGTAAATCTGTGTCCCTATCTTCCTACTGTGTGACTGAGTCAAGAGGAAATTCCAGAACATTCCTCTGCAACTCACCAGGACCAAAGTTCACTGATTTGCTGTCTCCTGTGCATAAATTGACTGGGTAGTCACTCCTAAAAGTAATCCATTGGCTGTGAGGATATCCTGAGGACTTTTTAAATGGCTATTCTCCTTTCTACAAACAACAATCGAAACCAAGTCCTTATGTTAGCATTTATTCTTGGCTTGAGGACAATTCTGGCAACACACTTTTATTGTCTCCATATAAGACAAATAAGGATATATGAAATGGAAGCAGGAGTAAGGCATTGTGCCCCTCATGGCTTCCCCACCGTTCAGTGAGATCATGCCTGATCTTTTACCTCAGTGCCACTTTCCTGCACTAACCCCATGTTCCTCGATTCCTTTCATATAAAGATACATCTATGAGTCTTCAACTGGATTACACTCAGTGGCTGAGTTTCCACAGCTTCGGCAGAGAATTCCAATGATTCACCACCCAGTCAGGCCTAGACTACTTAACCACTCCTCAGAGGAAACCCCCACCATCCCAGAAATCAGTCTGGTGAAGCAGTGAGTACTTTATGTGTCCACTATGTAGGACGAGGAGGGGGTAGTAAAGGTGGGGAAAACCAAATGGGCTCCCATCTCTGATGGACGTTAATGAGCTAGTTAAGTTTTAATCAACAGTTTGCAAAGGCATTTTGTCCAGTACAAATCTGCAAGTTTGTAATGGCCAGGTTTGAATTTACAGACCTTGTTGTTAGCACTATAACCACCGGACCAGTGATAGTCTGACAACATAATGGCTTGGTTCCATTTTATTTCCCATTGCTGTAGAAGTTCCTGCTTAAACACTGTTCAGGTGGTTTATGAGGCAATAAACGTCTTTAAGGTTTCTGCAGTGGATCAAATAAACTGTGGATTTGTGAATTGTATGTTAGGGTCCTAGCACAATATATTGTAAACTAATAGAGGAAAGATGCTTGCAACACACTGCCAAAAATCTTACTGGTATGGTATTTATCATAATAGAACATAAAACATTACTGCACAGTACAGGCCCTTCGGCCCACGACGTTGTGCCAACATTTTATCCTGCTCTAAGATCTATCTAACCTTTCCCTCCCGCATAGCCCTCCATTTTTGTATCATTCATGGGGCTATCTAAGAGTCTCTTAAATATCCCTAATATATCTGCCCCCACAACCTCTGCCGGCAGTGCGTTCCACACACCCACCACTCTCTGTGTAAAAAAAAAACTTACCTCTGACATCCCCCTTAAACCTTCCTCCATTCACCTTAAAATTATGCCCCCTCGTGTTAGCCATTTTTGCTCTGGGGAAAAGTCTTCAATAATATTGAAAGAAACCTCAGTTTAATCAATTATAACTACACTTACATTTACATTTAGTTAAAATGCAAAACAAATGTATTTCACTAGCTAGTTAGTTGCTTAATGGAAATCGTGATATCTGGAGGAGCTGTGGGAAAAAATAGTCTACTTAGGACAGAATGGAGCAAAAGGGAGGGAGAAATTGTTGAGGAAAGGAAAAAATTATCAAACATTTGAATTACTGGAAAGCATTATCTAAAGGTTTTCCCCCCACCCTGAGTTCAGTGTTATTTATTTGAATGCTTCCATTAATTTCCCGGAGACACAAGAGACTGCAGATGCATGAATCTGGAGCCGAAAACAAACTGCTGGAGGAACTCAGCGGGTCAAGCAGCGTCTGTGGAGGGAAAGGAATTGTCGACGATTTGGCCTTCTCCACTGCTGATTCCAGAAGCGACACAGAGAATAGTCACTTGGCACTGTGTTTAATGAGCTCACAGACTTAAAACAATAATTACCCTGTTACAAACAGTACCACAGATACTGCAGTATGTCTTATTAACATACATAAAAGAACAGTTACACATATTTACATAAATACGTTTACAAATTTACTGGTTATTTCACCACAGGACTGCTGGCTGTTCGGCAACTTTCTCAACAACTAGCACCCATTGGATGCTGGAAATCGGAAATAAAATAAAAACATACTGGAAAGATTCATCAGATCAGGCAGCATCTGTGGAAAGAGAGTTAATGTTGCAGGTCAAATGCCCTTTGTCAAAACCAGAGAGAAAACAGGTTCTTTAGCATCCACTCTGGAGGATCCTGGAGGATCTCTCTTGGGCTTTCATCCCTCCTTAATCTGCAGCTTCCTTGGGTTCTTCTGTGACATCCTTCTCTAGTCCATGAGATTCCTTTTACTTAGTTTTTCATTACTTCTTGCATCTTGGAAATCATATTCAAACAGCAAATGATAGACATGAAACTTTCCTGAACTTACAGTTGGTTTTCACCATGTAATGCTTGCACCATATCCCTGGATGGCTTCTCATAAATCCCATCCGCATTTGCGTGCCTGGCCAGGAGGTCTAAGTTTTCACTTCTTGTCATCTGCTGTAAATAGTCCTTCTCTTTGACTTAACTGGAAATGTTTTCTGTGACCTCACTTCCTATCCTCCACTTTCCACTGTTCAAAGTTGGCTGCAGCAGGCTTAACCTTGCTATAAGCCACTGGTCATCTGGATCTCAGTCACGGTTACTCATACTGGAATGGAGTGCAATCCTATACCTCAAGAGAAGGTTCGTAATTCTGTTTTCTGAACAGACCATTTCACTTCTCCATTAGTGGTGGGGTGACATGGAGATGTGAGATTATGTCTTCTGCCATTGCTGTGCATAACTTTCTCACACAGGCCAGAATGGAACTGGGACCTGCTGTCAAACTCTTATTCTTCTGATGATCTTATTGCAGCTGGATAATGAGATCTTGCTAAACCTCTGACTATATATCTTGCCCCTTGTACAAGCCATTGGTGAGAATACAGTGGAGTATTGTGTACAGTTTTGGTTGCCCTGTTACAGGAAAGGCATCATTAAACTGGAAAGAGTACAGAGGAGATTTATGAGGATGCTGCCAGGACTCAAGTGCCTGAGTTATAGGAAGAGGTCGGGCAGGCTAGGACTTTATTCCTTGAAACATAGGAGATTGAGGGGTGACCTTATAGAGTTGTATAAAATCATGAGGGATATAGATCGGGTGAACATACACAGTCTTTATCCCAGGGAAGGGCAACTAAAATCGAGAGGGCATAGGTTTAAGGCAAGAGGTGAAAGACTTAAAAGGGACCTGAGGGTCAACTTCTTCACGCAGAGGGTGGCGAGTTTATGGAATGAGCTGCCAGGTTAAGGCAGGTACAATAATAACATTTAAAAGACATTTGGATGAGTACATGGACAGGAGGGATTTAGAGGGATATGGGCCAACTGTGGGCAAATGGGACTAGCTCAGGTAGGCACCATAGTCGGCATAGATGAGTTGGGCCGAAGGACCTGTGTGTATGTTACTCCTTGACTCTTATGACCAAGAAACCTGTATTTGGTCTAAGTATTGGCAGGGTCCCACCGGTTATAAATCCAATCACCTGGAGAGGCGGACTATTAATATGAAGAGGTTGCCCAGTTTAATCTGCCAGTGCTCAAGCGGCCATTGCTCTGTGCCCAGTCAAGCTCAAGTTTCTTCAGACAATCTCTGTCCAGCGTTGTTGATCTGTCGATATATTCTGCTTAGATTATTGGCAATTTGATTGCCTGACCCGAAGGGAGAACATTGCACATAATCTGAATATGTGTGCAGCCCGGTGCTGCTCTTGGTTATTGAGATTTTACTGAACCTCTGACATCATTGTCTCCCCTCATGCCCAAGCAAACTACAGCTGTGTCTACATTCATTCCAGATATTGGCTGTTTTCTCTGATAGTAATGTTGCAATCTTTATTTCCTTTTTCTCCCTGCCCGTGGCATAAACACTATTTAAATTACATTCCTCTTGATTTTCACTCATTTCAATATTGCGCAGAGCAGCTCTCTCTGTTTTTGCTTTACAAGTTTGTCTCTTTGCCATTGGGATACTGGTGGGCTGCGGTTATCTACACTCATTTGTGTTTTGTCTATCTTTGGAAACTCAGACTGTGTGTCCTATTTGGTTACAACTGAAGCAGCACGCTGTCCTAAATGGACATGGTTCAACTGGATGGTTGACTTCTCAGTGATAACAGGATTTTCTGCTCTTTGCATTCACATGACTGGGGCCTGTGAGGATGACACCACCATCATTCCACTCTAGGGCCTTCACAGAGTAGGCAAGTGCACAAGGAGTCATGGAGTCATACACAGGTCATCCTTGGGTAACCAACGGGTTCTGGTTTTACAGACGTCCGTAAGTCAATTTTGTCCACATCAGAAAGTACAAAAAAATCACTCCCTATGGTAACCATACCTCCTTGGTATTGTAATGAATAGCATCAAAAGCACATAAGGCTGAAAAGAAAGAACAATTACTAAAACTGTAGAGAGAGAGGAAATTAGTTTTGCTGTTCATAGGAACGAATGTACGTACATATGTCTGACCTGTGACTTTAAAATATTATGGGAGCTCATCCGCATGTAGGGTGTCCGCAAGTCCATAAATCAGGCATTTGTAAATGGCCTGTAGTAAGGAACGAGGTATTTCTGCCTACTGAGCCAAACTGACCCTCAAGCATCTATTTACACTAATCCCATTTTATACTCCCCACATTCTCATCAAATGTCCCCATGTTTTGCATTTAACCTGCACAGGAAAGGCAATTTGAAGTAGCCAATTAACCTACCGACTTGCATGTCTTTGGGCTTGCGGAGCACCTGGAGGAAACCCACACAGTTCCCCATAAGGAGAACATGCAAACCCCACACAGACAGGACCTGAGGTCAGAATTGAATCCAGGTCGCTGGAGCTGTGATGCAGCAGCTCCACTACCTGCACCACTGTGCTGCCCCTAATCTACATCCTACACTGAACAGAACCCCTTCCTATTCTTTAACACTATTTCCATAGCGATAGCGATCCTGCAGGTATTATTGCATGCAAGCTCCTCTGTCTATAAAAGTTTATCCTGAATGTACTCACTTGTAACCTCACAGACAAATCCACCTCTCCAGGCCTTGCCTAGAAACATCCCAGTATCAGAACAAAACGTTCCACTCAATGATATTGTCCTGATCACTTCGTCAGACTTTTGACTGTGGATACCAAATTTATAGCTTTTGATAACATTGCTGAGTGTGTCGGCTTAAAGTAACTCCTCACTGACTAAAGCATTAACTGACCTATGAGAAACTAACAAATTCACCAGCACTGTATAAGTATCCAAGTTTATTTCAGCTAGAAGAATAACTTCTTTCTGCTCACAAATGGTTTATTCTGTCATTATCATTTTGTCCTGCTCCTTTCTGCAGTATTGTTAATACAGAAGAGTATCCACGTACAGAATCTATCCACGTCTATAGATCCCTCAAGGTTGCTGCGGAGGTCAATAGGGTTGTTAAGAAGGCGTACCATGTGTTGGCCTTCATTAGTTGGGGTATTGAGTTCAAGAGCCGCAAGGTAATGTTACAGCTCTATGGAACTCTGGTTAGACCACACGTGGAGTATTGTGTTCAGTTCTGGTCGCCTCATTATAGGAAGGATGTGGACGCTTCAGAGAGGGTGCAGAGGAGATTTACCAGGATGCTGCCTGGATTGGAGAACATGTCTTATGAGGATACGTTGAGTGAGCTAGGGCTTTTCTCTTTGGAGAGAAGGAGGATGAGAGGTGACTTGATAGAGGTGTACAAGATGATAAGAGGCATAGATCGAGTGGACATCCAGAGACTTTTTCCCAGGGTGAAAATGGCTGACACAATGGGACATAAGATATAAGGAGGAAGATATAAGGGGGATGTCAGAGGTATGTTGTTTTACACAGAGAGTGATGGGTGCGTGGAACACACTGCCGGCAGAGGTTGTGGGAGTAGGTAATTTAGGGACATTTAAGAGACTTTTATATAGCCACATGAATGATAGAGAAATGGAGGGCTATGCGGGAGGGAAGGGCTAGACAGATCTTAGAGCAGGATAAAATGTCGGCACAACATCATGGACCGAAGGGCCTGTACAGTGCTGTTATGTTCCCTATAGAAAAGCTTTTCCATTCACTCAAATACTGTACTGACCATTTCCTGTGCCTTATAGTAATAGAGCAATACAGCACAGAATCGGGCCCTTCAGCCCAACTCATCCAATATGCTTTTGCAGCCAATATACTTCCACATATGTTATCCTGGGCATTTCATAGGTCCATGGAATGGAAGGAAACTACACCAAGGAAGGCAAAATCAGGAGAAGTGACTAAAAGTTTTCGACAAAGTGACTTTGAAGGAGAAAATTAAGGAGATGTGTGGAGTGGAGTTGATCTGAAGCACAGAGAAAACTGGCTGGAAGAGGAAGATATGGTAAATCGTGTCAAGAACTGCAGAGAGATCAAGAAATTCAAACTGAAACTGACTGGGAATTAAGCTGAGAGGGATCACAACAAGCCAGCCACACTCAAAGGTTTAGACCCTTAATCTGGACTGATGAAGGATCTCGACCCGAAACGTCGACTGTCCATTTCCCTCCATAGATGCTGCCTGACCTGCTGAGTTCCTCCAGTGCTTTTTGTGTGTTGCTCCAGATTTTCAGCATCTGCAGCCTCTTGCGTCTCTACACTCAAAGGTTTCTCTTTTGCTTTATTGTCCTTTGTCAGGAAGATTCCAGAGGGTTCAAAAATACAAGCAGCTGGTTATTATCACAACAAAAATGGCCAGAGAACAAATCTCAGCCAATAAGGTTTATCCTGGTCTGAGTTTCATATTTTGCTTGGACTGCCAGATTGTTTTTCATCTGCTTCAATTTATTTTAAGGTCTCTACTGATGCCATAGCAGTACAACACTATTGATATATCCCCCTTTCTGTTGGACTCTCTCGGCAGAGGGAGCTGCACTGGCAGCTGGTTCTGTGTCTCTAGTGAGCCCTTTTCTCAGGGAAATGAGATGGACTTGGAGCAGATTCAGAGGAATAAATGAGAGTCCCGTGTCAAAGAGGCTAATCACAGTCATAATGGCAGACTCAATCCAGATTCCCAGGAATATTGTATATGTCCGAAGAGGAATTGGCCCATACGTTCAGCACGTAGTAAGGATTCAGTGTTACAGTCTGGGCCTGCTAGTCAGGGTGGGCATTCACAGAGAATGGATGGAATGACAGGGGGATGCCCAGAGATTTAAATCACGTTACATTTCGAGTGTCACTTTAAGCAGATGCATAGCAAAAATAGACACACAAGTGTGCTTAATGACCTGGGAGAGCATGCGTCTGCTGTTCATCCTCCACGCGGCCGTTAACACCAAAACCAAAGACTTCCAAACTGAGTGATTATTGTATGCAGAAAGCCTTGCATTTAAAAAAAATGTGCTTTTCACATTCCATTCAGTGCACCCCAAAGCACTCTAAACCAATGAAGTACTTTTGAAATCTACTGACTATTTTAATGTGGAAATCTATGCAGAGCAAATCTATGCACAGCAAGATCCCACAGGCAGCATTGCAGTGATGATCAGATAACCCCTTTTAGTAATGTTGGCTGAAGGATAATTATTATTGACTATTGTTGCAAAGTCCCTCAGTTTCAAAATAGTGTTGTGGGATCTTTCTGGGTCAACATTAAGGGTAGATGGAGCTTCAGTTTAATGTTTCACTGAAGGGCAGCTTCACCAGCAGCACAGCCTAGACTGCATTCAAATTTCTGCAATAGATTTTTGAAGCCATTGATTTCAGAGACAAATATGCTAACTGCTGATCCATTGATAGAAGTATTTAAATCGAAGTCACTTAACTGCCCTTTCTATCTGAATATGAAAATACAAAAATATATCTTCCAACTAAGTTGCAACAACATTCCGTTCAGGAACTGGATTGAAGCTGGATGTTGTACTCGGAGAAATAGTTTCATCATGATGAATCAGAAATAATTTGCCCCACTTGCTGGCTGAATTGTATTCCAATCCAGAGCAGGTCTCACTAAACACTGGAGCCCAGGAGGCCTCAAGACAGCTCCAGTTATTGTTTCACTTTGGAACACATCTCCTTCAGTCAGGGACTGTGTCTGAAT
The DNA here is from genome assembly GCF_009764475.1 of Pristis pectinata. Lineage (NCBI taxonomy): Eukaryota > Metazoa > Chordata > Chondrichthyes > Rhinopristiformes > Pristidae > Pristis > Pristis pectinata. The sequence goes on along the minus strand of NC_067407.1, from coordinate 124,247,180 downwards.
TCTGTACTTAGCAGAGAGTAAAACTGATGACACCTTTCGGTGGAATTAATTTGTGATTTGCATGTAATGTTCAAGGGTGACATATAAAGTATGACAGCAGTCTCATTGTTTCTAATAGATCAGGGTGCTTACTGCTTTTATCAAGAAGGAGCAAAGTAGAAACCCAGTACTTTGTTATAGCCGTTATTTTTCAAGCATCTTTGGTTTTAATTAACTGCATTGAGTTACTGTGTGGCTTGGCAGTGAAACTATCTTTTGCACTCCTTGGATAATTTCTTTTTATTTAGACCAAGCCATTGGCAAGGACTTGGTTCAATGTTTACTTAGCTCTGTTTATATTTGTGGTGTGGGTACATGTTGGATATGCAGCATATAAACTTAACTGAAGAGTTTCCCTTGGACTGCTCACTCCTTCCACACCTTTCAGAGAATGCAATTGGAACTGACTGAACATTCCTCACCATACTATTAATGCAGCTAACCCCACCGCTCCCCAAGTCTGTCTGTTTCATTCTCAATGATGTGTCAGATTATCCACTGTAAATCATCTTTTATTGCTTCAAGTCTATCGGTTGTGTAATTTTAAATGGGGGCCAATGTCACATAATATTGCAATTTCATCATGTATCGTTTTGCAGTGAAAACTACTCTCATGGCTTTAATTGAACTCATTAATTTGTTAAGTTGTAATGATTGATATAAATTACTTGGCAGGATGAGAAGTGAGATGAGGAAGAGTCTTTATCACCCAGGGGGTGGTAGAGGCTTGGAACTTACAGCCTGAAATGATGGTAGAGGCAGTAACTCTCATCCCATTTAACTGTGTACTTGAAGAGCTGTGACCTGCAGTTATGTGGATTGTATGCTTCAAAATGTGATTAAGCTGGAGAGCTCTCTTTTTACTGGCTACCTGTGCTGTTGCTTTTCAATGATTCACCTTTGCATAGTCGGTAAAGATGGAAGGATATTGGACTTTATAGCCTCGGGTTGCCCAAGAGCACTTTGTATCCCATGGAGTACTTGTGAGCTCTTGTGGCCATGTAGGGTAGAAAGCACAGCAGTCATTGTGTTGACAGCAATGTCTTACAAACGCCAATGCAATAACCAGCAAAGAATCAGTTCGTATTGCCAGCGAGGAGATAAACCTGGGCCAGAAGAATGAGTGAATTCCCTGCTCTGCTTCAGAAAAGCATTGGGTAATCTTTTATCAGCAAGCAAAGAATAAACTGCTGGAAGAGCTCATCGGGTCAAGCAGCATCTATGGAGGCAAAGGGATGGTCGACATTTTGGTTCAAGACCCTGCGTCAAGGCTGAGAGTGTAGAGAGAAGATAGTCAATATGTAGAAGTGAGAGGGAGTGGTGAGACAGAGGCTGGTAGGCAGAAGGTAGAACCAGATAGTGGTGGTGGTGGTGGGGGGGGGCAGGGGGTGGTGTAATGATTGGCAAATGGAGCTAGTTATGGGAAAAGGAGTGGCTGGTAGGTGATAGGTGGAGACCGATAAAGGAGGGTTGATGGGCAGGTGAAACCAGTAGGGGGAGGGGATAGGAAAGGTGAACCAAGAGAGAAGAAACACAGGTAGATAGATATGTGGGTGATGGGTAGATAGAACCGGGTGGGGCAGGGTAACAAGTCTTGGCAATGAGGGGAGGGAGGGATGGAAGAGGTAAACAGAGGGACAGAGAACCTGGGTAGACTGGTGGGAGTGTAAAAGGAACACAGGAGGTATGGGTTACCTGAAATTGAATACCCTGTGTTCATACCATTGGGCTGTAGGCTACCCAAGCAGAAAGTGGTGCTCTTCTAGTTTGACCTCACCATATGACAAGCTGGGTGGAGTTGTAGTTGTGGTAGCTGTGGGAGTCTGTAGGTTTATAGTGCATATCAGTGGATAGTTTGCCTCCTGAAATGGAGACAGAGCGATACAGAAAAGGAAGAGAAGTATCAGAAATAGCCCAGATGAATTTGAGGGCAGGCTGGAAGTTGGTGCCAAAGGTGACAACATTGGCAGGTAATCTTTCACATCCAAATAAGGAAAGCCTGGGTCTTGGTATGTTTTTCATTAAGGCAGGGTAGAAATGATTTGCATACTAGAACACTTTTACGTGCAAGAGTTTAATCTAAAACCCATTTGTTAATCATGCCCAGATCATTTGTGTGTGTTTCACACAGTCTCTGAACTATGCTGCTGGTCACCATGGATACCCACTGAAGCTACTCATGATAACATTAATCAGCGCACAATGCACATTTTGATGTCAGTTGCACAATATCCATTTATGGATCCAAGGCCTGTGAGCAAATTGGGCCATTGACACTGAAGCAGTCTTTACCAACATGGAGAACACCATCCTTATCTGATTTGTGGCCACTGAGTTCAAGTTTTCTCTCTGGTAGTTGAAGCAAAAAAAAAATCAGGTACTGGAAACCTGCAACAAAAGCATAAAATATGCCCTCTTGACCTGTTTCTGGCATTTTCTATTTCGTTTCTTTCTGACAACATCTGCTTTAAGACTTTTGCTTCGACCCCCTCACTGCTGAGTTGCTGGGCTCTCACCTTTATCCTGTTTCTGGACCTTGTGTCGTTAGCAAAGTCCCAACCTGACCCTGGATGCTTGACCTTGACTCCCAATGTCCTGATCCAAACTTCAAATCTCAGCCTATAGTGGCAGAACTAGCAGATAAAGGTTCTTAGTGCTTTTTTGCATGTGCAGGGCCTATGCTTTAAGTGCACATCTTAAGCCATGTGGAATATTTCTGCTGTGGGGCTAAAATTAGTGTGGGTTCTCCTGCCTGGTTTGGACTTAATGTTCCTTTTGAAGAGCAGGCAAATTTCTGGACTGATACTTCTTGCTATGTTCCTGAAGTACTGCACTGTGAGATTGTTGCTGTAACACCGTTCAACCAGCTGATACATCTCACTCCTGTACGCCTCCTCATCACCATCTGAGATTCTACCTACAACAGTGGTGTCATCGGCAAATTTATAGATGATGTTTGAGCTGTGCTTAGCCACACGGTCATGAATGTAGAGAGAATAGAGCAGTGGGTACACACGCATCCTTGAGGTGCACCTGTGTTGATAGTCAGTGAGGAGGAGATGTTATTGCCGACCCTCACTGACTGCGGTCTGCCTGTAAAGAGGACGAGGATCCAGTTGCAGAGGGAGGTACAGAGGCCCAGGTTTTGAATCTTGGTTATTAGTACTGAGCGAATAATGGTGTCGAATGCTGAGCTATAATCGATAAACAGTAGCCTGATGTATGAGAGGGAATATTAACCTATTTGAATCCCTGCAATAAACTTCCTGGTAAATCTCACCTTACAACCAATGGTTTGGCTGGCTGGCAGCATGTGGTTACACTTAGATGTAAGGTAATATGCTCAGAGCTACCTGTGATAGTTCTTAAAAACAAGGGTGCTGTGGACAAAAGATATGAGTTTCTGTTTTGAATGTTGGTGCTTCATCTGCTGTGGAGGAGATGGCTGCTGAACAGCACTTATAAAGGAAAGATCAAAGAAACATAAAGGAAATAGTCTTGGTAACACACAGAAAACAAATAGGGTGACCTAGAAAAGGTTGAAGCAGAAAACCTTAGAGAGCTGGAAATTAATTAAAAGCATTAAGATGAAGTAACATTTGTGAACCTCTTACTGGCATTTACCCTTTTACTCAGAGACAATGACCCGATTCACGTCTGGCACAAAGCTGACCCCTTGCCTCAGTACCTTAGTGCTCTGCCATGGGGCTCCGTAGTGGGTCCAGCAGTGGAGCAGGAGGTCAGATGTGCTGGGATTGTGCTTACAACTCCCCTCTGGCTTTTACATTTCAACGTGCATGTACAGAAGTCAGAGACAAGACGAAGAGTGAGTGGAGGATAGTGGACATATCGCCTGGTGAGCTGAAGATAAATACCATCTTGCCTGACTAGTGGACTAACTGTGTCAATGTGGTGCCCAGCTACACCTCAGTGCCACCCAGTAACTCTGCAACTGCGGAGATGTACAGGGTTTTATTTGATAGAATTTCTGTTTGATATGACAGCCACTTCCCTCTTATACCTACTGCTCACTGTCCACAGCATTGTAAAGTTTTCTGAGAGGGAGCTAGTGAAGCCACTGCCTCACAGCTCCAGAGACCCAGGTTCAGTGTTGACCTTCAGTGCTGTCTGTGCGGGGCTTGTACGTTCTTCCTGTGACCATATAGGTTTTCAGCCAGTGCTCCCTCCCACATCCCAAAAATGTGCATGTTAATAGGTTAATTGCATACTGTAGATTGTCCCCAGTGTGGAGGTGAGTGGCAGGATCTGGGGAGAATTAAATGGAAGTAATGTAAGATTAGAGTAAATGGGTGCCTGATAATTGATATAGGCTGAAGGGTCAATTTCTGTGCTGTATGATTCAATGACTCTATGACTATGAAAGGGAAATGGAATAACTTGAAGGGCCATGATGAAAGATCAGGGAAATGGGACTGAGCCAGCATAGAAATGATGGGTCAAATGGCTTCCTTTTCCATCACAATTCTGTCATTCTGTGACATAAGATCTTAAAAAATGGATATAATTTCTTTGATCTGAACAAACTAATGGCCACGGGTCCTATGCAGAATATCAAACAAGATTAATATCTAATTCAGCTGACTATATCTTCTAGTGAGGATTCAACCAGTTGCAGGATGATATCATCAAAAAAAAACATCGTCCTGAAAAACGATCCTTGTGTTTTCATTTTATTGGGTTGTTCTATCATGATATTACCACCGAAGCATGTTTAAAAAAAACACGTTTTGCCAAACAAAATAACAAGCTTATATAGTGGCTTATGACTTGTTGATGCACCACCTCTTGTTGGAATGCAATGATTTTTTTGATTGTGTGGAAAAAGATGGCATTTTGCAGCATTGGCATTTTGTAAAGAGTAACCCAATTATCAGTTTAAAAATCAAAAGCTGCAGATGCTGGAAATCTGAAATGCTGGAGACACTCAGCAGGTCAGGCAACATCTATGGAAAGAAAACAGTTAACAATTCAGGTCAAAACCCTTTATCAGAACTAGAAAAGAGAGGAAACATGTTCAGTATAAATTGAGGAGAAAGTTGGGGAGCAGGCTCAATGGAGTGGTCAAGGGGAATATCTTTGGTTGAGGCCAGGGTTACCGTGGGGTAAGTTTTAGAGGCATCGGGTTGATAATGGAGGCGATTAGAGAGTTGTGAACAAACGCTTTGAGATGTGAGCAATTAGAGATTGGGAATGCAGACAAAGGATTGTGAATTACAAGGCTGGAGCAGACTCGATGGGCCGAATGGCCTACTTCTGCTCCTTTATCTTGTGATCTAGTTCATGCCCAGCAGGTCAGGTTATGCTGACCTAGAGAGAGGAAAACTGAACACAGCTTACAGCAGAAATAGCCAGTTCTGGTACATTCAGAGTTACTTGAAGGTGTTGAATTCAATGTTGAGCCTAGAAGGCTGCAATGTGCTCAGAGGATAGATGAGGTGCTGTACATTGGGTATCTTTATAACAGTGTGGTTGGAAGTGGGATGAAGAATTAAAGTGGCAGGCAACAGGGAGCTCTGTGTCATCCCCATGAATCTTGTTCACACTGGAGAAAATTGCAGATGATGATTTGTTGCAAGGAAAGGCTGTTGAGATGGAAGGTGAGGACCAGGAACTTGGAATTGGAATTGGTTTATTATTGTCACTTGTACCGAGGTACAATAAAAAAACTTGTCTTGCATACTGTTCATGCAGATCAATTCATTGCACAGTGCATTGAGGTAGTACAAGGTAAAACAATACAGAATGCAGAGTAGAGTGTCATAACTACAGAGAGAGTGCAGTGCAGGTAGACGATAAGGTGCAAGGTAATAATGAGGTAGATTATAAGGTCAAGAATCCATCTTATCATACTAAGGAACCGTTCAATAGTCTTATAACAATGGGATAGAAGCTGTTCTTGAGCCTGGTGGTAGGTGCTTTCAGGCTTTTGTATCTTCTGCCTGATGGGGGAGGGGAGAAAAGAGAATGCCCCAGATGGGAGGGGTCTTTGATTATACTGGCTGCTTTACCGAGGCAGCGAGAAGTATAGAGAGAGTCCATGGAGAGGAGGCTGGTTTCCGTGATGTGCTGAGCTGTGTCCACAACTCTCTGCAGTTTCTTATGGTCCTGGGCAGAGCAGTTGCCGTACCAAACCGTGATGCATCCGGATAGGATGCTTTCTATGGTGCATCGATAAAAGTTGGTGAGTGTCAAAGGGGACATGCCAAATTTCTTCAGCCTCCTGAGGAAGTAAAATTCTGTCCGACACCCCTTAATACTTTTTTACCTTCTTCTGTGCTTTCTTGGCTGTGGCGTCTACGTGGTTGGACCAGAACAGGCTAGGTGATGTTCAGTCCTCGGAACTTGAGGTTCTCAACCCTCTCGACCTCAGCACCGTTGATGTAGACAGGTGCATGTACACCACCCCCTTTCCTGAAGTCAATGACCAGCTCTTTTGTTTTGCTGACATTGAGAGAAAGGTTGTGACTTCTATCATTGCTATGTCCAGATGGTGAAGGGGTGAAACCAAAGAAAATAGATGAGATACAATAAAAGGCTCTGTCAATGATGGCAGAAGGGAAGCCATGGTTCAGGAAGCAGGAAGACATCTCAGAATCATCTGTGTGAAAAGTCTCATGATCAGAGCAAGTACAAGGAAAATAGGAGAATGAGGCAAATGGTCTGACAAAGTGTCTGTTTCTCCTGCCATGGATGCTGCCTGACCTGCTGCTCTCTGTTTTTATACCATTTGCTTTTCTTTTTTTTGTACTGCATTAACTTTCACCGATTCATATACAAGGATACCCAGGTCCCTCTGAATACCAACAACTTTCAGTATCTCACCATTTACAAAATAGTTTGTGTTTCCATTTCTTCTACCAAAGTGCCAACTACATGATATTCCATCTATCATGTCTTTGGTTAGTCAGCTAATCTGTCTATATTCCCCTGAAGCTTTCTGCATCCTCCTTACAACCCACACTGCTACCCATTTTCATCATCAAACTTGGATATAATACACTTGCTACCCTCATCCAAATCATTGATAGAAATTGTGAACAGTTGGGCCTTAGCACCAGTCCCAGCAGCACCCCACTGATCGCAGCCTCCCATCCTGAAAATGTTCCATTGATTCCTACACCATGTTTCCTGTAATCCACTCCAGTTTCTTTTTGACCCCCAATGTCATGCATACTAATCTTGTTTAATAAACTCTTGCGGCACTTTATTGAAGGCTGACTGAAAAGTCCAAATACCACATATCCTCTGGTTTGCTCTGAAATATTCTTCAAGTTACAACCTCAAAAAAAGTTCTTGGAGATTTATCAGACGTGATTTCCCCTTTTATAAATCCGTGTTGCCTCTGCAAATCCAACTATTCCTTTCCAGGTACTATTTTATTACTTCTTCAGTAGTAGTTTCCAGCATTATCCTTGCTACTAATATTAGACAGCAGGTACACAGTTCCACCTTTTCTCTCTCCCTCCTTTTTTAAATAGATAAAAATCTTGACATGTTGGTTTCAGACAAACTTTCCACTAGTGAATGAAGCTAAAACAAATAGAGTTAGGAGAGAAAATGAGGAGCACTTTGTGATTTGAGTGTTGGTTATGGCTGCGCTGTGGGAAGTTGTCTTTGTCTATTGTGTCGTCTTCTTTCCTGATGTCGTGCTACCCCATGGATACTTCAGGGACCAGGCAAATGATTTCTGTCTATGACATTGTATTTGTCATTGGAAATTGTTGGTTTCCAGTGAAGGTCACATATCTTCAATCTCTTCATTTGCCAAAGAGTTTGGACATTGAGCGGACATGAACAGTCTCAATCCTGGAGTTGCTTCAGAGCAAATCTTTCAATTTCTTAAATGGCTGAAAAGAGTCAATAGAGGCAGCACTGAGAAGTGAAGAAGTGGACAACAACACATTGTGTAGTAAAGAATCATTTCTTCACAGTTTGCCTTTCACAATGGAGTTGCACATTTCTGAATTCAATAAAGGACAGAAAGGAGTAGGGGTAGGTTGTGAAAATGGATAGATCAGATTCTGATTTGCTGAGCTAGATGGGCCCTGTGATTTCTTTTCTTATTGCATAATAATTAAGGATCACAGTAGAAGGTAATTCAGTCATTTGCCAACTCTTTGAAAGAGTCATCCAATTGGTTTCACACTCCTGCTCTCCCCTCTCATCCCTGCAGTTTCTACCCTTTGTATATTAAGCTCCTGGCACCCTTTTGAAAGTGTGACTTGTCTACTTCCCACCACCTTTTCACATAGTGCATACCAGGTCATAATAACTCACTGCTTAATTAAATCCACTGCATTTAATCTCCACTTCATTTTACAATTTCCCAGTTGTCTGTGGTTGCCAGTCCTCCTGACAGAAAGTTAACCTGGCTTACTTATGCTGTCAAAACCCTTCAATGTCTTTTAATAGCTTCATAATATCTACCTTTAGCCTTCTGTACTGTGTGAGGAAATTGATCCCGTCTTGTTTCTCCATGTAACTCTGCAACCTTTTTTCTCCCAAATTTATATTTGCAAACCAACCAGTCTTCCTTAATGATGAGACAGAGTGTGCATTGGTGCGGGGAGCACAGATCCCATCATCAGAACATTGCAGGGTTAAGGGGGAAATAATGGAGGAAAGTAAAAGAGGATGAGATCCACAATTAGGCTAATTGTACCTGCTTCATGGGAAGAGCAGGATTATTATATTCATAGAGTTATACAGCAAGGAAACAGGCCCTTCGGCCCAATTTATCCATGCCGAATTATGGCAGTTTTCATTTACTCCATAATCATTTGTGTTCTATTTTTTAACTATTTCTTTTAATTACCCTTCTGATTTTTCTCCTGGGTTGCATGCAGAATGTCCTGGATTTAATTCCAGCAAATTTCTCAATAATCCTCGAGAATCAGCAATCTTAGTCAGAATTTTTGTGACTGCAGGAGGCGACTTCATTCCCTCCAGTGGGCACGATCCTTTGTAACGCCCGTCTGTTAATTGTGGCCAAGGTTTTGAACTGCATGGGTGAGGAGGAAGGAAGATAGGACTTGGATTGGTATGCAATCCCTTTGCAGCATTGCAGGTTAGTCTTTAAGATCATCTCAGTACAAATTGGTCTGATGCAGGTTCAATCATGGCATTCAATATGATCATGATTGACTTATCTCAATACCATACTCCCATTCTCTGTCCATATCCCTTGATGCCTTTCCAAAAGGAAATGATTAGTATTTAGAAGGAAAGATTTGAAGAATTTGAGGAGAGGGCAGGGAAGTGGGACCAGCTGGATTGTGCTTGGATAATGCTGGCACAGACTCAATGGGCTGAATGTCCTCCTTTCCATGCTGTAATCTCTCTGTAATTCCATGATGCTTCATAGGAATCTAAAAGTGCGTATTTTTTAAGGTCCTTTGGAAAGTAGTGACAGACACTGCTACCTGCTAACAGAGGGATGTAATTGTATTCCACTTGGTGGTGTGAAGTGTCTCACAGTTCTGTGATGAAGCTGTTCCATGCTCTTTCAGGGAGGAATTTGAAGGAGTTCCTTGCAATTTCATTGCAAAGGTTAAGGGCACGAAGACTTGGTATCCAGCCCAGCTGGCTCTCTGATTAGCGGCTGAAAGCCTAGTTAACTATAGCATTGGACTGGAACCTTCATACCAATTTATGCATCAGCATTGGCAGGAAAACTGTGGTGATGCAATATAAACTAAATGCTACAATATAAAATGGATGCAGAAACAGAGAGAACTGAGCCTACACACATCCAAGTCTTTGTGTTAGCTGGGGCTCAGCAGCACTCTTGGTCTGATCCCATTTTAGAGATAAGCGCAAACATCTGATGCAGTGCTGAGGGAGTGCTGTGTTGTATGGTTATGGATAAGACCTTAAAACTGAGGATTTATCCATTCTCACATATTAACAGGGTCTTTGTTTTGAAGGGAACCCCCATAGTCTGGGCAATAATATTCCCTCTACCAAAAAAAAAGTCAGCCTAAAAATTAGATTAGTTAAGAATCACATGTGCATGTTTTGTTTTAGATGTAATTAGTGCATAAAAAGCATTTTGTTCACGTTTGGAAGTGTTTGCACCCATTTCCTTTGGGAAATCCATGAAGCTGGACAGGTCGCCCCGAGGTTGATGTCATTCCCTCACTTCACGATGTCATCGATAGGGATGGTGTTTCTGACCTGACCACAAAAACTGGATCCACAGGAGATCTGGAGACTGCAGTTGGTGGAATCTGGAGCAACTCGGGGTTGAGCAGCATCTGTGGGAGGAAAGGAATTGTCAGTGTTTCATCCTGATGGGGGATGGAGGTACATAAAGAATGGATGTCCACAGTGAGGATGAGGCAGTGGCAGCCAGACAATTGTCAAAATGGTGGAAGGCACCATATTAATTGAAAATGATGCATCAATTGGTGTGAAGGTGGAAGAAATTGGATCAACAGGTTGCAATCAATAACCTTCATTCAGTAAAACAAGTAGTATATCATGCAGAAGGTCAGAGACCGTACGCAAACTAAAGGGTCCCTGCCCATCTTATCTTCACTAACTCCCCAACATTGATCATTGTGTGCTGTCCTTTTGTGGATAGGTAGCACTGATGAAGATACAGCATCTGTGCGTGAGGTACTGGAGTTATATCCTGCTGATTTCTGTGGCAGCACTGACCACAGAATGGGACTTGACTAGGCTACTGTGGAATGAAGGGGCCCCATTACCCATTAGCGTGCCACTTCATCCCTTTCCCCTCTCCTAATCCATCCCCTCCCTCTCTTCCTTCTCACCCCTTCCTCTTCACCACTCCCACCCTCCTGTTTTCCCTCATTCTCATGGCTGCCACAGAGAAGGGTTTTTAACAGCACTGACAGTAGGCAGTGTACAAAGAAAGTGGCAGTGAGTGCACAAATGGGCTTCTACATGAGAGAAACACATAATGGTAATTCCTTAAAGCAATGATGTACTCATTTATTAATTTGCTTTGGTAATAACTGATTTAGCATTAGAGCAAAATGTACAGCATTATACTAATGCCTCCAAACACTGATCTTAAAGGCAATCAAGTTACATTTAGTGCAGCAAAAATGAGTGTAATCCATTATGAGGTTGGTTTATGTTGGAACTTCCTGCATGGATTGGCTGTTGTGCCTCCTATATTTCAACTGTGACTGCACTTCAGAAGTACTTACTTGGCTGTAATTTGCCTTGGAAAACCCAGAAGGTAGTGAAAGATGATCTATAAATCCAAATATTTTATTCCAAAAATGGCAGGACAAGTCAAGAAGGTTGCTAATTTAAGCTTACAAATCCTTGATTTTATAAATGGAAGCAAATAATAGAAAAGCAAGTAAGTTATGCTAAACCATGCATATAAAACAGGTGAGGGTTCAGCTGGTATGTTCTGGCTATTTCTGGGCATCACACTTTATGGAAGAACTGAGAGACTTAGAGAGAGTACAGAGCAGAGAAGATGAACCAGAAAGATACCAGATAGGAGAGGCTTCAGTTATATTGGGGGACTGGGATTGTTCTGCTTCAAGCAAAAAAGATTAGATTGAGAATTGACTGAAGTGTCCAAAATCATAAAGCAATTACATAGAGGTTGATAAGGAGAAATTATTTCCAGTGGATGAAAAAATCAGTAACCAGTACACATATTTAAGATAATTGCAAAATGCCACAAGGAATAGAAAATAGTAGGTTGTTATGATCCGAAATTCACTGCCTGTGAAGATGGAAGAAATGAATATTCATAATGGAATTGGATAAAGAAATAGAAATTACTTGCTAAGGGGAAGAGCAGGTGGTGGAACTTGTTGGAGAGCTCATTAAAACCACTGACCAAACAGCTTCTTCTCGTGATGTATAAGTCAACAATTTTTTTTCTATATTTGATCCTAAGCTCTTGCTGTCAGAACCAGAGTATTGAATGCCCCCTCAGACATCAACTCCAGCTCATCATAAACTGCACTTTCTACTCAAGATTTTTCTAAATGGAAACAGAGCATGCTGTGTATTCGGCTCACGGTTTGATTGACATGTAACAATTGATTTCCAGATGTGGCCTGTCAATCACACTGCAGTTTTGTCCTTGCTTCTGGGGAAAAGGCCAAGCCAACTTCTGTTCCACAAGCACAGGCAGCAGCTGCCCATGAATCTACTTTCTATGTAAATTAACTGCAAGGACCCAACCTGATTGCCTTTAAAACCAGTGCTTGGAGGCATTAGTATGATGCCGTGCCACCAGGTATTGCCTTAAAGTGTTTTGAACTACAGGAAAAGAGAATAAAATGTGAGTTCCTCGGGGAAGAAAATCTGTCGAAGCCCAGCTGGCATCACTAGAGGCCAAGAATTTTATCTAGTCATGAAAGGGAAGGAGACCTTTTACTTTAAATGTGTTCAAACACAGGACATGGATCCTGCTGGCATTTAATGCCAATCCCTGGGCACCCTGACTGAGCAATTTGTTAGAACAGCTGGGGATGGCAGATTTCCTTTGCTGAAGGAAGCAAGTGAACCAAATGCATTTGTAGTGAAAATATTACAAAGTTTTGCAGTCGCCATTACTGATACCAGCTTCAAGTTCGATATTTATTTAGGTGCCTGAATTTAATTCTGCCCGCTGGAGAAGTGGGATAGGAACTCATGTTTCTGGATCAGTGCTCTGAGCCTTGGTGTATAATCCTGTTGTTTAACCTTTATCATGCCCCTGTAACAGAGCTGAACTGCTGGAAACTCTGAGGGTGATGCATGTCATAGTGTCATACAGCATGGAAACAGGCCTTTCAACCCACTGAGTCCATGCGGACCATCAAGCACCCATTTGCACTAATCCTACGTTAATCCCATTTTTATTCTACCCACATCCCCAATAACTCCCCTCAGATTCTACCAGTCCAACACACTGGGGGCAATTGACAGTGACCAATTAAACTACCGACCTGCACAGCTCTGGGATGTGGGAGAAAAACGGAGCACCCAGAAGATTCTGTGCAGTTACAGAGAAAACCTGCAAGTTCCACATAGACAGTACCCGAGGTCAGGATTGATATTGATATTTATTTATTAGTCACATGTACATTTGAAACACACAGTGAAATGCATCTTTTTTGTGTAGAATGTTCTGGGGGCAGCCCGCAAGTGTTGCCACACTTCCGGCGCCAACATAGCATGCCCACAACTTCCTAACCCGTACGTCTTTGGAACGTGGGAGGAAACTGGAGCACCCGGAGGAAACCCACGCGGACACTGGGAGAATGTACAAACTCCTTACGGACAGTGGCCAGAATTGAACCCGGATCGCTGGCGCTGTAGTAGCATTACGCTAACTGCTACACTACTGTGCTGCCCACGATTGAACCCAGGTCACTGGAGCTTGAGGCAGCAGCTCCTCTAGCTTTGCCACTGTGCCACCAAACAACTATGGGGTTTTGGATGGTGTGGGGTGAGTGATGTTGCTGCACAAAGGAAGAGACAGCCTAACAAAGATTAAAGTGTGAGAAAAGTCAAAAGTCATAAACCATATTTACAAACTTCCATTCCAACTGGAAAAGGCCCCAAGACAATTCTACATAGGGTACACTGCAGATATAGAATAGAAAATATTCCACATGTAGCAGCATTGTTAGATTGTGCTGTCAAAGAAATGGTACATTGGTACAAATTTCTGAAGGGGATAGTCCTCTGAGCTGATGATTTTCCCTGTTGGAGTTCAGCAATGTCATACGACATGGTTCAACTGCTCTAATATATTAAAGAGGGCAATGAGGGCAACCCTGCATTGGTAAAGTTGAGGTAATTCCACACCAACATTTTGATGTCTCTGTACTGATTCACAGAGAAACATTGCTAACATTAATCAGCAAGATTGCTTTTGCTGACCAGTCCAGACTCCACCAAAATATTCAGAAACCTGTGATCGTAGTAATTCCAGCATAAGACGTTCTGGTCTTTACACTTTCCGCTCTACTTCCTTTTCTACCAAGATGTCTGCTGCTCCAGAAGTCTGTAGAACAGAATGAAAACTCAGTTATATGAGACCAGGCAATGTGACAGTAAATTTAAATTACAGCCATTGGACTGCACAGAAATTATTAATAAATAGTAATTGTTTGTGTAATTTAAATTTACTGTTATATTGCCTGGTCTCACATAACCCAGTTTTCATTCTTTTCAAAGGGTGATACTCAATAGGCATTTTCTAGGATAGGATTGAATCCAAAGGTAATGCTGGATGAACCTAAATTTCTGTTGAAACCACTACGGTTTTTATGCAAATTTAACTTCAGTAAATGTTTAGCTGTTGATGGAGAATGTAGCTCAATTTGCATTTCTAATTCATAATAGATATGTACATGCTTTAGTTCTTATTCTTTATGATCTATGAACTGAACTGAAAAAAATACAGCATGAATGTAGTATTGTACTGGATTGCAACTTCTTTACTGAAAGTTCAGATTTCAAAGTATTACTATTATTTCCAAACACCACATTTAAAAAAAATACTTGATTATGTAAAACTGATATTCCTGAATGGATCCATTGGTTTTGATAAACCATTGTTATTAGGGAAAATTCAACCTCACTGGTAATGTAAAGCAAGTGTATCAGAGCAACACACAAAACATTGGAGGAACTCAGCGGGTCAGGAAGCATCTATGGAGGGAAATGGATGGTTGATGTTTCAGGTCGAGACCCTTCATCTGGACTGAAAGATAGAGGGGAGATGGCCAATATAAAAAGAGACCTGAAATGTTGACTGTTTCAGAAATCTGGAAATTCAGAGAGCTGACCAGAAATTTGGACAGGGTTGTAGGTGTGTGTAAAGTGAATGATTGAGATAAATGCTGGCATGATATTAAATTGATGCCAGCCAGCCATAATGGGGGTACCTGTGAACGTGCTGCAGATAGAAAGAGACGAGTGTGAAGGTGATGGATTCATCATTGATGTTTACCCTTGCTGGGGATTAAATGGAAAGGCCTGGGTGGAGAGGATGTTTCAAGCAGTGGGAGAGTCTAGGACCAGAGGGCACAGCCTCAGAATAAAAGGATGTCCCTTTAGAACTGAGGTGAGGAGGAATTTCTTTAGCCACAGGGTGGTGAATCTGTGGAATTCATTGCCACAGACAGCTGTGGAGGCCAAATCATTGGGTATACTTAAAGCGGAGGTTGATAGGTTCTTGATTGGTAAGGGTGTCAAAGGTTACGGGGAGAAGGAAGGAGAATGGGGTTGAGAGGGGAAAAATAAATTGGCCATGATCGAATGGCAGAACAGACTTGATGGTCCAAATGGCCTAATTCTGCTCCTATGTTTTATGGTCTTATGGACGTGATGGAGAACTTGAAATCTTAGACAGTGAGAGGGACTAAGTCTTTACACACTGGCCTGGGTTTGGTGGCCATGCTGCTTGGAGTTGCTCAGAATGGGGAGAATAAGCAGCAATAAGCAAACTGCTGGAAGAACTCCACAGGTCAAGCAGCATTTATGGAGGCAAAGGGATGGTCAACATTTCAAGTTGAAACCCCACATCAGGAGAAAAGAGCAGGCAGCCCTGCTTAAGGAGAGAAGAAGATGAGGAGAAAATGGGCTCGAAACAGCAATGCATACGCGCAGAAGGCATTCTGAGAACACCTCCCATAAATCCTGTTAACATGAACAGTAACACAGGAGGCTGCATTTCACTCAGGGGCTGCTCAGTGAGACATAATGTGAACTCCCGCTGCAGCTAATGGGCAGCCCCATTGAAGTAGACATCACAGTAGCCTTGAATTTAGTGTCATCCAGTGCCAAAACAAGCCCTTTCAGCCCATCCTGTCCATGCCAACCCATCTGTACCAATCCCATCTACCAACACTTGGTCTGTTGCCTTTTTTGCCTTGCCAATTGAAGTGCTTGTCTCGATGCTTTTTAAATGCTGGAGGAGTTTCTTTGGCACAGGACCTTCCTGGGCTACTGCTTGGGGTTGAGGTTCTGCAGTAGTTTTATATTGTCCCGCAAGAGCTCTGGGAGGAGAGTCACGACATCCCGACAAGGTTCAGCTGTCTTTTGCTGCTGTTTAGTCGGATCTGTATGGAGTCATGACCAGTTGTCATCCAGCACTGGAGAGGATGGTTCTGGATTTCCAAAATTCAAATTAGGAGAAGAGGTTTAAAATTTAATCTTTTTTACTGAGATGAAACTATAACAGTTAACTGAAGTGTTTGAGAGAATGAGGATAATGATTCAGACGAGCTTTTGATATGGTGAAGAGGCAAAATTATATTGAAGTTAGAATTAAGGACTAAGTATCTACAGGAATCCACGACACCCAAACAGGCACAGGGCTGTCGACTATCAATGAAAATTAAAATGTTCTTCCTCATTATGAATTTTCAAGCTTTAGAAAGCAACATTTTTATGCATTCTTAGTGCTTTTATGGCTCCTGTGTTTTTGATGACCAGAACTGCGCACAATTCTCAAGGTGTGGACTCACTGTGCAGCTCAATCATATCTGCCACTGACTTTATTCTACTAAATTGGTTATGCTTTCCAGAGCATGTTATGTATTCAGATTACAAAAGGCTTTGTGATCTCTTTCAACATCATCATTTACATGTCTTTACCATTCTTGTAGTTTGTCTGTTTCCCATTACTCCTGCGTGACTCAACATCTGCACAATATTAACATTTACTTAGAGTGGGTTAGACCTCGTGTGCATTTTGTTCTGAGATGCCTCCTTCAGTTCTACTCTCCCCTACCCTCCTGGTTTAGTAACAACTGCATTTGTGGGAATGGGTGCATCGTGGTTAAGGTAAGACCTTAAGGCAAGATCTGGTCATGTTCACATAATTGTTATGGGGAACATACTGACATAAGCTTTGGTCTGTATAGCCACTCCACCACCTGAGGTACCTGCTTTGTCTCCACAACTTCAGCCAACTGTGCTTCTTATCCAGTTCATTTGCCATTGAAACTCTCTCCAATCTTTTTTTCTCCTCTGGATTGATTGTTTCATTGCTCTGTGGCTTCGCTTATACTCATCCTTGTACCCTAACTCACTAGTGTGCAGTGGTATGATATTTAAATTATGGGACAAACAACCAGAGGCATGGATTTTAACCCCACCACAGTAGCAGGACAAGTTCAATTGAATACTTAAATTAATCTGGAATAAAAAGCTAGTATCAGTGATGGGTTACCATATAATAAACTCACCTGGTCTGTCGACATCCTTCGAGAAGGAAATTTGGTATCTTTGCCTGGGTTGGCTGATACATGACTCGAGACTGACCGTTGTAGTTGACGCTTACCTGGCTCCTGAAATCCCATTAAGTTGAGGAGCATTGAGAAATGGGCAAAAGATGCTGGCCTAGCCACTGACACCCACTTCCCTTGAATGATTACCGTGTCTTGTGTTTCTGAACTTTTACAATCAATATTGGTTGTTTCCTTCCCTTCAGCCAGTTCCACGTCCATTCTCAGATTTTGTCTGAATCCCCACAGCCTGTATGTTTGCACCCATATGGTAAGTCTATCCTTATCCTTTGGAAGTATTCTAGTTGCCTTTGACTGCTCCTGGAGCCCAATTGGTGCCTCATCTTTTCAAAATTAGTCCTTTTTAAAACACTGGATCTTGATATTCATTATTATTGGGTCCTAGATAGGAGTAAACTTGATCATTCAGTGGTCATTTTGCTTCCATTGGGATCTTGTCTGCGACACTTCAAATTTCCAGGTAATGGTCTCTGAAATAAATAAGCTTCAGGAGCCAAATGATATTCCCCTGTTCCCGAAAATTCCTTTACACTTAGATGGGGGCGCATGTTATTCTATTTCCAGGCTGTGAAGGGCTTTCTTCAAGCCCCTACAAATGTTCCCGATTAAAGCCTAGAAACTGTTCTTTGGACACTTCTAATGCATTGATGCCAAACCTGAAATCACAAAAACAAAAATCACACAACTGGGACATTCTTGCTTAAGAAATTGTTATCATTTAATAGTGTTAAATCCTGATGTGTGGTTTCACAGATGCCAGCTGCTTGCTACACAGTCGATCTCTGTGGCATTGATGTGCTGGCAGTTGGTCAATGACACAACAATTGTGTAGCAGGAGATCTCTCCTTGGGTGGAGGGAGAGACAAAATAGGGGTCAGAGGATGTTAATGGCAGATGAGTCTCTCAGGAAAGATCTCCCCAGATGCTGGTGCTGGGGATATTTAACACCATGGCCATCGGTGCCTCCAGCTCCTGCCATGAGTGGCAGCAGCAGGTCACAGACTGAAGGTTTGTAAGCTGTAGTTATCTGTTCAAAGGCACCACCATCTTTGCAGAGGAATGCTGGCACTGAATATTTTATTACAAGTGGCTGCTTTTTCACATTTAAAAACAATGCCGGGGAAGTTGCTTTAATTCACATATAGTTCCCTACTTTCAGAGTGATGTCTTCCTCATTTTGTTGTATCATGGGTCAAGATCTTGTGGTACAACCTCTGTGCAATCGTGTGCACAAAATTCAACACAAAAACGAACTCTTCTTTAGAGTGCATTGTAACAAGGACATGTCCAGTCCCATTTCTTGATTGCCACCAATCAATCTGATTTCTAGGCTGACTATGTCACATTCAACTGTACGGTAAAGGTTACACCAACCCTTTTCATCCATCTGCCTTATGTTGGAGGTCACCGTTAGGCAATGTATCTGTAAAAGCAATTTCTGCCTTTTAAGTTACAAATTCCCTAGACATTGCAGATACGGAGGAAAGAAAAGGTTATTTGCCTTTCCCATGGTTAGTCTGTCATAACCGATTTTGATCTTTCCCTATGCACTAGACAATGATTATATTCTAGTGTTGTTTCCACTTGAAGTAATGCCCTCTTCTGGGTGGGAGGATTGTGCAATTTATTTATACATGGAGGAATTGGAAATCAGAGCACAGTTTAATCTTTCCGTCATCTCTTTCTCTTACAGCCTGTTTCATTTCATTGAACTTACAGATGAGATGTTCTGCTGTCTCTTCCATCTGTAAATGTATTTTATCTTCTGGAGTCACTGTCTGCTCTCAAAGTCTCTTGTTCATTGAGTGTAAGATTGCCATGCCTGTATTTTTAAAGAGTTAACCATAGGCTTCATTGCTTTGTCTTTGAATGCCGAAGAACATTAGGCCATGTATTAATTTTCCCCAGTGAATTTAGGACATTAAGATGGATTTTAGTTGGCAATTGAGTATGTGCATGAAATTCTTTCATCTGATACATTTCCAAAGACATTAATCCATGTATTTTATTGTAAAAACAGCAGATGGAGAAATTTGATGCAAATATGTTAACAATTTATGGATACTGCATAACTTCTGAGAACATGAGTTCCCAAACTATCTTGCATCTTTAGCCAAAATGATGCTTTCTTAATAGAAGTTTCCTTATGAGATTTAAGGTTTACATAAGATTCATTGAGCTATATTGCAACAAATGGGTGTAACTACTTGCCATTACGTTATTATATCTTTAATGATCTCTTTTAATCTATTTACCCACAGCATTTTTTGGACATCTGCCTTCTGTGGTCTTGCAGTATCAATGTACACTCTGTCTCCTTTGACTATCTCATACATAATCTGGCGTTTCCATGATTGTTTCTAAAGGTATTAACTTCATTTCATTGTACCCGATTCTGTTGGACCACAGTGGCCAAGTCAAATGAACAGATTATTCCTTTTACCAGTCTTAAAACTACTTTCAGTCAGGCAGTTGGACCTGCATCTGAATTTTGTGGGAAATACTCTCTCCCCAGTTTCCCTCACCATTGGGAGACTTTGTCAGGGTGGGGCAGGGGATGAAATTTGACCTGTTCCACCTTTATTCCACTCCATCAACAGGGGTGAAGTCCCTTGATCCATGCCCAAGTAATGTGTTAACAGCTATGATGCCATATTGATAAGAAGACTGAAGATATCCATGGAATTCAGTAATAAATACTTGTTTTGAAACTCACGTCATAAATTGGTTTTCACAAGATTAGGCTCAGTGCACTCAGGTCACATGTAAGACTAAGAATGCTTAAAGAAACCGTCGCTATGTTTTATAAACTAGCTCTTAATGTACAGCCAGGTGGAATCAGCTTTACAAGGAGTCCAAAGCAACATGATGTCCCTATAGAGGTGACATGCACCTAATATTATGCAGAGGCACATGGGCCAATTACATATTTCTGATACTAGCATGTACGTGCAAACATTCGTAAATTCACAGAACTCCTACAAAACAACTGGAGCCCTTTCACACTCGCTTTTAGTAGGGCAGTACTCACAGTACTATTTCCCCACCTCTTGAGCCTTGGCATTGCAAATTATATATCCTTGAGCCTTGCCAACTCCCTCTTGATTGATTCTGCTTCCACAGGTAGTAAATTTCATATCACAGTTACTCTCTGCAAAAGAAAATCTGTCAGATTGCCCTTGTAGCTTTTGCCCAGAATTTTAAAACCGTGCCCATGGGAACCCCCACTAATGGAAACAGTCTCCCTCCAATTATACACTTTAATCTGGTCATGAACCTGCACACCTTGACCTTCACGCAATACCTCCACAGCATGTGCCCCACACACAATAAATTCTGTTGCAGAACTGTGACAAATCACTCTGGCATCCCAACCGCATTTCCCCATCATAAGAGGGTAGCATCCACTCTTTCTGTTAGTTTGACCCTGAGCAACATTTTACTGAGATAAGTGCCAATGCTTGGAAAATCCCATTCCCTCCCCCCGTCAGCCATTTTGTGAGACCAGACAAGTTCAAGAACAGCTTTTTAAAAAGAATGTCACAAGTCAGAAGAGAGTGGAGTGAAGATGTGCGTGTAAAGAAATGCAAGAAAATAAGGAGATAAAGAGCATACAGACAGCAAAACAAACCATTGTAAAATGGAACTACCGAATATTGAAAAGAATAAAACATAGTAAAGGATCAAAGGAATAAAAGTGTAACATAAAAGAGTTAATGAGCAGAGTTAAATAACACATTCAGGAGGAAATATTTCTTGGAGCAACTGTGAAAGTAGGAGAATTGCTGATTCTGTCTGAGGTTCTGCATTGTGTTCTCCATAGATCATCAGTTGATGCGCCTTGTATATGGTCCGAGAGGAATCTGCCTGCATTAATTTTCTGCGTTAAGCTCTGTTTGTAGGTTTAAATGTGAATGTGGAAATTGCAGTGGGCACAGTTATAAATCAGGGACAGGAGAGTATACAAAATCTGGAAGGGCCATTGCTGCACGTATGAAAAATATTACTGGAAAATATGACAAGTCATGATCTGGTTCAAATCGTTTAAATACTTCATGAGATACTTGGTTTACAGGGACATTGGAAAATCTTAACTCTCAAATTTTCTACCAGGTAGACTACTAGGTTGACCTATTGTTGTTGGTGTTCACCTAACAGCTGCTTGGAATTGTTCAAAACAGCCCTCTATGCAGTTTCTTCTTACCTAGAGCAACATACATGGCCACTCTTCACCAGCTGCTCTTGATGCCACAATAGAAACTCTAAACTTAACATGGGGAATTGCTGAGCATGAATGAAAGCCCTCCCATTCCTTAGCACCCAGAAATGTAGTGACAGAACATGGCTTATTCTCGTTCAAATCTTTTCACTTTGTTGGAGGTTTGATTTGTGTACATTTCTTAAAGTGACTGTGACAAAAATTAACTTCGTCGTGCTAAAATATCTACAAATTTGTTTCTGCGTGTCAATTTTCTAATAAATTTAATCTAAGCTAAGACTCCAGTGGAGTAAGGAGGGGGTTACAGCAACGCCGGAAGTGCTGAAGCGATATTGAAACATCTACTCTCACAGGTGGAGGTGCAAGATCCCAAAGCACGAAGAAAGGTAAGGGGGTTTTTCAAAGAAGGGTAAAGGGGTTATGCCTGGTGGCTTGGCCAATATTAACTCCTCAGTCAGGATTCCTGAAACAAATTACCTTTTCATTATATCATCACAGTTTATGGACAATTGTCTTGCACAATTTTGTCATTGCTTTTTCAACATAGTAACGATTGCCATTCACAATTACTTCTTTGGCTGTGAAGTGCTTGGGATATCCTAAAAGGTGTGAAAGGTGCTACGTCATTGCCAGTCTTGGTTGCAGAAAGATAAAAGACTGAATCAAAGGCAAAGTAGGAAACTCACCCCTATCAAGACCTGCGGCTGAAATTGGGCCAAGCTGCCCGTGAGGCAGGAACCTGAAGTGCTTGATTTGATAATCATACAAAGGTATAATTGGTTTATTATTGTCAAGTGTACCGAGGTACAGTGAAAAACTTTGTTTTGCATGCCATCCAAACAGATCACTTCACCACAGCAGTACATTGAGGTAGTACAAGGGAAAAGCAATTACAGAATGCAGAATATAGTGTTACAGTAACAGAGTGCAGTGCAGGCAGACAATAAGGAGTAAGGCCATGATGAGGTAGATGTGAGGTCAAGAGTCCATCTGATTGTACAAGAGGTCCAATCAATAAAACAGCGGGATAGAAGCTATTCTTGAGCCTGGTGATACGTGATTTTGGGCTTTTGTATCTTCTGTCCTATGGGAAGGGGGGAGAACAGAGAATGTCCAGGGTGGGAGTGGTCTTTGATTATGCTGGCTACTTTACCAAAGCAGTGAGAAGTGTAGATAGAGTCCATGGAGGGGAGGCTGGTTTACGTGATGTGCTGAACTGTGTCACTGTGTCCACAACTCTCTGCAGTTTCTTGTGGTCTTGGGCAGAGCAGTTGCCATACCAAGCCGTGTTGCATCCAGATAGGATGCTTTCTATGATGCATCTCTAAAAATTGGTGAGGGTCAACAAGGACATGCTGAATTTCTTTAGCCTCCTGAGGAATGTAGAGGCACTGGTGCACTTTCTTGGCCATGGAGTTTACTTGGTTGGATGGCGACAATCTTTTGGTGATGTTTACACCTAGGAACTTGAAGCTTTCAACTGTCTCCACCTCAGCACCATTGATGTAAACAGGAGCGTGCGCACCATCGCACTTTCTGAAGACAATGACCAGCTCTTTTGTTTTGCTGACATTGAGGATAACAAACCTTGATAATAAATTTTGTGCTTCCTAAATGCTTGATACCCGGTAGGGCTTTCAGCTGTTACAACACAACTGAGACAGGATATTCTGTGGTTTCTCAGCTGCCTGTTATTGGAGAGCATTTAGACTGTGGTAAACACAGAATGTTGCAACATGGAAGGTGAGCATGTAGCCCATCAAGTCCGAAAGTGGCTCCAAATAAGAGTAATCCAACTGATCCAATTCCTGTGGCCTCCCAAAATAGCCCTGGAATTTTTTTTCTTTTCAAATATTCATTGAGCTCCCTTTTGAAACCCTGTTATTAAACCTATCTCCTTTATTACCCCTGGTAGTACAATCCTAACACAAACCACTCAGTGGGTAAAAAGTGTTTTTCTAATGTCTCGTTTGGATCTTTTGCCCACTGTGTTCATTCCATGCCCCCTCATTCTTGACCCAACTGCCAATGGGAATAGTTTCTCCCTATCTACTCAAGTTTACATACAGAACATAGAACATTACAGCACAGTACAGGCCCTTCGGCCCACAGTGTTGTGCCGACGTTTTATCCTGCTCTAAGATCTATCTAACCCTTCCCTCCCACATAGCCCTCCATTTTTCTATCGTTCATGTTACTATCTAGGAATCTCTTAAATGTATTTGCCCCCACAACCTCCGCAGCAGTGCGTTCCACACAGCCACCATTCTCTGTGTGAAAAAACTTAACTCTGACATCCCCCTTATATTTTCATCCAATCACCTTAAAGTTATGCCCCCATGTGTTAGCCATTTTCGCCTTGGGAAAAAGTCTCTGACTGTCCACGCGATCTATGTCTCTTATCATCTTGTACACCTCTATGAAGTCACCTCTCATCCTCCTTCTCTCCAAAGAGAAAAGCCCCAGCTCACTCAACCTATTCTAAGGCATGCTCTCCAATCCAGGCAGTATTCTGATAAATCTCCTCTACACCCTCTCTAATGCTTCCACATCTTTCCTATAATGAGGCAACCAGAACTGAACACAACACTTCAAGTGTGGTTTATACCACAATGTTAAATACCTCTATCAGATACCCTCACTACCTCCTCTATTCCAGAGACAACAACCTCAGCTGCTCTAGTCTATCTGCATAACCATAAACATACAATCAGTTATGTTTGTTCGCACTTTCTGTGTGTGTTAGTTCATGGTTTATGAGTGAATCTGGAAGTTCTGCATGGTTCACAGGCACAACCTAGCAAAAGCACCATGAATTGACCATAAGCCTTACACAACATGCTCATGTTAAAACTACTCCACAACAGTGCCTGATCTATCATGGACCCACTGTGCAGCTCCATGGCATTGTGTATTTTCACACAAGGCTACATTTGTTTAAGATGCTTAAAGCTGATCTCAAAGAACAGTTCAGTTTACCAGTAAATGTCAGGTTCCATGGTGATAATCTTATCTACTGATCTAACTTCCCTTTTATGTATATTTCTGCTTTTGGAATGTCTGTCTCCATTGTAAATACATTTGCTTAGAAATTGGATTGGAAAAATGCCATTTGTACCTGTTTTTATGCAAATTATTCATAAAAAGCATTTTGCTGATGTTGTGCCAAGCCCAGAGGATGTTCTAACCACAGGAAAATTGGACCTGATGCTTCCAGTCACTGATTCAGCCTGATGTGGGTGTCGTTTCACATTCTCACTGGGACACCAATTTTTTTGTTCATTGAGTTGTCCGGGATTGTTTCCATGTTTTACCCTTCTCATCACTGATGAAGGTGGCAACATCTGTACCTTCCAGTGCCAGACACTGCAACCTGTGGACCCAGTGATCCCATTGCTCACAGGGACAGTCATCTGAATTCAACGTAGAGTGTGGGGGGGCGACCATTGGGAATCCAGTATGCTTATTCTCCTCACCACCATCACCACCACCCCCCCACATCCAATTTCCCCCCAAGTCCCTGACTCCAATGTGGCAGCCATGGAGAGTTCACATGTTCCCTAGAGGCAGACACAATGGAATAAGGATATCCCAGTTTCCTGATTCTTCTTGGTGACACCTATTTTGGTTTCAGGGCGCAAACAGCATCCAATTAATGCAACAAAAATCCATGAAGTTTAGTCTTTAGGCTATGCTCCAGTTTCCTCCCACGTTCCAAAGACGTACAGGTTAGGAAGTTGTGGGCTTTCTATGTTGGCACTGGAAGCGTGGCGACACTTGTGGGCTGCCCCCAGAACACTATGGAAAAAGATGTATTTCACTGTGTGTTTCGATGAACATGTGATTAATAAAGAAATCTATCTACCTATCCATCTATCTATCTGTCTATATATCTAGCATTTCTATTGGTATTATATCATCACTGCAATGTCACTCCAAATGTACATTGACCAAAGGAAGAGTGATTTCACTTAAAAACTAATCACACTTAGTACGTTCAAATTAATATTTATATACTGCAACCTGTCTACTTTTGTTTTATTCATTTTCAGGATTTGGGTGTCAAGGAGAAGGCCAGAACTTATTGCCCATCGATAATCACCCTTGTGATTGGGGTACTGAGTGTGAGTTGGCTTCTTGAACAGCTCGAGTCATCCTCATGAAGTAGGAAGTTCCAGGATTTAGACCCAGTGATGATGAAGGAATATATTTCCAAATCAGATGGTTTTGACTTGGATGGGGAAGCTGCATGTGGCAATATTCCTATGTTCCTGCTGCCCTAATTGTTCTTGACGGAGGAGACTGTGGATTTGGGACATGCTGTCAGAGTAATCGAGGTGAGGAAATGCAATGCATTTTGTACATGGTACATAGTACAGTCACTATGCGCTGGTAGAGGAGGCAATGAATATTTAGGGAGATTGATGGGGTACCAATGCTTTGTCCTGGATAGTGTACAGCTTATTGAGTGTTGTTAGTGCTGGGCTCATCCATGTGGAGAATATTTCATCACACTCCTGATTAGTGCCTTGTAGACTATGCAAAAAACCTTGGGGTGTCAGGAAGTGAGTCACTTGCTTCAGGGTACCTAGGCTCTGACCTGCTTGTGTAACCGTGATATTTATGTGCTGGTGCAAATGAGTTTTTGGCCAGTGGTGACACTCAGATTGTTTATGGTATGAGACTTGGCAATGGTAATACCATTGAATGTTAAAGGAAGGTGGTTAGACTCTCTGTTGGAAATGGTACTTTTGTGACATGAATATTATTTGCCACTTATCATCCTATGCCTGAATGTTGTACAGCTCTTGCTATATGTAGGCACAAGCTGCTTCATTTTCTGAGGTTTTGCAAAGGGAATTGAATATTATTCAATCTTCAGCGAACACTTCACCCCATTTTCATAGAGACATGCTCATCAGTTCTACCAGTCTTCCACTGTTAGTCTGATAGATGACAGCAGGACTGCAGGAAGAACAAATCAGAGAACCCCCTCCTGAAAAAAAAGTCTGACATTTGATCATCCGGTCTAGCTTTAGATGGTTTATCCTTCACTGCCTCTTGAATGAATGTATTATTTTAATTATGTTTCAGTTTAATTTCTTTTCCAAGTGCCACTACTCTTAATCTTACACTGAATCCACTTCAGACTTTCCTTTTATTGATTGGCTGCTCATTCCCCTTCTGTCATTTTCTGGAACTAAATCAGGCCAAGCCCATGTACCTTGTTGGACTGCAAGCACACTGATAAAGGAAGCAATCAAGGAACCTTCTAAAAAGTGTGACAGAAGACTCGATTTTATATAATGACTTATATATTGTTTTCCAAAATACTGATTTACTTTTTTAATTAGCTATTGTAAATTACCTCTGGTGTAGGTGGGTGAGGAATGATGGCATTGTACAAGAGAAAATGGGTTACAAGGAAATAAATGGGGAAACGGGGCTGATGAGATTGTATTGAGAGCTGGCATAGGAACAATGGGCTGAATGACCTCCTGTGTTGTAAGGAAATATGAACCATGAACCTTTACAGACAATGAAGTAATTTTTGAAGTGTAATCATTATTTGCAATGATGGAAATTTGTCAAGCTCACAAATTGCAATGTGGAAGTGGTCTGCTTTTAGTGATGTTAGTTGAGGGTCAAACATAAATTAGGATGCCGGGAACAACTCTTCATCAAAATAGCACCATGAGATCTTTTAAGCTTACCTGAGAGAACAGACAAAGCCTGGTAAACATTGTATCCATCAGCCTGCACTTACACTGCAGAATTCCCATGGCAATGCACTACAAGGCCAGCCTAGATTTTTGTGCTCAAGTCCCCGAGGTGATGCAGGAATGAACCTGCAATCTTTCAAGTCAAAATCTAGCACGTGCATTGTCTTTATTCTGCTCTGTTTCGAGATCATCCAATCCTGTTATCCTTCTGTTCTTTCATTTTGCCCTGCACTATCTGTAGATTTCTCATATTTTCTTTGTTCTCTGAAATCCATATCAAAATGTAGTTTTCCTCCTGTTTGTTTATTCTGTGATTTCACTGTAAAATTACACTTGTGCCTCCTAATGCTTTAATGGAATCTCTCATTAACACAAGAATCCCTCAGGAGAGTTAAATTTCTTAGCCCTTGGATATATTCCAAAACCAAACTAATGATCCATTTTGTTACTGTGACTTGTACTGTGGTAGTCTGTTACAAAGTAAATAACAAAGACTCAAGCTATGGGGTCTTGAGTCTGGACTAGGAAAACTAAATTGGGGAGATCTTGGGGATAGTCGGCATTATAGTCGAGGAGGTGCTGGATGTCTAAAAAGATATGAAGGTAGATAAATCTCCAGGGCCTGACTAGGTATATCCAAGAGCACTGTGGGAGGCTAGAGAAGAGATTGCAGGAACCCTGGTTGAGATATTTACATCATTGTTAGCCATGGGTGAGGTGACGGTGGACTGCAGGGTAGCGAACGTTGTGACTTTATTTAAGAAGGGTGGCAAAGGAAAATCTGGTAACTATAGACCAGTAAATCTAACATCTGTGGTAGGTAAGTTACTGGAGAGGATTCTGAAGGATAAGGTATATGTATATCTGGAAAGAGAAGGGTTGATTAGGGGTAGTCAGCATGGCTTTGTGCATGGGAGGTCACGTCTTACGAATTTGATTGAGTTTTTTGATGATGTGATCAAGAATGTTGATGAGGGCAGGTCAGTAGACGTGGTTTATATGGACTTCAGTAAGGCCTTTGATAAGGTTCCACATGGTAGGCTGCTATGGAAGGTTAGATTGCATGGAATCCAGGGAGAGCTGGCTAATTGGATACACAATTGCTTGGTGGTAGAAAGCAGAGGGTGATGGTGGAGGGCTGTTTCTCGGACTGGAGGCCTGTGACTAGTGGTGTGTCTCAGGGGTTGGTGCTGGGCCCATTGTTGTTTGTCATCTATATCAATGATTTGGATAAGAATGTACAAGGCATGGATGGTAAGTTTGCAGATGACACTAAAGTAGGTGGTACAGTGGACAGTAAAGAAGGTGATCAAAAATTACAGGGGGATCTTGATCAGCTGAGTTAGTGTGCCAAGGAATGGCAAATGGATTTTAATTTGGTTATGTGCGAGGTGTTGCATTTTGGAAAGTCAAATCCAGGCAGGACTTTCACGGAGAACTGCGGGGCCCTGCGGAGTGTTGTAGAACAGATGGACCTTGGAGTAAAAGTACATGGTTCCCTGAAAGTGGAGTCACAGGTAGACAGGGTGTTGAAGAAGGCTTTTGATATGCTCTCCTTCATAAGTCGGGGCATTAAGTATAAAAGTTGGGAGGTCATGGTGCGGTTGTACATGACGCTGGTGAGGCCATACTTGGAGTATTGTGTTCAGTTTTGGTTGCCCTGTGTTATTAAACTGAAAAGAGTGCAGAAAAGATTTACAATGATGTTGCCAGGACTTGAGGGATGGAGTTATAGGGAGAGGTTGGACTGGCTGGGACTTTATTCCTTAGACCATAGGAGACTGAGAGGTGATCTTATAGAGGTGTATAAAATCACGAGGGCCATAGATAGGGTGAATGCACTCATTTTCCCAGGGTTGGGGAATCAAGAACTAGAGGGCACAGATTTAAAGTGAGGGGGAAAGATTTAATAGGAACTTGAGGGGCAACTTTTTTACACAAAGGGTGGTATCTATGTGGAATGAGCTGCCAGAGGAAGTGGCTGAGGCAGGTACAATAACAACTTTTAAAAGACAGTGGGACAGGTACGTGGATTGGGAAAGTTTAGAAGGTTATGGACCAAACGCAGGCAAATGGGATTAGCTTGGATGGGGCACCTTGGTCAGCATGGACCGGCTGGGCCGAAGGGCCTGTTTCCATGCTGTATAACTCTATGACTCTGTAGCAGTTCAACTAAATCTAAGGAAAAGGCAGATGGATATTAAAAACAGAAACCTAGAAAGACTTGAAGAAATATTAGGGTCATTTTTCTTATGGCTGTAATTGAATATTAAGCAGAACTGATTTCATCTGAACCATCCACAGGAGAACTTGTGTGCAGTCTTACTCTCTGATACCTGCTCTATCTTGCCCACTGCCCTGGTTGCAGGCACCTCATTGTCCTACCACAAGGAGACCTTACCCCTGTGCTTGGATATCTGAAAAGGGAGAAGGACAAAGGGAAGTTATCATCCAGGAGGGTGTGGTGGGTGATGGGAGAAAGTAAATATAAGAGCTCAAAGCAGGATCAGGACTTGTGGACCATGAAGCATGCTCTTCCTCTCAGTAATAACAAGATTGATCCGAGATGCATCACTTTCCCATCCAACCCCTGTATCCCTTGATTCATTTAGAGCCCAAAAACCTTATGTCTTGGTGTCTTTACTATGAAAGCAAATATGAAGCATTTCTATAATATTTCAGCCTTTTCCTTATTTGTCATTATAATTTCTCTGACTTCTATCTCTTGGAACATGCATTAACTTTTTGCTCGCCCCCTTCATTTGTAAATAATTGTGGAACCACATAATCTGTTAAATCATTCCTTGGCGGCATTCCAATGCTCTCCTAATCCTCAGGATTACCTATTTTGATCAAATGTGCTCCCACAAAACTGTTGGGTAGGGACTCCTTGGAATTAGACCTTGCAATGATGGATGAATGGTGATAAATATCCAAGTCAGGATGGTGTGTGCTTGCCGGAAACGTGGTGACACTTGCGGGCTGCCCCCAGAACACTCTACGCAAAAGATGCATTTCACTGCGTGTTTCCATGTATATGTGACTAATAAAGAGATCTTATCACGTGGTCATGTCCCTATATGTCTGTTGTTCTTGTCCCTCTTGGTGTTTGAGGATGTGGATCTGGGAGTAAGTGACTGCAATGCGTATTGCAGAAGGTACAGGCTGAAACCATGTTATTCAAACATGTAATGAGGCCCCTAGTTAACAATTTGGGGTAGAAAAAGATACCTGAATTTTGGAAGGATCTTGTTATTCTTTGGTGAACTTTTGACTAAAGTAACGAATGTAGAATCTGGGAACAGACATAGAAAAGATACAAATGGTTAAGGGCAATTAGGCAGACACGAGTAGGAATCAACTACAAGTTCTAAACTGAGAGAGTTACACCTTTGTTTTTGCAAAGGTATCAACCTCTTCTTTTAATCTAATATTAACCTTACCATCTTTGTCAAGGATTATTTTTCTGAGGAGTTATATTCCTTAATTAAATATATACTGTACTCTTGAAAATTATGATGCTTCTTTAAATGTCTGCCATTGGTTATCAACCATCATACATTTTAATTTAATTTGCCACTTTACCTCAGTCAACAGATCCCTTATACTTATGTAACTTACATTATTTAAGTTCAATACCCTAGTTTTTGCATTTAAATATGTCACAGTCTATTTGTAAAAATCCTGTCATAAATTAGTATATTAGATTCACATACTCCATTGTTCACTTTTACTCCCAGAGTGTCTTCTAATTTGATCACTTATTTCAGAGCACTGAGATTAGTTGCTGAAATGCAATCAATGGCATTACGTTGAAGAAATTTCCATTCCTATATTGGTCTCCTTTACAACATGCATGTCTAATTTATGCATACTGCAACTCTGTGCTGTGTTATTTCATAATGGGGGGGAAAAAAACAAAGGTTAGACTTAATGGATCAGTTTTCTTAAAACTAATGTCACATACAAACATAATTAGTCTGGGATAATCCATCACACCCTTGGAACTCTTCTATCACCAGGGTACAACGTGATATGCAGTGCACTTGGTAACTTTACATTTTTCTGTAGTTAAGATGATGGGCTCTGAGATTTAAGTTTAAAAATATAATCTGAGAAGCTAACCTTTTATAAGAGGAATCACAGAAGTGTAATATAAATTCTCTCTGAACATGTAAAGAAGAGTCCCAAGCTATTGCAATATTCCTCACAGCATGTAGTGTTTACGCAAACCATCAAAATTTATATCATTGTTTATTTGAAATAAACTGATTCATTTAGAAAGCTCCAGTAGGAACAGCAAGTATAATTCTCGACTGAGTCTGCAAAATAAGCTTTAGGTATTAGGTATTAGCGGGTATTAAACTTCATAAACAAAAAAATGTTCTGGTAGTGACTCCTGGACAATCCTCCAAACAGAACACCTCATTTATGTTACTGCACCAGTGATTAATGGGCTGGAGACATGAGTTCGCCACAGCATCTGGGAGGTTTGAATTCAGTTAACAAAATAAATCAAGAATAATAAACTCTATTCATATTCTCATTTTCTCTTATGGCACAGAAGGAGGTAATTCAGCCTATCGAATCTATGCTAGCACTCCCCCACATTTCCCTGTGATCTATTTTCTCTCATGTACCCATCAACTCCACCCTAATTCTCCTGCTGTGTCTGCTTTATCAAAATACTGTAGAAATACCTTTACCACATGGACTGCAACAGTTCAAGGAAGTGGCTCACAACCTCCTTTCCAAGGGTATATAAGGATGGGCAATAAATGCTGGCATTGCCCAGGATGGCCATATAGATAAAAATGCCTGAAAAACCCGAACTGGGTGTCTCTGAATCTGTATGATAAACTATTATCATTAAACTAGTTAACATTTTTCGTTAACTCAATATCACTCAAAGTTGACAATATTGGAAAACTATTTCCTTCAGCTTTTGGGGGTATCTTGTCACTTGGGTGTCTATGTGACCAATCAGCCGAAGCATCATTACTGTTTAATGAGTAAGATGTGAAATTAGGCTGGGTGATCACATGCTAATTAATCAGCAGCCCATTTTGCATCCTCCCTAATTTTTCTGGAAAATGGAGTGACAGTTTGCTTTATCAATTTTGGGTTGTAACCAAAATTTCCCACTTGCTATATGCTTTCTTATTGGCTTCAGATGAGTGCAACTAGATAAATATTACTATCAGCCTACCTTGCACTGATCCTTACTCCACAACTGCAAAGTGAGCAAGAAAATGAGCAACAAAGCTGAGAACTGCTTGCCTGAGTCTCAATCTATACAACTGATAAAAAATGAGCTTGTCAATATGTGAGCACACTTCAAAAACAGATTGAATAATGATGAGTGAGTAATGTTGCACCTGTGTGCACTAGCAAGGTCAGTAGCAATGGGTTTTTAAAAAGAGATTGTTGAAATATTTTTTATTGCCACTTGGATATAAGTGCACATGAGATGCTAGCTGTCTGTAAGAATGGAGAGGAGAATTCCATAATTAAGCACAATTAAAGAATAGTACAGATGGATTCTTGTTGTATTTTGTTTCCATTTTTCTCTTTTGTTTCAAAGGAATTCTGTGCAGAACCTTACATTTTCTTCACCTCATTCCACAAATGATGTCATCGATCCATTGGAAGATTAGTAATGGCAGGAAAATCATAAGAGGCCACCTTTCGTGACCAGTCATAGGTTGCCCGCATTCATTTTTGTCCATCAGAGTATTTGCCAGGTTTTGCATTTCCATTACATCAATCTCAGAGATTGATGTGCTCCAAGGTTATCTGTTTATTTAATGCCAAAGTCATTTTTCAGTAGCTTCACAAACAAACAAAACAAGTGAGACCATCTGGAGTTCGACATAATGCTTCCAAAGCATTCTATTGTCCTTCTCTGGGCAGAATTCCATCAACTGAATCATCTCCCACGTGGCTCAGTAATGTTTGCTTTATGTAGATCAACTCAACTGGGGATCCAACCAAGGAAAGTGACTCCTCAAGCTGGAAATTTGAAGCTGCCCATTAATTACTTACTTACTTACTGTCATGGCACAGAAGGCCTCTGTTCAACTATGCTGAGTGGTACTTTGCATTTGCATTTTATTCTATGTTTGGGATGTAGAGGGAAACCAGATCTCCCAGTGGAAGCCCATGTCATCACAGGGAGAATGAGCAAACACCACATACAGGCAGTACCCAAGGTCAGAATTGAACTCAGGGCCTTGGAGATGTGAGGCAGTAGCACTAACCACTGTGCCATCATGTTGCCCAAGCTAAATTGGGTCCTCAGGCCCTTCCACAAGCCCTTACACCTCTCCAGAGTGAGATAGTGGAACTCTGAGATTTACTTCATGGATGCCAAAGAAATTCTATTTCCAGTCAATCCCAGTAGTGGCCTGACTGGAATTGTACAAGATTGTTTCTGGCAATGGACAAACTATGTTGGGCATAGTTGAAGTTAATTCCAATTTGGTGACAAAGTATTATTTCTGTTGGTTTGACCAGTGGGTGACTTGGACAACTTAGCATGACCATTCCAGTGAGAAGGAACTACTTGGGTTATGATTCCAGCAGTTATATCAGAAACACATACAAGCCCCTTGAGCACTCTGGGGTCAGTGGGAGAGTTCCTCAATCTCTTCGACAGCTGGTTGCCAAAGCCACATCAAGCAGATTTCTGACTTATGGCTGCTGGTTTACTAGGTTTACTGGTATCTTTGGGCCCAGATAACGATCTGATATCTTCTAACCTATGGTGTCATTACAAGAATTTTCTCCATTGATATGAATGATTTGGCTAAGGGAACCAAATATCATACTTCCCGGTTTGCAGATGCTGCAAAACTAGGTGGGATTGTGCACAGCAAGGAGGATGCAAAGAAACTTCAATGGGATATAGACAAGCTGAGTAAGCAGGTAAATCATGGCAGAAAGAATATAATGTGGAAAATGTGAGGTCATCCACTTGATGCATGAAACAGAAAAGTTATGTGCTTTTTCAAATGGTGAGAGATTGAGTAGAATTGATGTTCAAAGGGACTGAGATAAAGCTTGTACAATACTCACAAAAAGCCAGCATGCACGTGCGGTAAGTAATTCGGAAGGGAAGCAAATTTTACTGCTATTTTACAGGCCTTTGTGTAGTAAGAAAGCATGTATTTGCCACAGAGAGAGGTCAGTGAAGATTCACTAGACTGGTTCCTGGGAGAGCAGGATTGCCATGTGAGGAAACTAGACTTGTATCCCCAAGGGTGTAGAAGAATGAGAGGAGGTCTCATTGAAAACAATGAGGTCTCAACAGGTTGGATGCAGGAAGGATGTTTCGCTGGCTGAGGAGTCTAGAACCAGCGATAACAGTGACAGAATAAGGGGGAGGCCATTTAGTACTGAGATGACAAGAAATTTCTTCGCTCAGCGGGTGGTGAATCTTTGGAATTCTCTACAACAAGCTCAATGAAGGCTCAGTCACTGATTCATTCAGAACGGAGCTCAATAAATTTCTGAATATTAAGGGATATGGGGATAATGGCATTGTGGTAGAAAATCAGCCTTGATCTTGATGAATGGCAGAGCAGGCTTGAGGGATTCAACGGCCAACATCTGCTCCCAATTCTTATGTTCTTAATTCTCCAGCTGTCAAGGCCACATTGCAAGACTGGGGCCTCATGTCTACATTTTGGCAATTAATGCCTCATCTTACAAGCTGTGACAGCCAGCACTGGTGTCCCCTTCCAGTTGTGGCTGCAGGAGATCCCTATCCCCGATTTCTGCTTACAACAAGCAAATCAGAAATGTCTGGGAACCCAGGTAAACAATGCCACTACTCTTCCCAGCAATTGTGTCTGATCTGGAGTCAAAGAGGAATAATGGGTACCTGGAATACACTGCTTGAGAGAGCATGTGAAGCAGAGTAGCTGACAACATTTGAGAAGTATCAAGACCATCACATGAATCACCTAAGCTGTGAGCAAGTGCTGGAAGATGGGATTAATACAGAACTGAGAAATAATCTGTTCTGCCAACACACTGTGTTGCATCAATTAATATTTGGGAAAGATGCAACACTGAGTTCTGAAGAATACAGTAAAACCTCAAAGAAGATGGGATTTGAAAAATGAAAAAGCACAATATTAGATAATGTTTGGATCTCAAGTGGAAGTGACACATGAAGCCTTAAAGACTTACGTTGCCCAGAAATTTATGCCCTGGTCATCAGCTCTATATGCACCACATAGTAGTCTTAATCCCATATTGGCCCACTGCTCAGTATGAACATGATGGGCCAATTGAACTGTTTCTGTGCTCTATGACTCTATGACTCTGAAGCCTTAAGTGCATTTTGAGGACTGGTGGAATTACCATAGAATTTTAAATCCCTACCTAAACTATGAATCTCCTTCAAGGTGTCTTCCTCACGTAGCCTGACAGAATGTTAATTACCCTGACCCCAGAAATGTGGCATGCATAGTCTATTTTCATTTCTTTACCAATTCTCCAAATTTTCATTTCCACCTCTAAATTAAGATGCACCAAGGTAAATGATGAACAAGTGCCAAGTACTGATATTCAGCTATTGGGGAAATTGATTTTTTTTAATATTACTAACAAGTTCTTGTCCCGCCAGGACTGAGGAATAATCTGTTTTGCCAACACACTATTTTGCATCAATTAATATCGGGGAAAGATGCAACACTGAGTTCTGAAGAATACAGTAAGACCTCAAAGAAGATGGGATTTGAAAAATGAGCAAGTACAATATTAGATAATGTTTGGATCTCAAGTGGAAGTGACACATGAAGCCTTAAAGACTTGCGTTGCCCAGAAATTTACGTCCTGGTCATCAGCTCTATATACACTACATAGTAGTGTTAACAAAATGGATTCTACCTCTAGTATTCATTCCCTTGAAGCAGGGGTGGAAGTAACTTAAGTTTATTACCAGTATGTTTGGACTGCAAACATAAAGTCGACACAGTGGCTCAACTAGTAGAGGGGCTGCTTTACAGTGTCAGAGACCCAGGTTCAATTCTGACCTTGGATGCTGTCTATGTGGATTTTTCATATTCTTCTTGTGACCACATGGGTTTTCTCCAGGTACTCTTATCTCCTGTGTGAATTGGTATTGGTATTGGTTTACTATTGTCACTTGTACCGAGGTACAGTGAAAAGCTTGTCTTACAAACCAGTCGTACAGGTCAATTCATTACACAGTGCAGTTACGTTGGGTCAGTACAGAGTGCATTGATGTAGTACAGGTAAAAACAAATAACAGTAGAGTAAAGTGTCACAGCTACAGAGAAAGTGCAGTGCAATAAGGTGCAAGGTCACAACAAGGTAGATTGTGAGGTCATGAGGTCATAGGTCATAGTCCATCTCATTGTATAAGGGAACTGTTCAATAGTCTTATGACTGTGGGGTAGAAGCTGTCCTTAAGCCTGGTGGTACGTGCCCTCAGGCTCCTACCCGATGGAAGAGGAGAGAAGAGAGAATGTCCCGGGTGGGTGGGGTCTTTGATTATGCCGGCTGCTACACCAAGACAACGAGAGGTAAAGACAGAGTCCAAGGAGGGGAGTCTGGTGTCCGTGTTGCGCTGGGCTGTGTCCACAACTCTCTGCAGCTTCTTGCGGTCTTGGGCAGAGCAGTTGCCGTACCAAGCCGTGATACGTCCTGCTAGGATGCTAAAAGTTGGTGAGAGTCAAAGGGGACAAACCAATTTCTTTAGCCTCCTGAGGAAGTAGAGGTGCTGGTGAGCTTTCTAGCCATGGCATCCACGTGCTTTGTCCAGGACAGGTTGTTGGTGATGTTCACTTCCCAGGAACTTGAAAGCTGTCAACCCTCTCGACCTCAGCACCATTGTTGTAGACAGGTGCATGTTACACACCGCCCCTTTCCTGAAGTCAATGACTGGCTCTTTAGTTTTGACATTGAGGGAAAGATTGTTGTCATGACACCATTCCACTAAGCTCTCTATCTCCTTCCTGTACTCCGACTCATCACTGTTTGAGATACGGCCTACATCGGTGGTATCATCTGCAAACTTGTAGATGGAGTTAGAGCAGAATCTGGCCACACAGTCATGAGTGTATAGGGA
Source organism: Pristis pectinata (assembly GCF_009764475.1). Lineage (NCBI taxonomy): Eukaryota > Metazoa > Chordata > Chondrichthyes > Rhinopristiformes > Pristidae > Pristis > Pristis pectinata. The sequence continues at coordinate 124,209,827 of NC_067407.1, read as the reverse complement.
GTAGGTTAATTGGCCACTGTAAATTGCTCCCTAGTGTGTTATTCAGTGGTAGAATCTAGATGAAGTTGATAAGAATGTGAGGAGAATAACAAAAACAGATTAATGTAGGATTAGTGTAGATGGGGGCTTGATAGTGCAGATCCAATGGGTCAAAAGGCTTGTTTCCATATATCTAAGATAAGATTTCTTTATTAGTCACATGTACATCGAAACACACAGTGAAATGCATCTTTTGCGTAGAGTTTTCTAGGAGCAGCCCGTAAGTGTCGCCACGCTTCCGGCGCCAACGTAGCATGCCCACAACTTACTAACCTGTACATCTTTGGAATGTGGGAGGAAATTGGAGCACCCAGAGGAAACCCACACAGACACGGGGAGAACGTACAAACTCCTTACAGGCAGCGGTGGGAAATGAACCCAAGTCACTGGCGCTGTAATAGCATTACGCTAACCACTACACTACCGTGCCTGCCTATCCCTCTATGACATTATTCCCTCGGCCATTTTCTTACTGGTATGGCAATGAAGTCAGTGACGTTAAATACAATGCATTTATTCCAAGGCAAAAGTCGATATAAACTGGAAATACTTGCTGTTCAGGCTGCAACTGTGGAGAGAGAAACAATATTTCCATTACAGGCTAACCCAGAATTTGTTGGTCATCCCTAATTGGCTTTGAGAAAAAATAGTTGCAACCTGTGAGTGAAACTTTCCTCTTATTCTGATGACAGGTCATTGACCTGAAAGATTAACTTTGTTTCTCCATGGATGCTGGCTGGCCTGCTCAGCATTTTCATTATCTATTTCTACAATAGAGCATCTTCAGTGCTGTCAGCCTGGGATGAACTTCCACCATGACAACATTCTTCTTCCATCCCCTCTTGTTCCATTGTTAAGGCAATTCAAGTTCATGAAGAGTCTAGACAGAGAAGTAAAGGGAAGCTATTCCCATTAGGAAGCAGGACATTCAGATTGAAGGGAATTTGCTGAAGAATTGGAGGATTGAGGAAGGGAAACATTTTCATGCAGTATATTGGTATTGAATTATTATTGTCACTTGTACCAAGGTATAGTGAAAAGCTTGTCTTACAAACCGAACATACAGGTCAATTCATTACACAGTGCAGTTACATTGAGGTAGTACAGAGTGCATTGAAGTAGTACGGGTAAAAAACAATAAAAATACAGAGTAAAGTGTCACAGCTACAGAGAAAGTGCAGAGCAATAAGGTGCAAGGTCACAACAAGATAGATCGTGAGGTCATAGTCCATCTCATTGTATAAGGGATCCGTTCAATAGTCTTATCACAGTGGGGTAGAAGCTGTCCTTAAGTCTGGTGGTACGTGCCCTCAGGCTCCTGTATCTTCTACTCGATGGAAGAGGAGAGAAGAGAGGATGTCCCGGGTGGGTGGGGTCTTTGATTATGATGGCTGCTACACCAAGGCAACGAGAGGTAAAGACAGAGTCCAAGGAGGGGAGGGTGATGTCCGTGATGCACTGGGCTGTGTCCACAACTCTCTGCAGCTTCTTGCGGTCCTGAGCAGAGCAGTTGCCGTACCAAGCTGTATGATCTGGAAAGCACAGCCTGAATGGGCAGGTGACACAGATTCATTCAGAGCTTTCAGAAAGGAATTTGATGCACACTTGAAGAAGAAAAATTATACTATGCAACAGGGAAAGAACACCAATTAGCTCAGTATTATAAAAATACAGCATTTGGAGGGTCAGCAGATCCCTGAAACTTTTCCTCTTTGGTGCACTGGTTCTATGAATCTGTGCTTGTGCTTTGCAGAACAAAGGCCATTTTGATCAGTTTGCCACAAAATCTGCACTTGATTTGTTTCGGAACTACAACTGGGGAAATGCAGATAAACTTAAATGTAAAGGAAGTAATTATTAAATAACAATCAAAAATCACACCTCTGAGACAGTAACAGTCAGGGGATGACAACATGAGATGAACAAAGAGTGCAGTCAAGAGAACTTAAAAGACAAAAATTGTTAATGTTCACAAAGTCTCAAAGTTGAGCTTATTGTCATATGTGATTGTGCAAAATGTTCAAAGTGATCATAGTGTTGCTAAACTGTAGTGATTAGGGTTGTGCTGGTTGGCTCAAGGACTGAATGGTCAAAGGGAAGTAGTTGTTCTTGAACCTGATGGTGTGGGATTTCAGGCTTCTGTAACTCCTGCTGTGAGAAGATGGCATGGCCCATATGGTGAGGATCTTTGATGATGGATGTTGCCTTCTTGAGGCAGTGCCTTATGTAGACACTACCGATGGAGAGGAGGGACGTGCCCATGTTGTATTGGGCAGAGTCCACTACTCCCTGTAGCTTCTCACATTCTTGTGCATTCGAATTGCCGTACCAGGCCATGATGTAACTAGTCAGGATATTTTCCACAGTAAATTTTTAACTTTGGGACATTATGCTGGACTGTGTTGATTCAGCCCACATTTCCTGGTCACTCCATATTAGCCACACAAAGCTCTTACTGTTGTGGTTGCCTAGGTCATTTCTTGACCACAGCGGATTGTGAATGCCAGCTTGCTTGCAGATGACAGAAAGTAAGGCTTCACCTTGAACAACTAATGCTGTCAGTGGCCTTCTCGAAGTTTCCAAACCAACAAAGAATGGTGAGAGATTGCAGAACTCTCAGAGAGATCTAGGTGTCCTAATACATGATTCGCCAAAGACTACCCTGCAGGTACAGCAAGTCATTAGAAAAGCCAACAGAATATAGGTTTTCTCTGAAGCGGCGGAGGCTGAGGGGAGACATGAAAGAAGTACATAAGATTATGAGATGCATAGATAGAGTAGACAGCTGGTATCTTTTTCCCAGGGTCGAAATGTCTAATATTAGTAAGTTCAAAGAAGATGTGGGGCAAGTTTTTTACACAGAGAATGGTGGGTGTCTGGAATGTGCTGCCAAGGGTGGTAGTGGAAGCAAATATGATAGAGGCGTTTAAGAGGCTCTTAGATAAGCACATGAATGTGCAGAGAATGGAGGGATATGGACATCATGTAGGCAAAAGGGATTAGTTTAGTTAGGCATTTAATGGCTAATTTAATTAGTTTGGCACAACGTGGTGGGCTAAAGGGCCTGTTCCTATGCTGTACTGTTTATTGTGATGGGAATTGAGTGCAAGGGTAGGAAGGTTATACTTATATATTGCATTGGTGAGACCACATCTGAAGTACTGTGTACAGATTTAGTGTCCTTATTTAAGGACAAACATTGGAAGAAATTCAGAGAAGATTTACTTGACTGACACCTGGAATGGATGGATTGCCTTATGAGGAAAGATTGGACAGGCTAGACTTGTATCTGTCGGACTTGGGAGTGAGAGGTGCCTTGTTTGAAATAGATAAGATCCTGAGGAGTCCGACAGGGTGGATATGAAGAGGATGCTCCCCCTTGTCCAGAGAATCTAGAACATATGATCACCATTTAAAAGTAAGAGAATGCCCACTTCAGCCAAATATGAGGTCACATTTGGAAGCAGTTGAAACAAAATTAAATAATTCTAAAATTAAAATGTATTAAGCAAAACAAACTTTAAAATAATTAATTTATTTTAAAAGCATGTTACAGTGCCGTTTGACAATTTAAAAGATAAACATATGTATAACGTTAAGGGTAAAATAGTGTTGCTGGTTATGGGGAGTGGAAAGTGGAGCAGGGCAGGGGGATGGCCCTCCCTACTGATGAAATAAGATAAGATTTCTTTATTAGTCACGTGTACATCGAAACACACAGTGAAATGCATCTTTTGCGTAGAGTGTTCTGGGGGCAACCCGCAAGTGTCGCCACTCTTCCGGCGCCAACGTAGCATGCCCACAACTTCCTAACCTGTACGTCTTTGGAATGTGGGAGGAAACCAGAGCACTCGGAGGAAACCCACGCAGACACAGGGAGACCGTACAAACTCCTTACAGATAGCGGCCGGAACTGAACCCGGGTCGCTGGCACGGTAGTAGCGTTATGCTAACCGGTATTACTACAAATGTGCATTTTTATAAAGATTGGCAACATCAGTCAAAGAATGGGCTGTTATCAGTTGCACCACCTACAGCTAGCATAAAGTGAGGGGCCGAATGTAAAGTTTATCTGGCCATTGGGCTCAGCAATCTGCAGAAAGCCTCTGGACGCAGCATCTGACCTCTCGTGCATTCACAACTTACACAGGTGGTGCGCAGGTGAAGTGTCTGGAACACACTGCCACACACACACTGCTGTGACCTGGTTCTCTACAAAATCGCTGATTAAATGGCAATGCATTCCTGCCCATGGTCCCAGAGCATTCCTTTGACCATAATTACCATAGCTCAAGGTTTATTGTTCCGACCTGATTTTCTCTCAGTTTTAGTCCTATTCTCACCTGCTTCAATTCCACCCTTGTGTTCCTTTAATTAGAATATCTGGATTGCAGCATTTCTGGTAACATCCAATAGCTATATATCAGCAACATTTAGACCTATCGCTTATGGAATTAATAGATTTCAAGGTGAAAAGGAAATGTAAATGAAAGGAATAAAAGGATCCTGTTGTGGTTGGCTACCGGTTACTCGTGGTGTTCCGCAGGGGTCGGTGTTGGGGCCGCTTCTTTTTACCCTGTACATTAACGATTTGGATGATGGAGTAAATGGTTTTGTGGCTAAGTTTGCAGATGACACCAAGATAGGTAGAGGAGTAGGAAGTATTGAGGAGCCAGGTAGGTTGCAGAGAGACCTAGATAGTTTAGGAGAATGGGCAAGGAAGTGGCAGATGAGATTCAATGTTGAGAAATGTGCAGTTGTACACTTTGGAAACAGAAATAAATGGGCAGATTATTATCTAGAAGGGGAGAAAATTCAAAGTACAGAAGTACAAAGGGACTTGGGTGTACTCGTGCAGGATACCCTAAAGGTTAACCACCAGGTCGGGTCGGTGGTAAAGAAAGCGAATGCTACGTTGGCATTCATTTCAAGAGGTATAATGTATAAAAGTAAGGAAGTGTTGATGAGGCTCTACGGGGCACTAGTGAGGCCTCATTTGGAATACTGTGTACAGTTTTGGGCCCCATATTATCTTAGGAAGGATGTGCTGATGTTGGAGAGGGTTCGGAGGAGATTTACGAGGATGATTCCCGGAATGAAAGGGCTTACCTACAAGGAGCAATTGTCAGCTCTTGGACTGTATTCATTGGAGTACAGAAGAATGAGAGGAGACCTCATAGAAACATTTAAAATGCTGAAAGGACTGGACAGAGTAGATGTGGCCAAGTTGTTTCACTTGGTGGGTGAGTCCAAGACCAGAGGGCACAATCTTAGAATTAGAGGGTACCGGTTTAAAACAGAGATGAGGAGAAATTTCTTTAGCCAGAGGGTAGTGAATTTATGGAATTCCTTGCCACGTACAGCAGTAGAGGCTAGATCACTGGAGGCGTTTAAGGAGGAGATAGATAGATATCTAATTAGTCAAGGTGTCAAGGGATATGGGGATAAGGCCGGAAATTGGGGTTAGAATAGTTTTTTTTTCATTGCCCCCCCCCCCCCCCCCCCCCCCCATTTCTCATTCTTTTTTTTTCCCTTTTCTTTGGAGCAGACTCGATGGGCCAAATGGCCTACTTCTGCTCCCTTGTCTTGTGTGATCTTGTGATTGCATTTACAGTTCAGCTGAGCTGACTAAGGGGAGCGCTGAGAGATTTCTTGTTTCGTTATTAAGGAACTCCCTCCCAGGATCTGGCTTTAATTGACTAACCTAGCATTTGTTGGTCATTCTTAGTCTCATTAATACATAGCAACTATTTTTTACACCAATGTGACTGAAGAATTTGGAATTGTTATTCAAGTGCTCATCTAGATACTACTTAAATGCTGTCAGTGACCTAGTTTCAATCACTGTCTCCAGCAGTGCATTCTAGGTATTTACCACTCTCTGCATGAAGAAGATCCCCCTCATATTCCCTCTGAACCCCATAGCCCAACAATATTTTTTCTCTTTTTAGATAAGATATCTTTATTAGTCACATGTACATCAAAACACACAGTGAAATGTATCTTTTTGCGTAGAGTGTTCTGGGGGCAGCCCACAAGTGTCGCCACGCTTCCAGCACCAACATAGCATGCCCACAACTCCTAACCCGTATGTCTTTGGAATGTGGGAGAAAACCGGAGCGCCCAGAGGAAACCCACACAGACACGGGGAGAACATACATGCTTCTTACAGACAGTGGCTGGAATTGAACCTGGGTTGTTGGCGCTGTAATAGTGTTATGTTTACCGCTACACTACCATGCCTGCCCATGGATTGCCAGCATCCCTGCTTATTCAGCTCCCTCTTTAATGCTAGATTGGGACTGTCTCTTTCTCTATGACTACACCCTCTGATAGTGCATTCCAGACCTTAACTACTCACTGCCTAAATAAAAACAGATAAGATGAGATAAGGTAAGGTAAGATAAGATGCACCAGCTTGTCCAGTCTATCTATGTAACTTATCTATGGAATAATTTTGGTATGTCTCTTCTGCACCCTCTCCAAAGGCTTCACACTTTTCCCAAGGTGTGGTATCCAAAGCTGGAAGTCATTCTCCAGTTGTGACCATGCCACTGTTTTATGAAAGTTCATCATGACTTCATTGCATCAATTTATAAAACACAGAATCCCATATGTTTTTTTTTAACCACTTTCACCACCTTCCCAGCCACATTCAAAGAATGATGTACATATACCCTCAAATTTCCCATTTGGAGTCGTGTCTCCCAGTTTATTTTGCCTCTTTTCATTCACCTTATTATTCATATTTCTCAGTATTACATTTCATCTGCCCAGTCCACCAGCCCGCCTATAATCCTTTCCTCTGGGAGAAGATACAGCAGCTTGAAGACCTGGAGGACCAGACTTCTTCCCCACTGCTATCAGACTTCTCAACCATTCACCTCTTTCACATCCCCTTCTTAGTAATGCTGCCATGTTCTCGGTCTCTTAATTTTACCTCTCTCGGTAAATGCGTTATTGAAGCTTTAGCATTTCTTTTTGCACTACTTCAGATTGCACTACTATCTTTGCACCATTCTGTCCTAATTTCCACAATTCTGTTATTTTGTGCTCGTTGCTATATTTATTGTATTTATTATTACCATGTGAATTTCATGTGGGCAAAGAATTTCATAGCACCCTGGTGTATATGACAATAAACTAATCTGAATCTAAACCTGAATCCTGTCACCATCCTCCACACAGTTCAAAGACTGAAAAAAAACTCAACAAGTCAGGCAGCATGTGTGGAAAGAGAAACAGTCAATGTTTCTGCCCCTGTTCTGGCAAAGGGTCACAGACCCCAAACGTTGACTGTTTCTCTTTCCACAGATGCTGCCAGACTTGCCCAGTTTTTTTCTAGTATTTCCTATTACCAGCTGAATCTCTTTTCTATTGAAAAGAAAAGGCTGAGTTGTGACTTCATTGAGTTCTTCAACAATATGCATGAATTTGCTGGAAATGACAGCGAGAGAGAGAGAGAGAGAGTTTCCATTTATTGACTGAACCACAACCAGAAACCATCTATTTATCAACGTAAGATGCTCACCAAGATATCAGATCAGCTCAGGAATCCAGAAGAATCTTCTTTCCCCAGAGAACAGTGAGACTGTGAAACTCATGATTACAGAGAATACTTCCAGGTAACCAACATTTCAGAGAAAGTCAGATGCAGAAAAAAGAAATCTGAGTGTTTGGACACAATCAGACACAGTATGAGGAAGCCTAAATAGAAGATGAAATGGAATTCTACCTACATAACTCCATATAATTGTTGCTAAATGATGGGCTAACATCTGGATTGTGGTCCAATCTGCAGCCACAAAATCTGTGCTCCTGCTCTTGGGTTGGTTTGTTTTTCATTGTTGAGAATGGGAGACCCATTTGAGTTTGATCCCATTGTTTTTAGCCTAATTTTAAATTTTGTCAATTCTTAGGACCCCTGTATGCATGAGAATTTTTCCATGGTATTTATTTGTACACAGATGTGGATGGCAGCATTTATTGCCCATCCTTAATTGCCCCTGAACTAAGGAGGTAGTAAAGAGTCAATCACATTTAGAAATCTGGAGTTACATAGCAACCAGAATAAATAAATATGACAAATTCCCTTTCTCTGCAGGACAGTAATGTAATAGGGAAAATTTCACAACAATCATTGTTACCATTACTGAGACTAACTTTTTTTTATACTCAATGTTGAATTTAATTTATAAATTCCTGGCTACCATGGTGGGATTCAAATAGCCTTTCTCTGGATCAATGCTCCAGAACTCCGTCTACCAGTCTGGTAACCTAACCACAAAAATACCACATCCTATTTTCTTCTTCAATTACTTTTTTCCTCCTTTAGCAATTTGAATCTCTTTTGATCACTTAATGCTTTTCATCTTCTCTAGTATTTTCTGTCTCACCTTTAGGGAGTTCCCAGTTCACTGAACCCAACAACCTGTTGACTATAGTTCGATATTTTCTGTCTTCCTTCCCTCATTTTGTATAGTCTTATGGCACGGCAGGTGACCATTTGAACTAACATGTCCATGCTGGTCAAAAACAGAGCTATTTAGATTACTCCCACTATCCCACACTCAGTTCATAGCCTTCTGTGTTACAGCTCTTCAAACATTTGTACAAGAGCTATTTAAATTGTGTTTACTTCCACCTCCCTTGTCTACACCCCTACTACTCTTTGGTGAAAAATGTTCAACTCCTCTCTGATGCTACCAAGTCACATATCCATCTCTCCATCTATACCCATCTCACATTCTGTCTGTTGTCTAAACCCCCACTTCTCTGCAGTTTAAAACCTGCTTTGTCATCTCACGTTTCCGGTTCTGATGCCCCTGACCAGAAATGTTGCCCCTGTTTCTCTCCACACTGCTGTTTCCTGACCTGCTGAGGGCTTCCAGCATTCACTCTTTTTCTCCCCCTAGTTAGCATTCAGTCCTCAGGAGGATGAGGTGCTTTTCAAGGGATGGCATGCTTCCTGAAAGGAGAACTGACAAGTGCAGGCAGCATACCAGAGACAGTTCCCCCCAACAGAGGAGCTCGCGGGCATCCCTGCAGCTAAGAAGGGCATGAACTGCAAAGTGTTTACAATAAAGCTGCCACAGAAGCTGCTCAATTACATAGTACAGCCATCCTTTTATGTACATAGCAAAGCCAAAGTGCTCAGTCTTGTATCATACAATTCATGTTCCTAAAATGAATGGGCCTTTTGAATTATTTGTATGTCGCCAATGTACATTAGCCATGTGGCATAGTGATTTTAAACAGTGACTGAAAGGAACTTTTGGTGCTGGCCTTTAACGGAGATTTTTATAACGGAGAACACCCTCCGATGATATAGAAAGCTGAAGCAATGTTTCTGAAGCTTTAAAGAATCCTTCCCCGGTTCAACGTTAGCATTATATCATACTGCTTATCTCATCATTGACAGTCAGCCGTAATCACACCAGCTTGTGGGAGCACTAGTATTCTGCACTGCAGCAACAATTTAACTGAGGCAGCACAATCACTTTGACCCTCTCTTGTCAGTGTTCCTTTCTCCAGATATGTTAGCAGCTGATCACAGTGGAGCTGGGTAGCTCCAGCAGAACTTCAAAGCAAATTGTTCAGTATAGAGCAACCATGGGCTCTAAGAGTCACATTGTGCACAGTTTACCCCTGTGCTGGATATTTTGTTGACACACCTGGCTTGCAATATTTGTGCCAGCCCTAGTCTAGCCTGTGTTGCTTCTAATTAATAGAAGAGCATAGTCATCAATGTCGTCTTTCCTTTTGTATGTAGAGGTCAGGGAGAAATCCCTGAAGAATTGTACACCATTACTGTCCTTGCAAGGAATGCAATGATACCTTTTCTGTAGTTTCTTTCTAAAGAATATTTGGGCAGGGGCCACAGAAACTATCTGCAGTCAAGCCACACCATTGTGGAAAGTCACCTTATTGCCCTGGTCACCAGCAGCATGGTTCAAGCAGTGGCACAGTCTCCAGTAGTTCACAGCTCTTGCAGGAAGCAGCCCACCACCCACCCACCCTGAAACCTCCCTGAAATCTTTTGTAGTTGGCAAAGCGTGACCCCAGTTTTGCCGACTGTCTATAAGATCACAAGACAAAGGAGCAGAAGTAGGCCATTCGGCCCATCAAGTCTGCTCTGCTACCTCACCATGAGCTAAACTATTCTCCCATCTAGCCCCAATTCCCGGCCTTATCCCCATATCCCTTCATACCTTGACTAATCAGATACCTATCAATCTCCTCCTTAAACACCCCCAGTGATCGGGCCTCCACAGCTGTATGTGGCAACGAATTCCATAAATCCACAACCCTCTGGCTAAAGAAATTTCTCCTCATTTCTGTTCTAAATGGGTACCCTCTAATTCTAAGACTGTGCCCTCTTGTCCTGGACTCAGCCACATCTACTCTGTCCAGTCCTTTCAACATTCGAAATGTTTCTATGAGGTCTCCTCTCGTTCTTCTGTACTCCAATGAATACAGTCCAAGAGCTGACAATTGCTCCTCGTAGGTAAGCCCTTTCATTCCGGGAATCATCCTCGTAAATCTTCTCTGAACCCTCTCCAACATCAGTACATCCTTCCTAAGATAAGGGGCCCAAAACTGTGCACAGTATTCCAAATGAGGTCTCACCAGTGCCCCATAGAGCCTCATCAACACATCCTTACTTTTATACTTTGTACCTCTCGAGATGAATGCTAACATAGCATTTGCTTTTCTTACCACCGATCCATCCTGGTGGTTAACCTTTAGGGTATCCTGCTCGAGGATCCCCAAGTCCCTTTGCACTTCTGTATTTTGAATTTTCTCCCTATCTAGATAATAATCTGCCCATTTATTTCTTCTCCCAAAGTGTACAACTGCACATTTCTCAACATTGAATCTCATCTGCCATTTCTTTGCCTGTGCTCCTAAACTGTCTAAGTCTCTCTGCAACCTTCCTGTTTCTTCAATACTTCCTACTCCTCCACCTGTCTTGGTGTCATCTGCAAATTTAGCCACAAAACCATTTACTCTATAATCTAAATCATCGATATACAGTGTAAAAAGAAGCTGCCCCAACACCGACCCTTGCGGAACACCACTGGTAACTGGCAGCCAACCAGAACAGGATCCCTTTATTCCCACCCTTTGCCTTCTGCCTGTCAGCCAATGCTCCACCCATTCTAATATCCTTCCTGTAGTTCCATGGGCTCTCATCTTATTTAGCAGCCTCTTGTGCGGCACCTTGTCAAAGGCCTTTTGAAAATCCAAATGCACGACATCCCCAGCCTCTCCCTTATCCATCCTACTTGAGCTTTCCTCAAAAAAACTCCAATAGGTTGGTCGGGCAGGATCTGTGAGTAGTTGCAAATCTCTCTGATATCAGGGACATCTGAAAATAAAGTTAAGAATTAAAAATAAATTTAAGTTAATAGCATTGTTTTAAAAAACTAATGAAAATAAAATAGCCAGAAATATTCAAAAACATTAAAAATATCGTTCCCTTTTTCCTAACCACTGCTCCATATTCCACATTAAAAGCAGTGAAGTTATGGATTATGTATCGAGTCTAGCTCCTTGTGGAGTCCAGCAGCAGAACAAACTGAAAGATTTGGGATTTGGAACCGTCGACATTTACCAGCAGGAAAGGGATTATGTTACTGTCAGTGGCATACATTCACCCGTGTTTATGGAAAAGAGTAGAAGATTTAACGCCATCCAATGAAGAGCAACGATAGCAATAACCGCAATTACATTGTGCCATTAATGCAGTAGAAATGTTTTTTTTTAATTTTAAACAAATTCTTCCATTTCAAAAGCAGAAGAAAACACTAAGTGGATCCATGAGTTCCCCTGTAAGTGGAGTCTAAGTACAGATTTATTAGCTCATCTCTGAGCTCTTCAAACGCGGAATATTTATTACACTCTCATTGGAAATGTGCTGTTTATTTGACTAACAATGTTTGTTATTATTTTAAGATTTATTTTCACAAAGATACTTGCTTTTTGTTCCTTTTTCCCTTTCCTTTCCTTGTCTGATGCAACCAAGCAGTATTCCCTGGGCAAAGGAACAAGCAAGTTATCTATTCTTAGGCATGTGAAAACACTACCCACCCACACAGAATGCTGGCCCTGAGGACACCTTCCATCATTCCTGTGAAATAACTTACTATTGTTTCGAGAATGGGTGGGCAGTTTCTCAGACTTCTGAATACAAATGAAATCTACAAGCATTTACTTTTATCTGTAGGCACTTTCCTGCAAGTAAGCTTAAAGGCCCAGAATGTTTTAAGTGCATTAGTAATAGTTTACTATTAAAGTTCTGGTAATCATATCAATTATATCACCACTCACTGAAAGCTAACATGCAGATACAAGATGCAGTTAAGAAGGCAAATGGTATGCTGTCTCACTACAATTATAAGGGCCTTGATGAGACAGCTCCTGGAGTAATACTGTATGTGTGGTTTTGGTGTCCTTCATCCTAACCTTAGAGGGAGTGCAGCAATTTGGTAATATTGGTCTCCTGGAACAGCATCCTTTCAACCTGCTACAATATGGTCTACTTTGTCCTTACCTTAGAGGGAGAAAACACCACACTGATTCCTGGGATGGTGGGACTGGTGCATGAGGAGAGATCAAGTCAACTTGATTCGTAATCACCAGAGTTGAGAAGAACGAGAGGGGATCTAATTGAAACTAACAAAATTCTGACCTGATCGGTCAGATTGGATGTCTTATCTGACTGGGGCGTTTAGAACGAAGTGTTACGGTCTCAGATTGTAGGTCAACAGATTTAGGAGATTTTTCCCTCAGGAGGGTGGTGAACCTATGGAACTCGCTGCCACAGACAGTTAATGAGGTCAAATTCCTGAATATATTCAGATAAATCTAGAGAGTTTAAAAAAAACATTGAGGGGTTTGGGAAGAGTAGGAACGTGGTATTGAGACAGAGGATCAGCCATGATCATATTGAATGACAGAGCAGGATGGGGGTGTCAATCATCCCTCTCCTGCACTTCTTTTCTATATTCCTATGTAAGACTTTCAGCATGTTCAAACTGGAATGATCTGGATGTGTGACAGAAGAAATTCCCATTCCAAATAAAGGGAAGTTACAAAATGCTATATTAATATACAAATGTTTTAATGTGAATTAATTGCATAAACAATGAAAGCAGGTTTACATCGTGTTCAAGCATTCCTTTCAAAGCATTTTTGCTTTCTACTTCTCTGCCAGCAACTTATTTTTTTCCAGAGTCAGTACTCATTAAACATTTACTTTTCCACCAGCTAAGGACCACAATTGATGTTCCATGCAAAGTACATCAAAGCTGTAGTGCAGCAAGGAAGGAAAGAGTCTCTTTTGCATATCCCTCAACCCCCCCCATCCCCTTTCAGCCCCTCACCCCCACTTTTGTTTACAGAAATAAAAACTAGGAGAAATTTTGAACAAGATTTACGACCATTCATTTTATATTATCACAGAGACTAAGCTCACTGCGGTCCTCTAAGTGTTCACTCTCTCCACCACAGGCACTGACCACATTACTTTGATGTCACCTCCTGCAATCTCTACCACTAAGAAGAACTAGGGCAGCAACTGCATAGGAACACCACCCTCTTTGAAAATCCCACATATTATAACTGGAACTACAGCCTGAATGGTGGTTGGAAACCTCTCACATTCCCTGAAACCCTGTGCCCATTGGATCAACCTATTGAAATTCTGTCCCTCCCAACATTCCCCAGTTGATGGTTTCTTTGCAGCTCCATTTGAACGCAGCTAATCAACTTTATGTCTAGACAAAGCTCACAGCTTCTGATTTCTTCCATTAGCAGCCACACCCAGTATGATGCGTCCCTTTCTTGGCCCACTGCATGCAGCATTGGCATCCAGTCTAGCAGCCTGCAAAGATGTGGGGAAATTGGCAAAAAGCCCAGTTTAAAAAACCGTTTGGTGGTTCTCTCCCTGACTTCTGTGTGAAAACGTCATCCATGCAATTCCCAACAACAGCTACCTAAGAGGATGCGGATGCCATGTCATTGCCTCTGTGATCCATGGGAAGGCTGGCGAAACCTTGGAATAACTACCTTCATGGCATGCATGGAGCAGCTGCACAAAAGACTTACATGGAGGTGAGGGATATTCAAGGGAGAGGTGCCACACATCTTCAGTGGGTCTACTTACCCCACTGCCTCACCACAGTCTATACTGATTCAGTATCATTCAGTGAGAGACCCCCACCCCCCACCCCCCCACTACAGCGAGGCATGGACTCATCAGCTGGCAGGGATCTGTACAGTGAATTATGTGGAAGGGCTGCTATAAGTTATAGGAAATCGCATAAATAAAGATGAATACAAATTGAGCCTGACAGCTGCATAGAACAATACATCAATGGAACCGTGTCCTTGCTGATCTTTTGCAGGGTTGGTCCTTCCTGTAAATTGTAAATCCAGGCTGTAGGCCAATTTTTGTTGCTAAACTCTAGATGATGTTATTAGAAGTGTATTTGAGACTCAACACGCTCAGGTGATTCTTGTCTGGAAATATGCAGCCAATTTTCCGACATCACTGAATGGATTGGATATGAATCATGAGCACAATCTAATGTATGTGAAGTGGCTTATGTGTGCAAATTGTGCATAATAATTATATGCAATTGGATACAATTTCAAATCATTTGTTTCATGCCATCACTTCTCCCCGTGCAGTGACTAGGTCAGAGATATCCAGATCCTGAGGATGTAATAACACTTTTGTACAGTCTACAAACATCTCAAGGTGCTTCTCAAGAATGAAACCAAACAAAATGTGTGGCCAAACCACATATAGATATAATAAGGTACCAAAAGGTTCAGATATTAGGGGCGTCTTAAAGGAGAAGAGACAGGTGGAGAGATTTAGGTGGGGAATTTCAGAGTTTATCAGCTGAAGGCATTGCTGCAGGTGAAATAATTAAAATTTGGGAAGCAGAGTTGGTCAAGTAGAGATATCTCAGAGGGTTATACATCTGCAGGAGATTACAGACTTAGAGAAGGGTGAGACCATGAGAGGAACTGTAAACAAAGATTTGAAATGTAAAATAGAGATTCAGTGGTTCACAAACCATTTTTTGTTATGAAATTATAATGATGGAGCAAAAGTAGATCTCAGTGGGATGAAATCATGTATTGCTGTGCAAATGCTCAAGCAATGTAATGTTTGCTGCATAAGCGAAGAAGGTGTACCTCATATTACATCTAAATTTTCTGAAATAATTCCAAATTTTACTGATTTCCTCAGCTGCTCATAGTATTCCTTCAAATATCAGATCAAAGAAATTCAAAGCTATTATAAAATCCCTGCACAGAGAGACAAGAGGTTCTGCAGATGCTGGAACCTGGAGCAACACACACAAAATGCTGGAGGAACTCAGCAGGTCAGGCAGCATCTATGGAGGGAAACAGTTGACATTTCGGGTCACGACCCTTCATCAGGACTGGAAAGGAAGGGGGCAGAAGCTGGAATTAGAAGGTTGGGGAGGGGGAGGAGTACATGCAGGTACATGTATATACCTTCTTATTCCGGCTCCTGCTCTCTTCCTTTCCAGTCCTGATGAAGGGTCTCGACCTGAAACATCGACTATTTATTTCTCTCCATAGATGTTGCCTGACCTGCTGAGTTCCTCCAGTGTTTTGTGATAAAATCCCTGCATGCAATTAATCGTCTTCCCATACTCTCTGACTACTGGCTACCCATACCATTGTACTTCCTTTTGACTTTATTCCTTCAAAAACGTTAGACCACACAAACTCACATACACGTGGATGCTACCACCCCATGTAATGGGCAGTTTGGTCAAGGATCCCACCAAGATCATATACTCTATTTCACTGCAATAATTAACATGGTAAAAAGCACTGAGTCCAAGCTTTAATAATGATTGCAGATTGGCAGCTGCACTCGTATATTGTGGCTTAATGAATCAACTGGATTTAGTTTTTTTTCCCCCTGGGTCACTTAAACAACTTGATGAGTGAAAGCAGGTGGTCAATGTTTCGGGTCAGGACCCTCCTTCAGGACTAAAGATAGGAAAAGGGCAAGCCCAATATGAAGGAGGGAAAAGCAGAGTAGTGATAGGTGGACAAAAGGTGGGGGTGGGGGGGTGGGGTGGGTACAGGATGGTGATAGGTAGATGCAGGTAAGAGATAGTGATAGGCAAGTGCAAGAGAGGAGGGGAGAGCAGATCCACTGGGGGATGGGTCAAGGGTAAGGAGAAAGAAAGGGAGATAGAGGCATGGTTGGGGGGGTGGGGTGTGGGGATTACTTAAAGTGGGAGAATTCAATGTTCATGCTGTCAGGCTGCAAGGTTCCAAGACGGAAAATGAGATGCTGTAACAGAACGGTCTTCACTGGTGATTTACTAAATTTTTACCTAGAGGTGTGTGTTGGGGCTGTGTGTAGATCAGTTCACTGTGCCTATTCTGTGTGTAGGTCAGTTCACTGGGCCTATTCTGCGTGTAGATCAGTTCACTGCGCCTATTCTGTGTGTTGATCAGTTCACTGGGCCTATTCTGTGTGTTGATCAGTTCACTGGGCCTATTCTGTGTGTTGATCAGTTCACTGGGCCTATTCTGTGTGTAGATCAGTTCATTGGGCCTATTCAACTTACAGCTCTCAGGGTAAAGACATTTGCCTCACATCTTGAGAGCAAATTATATCATTCCATTTAAAAAATTCCTGTGATAGTTATAATTCTGCACATATCATTCTTCACCTGTTAAACAATACCAGTCTAGAAAGTACAAAATACTCTCAGCAAAACAACAAAATGATATTTCCTTTAAGAAGTCAAGCTTGTTTCATATGCTTACAATAATAGCTTTCGGGCATCTATACTCCACACTTAGTTAGTTGCCTTCTGTTTCGTAAGAATAAAAACACATGGAAAATTTGGCTACATGTTGTAAGTTGTGTCAAAGTTTACAGATAATCTGCTTATTAAGTCATTTGTCTCAGTTTTTGAATGTTGGAGACTGAATTCACCAAAACTACAAATTATAGGTTACAGTCAGAACATTTTTTTCAACATTTTGCAGAAGTTCTTCATTGCTTTTCACTGTGACAGTAAAGACACATACTTTAGACTATTGTTTATTGACTACAGCTCTGCCTTCAATACAATAATTCCAAGCAAGCTTGTCACCAGACTCTGAGACCTAGGACTCAACATTTCCCTCTGTAACTGGATACTTGACTTTCTAACAAACAGAACGCAATCAGTGAGGATAGGCAGCAATCCCTCCGGCATGATTATTCTTAACACTGGTGCCCCACAAGGCTGCGTCCTCAGCCCTCTACTCTGCTCCCTATACACTCATAACTGTGTGGCCAGATTCTGCTCTAACTCCATCTACAAGTTTTCAGATGATACCACCATTGTAGGCTATATCTTAAACAGCGATGAGTCAGATTACAGGAAGGAGATAGAGAGTTTAGTGGCGTGGTGTCATGACAACAACCTTTCCCTCAATGTCAATAAAACTAAAGAGCTGGTCATTGACTTCAAGAAAGGGGGCAGTGTACATGCACCTGTCTACATCAATGGTGCTGGGGTCAAGAGGGTTGAGAGCTTCAAGTTCCTGGGAGTGAACATCACCAACAGCCTGTCCTGGTCAAATCACGTAGATGCCACAGCCAAGAAAGCTCACCAGCACCTCTACTTCCTCAGGAGGCTAAAGAAATTTGGTTTGTCCCCTTTGACTCTCACCAACTTTTACCGATGCACCATAGAAAGCATCCTATCTGGATGTATCACAGCTTGGTACGGCAACTGCTCTGCCCAGGACCACAAGAAACTGCAGAGAGTTATGGACACAGCCCATCGCATCACGGGCACCAGCTTCCCCTCCTTGGACTCTGTCTTTACCTCTCGTTGTCTTGGTGAAGCAGCCAGCATAATCAAAGACCCCACCCACAGGGGACATTCTCTCTTCTCTCCTCTTCCATCAGGTAGAAGATACAGGAGCCTGAGGGCACGTACCACCAGACTTAAGGACAGCTTCTACCCCACTGTGATAAGATTATTGAATGGTTCCCTTATGCAATGAGATGGACTATGACCTCACGATCTACCTTGTGACCTTGCACCCTATTGCACTGCACTTTCTCTGTAGTTGTGACACTTTACTCTGTACTGTTATTGTTTATCTGTACTACATCAATGCACTCTGTACTAACTCAATGTAACTGCACTGTGTAATGAATTGACCTGTACGATTGGTTTGTAAGACAAGCTTTTCACTGTACCTCGGTACAAGTGACAATAATAAACCAATACCAATGATGGAATTAATGTGGGTTTAGAGGAAGTCATTGGATCAATTTGAGTTGGATGTGCTAAAATAATTAAACAAACTTGTCTGACATGCTGTCTACATTCGCAGTAGTGACCCTGAAATAAGGTGAAACCTTTCACGTGCAGAAATCTACATTCACTGTGACAATTTTATCACCATGTGATCACCATGTTCGTCACTGAGTTGGAGGTGGGACACAGCCTGCATGTTTTACACACAATGGAGTCTGTTTACCCTGCAAGCACACTCTGTTTAACCAGCACAACACAGCAAACTATCTATAGTCTATTAAAGCAGTATTTCTATTAACCACAGCAAGCAGAATTCACAGCTGAAATTACCCTAATATCTCCTGATTAAAACATTTTGATTTCTCCAATACGATACAGTGGAAGATACTGAACATAATTTGCATAATGTAACTGTGTATAAGCTTTGGGGCGGCACGGTAGCATAGCGGTTAGCGTGATGCTATTACATTGCCAGCGATCGGGGTTCGATTCCTGTCGCTGTCTGTAAGGAGTTTGTACGTTCTCCCGTGTCTGCATGGGTTTCCTCCAGGTGCTCAGGTTTCCTCCCACATTCTAAAAGACGTACAGGTAGGTCAATTTGGGTTGAAAATGGGTGGTGCGGACTCGTTGGGCCGGAAGGGCCTGTTACCACGCTGTAAGTAAAAGAAATTTTTAAAAATAAAAAATATGGAAATTGTGTACATAGAAAGTCACCTCAGTCACTTATAGAAGTGTAGGCCCTGGATTTCATTTATGAGAATGATTATCCAATCATATCCAAACTAGCCAGGAACAATCTGTTGCTATCCACGGCCACCCGCATTCATGTCAAACACCCTTTCTTCCATCTTCTATGTTTGTGTGGAAGAGAAGAATTAAAAAGCTTCTGCAAATGGCAATTTATTTAAATTTACATCATGATGTGGTGATCCGACACCTGTTGAGACAAGTCAGATTGTTGAATCTTCCTTCTTTGCTGCTGTTCAAATGATATGTCAGTATACATTTTTCTTTCCTTGCCTGGGAGGACTAAAGCTCTTTTTTGGTGTGTTGAATGTGTGCGGCTTATAGTGCCAAAGCCCAATCAAATCCCCGGCAAAAAGAAGTTGTGAAATTGGCCGAATATACATTTAAAATAGTGCTACCATAGCTTATAGTCCATTAAAATGGGGCTTATGTGACTTCCAATGGGAGCAGGATGAAAATCTCCCAAACGTTATGTCTCTGCCTTGTTGATTGACGGGAAAGGCATCAGATCTTAAAGGAATCCCTGCCCCATGCTAATCACAGAGCAGCAACACAAAAAACTGCCTGGACTTGAGGAGAACTGTGGGAGAGGGAAAACATGGTGACCTGTATGTGTCCCATCACCCCACCCCTTCATGTAATTATATCCCTTGTTCAGTGCAGAATTATTGGTGGGCATGGTAGTGTAGCGGTTAGCGTAACACTTTACAGCGCCAGCAACACGGGTTCAGTTCCGGCCGCTGTCTATAAGGAGTTTGTACGTTCTCCCCGTGTCTACAAGGGTTTCCTCTGGGTGCTCCGGTTTCCTTCCACATTCCAAAGACGTACAGGTTAGGAAGTTGCGGGCATGCTATGTTAGCGCCAGAAGAGTAGTGACACTTGCGGGCTGCCCCAGAACACTCTATGCAAGAGATGCATTTCACTGTGTGTTTCGATGTACATGTGACTAATGAAGATATCTTATTGGACTGCTACATTGTCATAGGTACTGCCTTTCCAATGAGATGTTTAATCAAAACACTGTTTACTCTCTCAGATAGATAGCAAAGATTCCAGAGTATTATTTCAAAGAGGAATGAAGGTGCTATGCTCAGTCTTCTGGCCAATATTTATTCTT
Organism: Pristis pectinata; assembly: GCF_009764475.1. NCBI lineage: Eukaryota > Metazoa > Chordata > Chondrichthyes > Rhinopristiformes > Pristidae > Pristis > Pristis pectinata. Next base: position 124,189,589 of record NC_067407.1, on the reverse strand, counting down.
TGTCAATCAGCATTCGAAAAAAAATCTGATTGTTACCTGTATCTGTGCATAGATGGCTGCCACATTTACTACATCACAACAGTGACTAACTTTAAAAGTTTTTGATTGGTTCAAAAGCAACATGACATAAAAGGGACATGACGAGCCATTTGTAAACACAAGACCTTTTATTTAGAGAGCTGGCATGCTGTGGTTTCTCAGACGATTAAATACCAGTCCCAGAAATGGACATTTCCTGTATTTCATCCACCCATTTCAAAAATACTACCAACAATTTCTGCACAACTGTTAAAGCTAAGAAAGTGACCATTATCTACTGAGAACAGTGTGAAAAGAACATGATTGAGAGTGGCTTCAGATCGGTTTGTTTTTCCTGGATGACTTCTATTTCATTTTATTCCACACAACTTGAATGAATAAAAAAAGAGTTTCTGCCATTTCCATTTACATCTCTGTGTATTACCACCAATAGCATATTTAATTGGAGAGAATGAGGACAATATTAATACTCAGAGGAGCTATGGCAGCATGATGATTACAAGTGATTTTCCTTTAAAGTTAATGTTTCTTAAAATTCATCATCTTATCATTGGAAGGAATGTTTGATCATATTTAAAAATCAGATTTAAATGACTTTTGATTTCATGTAAATCAATACAAGCATTAATAGCTTATCATTACTATTGATTGCTTCCCATCAGCTGGGCATGGAACATTTATAATGAAGTCACAGATTTATAGTAGAATCATAGAAATTTATTGCACAGAAGGAGTTAATTTAGTCCATCTCTCTTGTGCTAGGTCTGTGAACATTTTTAAATATTTATAATATTTCATTTAAAGTCTACAATGGATTTCGCTTCCACCAGAATTGCTGTAAGATACATTCTGTGTTCCAAAAATCCTCAGCATAAGAAAATCTGTTATCTTTTTCCTTCAAATTTTTGGTAAATTTTAAAATTTGTGTCACTAGCTGCTGACTTACCAGTCAGTGAAGATCTTTTTTTCTTATACACCTTATCAAAATTCTTCAAAATTGTGAATACCTCTGACAGATTGCCTCAGATTGGCTGTGTTTATGGGAGTGCAGGAATCAGCACTCAGTAGGCCAGATGCCAAACCAATGGGATTTCCAAACAGCTGGACAGCGGATTATTAGAGTTTTACTGTGTGTGGCACTTAATCAAATGCCTTCTGGAAATCAATACACACTACATCTACTGGTTCTCTCTTATCCATCCTGTTTGTTACATCCTCAAAAAACTCGAGAAAATTTGACAAAGCTGTTTCTCATGTTAGAGATTGTTTTAACTTCCTACCGATTGCTCCTTGATTATTTATTATTACTAGGGAACTAATTTATACTTGTTTCTACTTCTACTGTGATCCAAACCCATGCTCTTTTCTCTGTGATTTCAAGATTTGGAGCGGGAGCTTTGAAAAGAGGCGAGTCTCTGTGCATGCACTTGTGAGTGTCACCTTGCAAGAGTCTATAAGAGGCATATTTGCAAACTGTTAATAGTTGATTGGCTAATTAACAGCAACAAATAAAAGGAAGGGAGGTATAAGCGGAGCAGCCATTGTTGGAATGGGCCAGGGTTAGAGTGGAGCACTTGAGGCTTTGGCTCAAGAAGCTTTGGCAAGAGAAGGCAGAGGCTAAGTGAGTCTCTGGTAAGTTTCTTTCTTCTTTTCTTTGATTTTTCCTTTAGTGCCAGGCCAGTGTAGTGAGAATGGCTCCAGGGTCAGTGGTGTGTTCATCTTGCAAGATGTGGGAGTTCTGGGAGACATCCAGTCTCCCTGACAGCTACATCTGCACGAGGTGCATCCAACTGCAGCTCCTTACAGACTGTGTTAGGGAACTGGAGCTGCAGCTAGATGACCTTCGACTCCTATGGAAGAACGAGGAGTTAATTGATAAGAACTACGGGGAGGCAGTCACTCCTAAGCTGCAGGAGGCAGGTAGCTGGATGACTGTCAGGAGAAGGAAGGAGAATAGGCAGGTAGTGCAGAGTACCCCTGTGGCTGTTCCCCTCAATAACAGGTATACCTCTTTGGATACTGTTGGAGGGGGGAACGACCTACCAGAGGAAAGTTGCAGTGACCAGGTCTCTGGCACTGAGCCTGGTTGTGTGGTGCAGAAGGGAAGAGGACAGAAGAGGAGAGCAGTAGTGATAGGGAATTCAATAGTAAGGGGGGGCAGACAGCAGATTCTGTGGACGTGAAAGAGACTCCCGGATGGTATATTGCCTCCCCGGTGCCAGGGTCAGGGATGTCTTGGATCAGGTCCACAGCATTCTGAAGGGGGATGGTCACAGCCAGAAGTCATGGTACATATTGGTACCAATGACATAGGTAGGAAAAGAGATAAGGTCCTGAAGAGGGAATATAGGGAGCTAGGTAGGAAGCTGAAAAGCAGGATATCAAGGGCAGTAATCTCTGGATTGCTGCCTGTGCCACGTGCCAGTGAGGGTAAGAATAGGTTGATTTGGCAGATGAACGCGTGGCTGAGGAGTTGGTGTAGGGGGCAGGGTTTCAGATTTATTGATCATTGGGACCTCTTCTGGGGAAGATACGACCTGTACAAAAGGGACGGGTTACACCTGAACTGGAGGAGGACCAATATTCTTGCAGGCAGGTTTGCTAGAACTGTTGGGGAGGGTTTAAACTAGTTTGGCAGGGGGATGGGAACCAGAGTGATAGGTCAGAGGTTGGTGCATTTAGTGTACAAGTAGATGCAGAGTGTAGAAAGACTATGAGGAAGGACAGGCAGTTGAAAGGGCAAAATTGCAGTCTGTTGGATAGGCTGAAGTGTGTCTACTTCAATGTGAGAAGTTTCAGGAACGAGGGTGATGAACTTAGAGCATGGGTAAGTACACGGAACTACGACGCTGTGGCCATTACAGAGACTTGGCTGTCACGAGGGCAGGAATGGCTACTGGATATTCCGGGCTTTAGATGTTTCAAATAGGATGGGGACGGAGGTAAAAGAGATGCTGATCAGGGACAGTGTCACAGCTGTAGAAAGGGAGGACGTCCTGGAGGGATCGTCTACTGAGTCAGTGTGAGTGGAAGTCAGAAACAGGAGGGGAGCGATCACTCTATTGCTAGTATTTTACAGATCCCTCCAATAGCAGCGGAGACACTGAGGAGCAGATCTGGAGGCAGATTTTGGAGAGGTGCAAAAATAACAGGGTTGTTGTCATAGGTGATTTCAACTTCCCTAATATTGATTGGTACCTCCTTAATGTAAAGGGGATAGATAGAGCAGAGATTGTTACAAGTGTCCAGGAAGGATTCCTGACACAGTATATGGACAGGCCGACTAGTGGGGAGGCCATACTGGACCTGGTACTAGGCAATGAGCCTGATCAGGTTTCAGATCACTCAGTGGGAGAGCATTTTGGAGACAGTGACCATAACTCCTTGACCTTTACCATAGCCTTGGAGAGGGATAGGAGCAGACGATATGGGAAAGTATTTAACTGGGGGAGGGGGAATTATGATGCTATCAGGCGGGAGCTTGGGAGCACAAATTGGGAAGTGGGGACATTGTTCTCGGGGAAGTGAACAATGGAAATGTGGAGGTTGTTTAGGGAGTACTTGCATGGGGTTTTGGATAGGTTTGTCCCATTGAGGCAGGGTAGTGATGGTAGAGTGAAGGAACCGTGGTTGTCAAGAGACGTAGAGTATCTTGTCAAGAGGAAGAAAGAAGCTTACCCAAGGTTTAAGAAAGCATGGATCAGACAGGGCTCTGGAGAGTTACAAGGTAGATAGGAGGGAGCTTAATAATGGACTTAGAAGAAATAGAAGGGGCATGAGAAGGCCTTGACGCGTAGGATTAAGGAAAACCCCAAGGCATTCTGCACGTATGTGAAGAATAGGACAATGACTAGAGTGAGGGTAGGACCGATCAGGGATAAAAGAGGAAACATGTGCCTGGAGTCGGAAGAGGTAGGGAAGGTCTTTAATGAATTCTTTGCTTCAGTATTCACCATTGAGAAAGACCTTGATGTTTGTGAGGATGGTGTACGACAGGCTGATACACTGGGGCATGTCAACATAAGGAAAGAGGATGTGCTGGAACTTTTGAAAAACATTAGGATAGATAAGTCATCGGGGCCAGACGGGATATAACCAAGGTTATTACGGGAAGCTAGGAGAGAGATTGCTGCACCTTTGGTGATGATCTTTGCGTCCTCACTGGTGACAAGAGTAGTGCCAGATGATTGAAGAGTGGCAAATGTTCCTTTGTTTAAGAAAGGGAGTAGGGATAACCCTGGGAATTACAGACCAGTGAGTCTTACTTCAGTGGTGGGCAAATTACTGGAGAAGATTCTTAGGATTTATGGGCATTTGGAGAAGCATAGGCTGATTAGGGTCAGTCAGCATGGCTTTGTGAGGGGCAGGTTGTGCCTCATGAGCCTGATTGAATCCTTTGAGGATGTGACAAAGCATATTGATGAAGCAAGAGCAGTGGATATGGTGTACATAGATTTTAGTAATGTGTTTGATAAGGTTCCTCGTGGAGGGCTTATTCAAAAAGCCAGGAGGCATGGGATTCAGGGAAACTTGGCTGTGTGGATTCAGAATTGGCTCACCCTTAGAAGACAGAGGTTGGTGGTAGATGGAGCGTATTCAGCCTGGAGGTCACTGACCAATGGTGTTCTGAAGGGATCTGTTCTGGGACCCCTGCTGTTTGTGATTTTTCTAAATGACTTTGATGAGGATGTGGAAGGGTAGGTTGGTAAGTTTGCAGATGACACGAAGGTTGGTGGTGTTGTGGACAGAGTAGAAGGTTGCTGTAGATTACAACAGGACATTGATAGGATGCAGAGCTGGGCTGAGAAGTGGCAGATGGAGTTCAACCCCAAAAAGTGTGAAGTGATACACTTTGGAAGATTGAATTTGAAGGTAGAATACAAGGTTAATGGCAGGACTCTTAACAGTGTGGAGAAACAGAGGGATCTTGGGGTCCACGTCCATAGATCCCTCAAGGTTGCCGCACAGGTCGATAGGATTGTTAAGAAGGCGTATGGTGTGTTGGCCTTCATTAGTCAGGATATTAAGCTCAAGAGCCACGACGTAATGTTGCAGATGTATAAAACTCTGGTTAGACCACTCTTGGAGTATTGTGTTCAATTCTGGTCGCCTCATTGTAGGAAGGATATGGAAGCTTCAGAGACCGTGCAGAGGAGATTTACCAGGATGCTGCCTGGATTGGAGAACATGTCTTATGAGGATAGGTTGAGTAAGCTAGCTCTTTGGAGTGAAGGAGGATGAGAGGTGACTTGATGGAGGTGTACAAGATGGTGAGAGGCATAGATCGAGTGGACAGAGACTTTTTCCCAGGGTGACAATGGCTAACACGAGGGGGCATAATTTTAAGGTGATTGGAGGAAGATATAAGGGGGATGACAGAGGTAAGTTTTTTACAGACAATTGTGGGTGCATGGGGCGCACTGTCAGCAGAGGTTGTGGGGGCAGATACATTAGGGACAGCTAAGGGACTCTTAGATAGACAAATGAATGACAGAACAATGGAGGGCTATGTGGGAGGGAAGGGTTAGATAGATCTTAGAGCAGGATAAAATATTGTCACAACATTGAGGGCCTCCACTGTGCTGTAATGTTCTATGTTCTAAGGTTGCATAATAACAGAGCCTATTTTTTTTTCCACATTCAGTTTTCCCGGTCTGATTTCCTTAGCTACCATTTCCTATATATGCTCCATTCTAATCTCTCATCCCTTGTCATTGCTATTACCCAGCCAGTAGCAGCTGTGATTGGACATTCTGTTGTTATCAGCCATTCCTTCACCCTCAGTATTTGCCACAGAGGATTCTTGCTTTGCTTTTTCAAAATCTTGAAATTTTTGCATTGAAGGATGTGAAATTCAAAGATAAAACTCAACATGTGTTGAAATGCATACAGAACAGGTTGGCAGTGCACGTGTGTGTGTGTGTGTGTGTATACAGAAATATTTATAGAGAAACATGTCTGCATTTGGAAATATTTGGAGAGCAGTCCACAGAGAAAATGTATATGGAAATATTTACAAATCAAAGACACACAGAGAAATCCATAGAACCTTAGGGGCTTATAGAACTGAAGGAGGCTGTGCACACTGCCATACTTTCTCTCACGCTTTATGAGATTTCAGTCATCTTGCTCTCTGTCTTTACCTCTGTACTTTCCTTGGCTTCCAAGACTTACCAATTTCTCCATGAAAAGATGCCTCAGTCAGTCCCGAGAGAAATCATTTCATGCTCCGGTGACTCCTTGAGTAAAGACATTTCTCTTAATCTCTCACTCAGTATTGCTCCAAATTGATTGGCTCCTCAGGAGTACAAAAAGCAAGACAGGCTTGTGGAAAAAGTGTTGGAGGAATGCACAGGCAGGTGGGGTAGACCAAGCACAATCCTGCCACTGAGCTCAAACCCTCAAGTATATGTAAATACTCCAAGAGTCTCTTCTGGAAAAAAGGGCAAGTGAGCTCTCCCTAATGCCCAGGCCAATATTTATTCCTGAACCAACAGCACTTTAAAGACACAGATGATCTGTTCATTAGTGTTTTTGGGAACTTGCTGTGGACCAGACTAAGTGATGGGCTTTGAGCTGTTTGTTCACTCTCACCACCATCTGCCGCCTCTGGAGGTTTGCTACGTACCAAAACCAGAGCTCCAATGAGTTCAAAGGGTACTCAGTAACTTGGGGGTGGCTGTATCTATGGGAGTGCGTGAGGCTGAGTCCAGAACTTAAAAGCCCAAGTTATGAGAGAATAGATAATGCTGCGACTCATAGTATTTACTTCAGAAGGGGTGTTGGGGAGGGAATTGGGAAAGCTGAATAGACTTACACAGGATGAAGAACTTGGATTCAGAAAGATTTGTCTGTGAAGTAGTGGAATCAGAAGATATGGGTTCATAGATTAAAGCTTAAATAGGAAATCCAGGATTGTTTTTGAGGGTGATAGAATAGCTTCAGCAAAGATGCTTGAACAGAAAACTGGCGTGTTTAAATAAACATTGTATGGATTCTTGTTGGACAGAAACAGTGCTGTTAACTTCAGAGTCAGGGTAAGAAAAATAATGGGCAATTTGGAAGAGTAAGCAAATGCCTCAAGCACATACCATGAATTATTGACAAACTACACAGAAACTTCAGAAGTTCAAAACATTGTCAAAAATGCACTCTGATAGAAATTTACTGAAATGAAACTAGCCAAAGCTTACAGATTTGTCCAAGAAAAAAGTTGAAGCAAGCTCACACTTATTGTCGATTTGAGTTGCTTTCCACAGCACAAAGACAATTCATTCCTTGTGAAAATTTCCCCAATCCAAATATGAGACATTTTGTGCCAAATATTGCAAGAACTACTTCTCAAGAAGTTGGAAGAAAACAATTCTGTTTATCCTGATCTTTTTCCACAGTATTTGAACTTAGAGTTGGCTCTGCCTTGTTTCTGATACTTGGGTACAGAATTTCCATTGTAACATAATTAGGGAATTGGTATTGGTTTATTATTGTCACTTGTACCAAGGTACAGTGGAAAAACTTGTCTTGCAAACCGATCGTACAGATCAATTCATTACGCAGTGCGGTTACATTGCGTTAGTACAGAGTGCATTGATGTAGTACAGGTAAAAACAATAACAGTACATAGTAAAGTGTCACAACTACAGAGGAGGTGCAGTGAAGGTAGACAATAAGGTGGAAGGTCACAACAAGGTAGATTGAGAGGTCAAGAGTCCATCTCGGAGACCTCACAATCTACCTTGTTGTGACCTTGAGCAGAGAATTCTCCAGAGCAGAGAATTTTCGCTGCTCCCTGTGTGACAATTCTTTTTCTCATCTCACTCTACGCCAATTAATCTGGGACCTCAGAAAGCATTTAACTGACATTGTTGTTTAAGCATGAAAATTAAAGGTTCTAGCCAACTAGCACCCATGCACATAAGGCTCGTCATTTTAAAAAACATGCACTGATGGAAGCTTTTAATTTTTAACGTTACTCTTACTAAAGTTGCGGTGATGTATTGAAGGACAAAAGTACTGACCACATCTCAGTGAGGATAAACTGGAAAAAAGATGTTACTAAAGAATATCGCAGTAGAATATCAGAAAATTAGCATTTTTCATCTGATCAAGGATAATTGCAGGAAATTCCTGCAGTCAACTGTAGCTTGGGTGCTGCAGCCATTATGATGGACTGAGATGGGTTCAACCATGATGATTGATCAACGTAGAGGAAAGATTGAGGAAATTTGGGTATTCTTTTCTTCATTTTTCGGGATGTGGGCATCACTGGCAATGGATAGAATAACACCTGTGTGTTCTACTCTGTTTCCAAGATGCGGCTACATAGCACTCCAATTTAGCGTATTTAAATGTGTTGACAGGGAATGAATGCCTGAGTAATATGGATGGAGAACAGTAGCTTGTAGATTGCCACATCTTTCCCATTTGAGTCTTATCAGTCTCTTAACATACAAGGTAAGATATCTTTATTAGTCACATGTACATCGAAACATACAGTGAAATGCATCTTTTGCGTAGAATGTTCTGGGGGCAGCCCGCAAGTGTCACCACGGTTCTGGTGCCAACATAGCATGCCCACAACTTCCTAACCAGTATGTCTTTGGAATATGGGAGGAACCTGGAGCACCCGGAGAAAACCCATGCAGTCATGGGGAGAACGTACAAACTCCTTACAGACAGCGGCCGGAATTGAACCCGGGTTGCTGGCGCTGTAATAGTGTTATGCTAACCGCTACACTATCATGCCTGCCCATAAGAATGCATCATAAATACCAAAGATGGCTAGCTATGCTGAACTGAAAAATTATTTAGTAAATTAATATAAAGAGTAATAAGATAATTAGTAAGACTTTTTAAAATCATTTATGTGATGCATTCTTTATCAGAAAGACAGGATTTATTGTCCATTATTAATTACCTTTGAGAAAGTGATCCTTATATTCTTCATCCTTACGTCCTTAAATCAATGCATTCTTTATGGTGAAGATGCCCTCACAATCCTCATATGTAAACTATTAGTTTTAGAGCCAGATAGCTTGCAAGGAATCATTATGGCTTAGTACACCGTTTAAGATTCACTTGGACATCTTTTATCATTTTCGGGGTACTTTACAGCACTTGTGAATATCTTAGTTCTTTTTAGTTCAACTGATTTTCCTTTGCACTATAAAAGATTTCAAAATAGTGAAGCTTGTGGAGGAATCATTGATAGCAACTTTGGGCTTTCTGCTTAAGATACAAAAGCACAGAGATCTCAAAGCTGCCAGAATTTTCAATGTGTATGGGTGACAAAATTCAAGAGTTCCACTGCCACAGTAACCACAAATTCCAGGCCATTATTTCACAACTGTCTGTCCACTATAAACAGACACATAAACACACACAGGTTGAGAACTCTGTTCAGAGTGAAGAGGATATTGATATAATGAACAATCTAGTTCAGTTTAATTCATTGAGGGTGCTATGGTAGGGGTTGGTGACTAGGCTTTGGCCTCTCTGATCTTTATTCGATGGAACTTTCTGCTCATCCAGGCCTGGATGTCAAGCAAGGAGCCAGTGAAGTGGCACTCGAAGAACCAAGGGAGGTACTGCAGAACTGTTGCTAGGTGCCTTCAGTGTGTATTCCACTCAGTACATATTTTTAAGTTAGGAAGAATTCAAGTACACAAAAACCATGTCTACAGAAGTAGAGTGCCGGATCAGGCCCTTCAGCCCATGATGTTGTGCCGAACTAATTAAACACCTAACTAAATTAATCCCTTGTCCTTTGACACAGTGTCCATATCCCTCCATCCTTTGTACATTCATATGCCTGAGAGTCCTTTAAAGGCCTTTGTCATATTTGCCTCCACTACCACCCCTGGCAACGCACTCTGGGCACCCACCACTGTCTGTACAAAAAAAAAAGCTTGCCCTGCACATCTCCTTTGAAATTACCCCCTCTCGCCTTAAATGCATGCCCTCTGGTGTTAGACATTTTGATCCTGGGAAAATGATATTGGGTATCTCCTCTACCTGTGCCTCTCATAATCTTATAAACTTCTGTCAAGTCTCCCTTCCGCCTCCATCCAAGTTTGTCCAACCTCTCCTTATTGCTCACGGCCTCTAATCCAGGCAGCACCATGTGCCATGATGGGAGAGTTGGAGGTGTCTTGGTGTGTGGATGGGACCAAGCTTGATATTTCCTGCCTTGTATTTAGTTTTGTGTTGACAAGGGATTAATTTAGTTACCTGAATGAGGGGCAGGTATCAAAGAATTGCTTCATCCTTTCTGGCTGTCAGGGAAACATCCAGCAGCAAACAGGGACACATCTCTCTCCAAGGATCAGAGACATACAGCACAGAAACAGGCCCTTCAGTCCACCATGTCCATGCCAAATGTCAAGTACCCATCTGTACCATTGCTGTTGGTGGGCAGGAAAATCCCTAACTGCAGCTGCAGGACCTTTGCTCATCACAAAAGCTCTGGTGACAATAACAGATGCAGAGAATGTTGAATGTTTTTGCCTCCCTTGGACTTTGGGACTGAACAGGAAGGAGAGAGTAGCTTCTGCAAATGCCCCTGAATTCTCCAGCAGAGCGATCTATGCTCAATCAAAGGGGAAAACCAGAAATAAAATAGGTTCTGGCTGCTCTGAAATACACTGGAGAGTGTCCTCATATCTCAGATTTATCTTAATCCACTCCAAAATCCATTACTTATCACTTTAAAGGATATTGCATTTAATATTAAGCGGAATGGTTACACATTCAACTTCTTTCACAGTAAACAAGTGAAAACTACAAGACATTAATAATGTTTAGTTATAGAAAGGCCTCTTGAGATTTCAGGCTAATTGATTAGCTCTCCTTCAACAACTTCTCAGGTTTCATGTAATAAGCTGGTTATGAGTGCACACCCATTCTTGTACTTCTGCTAGCCAATCCACATTCTGCTTCTTTACTGGAATGTGCCTATCACCTGAGTTTGTTACACACTTTGCTGGCATAAAATTTTTCCTTCAGGTGAATTTACTGTTCTGGTAACTACACGTCACAGTGCTTCTATAGTTATGATTATGGAACAAAGTGTGTCAGTAATTCCCTCATTCATGTGAGAAGGCAGGTGGGTTAGAATTACAATTGTGCTTCTGGGATCCTCGTTGAGACCAAATGAGTTGCTATGTAGTCTGACGGGAGGAGATTAAGGACAGACTAAATGTGTGCTTCGTTGTTTCCCAGCATTCAGTCTCACTAGTTTTGCTCATTGATGGGACTGCTATCTGTTATGACCAACCCTACCGAATGCATAGATAGTAAAATCATCACTGAATAGATTTCATAAGTGGTAGAAAAAGACCACTCAATCATGTGTTACAAATACCTGTTTGGTACTTTTTTTCTTTTAAATGTAGATCTGAAAATGTTTCACAAAGTACAAAATAAACACGTGACTGCATATTGAATAGTTCAATGGTGCAGTCTTCGGAGATCACCAGTCTCCATAAATAAGGCAGAGGAAAAGATAAATTGAAATTAAAGATGACATAAAATTTTGTACTTGATCACGAGCACCTGATGCTCCTCTTCCAAAATTCTGTACCATTTCTGCACAGGAATTTCAAAAGCATTTAGCAATGCAATCAATGACAAATTTCAAGCTCAAAATGTTGTAATTTCCTTTAATATAATGGCAATAACTTATCAACCAAAATTTGATATTTTTAGCACTGTTGACCAAATGCACAGCTGGGGAGGTAGGTTTTAATGGGAAGACAAATTTTATGAGGAAATTCCAGAGCTTTGGACTTGGATGTCTGAGGTATTTTTATGTGGGGAAAAGCTCATCTTGATTCCTTGCCTTCCCCCTTTCTCCCCACCAACTTCCTCAGAAAATCAAGCTGGATTCATTCCAGGGTCTCATTTAAATCTGACTGCAAACTGCAGAGACCAAATAGGTTCAAGTGCAGCTCAGGCTAAAGGAGGGCCAAAATTCAGATGGGTGTAGGGAGGTGGGTGTGGGTATGGAGGAATAATGCTCGATGGGTCTGGAATAACGTGACCACTCCTTTTCCTATAGGAAGAGCACCTTCATTCTCCCAGACTCAACTTTCCAGCTTAGTTCTCTGACTCCTTGGAATAATTTAAATGAAGACTTAAACAGATCTGTTGTGTCTCTGAGCTTTAATTGAGCAAAGGCAGCACACTTACTCTCCGACTTATTTAATAGCACACTTGTGCTTTTGGATTTGATTGTTATCTAAATCACCAAATAAACTGTCTTTGTCTTTTATGGTTGTTTTACTCAATTAATTGTTACAAGTCCTGCATGTAATGACCTTAATAAAATGATAACATGAAATTAGAATATTGCACCTTTATTTCATTCCTGGCATGGTTGATCTCTTTGAAATAATTAAAACTGCCTGTGGTGATTAACAGGCAGCTGGCATTAGGGCTGTTTGCAAAGCCTGCTGTGAGATTGAGCATTCATTTTATGCAACTATATAGGAAGACTATGATCCAGAAATCACTATCACAACTGCATATCAACTACAAGTCTTGATGTACTTGTGCATCCTCAACTAATTAGTGTGTTTAACAGATCACTGCAGGCCCAATTGAGAATGGATAATCTGTTTAAGCTTGTTTGGTATCCACAGCTCTCTTATTTCAATCTTTTTTCCACCAATTTTGCCCTATTTCATCCCAAGGACACGACTGCAATTCCAATTGCAGCACCAACCTTCCTTCTCACCCATGGGACTACACTTTACCTGTGGCTTAGACAGTAACTATTGGCTGGCTGTTGCACAGAGGCTGTGGTGCTGTTGAACTTAATGCAAAACATATTAACGCACAAAGAGTGGCATTTCAGGAAGCAGAGGACATTCTTGACAATATGACAATATTCCTGACATATATGGCATGTGTGTGTGTATGGGGGTACAGATGGTGAGCTGGTGTGGGTGGTCCACAAATTGGAAGAAGCTGTGTAACATTTAGTGGCACTAGTAAGGATTTCCCTTTTATTGGAGCAAAGTGAATCGTTCCTCCTGTGCCTAGGCAGCCAAGCTGCATCCCGATGCTTTGAGGATCACCCACCACTGTTACTTAAATGGAGCAACCACCTCCTGCCTGTACATAACTTGATGGGACCAATGTGAGAGATGGGTGGATCCTCAGATCCTGGAAGTGAAGGGCTGTGTTGTTGCTTAATCTTAACAGTGCAGGAGTCACAATGCCTATGCCCTGAGCCATAGAAATAATCATACATCTTTTTTATTTAAAAAAAATGTATCTCTGCTTCTGACCTACTGACTAGAGCGCAAGCAGTTGTAAAATTTCTCAACCTCAGATTTAAAGGGAAAAGCATGATGTCACATCCAGTTCCACACCTGACACATGGATTAAGTTCTGGCCTGAGACGTGATCTGAAAGAGAATCAGATCCACCTTATAGCAGAATAAAAGATAGCATGGCTTAATACTTCAATCGTAACAAAACAACATTCCGTCTGACTTTGACAGTGCTATGACAACAGAGTTGTGTCTGGAGCAAAGAGTCAGGAGCAGGCTATTTAGATCCTTGATCGTGTTTCACCACTCAGTGTCATGGCTGATCTAAAACACAATGATGCTGGAGGAACTCAGCAGGCCAGGCAGCATCCGTGGAGAAAAGCAGGCGATCAACATTTTGGGTCTGCAGTCCTTTGTTTCTCATGGCTGATCTAAATACTTTTGCCTTGTATTCCTTAATAGCATACTTTCTCAAAAAATCTATTTAAAATGGGGTTGTTCTGAGAGCTGGCGTAGACTCAATGGGCTGAATGGCCCCCAATACTATGAAAAATACATATATTATGAAAATCAACTGCTCACCTGGTGGCAACTGTCTTTTCTTCACCAGATATCAATTGCAGTTTGCAGAAGGAGGGTCCCACCTTCCCTTCCTTCAAATGTGGAGATATTTGCAGAATTCACTCCTAAAAGGCCTGGGGCTAATAGGTGGGGCTCCCTTATGCCACATTCCCCAACCAGCAGAAATAGTTACTCTCAACCCACCCTGCCAAGCTTCCTTAATATCTTGGAAATCTCAATCAAACCAACATCTTTCTATCTTCCAGGGGTGCAACCCCAGTTTCTCTTAATGTCTCCCCATTGACTTTTTGAATCCAGGCATTTGTGCAGTAAGTCTGTGCTGCACTCCCTTATGGTGAAAACCTATAGCTTAAGAGTTTTTTTTGCCATGAACACACCCCAAATGAGAACAGATGTAACAGCTGGAATATAATGGAATAGAATCTGAGTGCCAGTAGCAATCAGGGTCTTTTACTTTATTACTGAATTTATTTGATTAAACACTGGCAACCTCATCAGTGATATGAAAGCAAGGAGCAAGGTTCCGCAACAGCAGTGACTGAGTGAAACACGACAGTTCTTTAAGGTCCTCCAGCCCCTTGGTTCTGCACTCTCTTCATTAAGTAACCTGTGTGATAGAATGAGTGCCTGCAGTCTTCCACCAGTATTTCCAATTACTGCTCCCTTTTTGCTTCTACATTGGATTTGCTGTTTGAAATTTCACCAGAGCCAAAGCTCTTGCATCGAGCACCAGAGATAGATTCATCTCTCGCAGGCTGTTGTGGATGCCATTAGAAACTCAAGCAGGTTGATCACCAGTGAACAAAGACCCAAGAAGCAAAGTTCCAGCCTTTACTGAAACACAAGGGCAGGGGTTAGACTTCTAAACACTGGACGTTCAACTACCTAAAAGTATTCCGTTCATGTTTCAGGATTTTCATTCACAAAAAAAATCTCAGTTTGGAAAACCTATCTGCAAAAACACAATTAAAATGACAAGGTTTGAAGCATGCATGATGTGAGCTTCACAAGAAATATATTGAGTAGTTGACTCTTGCAAGTGGACAGTTCAAACTATGTGTCTGCGTTTACTTGTGGGGCAATCCTGAAATTATATTCTGGGAATTTTGATAAACAATCCCTGTTTCTCTAGAGTGTGAACTTGGGGAATGATCATGTTACAGCTTCTGCTTGATGTCAACCCAGCCAAACTGAGCTCTATCAATCACTGATGAGGCCCACTACCCCTCTATTGATAAGCCATCAGACTGTCAGATTATTGCCCCCGAGATATTCTGTTCATTAACAATTAATCTTTTCAACTCAGTTGGTTGCTTTTTAATGGATATGAAATACCCCTTGTTCGAACAAAATATTGATTTATTCAGTATTCCCACTGATTGTTACAAACCTGAAATGATATATGTTCCTTTGGTCACGAATACTAACGATATAATAGTGGATGCCTGTTGCCTTGCATTTCCAGAATCTGGTTCTATAAATCAATAGAACTATAAATTATAATAGAATACCATGTATCTGTGTTCAATGCCAGTGACCAAGGCTTAATTTCTGCCTTTGTAAAATATTTCAGTTTATAAGCAGTGAAATCAGCCTAGGAAGATAGAAGAGTATTGCGCAGAAACAGACACTTCAGCCCAGGATAACTGTGCTGACCGTGATGCCAGTTTAAACTAATCCCCTGTGCCTGCACATGGTACATATCCCTCCATTCCTTTCCTGATCATGTGCCTGTCTAAATGTCTCTTAAATGTTAGTCATATCTGCTTCCACCACCTCTATTGGCAGTGCTTTCCAAGCACCTGCCACTATCTGTGTAAAGAAAGTTGCCTCTCAACTCTCCTTTAAACTTTCTCCTTATTTTAAATCTACACCCTCTAGCATTTGACATTTCCCACCCTGGGAAAAGGACTCTGACTATCTATGTCTTTCATAACTTTATATGCATCTATCAGGTTGTCCCTCAGCTTCCTATGCTTCAGAGATAACAATTGAAATTTGTCCAACCTCTCCTTATAGCCAATACTCTCTAATCCAGGCAACATTCTGACGAACCTCTTCTGCACCCTCTCCAAAGCCTCCACATCCTTTCTGTAATGCGGCAACCAGAAGTGCACACAGTACTCCAAATGTGGGCCCACCAAAGTTTTATATGGCCACAACATGACTTCCCAACTTTTGCACTCAGAGCCCTGACCAATAAATACAAGTATGCCATACACCTTCTTTACCACCCTACCTACTTGTGCTGCCACTCTCAGGGAGCTATGGACTTGCACCCCAATTTTCCTCTGTATATCAACGTTCCTAAGGGTCTAGCATTTAATGTATCCTTTCCTCTTACATCTGACCTTGCAAAACGCAACACCTCACACATATCCAGATTAAACTCCATCCGTCATTTCTCTGTCTATGTTTCCATCTGATCTATATCCTGCTTTCTCCTTTGACAACCTTCCTCATTATCCACAGCTCCATCAATATTCGTGTCATCTGCAAAATTACCAATCAGCCCACCTACATTTTCATCAAACCATGTATATATATGTCACAGACAACAGAGGTCCCAGCACTGATCCCTGCGGAGCACAGCTGGTCACAGACCTTCAGTTAGTGTAACACCCCTCCACCACTACCTTCTGTCTTCATGGAGTCATGTGAATCCTGAAATCTAAGCATAACATGAAAGTTTTAATATATTATATCCAATTAATTTAAAGTGATTCACATTCTTATTGAAATAGTGAACAAAGGATTTTCAGGTCGATGCATGTTAGTCCATTGATATTGCTATTTGTAGTTCGTGGTTTATATTCACAGGAATAACTAATTTTACTGTTCTCATCTTCAGGTAAACAGAGAAATTGAAGGGGTTAGGGAGTGTGGTGATGCAAACACTCTCAATCTTGTTCTGCTTATACTTTGGCTTGACTGCAGATCCGTGAGAGAGTTGCTCAGAGGCAATGGTTACTAGCAACGTCACTTCGAGGCACGTGTAAGTAATCTGCATCTCATTAATTCAAAACCTGCAAGTGTTTGCCAAAGCTTTATTATTGTGATTCTCATTTGGAAAGGTTAGAGATGTAACATTTCTCTGCAAAGGAACTTGCAGGTGAACAGTTCAAAGGAAAGAATTTTCAATTATGCAGCAACTGTCACAACCTCGGGAAATCTCACCCTGCTTTCTACTCAATGCAGCAACTTTGAAGAATGCTCACTGTTACAGTCTAGTGAAGTTTTGTAAATAATGTTTTTTCAATAACATCTCTTGAAGGCTCATGCTGTAATTAGGAATGTTACATGTTCTTCAATTACTTCCTTTGAGCTAATTTTGTGTAATGGTCTTTTTGTGTATTTAACAATGAAAAGAAAAAAAATTGTCTTTATCAAGGTGTCTCACAATTAATTAAGTATTTTTGAAGTTTGGTCCTGAAATCAGCAGGTGATGTCTGCACAGGAAGCTTCCACAAAGAGCCCTGCTCCTTCTCAAGTAGTGCCGAGGACCTTCTACATCTTTGATAGAACTTTGGTGAAAGTTTTCATCTGAATGAAGGTGTCTTTGATAATGCAGTGCTCCTTCAGTCCTGCACTGAATTGTTACTCTAGGTTTTGTGTTCACATCTCTGGTGTGCATCGTAAACTCACAACTTTTGGACTGAAGATGAGAATGTTACTTCTAAATGGTAGCTGACCCCTGACATCTGAGCAAACTATTGATGAGTTAATAACAGTTAAGTTAATATAAATAAACAGCTAATTTGAGTAACATTATGAATCTGCCTTTGTTATCACAAATTGGGTGATAGCTCCAATGATTCAAGTTGAGTCTCTCATATGTGCTGATAATTTTGCTTAAGCATAATTTACTGATATAATCAGAAAGGAACTTCCTACCAATAGTTAGCCGGAACAACATTTTAAATGACTACCACATCTTTGTGATGAAATGAAAAGTCATTATACTGCAGAACAAAACTGTATTGCACATGTTGTTCTTTGACATCAAGAAGCTCATTCATTGTTGCTGGAATTGCTGTTTCACACTAAGATCTATGAAGGCCTGTGCAAATGATGAATCTGTCACTCTCTGAAAAGTGTTTCCGTGCCAGGTCAACACAGCTTGATTTTCGTCCCGCTGGAATAAGTAAGCCATTGCTTTCACAGAATGTAGGTTCGTGTTCCTGTCTGAAGACTCCATTGAGGGATGTGCCTGATGCTGAACAGTGCTGAAGTAAAGCCACAGAGTCATAGAGTAATACAGCACAGAAACAGGCCCTTCAGCCCAACTGATCCATGCTGACCAAGATGCCCATCTAAGCTAGGCACATTTGCCCACGTTTGGCCCATATCCCTATAACCCTTTTCTATCCATTTACCTATCCAAGTGTCTTTTAAATGCTGATATTGGACTTGTCTACTTCCTCTGACAGCTCGTTCCATATACACACTACCCTCTACATGAAGAAGTTGCCCCTGAGGTCCCTTTTAAATCTTTCCCCTCTCACCTTAAACGTATGCCCTCTGGTTTTTGATTCCCATTTCCTGGGAAAAAGACTGTGCGCATTCTCCCTACCTATTCCCCTCATAATTTTATTCACCTCTGTAAGGTCACCCCTCTGTTTCTTACACTCTAATGTATAAAGTCCTAGCCTGCTTAACCTCTCCCTATAACTCAGGCCCTCAGGTCCTGGCCACATTCTCAGAAGCCTTCTTTGCACTCTTTCCAACATAGAACAGTACAGCACTGGACAGGCCATTCGGCCCACGATGTTGTGCCGATCTTGATGCCGATTTATACCAAATGTCCTCCTCCTGTGTATCACCCATATCCCTCCATTCCCTTTATATTCATGTATTGGTATTGGTATTGGTTTATTATTGTCACCTGTACCGAGGTACAGTGAAAAACTTGTCCTGCATACCTATCGTACAGGTCAATTCATTACACAGTGCAGTTACATTGAGTTAGTACAGAGTGCATTGAGGTAGTACAGGTAAAAACAATAACAGTACAGAGTAAAGTATCACAGCTACAGAAGAAGTGCAGTCCAGGAAGACAATAAGGTGCAAGGTCACAACTAGGTAGATTGTGAGGTCAAGAGTCCATCTCATCGTATAAGGGAACCGTTCAATAGTTTTATCACCATGGGATAGAAGCTGTCCTTGAGCCTGGTGGCACGTGCCCTCAGGCTCCTGTATATCTAAAAGCCTCTTAAACTCCACCAAACTGCCTGCTTCCACTACTACCATTACAGGCACCTACCACTGTCTGACTAAAATCTTGCCTCTTGCGTCGCCTTGATACTTCCCCCCCTCTAACCTTAAAAGCATGTCCTCTGGCGTTTGACATTTCTACCCTGGGGAACAGACTCTACCTGCCTACCCTATCTATACCTCTAATATTTTAAAAACCTTTTAAAAAGCAGTTTAGTGATATCTTTCCTATAGCAGGGTAACCAAAACTGTGCACAATACTCCAGGTACAGCCTCACCAATATCTTGTACAACTGCAACATAATATCCCAACTCCTGTACTCAAACCCCTGACTGATGAAGGCCAGCGTGCCAAATGCCTTCTTTACCGCTCTGTCTTACCTGTGATGCCACTTACAGGGAACTATGTCATTGTACTCCTCGGTCCCTCTGTTCTACACTTCCCAGGGCCCTACCATTCACTGTGAAAGTCCTACCCTGGTTTGACTCTGCAAGATGCAACACCTCACACTTACCTGGATTGAATGCCATTAGCCATTCCTCGGCCCACTTACCCATCTCAAAATCCACTTATGATCTTTAATCTTCACTGCCTACGATACCACCTATTTTAGTGTCATCTGCAAACTTACTAACCGTGCCTTGTACATGCTCATCCAAATCATTTCTATAAATGATGAACAGCAATGGGCCCAGCAACGATCCCTGTGGCACACCACTAGTCACAGGCCTCCAATCCTACAAAAAAAATGCTTTTTTTTTGGTGGGAATGTGGAGTTGAGGTCAGAGTCAGATCAGCCATATCTTATTAACTGGCAGTGCCTGCTAGAGGGTCCGAGTGACCTACTCCTGCTCCTAATCCATTTGTTTGTATGTGCTTGAAAGGCTTATCTTCTGCCTATGTTTCCAGATGCATGTTCACTGCCAGTTTTCTCAAAGGTGTTGTAACTTCTCTTCTCCAAAGTGACATCGAAACCAATGACATCCAAAAGAGGTTTGCTTTATAAGAAAAGTACATTTACATGTGAGAGTGACCGGCAAGGCTAGAATTTAATATCCTTCAGAAGATGTTGCTGAGTCCCTTCTTGGACCGCTGCATTCTACATGGTGAGGGTATGTCACCAGTGCTGTTAGGCAGGGATTTCCAGCATTTAGACCCAGTGACAGTGAAGAGACAGTGATATATTTCCAAGTCAAGATGATGTGATACATAGTCATTATCTTTCTCAGTGCTAAAGGTTATGGGTTTGCAAGGTGTAGTTGAAGATCGCAGGTTTGGTTAAGTACACTAGAATAGCTGCTCCAACTGCACTGGACACACTCAGCAAGTCAGACAGCATCTGTGGAAAGAGAAACAGGGGTAACATTTCAGCACAAAGATTCTTCGACTTGAAACATTAACTCTGTCTCTCTTCCCTCAGATACTGCTGACCTGCTGAGTGCTTCCAGCACTTCTTGTTTTCAAATCAAGTTTCCAGCATCTGCAGATTTTTTTTTGTTTTTCATGCTCCAATTACACAATCGCTTTGCTTTTTCAATTCAGTTTTATAAACCTATTAGGCAGCATACTCTTTGTATAAGATGAGTTGCAAATTATAATTGCAAAAAGAATGTGCACTATAGCTGTAAAAATGATAATAACAGAACAGTCCTTGCAATATTGAAATGGAAGGAAAAGAGAAAGCATGGTAATTAGAGGATTAGCTGAATGTCGATAAACAACTTCACTGTGGCTACCATGAGATACTCATTCTAAAGGTGCCCTTGATACCTTGCGACGGCACGATTAATTAATGGTCTCATGCCCAGAACTCCAAAGCCATAAATCTAGTCAGCACAGCTATGCAGATTCTTTATAATACCCTTCAGACAAACCATTTGTCCCGCTGCCCAGGCTGATCACATGCAGTGACTGCTTGCCTGCATTTCACTGTGCTGGATGTGAAGGGTCCATTGTGCTGATTCTTCAGTCCCGGTAGTCAGATAGCAAGGCTCCAGCGACCAGGAGTCCTCTACTGCAAGACTGCCCGAACAGCCTGAGGCATGACCTCAACTCCTGGCAAACTAAGAGGCATTTTAAACAGTTGTTTAATCTTTATAATATTGGTGGATATTCGAAAAATATTAACATTTCTGAAAATAGTTAAAAAAAATAAAATATTTAAAAAATTAAAATGAAAGATAATTATTCAAAATACATAAAACACTAAGGGGTGATTATTGTGGCACAGACAAGCACTGCCGAAGGAGACCATTCGAACCATTAAAAGTAAATGACTTAGTTTTTCCCACCTATTCCCCAGGTTGGGAATTCCCATTCAAGTGAATGAGGATTCTGGTTCAGCCAACATAGTTGGATCAAGATAGGTCAACATAATGCTGGGGATCCCTGCACCTTCATGCTCCATCCTTGGACCCAGTTGGAGTCCCGTGGTTGGAGGGCTTACGGCCGGTCCCTGTCAATCCAAGAACTGCCTACCTGGGCAAAGGTGAAGGCTGCCATTTGCTTCAGGATCACTAGGGACGGTCAACATGATTTGACCTCTTGTGCTGTCACTCAAGAGATAAAAAAGGTAACCAGGTCACAGCTGTTGGTCTAAATGTTTGCCATGTCGCACAGGATTATTCCAGCCTTACATAACTTAAAGTACTCCCACCACTAAAAATTCACCAGCTTGCACAGCACTCCTAAGTTGCTCTCACCTTGACTGAGAGTTGAATGGAGTCAAGTCTAGCAGTTGGGAAGTTATGTTGCAGCTATATAAGATATTAGTGAGGCCGCACTTGGACTATTGTGTACAGTTTTGGTCACCCTATTATAAGAAAGATGTTTAATAAGGAGTGCAAAAAAGGTTTACCAGGACGTTGTCTGGACTTGGGGGCTTAAGTTACAAGGAGAGGTTGCATAGACTAGGACTTTATTCCCTGGAATGTCGCAGATTGAGGGGTGACCTGATATAGGTACTGTATGAGGAGCACAGACAGGGTGAAATCACATCGTCTTTTTCCCACTGAGTGGATGCTAAAAACAAAAGAGCACAGGTTTAAGATCAGAGGTGAGAGATTTAAAAGGGACATCAGGGGCAGCTTCTTCACGCAAAGGATGGTGCGTATTTGGAATGAGCTGCCAGAAATAGTGGTTGAGGCAGGCACAGAAGAAACATTTGGATAAGCACATGGCTAGGAGAGGTTTAGAGGGCTATGGGCCAAACATGGGCAAATGGGACTAGCTCACTGGGAAACACAGTCAGCATGGATGAGTTGGGCCGAAGGGCCTGTTTCCATACTGTATGACTCTAAATTGCTGCAGAGATGGGAAAAGAGGGCTTTACTTATAAGGATAGATGGGATTGGCTGGGTTTATTCTCACTGGACTATAGGAGGCTGAGACGTGACCTTACAGAGATTTATAAAATTATGACAGGTATAGACAGGGTAGATAGTAGGAGTGTTTTTCCTAGGATGGGGGAGTCTAAAACCAGAGGGCATAGATTTAAGGTGAGAGAGGAGAAATTTAAAGAAGCTCTGAGGGATGTTTTTCATATGGACTGTAATAGATACTGTATATGGAACAAGTTGCCAGAGGAAGTGGGAGAGGCAGATACAATTACAGTGTTTAAAAGGCATTTGGACAGGTACATGGATAGGAAGGAGTAGAGGGATACGGACCTTATGTGGGCAAATGGGATTAACATAGACAGGCATCAAGTTGGGCTGAAGGGCCTGTTTCTGTGCTGTACAACTCTGTGACTCTCTATGACTCTGTAAGAAAGTACTTGGCATCAAGCATCCATTTCAAGCACTAGGCATTCTAGCTTTCAAATACACCCTGTTACAAATGCACAAATGAACCTTGTTAATGAGTAAACAGTGCTCAGCCTTGAATCTATTATTGTGAAGTTCTGTAATGTATTTATATTCCCAGTTATTAACAAGGTGGTCAATCTTAGGGCAGTCTGCTGGCACTGTTTGCTGACATACCTACACACTGTGCCACAAAGTGAAGCTCAAGAGTCCTACACACAAGTTAGACCTCGTGTGCAAAAGATACACTTCCCATGCAAGGAAGAACAGGTTACATTTCAATCCATGTCAAGCTTGAATGGGGATGCCTTTTCCATTAGTAACTTTGATAGAATCCTAGGAACATGTACTCTTGGTTAAAAAATGTTGTGTGACACAAGTGACCTGGGATGCGAAGAGTGAGGAAATTTATTGAACTTGAAGTGGGTGAATGGGATTGATGGAATTACTCTGCACAGACTAGCACTGACTTGATGGGCCAAATGAGCACCTTCAAAGTCAAAAGAAAATGTAAAATTATATAAATCTGAAATATGACATAAATGGGTTTTGTATTTTTTAGTGGCATATTTGGGTTTTGCTGCCAAAATTAACATTTATTGCCCTTGATGTGAACAAGTTACAAGGCTGAGGGCAATTGAGAGTCAGCTATAACTTGGTGATCAGAAACCACATGCAGGCCACTTCTGGTAAAGATGACAGATCTTCTTCACTGAAGGATTTTGGTGAAATCAACAGCATTTATAGCAATCAACGAAAAAGCTGGACTGAAATAAAAACAGAAAATGTTGGAAATCACATGTCAGGAAGCATGAATAGAAAGAGAAACAGAATTAATGTTTCAGGTTGATGACCTTTCCTCATGTCTGAGAAAAAACTACCAATTTAATGCAGTTAAGGTGTGTCATCAATTTGAAGCGTGAACTTGGTTTCTCTTTCCACACATGTTAGAAACATAGAAAGATAGAACATAGAAAAACTACAGCACAATTCAGGCCCTTTAGCCCACAAAGCTGTGCCGAACATGTCCCTGCCCTAGAAATTACTAGGCTTACCCATAGCCCTATATTTTACTCAGCTCCACGTACCTATCTAACAGTCTCTTGAAAGACCCTATCGTATCCGCCTCCACCACTGTTTCCGGCAGCCCATTCCACGCACTCACCACTCTCTGAGTAAAAAAACTTTCCCCTGACATCTCCTCTATACCTACTCCCCAGCAATTTAAACCTATGTCCTCTTGTGGCCACCAATTCAGCCCTGAGGAAAAGCCTCTGACTATCCACCCGATCAATACCTCTCATCATCTTATACACCTCTATCAGGTCCCCCCTCATCCTCCATCTCTCCAAGGAGAAAAGGCCGAGTTCCCTCAGCCTGCTTTCATAAGGCATGCTCCGCATCCCAGGCAGCATCCTTGTAAATCTCCTCTGCACCCTTTCTATGGCTTCCACATCTTTCCTGTAGTAAGGCGACCAGAACTGAGCACAATACTCCAAGTGGGGTCTGACCAGGGACGTATGTAGCTGCAACAATACCTCTCGGCTCCTAAATTCAATTCCCCAATTGATGAAGGACAATACACCATATGCCTTCTCAACCACAGAGTCAACCTGCGCAGCCGCTTTAAGCGTCCTATGGACTCGGACCCCAAGATCCCTCTGATCCTCCACTCTGCCAAGAGTCCTACCATTAATACTGTATTCCGCCAACATATTTGACCTACCAAAATGAACCACTTCGCACTTATCTGGGTTGAACTGCATCTGCCACTTCTCAGCCCAACTCTGCATCCTATCTATGTCCCTCTGTAACCTCTGACAGCCCTCCAAACTATCCACAACACCCCCAACCTTCGTGTCATCCGCACACTTACTAACCCACCCCTCCACTTCCTCATCCAGGTCGTTTATAATTATATGTTACCCTGATCTTCTGAGTATTTAAGACAAGGTGTTAGTTTCATGCGCACTGATTTTTTTTTAATTGAAGACCACATTTAATTAACTGAATTTAATTTCACCAGCTGCTCTGATGCGATTTATAATCATTATTAGAATTATAATTATTGATCTGGATCATTCAACAGCAAAACATACGTCAGGCTGCTGTTTATCGATCACAGCTCGGCGTTCAATACCATCATCCCATCAGTATTAACCACCAAGGTTCTAACCTGGGCCTCTGTACCCCATTCTGCAACTGGATCCTTGACTTCCTCATCGGGAGACCACAGTCAGTATGGATCAGTGATAACATCTCCTCCTCGCTGGCTGTCACACAGGCACACCTCAGGGATGTGTGCTTAGCCCACTGCTCTACTCTCTCTACACTCATGACTATGTGGCTAAGCACAGCTCAAATGCCATTTCTAAATTCGCAGATGACACCACTGTTGTTGGTAAAATCTCAGATGGCAACAAAGAGGCGTACAGGAGTGAGATAGATCAGCTGGTTGAGTGGTGTTGCAATAACAACCTCACACTTAATGTCAGCAAGACCAAGGAATTGATTGTGAACTTCAGGAAGGGGAAGTCGGGATAACACACACCAGTCCTCATTGAGGGGTGGAAAGGGTGAGCAGCTTTAAGTTCCTGAGTGTCAACTTCTCCAAGGATCTGTCCTGGGCCTAACACATTGATGCAATCACAAAGAAGGCATGGCAGTGCCTCTCCTTTGTAAGGAGTTTGAGGAGATTTGGTATGTCACCAAAGACTCTTGCAAATTTCTATACATGTACAGTGGAGAGCATTCTGACTGGTTGCATCACAGCCTCGTATGCATGCTCCAATGCACAGGATCGCAAGAGACTGCAGAGGGTTGTAGATTCAGCCAGCCCCATCACAGGCACAGCCCTCCGCACTATCAAGGACATCTTCAAGAGACAGTGCCTCAAGAGGGTAGCATCCATCATTTAGGACCCTCAACATCTTCATGTTACTCCCATCAGGGAGGAGATACAGGAGTCTGAAGACCCATATTCAACAATTCAGGAACAGCTTCTTCCACTCCGCCATAGGATTTCTGAATGGTCCATGAACCCTTGACCCTTGAACACTACCTCATGATTCCTTTATTTGTATTATTTATTTACTTTGTAATTTATAATAATTTTAAGTCTTTGCACTGCACTGCTGTCACAAAGCAACACATTTCATGTCGTATAAGACATATAAACCTGATGCTGGTTCTGATTCTGATACCTAGATTTCTGGATAACTAGCCCAGTAACTTAACCACTATACTGCTCTTGGTAAGTTTTCTTTCTGCTTTGGTGCTGACCTGTTGCTGCAGTCTGGAATGACTTATTTGGTACCTCAGTATTATCTATGTGCCAATTAAGAACCTTAAAATATAAAACCTCACACACTTTATTTACCTGAAGAGAACAAATAGAATCCCTGCTCAAAGACTTGAATGAGTCAACTGTCTACTTAACAGAAACATGAAAAACGAAACAAAAGCTTATGTTCCTTTCTTGTTTGGGTAGGTTGATAAAATGAGACATTTCCTCTGTATAAAAAAGGAATCATTATTGTAAACTCTGATCTGTTCCAGTTATGGCTCCGCTTAGGAATTCAACTGAGAACAGAAAGAATCATTCTGTGAAGCAACAGAATTAAATGAGTAGGGCAGAGAAATTAGGATGTAAAATGTTCACCGCACTGTTTCGTCATTCTGAGATCAGGATTAAAATCCAGTCTAGACTTGGACTGATGAGCTAATAACTGAACCGAACAAATGCAGAGAAAAGCTGTGTAGCAGTGAAGCACAGGATAGAGGTTTGAGGTTAAAATTAACAGCAGTGGTGGAAAAGGCTACAAGCAAGACTCCCTTTGCCTTGAGTACATCTGTATTCAGGATGTTTGACACTGATACCATTTTTAAATTACAAAAAATGTATACGCTTTTTAACAGTGGTGCAGCTGCAGTGACCCAGGTTTAATCCTGACTTTGGGTGCTGTCTGCATGGAGCTTGCACATTCTCTCTGTGGCCCTGTAGGTTTCTTCCAGATGCTCGTGTTTCCTCCCATATAGAGTCATAAAGCACTACAGCACAGAAACAGGCCCTTCGGCCCATCCAGTCCATGCCGACCTGATCTTCTACCTAGTCCCATCTACCTGCACCCGGACCGTATCCCTTCAAACCCCTCCCATCCATGTACCTATCCAAACTTCTCTTAAATGTTACAATTGAATGGGCATCTACCACTTCCACTAGCAGCTCGTTCCATGCTCACACCACCCTCTGAGTGAATATCCCGAAGATGTGCGGGTTGGTAATTTAATTAAATACTGTGCTCCTGTGTGTGGGTGGTAGGAAAATCGAGGGAAGTCAGTGGCATGTGAGTGTGAAAATGGAATGACACATAGATGAATTATGTGATCAGAGAATTCATCTGCTTTATATAGCAAGTTCTGAGTGCTGTCTTAAAAACTGTTTTATTGCCTCTTGATTGTACAGCCGGATAATCTCAGTGTAAAGTCCTCGAGTGCTGTTAGTTTAAGAGTCCCTCCCTGCACTCAGTAAAACGACAACCCCTCCTTTTCATACAACCTTTCTGGAAAGTTGATTGTTTCAGAACCATTTTGGGAAGGAATTTGATCATAAACTTGTCATTCTGCACCTTATGTCAGTGTTCTGCTAATGCACATGTCCCCATAAACACATAAAACATTGATGAAGACACAGCTAAAGTGCTGTCTGCAGTTCTGGTCACCACACTATAGGGAGGATCTTCCTGCACCCCCTTTGGTGTAAGGGAGATTCACCAGGATGTCACCTAGGATAGAATGTTTCAGACACTTGACACTGGATAAGTGGGGTTTGCTTTCAAAAGAGTTGAGGAGAATGAGGGAAGATCCAATAACTGTACAAAATTTTGAGAGACATTGATAGAGTAGGTAGTGGAAAACTTTTCTCCATAGTAGAGGTGCCTATGACTGGAGGACAAAGGTTTAAGGTAAGGGGTAGGAGATTTAAAGGTGATTTAAGGAAGATTTTTTTCATCCAGAGGTATTGGTATTTGTTTATTATTGTCACATGTACCAAAATACAGTGAAAAGCTTCTGTTTGCATGCCATCCAGACAAATCATTCCATACGTATACATCGAGAAAGTGAAAAGGAAAACAGAATATGGATTAAATGTTACAGTTACAGAGAAAATGCAGTGCAGGGAGACAAATAAAGTGCAAGGACCCCAACAAGGCAGACTGGAAGATCAAGAGTTCATTTTTTAACGTATGAGAGGTCCAATTTAGTGTCTGATAACAGCAGAATAGAAGCTGTCCTTCATCCTGGTGGTACATGCTCTCAAGCATTTGTATATTCTGCCCGACGGGAGAGGAGAGAAGACAGAATGACCTGGGTGGGAGGGGTCTTCGATTATGTTGGCTGCTTTCCTGAGGCAGCAAGAAGTGCAGACAGAGTCAATGGAGGGGAGGCTGGTTTCCGTGATGTGCTGAGCTGTGTCCACAACTCTCTGCAATTTCTTGCGGCCTTGGGCAGGGCTGTTGCCATGCTGAGCTGTAATGCATCCAGATAGGATGCTTTCTATGGTGCATCGATAAAAGTTGATAAGAGTGATTGGGGACATGCCGAATTTCCTTACCCTTCTGAAGAAGTAAAGGCATTGGTGAGGAAGCAGAGGTTGATTGAAACTTAGAATACACTGCCTAAGAAGGTACTCTCACAACACTTAGGAAGTATTTAGCTTAGAAGACTTTGGGCCAAATGTTGGTATAGGGGATTAGTATGGATAGACACTTGGTGATCGGCATGGACAGGGTGGGCTTAAAGACCTCTTTCCATGTGGTATGACTCAATGACTCTTCGCACACACAGACATGCATCTAGCTGTTAGAAAATCAAGACGATACACTGGTGAAAGGGTAACTAAAATTATATACTCAATTCCTTGAAATAGATATGAATTAATAATTGCAGATGATCAGATCAACATAAAAGACTTGACAAGACCACATGACTTGTAGGAGGTACAGAGACCAGGAATCAAGTGCTATCAGCTCTTCCCAAATTTAAGGTGGAACCCAACTAAGGCAGAATCAACGCTCCATTTATTCCCAGGTTTCAGTGGAGGAAGATCAGCCAGGTTGTCCTTTGTCATCACTCACTGCCTGCCAGTCTGCATGTGTGTGGTAGATGTTCCATGAGTGTGGCTGTGTTGCTGCCTCAGTTTAATAAGCTGGAGGCACTCACTGCCTGTGCCTGCAGATGGATAATCGTGCTTTGGTTGAGATACCAGTGGGCTACTGGTACAAGACGTTGCCTTCAGCAGAGATGTGGGTGATGAAAACTGGTGAGAAATCTAAAAGGCCTTAATCCTGTACTCTGTAATGGCCCTGTCAGAAAAGGTCTCTCTATGGCATGCAAAAAAAAAAGATTCTCCCCTGTGCAATGATGCAGATAATTAGATATCAGGAGATATAGATGGTTTCTCTGAGGAAATGTAACTCATAGTATTAGCAACATCCATCAAATATGTATAAAAATTCCAGTGCAGCACATAAGAAAATAAGCAAGAGTAGTAGGAGTTATCCATACAACTCCTTGAGCCTTCTCCATCATTCAATAGGGCCACGGCTGATTTAATCTTGTCCTCATTTTCACCTTCCTGGCCTGTTCCCCATAACCTGAGACTCCCTTAATTTGCAGCTGAATAAATTGAGTAATTTACGATTGCTTCAGTTTCAGGCACACAATTATCTTAGACAGGGATGGAAATGTGCTGTAACTTGACAAGGATGTCATGGTTATTATGACAGGCAGTGGAGCATCCTGCACAATGACCCAGGACAACTTTTACTCAGGAGTGAAACTCTGCAGCATAGTGCACCACTGTCAATACCCAAGCATCAATCATTTTAGCCTCACACGTTATGTATGCAGATCTGCCCAACCACACAGGAGGTGTTTCTCTTTCAGTTTCTCACGTAGAAGTGTGATGGCTTTAATTATTGCTTATATTTTACAGATCATGACACACCTCCCACAAAGTTGGTTTTAGCTCAAAAGAACTCCAAAAATTTGCTTTGGATCAAGGTACAGATTTCTCCAGAGTCACATAGCCAGGAAAAGAATCTTGCATTGCTGCTAATATTTAGAATATTTTCAGCTGAAAACCACAGCAGTGTCTCCATTACAGACTTATTATTGTACAGGTTCAAGAACCTCCAGAGGTTTTAACACAAAAATGAACTGTATGGATAGATGAACAGTGACAGCCAGGAAAGCCTCCTGTTGCACCCTGTCGTAAGCACTTGTGATGCATTGCACATCAGCTTATACACACAATCGACATCTGCTGAAACACTGGGCAGGACTGTGTTGAGTTTAGTTGGTCCTTCGGATCCATGTCGCGGTCAGTTAGCCATTTCAGTGGTCCGAAGTCCCTGAGGTCAGCCAATGCAATGAGATTGGTCGTGGATCAACCTTGGAAAAAGAGAAGATGGAAACAACATAGCAGCTTTAAAAAGAACAGGGTTAGAGGCAAAAGTCAGAATGCTTGCAATAGCTATCAAGTAACAGAGAGAGAGAGAGAGAGAGAGACAAAGAACTCTAGATTGGGCTGACAACAGATAGTTGCATAAAGTATTTCAAACAGCCGTATGAAATCCAGTGCCTGGGTCTAGTCTCCTGTAGCAGAGGAGATATCCTTCATGTACAAGAGCAGAGACATGCGCCCTCCTCTCACACACATCTTTATCCTGAGCAGTCCTGCTTGCAGTGCATGTAGAGCTGTCTCTATAGAGAGGAGAGAAGACAGCAAGGACCAAGTTTCAGTTTTTAGACAGAGCACATGATTCAAGACCCCATTGATCTCATTGGGGACGGTAGCACCATAGATTCAGAAGAAGGTAATGTATTTTATTTTAAAATGTTATTTTAATTTAATGATGTTAATTTTCATTTGTTTTTTATATTTATCATTAATTATAGTTTTTATTTTAAAAAATATTTAGTAAAGTCATTGACATTTTAAAATGGCACGGTAGTGTAGTGGTTAGCGTAACACTATTGCAGCACCAGCAACCCGGGTTCAATTCCGGCTGCTGTCTGTAAGGAGTTTGTATGTTCTCCCCGTGTCTGCGTGGGTTTCCTCAGGGTGCTCCGGTTTCCTCCCACATTCCAAAGACGTACGGGTTAGGAAGTTGTGGGTGTGCTATGTTGGCGTCGGAAGCATGGCGACACTTGCGGGCTGCCCCCAACACATTCTCAGTAACACTAAAAGACGGATTTCACTGTGTGTTTCAATATCCATGTGACTAATAAATAAATATCTTTTATCTTACAACGTCTGTAAAGTCTACCCCCAGCTGTCAGCTACCAAAGGCTGTTAAGGCATTTTGAAGACAGGGCCACTGCTCTTCTTTGCCAGTAAGATCAGCCCTATGTGACTAGACTGAGCAAGTGTGGATGCAGGCAGATTGCAGACAGCAGTTCTGGATAACCAGCATAACCCAGCCCAGAATGATTTCTCAAGAGAGGAGAAGTACAAAGTGCAACACCTCACATTTGTCTAGATTAAACTCATCTGCCATTTCTCTGCCCACATTCCTAATTGGTCTGTATCCTGCTGAATCCTTTGACAACCTTCCTCAAAGTTCACAACTTCATCAATTTTTGTGTCATTTACAAACTTGCTTATCAGCCCATCTACGGTTTGTCCAAATCATTTACTGTATGTATATCACAAATAACAGATGTCCCAGCACTAATCCTTTTGGAACACCACTGATTACAGACCTCCAGTCAGAATAACACCCCTCTACCATTACCCTCTGTCTTCTATGTCCAAGATTGGATCTACATGACTGCTGTGGGCTAGAATTAGAACAGAAGCAGGAAAGTTGTGTTAAATGGGCTAGTGAACATCCATTCCCACCGGTTTCCAGTCAGGAGTTAAATCCACCTCTGCCTGAGCTTCCTTTAACTGAAGAGGATATTGAATGGAGAGGTTTAATGTCCCCATGGCAGAGAGAGAGATGCCATGCAAGACCTGATCATTGTTCTCAACAAGCTAAGAGATACCACACATGATTAACTGATTGTTATCTCTGAACATTGAAATGTTACCCATAAACAAAGGGATACTGCAGCTGAGCTTCAAGGCCGTGTTGTATTCTGTGTACTTATTCTGCATTGAATCCAGTTGGGATGGCATAGTTAGTAAAGCTGCTGCCTTACAGCTCCAAAGATCCAGGTTCAATCCTGCCCTCTGAGGCTGTTCATGTGGAGTTTGCATGTTCTCCCTGTGAAGACGTGGGTTTCCTCCGGGTGCCCTGGTTTCCTCCCACATCCCAAAAGACACGTGGATTAGTAAGCTTGGCAGTGACCAGGATAGGGCTGTAAAAGTGGCAGCCAACTAAGTTAGAACATAGAACATAGAACAATTACAACACAATTCAGGCCTTTTGGCCCAAAAAGCTGTGCCGAACATGTCCCTACCCTAGAAATTACTAGGCTTACACATAGCCCTCTATTTTACTCAGTTCCATATACCTATCTAACAGTCTCTTGAAAGACCCTATCGTATCCGCCTCCACCACTGTTTCCGGCAGCCCATTTCACGCACTCACCACTCTCTGTGTAAAAAACTTACCCCTGACATCTCCTCTATATCTACTCCCCAGCACCTTAAACCTATGTCCTCTTGTGGCCACCAATTCAGCCCTGGGGAAAAGCCTCTTACTATCTACCCTATCAATACCTCTCGTCATCTTATACACCTCTATCAGGTCCCCCCTCATCCTCCCATCTCTCCAAGGAGAAAAGGCCGAGTTCCCTCCACCTGCTTTCGTAAGGCATGCTCCGCATCCCAGGCAGCATCCTTGTAAATCTCCTCTGCACCCTCTCTATAGCTTCCACATCTTTCCTGTAGTGAGGCGACCAGAACTGAGCACAGTACTCCAAGTGGGGTCTGACCAGGGACCTATATAGCTGCAACAATACCTTCCGGCTCCTAAATTCAATTCCCCGATTGATGAAGGACAATACACCATATGCCTTCTCAACCACAGAGTCAACCTGCGCAGCCGCTTTGAGCATCCTGTGGACTCGGACCCCAAGGTCCCTCTGATCCTCCACTCTGCCAAGAGTCCTACCATTAATACTGTATTCCGCCAACATATTTGACCTCCCAAAATGAACCACTTCACACTTATCTGGATTGAGCTGCATCTGCCACTTCTCAGCCCAACTCGGCATCCTATCTATATCCCTCTGTAACCTCTGACAGCCCTCCAAACTATCCACAACACCCCCAACCTCAGTGTCATCCGCAAACTTACTAACCCACCCCTCCACTTCCTCATCCAGGTCAATTACAAAAATCACAAATGGTAAGAGTCCCAGTACAGATCCCTGAGGTACACCACTGGTCACCGACCTCCACTCAGAATATGACCCCTCAACAACCACTCTTTGCCTTCTGTGGGCCAGCCAGTTCTGGATCCACACTGCAATGTCCCCTTGGATCCCATGTCTCCTCACCTTCTCCATAAGCCTCGCATGGGGTACCTTATCAAACACTTTGCTGGAATCCATATACACTACATCTACTGCTCTCCCTTCATCGATGTGCTTAGTCACATCCTCAAAAAATTCAATCAGGCTCGTAAGGCAGGACCTGCCCTTAACAAAGCCATGCTGACTATTCCTAATCATATTATACCTCTCCAAATGTTCATAAATCCTGCCTCTCAGGATATTCTCCATCAGCTTACCAGCCACTGAGGTAAGACTCACCAGTCTATAATTTCCTGGGCTATCCCTACTCCCCTTCTTGAATAAGGGAATAACATCTGCAACCCTCCAATCTTCTGGAACCTCTCCTGTCTCCATGGATGACACAAAGATCATCGTCAGAGGCTCCGCAATCTCCTCCCTCACCTCCCACAGCAACCTGGGGTACATCTCATCCGGTCCCGGCGACTTATCTAACTTGATGCTTTCCAAAAGTTTCAGCACCACCTCTTTTCTAATATCTACATGCTCAAGCTTTTCAGGCCACTGCAAGTCCCCACTACAATCCCCCAGATCTTTTCCTGTGGTGAATACTGACGTAAAGTATTCATTAAGTACCTCCGCTATTTCTTCCGGATCCATACACACTTTCCCACTGCTGCACTTGATAGGCCCTATCCTTACGCATTTCATCCTCTTACTCTTCACATACTTGTAGAAAGCCTTGGGGTTTTCCTTGATCCTGCCCGCCAAGGCCTTCTCATGTCCACTTCTGGCTCTCCTAATCTCTTTCTTAAGTTCCTTCTTTTTGCCTTGTACTCCTCCAGACCTCTAACATTACCTAGCCCTCTGTACCTTTTGTATGCTTGTCTTTTCCTTTTGACTAGATTTATTATAGCCTTCGTATACCACGGTTCCTGTATCCTATCATGACTCCCATATCTCATCGGAACATGTCTGTTCAGAGCTCCACACAAATATTCCCTGAATATTTGCCACATATCTTCCGTACTTTTCCCAGAGAACATCTGTTCCCAATTTAGTCTTCCAATTTCCTGCCTGAGAGCCTCATAATTCCCTTTACTCCAAGTAAACACCTTTCTAGCCTCTGTTCCTAT
The DNA here is from genome assembly GCF_009764475.1 of Pristis pectinata. Lineage (NCBI taxonomy): Eukaryota > Metazoa > Chordata > Chondrichthyes > Rhinopristiformes > Pristidae > Pristis > Pristis pectinata. The sequence goes on along the minus strand of NC_067407.1, from coordinate 124,155,067 downwards.
CTCTCTCCAGTTCTAATGTAAAGGAGATAGAATTATGATCACTATCACCAAAATGTTCACCCACTGAGAGATCTGACACCTGACCAGGTTCATTTCCCAATATCAAATCAAGCACAGCCTCTCCTCTTGTAGATCTATCTACATACTGTGTCAAGAACCCTTCCTGAACATACCTAACAAACTGCACCCCATCTAAACCCCTCACCGTCTGGAGATGCCAATCAATGTTTGGGAAATTAAAATGCCCCATCACCACAAATCTGTTATTCTCACACCTTTCCAGGATCTGCTTCCTTATCTGCTCCTCAATAACCCTGTCACTATTGGACGGCCTATAAAAAACACCCAGCACCGTTATCGACCCCTTCCTGTTCCTAACCTCCATCCACAGAGACTCTGTAGACAATCCCTCCACAATGTCCACCTTTTCTGCAGCCGTGACACTATCTCTGATCAACAGTGCCACTCCCCCACCTCTCTTGCCTCCCTCCCTGTCCTTCCTGAAATATCTAAAACCCGGCACTTGAATCAACCATTCCAGCCCCGGAGCCATCCAAGTCTCCATAATGGCCACCACATCATAGCTCCAAGTATCGATCCAAGCTCTAAGCTCATCCGCCTTGTTCACAACACTCCTTGCATTAAAATAGACACACCTCAAGCCTGTCTGTACACGTCCCTTCTCTATCACCTGCCCACGGCACCCACTCCTAGCATCCTCCACTCGAGAGCCAAACACCTCCTCCCCAGTCTCTCCAATACAGATCCCACCCCCCAACAATTCTAGTTTAAACTCTCCCCAGTAGCCTTAGCAAACATCCCAGCCAATATGTTGGTCCCCCAGGTTGACTCCACAACTAATCAAGCTCCAAATGCAATAATATAGGAATTTATATATCCTCAAAACTAATTACTCCCAATATAGTATTTTCTCACTCTGCTGGAATGATAGTTAAACATTGTTTTCTCATCTGTTGATCACTAAGCAATAGTTAGTCATAACAATCCAAGCTGAGTCTGCACCAAAGGCCACTTCCACTCCCTTTCTGTTAAAGAGAACATAGCAGCAAACAGCAAAGTTAATTTTAAAATCTTGTTGGCTTCTCTTCACTCATTCTGACATATAAAATTTATTCAACTTCTACAATTAGTCAAATCTTAGTAGACCATTTCTGCAGACCTTAACATGGACATGAGAAGACTATACCAAAACCTGTGAAGGATACATTTTACAAAACTGTGTGTGAACAACATCTTCTTGGCCCAGAGCCTTGGTTGAATGTAAGAATGTTAAAGAGTGGCGACACTTGCAGTGAAAAGATGCATTTCACTGTGTTTTGATGTACATGTGACTAATAAATAAGTATCTTTTCTTATGTTGTGTTTAGTCTATTTTTTTAAATTAAGTTTCTCTCAGTTTAAAAAAATAGAAAACTATAAGGGAAAACTGCAAATTTGTAAACCCAAAGTTAGTCCTGGAATGAAAAATAAGTGGCATTAAATTTTAACCGAAGGACATTTAGTGGTCATTTTCCTCGCACCTTGCTTTAATTGCTTTTAGATGTACTTGCGGCAATTCAAAGCCCATGCCATCAGGCACATTGAAGATGTAAACCATTTTTAAAGATTTTAGCCTAAAAATCAATTTTGCTGATGTTAAAATGCAAATCCTAAATGTCTTCAAATAATGTTCCGATGTCTGCTATTTTGCTGAAGGCAATAAAGTGATGGTCCTGGGAATAGAACGTAAAAGCCTTGTGTTTAAAATTCAAATAGTATCTGCTTTGTTAGTCCAGTTATAACGAAAAGCTAAATCAAATGATGCACTCTCTTGTTATTTTGCAGCTTCTGTGAGAAGTATCACACCAGGCAGCTCGATGTATAATGAATGTTCCAGGACCAGGTTATGTTGCTGCAGTTTAATGTAGCAAGACTAGTCAATCAAATTGTTGGTAAGTTCTTGTTATATATCTTAGTGTTTTCAGTCGAGGAAAAGAATGTTGCTGGTCTGGAGATGTTATTACCTGATTTGTTTTCTTCTCAGGTTGATAATAATGGAGAGAATTCAGCTCAACCTAATGGGTAACAGGAGCAGCTCAGGTCATTGAATATAAATTTCTATTTGGGTGTTAAAATGACTTTGCAATCCTCACTCCTGTTTCCACTCAAATGCTTAGGTTAAAATGACCTCCCTTCATTAATATAACAGTGTCATGCTGTTATGATCTTGAATGCATTGTCTGAGAGAGCAGTAGAAGCAGTTTCAACAGTAAATCATACAATTGAATTGGGTAAGTATTGGAAGGGAATAATTTTCAGGGGTTAGGAGGAAAGAGCAGAGGACTGAGAATAATTGGTTAGCTTTTTCAGAAGGGCAATAGGCTGGATGACCTCCAAATGCACTGTGTTTATCCACAACTCTTCAACTGATTCCACATTTCGCTTTGGTCTCAATATTTCTGCAGTCTCAATGTGTTTTTATTACACAATAACCTCTCCATAGCATACCTTGATAAAATTGTAAATTGGTAAATTGGTTTATTATTGTCACACGTATCAAGGAACAGTGAAAAACTTCATTTTGCTTGTCATCCATACAGATCATTTCATCACATCAGTGCATTGAGGTAGTACTAGGGAAAACAATAACATAATGCAGAATATTGTGTTACACTTGAAGAGGAAGTGCAGTGCAGGCAGGCAATAAGGTACAAGGCCACAAAGAGATAGATAGCAAGGTCAAGAGCCCATTTGATGTGGCAATTGGATAGGAACAAACAATAGATTTGGCAAAACCTAAGCTTGGCACCACGAGACATAAATGATGTTAACTCCTGGGCTATATCTGCATTTTCCCAGTCTCCCTCCCAAAGCAGAGGTAATAGCTGGCCCACAGGTGAGAGTGGGCCACCTGATGATTGGATGGCCCTATCTGTGCACTAAAACAACAGTGCCTGGTTGCAGCTCTTCCTGAAGTTTTTTCCTTCTCCCAACTCACCCAGTCAAACACTCTATTTTGCCCAATTCAATCTTATTAAACAAATCTGTTCAAAGAAAATAAACAGTATTTTTTTTCAATTCCCCTGAAACTATTTTTCCTCAGGGTTGCACACTGCAGTGCCTGAGAAATTGATTTTTAATGGCTGGAGACTCAAACACAATCCTGGAGGTTTGGCAAACATGGATTCCCCAGTAGAGATGTAAATCAGAAGGATTGTTACAGAGTCATAGAGTCATACAGCACGGAAGCAGGCCCTTTAACCCAACAGCTCCATGCCGATCAAGATTCCCATCTAAGCTACTGACTAGCTTAGATGGGAATCTTGCAACCAGGTATATGGATAAGAAAGGTTTAGAAGGTTATGGACCAAATGCTGGCAGAGGGACTAGCTTGGATGGGGCGACTTGGTCAGCATGGACTAGTTGGGCCAAAGGGCCTGTTTCCATGCTATGTAACTCTATGACTCAGGTACATATACCTGGATATACACCTGTCCAAGTGCCTTTTAAAAGTTGTTAATGTACCTTCCTCAACCACTTCCTCTGGCAGCTTATTCCATATACTGACCACTCTCTGGGTGAAAAAGTTGCCTCTCAGGTTCCAGTTAAGTCTCTCCCCCTCACCTTAAACCTATGCCTTCTAGTTCTTGATTCCCCAACCCTGGGAAAAAGACTGTGCACATTCACCCTATTTATGCCCCTCATAATTTTATACACTTCTAGAAGATTATCCCTCATTCTCCTAGACTCCAATGAAAAAAGTCCCAACCTGCTCAGTATCTCTCCATTACTCAGTCCCTTGAGTTCCAGCAACATTCTCGTAAATCTCCTCTGCACTGTTTCCAGCTTAATGGCATCTTTCCTATAGCAGGGTGACCAAAACTGAACACAATTGTGTTCAGAACCCACAACCTCCTGAGTCAAAGTAAAAATGCTTTCAATAACTGGGGTTCTTTCTACACCATCCAATAGCTTACCTGAATTCACTATCAACATCCTTGTACATCAATGAGATTGGTATTGGTATTGGTTTATTTTTGTCACTTGTACCGAGGTACAGTGAAAAACTTGTCTTACATACCAATCGTACAGGTCAACTCATTACACAGTGCAGTTACATTGAGTCAGTACAGAGTTCATTGAGGTAGTACAGGTAAAAACAATAACAGTACAGAGTAAAGTGTCACAGCTACAGAGGAAGTGCAGTGCAGGTAGACAATAAGGTGCAAGGTCACAACAAGGTAGATTGTGAGGTCAAGAGTCCATCTCATTGTAAAAAGGAACCATTCAATAGTCTTATCATAGTGGGATAGAAGCTGTCCTTAAGCTTGGTGGTACATGCCCTCAGGCTCCTGTATCTTCTACCCGATGGAAGAGGAGAGAAGAAAGAATGACCCGGATGGGTGGGGTCTTTGATTATGCTGGCTGCTTTACCAAGGCAGCGAGAGGTAAAGACAGAGTCCAAGGAGGGGAGGCTGGTTTCCGTGACGCACTGGTCTCTGTCCACAACTCTCTGTTGTTTCTTGCGGTCCTGGACAGAGCAGTTGCCATACCAAGCTGTGATGCATCCAGATAGGATGCTTTCTATGGTGCATCGATAAAAGTTGATGAGTGTCAAAGGGGACATACCAAATTTCTTTAGCCTCCTGAGGAAGTAGAGGTGCTGGTGAGCTTTCTTGGCCATGGCATCTACGTGGTTGGACCAGGACAGGCTATTGGTGATGTTCACTCCCAGGAACTTGAAGGTCTCAACCCTCTCGACCTCAACATCGTTTACGTAGACAGGTGCATGTACACCGCCCCCTTTCCTGAAGTCACTGACCAGCTCTTTGGTTGACATAGAGGGAAAGGTTGTTGTCATGATACCATGCCACTAAGATCTCTATCTCCTTCCTGTACTCCGACTCATCACTGTTTGAGATACGGCCTACAACGGTGGTATCATCTTCAAAATCGTAGATGGAGTTAGAGCGGAATCTGGCCACACAGTCATGACTATATAGGGAGTAGAGTAGAGGGCTGAGGACGCAGCCTTGTTGGGTACCAGTGTTGAGAATAATCATGTCGTAGGTATTGCTGCCAATCCTCACTGATTGCGGTCTGTTGGATGCTATATTTTCAGTCTTTCTTGCATTGACTCTTGAATCAAGTGAGCAATAATGGAAATGTTGTTCTGGTAGACATTCCATGGCTCAGTTGATTGCACTCGTTCTCCAAGTCAGAAACATAGGGGACAGAGATCTTAAGTTAAATTGGTAAATTGGTTTATTGTTGTCACACGTACCGAGGTACAGTGAAAAACTTTGTTTTGCATCCCATCCGTACAGATCATTTCATCACATCAGTATATTGAGGTAGTACAAGAGAAAAGCAATAACAGAATGTAGAATAAAGTGTTACAGTAACAGAGAAAGTGCATTGCAGACAGACAATAAGGTGCAAATCCATAAGGTTAAGAGTTCATCTTATCGTACAAGTGACTGTTCAATAGTCTTATGACAGTGGGATAGAAACTGTCCTTAGTTCTGGTGTATCTTTCCTTCATTCTTAATCATCCTTAATCATGTTTTTGTATCTTCTGCACAATGGGAAAGAGAGAATGTCTGAGGTGGGTGGGGTCTGAGGCAGCGAGAAATGTAGACAGAATCCATGGAGGGGAGGCTGGTTTTCATGATGTACTGAGCTGTGTCCACAACTCTCTGCTGTTTCTTACAGTTTTTGGCAAAGCAGTCGCAGATCTTGGCCTACACTCTGGTACGGCACTGTTAGAGATGCTGTCATTTGGTCAAAACTAAGTCTTCTTGGGTAGACTCTAAAGTTCCTTTGAGAATGTGCTGAAGAAATATTATCCCTGGTGTTCTGACCAACACCATCCCTCAAACAAAATTAGCAGATACTTCCTGCCATGTCTCCTATATTGAAGCACTGGTCACACTTCAACAGCATTGTATTGGTCATAAATCACTTCTGGTTATCCTGACATTGTAAAAGATGTTGAAGAAATACAAGCAGCTCTTGTCTGATTTATGATCACTCAGATCAAGATTGTGTCTGCCTGAATTCATTTCATTCAGGGCTCTTTTAGGCCAGAAGCGTGAGCAGAATTTCACTGTGGGCTGCTTTGACATTTCCTTTCATTTACGTGTTGCAGTTTGTTAGAGCCCTCCATTAAATGGAAGGTGGTACATTCTGTTCTATGGGCATCTCTGTGTGCACTGTCATTAATGTTTCAAATTGGCCCGCAGACCTGAAGAAGTAGTAATACCTAGAGTTAAAACTATTCTAAACATGGTACTGGGCTTGGAAATATTGTAGTGATGCTCTAGCAAAGCAAGTTTTTCTATTGATAAAAACTCATCTTACACTGTCCTATCATTCATCTAAACTGAGAAGCCCTTTAGCAACTGTATAATTTTAATCTTCACAACACCATGCAACAAAAAATATACCGTGTAATTATGTCAATCTGGTAGATTTGCTTCAGAAAATGAATGATAATTTGAATCATTTGCCTGTAGGTTTTTGACTTTTTGATGGATATAGAAATCAGCCTTTTAACACTCAGCTCAATGCTTCCCCTTGACGAAGCCCAGGGAAACAAAAATCACCATTAGTATTCTATGTTATTTTGAATTATACTTACCCACCTGATAATAAACAGAGACCATAAACATAAATCTGTCAGTTCTGTGCACAATACTCTGTAAATGTGAGTGAAGGTGTTAGACAGACCCTCTTTGCATGTTTTAGTAATGCATGGGCATTTAAACTTCTGTTGCTCATCTCCACAAAATGATGGAGCTCTTCCGGTTTCCTGTTAATCAACAACAGAAAAAGTTCAGCTGATTATCTAAAAGCAAAAAACTGCAGATGGTGGCAATCTGAACTAAAAGCAGGAAATGCTCAGCAGGTCAGGCAGCACGGAGAGGGAGGAAATACAGAGTTAAAGTTTCAGGTTAATGACTTTTCATCAGAACTTTGTGGAGAGAGAAACAACATATGTTTCTTTCTCCACAGATGCTGCCTGACCTGCTGAGCATTTCCAGCGTCTTCTACTTTTATTTTAACTGATTATCTCCTCGCCTTATGTCTAACTTCATTGAAAGACCATGGTAAGTAAATTCACCAACTCGATGACAATCAGTTTCAAAAGTAAATTCACTTAAATTCAGAGCTAAATTGCTTTGGTTCTTCAGTTTGATAAGGAATAATATAAATGCAAACAGTATTTTTAGTTTGCTTATACAAGGTGGAAGGTTTCAGTGATTTATATTCAAATTTTGATTTGTAGTCCAGCTTGTACGAGGCATGCAGACATTCAGGGGGATTAATATGGCTGCCGAGTTGCAAAAGTTAATCTAATTAAATTAATGCTTTCTTGACTCCTGGAGTTGCATGGCCTTACCCAATGCATAACAACTACCTTTCCATCAGTAGGTGGTAGGAAAGCCACTTCAAACATGGATTATTATGCCAGAAATGGCTGTTTGGTTGTCATCCACATATTTCAGCAAGAGTTACATGTTTGTGTTGATAATGCTGATGTGTTCTGGCCAAGTCACTTATGATGATGGAGCACTAAGGAATTGGAGGCCAGCATGTTGGAAAGGAGGCAGGATCGAGGCTGCTCCGGACGGGGAGGGTGCCAAGGTTTCTGTGTGCCACCATAGATTCTTACCTTATTTCATTCTGGAAAGGAAGCCAATTCGATCCTAGCAGAAAAACAACAAGCTTCACTGGACAGAGAATTTAAAAGGATCATCTACTTGCAGGTTTATTTTCTTCTACCTATTGATATGACCTGTCCTTCCATAATTGTTTAATTTACAAAGGGATTGAGGGGTAGATATCAGAGGAGCATGTACTGACTTTAAGGCTCATTCACAAACTTGTTACTCCCATCTATTTATTTCCCTTGATTTACAACATGATTTGGAGAATAAACAGAGAATGCGGAGGAGCAGGGAAGGTGTGTCCCAGTGAACCTTAGCAAGAAGGATATCCATCACTGAAATCTCTCACATCTAGAGAGCAGGGCAAGGACCACATTTCCGGTGGCTGACACAATGACTGTGGCAATGAATTTTCAGGCATCAGAATTTGTCATGGTTGGAGCTGCAGAAAATAGTAACATCTTGCAATTCGTCTCTGCTGTGGTGAAAGAATTAACTACATTTCTGTTGCCAGTGATCATTGTGAAGAGGACACATGCCATGATTAGGACTGCAGCTTCCTCATCGTGCAGGGTGCTATGGCCCACAGGTATATCGCTTTGTGTACATGCATCATCCCTGCCTTATGCCATAAATGAAAGAGATACAAGATCCAGCCAATGTGCACTGATGGCAACAGATTGTGCAAGCCAGTGCCCTTGGGTAATCTCAATGCCTTTCTTCTATGCCAGACCAAGTGCACAATTCATTCAAGCCACTATGACAAACTAGAGAGTGGCTACTGGGTGGCAAGGCTAATCCATCAAAGGCATGTCTAAATGACTCCATTACTCAACACACACAAACATGGGAAGCCTGTTACAGCTAAAGCCATGCTTATACATACTCTGCTTTGCTCTGGAGGACCCTCAATTAGTCAGCTGAGCAGAGGTCAAGATGTATAATAAGCTGGACTATGCTGCACAACCTCTCTGTCATGAGGGAAGCAAATACTCAAGGGCCAGGTGAGGAGCAAAAGGAAGAAGAGGAAGGGCTCAGCATCCAATGGAAACCAAAGAAAAGCTGCAGATGCTGAAAACCTGAAATAAAAATCACTGGAAACACTCAGCAGGTCAGGCAACCTCTGTGAAAAGAGGAACAATTAACATCTCAGGTCCACATTCCTTCATCAGATCTTGGAAAAAGAGAAAACGAGTTAGTTTTCAGTAGCAGAGAAGATAGGAGAGGGGTGGGCAGAGGTATATCTCTGATAGGGTGAGACCAAATCACTTAAAGTGACATTGGAGCCCATTATGCTTCTTTGTCTGTGTTATATGTTGCTAATAGCAAGGCTTTGGGACATGCCCAGCAGGCTAGACTGTACTAATAGAAAGAAAAAACTGAGTCAAAATAATGATTGGCGCAAATGACCAGTTCTGATACAGACAGAAAGAAAGAACGAGCAACCTAAAGTTGGGCAGTTCGATATTGAGTCCGGAAGGCTGCAGTGTGCTCAAATTGAAGACAAGTTGTTCCTCAAGTTTGCATCTGGCCTTATTGTAAAAGTGCAGGAGGCTACAGACAGATAGGTCAGAGTGATAGTGGGATGGTGAATTAAAGTGGCAAGCAACCTGAATTTCAGGGTTACTTCTGTGGACTAAACACAGGTGCTCCACAAGGCAATCATCCAATCTTCGTTTGGTTTTTCCAATATAGAGGAGAATAAGTTGAGAGTACATTGTAGAAGGGCCACACTTTTCTGTCTGGGATGTCTGTGACAATCTCATCTGAGTTTGAAATCTATATTCTTAACCCCAATTTTTCATTCATCCACAGTCCACACACCTTACCATTTCTCTGTCACTGACCATCACAGTGTCTACTTGAACACTGTGCAAAATAAAACCTTTTTGTAAGCTGTGAGTTGTGGGTTTGAAGTTTGGAATAACCTTAAATATGTGCTTGTGCATTATTCCATCAATAAGAGAAAAGAACAAAGGTCCATGCATCATTGGGAGACATGGATGATAATCCATATTGGCTGTAGGAGCCTTCTAGTCAGGAATTATTCTATCAGAAATAGCACAGCTTGAAAGTGCAATGCTTTCTTGGTGCGAAAACCATTAAGAGAAAGAAAGGCTACTGCATGGATTTCACAACATGAAAATAAAAAAATTGGATCATCTTTTGCCTTGAAGGAAAGTGTTGCAGTACATTATTCACTTTCCCTCTATTCCCCTTTTGACCCCACACTTATTGTTATTTACCCAATGATCGACAGGCACTATTAATTCAGTGGTTCCCAATCATTCAACAATGTTTTCTGATCTTAAGTACTCGTTGATTGTGTTGCAATGAACAGAATTGAACATGAGGAAAAGGTTCAATACTTTTGCAAAATACTATTGTAAAAATCCCAGCTTGGGAATTCTACCTTGCGGTGCAGTGTTTAAGAGCGCTAACCAATGGAACAAAACTTACTATGTGGTCTGCAAAATCTGAGATGATCCGTCAAAGCCTTCCATATGAATAGTTCACTAATGCAAGGAGGCAAATCCAGATATGCATAGTGGTGTCCAATGGTAGGCAACGTATCTCTGTAAAATTCATTGACACATGCAAAGACCATTCATGCACGTGCAGATGTGGGCTATCTTCGCATGCCTTAAAGGGAATTGCCTTAGAGTTTGGTGCAGGGAGTCAACTGCAGGAAGGTGGAATTCAAGTAAAAACCTATCCCTTTGCAGCAGACCTGTCCCTTGGGTCCTCCAATACGCCTAACCCCCCAAGCAAGTGACCATGATCCTGAACCCAGCGGCTGATGGTGATCCACCTCAAATGCCCTGACATAGCCTGCAAGTTTATCCGTCTTCCCCAGAAACCCTACTCCTCCATGGGACTCTGTCACCCAGACACCAGCCAGCCCTCTGCACCCTGTAAAATACACTGGCAACCTACATTAGACTGTCCTCTCCCATCAGCGAAGTGAACAAAAAAAGGCCTTTGAGAATGTTATGTTTCACTGCACACAAGACCTTGGGCCTCAAGGGCAGTAGAGTTCAGCAATGGTGGGTGACACAGGAAACATCCAGTGGTCTGCAATACACTACATGTTTAATAGCCTTTCCAAGCACCAAAGATTTCTAGTGCCATGCACTCCCTCAGGAATGCCACTTTAAAATTTGACACATTAAACAGAATGAATCAGTACAATTTTTCCATGCATTCTTCATGACTATGAATAAATCCACAGTGCCTTCCAACTCCCATCATCCCCAGATCCCTGACAGAATGTGTCAAGCACTCATTCCCCTAAGAATTACATTTGCATTTTGTTCTGAAGGTTGCCTTCTGCCAACCAGTTTTTCTGTGAATAAGCTTTAGGTTGATATAGGAATCTGATCAGGTTCTGGAGAAATGCAATTTGAGAGTAAACGTAGAGGCATCAGATTTGACTTTGAATGGTTCTTTTAGGAGTGGACAAGTACAACTTACGTTTATGTAGCATCTCTATTGAAGACAAACAACATGAATCTTCCAAGTACCTCTGGGATCAGTTTTCAAGAATAAATTATCATTGAAAAGTGCAACAGAACTGATTTTCACTGCTTTTTACTTGGATGCCAACTAACTCAGTTTATTTAGAAAGGAGGGACTCAATTAATGGTAGACTGTGGATGTAGTTTCTTCACTGATTTATTTTTTGGTCCACAGTTAGTCATAGAGTTGTAGAGTCATACAGCACGGAAACAAGCCCTTTGACCCAACTCGTCCATGCCAACCAAGGTACCCATCTAAGCTCATCCCATTTGCAGTTCTTGTTTCAATACATAACAATAAATACAATAAAATTAAAAACATTCAATTATATCATGTATGTTGTAATGTGTGAATGCAAATACTCCTTTGAATATTTTACAGGTGCTCATTTACCAGTGTCGAAAGGAAACATACACCATGTTATTAAACTTCCAATGGAAACACCAATATTGATGTAAATATGGTAGCCCAGAAATTAGATCCATTAAAACCTGTTTTTCAAATGCAAATTGTGGGTTACTTCCAGCTGAATTACAAATGTTGGGAATTGGCCAAACTGCTTCCATGTGCAATTTCTCTCAGAACATGAAATGTTATGAAATAAAAGCAGGAGAAGGCCATTTGACCCCTCAGGCCTAGTCCACCATTCAATAAGATTGTGGCTGATCTTTCACTCAGCAGCATTTTCCTGCACTCACTTCACATCTTTCAATCCCTTCCATATCTAAAAATCTAGCAGCTCTGACTTGAATATGCAACCAAGGCTCCACAACCCTCTTCAGGTTGGGAATTCCAAAGATACACTACCCTCTGAGTGAAAAAAAAATTCTTTTAATCTCTGTCCTGAATGGCCAACCCCTTATTTTGTGACTGACTCCTGGTATTAGTCACGTGAGGTAGGAGTCATATCATCATCTACGCATACACTCTGTCAATCTGATAAAAAGTTTGAACGCTTCAATAAGATTAATGCTCATCTTTCTAAGATCTAGAGAGTATAGGCTCGGTCTAGTTCATCTCTCCTGATAGGGGACATGAAGATAGCTAATGTTGTTCCTTCATTTAAGAAGGGCAGCAGGGATAAGACAGGTAACTATAGGCCTGTGAACCTTACAGTGCTCGTAAGGAAATTATTGAGAAATTCTAAAGGATAGGATTTATGTACATTTGGAAAGGTAAGGGCTGATCAAGGATAGTCAACTTCGCCTTGTGGAGGGGAAATCCTGACTCACTAAATTGATTGAGTTTTTTGAGGAGGTAACTGAGCAGATTGATGGAGACAGGATGGTAGGTGTTGTCTATATGTCGATAAGGCATTTAGTATGGTCCTGATGAAGGGTCTCAACCCGAAACGTTGACAGTTTATTTCTCTCCTTGGATGCTGCCTGACTTGCTGAGTTCCTCCAGCACTTTTTGTGTGTGTTGATTTAATACTGTCCTGCTGGTCCGGATGGTTCAAACACATGGGATCCAAGATGACCTGGCTGATTGGATCCAAAGAGAGAGACAAGTACAGGCAGTTTCCAGTTATAGAAGGGTTCTGTTCCTGAGAACTGTTCATAATCCAAATCTTTTGTAAATCAGAAATAAGCAAAAACAATGTGTGGGAAAGGCTCACAGAAGCAGCTGAGTCAGGAGAGCAAGCAGACACAGGCAGAGTGGCAGCCAATGAGTCAGAATCTGCTTCCTGCTGCCAGCTCTGCTCGGCGCAACCCACTCCCAGTTGCTGCAGCTCGGTTGAATGTACATGTGTCTATAGGTCATGCATTCATAACTTGGAGTGGGCTTGTAATTGGATCTAAAATGGGCTTGGTGATAGGAGATGGAGAATAGTGGTGGAGGTGTCGTCCCGAAATCAGTTTCCCTATCCGTCCGCTGTAAATAACGCAGTGCCACGAGGTCGATTTGAACAAATACCTTTACTAGCAGTGCACCGCTAGGAGAATTCTCTTCAGCACTCACTAAGAGTCGCTTCCCGAGTTCTCCCCGCACAAAGGGCAGACAGACATTTGTACAGGAATTGTCACGCACATCCCATGCAAATGGCGCCGCGAGTTTCGGTCAAGCTATAGAGATCCCGAGACAGCTATCACACCTCTTGTCTTAGTATAATTGAGTTATAGTCAAGGCTTTCAAAGGCAGGTATCACCCTTCATTGTTCAGACCAAGTCTTTACCTCGATGTTAATTACACTCAGTATCGCCACCGTCTGACATATCGGAATGGTTCGTTACCCGAACTAAAGGCAGTTAACATACTTAACATTCCAACCTAACTAGTGGGTCAGCAGCTTGCTAGCCCTTGCTAAAGAAATATAAATGCATATATATATATTTTTTTTGTTTGCCAGTTATAAGTATGGTTGCAATTCTTAACCCTTCACTTCCTCAGAAGGATCTTTTCTGGTTGCAAGTCTGTGACCAGTGGTGTACCGCAAGGATCAATGCTGTGACCCTTAGTGTTTGCCTTATATCTTAACAACTTGGATGTGAATATGAGAGGAGTGATTAGTAAGTTTGTGGATGACACAAAACCTGGTGGTGTTGTGGATAGTGAGAAAAGTTGTCTAAGGCTATAACAGCATACAGATCAAGTAGAAAGTTGGATGGAGCATTGGCAGATGGAATTTAATCCCAACAAGTCCAAGGTGTTGCATTTTCTGACGTCAAGTAGGGGTAGAACATGTAGAGTAAATGGTAGCACCCTAAGGAATGTTGATGAACAGAGGGAGTTTGGGGATCAAGTCCACAGCTCCCTGAAAGTGGAAACATAGGTAGCTAGGATGGTGAAAAAGGCACGTGGCATGATTGCCTTCATAGATTGGGGCATAGAATATAGAAGTTGCCATATTATGTTGTAAGTTTACAAAACACTGGTTAGACCACACTTCGGTATGATATGGAATTCTGGTCAACATACGATAGCAAGGAACGGATTGAGCTCGAGGGAGTGCAGAAGAAATTCATAACAACTTTGACTAGAGTGGAAGAGTTTAGTTATGGGGAGAGATTGGATAGGATGGGTTTGTTCTCCCTGATGTGAAGGAGGCTGAGGGGTAACATAATGGAGGTATATGTGATGTATAAAGGGGATAGAAAGGGTAGATAGAATCTTGTTCCAATGTTAGGGATATCAAAAACAGGAAGACATGAGGAAAGTCTTCTTACACAGAGAGTGGTTGATATCTGAAACTCACTGCCAGAGGAAGTGGTGGAGTGAGGTGCAATCACTATGTTTAAGAGTCTTATAGACAGGCATTTGAATAGGCAAGGCATAGAAGGATACAGACCTTGTTAGAACAAATGTGAATAGCATAGATGGCCAAAAGGTTGCATGGATGTGGTGGACCGAAAGGCCCTTTCCTGTGCTGTAAACTCGATGACTCTATGAAAAACCCCATCTCAAGAATCAATCTCCTTTGTACTTGTTACACTTCCTCTATCTCAAGTATATCCTTTCAGAGGTAGGGAGTTCAGACACATACATAATCGTCCAGATGCAATCTCATTTGGGCTTTATATGTTTACAGTAAGATGACTCTTATACTCAAATTCCCTTAAACAAAGGCCAACATACCATTTATAATTGCTTCTGTATCTGCACATTAATTTTCAGTGATTTGTGTATACAAACATTCCGGTCTCTCTGAATACTTTTCAGTCTCTTTTCATTTAAATATCACTCTGATTTTTCTATTTTTTTGTAATCAACCCCCATTTTTACCATGTTATTTGCCATCTACCATAACCATGCTCTTTCACTTAACCTGTCTACATCCCACTGAAAATTTTACATCCTCACACACACACCAGCTGTGTTATCAGCAAACATGGGTATATTACCGCTGGCAACCTCATCCAAATCATTATGAACAGTGCTGATCCCTGCAGCACCCCATTAATCACTACTCCCAGCCTCCCTACCCATAAATGACCCTTTGATTCCCAATCACTGTTTTCTGCCTTACCTCAGTATATTACCTCCAGTGTCATGTGCTGTAACATTATTTAATAACTTCTTCTGTGGCACCTTGTCAAAGGAATTCTGAAAGTCCAAATACTCATCCACAGTTCCCCCTTATCTATTCTGTTTATCACAATTTCATGAATGATGGTTTTTTCAACATCACAAGCCATGCACCCAGTATCACGATAGGCTATGCACTGCTCGCTTACTGATGTCAATTAAAAAGCTCAGGTGCAAGCAACAACCTTTATTGAACATTCACAAAAAACCCAGAGCACATTGTACTGAGATTAGCAATGAGACATCAGTTGAAAAATTCCCATTCTGATAGTCATGTCTTACACACAGCATCTGCCAGTCTCAGTTTTGAAGCCTCAGGATTTTTGAAAACTCCATCATTGATTACAAACTTTTTATTCAATTCATATCAAAGCTGCATGCTGTAATCTCAGCCTCCTCGATCACCTCCCACCTTGTGGTGCTGTGGAGCCACTTGATGAGGGCAAATGACTGTACTGTGGGTACTCATGCATCCAAAGGTTTGATGTGCCCACTCCATCACCTCAACTGCTCTCCGTTCCCCAGATTTTCCTTCACCTCCACACAGCCTTATAAGCAGTTGTTCCGTGACTGCCTTCGGAAATCTTTTCCTAATGTCTGACACCAGTCGAGAACTTATGCTGCTCCTGACAGGAACTACATGAGCCTGTGATTCTGGGGGTAAGCCACTGTTTTGAATGAATTTTTTTGGATCAACTTCTTGATTTTTTTGTGGGTGATTGGATCAGGAATTAGTACTTTATGTTGTGCATGCTTAACATGCCAGTAAATCTCATGTGAAGTTATTTAAATCAGAGCTTATTGTAAGATAAGATAAGATATCTTTATTAGTCACACATACATCGAAACACACAGTGAAATGCATCTTTTGTGTAGTGTTCTGGGGACAGCCCGCAAGTGTCGCCACGCTTCCAGCACCAACATAACATGCCCACAACTTCCTAACCTGTACATCTTTGGAATGTGGGAGGAAACCGGAGCGCCCAGAGAAAACCCACACAGACACGGGGAGAACGTACAAACTCCTTACAGACAGTGGCCGGAATTGAACCCGGGTCGCTGGCGCTGTAAAGCGTTACACTAACCATTACACTACCATTGTATTGAATCTTCTTTTAGAAATAATGCCAAAGAAATACATTTAAAGCTCCTGTAATGACGCCATAGAATCATACGGTGAACAACTCAAGCTAATGTTCTTAAAGTAAAAATCCTCCAGATTCTGGAAATTTGAAATTGAAGCAGAAAGTGCTGGAAATACTCAGTAGGTCAGGCAGCATCTATGGCGAGAGAAAGAAGTAAATGTTTTGCATCAGTGACCATTCTGCTCACTAACTCAGTTTCTTTCTCCAAAGATACCGCCAAACCAACTGAGCATTTCAGCATGTTCTGCTTTTATTCT
The DNA here is from genome assembly GCF_009764475.1 of Pristis pectinata. Classification (NCBI taxonomy): domain Eukaryota; kingdom Metazoa; phylum Chordata; class Chondrichthyes; order Rhinopristiformes; family Pristidae; genus Pristis; species Pristis pectinata. The sequence goes on along the minus strand of NC_067407.1, from coordinate 124,138,447 downwards.
GAAGTTGCTATTGTTAGGGTGACCTTCACCAGCCCAATATCAAGGCGAGGGTGATGGGGTTGGTGAGACCACAGTTACTCCTGGTAGCAGGTGAAAAATTTGGTTAGGCTTCCTGATGTTGGTTTCTATCCAGTAGTCTTCCTGGTAAGGAAGACTGATCACAAAATGAGGCCACTTGGCTCATTGAGACTGTGATGGTTCTTTAAAAGATCAGTGCAACAAGTCAAGCTCTTTTTCACGTGTCTCTGTGTCTTTCTCCCCCTCAACAAGTTTTCCAATTCCTTTTAGAAAGACACTATTGAATCTGTTTACTCCACACTATCAAGCTCTATATTGCAAGAATGGAGCTGAGAAGTAATATTAAATGAAACCTTCTGGGAGGGAGAAGAGAAAACTGATGATGGGGCAAATGGTGAACCATATGAATTACATCCCAATGGATTTAAGAACATAGGAAATAGGGGCAGGCATAGACCAAACAGTCAGCCAAGCCTGGTCCATCATTGCACCTCATCCAGTCTTAGCCTCAACACAACTTTCCCACTCTCTTCACATACCCCTTGACTCATTTGTTATTTAAGTATCCATCATTCTCTGTCTTGAATACAATCAATGATCCCTCCTTCCTCAGCTGTCTGGGGAAAAGAATTCCAAAGATTCAGGCAACTCTGAGAGAAGACATTCCTCTTCATTTCTATCTTTAATGGGTGACCCCCTTTTCTGAAACTATGCTCCTTATTTCTAGATATCCACACCAGGGATCCCTTCAGCCCAACAATCCCTCTCAGAATCACTTATGTTTCAATAAGTTCACCTCTCATTCTTCGAAACTCCAGCATGTATGGGCCTAACAGTGTAGGTGGTCCCTTTAGGCAGGTGATCAATAGAGATTAATAACCAAAACTCCAGCTGTGATGCCTGTGGCTTCCCACTAGTTGCTGATTGCCAGTCTGAAAGTAACTTGTTTATCCTGACTCTCCTTTACCTATTTGCATACCAATATATCACCTTCATCCTCAGGCATCCTTATCTTGTGCAATAACCTTTTATGTGACACTAATTAAAGGCTTCCTGGAAATCCAGATAGAAAACATTTGCTGGTTTCCTCTTGGACCTCTCCAGAAACCATTGCATTCACTATCACTAATATTTGCAACACTGTAACCACCTTCTTTCCATCTGATAGCGCCTTTAACTTCCTCAATAAGCCACAGCTGGTGCATGTTTCTCATCAAGCCCTCCTTTTGCAACAGCATACACTTAGAACATAGAACATAGAACACTACAGCACAGTACAAGCCCTTCGGCCCACAATGTTGTGCTGACATTTTATCCTGCTCAAAGATCAATCTAACCCTTCCCTCCCACATGGCCCCCTATTTTTCTATCATTCATGTGTCTATCTAAGAGTCTCTTAAATGTCCCTAATGTATCTGCCTCCACAACCTCTGCAGGCAACGCGTTCCACCCACCCACCACTCTCTGTGTGAAAAACTTACCCCTGACATCCCCCTTATACCTTCCTCCAGTCACCTTAAAATTATGTCCCCTCGTGTTAGCCATTGTCACCCTGGGAAAAAGTCTCTGACTGTCCACTCGCTCTGAGATTTCAGAATCAGATTTATTATACTGTCTTACAACGTGAAATTTGTTGTTTTACGGCAGCAATGCAATACAGAAAATTACTATAAATTGCAAAATAAATAAATAGTGCAAAAAAAAAGCAATAATGAGGTTGTAGTGATGGGCTACGCACTGAGCTAGGAATAACGACATGTAGTCAGTGGGTTGAACTTGAGACTGGTTTATTTTGAATCTTGCCGCGCTGGCTTTTAAGCAGTTAAGTTCCCGCGCTCGACGCACGGCGATGACATCAGAGGTGCATCAGCCGAACCTTTTCCCACACGCATGCTTTCTCCCCTCACTGTTGAAGAAGAAGGCCCAGTGCCATTTTGTGGCTGGCCTGTCTGCCGACGTGCGTGCCGACTTCGGAGCCCGTTCGCTTGCGTCGAAGGTGGGTCGCCACATAACCCCCCCCCCCAAAACTGGCAATAAACCCCCACAATTCCACAGCCTGGATCAGTCGCTGTTTGGGTGGTCTGCCTCTGCTCCGCGGAGCCTGAACTTCAATCGGCTGCACCATCCACATGGGCCGGTTTGAGCCCGTCCACCGTGAAAACCTCCTCTTTCCCCCCAATGTCTAGAACGTACGTGGACCCGTTGTTCGTGAGCACCTTGAACGGCCCCTTGTACGGCCGCTGTAGCAGTGTCCAGTGTGCGCCCCTCCGTTCAAATACAAACTTACAGTCCTGCAGGTCTTTGGGTATGCAGGTGGGGATCTGTCCGTGCCGTGAAGTCGGTACAGGGGCCAGATTGCCAAGCCTCTCATGTAGTCTGTCCAGGACTGCCGCGGGTTCCTCCTCCTGCCCCCTTGGGGCTGGTATGGACTCTCCTGGGATGGCCAGGGGTGCACCGTACGCCAGCTTAGCCGACGAGTTGTGCAGGTCCTCTTTGGGTGCTGTACGGATTCCGAGCAGGACCCAGGGGAGCTCGTCCACCCAGTCAGGCCCTTTCAGGTGGGCCATGAGAGCCGATTTCAAGTGACGGTGGAAACGTTCCACTAGTCCGTTCGACTGTGGGTGGTAGGCAGTAGTGTGGTGTAACCGTGCTCCCAACAGGCTGGCCGCAGCCAACCACAGGCTGGAGGTGAACTGGGCGCCTCTGTCAGAGGTAATGTGGGCCGGTACCCGGAAGCGTGCTGCCCAGGTTGTGATCAGCGCTCGGGCGCAGGAATCGGCGGAGGTGTCAGTGAGCGGGGCCACCTCTGGCCATCTCGTGAACCGGTCTACCATAGTTAGGAGGTACCGTGCTCCTCATGACACTGGCAGGGACCCCACGATATCCACATGAATGTGGTCGAACCTCCGGTGGGTGGGTTCGAACTGCTGTGGTGGGGCTTTGGTGTGCCGCTGCACCTTGGCTGCTTGACACTGCACGCACGTTTTGGCCCATTCACTGACCTGTCTGCGAAGGCCGTGCCACACGAACCTGCTGGAGACCATCCGGACAGTTGTCCTGATGGATGGATGCGCCAAACCTTGTATGGAGTTGAAACTCGCTGCCGCCAGGCTGCCGAGACGATGGGGCGAGGTTGGCCGGTAGTCACGTCACACAGGAGGGTCCTCCCACCTGGGCCTACTAGGAAGTCCTGTAGCTGCAAACCCGAGACTGCGGTCCTGTAGCTGGGCAACTCGTCGTCTGCCTGCTGCGCCTCCGCTAGTGCTGCATAGTCCACCCCCGGGACAGGGCCTGGATAGCTGGTCTGGAGAGTGCGTCCGCCACGACGTTGTCCTTTCCCGAGACATGCTGGATGTCCGTCGCGTACTCAGAGATGTAGGATAGATGTCACTGCTGGCGGGCCGACCAGGAATCGGACACCTTCGTGAATGTGAAGGTCAACAATTGTGGTCCGTGAACGTGGTGAACGGCCTGCCCTCTAAGAAATACCTGAAATGTCTGATGGCCAGATATAGTGCGAACAGCTCCCGGTCGAAAACACTGTACTTGAGTTCGGGTTGCCGCAGGTGCCTGCTGAAGAACGACAGGGTTGCCAGTGCCCCTCGATGAGTTGCTCCAGCACCCCACCAACTGCCGTGTTGGATGCGTCCACTGTGAGGGCGGTTGGAACGTTCGTTCTGGGGTGCACCAGCATCGCAGCATCTGCCAAGGCTTCCTTGGCTTTGACGAAAGCGGCTGCGGCCTCTTCGTCCCAAGTAATGTCCATGCCTTTACCTGACATCAGGGTGAAAAAAGGGCGAATGACACGGGCTGCTGAGGGGAGGAAACGGCGGTAGAAGTTGACCATACCCACGAACTCCTGCAAGCCTTTGACTGTGTTGGGGCGGGCGAAGTGGCAGATCACGTCCACCTTGGTGGGCAGGGGCGTTGTCCCATCTTTGGTAATCCTGTGGCCCAGGAAGTTGATGGTGTGTCCGAACTGGCATTTGGCCGGGTTGATCGTGAGGCCAAAATCACTCAGGCGGGAGTAGAGCTGGCCGAGGTGAGACAGATGCTCCTGACAATTTCTGCTGGCTATGAGGATGTTGTCCAAATAGATGAACGCAAAGTCCAGGTCGTGTCCCACCACATCCATTAGCCGCTGGAACGTCTGTGTGGCATTCGGAGGAACTCGAACAGGCCAAATGGGGTAATGAGTGCTGTCTTGGGGATGTCTTCAGGGTGTACCGGGATTTGATGGTATCCCCAGACGAGGTCCACCTTGGAAAAAGATGCTTGCCCCATGCAGGTTTGCTGCAAAGTCATGTATGTGCAGCACGGGGTAGCGGTCTGGGGTTGTAGCCTCGTTCAGTCGACGGTTGTCGCCGCATGGCCTCCAGCCCCCAGCTGCTTTGGTCACCATGTGTAGGGGGGATGCCCATGGGCTGTCTGACCTCTGTACGGTCCCCAATTCCTCCATCCTCTTGAACTCCTCCTTTGCCAGGCAGAGCTTGTCCGGGGGAAGCCGTCGTGCATGGGCGTGGAGGGGTGGTCCCTTGGTCGGAATGTGGTGCTGTACTCCATGTCTGGGTCTGGCTGCTGTGAACTGCGGTGCCAGAACCGATGGGAAGTCCACCAGGATTCTGGTGAATTCACTGTCCGACAGCATGACAGAGTCCAGGTATGGGGCCGGCAACTTGGCTTTGCCCAAAGAGAACGTCTGGAAAGTCTTGGCATGAACCAGCCTTCTCCTGTGCAAGTCAACCAGTAGGCTGTGAGCTCGCAAGAAGTCCACCCCAAGGAGTAGTTGGGCCACGGCGGCCAGTGTGAAGTCCCACGTGAACCGGCTAGTGCCGAACTGCAGCTGCACTGTGCAGGTGCCATAGGTGCGTATTGTGCTGACAGGGTCCCGGCTCCCTGTTGCAGGTGTCGTACCCCGTCAGGGGTAGGACGCTGATTTCCGCTCCGGTGTCGACCAAGAAGCGGCGTCCCGACTGTTTGTCCCAGACATACAAGAGGCTGTCCCAGTGGCCAGCCACCGTAGCCCTTAGCGGCGGCTGGCCTTGGCGTTTCCCTAGAACTCGCAGGGTGGCGACATCAGTGGGCTTCTGCGCCCCACCGCTGGTGGTAGAAACACCACTGTATGGTGGCCTCCTCACTCCCGTCTCTGGGTTGTGTGCACTCCATTGCCGGGCCTGATCTGTCTTGGAGTTGGGCACGTGGCTTGGTAATCTGGCTGATGGACGCCCCGCTTTCCTTCTTGGCCTTCCACAGCACGTCTGCCCAGGCCGCTACCTTCCGGGACTGAAATCTGCATCGGCCAGTAGCAGGTGTATGTCCTCGGGCAGTTGTTCTAGGAATGCCTGCTCGAACATGAGGCAGGGCTTGTGTCCGTCAGCCAGGGCCAGCATCTCATTCGCTAATGCTGATGGCGGCTGGTCCCCCAAACCGTCCAGGTGCAGCAAGCAGGCACCGCGCTCCCGTCGTGAGAGGCCGAAGGTCCGTATGAGCAGCGCTTTGAATGCTGTGTACTTGCCTTCCTTTGGGGGCGACTGTATGAAATCCTCAATCTGGGTGGCTGTCTCCTGGTCAAGGGAGCTCACCATGTAATAGTATCTGCCGAATCTGGAACTAGGTCTCTGCTTGGTCAAACCACAGGCATGGTTGCAGCACCCAGAAAAGTGGCAGTTTCAGCGAAACTGCATGAACGGATGCAGAGTCGATCATTGGACCGACGGGGTCACCAATGTAGTGATGGGCTACGCACTGAGCTACGAATAATGACACGTAGTCGGTGGGTTGAACTCGAGACTGGTTTATTTTGAATCTTGCCGCGCTGGCTTTTCAGCAGTTAAGTTCCGGCGCTCGATGCACGGCGATGACATCAGAGGTATGCCAACCGAACCTCTTCCCGCACATGGGCTTTCTCCCCTCGCTGTTGAAGGAGGCCCAGCGCCATTTTGTGGCTGGCCTGTCTGCCGACACGCACGCCGACTTCAGAGCCGGTTCACTTACGTCGAAGGTGGGTCGCCACAAGGTATTATTTGTGGGTTCATGGACCGTTTAGAAATCTGATGGTGACAGAGAAGAAGCTGTTTCTGAATTGTTGTGTGTGGGTCTTCAGTCTCCTGTACCTCCTCCCTAATGGTCATAGCGAGAAGAGGGCATGTCCCGGATGGTGAAGGTCCTTGGTGATGGATGCCGCGTTCTTGCAATGCCTCTTGAAGATGTCCTTGATGATGGGGAGGATTGTGCCCATGATGGAGCTGGCTGAGTCTACAGCCCTCTGCAGCCTCTTATGGTCCTGTGCATTTATGAAGTATCTCTTTAAGTATCTGCCATCTTAGCCTTTAATCTATTTTTTTCCAGCCCAATTTTGCCAATTCTGTCCTCATACCATTGTAATTACCTTTACTTATGTTTTAGGACACTAGTTTCGGGTCTAGATTTCTCACTCTCAACCTGAATTTGAATTTCTGTATACTATTTTCACTCTTTCCTCTGGGATCATTTACCTATGAGATCATTAATTAATTCTGTCTTATTACATATAGCAGATCTAAACTGGCTTGCTCCCTGGTTGGTTCTTCAGTATTTTGTTCTAAAAAAACAATTTTAAATACACTTCACAATTCATCCTTAAAGGTACCCTTGCCGATTTGATATGTCAAATTTATATTTTGATTAAAATTGCCCATAATTATTGCAGTAGTTGTTAAGTGCCCTCTTTACTGCTTGATTTATACTGTGTTCTATGGTATAGTTAATGTTGGAGCCAGTATGTTACTCCCGCGAGTGACTTCTTCCCCTCCCTATTTCTTATCTCCACCCAGACTGATTCTACATTTTGAGCTTCTGAGCCAATGTCATTCCTCACCACTGCAGTGATCTCATCCTTTATCAACAGAGTTATGCCACCTCCTTTCCCTTTCTGCCTGCCTTTTCAAAATGGCAAATATCCCTGAGTACTCAGTTCCCAGCCTTGGTCACCTTGCAACCACATCTATTTAACGGTTATCAATTTATACCTATTTATTTTTATTTGTGCTGCCGACTCATCTACTTTGTTGCAAATACTGTGTGCATACAGATAAAGAGCCATTAATTTTATCTTATCACTTTCTCCTTACACTGACTCTGTTTGCTGAGTGCACTTTGATGCTTGTACATTCCGTGTCTTCCTGATACATTCTGGTTATCACTCCCCCTGACTTTCCCCTGCGCTTCAATTTTCTCTTTTCCTTCCCTAATTCCCTTCAAACTATCTTCTAATTCCAGCTTAACTTTTCTCCTTTCTGATTCTACTGTCAGTTTCCTACAACCTGACAAATTGCTTTATAGCCTTCCAACAGCACAAGCAAACCCACCATGAGGATAATGGTCCTGTTCCCATTGAGGTGCAACTCGTCTGCCATGTAGAGGGTTCCTCGGGAATCTAAGGCCTTCCCTCCCATACCACACCTTGTGCCAGGGATTCACCCTGCTCTACCTTTCTATTTCCGTACTCACAAACGCAAAGCACTACTGGTAGTCCGGAGATTGCCGCCTTTGGGATTCTGCTTCACAACCTCATTCTTAGCTCCCTAATCTCTGTCTGCAGGGCTTCTTCCCTCTTGTTAGGACTGATATAAACCATGAACTCTGGCTGTTCATCCTCCTGCTTCAGAATGCCCTGCAGCTGTTCAATGAAATCCCAGAATGTGGAACTGAGGAGGTAACAAACCATCCAGGAGTCAGGCTGATGACTCTCAAATGCTCATCTGTTTCCCCCAGTTTTAAATCCTACCTCCTTTGTCAGCCATTGGTATAAGGATTGCATTAACTCTGTGGCATCTATTTTCAAAAGTGCAAATGACACTACAGAGATATAAAGAGAGGTAACAATAACAATTTTTTGTAGTCTTTCGTGAATCTCCTTGAAGAAATTAGAAGATTTGTGTCATGTGCAGCACTGTTTTGGTTGGTACAATTTTAAGAATTGTATTAAGTGACCGGCTGCTCCCTGTGTTCCTGCAGCATTGTTTAGAGCAGATGCTTCTGGGAATCTGTTTGCCTCTGTGGAAGAAAGCCGTGCTGTCCTGACATAGAAAATGTTTCCTTTTTATGATAACTGACCCCAGTCATTAGTTTGAATTACTATTTCCCGGTATCTTAGCAAGAGAGAGAGATAATGAGACGTGGTGTCAGAAGTGCATATTGAGAATACTGTGAAAGTTAAATGCTGCATCTGAATCAAAATACTGACACCAGGCAAAATCCTCCCCTATTGAGACAACATGTGGACATTCGCCAAGAGTCAGTATGTGGTTCAATTGAAATAGGACATGACGGAACAAGTAAAGCTGCTGGATTTTCATGCAAATAATCTGTCAACAGAATTGAGACAGTGAAGGGAAAAGTTCACACTGTATATTGAGCTGGCAAAGGCAGAATAACAAGAACTGACAAATGTATAATATTGGTGCATCTCTTCAGTCATCAGGGGAAAGAATTGTGCCATACCAAAATGCTCTCAAATGAATCTTTGGATAAGTTATCGGATGTGTTACAACTCATTGCAACTACCTGGTAAATGCAACCATTTCCTTTCTGTTTCTTTACACACAACCAGAAGCAGGGAGAATCCATTGACATTTTCAGAATGGAGCTAAAGTGTTAGCAGGTAACTGCAATTTTGACTCACAGATCAGACATCCTGTGATCTGTGGAATCATGGAGTCCAGCCAAAAAGAGCAGCCACTACATGAGACAAAGTAAGTGCTAGAAAAGTGCACGCAGACATGCAGAGTCTTCTAACGCCAGCTAGAAATTTTGAAATTAGGAAGTTCGTGTAGTGAAGAGCAAGATAACAGGTAGAGAGCAAGGAAAGTACAGCCCAGGTGATGTAGATGTTGTAAGTATTATGGATGGCAATATTGGCAGCTGAAAAAGAAATGCCCTGCCGATGGAGAGGCCTTGGAAGTTCATGAAATGGATGAGATGAACAGGGACATTGAGAAAGTCAGATTCAGAATAGCAGTTGAAAACAATAATCTGACACCAAACGAGGTCAAGACTGCAGAAGGAACACACACTGGATATATTTACAGCAGAGCAAGCTGAGTCAGGAGCAATGTATAATGTCCCTCCAAGACATGCCATCAATCTTGAGGCAATGCTGTTGAAACCAACAAGTCAAATGGTGTTAACAATCAAGTCTACACTGATCCAGAAGGAAACGCTGTATGAAGGTAACAAACCCATGGAATCAAGAGAGCCATGATGTGAATTTCATCACTGCAGACTATTGAGATATTATACCCTTACACTTCACCGCATTAAACTCCATACATACAAAATGGACTGTCGGCATTTCAGGTCGAGAGCCTTCATCTGGATTGGAAAGAAAGAGGGGAGATAGCTTGTATAAAAGGGTGGAGGGAAGGGGTGGAGCAAGAGCTGGCAGGCGATAGGTGGATCCAGGTGAGGGGGGTGATAGGCCGTTGAGGGAGGGGTGAGAGTGGGAATGATGTCAGAGCTGGGAGGTGATAGGTGGATGTCCATTTCCCTCCATAGATGCTGGCTGATTGGTGAGTTCCCCCCGCACCATTGTGTGTTCCTCCAGATTTCCAGCATCTGCAGTCTCTTGTGTCTCCAGTGGAGCAGGGCATTCAGTTTCAGAGGAATAAGTGCCATCTCAGGAGTGCCACCAAAGAGGATTGCTTAATGGAAACAGGTGTGAAGGGAGCAATACCAAGTCTGTACGGCTATAACAGGCCAGATGAAATGCGACCAGTTAGGACCAGATCTGGAACAGCAGTCCGTATCTAGAAGACTTTGTGCCGAGATAAAGCATACAGGAAATGGGCAGCTACAATGAATGTTTCTTTTTTTTTTGTTTATCCTTATTAAAAAAACGATGTGACATTTTTAGCATTTCCATCATTGATTTTGTACCACAATGTGTTGCAACAATATTCAGTGCAGATGCTTTCAGGAGTCAGCCCCTGTGCCAGAAAACAATGCTGTGCCAACCTTCGAAGTTTTTCATTTGTTTAATCATTGTCAGTTTGAATTACTGCCTATTTTACAGTATCTTGAAGTGAGGTGCTGAGACAGAAACCTTAATTCCATTCTAAAAACATAACTGTTTTGCCTATATTTTATCATGGATAATGATTACATTTCAAAAGTACTTCACTGGAAGTATTTTGCGACATTCTGAGGTTTTGAAAGAGCTGTATAAAGGGGTGGCACAGTGGGGCAGGTTGGAAAGCTGCTGCCTCATGGCTCCAGTGGCATAGGTTCAATTCTGACCTCTGGTGCAGTGTGTGTGGAGTTTGCACGTTGTCCCCACAGAACTCAGTGGCACTCCTGAGCTGGCTCTTATTTCTCTGCAACTGAATGCCCCGTGTGGCTTTCACCCAGGGTTCTTTCCTTTCCTCCCACATCCCAAAGACGTGTGAGTTAGTCGCCTAATTGGCCACTGTACATTTCCCCTAGTTTAGATGGGTTGTAGAATCTTGGGGTCGGAGTTGATGGGAATATGGGAAGAATAAACGACAGGGAAAAATAGTAGGCGAATGGGTTTGCTCTGTGAGCTGCCATGTGAACTCAGTGTGCTGAATGGCCTCACTATATATCATTTGGAAATATAAATATTTTCCTTTTTATTATTGAAGGCAGCCAATGCTTCATATAAAGTCAAGGGGAAAGAAAATAATTTTGAAAATGAAGTAATCGTTGCAAATTCAGCATTGCACTGTAACTTCAAAAGAACTTTCATCAACAATTCTGGAAGTTCCCTCTTTATCATAGTGACTATCCTTCCAAATTACAAGAGCAACATACATGTAACTCCAGACCCATAGCAATGTTACAGTCTCTTAAGTGTCCTCTTATATGACAACGCACACCCAAAGAAAATAGAACAGTACAGCACAGGGACAGGCCATTTGGCCCGCAATTTTGTGCCAAACTAAGCTAATGACACCTAATTCCTTCTGCGTGCATGTGGTCCATATCCCTTCATTCTCTGCATATCGAAGAGCCTCTTAGATGCCTCCATCATATCTGCCTCCACCACCACCCTGGCACTGCATTCCAATCACCCACCACTCCCTGTGTAAAAAACTTGCCCCACACATCCGCACATCCCCTTTGAACATTCTCCCTCTCACCTTAAATGCATACCCTCAAGTATTATACATTTTGACCCTGGGATAAAGATACTGGCTGTCTATCTATCCCTTTCATAATTTTGTCAACTTGTATCAGGACTCACCCAATTGTCAGGTTCTCAAATGCAGTTAGGGAGGGGCAATTAAGCCCACAATACCCATCTCCCATAAATAAAGGTAATAAAAGGATGTAATAGGCTGCAAAGTACTTTTTAACATCCTGAAATTGAGGACAAGGCAATATAAAAGTGAGTTCCTTCTTATATTTTTCCTGTAGTGGTATACCATCATATAGCAGTATACCTTGACAGAGGTTTATTAGATTATGAGAGGCATAGATAGGGTAGACAGTCAGAATCTTTTTCCCAGGGTAGATATGTCAAGTACTAGAGGGCATGCACTTAAGATGGAAGGGGGAGAGTTCAAGGGAGATGTGCAGAGCAAGTTTTTTACACAGAGAGTGTTAGGTGCCTGGAACAGGCTGCCAGGGGAGTGCTGGAAGCAGATATGATAGTCGCGTTTAAGAGGCTGTTAGGTAGACACATGGAGGGATATGGATCATGTACAGGCAGAAGAGAATTAGTTTAATTCCACATCGCGTTTGGCGCAAACATTGTGGGCCGAAGGGCCTATTCCTATGCTGTACTGTTCTGTGTTCTGTGTACCGATTGGATGAGAATGGTAACTAAGGTTACATAGTCTCTTCATTCTTGTACCTTTCCATTATTACTGAACAATGTTGGGCTCTTTCTCTTATGGAGTAGCTCAGAATTCAAGATGGAGGGACTTACAACACATGCAAGTGAAGGCTAATAGAGTCTGCTTCAAGGGCTGTCTCCTATAGTAACCCTTCCAGCTTTGATGTTCGAGCATTCTGAGTAATTAATGCAAATGCTGAGGAGGGTGACAGCCACAGCTGTCGGCAAAGTGATGTTAATAAACCTGAGGGTCGCAGCAGTGGCAAATGTGAATAGGAATCTGCCACAGTCAAATGTCTTTTTAACAATCACTTCACACAAATAATATTACATCTGCCACTCACTTAGATGAATCTATTGTAGGCAGTGATCATTTCTAGCTCCTGTATTAATTGATAACAGAATTCACTTTCACTATTTGGCTGTAGAAATCATACTGTCACTTTTCCCCTCTATTGTTTCAATTGTGCTCCATTTCAAAAAAGAACAGTGCTTTACGGCACAATTTCACTGGGTATGTGATAACACTGGTATTATTGCGATCATTGTTGCATTGCAGCCTGAAGGAGAGCTGACAATGGGCCAGTTAATTTACTGATATCTCTTTGTACCATTTCAGTAGATGTCTACCACTCATTCCATCATTATTATCCAGACTTCTTCTAAGCGTAGCTTTTAAACCTCCTCAGATTCACTTACTGCCATAAGTGAGTGATATCATCCTGGTAATTACATGTGAACACTTGTACTTCCGTTAAGTTTGGCTTTCAAATTTTGTAATGAAAGGATTGAGCCTTATGATAGACATGTTTACACCTCCACTAAAGCCACAATGTGTTATGCTCACATAAATAGCTGTCATATCCGGACAGTAAAATGAAGTCAGATATGAGAAATATGAGCTTGGTTTTGTATCATGTTACAAAATGTTTCTGTATTTTTAATTCACATAAAGTTGTGACTAAGAACTTAAGGTGGAGTTATTGGAAGTTAAGATGGAGTTCAGATGCCTGAGAAGCATCACCAGTGAGAAGGTTGCATTCAGTTCTTATCACCATGAGTGCTCTTTGATCTCCTAAATGGCATTGTGAGCATTGGCGACAGGCATTATATTAGAGCAGGGGTTAGCACATCCAGTGATTGTCCACTGGAAGTATGCAGCATGACGTCGGATAACATGCAGTACTGCCCATGCCAGTGCTGCCATTGTGAAGCTCAGTGCTCCAGCTCCTACCCTCTGTGTACTTTATGCAGTGACCACCTGGTAAACACACATTCAATAAGAGCTGTTCTCTCACATGAAAACTGAGAGGACAGACTATTGGCATGTTGAAGCAATGTTTCTACTGCCCAAACTGCCCGCAAAAGCTTTGCAGTGCTCAGCAATGTAGATGATGGGTTTCATGGTGGTCTAATGGATGTTATACAAACCTGCACAACATGAGGACACAGGTCTTACAACCGAGCAATGAAGAGGAGGAGGTAATGAGCAGCTGATCTGACCATTAGGGTTGGCAAGCCAGCAGTATGTGAATGCTGGGAAATTTGGCCCTGAAGCTCATGGGTAAAAATCTCAATTGATAGCGATCCCTGAGTGGATTGGGAAGTGTCCGAGACAAGTAATGGAGTTTCAGTGACCCACATTTAACTCTTGGTTTAAGCGATGTTTTGCTCTTAAAATTTACACATATATGTTTAAATTCTAGAATTCACTCCGTGAATTTCCTTAAGTAGCTATCTGACCTAATATGTCAGACAAGGCTCAACGTCTCTTTTTTGTTTGGTATCACTCCTGTGAAGAGGTGAGCCACATTAAAGGTGTTATATAAATACAAGTTATTGGAGTCACTGCAACTTCTGAACTTGGGGGGTGGGTTGGGAGTTGTTGAATCTGTGGAGTAATAAATCCATCTAGCCAATTAAGTCTATACCTTATTTTAAGAGCAATCTAATTAGTCCCACACCACTTCTCTTTTTCTATGTCCTACCAATTCCTACTCAGTTATCTTTTGAAGGTTATTGCTGAATATTTATCCACAATCCTATCATCGCCTCTGTGGAAGGATTTCTCCTTCTTCATATCATCTCCCACTCCTTTGCTGGTCACTTTAGATGTAGCCTCTGGCTAAAGAGGGCTTTCCTGCATGTCAGTGCACACATGTTGCCTGATGCTACCTATAGCAGAGAGTTATCAGTCTCCGTACCTTCAAGAAGGGCAGAAGGGGAAAGCCAGGTAATCATAAGCCTATGAGTCTGAAGTCAGTGGTAAGAAAGTTTTTGGAAAAAAATTTCTGAGGGACAGGATCAATCTATACTTGGAAAAACAGGTATTAATCAATAATAGTCACCATGGCTTTGATTTGATTGTATTTTTTGAAGAGATAACAAAATTAAATGATAAGGACAGATCAGTTGACATAGTGTACATGGACTGCATGGTTTGACAAGGTCCCACATGAAAAGCTGGTCCAAAAGGTTAGAGTCTGTGGGATGCAAGACAAATTAGCAAATTGGATCCAAAATTGCTTTGGTAATAGGAGGCAGAGGGTTGTTTTTGTGATTGGAAGCCTGTGACTCGATCTATAGATTGATTATTTATTATATGATCAATAAATCCATAGATTCGACAACTCCCAAAATAAGGTTCCAAGAATAACTTGTCTTTAAAGTGCATCTACACATCATATTACAAGGATCAGTGCTGGGAACCTGACTGTTTGTTATATATTCAATATGAATGGAGAAGGTATGGTTAGTAGGTTCGCAGATGACACGAAAATCTGACTGACACGAAAATCTATTGTTGACAGTGAGGGTAGTCTTTGGCTACAGGATGGTATTGATCAGTTGTTAAGATGGGCAGAGCAATGGCACATGGAATTTAATCCTGATAAGTGTGAGGTGAATGCATTTTGGGAGGACTAATAAGGTAGGACCTACACAATGAATGTTAGAGCCATAAGGTTTATTGAGGAACAGAGGGACCTGGGCTCACAAGGATCCCTGAAGGTGGCAGCACAGGCAGATAAGGTGGTGAAGACGGCATACAGGATACTTGCCTTCATTAACTGGGTCTTGGAATATTCTGGCAGGGACATTACCGTACAAATTTATAAAACATTGGTTCAGCCACGGCTGCAGTAGTTTGTGCATTTCTGGTTCCAACACTATAGCAAGGACATAAATGCACCGGAGGGGGTGTAGAGGAGAATCACCAGAATGTTCCCTGGGATGGAGTGTTTCAATTATGAGGAGCCACTGGATAGGCTTGGGTGTTTTCCTTGGAGTGGAAGAAACTGAGGGAGGATCTTAGAGAAGTATACAAAATTATGAGGGGCATAGATAGAGATATCTAAACTAGAACATTAAGGGATAAGAAGTTTAGAAGGGATCTAAAGAGGATTTTTTTTTCCCCAGAGGATAGTTAGAATCTGGAACGCACTGCCTGAAAGGGTGATGGAGGCAGGGACTCACAACATTGAAGAGATAGCTTAACAAGCACTTGAAGGCATAGAAGGCTATTGACCAAGTGCTGGTAAACAGGATTAGTATGGTTTGATAGTAGATGGTTGGTATTTGTATGGTTTGGCATTGGTGGATCAAAGCACCTGTTTCTGTGCTGTATGACTCTGTGATTTTGCCTTAGAGAGACCCCTGTCAGCTCAAGATTATGGGACAAGTTGCTCAGACACTCGAAATGATACATACAAGGTTGTCATGGTGTAATGAAACCAAATTTTTCAGCTTTAATTTTAATTCAGGCTGAGTGCTGAGCACAGGTTTGATAAGCTGGACATTCCGATAACCCCAGTGTAGCAATGTGATGTCTGAGCCAACTTAATACATGGGTAAGGCAAACTCACAACTTCAAGCTAATTCAAGCTATCAGGGACCTTAACTGTGATATAGTTACACTTTAATCAAATATTTTGTGGATCATATTTATTTGTGCAAACATTTGTTAAACTTTTTTGGTAATCTATATCTGAAAATTGGTGGGATTCATAGATAGTAGAGGCTTCCCAAATACAACTAGATACTCGTCCTGATGCTTTGTGATGCTACTAACGATGAGCTTCAATGAGCAAAATGGCTCCTTCTTGTTAATACTGAATCTACTGATGAATTACAGGAAGCACAGTTTACGATAAAATAAGAATTTTGTAAAATACTTTCTTCATCAATGAAAGAGAAAAACTGTAACTCCTGAAGCTCTGAAAAGAAAATGCAAAAAATCTAGGACAAAAGATATTTCAGGTTAGATTCTTCATCACTTTAAAGTAAATCTGACTTTAACGTAAACATGGAAAGTAAAATTTCAATGTTTAAAGTAGTTCATCTGTGCAATGATAAACAAAAGCCTGTGAGTAAATTGCTTGAACAGTTTTGAACCAGAGTCACTTCTTTAACCATGGTGGTGCCGAAGTTCCACTTTCTTTGGAAACAGGGAAAATATTAAAACATGATGTAGGATAAAATGTGTGATTGGTTCACAGACGTTGCAATAGTTTGGGTATGGGATTTATTGGTATGTAAGTTCACAGAGCACGTTGGTCCTCACTGGTAAAACCACCTTCCACTCATCACCATGAGGTGTTAACTTTCATTCCTTCTCCACAAATGCCACTTGGCCTGCTGAGCAATTTTTTCCATTTTTTTCAATCCTTCCTTAACATAATGTAAATCATCTTCATTGGCATCTAACCTCAGAAGTGTTTCATATAAAATTAAAATTAAATGGTGGAAAATTGCCTTATCTTTATGGTAAAGAACTTGTAGTACAAAAGTCACTCATTTCTTTCCACAAGTTGAATAGGATGACAGTTCACTGCCATGATGAACATTTTATTTGAAGAAAGTAAACAAAGGCAAGCTCTGCCCATTTTCATTTATATGAAGGAAGTGCAGTCAGTAAATGTGACCATCTGGCTGGCTGTCCTGTACTTAGTTACCATTATTCCCCACTATTTATTTCAGTTGCTTCTATATTCTGCCTATCATTTGATAACTCATTGTTGGGATACTGATTTTCCCCACTGTTCCCAGTTTTTGCAGTGATTCTTGAGGTGCAAGTGCAGACCAGATGGTGGGTTGGCTACCAATTCCGTAGAAGACCGTGTGAGAGATGAGAATTCCTTTTACGCCCAACGTTTATTTATGTCCTTTTTACAGCAAGGACAGCAAAGTTGACATCAGAAGCACAAAGCCTGGCCAATGCTCATCTCCCTAATTCAGAGACACTTGTCCAGTGATTGTTCCCAACAAACATGCCAAATTCATCCACTTTCATTTGTTCGTGTTTCCAGAAGTACCCTGGAGTGGGAAAGGTTGGGCATGCCAGATTTGTATCAGCTGGAGTTTAGAAGAATAAGGGAAGACTTGATTGAAGCACCAAAGACCCTGAGGGGTCTTGACAGTGAATCTGCAGAAGGCATTCCCTCTTATGGGACAACCTAGGACTACTGCTCGCTGATAATAAAAACAAAGGATCACCCTTTTAAGACAGTGATGAGGCCAGATTCTGTCTCTCAGAGGGTTATGGATCTTTGGAACTCTCTTTCTTTAGGAGCAGTGCAAGCAGAGTTATCAAGGACAGAAGTACAGATTTG
This sequence comes from Pristis pectinata, assembly GCF_009764475.1. Classification (NCBI taxonomy): domain Eukaryota; kingdom Metazoa; phylum Chordata; class Chondrichthyes; order Rhinopristiformes; family Pristidae; genus Pristis; species Pristis pectinata. The sequence goes on along the minus strand of NC_067407.1, from coordinate 124,120,984 downwards.
AACTTACAATCAAATCAGCCATGGCCTTACTAAATGGCAGAGTAGGTGGGAGGGGCCAAGTGAACTATTCCTACCCCTGATTCTTTTGTCCCTCAGAAAGGCTGATGGATTTGATTGTGCCGATCACATTGCGAAGTTGGTCCTCTAACAGAGCAACTAATCACCATCCTGCCTTGCAGGCTTTTAAGCCCAAGTTCAATCCTCAATTGATGCAATCGATGAACAGAAGAACTTTCACCCCCCCCCCCCCCAGCCCCTTGCTTATCAAGTACCCATCTACCTCTGTCTTAAAAATATTCAAAGACTCTGCTTGTACTGCTCCTTGAGAGAGAGAGTCCCAAAGACCCATGACCCACTGAGAGACAGAATTTTGCCTCATCTCTGACTTAAAAGGATGACCCTTTCTTTAAGAGTGACTCCTAATTCTAGTTTCTCCCACAAGGAGAAATGTCCACATGCCTCAATGACTACCGGCCAGTGGCTCTGACATCCACCATCATGAAGTGCTTTGAGAGGTTGGTCATGGCACGCATCAACTCCAGCCTACCGGACAACCTGGCCCCATTGCAATTTGCCTATCGCCGAGACAGGTCTACAGTGGATGCCATCTCCCTGGCCCTACCCTCAACTCTGGAGCATCTGGACAGTAAAGACACATACGTTAGACTATTGTTTATTGACTACAGCTCTGCCTTCAATACAATAATTCCATGCAAGCTTGTCACCAAACTCTGAGTCCTAGGACTCAACACCTCCCTCTGTAACTGGATCCTTGACTTTCTAACAAACAGACCGCAATCAGTGAGGATAGGCAGCAATACCTCTGGCACAATTATTCTCAACACTGGTGCCCCACAAGGCTGCGTCCTCATCCCTCTACTTTACTCCCTATACACTCACGACTGTGTGGCCAGATTCTGCTCTAACTCCATCTACAAGTTTGCAGATGATACCACCGTTGTAGGCCATATCTCAAACAGTGATGAGTTGGAGTACAGGAAGGAGATAGAGAGCTTAGTGAAATGGTGTCATGATAACAACCTTTCCCTCAATGTCAACAAAACAAAAGAGCTGGTCATTGACTTCAGGAAAGGGGGCGGTGTACATGGCCCTGTCTACATCAATGGTACTGAGGTCGAGAGGGTTGAGATCTTCAAGTTCCTGGGTGTGAACATCACCGACAGCCTGTCCTGGTCAAATCACGTAGATGCCACAGCCAAGAAAGCTCACCAGCACTTCTACTTTGATTTGTCCCCTTTGAATCTCACCAACTTTTACCGATGCACCAGAGAAAGCATCCTATCTGGATGTATCACGGCTTGGTACGGCAACTGCTCTGCCCAGGACCGCAAGAAGCTACAGAGAGTTGTGGACACAGCACAGCACATCACAGACACCAGCCTCCCCTCCTTGGACTCTGTCTTTACCTCTTGTTGTCTTGGTGTAGCAGCCAGCATAATCAAAGACCCCACCCACCCGGGACATTCTCTCTTCTCTCCTCTTCCATCGGGTGGAAGATACAGGTGCCTGAGGGCACGTACCACCAGACTTAAGGACAGCTTCTACCCCACTGTGATAAGACTGTTGAATATATGAGATGGACTATGACCTCATGATCTACCTTGTTGTGACCTTGCACCTTATTGCACTGCACTTTCTCTGTAGCTGTGACACTTTACTCTGTACTGTTATTGTTTTTACCTGTACTACATCAACACACTCCGTACTAACTCAATGTAACTGCACTGTGTAATGAATTGACCTGTACGATTGGTTTGTAAGACAAGCTTTTCACTGTACCTCGGTACAAGTGACAATAATAAACCAATACCAATACCAATACCAATACCCCCTCCCCATCAGGACTCTTCAGAATCTTAAACGTTTCTCCCAGCTGATACAAACCTACCCTGCACGGTCTTTCCTCATAAAACAACTTGCCCCTTACAAGGTATTTCTGGAAACATGAACTGATGAAAGTGGATGGATCTAGTGTGTTTCTTGGGTGATGCAGTTTAGTTCCAACATAATATCCGATGGGTGCACACTCATTTGTCCTACTGAACGCCATATTGATGTTGGAGTACATGTGGGTCACATGCACCCCATCAGACAAGCCATGAACAGGCAACTAAGTTTGAAAGGTGTCCCACCATCTTAGAGTTCCACACGCCAACTGAGGCTCTTCGTAGGAACGGTAGTGTAGCGGTTAGTGTAACGCTTTACAGCGCCAGCGACCCGGGTTCAATTCCGGCCACTGTCTGTAATGAGTTTGTATGTTCTCCCCATGTTTGTGTGGGTTTCCTCCAGGTGCTCCAGTTTCTTCCCACTTTCTAAAGACGTACAAGTTAGGAAGTTGTGGGCAAGCTATATTGGCGTTGGAAGCATGGCGACACTTGCGGGCTGCCCCCAGAACACCCTACGCAAAAGATGCATTTCACTGTGTGTTTCGATGTACACGTGACTAATAAAGAAATCTTATCTTATTTCATCAGTAGGGAGGGCCATCCCCCTGCCCTGCTCCACTTTCCACCCCCCCCATAACAAGCAGCACTATTTTACAGAGATGATTACATAGTTATAGGTTGGTTACTGACTGAATTCTGTCAGCTGTGGCTGCTGGCCTACGAGTGTCTTTCAGGTTGCTGAAAGCGACAGGGAATGGTGAGAGGGGCGATGGAGGACTTTGCTATGGTCTGAATGCGCTTGCACAGACGGCTGGTCTCAGACTTTTCTAAGGCAACAGGGAATGGTGAGAGGGGTGATGGAGGACTTTTTTGTGGTCTGAATGTGCTTGCACAGACGGCTGGTCTCAGACTTTTCTAAGGCGACAGGGAATGGTGAGAGGGGTGATGGAGGACTTTCTCATGGTCTGAATGCGCTTGCACAGACGGCTGGTCCCAGATTTTGCTAAGCCTTCTTCAGGAGTACAGCGTGGCTGAGAGCACACAGTGTGGGGAAAGCTGCCACAAGAGGGAGGAGGAGGAAAGCTATTTCTGCACAAGGTTTTCAGGGAGGAATTCTCCAACTTTCACCTCAGCAAGGCACAATGAGAACTAATGCAGGGTCTCGACCCAAAACGTCGGCCATCCTTTTACCTCCACAGATGCTGCCTGACCCACTGAGTTCTTCCAGCAGTTTGCGTTTTGCTCCAGATTCCAGCATCTGCAGTCATTTGCGTGTCCACAATGAGAGAGATGTCTGGGTGTGTCCTCTTTCCTCACATCCTCCCTTCAGCTCTCCAGTGGTTTTGTTTTCACTGTTACAGACAGTGGTGAACATTCCTTTTCAAATATGCATCCCTGCTCACTGTGCTAAACATGCTGATTGGTTGCTACCGTCAAGCATGTTGCATGCATGGAGCTCAGTTTCGGAAGCTGAGTAGAATATGTATTCATTACAGCACTCTTTGTGTCACTAACCTGGCATGAATTTCTACATAATTCCTGATTTTGGTTCCAGGGTCCACAAAATTCCTGAGAGCTGCCCTTCTTGCGTCATTGGAATCTCGGAAGTCATGGCACAAATCCCAGGTTTACATTTGTAAACATGGTTTTATACTCTATCTCTAAAGAATCTGTGATTGTGGCCTAGGAGTCAGCTTTAAGACAATCACCAGCCCGTGACTTTGCATTAGTGCTCCTGATTTTAACCACTCAAGCTTTGCAATTGAGTTTCAGAATACTAATGTACTTACACACAGTGCATTTATCTCAAATTCATCTCATTGCTAATTAAAATAAATGAATTAACAACACCATTAAACTAGCAGAGGAAGCAATCTCAGGCAGTTAATTGTTTAGATAGTATCCCATTACATAATTACCAGCTTCAGTAATACAGTAAAATCAGAATTAATGTAAACTTCAACAGCGTCAGCCAAGCTGAATAGTTTTCCTGATAACGTAATAAATAGCGAGTCAGGGAAGAGCTCCTTAATAGCTTCAAAGCTATAAATGACTTGCGATATGATTTAGACATCCTTGCCAATCTCCAGTCTTTACACCAAGGTCCCCTTCCATTGGAAGGTTCATCTTGCGATGTGCGATGTCGCTGTTTCATTGCCACACTGCTGAAGCATAGCCTCCCCACGCTTTGACCCTCTGGTAAGTCTCAGTGCATCCATTTGGGTCTGCATTGTCATTGTAAGTCGCCTGATTGGAAGAAGATCTCTAACACGGGTCACACCAGTCATCAGACCTCCAGACGTATCAGCTCAAATTGCTGCTTCCAAGTGGGAAGGCAGCCGCCTGCCAGGATTTCTTTTCCTTCTAATATGTTTGCCTTTCAGCTTCAAGACTAAGTTTTTCTTCGATGCAGACTTTCACTTGGTGGAGGCTTTGCCCGTGAGGGTGACCTCTTCCCAACCTATACCTGTGTCTTTTTCCATATGATATGCCATCAGTCTATCTCGATAGCATTTCATTTGATTGATGCAGGATCTCCTGATGACCACACCTGCAAAAGGTGCGTCCAGCTGCAGCTCCTAGCAGACCGAGTTAGGGAATTGGAGCAGCAGCTGGACGAACTACGGATCATTCGGGAGGCGGAGGCAGAGATAGATAAGAGTTATCGGGAGATAGACACACCGATAAGACAGGAGGAGAGTAACTGGGTAACTGTCAGGAGAGGGAAGGGGAGCAGGCAGAGAGAGCAGAGCATCCCTGTGGTTGTCCCCATCAATAATAGGTATACCGCTTTGGATACTGTTGGTGGGGATGACCTACCAGGAACTAGTCGTGGAGGTCTGGTCTCTGGCACCGAGAGTGGACCCTCAACTCAGAAGGGGAAGAAGGAAGAGAGGAGAGCGGTAGTGATAGCGGATTCTATAGTCAGGGGGATAGATGGGATATTCTGTGGGGATGATCAGGAATTCCGGATGGTCTGTTGCCTCCCTGGTGCCAGGGTCCGGGATATCTCAGATCGGGTTCAGGTTATTCTCAGGAGGGAGGGCGTGAACCCAGATGTTGTGATCCATGTAGGGACTAACGACGTGGGCAGGAAAAGAGAGGTGGTCCTGCGTAAGGAGTTCAGGGAGTTAGGTGCTAAGTTGAGGGGCAGGACATCCAGGGTAACAATCTCAGGATTGCTACCTGTGCCACATGCGAGTGAGGAGAGGAATAGGAAGATTAGGCAGATTAATACGTGGCTGAGGGGATGGTGCGAGAGGGAGGGCTTCAGGTTTATGGATAATTGGGATTTGTTCCAGGGAAGATGGGATCTGTTCCAACGGGACGGTTTACACCTGAACTGGAGGGGTACTGACATTCTTGCAGGAAGGTTTGCTAATGCTGCTCGGGGGGGGTTTAAACTAAATTTGCAGGGGGAGGGGATCCAGAATGAGAGAGAGGATAGCGAGATGGAGGGTAGAGGACAGGTAGGAACTACACAATTTCGGGACATTAATACGAATGGAGAGAGGAGAAATGGGTTCAAAATCCTATATCTGAATGCACGGAGTGTCAGGAATAAGGTAGGCGAGCTTGAAGCTCAGATACGAATGGGTAAGTATGATGTTATTGGGATAACGGAGACATGGCTGCAGGGAGATCAGACCTGGGAAATGAATTTTCAAGGGTATACATGCTATCGTAAGGACAGGAAGGTGGGCAGAGGGGGTGGGGTGGCCCTGTTGGTGAGGAATGAGATTCAGTCCCTTGCAAGGGGGGACATTGAATCAGGAGAAGTAGAGTCAGTGTGGATAGAACTGAGGAACTGTAAGGGCAAAAAGACCCTAATGGGTGTTATCTACAGGCCTCCGAACGGTGGCATGGATATTGGGTGCAAGCTGAATAGTGAGTTAATGTTGGCATGTGGCAAGGGTAATGTCACAGTAGTTATGGGGGATTTCAATATGCAAGTGGACTGGGAAAATCAGGCTGGTACTGGACCCCAGGAAAGGGAGTTTATAGAGTGCCTCCGGGATGCATTCTTGGAGCAGCTGGTACGAGAGCCGACCAGGGAGAGGGCTATTCTGGATTTAGTGCTGTGTAATGAGCAGGATTTGATAAGAGAACTCGAAGTAAAGGAGCCATTGGGAGGTAGTGACCATAACATGATAAGATTTTATCTGCAATTGGAGAGGGAAAAGGGCAAATCAGAAGGGTCAATTTTGCAGTTGAACAAAGGAGACTATGGAGCCATGAGGGAGGAGCTGGCTAAAGTTGACTGGGCGGGCATCCTAGCAGAATTGTCAGTGGAACAGCAATGGCAGGTATTCTTGGGAATAATGCACAAGGTGCAGGATCAGTTTATTCCCCAGAGAAGGAAAGACTCAAAGAGGGGAAAGGGACCATCGTGGCTGACAAAGGAAGTCAGAGATAGCATTGTGTGAAAAAGGAAGGAGTATGGCAGAGCCAAGCTGAGTGGGAAGATAGAAGATTGGGAAATTTTTAAGGTGCAGCAGAATTTAACTAAAAAGGTAATTCGGGAAGAAAAAATGAGGTACGAAGGCAAGCTAGCCAGGAATATTAAGGAGGATAGCAAAAGCTTTTTTAGGTATGTGAAGAGAAAGAAGTTAGTTAGGAAAAATGTTGGGCCCTTGAAGACCGAATCGGGTGAAATTATTACGGGAAACAGGGAGATGGCAGTCGAATTTAATAAGTACTTTGGATCTGTCTTCATGGGGGAAGACATAAGAAATCTCCCAGAAGTAAGGATGGACAAAAGGCAGGGGGTGACAGAGGAACTGAAGTGGATTGACATTAGGAAAGAAATGGTGATGGGTAGACTAATGGGGCTGAAGACTGACAAATCCCCAGGTCCAGATGGTCTGCATCCCAGGGTACTAAAGGAGGTGGCTCTAGAAATTGTGGATGCATTGGTGATCATTTTCCGATGTGCCTTAGATTCGGGGTCAGTTCCTGAGGATTGGAGAATAGCTAATGTTATCCCACTTTTTAAGAAAGGAGGGAGGGAGAAAACGGGGAACTATCGTCCAGTTAGCCTAACATCTGTGATGGGGAAGATGCTAGAGTCCATTATTAAGGATGAAATAGCGGCATATTTGGATAGCAATGATAGGATTGGGTCGAGTCAACATGGATTTACCAAGGGCAAATCATGCTTGACTGATCTACTGGAGTAACCAGGAAAATAGACGAGGGAGATTCAGTGGATGTTGTATACCTCGACTTTCAGAAGGCATTTGATAAAGTGCCGCACAGGAGATTGGCGGGTAAAATTAGGGCTCATGGAATTGGGGGGCAGGTATTAACATGGATAGAAAACTGGTTGGCGGATAGGAAACAAAGGGTAGGGGTGGATGGATGTTTCTCAGAATGGCAGGCCGTGACTAGTGGGGTGCCACAGGGCTCGGAGCAGTGACCGCAGCTGTTTATGATCTATGTTGATGATTTAGATGAAGGCATTGTGAATAACTTTAGCAAGTTTGCTGATGATACAAAGTTGAGTGGCAGTGCGACATGTGTAGAGGAAGTGAGGAGAATTCAAGGTGATTTGGATAGGTTGGGTAAGTGGGCAGATACTTGGCAGATGAAGTTTAATGTGGATAAGTGTGAGGTTATCCACTTTGGGAGCAGGAACAGGAAGGCGGATTATTATCTGAATGGTGTGGAGTTAGGTAAGGGGGAAATACAAAGGGATCTAGGAGTCCTTGTTCATCAGTCACTGAAAGTGAATGAGCAAGTGCAGCAGGCAGTGATGAAGGCTAATGGAATGTTGGCCTGTATTACAAGGGGAATTGGGTACAAAAGCAAAGAGATTCTTTTGCATTTGTACAGGGCCCTGGTGAGACCACTCCTGGAGTATTGTGTACAGTTTTGGTCTCCAGGGTTAAGGAAGGATATCCTGGCTATAGAGGGCGTGCAGCATAGGTTTACGAGGTTAATTCCGGGGATGTCGGGACTGTCTTATGCTGAGAGGTTGGAGAGACTGGGATTGTACACGCTGGAATTGAGAAGATTGAGAGGGGATCTGATTGAAACATACAGGATTATTAAGGGATTAGACAAGATAGAGACATGAAATATGTTCCAGATCTTGGGGAAGTCCAGGACCAGGGGGCATGATTTAAGAATAAGGGCTAGGCCATTTAGGACAGAGGTGAGGAAAAACTTCTTCTCCTGGAGGGTTGTGAATTTGTGGAATGCACTGCCTCAGAGGGCAGTGAAGGCCAATTCTCTGGGCACTTTCAAGAAGGAGCTAGATAGGTTTCTTATAGATAGGGGAATCAAGGGATATGGGGACAAAGCAGGAACAGGATATTGATTGTTGAGGATCAGCCATGATCTCAAAATAGCGGTGCAGACTCGAAGGGCCAAATGGTCTACTTCTGCTCCTATTGTCTATTGTCTATCTCAGTATGTGACTGAGCTGGGAGTATGGATCATGTCTGATGTGTTAAGAAGTTGGTATCTATACACTGTATCCAGTCCAGTGGTGTTGATACCAGAGGATTATTGCCTCACAAGTGATGATAACCCTGGCTTTGGCAAGAACACAGATATTAGTATTGTGATCTTCCCAGTTAATGAGGAAGGTTTTCTGAGGGTATGTTGGTCATTTTAGATTCTGCCACCCAAGGTTTATTTCCATAATGAAAGGTAAGGATGATAATTGAGCTAGATACCTGAATGTTGGTGCCATTGTGTAGCAGATTCCCAAAGCAGGCATGAGTTAATTGGATGCTGTGCTAAGTCGCTGTTAGGGCAGATACCAAAGTATTTGGTGAAGATGTTCTGATAGGAATCCTTCTTTATTGATCCCAATTAAATGAAGATGGAACAGAGATATAAGGAAACCCACACCCATTTTACAGCACACTAAATTGCACCTTCCTTGACTTATCACAGGAGGAATGCATACAGGGGTGGAATGCATCAATGTGCCAGTGACAGAGCAGTTTTACAAGGAGTTTATTGCAGACAGGGCACCTAGTTTGGGCAATGTTCCATTTTGAAGAGGTAACAGAGAAGCTAGACATATTATTGCAGCAAAATGGAGACACAAGAGACTGCAGATGCTGGAATCTGTAGCAACACACACCATGGTGAAGGAACTCAGTGGCAGATGTAATTTTTTCATAATGTACCCCATAATAGACCAATAGTATGGTTGGAGAATGCAGCATCGGGGAGCCATTAGCAGAATAAATTGCAAGTTGGCTTCAGGTCAGAGAGCAGATGGTGGGAATAAATAAGAGCAGTTGAGAGGAAAGGGTGGGGTTGTGGTGTTCCCCAGGAATCAATGCTGGGACTAATCCGGTTTGCATTATCAATTTACTTACTCACCTATTGCAACAAAGAAGGAAACCATTCAGCCTATTGGATCAATGCTGGCAGTCAGCAGCGCAATCCCATCCATCCCGTTCACTTCCCTTTATTTTCCCTGTAGCCCTGCAACTTGTTCTCTCTCACATGCGCGGTTTGACTCTGGAATCTAGAACACAGCTTCTAAATTTGTGGAGGGAAGTGGGGGTGATGATCAATACCAAGGAGGAGTGCAACAATAAATGTCTTGAATTGGACTTAAGGAGCATAAGCACTAGATGGGCTGAATGCTTTGCTTCTGTGTCATATGTGCTTTATAATTCTTCCACCTTATTTCCTTTACTGCCATTAGCAGAGTCTTGTTCTTTCCAGCATCACATACTTATCTATCTTCCCACAATCGCATTGTTGACATTTCACTTAACTGCTCTGTGTTAGCAACCTCCATCTGCAAATTACTGTCTGGATGAAGAACTTTTGTCAATTGCAAAGTGAATCCCCGGGCTTGTTCCTGAATTGGCAAAGCACTTCTTGTTCTACCAAATGTCACTGCCGCCCTAAACAGATTTAAGTTGTGAAAAGTTACTTATAATTTTGATGACCTTTGTGATATGGGTGGCAAGTATGATGACATGCTATCGGTTTTGGCGGAGGGTAGCAGAAATTTGTATCAGTTCCAATATATGCAGTCAAGCTTGATTCTTTAAATATTAAATTTAAATATGGGAGTTTATTTAGAATCTTGCATGCCAAACAATGGTTGTCTTAAGACACTAGTTGCTTTCCGTGATCTATGTGTGAAAAAATAACATGTGAACACTTCTCATGAGCTTGTCAATATGGCTGATAGATTGTACCCTCTCATCTGATTCTGTGTAAAATCTTTTATATCACGAGAAATAGGCCAAAACCTTAATAAAATGTCTGTTTTTGAGCCTGCCACCAATAATTTTTATTCTCAGTCTCCCTAAACACTGGGAATACAAAGTTGAGAAAGATGAACAACCCAGGGTAGTTTCTATTTGGACCCATGGTCATTTATCTAATGGGACGAGTGCCTCCAGGTTCTTAAGAGACCAGGAATTGCATTGAGTGTGAAGTGTATTGTTCTTTCTATTATTAAATGTAACATGATAACTAATGTCACACAAGTGGAGATACTGGCTTACTAAGTAACTGCACAAAAGACAAAATGCCAGTGATAATTTATGAAAACTTTCATAATTAGTGATCGGCAATGTCGCGGTTCTATAAATGGATCTACTTCCTCTGATCACATTAATGCATTGACAGTACAAAGTTTTATATCAGCAAGGATCAGTTGACTTAACGCATCCTTGTTCAATCCTTGGCTTACATGTAAATTTCTTTCCCTGTAATAAGGTGGGGCAACTGTCACTGTAAAAGCAAGCACTCATTTATTCAAGGCTCAGTGTGTAATGGGTGAAGATTTGAAAGGTAGGAAACCTGTTATCCTTTACTGAGTTCATAATGTGCAAAATTTTTCCTACACGAGCAAACAATGTTGACACTGGTGTATTTTAAATCAGGGAGGTTATCGGACTAGAATTTCAGATGATCTGTATATTGTGAATGTTGAATCCAATGATTAAGATTTAGTGGTGAGTGGGAATCTTTGCCAGATCTCAGCATTCAACGTTAACTCTTTCCATGCCATAGGTTTGGAACTCTCCATTTCAGTTATGAGGAAAGTACTGTAAAACAAAATAATAGCTTGCTTTCTCGGAAGAAGCCACAATGCTTCATGAATCATATAGCAAACTCAACAAGGGAAATTCTAGTACTGAATTTGTTCTTGTGAATGAGCCAGATCAGGTAAGCAATCTAAGAAAACAGTTTACCTTTGTATTGAGACAGTGATGGAATATAGTGAAGGGAATATTGACTGATTGAAGCAGAAAAATGGATTGCAAAGTATGGAATAAATTAGAAGATAAGTAAATGACTTCTAAAATTGTAGAAACACTGCAATATACTTCACTGTGAGATTGGAATAACATAATTGAGGTGAATTCGAGTGAGGAAACATAGTTGGGTGAGCTGTGTTACTCAACTGCAAATAATAAGTTAGGAGGAAGCTTAATGCAAAGAAGTATAAGTAGCAGCAAAATGGGTGGGGGGCTGCAAAATTCTTAAAAGTAATTTTATGGCAAAATAAGGCAGAAAGATTTGGTAAGGAATGGATAAGGTCATGTGTATGGATAGGGTAACGTGTATAGATAGGGTCATGTGTATGGCCAGGTTTGTAGAACAAAAATGAAGGAAGTTGGCAAAATATTATAGATGAAAGAAGTAAACATTCCTGTGGTTTATTATCGTTCAAAGAAAAGATCAATTTGTGAGCACGTATAAGTGTTTTACATTCCTTTATATTGACAAAGGATCTTCTACGTAGATATCCCAAAGTATGTCACAGCCACTGAATTATTTTTGAAACAATTTCTTGAACGTCTCCTTCTGTTCAAGTCTTTTTCCCCCTACAGCATGACTTAAACTAGCTCTTTGACAAGAATGTCAATCATATTCGCAGATGAATCTGTCTATTCTTAAGCTTCTGTGAAGAACATGAAAAATAGGAACACAGGTAGTCCATTCAGCCCCTCAAGTTTATTTTGCCATTTAATAAGATCATGGCTGATCTTTCACACTCAGCACCTGAGCCTCCATTGTCTTCTTGGATTTTTTTGCTTACATTGTGCACTTATATTGTACTGTTAATGGTCAGTTAAATGTCACCCTTATATCAATCATAAGAAAACTAATTACAGCCCGGTATGTGTATAGCATGAATGTTGTTTGCCACTTACCAGCCTAAGTCCAGATGCTACACACAAAAAGCTGGAGGAACTCAATAGGTCAGGCAGCATCTGTGGAGGGAAATGAACAGTCGATGTTTCGGATCAAATCGGCCCGAAACGTCGACTGTCCATTTCCCTCCCTAGATGCTGCCTGATCTGCTGAATTCCTCCAGCTTTTTGTGTGCTGCTCCAGATTTCAGCAAGTTCAGTCTCTTGTGTCTCTAAGTCCAGATGCTGTCTAAGTCTTCAGGTATCCAAGACTAGATTGGCAGGGATTGTCTGCTTCATTATTTGAGGTGTTATAACATGCAACCAACAGTAAACAACAGACACAAAAAATTCTGCAGATGCTGGAATCTGGAGCAAGACACAAAAAATGCTGGAGGAACTCATCAGGTCAGGCAGCATCCATGGAGGGAAATAGACAGTCGACATTTCGGGCCGAGACCCTTCATCAGGACTGGAGGAAAGGTCTCGGCTCGAAACGTCAACTGTTTATTTCCTTCCATGGATGCTGCCTGACCTGCTGAGTTCCTCCAGCACTTTTTGTGTGTTGCAACAGTAAACATCTCCTCTTCTGACATCACAATAGAAGCATGTGGCACACATTTCGCCAAATGTTGCTTTGAGGTCAAGGGTATTGCTCCCACTTTGCCTCTGGAATTTTCAACTTTGTCCTTGGTTGGACCAAGCTTTGATGTCAGGAGCTGAGAAAACCTGTGGAACTCACACAGAACATTGTTGAGCAGGTTATTGGGGTTAAATACTGATTAGCGGCACCGCCAGTGCCAATTCCTTTCAATGGTGGTGTTGTAATTGGCCAGATTGGATTTGTCCTTCTTCCTAAGACACACATGAGGCATTGACCCCATTGTTTGGTGGATGTCAGCACTGTGGCTGAATTGACAAGGCTTGGATAGAGAGATGAGTGTTCTGGAATGCAGGTCTTAAGCCTCACAGCTGGGTCATTGTTGGACCTCTGGTCTTTGCTGTATCCAATGCTCTCAACTGGTTCATAATAACGCAGAGAGTAAATTGATTTTTCTGAAGACTGGCTTTTATGATGGATTATATGTCATTTCCTTTTCTCTAGAATAACAACAATTACTGTTTATTAAAGGCTCAGTGTGTGGGAGGCTTTTAATGAGAGGAAGGTTGCAAGGTAAGCACCTGTTATTCTACATTCAGTTCTTAATGTGCAAAATGATCCCTACAAAGTGTAATCTATATTGACAGTTGAAGTATTTTAACCAGTGAAGTCATCAGGTTGGCAATTCAAATTATCTGTTTGTTGAGGATGTTGAATCCAGAGAACAGGATTTAGTAAAAGAATGGGGATCATTGCCGAAGCTAAGCATTCATCGTTAACATTCTATGACTATTGTTCTCAGGAGGAGGCTGCATGCCTGAAGGAAGTTGCGACTGTTTCAGTTTTGACTCTTACACTTACCTGCCTGGCTCCACCATCATTGAGAATGGGGATCTTCGTGACTCCTCTTCCTCAACTTATTCATTCAATGTACAGTCTTACATATGTGCTGTTTCCACTGTTTAGAATAATTTGAGACCTGTACTGCACTTCCACCAGGGATTGGTGTTGGTTCATTACTATTGTCACATGTACCGAGATAATGTGAAGAGCTTTGTCTGTGTGCCATCCAGGCAGATCATGCCATACATAAGTACATCGAGGTAGTAAAATGAAAACAATACAGAATACTGTATAGTGTTGCAGCTACAGAGAAAGAACAGTGCAGGTAAACAAATAAAGTGCAAGGGTCTTGATGAGGTAGATTGGGAGATCAAGAATTCATCTCTAGTGTATAAGAGGTCCATTCAAGAGTCTGATAATAGCGAGATAGAAGCTGTCCTTGAGACAGGTGGTGCATGCTTTCAAGCTTTTGTATTTTCTGCCTAATGGGAGGGGGGAGAAGAGAGAATGTCCAGGGTGGGAGGCATCCTCGATTTTGTTGGTTGCTTTACCCAAGTCAGCGTAAAGTGTAGATGGAGAGAATGGAGGGGTGGCTGGTTTGTGTGATGGACTGGGCTACACTTACAACTCTCTGCAGTTTCTTGCAGACTTGGGCAGAGCAGTTGCCATACCAAGCTGTGATGCATCCTGATAGGCTGCTTTCTATGCAGAATCTGTAAAAATTGGTAAGACTCATTGGGGATATGTCAAATTTCTTTAGCCTTCTAAGGAAATAGAGGTGTTAGTGTGTTTTCTTGGCCACAGCATCAACGTCGCTAAACCAGGGCAAATTGTTTGTGGTACTTTATTGATAGGTTTGCCGGACACTGTACATGTAGGACTAAGCCAACCTAATCAGTGATGGTGTTTTTAAGTCTCTTGGTTAATGGGCACTGAAGTTCCCACCCACTCTACATTCTATATCCTAACGGGTCCTGATGCAAGGTCTTGACCCGAAATATCACCTATCCCTTTACCTCCACAGATGCCACCTGACCTGTTGATTTCCTTCAGCAGTTTGCTTTTTTTACTCCAGATTACATCATCTGCAGTCTTTTGTGTCTATAGCCTCTGCAATGTAACTTTAAAATTTCAAATCGTGCTCTGAAACCATTGATGTATAAAACTGGATTGGTGGGGAAATGATGTCATAATCTCAGTACTGTGCTGAACCTTTTTCTATCAAACTGGAAACATAACTTGGAAGATTTTCTGCAAAATACCAATGTAGATAAAATGGAAATGCAAACTCCTTTTCCAGCTCCATTTCCAGCAGTTTGCTTTTTGCTCCAGATTCTAGCATCTGAGGTCTCTCTTGTCTGGAAATTCAAACGAGTGACTTTTCAAAAGAATGGTGGGCTTCCTTGAATAATAGACAAGTGCAGTATACAAGTTAGTTTCTAAACAGCTCAGAACTTGCACAGAACATTATTTGCTTCAATTTGCTCACTGACAAGAAACTATATTTTTGAATTCTCTTTCCTTTGAAACCCCAATTTATGTTATTTAATGCTCCTTCCAAAGAACTGAAACTTCACAATTATTAATTGTTCTTGGAGAAGCAACCATAAGCAAAACAAAATTATACAGAAATGTCTGTCTCTTTGTAAACATACTAGAACTCACTGCTTCAGGTGAGATAACTACAATAATAATAAATTAAAATGATCCCCTTTCTTCTATAACTCTCAGCTGGGTAATGTGCAGTAAATGAGGAGAACTGGTGTTTGGCATGGTGTTACATGCCGTAAGGAGATAGCCCAGTGCATTTGCAATTCCTCAGATGCACTTTTTCCAAGTGTGTTCATTCATTTAAGCTCCTGGTTATAAATTTGTTGTGCATTTCAGAAACACAGCAAGAAAACAGATGGATCCCACCATGGAAAACCTTGGATCCCACCGTGCCAGGAATTAAACAATCACTTGAAAATACTGCTCATGTGAAGTGGCTGGGAGTTGGGGCAACATTGATCTGAGGCAGCAGAAAAATGTTCTAAGGTTTCCGGAGGCAAAATCTTGATGTTAAGAAATCAACATTGCAAAATGTCATTGTTGGGGCACTCATGGAGCTTCACAGGGGTTTCTGAGATGCGTGCAAATTTGTAAAGTGAATCTCATTGAATACCATACTGGTGAGGATATTATAGTAATACAGCACAGAAACAGGCCCTTCAGCCCAACTGGTCCACGGAGACCAAAATTCCCATCTAAGGCTAACCCCATTTGGCCCATATCCTCTGAACCTTTCTTATCCATGTACTTCCATCTATCCATGTTGTTAATATACCTGCCTCAACCACTTTCACTGGCAGCTCATTCCATATATTGACCACTCCCTGTGTGAAAAATTTGCCCCTTGGGTTCCTATTAAATCTATCCCCTAACCAATGCACTGTGATTATCTGCTGAATGTATGTAGATTAGGCAGTATTGATATTGGCATCACTATTTTGTTGATCAACAAACTTAATCTCCCATAAATGAACACGTGTTCAGCAGTAGAAAGCGCACACCCACCCTGCATACACACACACACACACACCCATATTAGCCCTAATGTTATTTACAGAGATCAGTCTCCAGTTAGTCACTGGTCGATTTTCTTTGTTCTGGTTGCTACTTCCATTCTACAAGTGTTTGGTGCTGTCTAGGCTTGTATTGAAATTGCTTAAGATACAGGCGTGTCAGGTGCTGAAAAATATTTTGATGATTTGGGCTTTTGTTGAAACCAGTTACTCCCAGATATCAGTGCATCAGAAGTCATTGAGTCTTAGAATGCAGAGTCACTGCCCAAGCGAAAGCAAAGCAAGACAAGTTCTGGGAATAGGATAGGGAAGCAGGGTAGAAAGGCTCTCTGCAGGTGGTGTTAACCACTCAGGTGGAGCATTTCATCCACTTCATCCTCAGGAAAGACCTGTGTGCCAGATGATTCCACTTCTTTAAAAACGGTCCACACTACATCTACTGCCTGCTGCAATCTCAGAGCAGGGCAAGGGCTGCATTACAAGGCATTGATGAGACCACACGGTGTGCAGTGTGCAGTTCTGGTCGCTGTGCAAAAGGAAGGAAGTAATTAAGCTCGAAGGGTTGCAGAAAAGATTCAGAGAATGTTCCCAGGACTGGAGGGCTTGAATTATAAGGAGAGATTGAACTATTTACCCTGGAGTAAAGGAGGGTGAGGAGTGACATTAGAGAAGTTAACAAAATCATAAGGGGCATAGATAAGGTGGACAGTCACAGTCATTTTCCCAGGGTAAGGGAGTCCAAAACTAGAGGGCATAGGTTTATGGTGAGAGGAGAAAGATTTAAAGGGTAGCTGAGTCGCAAGTCTTTCATACAGAGGGTGACGGGTATGTTGAATGAGCTGCTAGAGGAAGTGGTAAACATGGGTACAATTACAACATTTAAAAGTTATTTGCACAGGTTCATGGACAAGAAAGGTTTACGGGGATACAGGACAAATGCAGGTAAATGGACCTAGCTTAGGTAGGCACCTTGTCGGCATGGAAAAGTTGGGCCGAAGGGCCTGTTTCCGTACTGTATGACTCTATGAACAAATGATGAACAGGAATGTGAGAAAGGGCCAGAGGAAGAGAGATGTCAGCCTAAATTGTTTTTTTCTGCCCAGGTTGTCAATGAAGAACTCATAGAAGTGAGGTGCAAGTAACACCAACTTATTTCCCCATTCACCAACAGTCCCACAGCTTAGCCTTCCTGTTTGCATAGAATCTACTTAGACATTGTGCAAAAACAAAGCATTCAGATTATCCACTGCATTCACAAATGAAATCATGCCACATGACGTATAAAAGTCAGCCAATTACCCTTGTGTCTTCCCTTCCTGCCTGGCTATTGTCCCCATGTTTTGGTATCCCAGTGCCCGTGACATGGCTGGTCAAATACTGTGCACTTCCAAAGGGGAAGCGGTTCTAGATGGTCCTGGAGTTCAAGTGGCTCTGAAATAAAAACACATAACTTTGGAAAGATTCAACAGATCAGGCGGCATCTTGGAGGAATAAGACAGAGTTAATGTTTCAAGTAATAACCTTTCTTTAGAAACAGAAATGCAGTGAAAGATGGAAGGGCCAAAGAGAACTAAAGAGAAGGTCTGCGTTAGGGTGGAAGGCAGCAGAAACTAAATTACAGGTGGGATGTGGAAGTTATTGGTTCATGGAGCAGGTAAAGGAGCAAAGGTTTAGTCTCAATAAGGTGAAAATGGGGATGACACCTGATATCGGTATTGGTTTATTATTGTCACCTGTACCGAGGTACAGTGAAAAACTTGCCTTGCATACTGATCGTACAGATCAATTCCTTACACAGTGCATTGAAGTAGTACAGAGTGTATTGAGGTAGAACAGGGTAAAAACAATAACAGAGTACAGAGTAAAGTGTCACAGCTTACAGGGAAGTGCATTGCAGGTAGACAATAAGGTGCAAGGTCATAACAAGGTACATTGTGAGGTCAAGAGTCCATCTCATCCTATAAGGGAACCGTTCCATAGTCTTATCACAGCAAGATAGAAGCTGTCCTTGAGCCTGGTGGTATGAGCCCTCAGGCTCTTGTATCTTGTGCCTGATGGGAGAAGGGAGAAGAGAGAATGACCCACATGGGTGAGGTCTTTGATTATGCTGGCTGTTTCACCAAGGCAGCAAGAGGTATAGACAAGAATCCATAGAGGGGAGGCTGGCTTCCGTGATGTGCTGGGCTGTGTCCACAACTCTCTGCAGTTTCTTGCGGTCCTGGGCAGAACTGTTGCCATACCAAGCTGCAATGCATCCAGATAGGATGCTTTCTATGATGCATTGATAAAAGTTGGTGAGTGTCAAATGGACGTGCCAAATTTCTTTAGCCTCCTGAGGAAGTAGAGACTGCTGAACTCCACAGTGGTTGAATCCAGAAGGCTGGAACATGCCTACTTGGAAGGTGAATTTATAGGAACAATTTCAGAGGCTGCAATCAGAGCAGTCAGAATGGAAGTGGGATGAGTCTGAGTTTCCAGTTGCCTTTAAATGACAGGAGGTCACACTGCAGTTGTGCAAGACACTGGTGAGGCTGCACTTAGAGTATTGTGTTCAGTTTTGGTCAGCCTGCTGTAGGAAAAATGTTATTAAACTGGAACAAGTTCAGAAAAGATTTACAAGGATGTTGCCAGGACTTAAGGGAGTGAGCTGTAGGGAGAGGTTGGACAGGCTAGGATATTATACCTTGGCGTGTAGGAAACTGAGACGTGATCTTACAGACGTGTATAAAATCATGAGGGGTATAGATAGGGTGAATGCACTCGGTCTTTTTCCCATGGTTGGGGAATCAAGTACTAGAGGGCATAGGTTTAAGTTGAGATGTGAAAGATTTAATAGGAACTTGAGGGTCAACTTTTTTTACACAAAGAGTGGTTTGTATGTGGAATGAGCTGCCAGAGGAAGTGGTTGAGGCAGGTAGAATAACAACTTTTAAAGGGCAGTTGGACAGGTACATGGACAGGAGAGGTTTAGAAGATTATGGGCCAAATACTGACAAATGGGACTAGCTTGAATGGGCATTTTGGTTGGCATGGACCAGTTGGGCCAAAGGGCCTGTTTCCGTGCTATATGACTCTATGACTCTCTATGACTCTAACTGGAAACTCAGGGTCATCTTTGTGGATTGAATGAAAATGTTCTGCAAGGCAGTTTGCATTTGGTCTCCCCATTGCAAAGGAGACTAAGTAGCGAGCAATGAACATAGGATACTATCTTTTTAAAAATCATGTAAAGTAGTTGAATTACATGCAAAGTGCTTGGGGCCCTGGGTGGGGGGGGGGGGGGGAAGAAAGGAGATAAAAGGAGAAGTGTCCCATCTCCTGTGACCACACAGAGAGGCAGCATACAAAAGGAGAGGTTTGCTAGTAGAAGTCAAGGAGTGAATCAGTGCAGTCAGGAGAGAACAGTCCAGTTGGAATCCCAAAAGTGGAGGGGGTACAAAGACCTGTTTGCTGGATGCATCAGTATGACATAGCAGAAATGTTGGAGAATGATCCTTTGAACATGAAGACTGGTCGGTAGCAAGGGGAAGGGCAAGTACTGGATATGGAACACATATGGTTAAGGGTCCCAGCAACTATGGTGGAGGGGAATTTTCATCTAAGGGGAAAGGGAGGCATATTAAAATCATTGAACTGGAAGATGGCATCACTGGAACAGATGTGATGGAAACTGGGAGAAGGGAACAGAGTCCTAACCAGGATCTGATGAAGAAAATGAGTAATTATTTTAGCTGAGAGAGTCAGTAGGTTTATAGTAGAGTGCTGTATGTTAAGATGCAGGATTTATCACCCATTTCTTGCTAACATTCGGACAACTTCCATTTTAATGGGATGCTTCATCTGTGGCTCAAAAATGGGCAGCTACTTTGTTAGCTTCAATGAAGTATAAAGGACTAGAAAGTGCAGGAGCTGCAAGAAGGTTGCTGACAGGGTAAGCAACAGATCGCTTTGGAGATGCAGAGATGTCCTTACAAACCAAACATGGAGTACCCTCCGCCGGTGTGATTGGAAATTTTCTGAGCCTGTTTGGGTTATTGTAAGGTCAGTGGTTTATAAAGGATATAGTGACTTATGAATGCCTTTATTAGGTTTCTCATAATGCTGGGTTTACACCACATTCTGCTGTTGATTCTGTTGGGTAGTGGTGGAGACTTACTCGTGATTTCCTTATTTGTGGCAAATCCTTTACCTCTCCTGGGAGTATACACCTGTTATAGCACTAAATACAAAAACCTTCTTAACACAACTGAGTAATGTTTACAGAAATATTTGTCAAATTGTTCAAGAACTTGAAACCTTGCCAAAGTTGATTGCAGCATCAATGTTCCAATGCATTAAGATTCAGCGCCTGAATATATCTGCTGACATGCAAAGGAGATTTAATTTACGCTTTTTCTTTTTGCCTTCCAATCCAGTTCATACCCTCCTAATTCCTTTCTCAAAGCAATGACTGATCAGAGACTCCTAGAATCATTACAGATGAACATTCCACTCATCGAGACTCTCTGCAGAGCAATCAACTCAGTCCCACGGCCTTGCCCTTACCCCTTAGCTCTGCAAATTATTTTCTCTCACTATCTGTCTGATTCCCTCTTGAAACCATGGATTGAGTCTGTTTCTATGACCTTTACACACAGTAAGTTTTAGGTCTTAGGCGCAATCAGTGTTAAAAAAGTTTATCCTCAATTTCCTTGCCTCCTTTGCCCATTATTTTAAAGCTATGTCCACATAACTCATCCTCTTGAATCATGCTCTAATGGGACTGGATTTTTGCTAATTGCTCTGAGCCTTTCTCTCTGAACTGTTTCCATCACATTAACCTCTTTCCTTAAATAAGGAAACCAAGACTGTACATTAGTCCAGAAGTGGTCTCACTAATGCTCTGTCTGACTGAACCATAATCTCTTTACATCTATAGTCAATTCCCTTAGCAATAAATGATAACATTCTGTTAGTGTTCCACATTAGTTGCAATAAGTGCCTACTAGCTTTTCGTGAACCATGCACTAAAACACCCAGATTCTTTTGTATCTCAGAGCTGTGCAGTCCCTCACCATTTTGTCATTGAGTCATGGAGTTGTTCATCTTAGAAACAAGCCCCACAACCTACGGCATCTATGCTAACCATCTATGCTAATCCCACTTGCCTGGATAAATCCATATCCCTCCATTGTCTTGCTCATTCAAATACCTATCTCGATACCTCTTAAATGTTGTTACTGTTCCTAACTCCACTACCACCTCTGCCAGTTCATTCCAGATACTAACTACTCTTTATATGAAAAATGTACCCCTCAGGTCTCCTTTAAACCTCCTCCTTCTCATCTTAGACGATGCCCTCCAGTTTTACACGCCCCTACAGTGAGAAATGGATTCTATCTCTACCTCTCAATATTTTATATATCTCTGTCACGTCACCTCTCAGCCTCCTTTGGTCCATGGAAAACAGACCCGGTTATAATGTGTCCTTATAACTTATCTCCTCCAATCCAGGCAACATCCTTGTGAACCTTTTCTGCACCTGCTCCAGCTTAATCATATCCTTTCTGTAGTGTGGTGACCAAAACTGCACACAATACTCCAAGTGCAGCCTAACCAACATTTTGTACAACTGTAACATAAATGTCCCAGCTCTTTTACTCAATGTCCCGTCCGATGAAGGCAAACATGTCATATGCCTTCTTCATCTCTCAGTCTACTTGTGTGCTACTTTCAGGGAACTATGTACCTGCATGCCAAGGTCTCTCTGTTCAACAACACTTCCAGTAGCCCTGCCATTCACCATGTATGCCCTGTCCTGGTTTACCTTCCCAAAATACATCACCTTTGCACTTGTCTGAGTTAAATTCCATATTCCATTCCCTTGCCCACTTTCCCATTTGGTCTATATCCTGTTGTAACTTTGGAAAACCTTCTTCACTGTCCACTTTACCACCAATTTTGGTGTGATTTGCAAACTTACTGATCATACCACCTACTTTTTCATCCAAATTATTAACGTATATCATCAACTGATTTGATTTAGACAGTGTTTTTTGTTTACTTTTCGTGCCAAAATGGAGAATTGCACATTTCCCACATTGTACTCTGCCAGACTTTTGTTCAATCAGTTAACTTTGGCCTTTGCCTCTGTGCGTTTGTAGCATCTTAATGTCCTCTTTGCAGATTATTTTCCTACCAACTTTTCTGTTCTGATCCAGGAACAGTACTGCTTCTGTAAAATATAAGGTTAACAAAATACAGTCCAAATCAAGAGACATCCTGTATGTGTGATCACAGCTCCATGCATTTGCTGCCATTCTCAATGTTTTGCACATTTATCTTTGAACCCAACTTTTAGTAAAAACAAACTGAACATTTAGAATTTTCTTTAAATGTGGTTGGAGTTTTGTAATTAATTCAGGAATCAAAAAGAAAATTTTTCTCTTTGGTGAGAAGGAGGATGAGAGTTGACTTGTTAGAGGTGTACAAGGTGATAAAAGGCATAGATCGAGTTGACAGTCAGAGACTTCTTCCCAGTGCGACAATGGCTAACATGAGGGGGCATAATTGTAAGGTGATTGGAGGAAGGTATAAGGGGGATGTCAGAGGTAAGTTTTTTACACAGAGAGTGGTGGGTGCATGGAATGCGATGCCGGCAGAGGTTATGGGGGGAGATACATCAGGAACATTTAAGAGACTGATAGAATGATAGAATGAATGATAGAATGAATGATAGAAAAATGGAGGGCTATGTGGGAGGGAAGAGTGAGATAGATCTTAGAGCAGGATAAAATGTCGGCACAACATTGTAGGCCAAAGGGCCTGTACTGTGCTGCAATTTTCTATGTTCTATGTTCTATGTTCAAGTGGAAATATGTTGGAAATATCTCTAACCAACTTTAGTCATAATTATAACAGATGATATCTGCAATGAATATTATATCTTGGGAAAATTTTGTATGTTTAAAATTATATAGATCTATTGTACTGCAAAAAAAAGATACAGTGTAATACTATGCTTCCTGAATAAGTGTCTGGCCCATATAGAAGTAATATAATTCTGACGTTCGGTATTTATTTTAAGCTATGATGTTAGGCTAGAGAAGCTGGAGTTATTCTGCTTAGAATGAAGAATGCTGATTGGAGATTTCACAGATGTCTACAAGATCACAATGGGTTTAGATGGAGGAGATGGAAAGAATTTATGATAGCAATGTTAAGGAGACAATCAGACAGACACATGAGCAGGCAAGGAACGGAGGGATGTGGACCGTGTGCAGGTAGATGGAATTAGTTTAGATTGGGATCATTGTTGGTGCAGACATGATGGGCCAGTTTTTGTGCTGGACTGTTCTTTGTTCTGTTCTACCTCTGGTGCTATCACCTTTTATTCAAAGACCCTCCTAACCTTCTTTTCCTTCCTGTCTCTCTTTCTGATATGTCAAGATGCTTGAGTACTTAGCTCCCTGCTTTGGTCATCTTGCAACCATTTCTCTATCAGATCATACCCATTTACTTCTATTTGTGCTGTCAACTAATCTTTCTTTATCAATGCTCTGTGCTTTTGAATGCTCTGTAGTTAAGGAACATTTAATTTTGTCTTGTTGTTTTTCATTGATCTATAAGGAACTGGTATGGACTCAAAAGGCCAACAGGCCTCTTTCTATGCATTTACAGTTCCCTGATTCTCTGAATCATAGAGATGCTTTTAAGCAATGCAGATTGTGACATAACTCTTCTACAGCATGTTTGTGGTACTCCTCTGGGAAATGAGTCAAATCGTCAACATTTAACTTTAAAGCGTCCCAGTAAACACAAAGACTTTAAAAATAATGAGCTTGACAGCAAATAAAGCTGTGTCAACGAACAGGGCTGCGATTTCCTGTTCTCCCACAAGTGCTGCAACTGTGTTTACAGTTTATTTGCAATGGGCAAAGAACAGAAATCAATTATTTGTATCACAAATTTAAAGCCATTATTAACATGCATTAAGTCCTCTTTGAGCACAGCACTGATCTCAGACTTGTGTAAATATCACTGTTTCTACTTCTCTTATGACATCTGCCTCAATGAAGGTGTCTGAGAACAGAATGAGAAGGCAATATGGATCTTGTCAGTTTAACAGCTGCCAGAATTATTTATTATATATAGATACTAATTTGTGCTAAATATTGCTTTGAAACATTTCCTGGCAAATATTTGTATGAAGAATAAAATATTTTTCTATTTTGGGCCTTAACATTGTATAAATCAATCAACGAACAATGCCGAAACTAGTTCTGCTCAAACAATATTCACTCAAGCACCTACACATGTCACCTTCACGATCTCTCTAAGGTGATCAGTTTTTTGTCCAATTAAGGAGATAGTTGTTCTGTGGTCCTCTGTCCATGGTTGGCTGAATTATCACTGGTAATGCACTTTGGGAAGTCAAATTCTGGTAAGACATATCAAGTAATTGCAGGACCTTAGTAGCATTTATGTACAGAGAGACTTTGAGGTGCAAGTCCATAGCTCCCTAGGAGTGGTAATAAAAAAGGTGTTTGTTATTCTTGTCTTCACACACCGAGGCATTGAGTATAAGAGTTGGGACATCATGTTGCAGTTGTACAAAACATTGATCATAACTCTATGACTTCAAAGTTGAGTTTATTGTTATATGCATAAATACATGTATGCACGGGTGCAATGAAAAACTTACTTGCAGCAGTATCACAGGCACATAGCATTAGAGACACAATATTCACAAGAAAGACAGATATTAAACATAAATTATACAAAATGATACAAGAAAGAATACAATTAGAACAAAAAATCCGAAGTCCATTGTAGTGCAAAGTGCTCAAAGTGGTCATAGTGTTGTTATACTGGTGTAGTACAGGTTGGCTCAAGAGCTAAATAGTTGAAGGGGAGTCGCTGTTCTTGAACCTGGTAGGCATGGTCCAGATGGTGGGGATCTTTGATGATAGATAATTGATTAGACCACACTTAGAGTATTTGTGTACAGTTCTAGTCACCACACTATAGAAGGATGTGGTAGCAATAGAGAGAGAGAGAGAGGGAGAGAAAGAGAGAGAGAGAGAGAGAGAGAGAGAGAGAGAGAGCAGAAGAGATTCACAAGAATGATGCCTGTAATGGAAGGCTATAGTTAAGAGGAGAGATTGGATAGGATGTGTTTATTCTCACTGGAGGGTAGGAGGTTCATAAAATTAGGAGTATGGATAGGACAGATAGCCATTTTCTCAGACTAGGGTAGTTAGAACTAAAGGTCACAGGTTTAAAGTGACGGTGGAAAAATTTAAAGAATCTGAGGGGTAAGATTTTCACATACAGGGTGGTTCTTATCTGGAATGAGCTGCCAGAGGAGGTGGTAGAGGCAGATACAAATACAACATTTAAAAGGTGTTTGGACAGTCACTGTGCCATACAATTTGATTATTCTATGCGACGAAAGCATTATGGTGTCAATACGGGAGTCATCATCCAGAGACTTAGCCAGGGGCATGAGTTCAAGTCCTATCATAGCAAGTGAGGAATTTAAATTCAAATTAATTAAATAAAACTGATCTTAAAAAAATGCAAATGGGTATTGGAAATGCTGGTTATTTCATCATTTGGTTCAGTATTATCCTTAGGGAGGGGAACTTACCCTTCGCCAATCTGGCCTTTACATCTGTCTGAGCGACGTGCGTTGATTGTTAATTGCCCACTAGACTGTAACAGCAAGCCACTCAGTTCAAGGGCTCTGAAGGATGAGCAGTAAATGTTGGACTCGCTAGAACTGCCTACTTCCCATGTATGAATAAAACAAAGTGCTTTTAATGAACAACTACAACAAAGGCTGTCACCTGCCTGGATTTCAATCCATGAGGGAGAAGGGAACCATAATTCATTAACTTAACCAAATCCAACCCATCCCTATTTTAAGGATGTTACTAGTTCTGTGTAATATTATTTATTTCAATAAGATATTAAGAACAAATCTTTACCTGATACAAAAATGCAAGACTGTAGATGAAATGAAAACAGAAATGATGGAAACACGCAGCAGGGCATGCAGCACTGGGTGTGGGGAAGTGTTAAACAGAGATAAAGTTAATACACTCTCATTGAGACTGTGAATCTGATTCTACTGTTTTGGAGATTTGAATAATTGTTGCAGACTGAAATGAATCATAGTACTGGACTAGCAAGCTGTAGTTTGAGAATTCAAATTATGCTGAGACATGTTATGAAATTATTTTTTAAATAATTGTTCCTGGGATTTAGTCAGCTTTTATTACCCAAGCAGCCCCCTATGCTGAGCGCTTTGCTAGGTGATTCAGTTAATCCTCATCTGCATTGGTGGTCTGGAGCCACATGAAGGCCAGCCTCAGTGAGAATGGCAGATTCCTCCTTCAAAGAACCCAATTGATCCTTATTAAAATCTGGCTGAAAATACTGAGACTGGGTTTATGTCTGGATTTATCTCATTGGTTGTATTTAAATTCCCCAGCTGTCATGGTGGAATTTGAACTCATGCCTCTGCACTAATGACCCCGGTCTTAGAAGCAAGCCACTTCACCACAATACTATGTTAATTTGTTGATTTGTGGCTAACA
Source organism: Pristis pectinata (assembly GCF_009764475.1). Lineage (NCBI taxonomy): Eukaryota > Metazoa > Chordata > Chondrichthyes > Rhinopristiformes > Pristidae > Pristis > Pristis pectinata. The sequence goes on along the minus strand of NC_067407.1, from coordinate 124,094,356 downwards.
CCAGAAGCCATTGGATTGTCATTAAAGACACTTCAATTTCTCATTTATCCAACAGGGAAGGCTGGTATGCCCTTTGACTTTCACCCAGCAAATGTGGACAACTTTTAAAGTCTGCATTACAACCACAGATGGGCACATTTTGCTGCGCCAAGATTTCCACAACCTAGGAATAATTACAGGATTGACATCTAACGTTCAGATATCTCTTCCCCTCCTGGGTGAAGCACATGCTTATTTTCCCCAGTCTATTGATGCCTTACATGAGATAGCTTACTGCAGTAAATTACATGCAATTTACATACTAAATCATTAGCCTGATTGTGGAAACAATACTGTGCCAAGAATACAGTCTAAAATTAGAGCAATATTTACCTACTGGTTGCTACACATATTAAAGTCTCTGTAGAGGTTTATCTGCTTGACAATATTGTTAGTTTTTCATTTTTTCGTCATTAAAAAAAATCTTCAGTCATGCTGTTCCCACAGTTATATTGCCATTCGAGCAATATATATAGGAATTCAGAAAAGATTCATGAACACAGGCTATTCACCCCTTTCCATCCAAATACCTTTTTATTCCTCTGACATTCTGTCTTGTTTTTGTATTGGATCCATAGACCTAATTTGAGACAGAAATGAAGAACAAAGTCCAGAGGCAGGCTTTGAACCAAGATGCCCTTCCAAAATTGCAGGGCAAAGAGCAACAATGTCTTAAAAGGGCGTTGTCCATATTATGATCCTAAAATTACCACGAGCAAAACTTGAAGCATTCACAAAAACCCAACATGGAAGAGTTGGAATAAGCAAATTGCCGCTGGTTACCTGTAGATTAAATCAAATCACCAACAGTGAAGAAGGAGACAACATTAAGTGCATATGCAGTTCCCTCAGCAATCAAAGATTTGTCTCCAATTAACACATTATGTCAAAATGCAGTTTATCTGCAGAAATGATCAACTAGCAATTTGCTATTCTATGGTTTAGAAGTTCAGTCCCTCCCAGGACAAAGCACCCCACTCCTTATCATCGACGTTCATCCCCTCCCCCAGAAGCACACAACAGTTGCAATGTGCACCATCTATAAGATGTGCTGCAGTTACTCGCCTAAGCTACTCTGATAGCATCTCTCAAATCCACGACCTCTAGGAGGACAAAGATGGCTGGAACCTGGGAACACCATCAACTACCAAACTGATCACCATTTTAACTTGGAAATATATTGCTATTTCTTCAATATCACTGGGTCTAAGTCCTGAAACTCCCTACTCAACACTCAATAGCACCTTTGGCATACATTCACCAGCAGATCTATGGCTTATCATCACCTTGTCAAGGGCCCTCGAGATGGGCAATTTAAATGCTGACCTTGTCAACAATGTTGATGCCTATAAACAAATAAATTATAAAAGCAGAGCATCTATTTAAAATTAATAAATCAACAATATAAGCACTTATATTTTGGGTTTCAGTGTTATGGGTTTGAGTCCTCTTCAGCAGCTCGTGCATATAATGTAGACTGGTACAGCAAGAGTACTGCACTGGTGGAAGTGCTATCTTTTGAATGTTAATGATTAGTCAAAGGCAAATACTTCCAGGCAGCTCATACAAGGCAGGCATGGGAGTTGTATTGGTCAATGCATTTCCCTCAACCATGATCATTAAAACGATTAGCTTAACATTAAGTCTTCCATCTGGGACTTGCTGAGTGCCTACTGTCACAGTTCCCTTCAGTTACAACCAGGAAAATTATCCTGCATCTTGTCCAATTTTCATCCCTCAGTTAACATCGCAGAAAGAGTTTATTTAATCATTATCACATTCTGGTATGTGGGAGCTGACAGCACATCAACATCTACTTTGTGAAGGAATTTAGGAGGTTCTGATATCAGGAAACTTCAGGCTCTTCCTTTCTTAGCAATACAAAGCTAGAAATGGAAGTCAGTTTGTTCAAAATCAAAGATTGTAGGTTTATGTCCCCCCATGAACTTCCAGCAAAATATCAAAGTTATAGATCATGTCAATTAACCCGAAGTTTTAAATCTTGGTAGGAAGAATAGAGAAGTAGCTTGTTACTTGGGAGTTGTAAGTCAAGGTGCAGTTGAGGGATTTCAAAGTACGACATTCATAGCAAGACTATAGTAATCAAATACTTGAATTTTTTTCTAAAGAGATAGAATTGAAAAGGGAAACCTTTGCTAAACCTGTGTCAAACCATGGTTAGATCACACTTAAGAATACTGCGTGAAGTTCTGTTCCTCATATTATAAAAAATATAGAGAGGTAGTGGAGAGGGTGCAGAGAAGGTTTACAAGAATGATACCAGAAATATAAGGGTATACTTATCATGAAAGGATTGGCAGACTGGATCTCTTTTCTCTTGAGAAAAGAAGTGTAAGGGGTGGTCCAACTGAGATCTTTAAGTTTTGAAGGGTCTTGATAGTGTGGATACACAGAAAATGCCCTCATGGTGTAGAAAATAATCATCAATAGAAGATAGTTGCCAAGAAATGCAAAGGGAATTCAAATCACTTTTACTTAAAAAGCACTGACATGAGTGGTGGGGAACAGTATAGATACATTTGAGGTAAGATTGGGCAAACATATGAGGGAGAAGTGATAAGGTTTTGATGAGAGTAGATGGAAGAAGACTTGAGTGGAGCACACACATTGGCCTGGGCAGGTTAGATCAAATGACCAGCTTCTATACTATATTGGTAATTGGTTTACTATTATAGAGAAACAAAGCACTACAGATGCTGGAATCTAGATGAAAAAACAACAAGAAACTGGAGGATCTCAGCAGACCAGGCACATCAGTAGAAAAAAGCAGACAGTTAACGTTTTGGGTCAGGACCCTTCTTCTGACCCGAAACGTTGACCGTCTGCTTTTCTCCACAGATGCTGCCTGACCTGCTGAGTTCCTCCAGCATCTTGTTTTTTCATCTGGTTTATTATTATCACATGTACCAAGATACAGTGAAAAGCTTTTGTTTGCATGCCATCCAGACAGACCATTCCATACATAATTACATCGAGGTAGTACAAAAGGAAAAAAAAATCAGAATGCTTAATATTGTTACAGTTACAGAGAAGGTAAACAAGTAAGGTGCAAAGACCATGATGAGATAGATTGAAAGATCAAGAGTTCATCTTTAGCATATAAGAAATCTGTTCAAGAGTCTTATAACACAGGATAGAAGCTGTCCTTGAGCCCAGTGGTATGTGTTCTCGAACTTTTGTATCTTCTGCCCAATGGGAGTGGGGAGAAGAGAGAATGACCAGGGTGAGAGGGGTCCTTGATTCTGTTGGCTCCTTTCCCGAGACAGCGGGAAGTGTAGACGCGGGAAGTGTAGACACAGTCAGTGGAGGGGATGTTCGTTTGCATGATGGACTGGGCTGCGTTCACATATCCCATGGATATATCCTATATAATCCTACGCAATGTAACCACTTACATGCTGCACTGAGGGAATATTGCACTGTCAGAGAAGCCATCTTTTCACTGAGATATGATTGAGATAAAGTTCCATCACAGGCACAACCCTCCACACCATTGAGCACATCTCAAGGTGCCTCAAGGAGGCAGCATCCATCATTAAGAACCCTCACCACCCAGGACATACCCTCTTCTCACTACTACCATTGGGGAGGAGGTACAGGAGCCTGAAGACCCACACTCAACATTTCAGAAACAGCTTCTTCCCCTCCACCATTCTGAACGGGCCATGAACCCATGAACACTACCTCGTTATTCCTCTTTTGCACTATTTATTCATTTTTGTAACTTATAGTAATTTTCATGTCCTTATGTCTTGCACTGTACTGCTGCCGCAAAACAACAAATTTCACAACATATGTCAGTGATAATAAACCTGATTCTGATTCTGATCTGATTCTGAACTATCTTGAAGAAAAACAATAAAATTATCCAATGCCTTGTCCAATTTTTATCCCTCAATTAATGTCACAAGAAAGGGATTATCTGGTCAGTATCAGATTCTTGTATGTGGGAGCTGATTGTGCGCAAATACCCACATTTCTCACATTCCAACAGTGATTGTAATGAATTTATTTGATTGTCATGAAAGACCCCATGGAACTTCAAGACTTTCCTTCCTTTCCCTAGCCTCAGGTAGATCATGATTTCCAGGGAACTGCAGTGGAGATGACAAATGTCATTTGGTAAAAGTAAGACAAAGAGATACAGCACTCATTGCAGGTCAGGCCATCAAACAGCCAATTTCCCCAGTTTAAGAAACTATCTTTCCATTTTTTTTCATGCATTATGATTAATAAGAAATAATAATGCACTTGATCTTGTTGAAACAATTCATCCATCATTCTTTGAAGTGCTGTCAGAACATAAGAAATAGAAGCAGGTATAGGCATTTAGCCCCTCACACCTGTTCCACCATTTAATAATATCATTAGTGATCATTTATCTCAATGCTACTTTCCTGTACCAAACCCCTTATCTCTTAATTCCCATAATATCAAAAAGTTGATCTACTTTGTCTTAAGTATACATAGTGACTGAGTTTCCACAACCTTCCAGGGTAAGGAATTCCAAAGATTCACTACACTCTGGGTGAAGACATTTCTCCTCATCTCTTTCATGAGCGACTGACCCATTAGTTTGAGGCTCTCGACTTTGGTTCTAGTCACCCCTTTCAGGGCAAACATCATTCATACATCTGCCCCCTCAGATCCCACAAGAATTTTGAATGCTTCAATGAGATCACCTCACATTCTTCTAAACTCAAGAGAATATGAGTCCAGTTTGTTCTATCTCTCTTCATAGGACAATCCACTCCATTCCGGGAATCAATCTGGAGAAACCTTTGCTGCACTCCCATTTCTCAAGTATTATCTTCCTTAGATGGGGAGGTCAGACTTTATATAATATCCAGATTCAGTCTCACTAAGGCTCTGTATAATTGCACTAAGATGTCTATACTCAAATCCTCCTGTAATGAAAGCCAATCAATCATCTGTCTTCCTAATGGCTTGCTGTTCCTAATTGCTTGCTGCTGCTGTTTTGTAGGCTAAAAAGCTTATACTTTGATTGTGATATTGCATGCTGTTGTTAATCATTGAGTATTGAAACCAACATTGTTGTGGGTGATGTAAATGGAACATCATAAAATTTGCTTTCAGTTTTACTTCTGGCAACATCTCAGCTCTCTGTAACAACAAGTACTCACCACTGCAGCTGGATTGCTCTGTGATATTTTCAGGTCATGTCCACCAATGTACTTACTTTGGTATTATAGATTGTCATTCTCAAGGGGAACATTGGATTTTGATAGAGAAATGTTCAGTTAATAATGAATGAAAAAGCTACATGTGTCACAGAGTTTTGGCCATTCCAGTGGCTTATTTCAGTTGGGCTGGGAACGAGATGTTTATAGAAAAACTTGATTTCAATCATATCTTTGGGTTCAATATTTTTATTAAATCTCACATCCTGCTCAATGGTCTGTAAGTAGAATTTGAAAACATTTATGTAAACTTTCTATCTCGGAACTACCTTAACTGCATATGACAGTTCTAATGGATGAAAAATGGACTGGTGAGCTTTGTATCAAGTAGCCTCTGTTGTCGGTGGATAGAAGTAGAACTATACTACTGAACTGTCCCCTGAGCAGAAGCAAGAGGAAGCAAGCAAGGTCAGTCTCCATTCCATTCAGCTCATCACTTTTATGGGCAGTCTGCCCCCATCTTTTCTCTGTTATTAAATGCTGTGCACAACAGGAATGACGAGGAGAGAAAATAATCATGCAGTACAGAACCAGATGGCTTTATGTTTTAAAGTATGAAAGCTATAGAATCCAGGAGTACTCAAGGAATAAAGTAAGTTTTCTTAAGCTGCATTGAGCTTTGAATACATGATCAGTGATTTAGTATGGCTAAACTATCTGGTGTATGTCCACCACTAACCCATTAGTGTCACAAACCCGTAACTAAGGCAAACTAACAATGTGTTCCAGGCGCCATTCTTTGACTGATGAGATTTGGAGATTCAACAAACAGAGTTTGGAATATTTTTGCAACTAGATAGAGTACACAGCTAAATGCCTTTGTAAATTCTGCATGCTATTGATGAGCGCTGAACTTAGTTTCAATTTGAAGTGAATCCAAACTAAATGTATACCTGCTGGGACTGGTGAATGGAAGCATCAGGGGTGGGATGTCATGTGAAACTATTGCCATGGAAATGAAATGAGCAACACAATAAGTTGGTCATTTATTCTGGTCTTAAGATCTGGGTGCATAATGAGAAGGTTGAAAAGTTAAGTCAATTGCTTTATCCAAGAGGATGAAAAATCATCAGTCTGAACCATTAACTCTGTTTCTGTCTCCACAAATACGACCTGATCTGCCTGGTAATGCCAGCACTTTACTTTTGTCTTTCATTTTCCAGCAACTGCAGCATTTTGCTTTTGTGTTTTTCTGGAGTTTTGATAAAATATTTTCTAACATATAACACCAAGTACTCAGCAGATAGTGGTTTGTAGTCTCCATAATTTCATAAACCGAGTGACTACATTGGTGGGAGATTCCACTACAGTTGTCTCTGGAGTTTCCAGATGCTCCCTGGTAGACCGTTAGGATTACTCTTGGATTCCTCCTCCCTGTAACATTGCTTGGCACTAACCTCAATGCCCAAACTAACACCTGATGCTTAATAGCAGGATATGTCAGGACAGATTTCCAGGATCATCCATCCACTTTAGACTTTACATGCTGTACCTTTCACCCAGTGCACCCTTTGTCTCTCCATCCAAACCCTCCATCCCAGAAACTGTGGAGGTTACCAGCCTTGGAAATTCCTCCTTGACAAAGAATTCAAGCTTCTCTAACCTTTCCGTAATATCATCCCCTTTACACAGTCAGAATCGGAATCAGAATCAGATTTATCATCACTGGCATATGATGTGAAACTTGTTGTTCTGCGGCACATTGCCTTATTTACGGAAGGAGGCCACTCAGCCTGTTAGGTCCATGCCAGCTCCCAGCAGTGTAATTCCCATCAGTTCCATTCTCCATTTCCCTCTCACACACCCATCAACATCCCTTTAATTCTATTTGTCACTTAGTGTAGGGATAATTTGCAATGGCCAATTAATCTACTAGCCCCCAAATGGAGCATCCAGATGAAACCCACACAGTCATGGAGAGAGAAGGGCAAACTCCACACAGACAGCACCCATGGTCAGCATTGAACCTGGATCCCCAGAGATGTGAGGCAGCAGTGTGTACAACACATGCACAGGTGTCTTTGTTGTTCGATCAAACCTTGATACACTGTTCTAAATGGGGGTTTGAAGGTGGAATGGTAAAATTCCGCAAACTTGCGCTTTGCTTCAAAAGCTAAGTATTTTGGATGAAAGCTGAAATTAAAAAAAAGGAAAGGCAGGAACTACTCAGTAGGTCACAAGACAGTGGAAGGTCAAGCAGATTGATGACCTGTCATTAGAAATGGGAAAAGTTAAAGGTGCAACAGCAGATATACAGGCAGGCATTGTGGAGATGGAAAGAGAGAAGAAGAGAGCACTCTTGCGATGGGGTTGATGATAGAGCCACAAGGAAAGTGGTGCAAGGCAAAAACGCATTATAATGAAATGTAAGCACCAGAGGACTAGTAAAGAGCTTGTCTAAGATAAGAAAAGATAAGATATCATTAATAGTCACACGTACATTGAAAAACACAGTGAAATGCATCTTTTGCGTAGTGTTCTGGGGGAGCCCGCAAGTGTCACCACACTTCCGGCGCCAACATAGCATGCCCAGAACTTCCTAACCCATACATCTTTGGAATGTGGGAGGAAACCGGAGTACCCAGAGGAAACCCACACAGTCACAGGGAGAACGTACAAACTCCTTACAGACAGCGACGGGAATTGAACCCGGATCACTGGTGCTGTAATAGCGTTACGTTAACTGCTACACCACCGTGCCTGCCCAAATTACAGCGGTTACATCGGCCAGACCCGTTGCTCCCGTAGTCAGCAGCATTTGAACCTGTGCAGGGAAATCCCAATGGATTTCTAGTTCATCGCCTTAACTACTTGGCCATGACTAATATGGAACAGCAGAACCCTTATCTGAAATGCTGAGTCCAGAGAGCTATGAAATACCTAATCAAAAGGTGAAACAGTATTCCTCTAGATTACGTTAGGTCTCAGCTAGACGCTGAGAACAGAAAGGGCAGAGTGGGAATGAGATGGAGGATTATAAAGACAGGAGGCCTGAAGCTCAGGGAATCAAAAAGGAGTTAATTGATCTGCATTTGATTTCCCCAAAGTAGAGAAAACCTCAAAGTGAGCAGAAAATGATAAGTGCTAAATTAGAAGAAGCACATTGAGTCAGTGTAACACCAGGAAGGACTGTTTAGGGCCCTAGATTGAGAAAAAGGAAGAGATAAAAAACAGGTGTTGAATCTCGAGTGTTTGTACAGGACACCAAGAGGATGTTGGGAGTGAAAAGGAACAGAAACAATGTGTGAAGGAGGGAGTACAGGTGTAAATGCCAATTTTCTGAATATTCCAACGATCTATTCGGTTCTTTCAATTGTTTTGCCACAAAGTCTGTATTTGGAAGATGGAATGTTTTCTGAAGAGGCCCCTTGCTGCATCCTTCCCTCAGGTGGACGTAAAAAAGTAACTTGACATTATCTTAAAGAGAGCAAGGGAGATTTCCCCAGTGTCCTGACCAGAATTTGCTCTGTACAAGTATCTAAGAAAGCAACTCAGCCAGTGATTTTGTAATTGCTGTTTTTTTGAAGTTTGCTGTGTAATAATTGCCAGTCACATTTGCTGTATTGCAACATTAACAAGGATTCACAAACTGGTTGATTGACTACATGTCATGAGAGTAGGCAAGGCACTCATCTTTTGTTTGCTGTTCATTTCTTGTATGTGGGACTTCTCTGCACCCCTGACTTCATGCCATAGTTGGACCATCTAATGTGTGATTAACCACCATCAGTGTTAAACTCATTTTAAGTCAGTCATTTGCACATTTTTGACATCTATGGTCTGTACCTAAGCTGTTACAACATCATTGTACATGAAATCATCATCTGTCTTACAGACTTACTGGATGGTTGCATCATAGAAGGAGTCTATTTGGTTCATTGAATCCATGCTCCCTCTAACCAAGAGGAATCCAGCCAGTTCTACTGCCCTGCTCTCTCCCCATGGCCCTACAACTTCCTTTTCTATTACTATTACAGTTCCTTTAGACCATCACGATTAGATCTGCCTCCTTCTTCTTCCTCATCATCTTCCTTCTCTTCCTCTTCCCCTTCTTTTTTCCCTTGGGATCAAGGAGACTTGCCTCCACTTCATTTTCTGAGGTGGCTGATGAGACCAATATGAGAACCACAAACTCTTCCACAGATAGGCAGGAGATGTCATATCAGGGGAGAGGGGTAGTTGTGAGGAGTGGTGCTCCTTCCATTGCATGTGCAGTACATCTGGTGCATGGAGGTTCTCAATATCATCCTGATGCCAACTTACCCAATTTGAGTAGCCGTGGGCCAGAGATTCCCAGAAGGCAGTCATCCTTGTCCGCCTGGTAACTCTTCCCACGATGGAGCCCAGAATGGAGTGCCTGTTTCAGGAATCTGGTGTTGGGTATTGTGACACATCTGACTAATTGAAGCCTCAACGCTGGGGATGTTGGGCTGGGAATGGACCGTGACATTTCTTATATTTTCTTATGACCCAGAAGGAGGTCATTTGGCCCATCAAATCTATGCTACTCAGAGCTACGCCCTTTCTCTCACTTACTTTCCTGGGATGATAGTGGTCTTCTTAAAACAGGTGGGACCTGAAATTCACAAACAGATCACACAAGATCTGAGCACTCGGCCAGGGACACCATCTGGGCCAGATGCTTTCCTCGGGTTCACTCTCCGGAAGACTGATCTTACGTCTTTGACGGTGACCACAGTTCAGTTGCATTGGAAGCTGTCAGGGTAGGTGGTGACAATCCACTTCCCTTCTGTTCAAAACACACATAGAATGCGTTAAGCTCATCAGGAAGGGATGCGCTGTTGTTAACTATGCAGCCCGACTTCGTTTTGTATCCTGTTATAGCATGCAAGCCCTGTCATAACTGACGTCTGGTCTGGGACTCTATTTTGAACCGGATGAAGAGAATGCAGAAGAAGTTTACCAGGATCCTGCCTGGATTAGAGGGCACGTGCTATAAGCAGAGGTTGGACAAACTTGGGTTGTTTTCTCTGCAGTGGAGGAGGCTGAGGAGAGACCTGATAGAAGTTTGTAAGATTATGAGAGGCATAGAGTGGATAGCTGGTATCTTTTTCCCAGGGGTAAAATATCTAATACTAGAGGGCATGCATTTTAAGGTGAGAGGGGGTAAGTTCAAAGGAGATGTGCGGGGGCAAGTTTTCACAGAGAGTGGTGGGTGCCTGGAATACGCTGCCAGGGGTGGTAATGGAGGCAAACGTGATAGAGGTGTTTAAGAGGCTTTTAGACAGGCACATGAATATGCAAAGAATGGAGGGATATGGACATTGTTCAGGCAGAAGGGATTAGTTTAGTTAGGCATTTAATTACTAGTTTCATTAGTTTGCACAACATTATGGGCCGAAGGACCTGTTCCTGTGCTGTACTGTTCTATGTTCTATCAGTGCATTCCAGTTCCTAAGCACTTGCTATGTAGAAAAGGTTTTCTTCTCATGCTTTTTTGTCAATACTTTCATATGTAACTTCTGCTTCTTGACCCTCCCACCAATGCAAACAGTTTCTCTTTCTACTGTGTCCAGACCAATTCACGATCTTAAATATGTCTTCCAGAACCCTCTAAACTTCCGCTGTTCCAAGGAAAACAACCCGGACTCCTCCAGTCTATTCACAAAACTGATGTCCCTCTTTCCTGGAATCATTCCAGTAAATCTCTTTTGTACCATCTCTAAGGCTTTTAACATCTTCCCTAAAATTTGGAGTCTAAAAGTGGACGCAATGTGGCTGAACCAGTGTTTTGTAAACTTTTATCATGACTTCTTTGCCCTTGTACCCTACAGATAATGCCCAAGGTCCCACATATTTGTTTAACCTGTCTCAATCTGCCCTACCACTTTCAACGATTTATGTGCAGTAATCAATAATATAACTTAATGGTTATGTTATTGGATAGTAATCCAACGCGCTGGGATATTGAGTAAAATACCATCCCTGTAGCTGGGGAATTTAAATGTACTTAATTATTGAAATAAATCAGGAATGGGAAGCTTGTATCATTAATGGTGAACATGGTAAGAATTCTTCAACTTCACTAATACTTTTTCAGTAAAGGAATCTGCCATTCTAACCTAGCCCGGCTATATGTCACTCCAGTTCCAAAGCACTACGGTTGTTTCTTAACTTCTCCCTGAGATGTTCCATAAAATCACTCACTTCTAGGTCATATCAGGATGGTCAATAAATCTTAGCATTACCAGCAATGTCCAGGTCTTGTTAAAGATGTTCCCAGTGCCAAATGCCTGGGGATAAAACTAAAAAATGCTGGAAATACTCAGCCGGTCAAGCAGCACCTGCAGAAGAAGAAATGGAGTTAACATTTCAGGTCAAGGAACTTTCATCAGTTTTCCTGGTGCTTGACCAAAGGCAAATTTGTTTCACATCAAGTTGATGATTTACTTCAGAATGATAAAAATTTGCATCTGATTCATATCTACAAATAAAAACAAGAAGCTGTACAGCAACTGTTTAAAGATATTCTTTATGAATTTGAGGATATGGAAATAGATATTCCAGGATGTTAAGTAATTTATGTTTCCATTTAAAGATTTATTTACTTTAAATAATCTAATGTTTTTTTGTGCTGAAGGGTGCTATCCAGACTCCTCCTACAAGCATGTAGACTGACAAAGTATAAAGATGTGTTGATTAACAAGGATAAAAATGAAAAGACTGAAATGAAGTACTGAAATGAGAGGTTGGAGACTTGAGTTGAGTACAAATACAAGCACAGAATAACTTTATCCAACAGCCTATGTTCCGTGCAATTAGAAGTAACAAAAGTCACTTCTCAATATCATTGGAAAAAGTCTCGTTACTCTCGCAATTCCCTCCATGGAAATCAATGTCTTAAAAACAGACGTGTGTAAAATGGAGTCACCATTTGATGGACGCTTTTTCTTTAAATTTATTTACACAGTTTACTTTGCTCAAAGTTAGAATAAAGAACTAGTGTAAATGTGTTAGTTGTACCAAGAGGTATAGTGCGTACTTTGGCTTACAATTCCTATTGTTCTCTTATGTCAATACTCTTTGGAGATACTGGCATATGAATTTGGATTGATGATCCTTAACTGCTGACATGTGTAGCAGATACTGAAGCAGATATTTATGAGTCTGAAATACCAAACCATTGTGAATGTTTCAAAACTATGTAAACCAAGCCCACATTTTCCATGCTATCAAAAAATAACTTATTTCCGTGGGATTGTTACTGCACAGTAAGAGGCCATTTTGCACATTGAGTCTCTTCTGGCTCCTGCCAGGACAATCTCGTTGTCCCATTCCCCTGCTCTTTACCCAAAGGCCTGCAAAATTCTCTTTCAAGTTCCTACCTAATTCCTTTGGGAATGTTCCATTTGCCTCCGTTTCCACCACCCTTACAGACAGTGAATTCCGGATCACTTGTACTCTCTACACGAGACAGATTTTCCTTACATACCCCTTGTATCACTTACCCCCAGATTTGTAAAAAATATAATTTAAATTGAACTTTAAAAGTGCAATGTTGACCAGCTTGATGTTTTGACAGTTAAATTAGGTAATGTACTGACTGTAAAATGAGAACAATCAATTTACTCTTTGTCAACAGCATTATGCCAGCAAGAGGTCAAGCTGTTGACTTGGTAAGATTGGAGTTCCTTCCTTCAAGGAAGTAACAACGGATGTATGAATGTTATATCCTTGTTGTTTTATGTTCTACTTCATTAATCATTGGTTGCCACGGGGGGTTATTGATGTCACCAAACTGATGGAAGTAAAGGCAATGCTGAAGCATTCAGAAATATCTTCAACCAGAATTCAGCTTGACTACCCCCTGAGATCTCCACCATCGCAGAAGTCTTCAGTCAATTTGATTCATTCCATGTGATGGGAAGAAGGTCCGCAGCAGCTGGCACTGCTGATTCGTGGCTCCAGGGTTCAATCCTGATGTTGGGCACTGAGTTTGCACATCCTCCTCATGATCCCATGGGTTTCCTCCAAGTGCTCTGGTTTCCTCTCACTTTCCAAAGACGCACTGACACTGTAGGTTAATTGGCTACTGCCAATTATCCTTTAGTGTAGGTTAATGGCAAAAGGAATCAAAGGAGAGTGGCTGAGCATATGTGAGAGAGAAGAAGTTGCAGAGAGAGAGGAAATGAGACCAATAGGTTTGCTCAATGATCATAACTTCTGAAAAACTGAGCGACTCCATATCTGTGTGCAACAAGACCTCAACAACATTCAGGCATAATCTATCACCTGACATGTAACACTTATAACTTTGAGGTACTGGTCAATGACTATCTCCCATGAGAGAGTTTAATCACATACCCTTGATATTCAATGACATTACCATCACCACCACCATCAACATTGATGGTTCACCACTGAATAGAAACTCAACTAGATCAGCCATATAAATGTTATGGCTACCAGAATAGGTCAGAGGCTGTGCATCCTGTGATGAATGATAACCTACCATGATAACCTACCATCTACAAAGCACATGTTAGGTATGTGAAGCTAGACATTAGCCAGGACAAAGCAGCTCCCTTGACTGGGATCTCATCCTCCACTGAAAATATTAATTCCCTCCCCCACTGATGCACCATGGCTCCAGTGTATGCCATCAACAAAATGCACAGCAGCTGCTTACCAAGGCCACTCTGATATCACCTCTCAGACACTCAAAGCCTACACCAAAAAGAACAAGTTGAGCAGATGTGAGTAAATACCATTATATCCCTCATCAAGTTGCACACTATCCTGACTCAGAAATCAGAATCATTTTTATTATCGCTGACTTATATGTTGTGAAATTTGTTGTTCTGCAGCAGCAGTATGGTGCAAAGACGTAATATTACTATAAATTACAAAATAAATAAATAGTGCAAAAAGACAGGACGAATGAAGTAGTGTTCATGGACCATTCATAAATCTGATGGCAGAGGGGCAGAAGCTGTTCCTGAATCATTGAGTTTGGGTCTTCAGACTCCTCTACCTCCTCCCTGATGGTAGTAATCAGAAGAGGTCATGTCCCAGATGGTGACGGTCCTTGGTGATGGATGCTAACTTCTTGAGGCACCGCCTCTTGAAGATGTCCTCGATAGCTGGGAGGCTTGTGCCCGTGATGGAGCTGGCTGAGCTGACAACCCTCTGCAGCCTCTTGCGATCCTGTGCATTGGAGCCTCCATACCAGGTGGTGATGCAACCAGTCAGAATGCTCTCCACTGTACATCTGTAGAAATTTGCAAGAGTCTTTGGTGAAAAACCAAATTTTCTCAAACTCCTAACAAAGTAAAGTCACTGGCGTGTCTTTTTCATGATTGCATCAATGTGTTGGGCCCAGGATAGATCCTCTGAGATGTTGACACCCAGGAACCTGAAGCTCCTCACCATTTCCACCACTGACCCTTCAATGAGGACTGGTGTGTCTTCTCCCAACTTCCCCTTCCTGAAGTCCACAACCAATTCCTTGGTCTTGCTGACGTAGTAAATGAGGTTGTTGTTGCGACACTACTCAACAGCCGAACTACGTCACTCCTGTACGCTTCCTCGTAGCCATCTGAGATTTTACCAAAAACAGTGGTGTCATCTGCGAATTTATAGATGACATTTGAGCTGTGCCTAGCCACACATTCATGAGTGTAGAGAGAGTAGAGCAGTGGGCTAAGCACACATCCTTGAGGTGCGCCTGTGTTAATTGCGAGCGAGGAAGAGATGTTACTACTGATCCGCACTGACTGGGGTCTCCTGATATTGCCCTTCCCTAATTGTTGCTAAGTCCCAGAACTCTCTACATAATGGCAGTGTTGTATTATATTTTCTCATGACATGGAAACTAGTCAACCCATTGAGCCTTTGCTGGATCTCACAGCAATCCCATCAACCCACTTTTCCTTGTAACTTATTCTCCCACACATGCCAATTAACACCTCCCACCCCTCTCTGCCAATGTTCCCATCAGGAACCTACACTAGGGATAATTTAGAGTAGCCAATTAACCTAACAACCAGCACATCCTTGTGGGGAAAATAGGGGAATTCCTCACAGTCACAGGGAAAACATGCAAGGAAGACCTAATTCAGGATCAAACCCAGGTCACTGGAGCTGTGAAAGTACTGCACTACTTGCTATGCCACTCTGTGTGACCCCCTTTATCAGAAGAACAGCAACTAACCACCAGCTTCTCAAGGGCAACTAGCTGTGGATACTAAGTCCTGGCCAATCCACTATTGCTCAGATTCTAAAAATTAAGGAAGTATTGTTCCACACTTAACTAATTCATGAGTAATCACCCAAATTAACAATAAAAATGAGTTATGAATAAGAGTCATAGAGTTGTACAGCAATACAGCGCAGATACAGGCCCTTCAGCCCTACAAGTCCATGCTGACCACAGTATCCACCTCTCTAATTCAAATTTCCTGTGTTCCATCCATATCCATCTAAGCCCCACCCCTACATGTACCTATCCAAGTGTTTCTTAAGTAGTACTATTGTACCTGTCTCAACCACTTCCTCTGGTAGCTCATTCCGTACACTCATCACCCTCTGCATGGAAAAGTTTGCCCCTCAGGACCCTTTTAAATCTTTCCCATCTCACCCTAAATCTATGCCCCCTAGTTTTGGACTGCCCTACCCTAGGGAAAAGACTGTTACCATCCACCTTATCTATGCCTCTCTTAATTTTAAGCATTTCTGTAAGGTCGCCCCTCATTCTCCTATGTTCCAAGGAATAAAGACCTAGCCTGGCCTACCTCTCCCTATAACTCAGGCCTTCTAGTCCTGGCAACATCCTCATAAATCTTTTCTGCACTCTTTCCAGTTTAACCACATTTTTCCTATAACAGGGTGACCAAAACTGTAAACAGTACTCCAAGTGCGTCCTCACCAATGACTTATACAATTGCAAAGTAATGTCCCATCTCCTAGACTCAGTGCCCTGACTGATGAAGGCCAGCATGCTAAATTAGTCAATAAATGGACCACCTGAGTTCAAATTTGCACAAGTAGTAAAAGAGTTTAGCTCCACAAAGAACTCCCTTATTTATAACTGAAGACATCATGGATATATCAAAATAGTTTATTTTTAACTATTGTTAGTTGGGAGATAATCGTTGAACAAGATACTCAGAATATTTCCTTTATGTTGACAATGAAAGGACAGACAGTACCATGGTTTATTATTTTAATCGGAACTCATCATGGCCAGTGGTGCATCTCACCCTCATCACTAAATTAGTGGCAAAACTAATAGGCCTGCTGCCTCACAGCTCCAGCAACGCAGGTTCAATTCTAACCTCCGCTGTTGCCTGTATGGAGTTGGCATGTTCTCCCTGTGACTGTATGGGTTTCTCCTGAGTGCTGCGGTTTCCTCCCACATCCCAAAGATATGTAGGTTGGTAGGTTAATTGGTCACTGTAAGTTACCCTTAGTGTGCAGGTGAGTTGGTAGAATGTGGGGGGAGTTGGTGGGAATGTGGGGAGAATAAAGTGACTTGTTTCCATGCTGTATGACTCTATGTGTTTAAACCTGCAGCCCACTGAATCAGAGAAGTGGATTACCACTGACATACTCAACCTTTGTCCAATATGCAAATTTCTGACTGGCAAGGTGACAAGTCAAGTCCATTGTTAAGCTTTAGTGCTCTAGAATTGTTTGCTGGTCCCCATGAATTGCCTCATCTTGTGATTTATTGATCTATTTGAGGTAATTGTGCAAGTGTGACCAAATAAAAAAACATTATCTTCTGCTGATGACCTGATGATATCCAAACCTGATACTTGTTTTCTTGGGAGCCTTAGTCTTTTGATGCAGTACACAGTTATTAAACTGACGTCCACACTATGAAGCATAGCCCTAATAATATGTTAAATATTGATATGTTGTTTATTTTGTACTTGAGCCTGTAAATTTTTAAATACTACCACAGGAAGTTTTGTTATATACATCTGTCACCCTAAAACACTTTCATTCTGCAAGAATGAATGATTGTTATTGAATTATAAGTGGGAATTTTGAAGGCGGAAACAAACGCTTGTGTTTACTGCTGGTAATCAAGCAGATCAACATTTTATTGGCTGAAGTACATGGGGGGAAAGTTATAATCAAGGCCACAAGGAAAAAACCAGTATTTGCTTAGATCTTTCTGTGGGTTTAATGGAGGAACACCTGGCCCTATTCTGGACTTTTTCTGATTTAGTGCCAGCTTTACTTTCCTTTAAAACAAAAGCACCTGCAAGTAACTTGAGCTTACATCAATATTACTCCTGAATCACACTATGTTTTTTTTTAAACAACAGAGAGATGAAAAGTGGGCCAGTAGACTGTGACCTAATTGTCCTGTTTATTCCCCATGGGGCTGCTCTGTCAGTTGTGTTGCTGGGACTTCATTAGGAGTTTGAGGAGATTCGGTATGTCACCAAAGACCCTTGCAAATTTCTACAGCTGTACGGTGGAGAGCATTCTGAATGGGATTGCGTCACAGCCTTGCATGGAGACTCCAATGTGCAGGATCGAAAAAGGCTGCAGAGGGTTGTAGACTCAGCCAGCTCCATCATGGACACAACCCTCCCTGCCATCGAGGATATCTTCAAGAGGTGGCACCTCAAGAAGGCAGCATCCATCATTAAGGACCCTCACCATCTTTGCATTACTACCATCGGGGAGGAGGTACAGGAGCCTGAAGACCCAAACTCAATGATTTAGGAGCAGCTTCTTCCCCTCCGCCATCAGATTTCTGAACAGTCCGTGAACACTACCTCATTATTCCTCTTTTGCAATATTTATTTATTTTTGTAACTTATAGTAATTTTTATGTCTTGCACTGTACTGCTGCCGCAAAACAACAAATTTCACGACATATGTCAGTAATGACAAACCTGATTCTGATTTCAGCAGTTGATGTGATGCTTTTCCAATTGGTCCAACCTTCAGGCAGGTTTACAGATAAGAAATTATTGTGGACTGCTAAATACAGGAGTCAGTTTGTTGCAAACACACAGCAAACACTTTGTTTCAATGTTTGTACTGTTAAGTGTCTTATTGACAGACATACCATTTCTCTATTATATTGTGTCAACATAAGAAGAAAATTCATTTTCTACTCACATAAACTTTAATAAAATAAATATCGATTATATAGTTATACAAAGGTAGGAAAAGATAATTTTAAAATGCAAGCTGATGGAGGGTAGGTAGGGGATGAGGGAAAGTAAGCTATTTTCAACTCCAGTTCAAATTGCATAAGTTGTCAATGCCAGAAGCAATCTAACCACACTCGGATTACTGTGTATCCTTCAGGGTGTCACATCCTAAAATAATGTAAAGGCACCAGAAAGGGAGCAATAAAGATTTACAAGCACGAAACCAGAAAGCAAGGAAAAGGATAAGCAGCCTCTGTCCCTTCTCCTTTGTGAAAAGAACCTAACAAAATAATGGAAGATTTTCAGGGAGAATTCACACTTATGGGAAAATGAGCTGAAATGTGGATGATGTCACAATGCCCATCAAAAAAAAATTGAAGCAGAATTTAAGGAAGCCATTCGGCCCATTGTGTCTCTGTTGGCAAAACTGGATGTCCCGTTAATCCCACTTCCCACCATTTGGTAATTGGTAATTGATTTATTATTGTCACATGTACCAAGATACAGTGAAAAATTTTGTTCAGATCATTTCACAACATAAGTACATCGAGGTAGTACAAGGGAAAAGCAACAACAGAATGCAGAATATAGTGTGACAGTTACAGTTACAGAGAGACTACAGTGCAGGTAGACAATAAGGTGTAAGTGCCATGACAAGGTAGATTGTGAGGTCAAGCGTTTACCTTTATTGTACAAGAGGTCCATTCAATAGTCTTATAACAGCAGGATAAAAGCTGTCCTTGAGCCTGATGGTACATGCTTTCAGGCTTTTGTATCTTCTGTCCAGTAGAAATGGGGAGAAGATAGAATGTTCAGAGTCGGAGGGGTCTTTGATTATGTTGGCTACTTTTCTGAGGCAGTGAGAAGTGTAGACAGAGTCCATGGAGGAGATGCTGGTTTTCATGATAGACTGAGCTGTGTCCACAACTCTCTGCAATTTCTTGTGGTCTCGGGCAGAGTAGTTTGCCAGACCAATTTGTAATGCATCTGGATAGGATGCTTTCTATTGTGCATTTATAAAAAATTGGTAAGGCTCAAGGGGGATATGCCTAATTTTCTTAGCCTTCTTAGGAAGTAAAGGCGCTGGTGTGCTTTCTTAGTCATGGTGTCAACATGGTTGGACCAGGACAAGCTATTAGTGTTGTTTACGCCCAGGAACCTGAAGCTCTCAACCATCTCCCCCTCAGCACTGTTGGTACATACAGGGTTGTGTGCTCCACCCTGCTTCTTGAAGTCAATGACCAGCTCTTTTGTTTTGCTGACATTTGGTCTGTAATCCTGCAGGTCCCGGGCTCCTTTAATGTTCAGGTACTTTTTAAATGCGATGAGTGTTTCTACCTCCATCATCCTTTCTGAATGCGAGTTCAGATCTTTACTCCACTCTTCAGGTACAAACCCAGATACATTTTATGTGTGGTGAGGAGTTCTACCCCTAACCCCCTTTGGGCAATAAGTTCAAAGTGCTCTGCCATTCTCTGGATGAAGAATATGCTCCTTATCTTTGTTAAATCTATGCCCGTGATTCTTTCAACCAAGGAAAATAGATCCTTTTAATTTATTCAATGTTGGCCCCTCATAATTGTAAAGATCTCAATTAAGTCTCTCCTCAGTCTTGTATTTTCAAAGAAAATAACTTGTCTAATACATGACTTTCCAGTCCTTGCAACTTCTTCAAAACCTTCTCTGCATCCCTTTCCAATGCAATCACCCCTGTAGTGTGACCACTGCAAGACATATTATTCAAACTGTGGTTTAACTAGTGTTGTATACACTTCTCATTTAAGTTTCCTGCTGAGTTGTACACAGTTTTACCATAACCACCCTCCTGTGCCTCAGCTGATAAAGGTAAGCATCCCATAGGCCTTTAACTAATAGACCTATCTTGCTACATTTAAGGATCTGTGGCTATACAATTCAAGGTCCACCTGTTCCTCCATTCCACTCAATATTGTCCCATTTATTTTAGATTCCCTGGCCTTGTCACGCCTCCTGAAAGGCTTTCCTAACATTTCTCTAAATTGAATTAAATTCGTCAAGTTGCTGCACATCTGAACAGACCATCTTTATGTTCTTGGAGTCTAATGCTTTCCTCTTCACTGTCAACCACATGGGCAGTTTTTGTACCATCTACATTCACAGACCATCACAGAAGAGGCAAATCAGACAGTACAACCTTCAGAAGCATTTTAATTGGCTCAGTGTATGGGTGGACATACATAGAACATAGAACATATTTTTGCTGATTTGATGGTAACATCCAGCCTTGCATTGCAAATCAATGTTATCACGTCAAATTACTTCCCTTGGTGAATACAGAATACAGTACAGAAAACAACAGCACAGTACAGGCCCTTCGGCCCAGTGACCCGGGTTCAAATCCGGCAACTGTCTGTAAGGAGTTTTTACATTCTCCCCGTGTCTGTGTGGGTTTCCTCCGGGTGCTCCGGTTTCCTCCCACATTCCAAAGACATACAGGTTAGGAAGTTATGGGTATGCTGTGTTGGCGCCGGAAGCGTGGCGACACTTGCGGGCTGCCCCCCAAATCACTACGCAAAAGATGTATTTCACTGTGTGTTTTGATGTACATGTGACTAATAAAGAGATCTTATTTTATCTTATCTTATCTTATCTTAATGTTGTGACATTTTATCCTGCTCTAAGATCTATCTAACCCTTCCCTCCCACATAGCCCCCTATTTTTCTATCATTCATGTGTCTATCTAAGAGTCTCTTCAGTGTCCCTAATGTATCTGTCCCCACAACCTCTGCTGGCAGTGCGTTCCACACACCCACCACTCTCCGTGTAAAAAACTTACCCCTGACATCCCCCTTATACCTTCCTCCAATCACCTTAAAATTATGTCCCCTTGTGTTAGCCATTGCCGCACTGGGAAAAAGTCTCTGACTGTCCACTTGATCTATGCCTCTTATCGTCTTGTACACCTCTATCAAGTCACCTCTCATCCTCCTTCTCTCCAAAGAGAAAAGCCCTAGCTCACTCAACCTATCCTCATAAGACATGGTATCATAGACTCAGTGAAGTGGTTGATCTGCATGGTCATAGTGGGGAAATTGAGAGCTCTATGTTAGCAAAGCTCACCTGGAATTTAAAATACTCTGGCCTCATGTCACCTGAAAATTGCCATCGTTTTGCATAATACTAATGGGAAGCACAGTCACCAAGGGAAGTAATTTGATGTGATGACATTGATTTGCAATGCAAGGCTGGATGTTACCATCAAATCAGCAAAAATAGGGCTCATTGACCTGTTACATTTGTCACTGTCAGCTATTATTATAGACAGCTGACTCACTTAGTGAATGAAAGTGCAATAAATTTGTAATGGATGATGTAGACATATTGTTGATGATTTTAATTCTGTGAAAGTGGCTAGTTAGATGAGGCAGCAACATATTCACCTGCTAGGGAGAAGATTACAACAATTAAACTCTGCTCCCTGCATTGCTCTTCTCAGATGGATTCATATTTTATGAATGTTATTTTATTTGAGATAACCAACAGAATTAATAAGGGGGAAACCAATGGATCTAGTGTACTTGGACTTTCAGAAGTCTTCAATAAGTTCAAGTGGTTATGAAACAAATTTATAACACATAGAATGGATGTAGGATTTTGACATGATAGAGGGTTGGTTAATGGACAAAAAGCTGAGAGTAGGAATAAATGAGTCATTTTCAGGTTAGGAGCTGTGACTAGTGGGGTACTACAGGGATCAGTGGTGGGGGTTATATGTAATATATCTATATTTGCTGATGATACCAAACTGGGTGCCAGTGCAGGCTGCGAGGAGGATTTGGAGAGGGTTCAAGGGGCTATAGATAAGCTAAGTAAATGGGCCAAGACTTGGTGCTTGGAATATAATGTGGAAAAAATATGATTTAATAAAAATGGAAAAATGATCACCCCATTATTTTGTAACTACATTCACTTGTTTAAGACTCTCCCTCTGTGGGAAACATCTTAACATCTAGCTTGTCATGCCTCCCTTGAATCTTATTTGTTTCAATAAGATCATCTCTCATTCTTCTAAACTCCAAAGAATAGAAAACATTTTTTTTCACCTTTTGTGGTAGGAATCCCACTTATCCTAAAAAATAGCCAAGTGAATGTTTTTCTGTATTGTCTCCAATGCTAATATATCCTTTCTTAAATAAGGATAACAAAACTGCACACATACCCTGTTCAATTGTATCAATACTTTTCTATTTTGTAAACTCCAACACCTTGCAATAAAAGTCAATTATTGGTATTGGTATTGGTTTATTATTGTTACTTGTACCGAGTTACAGTGAAAAGCTTGTCTTACAAACCAATCGTACAGGTCAATTCATTACACAGTGCAGTTACATTGAGTTAGTACAGAGTGCATTGATGTAGTACAGGTAAAAACAATAACAGTACAGAGTAAAGTGTCACAGCTACAGAGAAAGTGCAGTGCAATAAGGTGCAAGGTCACAACAAGGTAGATCGTGAGGTCATAGTCCATTTCATTGTATAAGGGAACTGTTCAATAGTCTTATCACAGTGGGGTAGAAGCTGTCCTTAAGTCTGGTGGTACGTGCCCACAGGCTCCTGTATCTTCTACCTGATGGAAGAGGAGAGAAGAGAGAATATCCCGGGTGGGTGGGGTCTTTGATTATGCTGGCTGCTTCACCAAGACAACGAGAGGTAAAGACAGAGTCCAAGGAGGGGAGGCTGCTGTCTGTGATGCACTGGGCTGTGTCCACAACTCTCTGCAGCTTCTTGCGGTCCTGGGCAGAGCAGTTGCCGTACCAAGCTGTGATACATCCAGATAGGATGCTTTCTATGGTGCATCGGTAAAAGTTGGTGAGAGTCAAAGGGGACAAACCAAATTTCTTTATCCTCCTGAGGAAGTAGAGACACTGGTGAGCTTTCTTGGCCGTGGCATCTACGTGATTTGACCAGGACAGGCTGTCGGTGATGTTCACTCCCAGGAACTTGAAGCTCTCAACCCTCTCGACCTCAGCACCATTGATATAGACAGGTGCATGTACACCGCCCCCTTTCCTGAAGTCAATGACCAGCTCTTTAGTTTTGTTGACATTGAGGGAAAGGTTGTTGTCATGACACCATTCCACTAAGCTCTCTATCTCCTTCCTGTACTCCAACTCATCGCTGTTTAAGGTACAGCCTACAACGATGGTATCATCTGCAAACTTGCAGATGGAGTTAGAGCAGAATCTGGCCACACACTCATGAGTGTATAGGGAGTAGAGTAGAGGGCTGAGGAAGCAGCCTTGTGGGCACCAGTGTTGAGAATAATCGTGCTGGAGGTTTTGCTGCCTGTGGTCACTGATTGTGGTGTGTTTGTTAGAAAGTCAAGGATCCAGTTACAAATGGAGGTGTTGAGTCCGAGATCTCGGTGTTTGGTGACAAGTTTGCTTGGAATTATTGTATTGAAGGCAGAGCTGTAGTCAATAAACAATAGTCTAACGTATGTGTCTTTACTGTCCAGATGCTCCAGAGCTGAATGTAGGGCCAGGGAGATGGCATCCGTTGTAGACCTGTTTCGCCAATAGGCGAATTGCAATGGGTCCAGGCTGTCTGGTAGGCTGTAGTTGACGCATGCCATGACCAACCTCTCAAAGCACTTCATAATGGTGGATGTCAGAGCCACTGGTCAGTAGTCATTGAGGCATGTTACCTTGCTTTTCTTTGGTACCGGGATGATAGTGGTCTTCTTAAAACAGGAGGGAACCTGAAATTGAAGCAGGGAGAGGTTGAATATGTCTGCAAATACCTCTGCCAGCTGATCAGCACAAGATCTGAGCACACAGCCTGGGATAAAATCTGGGCCAGGTGCTTTCCTCGTGTTCACTCTCCGGAAGACTGATCTTACGTCCTCCACTGTGATCACAGGTTCAGCTGCGTTGGTGGCTGTCAGGGTGGATGGTGACAATCCACTTCCCTTTTGTTCAAAACGCACATAGAATGCGTTAAGTTCATCAGGAAGGGATACGCTGTTGATAGCTATGCAGCCTGACTTCGTCTTGTAGCCTGTTATGACATGTAAGCCCTGCCATAACTGGCGGCTGGTCAGAGATTCTATTTTGAGTCGGTATTGCCTCTTGGCATCCCTGATAGCTTTTTGAAGGTCATATCGCGATTTCATGTTTAGATCAGGATCACCAGATTTGTGTGCAGCAGTCCTCTTCTTCAGTAGGGAGTGGATCTCCCGGTTCATCCATGGTTTCCTGTTTGGGAACACCCGTATTGTCTTCTTTGATACACAGTCCTCCACACACTTGCTGATAAAGTCTGTGATGGTGGTGGCATACTCATCAAGGCTGGCAGCTGAGTCTTTGAACATGGACCAGTCCACTGACTCAAAGCAGTCACGTAGGAGCTCATCTGCTTCCTCAGACCAGCACTGCATGACTCTCCGTACCGGATCCTCCCGTTTCAGTTTCTGTTTGTATGCAGGCAGGAGGAGCACAGCCTGGTGGTCTAATTTCCCAAAGTGAGGATGAGGGGTGGCTCGGAAGGCATCTTTGATGGTTGTATAGCAGTGGTCAAGGGTGTTGGTACCCCTGGTGGAGCAGGAGATGTGCTAATAGTATTTTGGTAACACACTCTTGAGGTTGGCCTGATTGAAGTTCCCGCGATGATGAAGAGGGCCTCAGGGTATCCTGTCTCAAGGTTGTTGACCATGGAGTATAGCTCATTGAGTGCAGGCTTCATGTCCGTCTGTGGTGGGATGTAGATTGCCATCAGGATAGCTGAAGTGAACTCCCTTGGCGGATAGAATGGTCGACACTTCACCGTTAGATATTCCAGGCTGGGTGAGCAGGAGCTCGCCAGGACCATCACGTCCAAGCACCACAGGTTATTGATTAAGAAACAGACCCCTCCGCCTTTAACTTTTTAATTATTTGCTTTAATCAACCTTTTTAATTATTTGCTGCCTGCTAACTCTTGTGTTTCATGCATAAGAACACCAATAACACTGTATAATTTACTCATTTGCAATCTCTCTCTCTCTCTGTAAATAATCTTCCTTCTAATTCCTCCTCCTACCAAAGTGCATGACCTTGCTCTTTCCTACATTAAACTCCATTTGCCAACATTTTACCCTACATTCAACTTATCCATATCCTGTTGCAGAGTCCAAAGATCCTCATTGCAGCACGCCCTCCCATCTATTTTCTTGTCATACCTTACACTTTGCACCCTCCTCCAAGTCATTAATATAGATAGTAAATCATTGTGGGCCAACAACTGATCTTTGGGGCGGACCACTGATTCTATCTTTCTTGTCTGATTAAGACCCATTTATTCCAATGCTCTGTCTTCTATGTGTTAACAAGTTTTGAATCCACATTAAGATATTTACCCCAGTACTGTGAGCTGTTACCTTGTACACTAGCCTTTAATATGACACCGTATCAAAAGGATGGGGCAGATGGTGGTTAGTGGGGGACCTTTGCATGGAGGTGGTTGGAGAGGTTCAGTCGCAGGGATTGCAGTGCAGGATCAGAGTGGGGGAGGGAAGGGCAGGGGAGTTAGGGGCAGCTTGTTGGTTTGCTGGCTGTAAAGAGCTTTGGGACATCCTGAGCATCTGAAAAACATAATTTGACCTGAAATCTCTTAGTTCCATAAACAGGAAATCATTTAGTCTCTGGGTAGCTTTCTTTACAATGATATGGGAGGGCGTTGCCCCTAACAATTTTGTTTGAATAAATAGCATTGAATCTTGGACGTCCACAAATAATTTTATAGTGTGGTCTGTACACTGTAATATGAAATGTTAATTTGTATTCATAAACTGTAATATAGGAGACATTAATCAAATCTAAAAGAACACAAAAAGAAACCACTCATGTGCAATTCTGCTGTTCTATTCAAACTGACGAGTTAAATGTACAATCACATTTATAAGAAGCAATAAATAGAAGTTATTGTAGGCATGAGAGCCTTTGAACGTTCCTGTTTAATAGGATTATGACTAATCCACGATCTCAAGCCCACTTTCTTGCCCAAAGTCACCTTACTCTCTTAGTATCTATAAGTCTATCAATTGAATCCTTGAATAAACTCATCTGTAGTCTTCTGAGGCAAATCATTCATAAGATTTTCAATTCTTTGTGTAAATAAAGATGTTGATGTCTCTTGATGCTTGATTTGGTCGACATGGACAAGTTGGGTTGAAGGGCCTGTTTCCGTGCTATGTAACTCTATGACCACTAAGGTTGAGACTCCCCCCCTCCCCGCCTAAAAATTCCACTGGTGAAAAAGCCTCTCAGCATCTACTCCTGTCTCTCTCTCTCTCTCTCTCTCTCTCTCTCTCTCTCTCTCTCTCTCTCTCTCAAAATCTTGGAAGACATCAGTATTTATGAGAATAACTTTTCAATGTTACCTTGTGCAAAGCAAAATAACAGTGAACTCCATTCAAAATGAATTTTGTTAAAATTCCCACAAACTCCTGCTAGTATATTTCAGGCAAAGAATCGTGAAGAATAGACAATTTCAGTACAATTTGAAGAAATCCCAGCGATATTTATAAATTAGACGAAGCAAAGAACCTGAAAAGTTACAGAGCCATTAATATTTCTCAACAATTTTCATGTTAATTTGTTAAAGGCAGCAACAGCACAAATACAGCTACATGCATGTAATACTGTCTATATGTAGCATTAGCATCTCGTTGGTAGGCAATTTCTTTAATTAAGAGGAAAAGAGGATCACTTGTAACAAGTTACTTATTTTGACAAGAGGAAGAAGTTGGAGGTGGCTCTTGTGAAGCAAAAAAGCACTGGCATAAACAGTTGGACCAAGTGGCTTTTTTTTGTGCTTTAAATTCTGTATAATTTGTCAGTTTTTATAAGGCTGAACTCGAATGAAAGCATTTCACCTTATTCACACCATACTTGTGTAATCCAGCTGCTACCAGTTTAGCTACAAGATTACATCAAACACATGTACAGATGGACAGGGCTAAGACATTGCAAACCTTGTCATTAAAGTCTCTGCTGTAATGAGACTGTTCTTGAACCTCGTGGTATTGTCACTGCCCATTCATATCATCTCCTTGCTCATTTAGCCACACTTATTTATCACCCTGAAGGAGTAATTCTGACATCTCACGCACGTGCAGTGAGTCGATAGTAGCTTGTTCATCCCTGTGAGAATATACAGACGAAATACTTTATTAAGGTGCAAGCACTCTACAGCCGCTTATATGAGCTAAAGGGAAAAATGCTGGACTCCATATATCACAAATGAAATGACCATAAATCTATCAAACCTTCCGATCAGGCATGAGCTAGATAGCTTAGCATATTCTGCAATTCTGCCCTGTTAAAAAATAACAGTGTTTTCCAGCTATTCAGATAATAAATAAGAAAAAGTACAAAACTGGATCAATGCTTTGCAATAGCAGTCACTACATCATTGATTGTGGTTGTAAATTTAATATATATTCTGTTGCAGTCAGACATTAGCACTCTCCAACCACCAGTCAATTTCAGGGCAGGAAAACTGACAGGAAAACAAATGTAATAGTCACACATTCCCCACAAGTAAACACAAAACATTTTGATCTGTTGGGAAGATCCCGGGTAATGTTTCTTGACCAGCTTTATAACGAGTTTCAGAATGAGTGCTTTTTCCCACACTGCAAGCTTAATTTTTTAATAAGCAAAACAAAGAATAGAGCAGTGATACAGATGACCACTTCTCATGAATAAAATAAACTTACCCCGACACCACCCACCACACCCATTGTCCCAACCACAACATGCACCCCCCCACTTTTACTGTTCCCCATCAGCCAATAGTCACCTTGACCTGCAATTACCCACCTACCCTGAGCCCCGCACCAGCTACTTCTAATCCTGACCAATGATCCTGCTTCTGATCACAACCTAAAGACTACCTCCTCCCCACCCCACATCTCCCTTGTTGCTCCTCATGATCTACCTTGTTGTGACCTTGCACCTTATTGCACTGCACTTTCTCTGTAGCTGTGACACTTTACTCTGTACTGTTATTGTTTATACCTGTATTACATCAATGCACTCTGTACTAACTCAATGTAACTGCACTATGTAATGAACTGACCTGTACAATTGGTTTGTAAGACAAGCTTTTCACTGTACCTCGGTACAAGTGACAATAATAAACCAATACCAAATACCCAAACCTCCACCCCACTTAATGCACCTGATTCCAGCCATACCGTTATGAGCCTGGTTCAATGATATATACTGTATACATCCGACCCTTTTTGTTCATTTAAGCAATCACCCTATCTATACTTCTGCTCCTCTCCAACATAGAGAAGATCATATTGTGAACACAAAATGGAGCTAGATCAGAAGAAGTACAAATGAATCATGTGGAAGGACTGTTTGGGCCTCTAGACGAATGGTAGAGAAGAAGTGAAAGGACAGGTGTTGCACCTCCTACAGTTCCATGGGAAAGTTCCATAAAGTAGGGAGCAGTTGGTAGGGACAGATGAGTGGACACGGAAGTCACAAAGGGAGCAATCCCTTCGAAATTCTGAAAGGGAAGGTGAGGGAAATATATGTCTGATTGTGGAATCTTGTTGGAGCTGATGGAAATTCTGAAAGACGATCTGTTGAATGCAGTGGCTCTTGGGGTGGAAGGCGAGGGGTCAGGGAACTCTTGTTCTTGCTCTGTCCGGGAGGAGAGTGAATGAGAGCAGAGGTGTGGGAAGTCGATGAGATGTAGTCAAGTGCTCTGCTCACTATGGTAGAAAGGAAGCCATGATTCAGGAAGAAGGAAAACGTCTCAGAGGCACCTGTGTAGAATGTCTTATCCTCAGAGCAAACACAAGGGAGGCAGAGGAACTGGAAAAAAATAGAGCCTTTACAGGAGACAAGCTGGGAGGATGAAAAGTAGCTATGGGAGTCTGTGGCTTGTAATGGATGTGTGTGGCTAGCCTATCCCCTAAGATGGAGACGAAGAGTTCCAGCAAAGGAAAGGAAGAGTCAGTGATGTGAAGGTGCCACAGCCTTGCTATTAGCAACACATAACACAGACAAAAAAACATAATGGGCTGCTAATTGTCACTTAAGTCATTTGGTTTCATGCAATCAGACATGCTCTACCCATCACTCACTCACCTTCTGTTACTGAAAACTAACATGTTTGTTTATCTTTCCCAATTCTAACGAAGGGACCCAGACCCGAAGCACAACTGTTTCTTTTCCCACAGATGCTGCCTGACCCACTGAGTATTTCCATCAATTTTCTGCCTTTATTTTGGATTTCCAGCATCTGCAATTGTTTTGATTTTCCATTCTCCCTTGGTGTTGTACTGAAGTACCTCTGGTAAAGCCAATGAATGAAGTTGAACCCTTACTTTTCTGAGTCACCAATGAAAACAACAGACATTGAAACCAAGGGGCCAATTTTAACCCAACCCACTTTATGAAAAACAATGATAGGATTGGATCAACCATCCTGCCTGATTTTAGTCACCATTAAAGTCAGCAAACTGCTTTCCAGCTAGTGACATCCAATAGTCCCTGTTCTGATGAAAGTTGTAATTGATGATCAATATTGGTGATGTTGGTTGAGGGAATAAATATTTGCCAGGACTCTACCACTCTCTATCCCTGTCAAACTTATCTAAATGCAGTATCAGCAGCTGTATCCACAACTCCCCAGTGACTAACAGCCTACACTTTGCTTTCCCTTTGTTGCTGGCCATCGAACCAATTGTTGGCAACAATACAAAAATAAAGCCATTTGAAAGCTAATTTTGTAATTTGAATTGTGCCATGCCCTGTACAACAGTATTCTGTGTCCCCTCAGTGCTGTCTTCTGCATGACTTTCCCTGTCCCAAGATAGTACTACTCCTGTGTTGCAATGTGAATGTTGGAACACTGCTGGTGTAAGTGGGGGATGCTGCAGAAAGCTTTAAAGGATAATTTTGAACAGCTCTGCACCATCACAGGAGAGGGGTGGCTGGCCAACCAGGAACAGTGAGGTCACTGGCACAGTGACAAGAGTGGAAGAAAGAATGCTGTCTTCCTAACCGTGCTCCATAGACCCACTGATGTTCTCTGAGGAAGGAGTCTCGCCCGTTCCAGTAACACTTTGCTGTGACATCCTTTCACCCTGTAATCCATACTCGTTGTGGCAGAACTCTGCACTTCCCCTACATCATTCAGATGTTGAATGGATGATCACTGTCCTGCAATGGGAGCACAACATCAGCCATCAGACATTGTGTGTGATAGAGTCAATTGCCATTTCCTTGGTGGAAATGGTAGGCTCTTGCTTTGCACAAAGCCCTGAGCTAAATTGACTCTGGAGTCCTCTACACCCATTGACATTGGAAGCAGGATTTTAGGCAGGCCCTCCAATCTACCAAGTCGTATACTACTGCCTCATACTCCTCATCCAGAACCCCAGCTTCAGAACCTGTGGGCGACCTTGCCCTCCAGTGAACTGGTACCTACCCTTACCTTTCCTCTTGCCCTGTGTGAAAGCTACTCATTCTTTGTGTTTCACTGTTTGCAGGTCTTGCCTTTGGGTTGCTCTAACAGAAAAGAAAGGCTCCAATTAAATTAGCCTTTTATTTATATTCTGCGATTTCTTATTCTGAGAACCAATGAGTAGTGACAAATGAAGAATTGAATCAACATTTGTCAAGCTGTTCTCAAGTTTAGAACTGTAGTTAATTTTGCAGCAAAATTTTGTGCAGAATTCTAGCTGTTCACAGCTGATTCAGGCTATGCTAATACCTTAATCTCCTAGTTATACTGACTTGACAGGTACAAGTGAGGCTTATTAATTAGCCTTGCTTCAGTCTTAGACACAAGGTTAAATTTCCTACATACCTTGGCATCCCAGCCACTCGGTGTAGCATTTTGAGTCCACGTCTAATTACAGCTGGTATCATGTGCCTTGTACAAGAAGTTATTTAAGTGGCTCTCCGAGATCTGGAGAGAGAAAAAGCTTCAACCATAACTGGGCCGACACACAGAGTACACACCTCCTGCTCTCGACTCTCTGCTGCCTTATGGCCACAGAAGAGCACCGACATGTATCTTGGCTTGTCTGGACAGAACGAAAATGGAAGGTCTTGCCTCTGTGGAGTGATTTTCACAATCTAGTACGTCCCAAAGCACTCTGAAAGCTCGTCATTGTTGGCAGCCAAGTAGCTTAGACCAAAACCTCACAAACAGCAAAATAATTATGACCAGGTTTTCTGGTTTTAAACGAGGTTGGCTTAGGAATAAATATTGGGCAAGATTAATACTGGAGGTGGAATACAGCAAGAAGCAGAGCTCGGTACCACAATTTCACAGTAAATTTACACTGACATTATGAGATTTTTTTTGCAAATAAAAGTGTGAATGCAACTGTCAGTTATCTGCCCGGGGGGATGAGAACAGCCAAAATTGAAATTGTAATCTCTGTTCTGTTTTTGAGTACACTGCAGCAATGTGATTGCATTGCTCAGGGTTAAGACACCGAGATATTGTTAGGTGTAAATTAGATTAGCAGACATCAGTATCAGTTTGCAGAGGGGGAGAGAAAGAAGAGGTATATACTTGAAGCATTACTGTAGTGGACCACCAGGGAATAAGTCACCTTCGTTTCTGTGCCTCGAGGGACCTAGTAACTGTCAGGACTTTTTTTGTACGTGTAAAGTCAGTTGAGGATGTGCAGGAAGATCTGTTCAGAAATGTGAAGTTGAGCTCAATTACTTACTGCCAGGACCTTGTTTATTCATTGGAACATCTAGAGCCCCCTGCAAGGGAAATAGTGTCAAAGGAGAATAACCTGGTTAACATGGAGTGGGGTAGAATGATGGAGGAGCAGGGTGGTGATGGAATTTCCAACACGCGGTTCTTCCACTCCTGTGACAGATACCTCGGCAGGACTCAGTAGTCAGGAAATAATCAAACACCAAACACACTGCAACACACAGAATGCTGGAGGAACTCAGCAGGTCAGGCAGCACCCATGGAGGGAAATGGATAGTCGACATTATGGGTCGAGACCCTTCATCTGGGCTGAAAGATAGTGGGGAGATAGCCAGTATAGCCAGTCTCCCCTCTAAATTTCAGCCCAGATGAAGGGTCTCAACTCAAAATGTCAACTATCCATTTCCCTCCACAGATGCTGCCTGACCTGCTGAGTTCCTCCAGCATTTTTTGTGTTGCTCCAGATTCCAGCATCTGCAGAATCTTGTGTCACCAAACACACTGCAATTGGGTGTTTGCCCCTGCATGTTGACTCCCATGTTTTACATTGATCTCTATAATATCCAGTGGGCACAAAATTTGCATCTGTGGTGCAGCTTTTTGGGAACAATGGTGGCCTTTTACATCCACCTGGTACACATGGGCACATCCGTGAGGCA
This sequence comes from Pristis pectinata, assembly GCF_009764475.1. Taxonomy (NCBI): domain Eukaryota; kingdom Metazoa; phylum Chordata; class Chondrichthyes; order Rhinopristiformes; family Pristidae; genus Pristis; species Pristis pectinata. The sequence continues at coordinate 124,061,565 of NC_067407.1, read as the reverse complement.
AATCATGGCAGGTGCCATAATGATGAAAGCATGAACACATTGAAACTTCACCCAGTTGGCAGATGATAACTTCGGCAGCAGCCAACACTAATTTGATGACTGTGTAGCCTGGGGAAGCCGCTCGAACAATGAAAGAGATATCACCTCAGGGAGCCACGTGACTGGCAATGGTGCAATGTTTATTTTTGTTTTTCTTTGAAGTTTACACCACTGAATGTAATGACCATGAATGTTAAGACTTTGTTTTTGCGCTGTTTCTTCCTTTGTATCTATTTTTTTTATCACGAGTGAAGTATATTTTTGAAATTTAAAAAAATTTCCAGCTCAAAGCTTGAGTTGACGGCCTCTCTGTTCAACACCGAACATAGAACATGGAACAGTACAGAACAGCAACAGGCCCTTCAGCTCACAATATCTGTACTGATTATGATGCCAAATGAAACTATTCACATCTGCCTGCACATGATCCGTATCCCTCCATTCCCTGCATGCTCATGTGTCTGTCTAAATGCCTCTTAAACAACACTGTCGTTCTGCTTCAACCACCATCCCTGGCAGTGTGTTCCAGGCACCCAACACCCTCTGTTTAAAAAGCTTGCCCTGCACATCGCCTTTAACCTTTCCCCCTCTCACCTCAAAGCTATGCCCTTTAGTATTTGACATTTGTACCCTGAGAAAAAGACTCTGACTATTTATCTATGCCTCTCATAATTTTATAAACTTCTATCAGGTCTCCACTCAGCCTCCAACACTCCAGAGAAAACAATCCAAGTCTGTTCAACCCCTCCTTATAGCTAATACTCTCTAATCCAGGCAGTATCTGGGTAAACCTTCCCTGCACCCTCTCCAAAGCCTCCACATCCTTCCTGTAATAGGGAGACCACAACTGAACACAATGCTCCAAATGTGGCCTAACCAAAGTTTTATACAGCTGCAACATGACTTACTGATTTTTATACTCAGTGCCCCAACTGATTAAGGCTAACTGGCCATATGCCTTCTTTACTGCCCTATCTGGTTGTGTTGCCACTATCAGGGAGCTATGGACTTGGAATCCAATGTCCCTTTGTATATCAGTGCTCTAAATGGTCCTGCCATTTATTGTGTACGTTCCCATTACATTTGACCTCCCAAAGTGCAATACCTCACACTCCCCAGATTAAACTTCCTCTGCCATTTCTCTGTCCATATCTACAACTGATCTATATCCTGCCATATCCTTCGACAACCTTCTTCACTATCCACAACTCAATTTTTGTGTTATCTGCAAAATTACGAATCAGCCCATCTACATTTTCATCTAAGTCATTTATATATCTTATAACCAATAGGGATGCCAGCACTTATCAGTGTGGGATCAGCACTGTTTAAATGTCAACTGCTGGTTGATTTCTCTCTGGGTCTTGGACAAAGTGGAGGTGGGACAATTGTGATGGGATAGGGCTCTCAAGAGGAGGCCAGGTTTTTCAGGTAGAAGATTCCCAATTTGAATCTTGGCAAGGAAGAGTGTGCAAGATAGTGGAGCACTTGGCAATGGTGATGTCATTAAATGTTAAAGATAGGTAACTGGACTCTCTCTTGTTGGAGCTGGTCATTGCCTGGCACTTTAGTGGCACAATTCATACTTTCCACCTATCAGCCTATGCTTGAGTGTTGTCTTGGACTTATTGCATGCAGACATGTGCTGCTGAGGAGTTGCAAATAGGATTGAGCATTGTACAATCAACAGTGAACATCCCCACTTCTGACCTTATGATGGAGGGAAGGTCTTCGATGATTCAGCTGGAAAACTGGCCAGAGGAACTTCTGCAGTGGTGTCGTGGGGCTGGAAAGATCGATCTCTGATAACTATCTTACTGTGTGTGAGGTATCACTCCAGTCATTGGAGTGTTTTCCCTTTGATACCAATTGACTTCAGTGTTACCAGGATGCCTTGATATCGGGGTAGTTACTCTTACCTCAGCTCTGAAATTCAGGTCTTTGGTCCATGTTTGGACCAAGGCCGTGATAAGGTCTGGAGCTGATTGTCCTGGTGGAATGCAAACTGGGCATTGATGAGCAGGTTATTGGTGAGCAAGTGCTGCTCGATACCGCTGTTGATGACCACTTCCATCACTCTGCTGACAAGGTGGTAATTAGCAGTATTGGATTTGTCATAGTTTTTGTGAATAGGACACCCCTGGACAACTTTCCACATTGCCGGGTTGATGCCAGTATTGTAACTGTACTCTGAGCAGAACAGTCAGTGCTGGCTGCAAGTTGAAATCATGGTAATTTGCAGGAGGCTTGAAAGCGACACGTTAATTCTGCATCGGAGATCTCTGCCAACTTCCAAACTTAACCACCCATAAATTTGGAGTCACTTTTCTCTCCCTCAATGTTGATCATTCTCGCTTGATGTTGGATTCATTACTTAAGAACCCAGTTCAAATGCTCTGCACTAAAACTTACGGTGTGAGTGAGAGAGAACCCCCTATGTACAGGATGGAGGGTTGTCAGGATCACTGTGGGCACCTTTACCACATACTTCTTCCAAAAGATTATTGGAACTACTTCTTCCAAAAGATTATTGGAACTCTTGATGTAAAGATCACGGCTGATAGTTGCACAGTCTGAGAGGGGATTGTACCCCACCACAATGTGAGGGACCTATTTTCAGGCATCCCAGATTTGGATGAAATTATTTCAGTTAAAGAGACTACAGATTCATTGAAGTTCCTAATTACTGTAAAAAATCTAATGTCTTCTTTACTTAAAGATAACATGAGTGAAAATTTCTATTTTCCAACTGCTTCGGCTAATCATTACAAATGAAAGTATTAAGCTTAAAGTGAATAATTGACCCCACAGGCAAGTGCAATTAATTAATTGAAAGTGCATTACCCGACAATAAATCTGAAATGAAGAAAGTAGCAAAATATAGCTTGGTTACCAACAGCATCTCTAAATTAAAATCTTCTCAAGCCAATTGTGCTAAGCCTATTCGGCAGCACAGTGATGCCATCAGCAGAGCTGCTGCCTTATAGCTCCAGCAACCCGGGTTCAATCCTACTTCTGATGCTCTCTGTGTGGAATTAGCACATTCTCCTTGTGATCACGTGGGTTTCCTCCAAGTGCTCCAGTTTCCTCCTGCGTGCCAGGTTAATTGCCCCAAATGAACAGGTGAGTGGTAAAATCTTAGGGAATTAAGGGAAATATGGCAAAAATAAAATTGGACAACTGTAAACAGATGTTTGATGGTTGTCATGGAATCGGTGGGCTGAAGGGCCTGTTTCCAGGCTGTATGACTCAGATTCAGGCTCTCTGACACTAAAATTACACAGTGAAGTATGTCAGCTCTACTGTACTGAGTATAAGTTTTACATAATGTCAGTGACTGTCAATGTCAGTGACTCAGTGTCAGATGTGGGAGTTCCCAGAGTCTCCCTGCCTCTGGGAGGGCTACATCTGCACCCAGTGTGTCGAGCTGCAGCTCCTGAGGGACCGTGTTAGGAAACTGGAGATGCAGCTCGATGACCTACGTCTGGTCAGGGAGAATGGGGAGGTGATAGAGAGGAGTTATAGGCAGGGGGTCACGCCGGGAACATCGGAATCAGGCAATTGGGTCACAGTCAGGAGGGGGAAGGGGAAGGGGAAGAGTCAGGTACTAGAGAGTACCCCTGTGGCTGTACCCCTTGACAATAAGTACTCCTGTTTGAGTAATGTTGGGGGAGACAGCCTACCTGGGGGAAGCAATAGTGGCGGTCTCTCTGGCACAGAGCCCAGCCATGTGGCTCAGATGGGTAGGGAAGGAGTGAGGAGGGCACTAGTGATGGGGACTCCATAGTTAGGTGGGCAGACAAGCGATTCTGTGGACACAGGAAAGAAACTCGGAAGGTAGTTTGCCTCCCAGGTGCCAGGGTCCGCGATGTTTCGGATCGCGTCCAAGATATCCTGAAGGGGGAGGGAGAACAGCCAGAGGTCGTGGTAAATATTGGTACCAACGACATAGGTAGGGAAAGGAATGAGGTCCTGAAAAGAGACGAGGTCCTGAAAAGAGACTATAGAGAATTAGGAAGGAAGTTGAGAAGCAGGACCTCAAAGGTAGTAATTTCTGGATTACTGCCTGTGCTAAGCGACAGTGGGTATAGGAACAGAATGAGGAGGAGGTTAAATGCGTGGTTGAGGGAGTGGAGTAAAGAGCAGGGATTCAGTTTTCTGGATCATTGGGTTCTCTTTTGGGGCAGGTATGACCTGTTCAAAGGGGACGGGTTGCACTTGAATCCCAGGGGGACCAACATACTGGCGGGGAAGTTTGCTAAGGCTACTGGGGAGAGTTGAAACTAGAATTTTTGGGGGGTGGGATCCGTACTGGAGAGACTGGGGAAGATGTGGTTGGCTCTCAAATCGAGGCGGCTAGGAGTAAGTACCATAGGCATTTGATAGAGATGGGACATGTTCAGACAGGCTTGAGATGTGTCTATTTTAATGCAAGGAGTGTTGTGAACAAGGCGGATGAGCTTAGAGCTTGGATCGATACTTGGAGCTATGATGTGGTGGTCATTACGGAGACTTGGATGGCTCCGGGGCTGGAATGGTTGATTCAGGTGCCAGGTTTTAGATGTTTCAGGAAGGACAGGGAGGGAGGCAAAAGAGGTGGGGGAGTGGCACTGTTGATCAGAGATAGTGTCACGGCTGCGGAAAAGGTGGACGTTGTGGAGGGATTGTCTACGGAGTCTCTGTGGGTGGAGGTTAGGAACAGGAAAGGGTCAGTAACTGTGCTGGGTGTTTTTTATAGGCCGCCCAGTAGTGACAGGGTTATTGAGGAGCAGATAGGGAAGCAGATCCTAGAAAGGTGTGAGAATAACAGAATTGTTGTGATGGGGGATTTTAATTTCCCAAACATCGATTGGCATCTCCAGACAGTGAGGGGTTTAGATGGGGTGGAGTTTGTTAGGTGTGTTCAGGAAGGGTTCTTGACTCAGTATGTAGATAGACCTATAAGACGAGAGGCTGTGCTTGATTTGATATTGGGAAATGAACCTGGTCAGGTGTCAGATCTCTCAGTGGGTGAACATTTTGGTGATAGTGATCATAATTCTATCTCCTTTACGTTAGAACTGGAGAGAGATAGGAACAGACAGGCTAGAAAGGTGTTTACTTGGAGTAAAGGGAATTATGAGGCTCTCAGGCAGGAAATTGGAAGATTAAATTGGGAACAGATGTTCTCTGGGAAAAGTACAGAAGATATGTGGCAAATATTCAGGGGATATTTGTGTGGAGCTCTGCATAGACATGTTCCGATGAGACAGGGGAGTCATGATAGGATACAGGAACCGTGGTGTATGAAGGCTTTAATAACTCTAGTCAAAAGGAAAAGCAAAGCATACAAAAGGTACACAGAACTAGGTAACGTTAGAGATCTGGAGGAGTACAAGGCTAAAAGGAAGGAACTTAAGAAAGAGATTAGGAGAGCCAGAAGTGGACATGAGAAGGCCTTGATGGGCAGGATTAAGGAAAACCCCAAGGCTTTCTACAAGTATGTGAAGAGTAAGAGGATGAGATGTGAAAGGATAGGGCCTATCAAGTGCAGCAGTGGGAAAGTGCGTATAGATCTGGAAGAAATAGCGGAGGTACTGAATGAATACTTTATGTCAATATTCACCACGGAAAAAGATCTGGGGGATTGTAGTGGGGACTTGCAGTGGCCTGAAAAGCTTGCGCGTGTAGATATTAGAAAAGCTGAAACTTTTGGAAAGCATCGTTAGATAAGTCGCCAGGACCGGATGAGATGTACCCCAGGTTGCTGTGGGAGGCGAGGAAGGAGATTGCGGACCCTCTGACGATGATATTTGATGGAGACGGGAGAGGTTCCGGAAGATTGGAGGGTTGCGGATGTTGTTCCCTTATTCAAGAAGGGGAGTGGGGATAGCCCAGGTAATTATAGACCGGTGAGTCTTACCTCAGTGGTTGGTAAGCTGATGGAGAAGATCCTGAGAGGCAGGATTTATGAACATTTGGAGAGGTATAATATGGTTAGAAATAGTCAGCATGGCTTTGTTAAGGGCAGGTCCTGCCTTACGAGCCTGATTGAATTTTTTGAGGATGTGACTAAGCACATCAATGAAGGGAGAGCAGTAGATGTAGTGTACATGGATTTCAGCAAGGCATTTGATAAGGTACCCCATGCGAGGCTTATGGAGAAGGTGAGGAGTCATGGGATCCAAGGGGACATTGCAGTGTGGATCCAGAACTGGCTGGCCCACAGAAGGCAAAGAGTGGTTGTTGAAGGGTCATATTCTGAGTGGAGGTCAGTGACCAGTGGTGTACCTCAGGGATCTGTACTGGGACCCTTATTCTTTGTGATTTTTATAAACGACCTGGATGAGGAAGTGGAGGGGTGGGTTAGTAAGTTTGCGGATGACACGAAGGTTGGGGGTGTTGTGGATAGTTTGGAGGGCTGTCAGAGGTTACAGAGGGACATAGGTAGGATGCAGAGTTGGGCTGAGAAGTGACAGATGCAGTTCAACCCGGATAAGTGTGAAGTGGTTCATTTTGGTAGGTCAAATATGTTGACGGAATATAGTATTAATGGTAGGACTCTTGGCAGTGTGGATCAGAGGGATCTTGGGGTCCGAGTCCACAGGATGCTCAAAGCGGCTGCGCAGGTTGACTCTGTGGTTGAGAAGGCATATGGTGTATTGTCCTTCATCAATCGGGGAATTGAATTTAGGAGCCGAGAGGTATTGTTGCAGCTATATAGGTCCCTGGTCAGACCCCACTTGGAGTATTGTGCTCAATTCTGGTTGCCTCACTACAGGAAACATGTGGAAGCCATAAAGAGGGTGCAGAGGAGATTTACAAGCATTCTGCCTGGGATGCGGAGCATGCCTTATGAAAGCAAGTTGAGGGAACTCGGCCTTTTCTCCTTGGAGAGACAGAGGATGAGGGGGGACCTGATTGAGTTGTATAAGATGATGAGAGGTATTGATAGGGTAGATAGTCAGAGGCTTTTCCCCAGGGCTGAATTGGTGGCCACAAGAGGACATAGGTTTAAGGTGCTGGGGAGTAGATATAGAGGAGATGTCAGGGGTAAGTTTTTTACACAGAGAGTGGTGAGTGCGTGGAATGGGCTGCCGGAAACAGTGGTGGAGGCTGATACAATAGGGTCTTTCAAGAGACTGTTAGATAGGTACATGGAGCTGAGTAAAATAGAGAGCTATGGGTAAGCTTAGTAATTTCTAGGGTAGGGACATGTTCGGCACAGCTTTGTGGGCCGAAGTGCCTGAATTGTGCTGTAGTTTTTCTAGGTTTCTATGTTTCTATAATATTTCAAGTTGTATTTTTAAAAAATCTTTCACTCATCAGTGAAGATATTTAGGATCCAAACTGGTTATGATGATTTTGACAACAGTTTTACCAGTAAAACCTAATACTGTACTAGCTCATTCACCCACATGCCAGTTTCTCATTCTTGGAACATAGAACATAGAACAGTAGAACAGGCCCTTCGGCCCACAATGTTGTGCCGACTTAGCTATTCCCTCCTACCTACAGAATGCCTATATCCCATAGAACATTTGGCCACTTACTGTGTACTTCCACATTTTATTTCGGATTTCTTTTTATTTTTCCTTTGTAGCTTGCTTAAGTGACTTGTGAAGGATCATGTTACAAATATTTGTTCACCATTTCACTGTGTGCCTTATTGATTCAGTTAGACCTGTTACATCCTTAATATGTTGCATATTTTAATGTTTCATAATATTGATTAGGTTCACACTACCCATACATCATTAGAGCTTTCAGCACATGCAGTAAAAAATTCCAAGGAGCTCTCACATCAGAGAGAAAGGCCACATTTAAAAGACAATCAGTATTTTAATTGCCTGCATCTCTGAACAGATGGGATCCAAACAAGTCTCACTGCAAGCAATGTCAAAGTACCCTGCACTGTGGCATTGCAGCTTACATCAGATGTATTCAAGTCCAGCTGTTGCCATTTTCAGAGGACTGAAGATTTAAATGCTGGCACTTCCACGGAATGATAACTGCAGGCTAGTCAAGGGCACTAGGTAATGTTTGACTCAGGATGTAACACTAAAATTTTGATGGTAATGTGCAAGCACGCTTAGATTTCTCAATGTAGTTTTCTAACACTCCAGGAGAAGACTGATTTTTCTGTCTTGTTTCCCATTCACAGCGATATGAAACCAGGCATGAATTCCTCAACAAAATTTGCTACAATCGGCAAAAATGTGCATTCGGGATGGCGCAGTGGTGCGGCGGTTAGTACTGCTGCCACACCGCCTTAACAACCAGGATTCAATCCTGACTGTGTAGGTTTCCTCCAGGGGCCCCAGTTAATTGTCCACTGTTAATTGCACTTTAGCATCGGTGGAGAGGGGGGATAGAAGAATTGGCGGGATGGGAGGGGCGGGGGAATAGGTGGGCTTGTGAAATAATAGGTGGGGGAAATGGGACAGAATGGACACGAGGGGACATAATTTTAAGGTGATTGGAGGAAGGTATAAGGGGGACGTCAGGGGTAAGATTTTTACACAGAGAGTGGTGGGTGCATGGAACACACTGCCTGCAGAGGTTGTGGGAGCAGATGCATTAGGGACATTTAAGAGACTCTTAGATAGGCACATGAATGATGGAAAAATAGGGGGCCATGTGGGAGGGAAGGGTAAAATAGATCTTGGAGCAGGATAAAATGTTGGCACAGCATTGTGGGCTGAAAGGCCTGTACTGTGCTGTAGTGTTCTATGTTCTAATGTTCTGAGAGGCAGGATAAACTCAGTGGGTCAAATGGACTCTGCCTATGTCATAAAGAAATATGAGAAATAAACCTCACATTTCATTTTGCACTTTCACAAGATTGACAGAATTTTTGGGCAGTAAGAGAATCAATGGATGGGTAGAAAATTGGAGCTGATAAGGACGTTCATCTGTGAAATTGAATGGCAGGGCACACTCCAGTGCTTGTATCTCTTACTCTTGCTTCTATTTCTTACAGTGTTATGTTTGGACAAAGATGACATGAGTTGATTAGTTTTCTTCTGAGCCGCCTTAAGTCTTTACTTCGAAATAAATGTTGGATATAATTGAATTTCAATCCTATCACCTTTTTCTTTAAAAAAATGAATTGTACACCAGAAATGAACCGAAAAGCCCTCAGTGTATAAAAGTTATTCATTTTGCAAAATGCATGCCTTGCAATGAGTATTATATAGAGGATCCAGTGGGATTATCTTCTGTTCACTGAGTGACATTAACTCCCAGTCCAGCAACACCTCAGATTTAAAACACAATTTGACACAATGTAGTTTTCCCTGATATTGCTCCTTTGTAGCACCTTGGGGCATTTTACTTCTTTTTATTATATAAATATCAGTTGTTGTTGCATTGCTGTGGTTATTGTTACGCATCCCATGTTGATTGATATTCAATTTAGAACCCGTGAAACCTTTGAACTTTTAGATTCTTACTCTTGTTTTCAAACCGCACCTTGGTTTCACTGTTTGCTGTACATTTAACCACCTGTAGAACAGGTTTCTTGTAGGAATGTAGAGAATTCAGATGAGATATAGGTAGGATTTTGAGTAGGGAGGAGGATGTAAAGGGGTTTCAAGGGGATATAGATAATAGAGTGAGTGGACAGAAGCAAAATAAGTGGGAATAGGTGAAGTTATCCACTTTGGTGCACAAAATAGAAAAGCTGAGTATTTTTAAGTCGTGAGATATTGGGATGTGCTGATGTTCAAAGGGACATGGGCTTCGTTGCAGATGAAGCAAGCGATTTGGAAGGCAAGCGGTATGCTGGTCTTTGTTTCAAAAAGATTTGAGTACAGGAGTAAATGACAATCACATAAGGCCAGGGTGAGATTGCATCTGGTGTACTTGGTCTCTTTAGCTAAAAATAGCATCTGCACGGCTGTAGAGGGAATGCAGGGAAGATTCACCAAATGGGCTCCTGGGATTGTGGGTTTGCCAGATGTAGAGAGATTGAGTAGATCAGGCCTGTGTTCTCTAGAGTTTGGAAAAATGACTGGAGATCTCATTGAAACTTATCAAAGTTCTTCCAGGATTCCCAGACTTGGTTCAGGTAGGATATTTCCCCCTGGCTGAGAAGTTTGGAATGAGGATTTACTGTGTTAGCTAAGGGGTAGGCTTACAGGAGAAACTTTTTCATGCAGAGGATAGTGAATCTTTGGAATTCTTTACCCTGGAGAGCTGTGGATGCTCAGTCATTGAGTTCAATTAAAGCAGAGATCAATTGTTTATAGAAATTAAAGAATCAAGGGATCTGGATTGGTGCATGTAAATGGTGCTGAAGTAGAAGATCAACCATGACCTTGATGAAGGGCAGTAGAGGTCAATGGCCTTCATCAGTCAGGGCATTGAAAATAGAAGTTGGGACATTATGTTGCAGTTGTATAAGTCGTTGGTGAGGCCGCACTCGGAGTTCTGTGTATAGTTTTGATCACCCCGTTATAGGAAAGACACGGTTAAACTGGAAAGAGTGCAGAAAAGATTTACGAGGATGTTGCCAGGACTAGAGGGCCTGAGTTATAGGGAGAGGTTGGCCAGGCTAGGTCTTTATTCCTTGGAACGTAGGAAAGTGAGGGGTGACGTTATAGAAATGTTTAAAATTATGAGAGGCAAAGATAAGGTGGAAGGTAATAGTCTTTTCCCCAGGGTAGGGGAGTCCAAAACTAGGGGGCATAGGTTTAGGGTGAGAGGGGAAAGGTTTAAAAGGAAACTGAGAGGCAACTTTTTCACAGAGCTGGCGGTGAGTATATGAAATGAGCTGCCAGAGGAAGTGTTTGAGGCAGGTATAATAGTATAATTTAAGAAGCATTTGGATAGGTGCATGGAGGGGTGGGGCTTAGAGAGATATAGGCCAAATGCAGGAAGTTGGAACCAGCTGGGTGTTGGTATGGACTGGTTGGGTTGAAGGACCTGTTTCTGTGATGTATTACTCTATGCCTCCATGAGGTGGATTTCCAAAGAAAGCACAAGTCCAAAACTTACTTCCTGCAAGGAGTAAAGAAGAGATTCACCAGAATGATTTCAGGGATAAGGAACTTTAATTATGTGGATAGACTGGAGAAGCTGGGGTTGTTCTCCTTGGAATAGGGAAGGTTGTGAGGTCTGATCAAGGTAATTAAGATAATCAAGGGTATAGGCAGAGTACATCAAAAAGTACTGTTCCCATTGCCAGAAGGATCAAGATCTAGGAGACACAGAATAGAGATGTTTGGTATTGGTATTGGTTTATTATTGTCACTTGTACCGAGGTACAGTGAAAAACTTGTCTTGCATACCATTCGTACAGGTCAATTCATTACACAGTGCAGTTACATTGAGTTAGTACAGAGTGCATCGAGGTAAAAACAATAACAGTACAGAGTAAAGTGTCACAGCTACATAGAAAGTGCAGTGCAATAAGGTGCAAGGAAAGTAACTATAAGTGGCATGAAATAAGATAGAGTTGTAGAGTTATACAGCATGGAAACAGGCCCATCGGGCCAACTCGTCCATGCTGACCAAGGTGCAATCTTGAGTGAGTCTCACTTGTCTGCATTTGGCTCATATCCTACAAAACCTTCCCTATCCATGAACCAGTCTAACTGCCTTTTACATGTAATAATTGTACCCATCACTAGTACTTCCTTTGGCGGCTCATTCCACATACCCACCACCCTCTGTGTGAAAACCTTCACCCTCAGCTTCCTTGTATATCTTTCTCCTCTAACCTTAAACCTATGTCCATAGTATTGGACTCGCCTACCCTGGGGAAAAGACCGCGACCATCCACCTTATCTATGCCCTCATGATTTTGTAAACCTCTGTAATGTCACCCATCAGCCTTATTCGCTTCAGGGAAAACAGTCCCAGCTTATCCAGTTTCTCCTTGTAACTCAAGTCCTCCAGTCCCAGCAACATCCTTGTGAATCTTTTCTGCACCCTCTCTAGCTTAATCACATCCTTCCTATAGTATGGCGACCAGAACTGCACACAATATTCCAAGTGCAGTCTCACTAATGTCTTGTACAGCTGTTATGTGACGTCCCAACTCTTGTACTCAATGTCCCATCTGATGAAGGCAAGAACGTCACACACTTTCTTTACCACCTTGTCACCACTTTCAGAGAGTTATGTACTTGTACCCTAGGTCTTTCTGTTCTGCCACACTCCCCAGGTCCTTGTCATTTCACTGCGTATGTCCTGCCTTGGCTTAACGTCCCAAAATGCATCAGTTGACACTTGCCTGAGTTTTTAAACACCAAAGTTGGTTTTAAACAACATGTAGTTAGGCTCTGGAATGAATTGCTGGCTAGCGCAATGGAGGTAACTTCAGCTGTAGTGTTCAAAATGGAGTTGGGTTATTATCCAAGTGGAAATTATTAACAGAGCCATGTGGAGAGGTCAGAGGAGTGGGACCAACTGGATTGCTGTTGCATTAAGCCAGAAGACACTCAACAGGCTGAATGATCTCCATCTGTGCTGTAGTCATTTTGTGATTCTGTGACCCTATGTTAAAGGTACTAAATGAATGTGAGTTGTTGCTGCATTCCTGTGATTAATGTTAAACATATCTCATGCGAAGTAATGCTCAATTTCGATTGTGTGATTTGGAAATTCTACCCTTGTACTTTGTGATAGTAAAAAGACAATTTTCAGATGAGTATGTTTTTTAAAAGTGGAAAGAGGCCATTATCACATGGAGGTGGACACTCTATGTGTGATTTAATTAAGCACCATATCCTATTACTAAGTCATTCCCGACAAAAACAAAACATTGAACTTTGAATGTGTTTCCTGGATTTGATTTCCATTAGATAAAAATAGGTTTAGGAACAAGGATTCCACAGCCTTCCCGTACAACCGCAACAATGCTCCAAAATCCATGCTCATCAATCAGATCCTGTCAAGCATTTTGCTAAATATACATTAGAATATTGAAATTCCAGCACTAATGTCTGATAATAAAACATGGTAACTTAAGATTAAACAAACCAACAAAGGTGGGAAAGATTACTCATGGAACCACCTTCAAACAAACTGTGTCTCCCATTCACTGGTTTATTATCCTGGAAATGATTGAATCCCATCGTTATCTTGTCAACAGCATATTTAAGAGTTTTCTTCAAGACTAAAGCAATGTGATCGTTATATTCTGAGTGGAGCTACCATAATAGGAGATTCCATGATACGGACACAAGTACTACTTCAAGCATTAGTTGGCAAGCTGACAACATGGCAGTGTAAAAGGTTGCCATCATTGGGAATGTGTGTGCTGTGAAAAAAAATCCAGTGCGTTATGTGCTAGAAAGAGCCCGGTTTAGTTTATGTGCATACGCTACGTATACATGTTAGGTAAGTTTTGTATCCAGTATCCCCAGCCTTATATTATGATCACATGCTTCATGTAAGATCCTCAATGAGTTTGTAGCCTTCTTTGGGCAGTGGAAGCTGGCGCTCAACCTCCGTAGCAGAGCGAAGGCACAATCCTGTGGTGGGAGCTTTAAATTTCAACTGCACTACGAGGCTTTCAAACCTCTATTCCATCACAGCATTCCAAAAAGATTCCTAATTTTCATTGAGGGAGCACGCTACAAAACCTTGTTGTCATTGTAGCTTCTCAACCAGAATAGGATGCAAAGATTGGGCGAAGCAGTGAAATGGGACAATACAAAATAGCTCACAAACAAAAGAATTAAGTACCCTTTAGTTGATAGTTGCCTTCTTATGATGGAATATGATAAAATTGTACCAATGCTGGTTCAAGTAGGGAATAGGGTTTGATTCCTGTGAGAAGCATGAGTTAATTTCTGTTTTGCATAAAACCAATGATAATTGCCTTAAAACAAATTACTTAAGTGTCTCATTTGATATTAAGTAAGTCCACGGATTTTGTTCAAATGAAACTAAATGTTTAAAATTATAAGTATGAAGTAACTTTCACAAAATATCTTATGAAATGAATAAAAAATAGTGTGTGAGATCACTTGTTGAAATTATATGTTGTATATTGGGCTCACTTTATTAAATATTGTTTACAGGAGAACTGCTTATGAAATGCAGTTTGTGAGTTATGATTTGAATGCTTTGAGTGCCATCAACTGGACGGAGGTGTAACTGGAGCAGATTTGAGATGCAGATTTCTTATTTTCTATCATGTGTAGTATGAATGAAGAAACATTACAAAGATTACATGAAAATGCAATTATGATAAAACATTAGGGACAAACGGAGACCAGTGGAATTAACCCCTTTCTCATCCTTACAGACAGATCCTTGAAATTTCCCTATTTATTATGCTTTAGTGTTTTTAGTCTTCGCTTTTGGTCTTCACTTTAGTCTTCACTGTTAACTTGACTTCCCAATGATCATATATGTGACTCAGTATTCAATATTACTAGTCATCAGTTTCCCAAGGTTTACCCCTTTCTCAAATCCAAGCTTCTTTGTGTCAATTTCATTCTCTCTCTGGCATTTTATAATTATTTATTCCTCTTTAGAATTCCCCAATCCATTTCCCTCCTTTGCAGAGCTTCTTCATGGACAATGAAAGCCTCCAGAATAATGATTTGATGGATAAATTTGTTCAAGCATGATTGTTATTAGCATAATAAGTCTTGCCTCTATTTACTCTGTTAAATCTTTATTATCCGTTTGACATAAACTCAGGGATTTTCAGGCCATTATTTCCCATCTTCTCCCATCCTATACTCTATTTCATGTCATTTATTGCACATTTTCCTTTTGCATTGACTCCTGTTAAGATTGTTTTGCTTCGCAGAGCTAATTTTGAAAGATATGTTTGTGGGAGGAATTTCATGCACCTTCATAAAGGTTAAAAATATATAAAAGTCATGAATGAAAGAAATGTTGCCTTCAAACAACAGTCTGAGTCAGAAATTCAGCATTTTCTGGTCTTCTTAATAATTGATTTACGGATGGAGTTGACTTATTTATGTGGTCCTGTCTGTGAGCACGTCTCCTAAAATTGTTTCCCCTATCACACAGATTATTTGTGTGTACTGCTTTACGCAAAAATTTTGCTGTTGTTTGAAGACAAGAAATCCTTTCACTCATGACTGAATTTGGAACCAGGTTCAAGGTTAGTATTAAGTTCTATTCAAAACCTTCCTTTAAATAGTTTGTGAAATGGCCATTTTTGTGCTGAATATGAGTTTTCCAGTGGACTTAAGGCTATTTTTTTAGCAATGTTGTTACAAGTTTCTTGGGTGCACTTTGTGTTTCCTTCCTATTCCACTGAAAACAAACACCAGTGAAGGAGGCGAAAGCAGAGAATATAAGAGAACATTAAAAGCTCTAGAAATGATGCAAATACTGTCCACACTCTTTTTCTGGCCCATGTACTATTCTTGTGCTCTGGCAAGGGTAAAGCAACTTAAGTTTATTTTCTATTTAGCACGTTTCAGCAGACCATTGGTGTTATGTTGAGCTCACACAAAGCTCAATAAAGAATCCTTGATTTCTTAGATTGTATTCTTAAAGACTTCCAAATGTTTCTTTATATAACAAAAAGACACACTTGATTGAGATGGATAGGGTTTCTAGTAGGGAGTACGAAGGGTAATTTAGCACTAATATTTTTGGATAGGAACCTATATTATTTTAAACATTGTAGCCTTTGTGTGGGACTAATTTTTATTTTGCTCTCTCTTTGGTTTCTTTTACAGAATATGCCAGAAAGCCACGATGATCCCAGATCACAACAGCACATCTTCCTTGTTTTTTTTCAATTCCAGCCTCTCCTGGAACAGGGAATCAGAAGAATCAGCGGTTCTGGGTGATAGGCCTATGGACGGAAGCACCAGCAGCTTGCTAGGATCAGCCACCTATTCTCCCGCAGCCTCTCTGGAATCCAACACCTCTGTCATAAGTAATAGTACCACAGACCCTCTTGGGGGTCATACTGTTTGGCAAGTTATTTTGATTGCCTTTTTCACAGGAATACTCTCCTTGGTGACAATCATAGGAAACATTCTCGTGATGGTTGCATTCAAGGTGAACAAACAATTAAAAACAGTGAACAATTACTTTCTACTTAGTCTTGCCTTTGCAGATGTGATAATTGGAGTGATTTCAATGAACCTGTACACGACATACATCATAATGGACCGATGGGCTCTAGGTAATGTGGTTTGTGACCTCTGGCTCGCTATTGACTATGTTGCTAGCAATGCCTCTGTCATGAACCTTCTGGTTATAAGTTTTGACAGATACTTATCCATAACACGGCCACTCACCTATAGAGCCAAACGAACTCCCAAGAGAGCTGGAATAATGATTGGCCTTGCTTGGATAGTTTCATTTATACTGTGGGCTCCTGCCATTTTGTTCTGGCAGTATTTTGTTGGCAAAAGAACAGTGCCACCAAATCAGTGTTTAATACAGTTTTTATCTGAACCAATAATTACTTTTGGTACTGCCATTGCTGCATTTTACTTGCCAGTCACCATCATGACCATCCTTTACTGGAGGATCTACAAGGAAACTGAGAAACGCACCAAAGAACTGGCAGCTCTCCAGGCCTCGACTCATGACATGGAAACCATGCACTTTGTCCATCAAACTGGCAGCACGAGGAGCTGCAGCAGCAATGAGCTGCAGCGGGAGGGAACGAGAAACAAAAGGAGGCCAGGAAGGTGCCGCTTCTGGCCGACCTCCAAATCATGGAAGGCCAACACAGAGGGTGAGCAGGAGCCAAGCAGCAGTGATAGTTGGAACAACAATGATGGCGGTGGTTCCTTGGATCATTCAGCTTCATCTGACGAGGAAGACGTGGTGGCGGAAACCAGGGCCATTTATTCCATCGTGTTAAACCTTCCCGGGATTAAGGCAGCTGCTGGTCTATCCAAGTCCACGGAGGTGGATAACATGGATCTCTGCAGTGACGAACTTGGCAAAGTTGATGCTAATGAGGAGGGGGGAAAGTTCAGATCACAGCAGTTAAAAGAGGAGCAGGACAATAGCTTCCACCAGCATTTTGCCAAGCTTCCTGCTCAATCAATGCCATCCATCCATGCTTCGAAGACTGTGGGAGGAATTTCCTCTTTAGCAAAGTCATCCACATCCATGCCTTTGTCTTTTAGAGAAACCACAGTTTCAAAAGCATTTGCCACAAAATCGAGAACTCAGATAACAAAGCGTAAGAGATTGTCACTCGTAAAAGAGAAAAAGGCTGCACAGACACTTAGCGCAATTTTGCTGGCATTTATTATCACGTGGACACCTTACAACATAATGGTGCTGGTAAACACGTTTTGTGACCAATGCATTCATGAAGCACTGTGGCGCCTGGGCTACTGGTTGTGCTATGTTAACAGCACTGTGAATCCCATGTGCTATGCACTGTGCAACAAAACCTTCAGAAACACTTTCAAAATGTTATTGCTGTGTCGGTGGGAAAAGAGAAAAAGGCGAAGGCAGCAGTATCAACCGAGACAAGCTGTTGTTTTCCATAAAAGGCTTCCATGCGAGGCTTCCTGAGGCTGCATTTACCAGATTGTGATTGTTTCTGTTTAGTACCAATTAACTGCTTTGTTCAAGACCATACTGGCTATCAGTGTTGTGAGCACACGGCTGAAGTATACGCTGCTTTTGTATTATGTGTCGGATGGTGTTTACATGATGTAGACAGCAGTACAAGTATTTAAAGTAGTGCTGATGTATTTAAATTGTATAATTTTGTTTTTCTGTTCATATGAAGTTCATGTACGCTTTTGCTTAATATTTATTTGATATCAACAAAGCACTTAAGTCCTAAATGCTATTATCTTGGTGCAGCAACTACAGATACTGGATTTTGCACCTCAGCCCTTGAAGGTATTGCTGTACCTCAACTTGCACACATGGTTCCCCCTTTTTTCTCCCCCTTCTCACCAAATTACACTTCTATTCTTTTTATAGGCTCCTTGCTGCCACACAGTTTAAAACATTGGATGGGTTGGATTGTGTGATCAGCTCTGACATGGGAGCTGGATTCTCCTAAAAGAGTTAAGCCTCGAAAATGGACCCACTTGCGCAATGAGCCTGGGGTAGATTATGCTGGTGGTTGCTTCTGGTTGAAATTGTGTAATTGGGAAATTGGCACTGAAACTTCAATACATGATGCATGGTTCACAACACCAGTCCCATCTTAGCCAGGATCCAGTGTGTAAAAAAACACCAAAGGTTCAGATAGATTTTTTTGGGGAAATCTGAATGAGCTTCCATGCTATATGCAACACGCGTTTAGCATAGTAAAAGAGGATGAATTCTGATTTCTAGGTTGTATTTCCTTGGCTCCCACAAAGATGACACTTTCCACTGCCAAACAATATTTAACATGACCTGTAGCCCTCAATATTAACCTGACTTTAAGTGAAGTTGGAATTTTCAGCTCTCTTAGTTGGCGAGGCCCTACCCTCTTTCATCAGGCTGTTGGGTTACCGGTTGCTTATATCTTACCTGTGATGTGGCAAATCAATGTATGAAATCCTATAGCAGAAAAACTTGACATCGAACACTTTGAACTTTATGCAGTATCTGTATTCTCTGGCATTTTTATAAAAAAGGACAGTCAAAGACCAAGAATTGTGAAAGGTGATTTTATACGATGTATATCTAGTTTGTTTTACATTTACTTTATGTATTTCAACCATAAGATGTTCTAGGTCTAAATTATTGTCACTGCAAAAAAAAAATGCACTATGTGCTATATATGTTTCACTCCATTTTTAACCAACAGTCATTAATGTTGTGTGGTCCTGGATTTAATATCAAAGTAAGTATGATTTTAGAAAATGCCGAAAATAAACTTTTTAGTATTCATACTTAGCACCAGGTCCTGAGGAGTATTGTAAAAATGATGACTTACAACATAATTCAATGTCAATATGAGAAAAATGCACCACTGTAATTTAACCATTTTTTTGTATGACCTTGTAAAATTTAGTAAATGAAACTTGGTGTTTAATTTGGTTCAATAACTTGACCTGTTCATTTACATATTGAATGTAATGTTCTATCAACTGGTTTTCTAGCAGCAATAAAAGTCATGCAAAATTCTTTGTACTATTACCGTACATTTGTGGTGATGGAGAAGGAATCTTCCCAGACTAGTCTGTTGTGCAAAAAATATTGTAGGTAAAATTTCCAATTCACCTTGAATATTGAAAGTAAATCAAAAATGCCCACTTAATATCAAGTCCCCTATGTTATTTAAAAAATGTCACTCACAATGTCAAGAGCCCTGTATTTATTACTCATCCCTAATTGCCTTGGCAAAGGAGGCAAATTGTTAATTGTTACTATAATAATAGAGCACAGGGAAATCCAAGATACCGACCCAGAAAGTGTGAAGAAAAGGCAGGATTTGCTTCGTAAGGACAGCGTATCATTCACAGGAACATAAGGAAAAAAGGACTTGGCTATTTGGCCTGCTCTGCTGTCCAAAAGCTTGTGACTGATCTTTAGCTCAGTGCCATTTTCTTGAGCTAACCTCAACACCTGATTCCCTTAATGTTGAAAAGCCTTTCAGTTTCTGTCTTCAGTATATCAGTGACTGAACCTCCGCAGCCCTCTTACCTAATGAGTTCCACAAATCCCCCATTTTCTGCGGGAAGAAATTTCTCTTTTCTGAGAGGCTGACCCCTTATTCGCTCAGAGGGAACACTGACTGCCAAGGTGTTCCCATAATTTGGTGCTATTGTTTATCTTTTTAATAGACATCTTAATGAATTGCTGCAGTGCAGATAAGTGTCCCTGCAGGATACCCTTGCATGCTTGGGCCATTCAAGTATGGATGGCACAGTGACACAGCTAGTACAGCTACTGGTCCAATGACCCCAGTTCAATCCTAACCCCCAGTGTTGCTCATCTGGAGCTTGCATATCTCTCTGTGACCAGATGGGTTTCCTCCACATCCTCCATTTTCCTCCCACATCCCAAAGGTGTGCGGGTTGGTTAATTGGCCACTGCAAATTGTGTAGGTGGGTGTTGGAATCTGTGGTGAATTAATGTGGGGAGAATAAAATTGAATTAGTGTAGAATGAGTATAGGTGGGTATTTGATGATCAGTGTAGACTTGGTGGGTTGAAGGGTTGTCTCTGTGATCCCTAAAAATGGGACCTTCCTGAGAATGAGATGGTAAGTTTTCATGTATGTTAGAAAAATCACAACACATTGCTGTGTAAGAGGAAACCCTTTCTGACCTATGGTAAAAAAATACCTTGATCCCTCACCTATCAGCAGCACTTCTGAATAGCTCTGCCCCTCAAATAAGAACAGAACAAATAGGAGCAGGAGTCAGCCATCTGGCCTGTCGAGCCAGCTCCGCCATTCAATAACATCACGGCTGATCTGGCCGTGGACTCAAATCCACCAACCTGCCTTTTCCCCATAACTGTCAATTACCCTGCTGTGCAAAAGTCTATCTAACTGTGTCTTAAATATATTTAAATTATATTTAATGAATACTTCTCTTCAGTATTCACCAAGGAGAGGGGTCTTGATGATGCTGAGGACAGTGTTGGTGAGGGTAATGTTCTAGAGTATGTAGCTATTAAGAGGGAGGATGTGTTGGAGTTGTTAGAAAATATTAGGACAGATAAGTCCCCAGGGCCTGACGGAATATTCCCCAGGCTGTTTCGGGAGGCGGGGGAGGAGATTGCTGAACCGTTGGTTAGGATCTTTGGGTCCTTGTTGTCCAAAGGGATGGTACTGGAGGATTGGAGGGTGGCGAATGTTGTCCCCTTATTCAAGAAAGGTAGTAGGGATAGTCCAGGGAATTACAGGCAGGTGAGCCTTACATCTGTGGTGGGTAAGCTGTTAGAAAGGATTCTAAGAGATAGGATATATGAGCATTTAGAGAATCATGGACTGATTAGGGACAGCCAGCATGGCTTTGTGAAGGGAAGATCTTGCCTCACAAGCCTGATAGGGTTCTTTGAGGAGGTGACCAGGAAGATTGATGAGGGTAGTGCAGTGGATGTGGTCTACTTGGATTTTAGTAAGGCATTTGACAAGGTTCCACATGGTAGGCTTCTTCAGAAGGTCAGGGGCCAAGGGATCCAGGGAGGCTTGGCCGTTTGGATTCAGAATTTGCTTGCCTGTAGAAAGCAGAGGGTTGTGGTGGAGGGAGTGCACTCGGATTTGAGGGCTGTAACTAGTGGCGTCCCATAGGGATCGGTTCTGGGACCTCTACTTTTTCTGATATTTATTAACGACTTAGATGAGGGGGTGGAAGGCTGGGTTAGCAAATTTGCAGATGACACAAAGGTCGGTGGTGTTGTGGATAGTGTGGAGCGCTGTCAAAGCTTGCAGAGGGATATTGATAGGATGCAGAGCTGGGCTGACAAGTGGCAGATGGAGTTCAATCCAGAGAAGTGTGAGGTAGTACACTTTGGAAGGACAAACTCCAAGGCAGAGTACAAGGTGAATGGCAGGATTCTGGGCAGTGTGGAGGAGCAGAGGGATCTGGGGGTTCATATCCACAGATCACTGAAAGTCGCCTCACAGGTAGATAGGGTAGTTAAGAAAGCTTATGGAATGATAGCTTTCATAAGTCGGGGGATCGAGTTTAAGAGCCGCGAAGTCATGAGGCAGCTTTACAAAACTCTGGTTAGGCCACACTTGGAGTACTGTGTCCAGTTCTGGTTGCCTCATTATAGGAAGGATGTGGAGGCATTGGAAAGGGTGCAGAGGAGATTTATCAGGATGCTGCCTGGATTAGAGAGTATGGATTACGAGGAGAGACTAAAGGAGCTAGGGCTCTTTTCATTGTAGAGGAGGAGGATGAGGGGAGACATGATAGAGGTATACAAGATATTAAGAGGAATAGACAGAGTGGACAGCCAGCGCTTCTTTCCCAGGGCACCAATGCTCAAAACAAGAGGACATGGCTTTAAGGTAACAGGTGGGATGTTCAAGGGAGATGTCAGAGGGAGGTTTTTCACCCAGAGAGTGGTTGGTGCATGGAATGTGCTGCCTGGGGTGGTGGTGGAGGCTGATACATTGGACAAGTTCAAGAGATTGTTAGATAAGCATATGGAGGAATTTAAGATAGAGGGATATGTGGGAAGAAGGGGTTAGATAGTCTTAGGTGTGGTTTGAAGGGCGGAACAACATTGTGGGTCGAAGGGCCTGTATTGCGCTGTATTGTTCTATGGTTCTATGGTTAATGAGGTAGTTCCCTGGGCAGAGAATTCCACAGATTCACGACTCTCTGGGAAATCAGTTTCTCCTCATCTCTGTCCCAAATCTATTCCCCCGAATCTAGAACCCTAGTTCTAGTCTCACCTAACAGTGGAGACAACCTTCCTGGCTATATCTTATCTATCCATTTCATAATTTTATATGTTTCCATAAGATCCCCTCTCATTCTTCTGAATTCCAGTGAGTATAGTCCCAGGCGACTCAATCTCTTCTCATAGGCTAACCCCCTCATCTCCGGAATCAACCTGGTGAACCTCCTCTGTACCGCCTCCAAAGCCAGTACAGCTTTCCTCAAGTAAAGAGACCAGAACTGTATGCAGTAGTCCAGATGCGGCCTCCCCAGTGTCCTGTACAGTTGCAGCAGAACCTTCCTGCTCTTAAATTCAATCCCTCTAGCAATGAAGGCCAACATTCCATTTGCCTTCTTGATAACCTGTTGGACCTGCCAACCAACATTTTGCAATTCATGCACAAGCACTCCCAAATCCCTCTACACAGGAGGGACATGCTGCACTTGCTGCAATCTTTCACTATTTAAATAATAATATGATCTATTTTTCCTTCCAAAGTGGAATACCTCACATTTACCAACATTGTACTCCATCTGCCAGACCTTTGCCCACTCACTTAACCTAAATATATCTCTCTGCAGACTCTCTGCATCCTCTGCACAATTTGCTTTCCCACTCAATTTAATGTCATCAGCAAACTTAGATACGCTACACTCAGTCCCCTCTTCCAAATCGTTAATGTATATCATGAATAGTTGTGGGCCCAGCACCGACCCCTGCGGCACACCACTCACCACTGATTGCCAACAAGAGAAACACCCATTTATCCCAACTCTCTGCCTTCTATTGGTTAACCAATCCTCTATCCATGCTAATACATTACTCCAACTTCATGCATCCTTATTTTATGGATTAATCTTTTATGCAGCACCTTATTGAACGCCTTCTGGAAATCCAAGTATACAACATCCACCTGTTCCCCTCTATCCACTGTGCTCATTATATTCTTAATGTACTCCAATAAGTTTGTCAAACAGGACCTGCCCTTCCTGAATCCATGCTGCATCTGCCTGATGGAACCAGTTCTATCCAGATGTCTCCCTATTTCTTTTTAATGATAGCTTCAAGCATTTTCCCGACTACAGACGTTAAGCTAACTGACCTATAGTTACCTGCCTTTTGCCTACATCCTTTTTTAAACAGTGGCGTGACATTTGCTGTCTTCCAACCCGTCACGATCTGTCCAAGTCCAGAGAATTTTGGTAAATTATCACAATTGCGTCTACTATAACTTCCGCCATTTCTTTCAGTACCCTGGGATGCATCCCATCAGGACCAGGGGACTCATCTACTCACGAGTAGTATTAATGTCAGTTTTCAATTATACTTATCAACACATAAAATGTCCACCAAAATGTCAATCCACCAGCATCCATTTATTATTAAATTTTAATTTGTTTACCTCTACAGGCAAATCAGTATACCAGAAGAAGAATTTACTTAACACAAATGATCAAATCATCCCTGTGGCAAGGGATGCAAGTAAAGATTTATTCAGATTTGCATTTGAAATTCAGATATTCAGCAGCCAAAAATCAATTCTTCTCTTTGTTGCCACACATTTAATTTATAGGATATTGTCCAATGCACATGCTCTGTATGAGCTGCTTAATTATCGTTAAAACAATAGCCTGCTACTGGCTTCAACCTACCACAGTCAGGGGCCTTGCTGAGTAGATTTTGGACAGGCCAAGGATTCTCTGCAGCCAGTCTCTACCATTGGAGCCTCAGGAACAATATTGACTGCGGCTGTAGCTAAACACAAATTATGTCATGCAATGGCCCAGATCCTCTACAGACTGGCAAACTGCCTCTCATCTACTCCTGCACCGTGTCATTTCCCCTAGCACGGACCCAGGTCCATCGTCAGCTTGGACACCAGCTCCCAGATGATTGTCAAAGTCCAGTGTATTGTAGGGGCCTCTCCTCATTCCAGGGGCCACTTCTGCCCTCAAAGTGGCCTTGACAGTACAGCATTCCCCACTATCCCTAACTCAAGGCTCATAGACTGTCCGGCATTTACAAACATTCAAAAACAAGCAAGCACTACTATCCACAAAATTTTTAAAAAATCTATATTTTAAAAGTTAAGGACTAGAAGAAAATACTCATTTAAAAGTAAAACATTTAACATAATATAATTAAATCCAATAAAAAGGAAATCATCCTTTGTTTTCTCACCTGTTGATTGGGACAACTCCACTAGTGACATTAAAAAGCAAGTATCTGCAAATCTGAAGTAAAAACAGCAAGTGGTATTGGTTTATTATTGTCACTTGTACCGAGGTACAGTGAAAAACTTGTCTTGCATACCGATCTTACAGGTCAATTCATTACACAGTGCAGTTACATTGAGTTAGTACAGAGTGCATTGAGGTAGTACAGGTAAAAACAATAACAGTACAGAGTAAAGTGTCACAGCTACAGAGAAAGTGCAGTGGAATAAGGTGCAAGGTCACAACAAGGTAGATCGTGAGGTCAGCAGGTCAGGAAGGATCTATAGAGAGAGAACATTTCAGGACAATGACCAACAGAGCCGTGAAAAGTTCAGAAGTAAGCTTGACTTTAAGCTGCGGAAGTGTGGAAGTAATAAAAGGAATATCTGTGCTTGGGTGGAGACCAGGTGACACAATGTTTCTACTGTCATTGAGTTAATAGATGAATGAGGGCATTTGAAGAGAAAAGGAAACTAAGCATTTGCTTGAATTGGGACTTGCAGAATGTAACAGTCGCTGGAAATCTGAAGCAAAAGAGAATGCAGAAAAAATCCAGCCGATCTGTTGCCTGACCTGTTGGGTATTTCCAGCATTCTGCCTTGGTGTGTAATGTTTCCTCTGTTGTCTCTTCCTTTTTGCAACTTAAAACACAATTGTTTTCTAATTTTCCTGTTCTGATGAAGCTTCTTTGAACTGAAACATTAACTCTGCTTCTTTCTCCACAGATGCTGCCTGACCAGTTCAGAACCAGAATCAGGTTTATTATCACTGACATATGTCGTGAAATTTATTGTTTTGTGGCAGCAGTACAGTGCAAGACATAAAGATATAAAATTACTATAAGTTACAAAAATAAATAGTGCAGAAGAGGAATAATGAGGTAGCAATCACGGGTTCACGGACAGTTCAGAAATCTGATAGCAGAGGGGAAGAAGCTGTTCCTGAAATGTTGAGTGTGGGTCTTCAGGCTCCAATACCTCCTCCCTGATGGTAGTAACATGAAGAGGGCAAGTCCCAGGTGGTGCGGGTCCTTAATAATGGATGCCACCTTCTTGAGGCACCATCTGCTGACTATTTCCACCGTTTTCTGTTTTTATTTGCATCAGGCTTAACGTGATGCAGACTCAATGGGTAGATATCCTGGCCTGTGGAAATCTGAACACCTCTGCTGGATTCCATAAGGAATCCACCAGCACACAATAGGTGCCCTGAGTGGATGCCAAGCCTGCACTCAGGAATCCAAACTTTCTGCCCATCCAAGAGGTTAGAAGCTGACAAATTTGAGTGGATTTGCTGGCTTTTAAGTGGAAGCTTGACCCCAATCACTCTACACTGGCCTGCAATAACTTTAGATGTCTACTTGAGGGTACTGAAGGGGTGTAAAGCCCCTGCCTCACAACACCAGAGACCTGGATTCAATTCTGACCTTGGGTGCTGTCCCTGCGGAGTTTGCACGTTCTCCCCGTGATCACATTGGTTTCCTCTGGATGCTCTGGTTTCGTCCCATATCCCAAAGATACTTGGGTTTGCAGGTTAATTGGTCACCCTAAGTTACCCTTAGTGTGTGGGTGACTGGTAGAATCTGGGGAGAGCTGATGACTATTTAGGGAGAATAAAAAAAATGGGATTTATGTACGATTAGTGTAGATGAGTGGTTAGCGGTTAGCATAACGCTATTACAGCGCCAGCGACCTGGGTTCAATTCCGGCCTCTGTCTGTAAGGAGTTTTTACGTTCTCCCCGTGTCTGCGTGGGTTTCCTCCGGGTGCTCGGGTTTCCTCCGGGTGCTCCAGTTTCCTCCCACATTCCAAAGATGTACAGGTTAGGAAGTTGTGGGCATGCTATGTTGGCGCCGGAAGTGTGGTGACACTTGCGGGCTGTCCCCAGAACACCCTACCCAAAAGATGCATTTCACTGTGTATTTTAACGTATATGTGACTAATAAAGATATCTTAATAAGGTCTTTAGTGAACTGAAGAGCCTGTTTCCATGCTGCATCTTTGACAAGGTCCCTCACGGCAGGCTAGTCTGGAAGATTAAATCACGTGGAGTCCAAGTGAAGATAGTGGATTGGATTCATAACTGGCTTAGTAGTAAGCAGCAGAGGGTGATAGCTGAGAGTTGTTTCTCAGACTGGAGGCTTGTGTCTAGTGGTGTGCCACAGGGATTGGTGCTGTGACCTTTTTTGTTTGTAATTTATACATTCACACCCAAATCGTTGGTATAAGGCATGATTAGTAAGTTTGCAGATGATAGTAAAATAGGTGGTGCTGCAGATAATGTAGAAGGTGATGAAAAATTACAGGGGGATCTTGATCAGCTAGGTATGTGGGCTGAGGATTGGCAAATGGTTTTCAATCCAGATAAATAGTCTTGTGAGATCAAACCAGGGTAGGACTTATACAGTGAATCAGAATCAGGTTTTCTATCACTGACATATGTCATGAAATTTGTTGTTTTGTGGCAGCAGTACAGTGTAAGACATAAAGACATAAAAATTACTATAAGTTACAAAAATAACTAAATAGTGCATAAGAGGAATAACGAGGTAGTGTTCATGGATCCATGGACTGTTCAGAAATCTGATGGCAGAGGAGAAGAAGCTGTTCCTGAAATGTTGATTGGTATTGGTATTGGTTTATTATTGTCACTTGTATTGAGGTACAGTGAAAAGCTTGTCTTACAAACCGATTGTACAGGTCAATTCATTACACAGTGCAGTTACATTGAGTCAGTACAGAGTGCATTGATGTAAGAATATTATTAGTGATAGTTAGTGACATAGAGTTTAAATTTAAAAGTGTCGAACGATTATAGTAAAGGTAATGAGTAGATCTGTAGAGAGCAGCTTGCAACGTGTCGCCATGCTCCGAGGTCTTCAGGCTTCTGTACCTCCTTCCCGATGGTAGTAATATGAGAGGGCATGTCCCAGGTGGTGAGGCTCCTTAATGATGGATTCTGCCTCCTTGAGGCATTGCCTCATGTGATATTATGGTAGGGCCCTGGGGAGTGTTACGGAACAGAGGGACCTAGGAGTGCAAGTTCATAGTTTGCTGAAAGCAGTGTCACAGGTAGAAAGGGTGGTGAAGAAGGCATTTGGCACACTGGCCAGTCAGGGCACTGAATATAGGGGTTGGGAAGTTATGTTGCAGTTATATAAGGCGTTGGTGAGGCCGTGCTTGGACTATTGTGTACAGTTTTGGACACCCTGCTATAGGAAAGATGTTATTAAACTAGAAAAAGTGCAGAAAAGATTTATGAGGATATTGCTTGGACCTGGGGACCTGAGTTACAAGGGGGGGGGGGGTGTGCAGACTTGGACTTTATTCCCTGAGGGGCGATCTGATAGAGGTATACAAGGACACGAGGGGCATAGACAGGGTGAAAGCACATAGTCTTTTTCCCATGGAGGGGGTGCTAAAAATAGGGCATAGGTTTAATAAGATCAGAGGCAAGAGATTTAAAAGGTACATTAGTGGCAGCTTCTTCAAGCAAAGGGTGGTGCGTATTTGGAATGAGCTGCCAGAAATAGTGGTTGAGGCGGGCACATTAGTAACATTTAAAAGCCATCTGGATGAGTACATGAATAGAAGGTGTTTAGAGAGCTATGGGCTAAACATGGGCAGATGGGACTAGCTCAATGGGCAGCACAGTTGGCATGGACCAGTTGGGCCAAAGGGCCTGTTTCCATGCAGTATGACTCTCCCACTCGATGACTCTTTAAATTGGCTATTACACTTGTGCTAACTAACTGACTGACTTCCTAAAATAATGTGTATTAAAACTCCAGTTAAGAAGCTTTTGGATAATCAAACTTGCATTATTTGTCTTTACAGTAGGAATTAGTCTGATTTTCAGTTCCTCACAGACTATGCTGTGACATAGATGAGGGCAAATTCACTTAATTGAAATTCCATCCAACTTCCTTAATATTTAATCTCATTTCACGGTTTGTAAAACAATGTTAAGTGTACCAGAAACAGAGCAGACCTAATTCTTGTTCTATTAATGTGTCCTCCATTAGCATACCATTTACTGGAAGAATCACCAAGTCTGAAATTCGAAGAACTCTGAGGAGGTGTGATCTCTGGCTGGGGAAATGCAGAGCAGATTTTCCTTGGAATTCAACATGAAAGCTACTAATCAACACTAATGACCTGTTTGACAATTTCAACACCAACTACTGATAACATTGGCCTGTTGACTTAATTGACATATTGCCCTAATATAGCAGGGGCAACAAAATGCTCTTCCTGCCTGGATCCTGCAGTATTTCATCCGGCTATTCAGAACAAGTACAGTGGTAGGCTTGCTTAGGTTGGTGAGATTCTTAATGTAAACTTTGCAGTGCACTAACACCTTTGACAACTCATCAGATGAAGACAATGAGTAGATCCAGGACCTTAAATACTTGTGCCTATAACGTCCATGCTGTCCAAATATGGACCTTACATTAATCCCACATCCGAGGTCTTGACTTCCTGATTTACAGTCTGGTCTACGTGACCACTACAGTGGTTGGGGCTTATAGACAATGGCTACCAATGCTTTCTGCCTCGTACTTTTACCCCCACCCAATATGTCTTGATTTTTTTAAAGTTTGATACTTTCTCTCCACTGCCTTTATCCCATTCTTTTGAATCAAGGGTACTCAGTCTTTTCCATTTTGCTCATCTTCTCTAAAATGTAAGTATCATGGAATATTTAAGTGCCTTGGTCATTTCATACGTATATCTTCATGAAAGTTAATAGATTGTCCTCATTCATTTCTATGTGTACTATTAATTCATCTACCTTGTTACAATTGCTGATTGCATTCAGGTAAACAGCCTTCAATCTTATCTTCTTATTGGACTCTAATTGGAGGTATATTCTTGCATTTATATGCTTTGTGCCTTCTTGGCAGTCTCTTGTTATAATTGCCTATTTCATTACCAATGCATGTTTGCTTTGTCCTTTCCTTTTAACATTCTAAATAGCCTGTCACTAGAAACCACCCTCCAACTATTCAATTTAAAGCCTTATTCACACCTTTAGTTTTTTAACTCACAAGGATACTGGTCCCAGCCGGATTCGAGTGAATGCCATCTCAATGGAGCAGTCCTATCCTTCCCCAGTACAGGTGGCAGTGCCTCGTGAATTGAAACCCACATCAATCTTTGAGCCAAGCATTCAAATCTCTAATCTGAAGTACACAGTTAATGGCAGGACTCTTAACAATGCTGATGTACAGAGGGAGCTTGGGATCCAAGTCCATAGTTCACTGAAAGTGGCTGCACAAGTCAATAGGGTGGTAAAGAAGGTGTATGGCATGCTTGCCTTTATTAGTCGAGGCACTGAGTTCAAGAGTCAGGAAGTTATGTTTCAGCTTTATAGAATTCTAATTTGGCTGAATCCGGAGTACTGCATTCAATTCTGATTGCCCCATTATAGGAAGGCTGTGGAGGCTTTTGAGGGGTTTACCAGGATGCTGCATGGATTAGAGCACATGTGCTATAAGGAGAGGTTGGACAAACTTCGGTTGTTTTCTCTGGAGGCTGAGGGGAGACCTGATAGAAGTTTATAAGCTTACGAGAGGCATAAATGGAGATGACAATTTTTTTCCCCAGGGTTGAAATATCAAATACCAGAGGGCATGCATTTAAGATGAGAGGAAGAAAGTTCAAAGGAGATGAGCAGGACCAGTTTTTGACAAGATTGGTAGGTGCCTGGAATGTGCTCCCAGGGGTGGTGGTGGTGGTAGACACACCAGAGGCATTTAAGAGGCTCTTAGAGAGGCACATGAATATGCAGAGATGGAGGGATGTGGACCACATATAGACAGAAGGGATTAGGTGCCAGTGGCTGAATTAATTTGTCATAACATCGTGGGCCAAAGGGCCCATTCCTGTGCTGTACTGTTCTATGTTCTATACCCTGTTTCAACCTGCACGTGGCTCACTTTGTGATCCAGAGATTATTACCTCTGTGATTCTATTTTTAAAGTTGCATCCTAGCTGCTCATAGTCCTTCAGCAGCACTTCTTTGTCCTATCCATGTTGCTGATTTCCATGCATAGAACTGGATCTTTCCTCTCTTTACTCCATCTTCAATCTCTCTACTCAAACATCCCCTCCCATTGCTAAGCAGGTTTTTTCTCCCCCTTTGTTCTTGAAAGTAAATTGACTGATGGTAAGTCAGGCCAGGGAACTAAAATCACTCAGGCAGTTGTATCTCAGGCCCATTTCTGTGCTTGGCTCTATGAAACTCATTTGAGGTTTATTTTATTTGTGAGAGTAGAATAAATTGAATATTTAATGTTAAATATAACCAGAATAAATAAATTAAAATTCACAACGCTGAGGGCTACAAGGTAAAATAGCAAGATGTTTCAATGCTAGACCTATTCCTGGTATACAGAAGATGAACGGTTTTCAGAAATTAATCACTACCATCTCGTGACCTTCAGATCTTAGTACAGTATCCTTGACCTTACCATCAAGATAAGATATCTTTATTAGTCACATGTACATCGAAACACAGTGAAATACATCTTTTTGCGTAGAAGGTTCTGGGGGCAGCCTGCAAGTGTCACCACGCTTCCAGCACCAACATAGCACGCCCACAACTTCCTAACCTGTACGCCTTTGGAAAGTGGGAGGAAACCGGAGCACCCGGAAGAAACCCACACAGACACGGGGAGAACATACAAACTCCTTACAGACAGTGGCCAGATTTGAACCCAGGTCGCTGGCACTGTACAGCGTTATGCTAACCGCTACACTACCATGCCTGCCTTTCCCTCCTGCTAGTGAAGAGCAGATTAATGCAGAGGCAATTCCGTAGTTCTCAGATCTGTTCACAACTCCTGCAAAAATGGAGCTCACATGCCAGGTACAGAAGTATCGGGATAATAACAGAGCGTTTGTGTCTCATTAACTGTCAAGCAATATCTCCTTCCCCTGGCTATCCAATGTGTACTGCATGAGGTTTATATTGCTGCACCTTCTTCAAGCACAATCCAGAAAACCAAGTTTGGATATAGTGTTAACGGGGAGGTGTTAAAGTCTTCATCTCCAGCTTTTCTCTGAGCTTTATCTGTTTTTATCCAGCTGTTTGGAAGCACAGAAGAACTTCATGACCCCAGGATTCAGGCTGTATAATGCTTTACTTAGCTCACTGAAATGCAAGAGAAACAATGATGTCCCTGAAGTGATGAAGAGGAAGGCTAAATGCATGTAGCAATGGAAAAGGTTTGAACTACTCAACCTTGAAAAGACACCAATGAATATGAACCTAGAGCTGATGTATGAGATACAATGCAAAATTGAAAAGATTAATCCTGAGCACTACTTGAATATAAATCATGCCTGACAGACTAGGCCTTGTTGATGGAACTTGGCAAAGCAAGATCAGGTAGGGGTTAAGAAGAATTTCTCCACATGAGGAGTGTGAAGAGTACTTCATATCTACAGGGTGGGGAGCAGAGGCAGAGTGGCAGATATTCCTTGGTCTCCTATTCTGGTGATGTTCAGTGATCAAGGGGCAGAACATAGAATATAGAACATAGAATAGTACAGCACAGTATGGGCCCTTTTGCCCATGATGTTGTGCCAACCTGTATAAATCTACACTATGATCAATCTAACCCTTCCCTCCTACACAGTCCATAACCCTCCATTTTTCTTACATCCATTTGCTTATCTAAGAGTCTTTTAAATGTCCCTATTGCATCAGCCTCTACCACCACCCCCGGCAGTGCGTTCCAGGCACCCACCACTCTCTACATCTGACATCCCCCCTAAACTTTCCTCCTCTGACCTTAAACTGATGTCCTCTAGTATTCACCATTGCTGCCCTGGGGAAAGGGTGCTGGCTGTCCACTCTATGCCTCTTATACACCTCTATCAAGTTGCCTCTCATCCTGCATTGCTCCAAAGAGAAAAGCCACAGCTCGCTCAACCTTTCCTCAGAAGACATGTTCTCTGATCCAGGCAGCATCCTCTGAATCTCCTCTGCACCCTCTCTAAAGCTTCCACATCCTTCCTATAATGAGGTCATCAGAACTGAGCTCAATACTCCAAGTGTGGTCTAACCAGAGTTTTATGGAGCTGCACATTACCTTGCGGTTCTTGAACTCAATCTCCCGACTAATGACACTAAGCACACCATACACCTTCTTAACCACCCTATTAACTTGCACGGCAACTTTGAGGGATCTATCGACTTGGACCCCAAGATCCCGCTGTTCCTCCACACTGCTAAGAATCCTGCCATTAACCCCATACTCCACCTTCAAGTTCGATCTTCCAAAGTGTATCACTTCACACTTGTCTGGATTGAACTCCATCTGCCACTTCTCCGCCCAGCTCTGCATCCTGTCTATATCCCATTGTAACCTATGACAACCTTCTACACTATCCACAACACCTCCAACGTTCATGTCATCTGCTAACTTACTAACCCATCCCTCTACTTCCTCATTCAAGTCATTTATGAAAATCACAAAGAGCAGGGGTCCCAGAACAGATCCCTGTGGAACACCACTGATCACTGACCTCCAGGCAGAATACTCTCCATCTACTACCACCCTCTTCCTTCTGTGGGTAAGCCAATTCTGACTCCATGCAGCCAAGTTTCCCTGGATGCCATGCCTCATGACATTCTGGATGAGCCTACCATGGGGAACCTCATTAAACGCCTTACTAAAGTCCATATACACCACTCTACCTTCATCAATTTGCTTTGTCACCGCGTCGAAAAACTCAATTAGGCTTGTGAGGCACGACCTGCCCCTCACAGAGCCATGCTGACTACCCCCAATAAGACTACGCTTCTCCAAATGCTCATAAATCCTATCCCTAAGAATAGTTTGCCCACCACTGACATAATACTCACTGGTCTATAATTCCCAGGATTATCTATTACCTTTCTTGAACAATGGAACAACATCTGCCATCCTCCAATCCTCTGGAACCAAGCCTGTGGCCAGGAAGGATGCAAATATCGTCATCAACTCCCCACCAATATCTTCTGTCGCTTCCCGTAGTAATCTGATGTATGTCCTGCCCAGCCCCAAGGACTTATCTATCCTAATGTTTTTCAGAAGCTCTAACACTGCCTCTTTCTTGACCTCAACGTGCACATTAAACTATCCTACACTGACCTCACATTCGTCAAAGTCCCTCTCCCTAGTGAACACTGAAGCAAAGTATTCGTTAAGGACTTCCCCTATCTCCTCCATCTCCAGGCACATGTTTCTCCCTTTATCCCTGAGCAGTCCTACTCTCACCCTGGTCATCCTTCTGTTCTTCACATATGTGCACGATGCCTTGGGATTTTCCTTAATCCTACTCACCAAGGCCTTCTCACATCCCCTTCCAACTCTCCCAAGTCCCTTCCTGGCTACCTTATAATTCTAAAGAGCCCTGCCTGATTTATGCTTCCTAAACCTTAAGTATGCTTCCTTCTTCATCTTGACTAAATGTCTCACCTCTCTTGTCAACCATGTTTCCTTCACCCTACTATCCTTTCCCTATATCAGTGGGACAAACCTATCCAGAACCCCATGCATGTGTTCCCTAAACAGCCTCCACCTTTCTGTTGTGCATTTCCCTGAGAGCATCTGTTCCCAATTTATGTTCCCAAGTTCCTACCCAATACTATCACATTTAGCCCTCCCCCAGTTAAAATCTTTTCCACATCATCAGCTCCTATTCTTATCCATGGCTATGCTAAAGGTCAGGGAGTTGTGGTCACTGTCTTCGAAATGGTCAACCATTGAGAGGTCTGACACCTGACCAGGTTCATTGCCTAGTACTAGATCCAGTATGGCTTCTCCTCTAGTTGGCCTGTCCACATACTGTGTCAGGAATCGTTCCTGGACACACCTAACAAACTCTGCCCCATCTAAACCTTTTGCACCAAGAACGTGACAATCAATATTATGGAAGTTGAAGTCACCTATGACAACAACTGTTATTTTTGCACCTTTCCAAAATCTGCCTACTTATCTGCTTCTCAGTGTCCCAGCTGCTATTGGGCAGCCTCTAGGATACTCTCAGAGTAATTGCTCCCTTCCCGTCCCTGACTTCTACCCACACTGACTCTGTTGACAATCCTTCCACCACATCCTCCCTTTCTGCAGCTGTGATAATGTCCATAATTAGCAATACCACTCCCCACCTTCTTCTCTTACCTCCCTCTCTGTCCCTTTTGAGAGATCTAAACCCTGGAACATCAAGCAGCCAATCCTGCCCTTGCGACAGCCAAGTCTCTAATGGCCACAATATCCTGATTCCACGTGCTGATCCGTGCTCTGAGTTCATCACTTTTATTCTTAATACTTCTCACATTAAAGTAAACACATCTCAACCCATCCAACTGACTACATTTATGCCCTATCCACTGACTATCCTTCTTCACTGTCTCTCTGCACATTGCACCTATCTTTACACCAACTGCTCCATCATCTGACCTAACACTCTGGTCCCCATCTCCCTGCCAACCTAAGAGATCCCATCTCTTTTGCAAGAGTTGAAGAAGTTTGGGAGAAGGTTGGATAGCACCCCAGTGTTTCCTTGTGTTGGCCTGAGGACCATATGACCATATAAATAGTAATAGAAGCAAACTATTTGGCCCCTCTAGCCTTTCTCTGTAGCTGTGACACTTTACACTGTACTGTTATTGTTTTTACCTGTACTATATCAATGCACTCTGTACTAACCCAATGTAACTGCACTGTGCAATGAATTGACCTGTACAATTGGTTTGTAAGACAAGCTTTTCACTGTACCTTGGTACAAGTGACAATAATAAACCAATACTTTACCATTCAATAAGACCATGGCTAGTCCAACTTTTCTCAAGTCCATTTTCCTACTCTTTCCCCCTAATATTTACTGATTAAAAATCTATATAAGCTCTGAATATATTCAAGGATTCAGCATCAAAAGCTTTCTGGAGCAAAGACTCAACTCATTGAGTGAAGGATTTGTTCTTCATCTTATATTAAATAGATGTGGCTCATTCTGAGACTCTACCCTCTAGTCCTCGACTCTTCCATGAGGGGAAATATCCTCCCAGCATTTACCCCATCAAGGTCCTAAGAATCCTATATGATCACCCCTCATTCTTCTAAAATCCAATGAACACAGATTCAAACTGTTCAACCTTCACTCTTAAAACAATCACATCATACTCAGGATCATCCATGTGAACTTCCTCCAATGGAAATATACCTTTCCTGCAATAAAGAGACAAAAACTGTTGTATTCTGGATCTGGTCTCACTAGTTCCTTGTACAATGCAATAAAACGTGTTCACTTTTAACCCCATCCCCCTTGAAATAGAAGCCGGCATTCCATTAGCCTTCCTGATTACCTGCTGCACCTATGTGCTAGCTTTGTGTGTTTCAAGTACAAAGATCCTCACATCCCTTTGTGCTGGAGCTTCTGCAGTCTTTCTCCATTTAAATAATAATCTGCTTCATCATTCTTCCATCTCATTGAGTCAAAGTAATACAGCAGAGAAACAGGCCCTTCGGCCCAACTCATCCATGCCGACCAATATACCTATCTAAGCTAGTCCAATTTGCCTGCATTTGGCCTGTATCCCTCTAAACCTTTCCTGTCCATGTACTTATCCTAATGTCTTGTAAATGTTACTATAGTATCTGCCTCAAGTACTTCATCTGGCAGCTCATTCTATCTATACGCTACTTTGTGTGAAGAAGTTGCCCCTCTGTTCCCTTTTAAATCTTTCCCCTCTCACCTTAAACCAATGCCTCTAGTTTTTGGTTTCCTTTCCCTGGGAAAAAGACTGTGTGCATGTACCCTATCTCTGACCCTTTGCGATATTATACACCTCTATAAGATTACCCTTCAGTCTCCCACATTCCAAGGAATGAAGTCCAAGCCTGCCTAACCTCTCCCTATAACTCAGGCCCTAAAACTAATTAGTTTTATTTCCTCACTTGATCCTCCATTTGCCAATATTTTGTGCACTCATTTAACCCCTGTAAATGTGCTCTTCCATCTCTGCAATGTGCAAATATTTTTAAAGTTTCTGATCCTTCCTTAAACAACCTCCAGTGACCAACATTGGCTGGGCTGCTGCTGGGCTGCTCCAGACCTAGGAAGCCCCATTAGCTTCCTTTCACAGATTCATCTGCAGTAACAAAAGGGAAGAATTTAGACAGTGTTGGAAAAGAAGTTGTAGATTTTAAGGGGGAGTGAGTAAGATCAGTTAGTATTTCTCTGCACAAAGTTAATGCACACTGATCTTAAAGTGACAGCTTATAAAATTAAACAGATGTTACATTACCACGTTAGTGTGGAGTATGCACTCCAGCTCTAGAGTACGAGAGCAATCCCTAAAATGTCTCCTGACTAAGCCCAGCCAGGACCTTTCCTGTGAGGCCAAGGATTTAGACTCCAGCCAGTGTGGATGCCTCATTTGCCCATGTTCTCCAGAAACGGTGTCCCTGTGAATAATTAATTCTCATTTTTACTTGAAATCTGCTCAATAATTAGAAATCATATTTTGTTCATGACAGATGAATGAAATAAAACAGATTATAATTCATGTTATCTGGCTTGTAAAAATATGTTGCTTGTTCCCCAGCCTTTGCTATGTCTGTCCTGGGCTGTCCAATGAAGAGTAGCTAAATTCTCTCAGCTTTCAAATGCTGAAAGTTTCTGCCCTTGAAACTTTTTTTTATATACACAGGGACTGATAATGTCCAAGCAGGCCACACCCATTAGGAGGCTACATAGGAAACTGGTGCTTGAACCTCAGTGTAGTGACAGGAGAGAGAGGACGACCTTGCCTGGCTCCACACTTGATGGGGAAGCTTTCTGCTTCCCACACCTTTGTTCGCACTGCACTGCTGATGTCTCTGTAGACCAGTTGTGTCCAATTATGGATTCTCTCCCTTTGTCCAGTTTGGAGGCACCTCATTCTTGTTGCTAAGCAACAACCTACTAGTCTGATTGATCAAAAATGAAAGGCACTGTGCAATTGCTCAGGTTAAAAGTCTCACGGCTCCTCCCTTGACAACTCAAATTAATCAGTGAGCTTTTCACCATTCATGACAATAATGGTTACTTCAGCTGCAAGTCCCTTTGTGATATCGACCTGCCACAAAAGGTACTATATAAATATTTCCTTCTTCCTCCATTTTTATTTTTGTTTGGGAATGTTAAAGTCATGAAAAGGTAGCCTGCTAAACCAGTTAAGCCAGAGATTCTGCAAGTTGTGCCAACACGTCATTAAAAATTTAAATCGACATAACTAAATGGCATAACTTGTTCATCCGGGAGGTGGTGAACAATTTCTCAGTGGCTACAGACTTTATCTGAGACATCAACTCCATCCAATGCAATTAGAACATAGAACAGTACATCACAGGAACAGGCCCTGTGCCAAATTAAACTATATCACTTCTGCCTGCAATATTCATGTGTCTATCCAACAGCCTCTTAAGTGCCACTATCTTACTTGCTTCCACTGCTACCCCTGGCAGCAAGTTCTAGGCATCTATCACTGTGTAAAAAAAACTTGCCCTGCACATCTCTTTTAAACCTTCCACCTTTTACCTTCAAGCTCTGCCTTTCAATATTTGACAGTTTTACCCTTCAAATTCTGACTGTCTACCCTGTCTATGCCTCTCAATTTTATGAACTTCTATCAGGTCTTCCCTCAGCCTCCAGAGAAAACAATCCAAGTTTGCTCAACCTCTCCTTTCACCCTCTAATCCAGGCAGCATCCTGGTAAACCAGTCTCATGACTTGCGCACTACCTCCCTCCTATTCGCTATGTCCTTCCCTTTATTCCATGGTCTACTGTTCTCTCCTACCAGATTTTCTTCTTCAGCCCTTTGCCCCTTCCACCTATCACCTCTCAGCTTCTTACATCACTCCCTTTCATCCCCTCTCCCCCACCCACCAGCCCCCTCTCACCTGGACACACCTATCACCTGCCAGCTTGTGCTCCTCCCCCTCCCTTTTTATTCTGGCCCCTGCCCACTTCCTTTCCAGTCCTGATGAAGGGACTCGGCCCGAAACATCGACTGTTTATTCCCCTCCATAGATGCTGCCTGACCTGCTGAGTTCCTCCAGCATTTTGTGTGCATGTGTTGCCTGCAGAATCTGGTTTATCCTGGTAATCCTCTTCTGTACTGTTTCCAAAGCCTCCACATACTTTGTTTTGGTACTTCCCATAATAGGGCAACCAGAAATGCACACAATAGTTCAAGTGCAGCCTAACCAAAGTTTTGTATAGCTGCAACATAATTTCATTACTCTTATACTCAATACCCCAAACAAGCATGCCATACACCTTCTTTACCACCCTATGTACTTGCTCAGCCACTTTCAGGGAGTCACAGACTTGGACCCCAAGATCCCTCTTCACATCAATACTCTTAGAGGTCCTGCCATTAACTGTATACTTTCAGTTTACATTTTACTTCCCAAAGTGCAACACCTCACACTTAGTATTGGTTTATTATTGTCACTTGTACCAAGGTACAGTGAAAAACTTGTCTTGCATACCGATCGTACAGGTCAATTCATTACACAGTGCAGTTACATTGAGTTAGTACAGAGTGCATTGAGGTAGTACAGGTAAAAACAATAACAGTACAGAGTAAAGTGTCACAGCTACAGAGAAAGTGCAGTCCAAAAGGTAGATAGTGAGGTCATAGTCCATCTCATTGTATAAGGGAACTGTTCAATAGTCTCATCACAGTGGGGTAGAAGCTGTCCTTAAGTCTGGTGGTACATGCCCTCAGTTCCTTATCTTCTTCCTGATGGAAGAGGAGAGAAGAGAGAATGTCCCAGGTGAGTGGGGTCTTTTATTATGCTGGCTGCTTCACCAAGTCAATGAAAGGTAAAGACAGAGTCCAAGGATGGGAGGCTGGTGTCCGTGATGCGCTGGGCTGTGTCCACAACTCTCTGCAGCTTCTTGCGGTCCTGGGCAGAGCAGTTGCTATACCGAGCTGTGATACATCCAGATAGGATGCTTTCTCTGGTGCATAAGTAAACATTGGAGAGTCAAAAGGGGACAAACCAAATTTCTTTAGCCTCCTGAGGAAGTAGAGATGCTGGTGAGCTTTTTAGGCTGTGGCATCTACATGATTTGACCAGGACAGGCTGTCGGTGATGTTCACTCCCAGGAACTTGAAGCTTTCAACCCTCTCAACCTCAGTACTATTGATGTAGACTGGTGCAGGTACACCACCCCCTTTCCTGAAGTCAAATGACCAGCTCTTTAGTTTTGTTGACATTGAGGGAAAGGTTGTTGTCATGACACCATTCCACTAAGCTCTCTATCTCCTTCCTGTACTCCAACTCATTGCTGTTTGAGACACGGCCTACAACGGTGGTATCATCTGGTAGATGGAGTTAGAGCAAAATCTGGCCACACAGTCGTGAGTGTATAGGGAGTAGAGTAGAGATTCTCACCTCCCATCGCATCCATATCTCTTTGGCACATTAGGCGTGTCCCCCACTGTGAAAACCGACAATATAGTCATTCAAAACATCAGCCATTTCCACATTACCCAATATTAATTGCCCCTTCTCATCTGCCAAGGCAGCTACATTCATTTTAGCCACCCTTTTCTGCTTTATATAATTAAAGAAACTTTTACTATCTGTTTTTATATTTTGTGCTTATTTACTTTCATAATCAATATTCCCCTTCCTTATTGCTTGCTTAGTGGTTCTTTGTTGCTTTTTAAAGTTTTCCCAATCTTCCAGTTTCCCACTACTCTTGGTGACTTTGTACGCATGAGCTTTTAGCTTGATGCCTTCTTTTCATTATCCAAGGCTGGCTCTCCCCACCCTTACCTTCATTGCTTTATACTTGAGCACTGAAAAATCTCTTTGTAAGTCTTTCACCGTTCCTCGACTGTCCCACCATATAACCTGTTTTCACAGTCTACACTAGCCAACTCCTCCCTCATCCCGTTGAGGTCTCCCTTGTTTTGGCATAATCCACTGGTTTTAGATCAAACTATTGCACCCTCATTTGTATGAGAAATTCAATCATGCCATGATCACTCTTCCCAAGAGGATCCCTTACTACAAAATCGATAATGTTACCTGTCTCATTGACAGGACCAGATCTAAGATAGCATTTTCCTTTGTAGGTTTAGTAACATGCTGTTCAAGAAAGCTATTATGGATGCATTCTATGAAGTCCTCCTCAAGACTGCCTCGACCAACTTGATTCTCCCAAGCTATGTGGAAGTTAAAGTCCCCCATAACAACTGCGGTCCCATTCTTCAATATTCCTTGGTTTATTGCCTGTGCCACTGGACTGTTATTTGGTGGCTTATGGATATCTCCCACCAGTTATTTTTTCTCTTTACTGCTCCTAATCTCTGCCCAGTGGACTCAACATTCTGCTCCTTAGATCTTGTATCATCTCTCACTATTGTGTTCACAGAGACACAGAGACACACTGCCTGCTTGCCTCTGTATCGATGGATGAAGAAACAATAACTGTGTGTCACTATAATCCATGTATGGATTTGGAGCAATCTAGTGGAGTCCACTTTGTCATTAACCTGTAGAAGGAAACAGGTATTTGTGTGGACGTCCACAATTCAAATGCTTTTCAGGGCGGCAGATACTTCGGAACAAAGCAGTTGAGATCATCAGTGATCGAGGTGTCATATGGGTTCCATCATGGAATATTTGGATTTTGTAATGTCTCTATTCTCTCTACATTTTCTCTTCAGTCAAGTGATTTTGCAAAAGCCTTTGCTCACATTTCACCTTACGGCTTGCTGAACTGAACTTTGAGAACTATTCCTGGACTTGGAGTTTGGGAATTTGCCACACACACACTTCAGGTTTAGTTTTGGGGTCAATGTTTAATATTTAACATTTTTACTTCTAACATTCTAACTTTTATTTTTTTCTTATTATAAGTAGTTATTAATAAAATAGTTTTTTACACTTATACATGACTTGGTGTCTTTTGTTGCTGGTACGTAACAATCGCCCTGATCTCATTCTTAATTGAGAGCTACCCTACCTCCCCGCCTGTCTGTCCTTCCATATTACCTGATACCCTTGGATATTAAAATCCCCTCATCGCCACCCTGCATCCCCATTTCTGTAATGGCCACTAAATCATACCTCTTTATATGGATTTGTGCCACAAGTTCACCAACCTTGTTTCGAATACTACAGGCATTCAGATAAAGTGCCCTTACACTCATTGTCCATTTAGAATCTAGTAACCTTTGTGTCCTTTGCATTTGACTTTTCTGTACTCCACTCTTACTTTTCCATTTCCTAACTTTTGCTCTGGTCTCTGCATTGCTTCCCTCTGTCTTTCTGCATGGATTACTATCCCTCTGCCATATTAGTTTAAGCCCTCCCCAGGACATTGATCCCAGTCCTGCCCAGGTGTAGACCATCCAGTTTGTACTGGTCCCACCTCCCCCTGAACCGGTTCCAATACCCCAGGAATCTAAAACTCTCCCTCCTGCACCACTGCTCAAGCCACATATCCATCCTAACTATGCTGCTATTCCTACTCTGACTCGCACATCACACAGGTAGTAATCCTGAGATTATTACCTTTGAGGTCCTACTTTTTAATTTATTTTCTAGCTCCCTAGATTCAGCTTGTAGGAATTCATCCCACTTTTTTCCTATATCATTGGTACCTATACCACACCACAACAACTAGTTGTTCACCTCCCCTTCCAGAATGCCCTGCAGCCACTCAGAGACATCCCTGACCCTTGCACCCAGGAGGCAACACACCAATCAAGAGTCCCATCTGCAGCCGCAGAAACTCCTGACTATTCCCCTTGCCATGGAATTCCCCTACCACTATGGCTCTGCCACTCTTTCCTGCCCTCCTGTGCAGCAGAGCCACTCACAGTGCCACGATCCTGGCTACTGCTACCTTCCCCTGATGAACTATCTCCCCCAACAGTATCCAAAGCAGTATATCCACTTTGGAGGGAGATGACCACAGGGGACTCCTGCACTACCCTCCTGCTACTGCTCTGCCTGTTGGTCACCCATTCCCAATCTTTCCCTAGGCCTTTAAACTGCAGTGTGACCAACATCCTCAGCACAGATGAACAAAAGTGAATCCACGCACAGCTCCAGTGCCATCATGCAGTCTGTCAGGAGCTGCAGCTGGACACACTTCCTGCACACATCATCATCAGGGACACTGGCAGTCTCCCTGAGTTCCTACATTGCACAGGAGGAGCAGGACACAGGTCTGAGCTCACCTGCCATGACTAAAAAGCTTTGAGGGAAAATAAAAAGACAGACAAAATTAATAAGAACTTACCCTCACCTTAGTGTTGCTCACCCTCCTCACTGAAGCCTGGTATTCACTCTTAAATGGCTACTCCAAAATGGCTTGACCCTTACTTCTTTTTATCGGCTGCTGTTAACTAGCCAATGAACCAATCGACCATTAACAACTAGGAAATGTGCCTCTTTTAGAATCCTGCAAATGTGAAACTCACGAGCACGCAGACTCAGCTTTTTTCAAAACTCCGACTCCAAATCTCGCTCCAATTCCCGACTCCTGCAAGGTGAAAGGACAAACTGTTGGTGATATTTACACCAAGGAACTCCACCTCAACCATCTCCGCCTCAGCACCATTGATACAGACAGCGGTGTGTACTCTCCCCTGCTTCCTGAAGTCAATGAGCAGCTCTTTTGCTGAGATTGCAGGAGAGGTTATTGTCTTGACGCCATGCCACTAGCTCTTCATCTCCTTCCTGTACTCCTGGGTCGAGCAGCCCATGGAATTTGATAAGCAATTGTCAGCATTTGGGGTCAAAA
Organism: Pristis pectinata; assembly: GCF_009764475.1. NCBI lineage: Eukaryota > Metazoa > Chordata > Chondrichthyes > Rhinopristiformes > Pristidae > Pristis > Pristis pectinata. The sequence continues at coordinate 124,018,242 of NC_067407.1, read as the reverse complement.
CCCTGCATCAGGACTGAGAGGGGAGAGTGTAGATGTCCAGTATGAGAAGGGAAAGGATGAGACAGGGGCCAGTAGGTGATAGGTAGGCCAATGAGGGGTGTAGGATGATGGGCAGCGAGACCAGGTGGGGCAGGGAACAGAGGCAGGTGGGTTATAGCTGAAAGCAGATATGGCTCCAGATTCCAGTATCTGTAGTCTCTTGTGTCACCGTTCTCCTACCTTCTGTTAAATTTATGCTGCTGGAAGGGAAAGTTTTTTTATGTGGTTGGTAATACTCAGAACATCCTGAGTGCAGGTACAATGATGTATTTAACACCACCCCATGCACACTGCTCCCTCCCCACCCTCAGCCCAGTCTGCTCAAATGGAATAACTCAAATGCATTGCCTCATCACAATACAAAGTATTGCTACCTGCACTTGCTCGGTCTTCTGCTCCAGCTCCAACACTGCAGTATAGATTTTACAAGCTGAACAAATATCCTCCACTTTTCTGCAACATTCGCATCCTCCAGGGTGGGAGAGCACTTCATTAACCATCATGCATGCATTCAATTTTAGAGTACTTTTAAAAAAGATGGCCAACTCCAAAAAAAATCAGCAAAATAAAGTGAGAGTTGATAAATAACCTTGCACCTGTTGCCATTCCTCTTTAATCAGTGAGCGTATCTAAAATCTGTTTTCAGAGAAATAAAATTTTATTTAAAATAGACTTGCATTAAGGACACAGGCATTTGCAAGCTGCTTCACAGGGGCACACCCAAGTACTCTCTCAAACAATATAAACATCATACCTGAATGAGCACTGCCTTTATTGTTTACTCAACAATATCACTGCCTTTATTGTTTACTCAACAATATCACTTATACAAGGCGATCACTGCACAAGCTGGTGACCGTCTTGTATAAGTGAAATAAATTGTTGGAATTGTGGTATGCATGCACAAATAACCCAATCATGTTTATCATTTGGTCTTTATATATAGTTCATTTGCTTGACATGCAAAACCATTGCTTTCTGGAAGAGAGTTTCAAGCTCTCTCTCTATCTTTTCTATCAAAACCTTTCATAACTTTAGAACTCTGAGAACACACATAACCTTGAGGGACCTTGGGGTCCACATCCATAGATCCTTCAAGGTTGCTGCGCAGGTTGATAGGGTTGTTAAGAAAGCGTATGGTGTGTTTGCCTTCTTTAGTCAGGGTATTGATTTCAAGAGCCGTGAGGTAATGTTGCAGCTGTATAAAACTCTGATTAGACCACACTTGGAGTATTGTGTTCAGTTCTGGTCGCCTCATTAGAGGAAGGATGTGGAAGCTTTAGAGAGGGTGCAAAGGAGGTTTACAAGGATGCTGCCTGGATTGGAGAGCATGTCTTATGAGGATAGGTTGAGCGAGCTAGGGCTTTTCTCTTTGGAGTGAAGGAGGATGAGAGGTGACTTGATAAAGGTGTACAAGATGATCAGGGGCATAGATCGAGTGGACAGTCAGAGACTTTTTCCCAGGATGAAAATGGCTCACATGAGGGGTATAATTTTAAGGTGATTGGAGGAAGGTATAGGGGGGATGTCAGAGGCAAGTTTTTTTTACACAGTGTGGAACGCGCTGCTGGCAGCGGTGGTGGAGGCAGATACATTAGGGACATTTAAGAGACTCTTAGATAGCCTCATGAATGATAGCAAAATGGAGGGTTATGTGGGAGGGAAGGGTTAGATAGATATTAGAGCGGGATAAAATGTCGGCACAACATTGTGGGCCGAAGGGTCTGTACTGTGCTGTAATGTTCTATGTTCTATGTTCTAACCTACTCTATGAGAAAGGAGAGACTCAACCTGTTTATCCTTTCCTGAAAGCTACAACCAATGTTTTATATTTTGTTGTCCTAAGCAAGTTTATTCCTCATCCAAAGGATGCATGCATCTGATCAGATGTATGAGCTCAGGCCTGACCTTTGGAGAGATTTTCTGGTTTACTGGCACTGCCAACCTTAACTGCATGAAAGCCACATATATACAAAGCAATGTGACTACTTACTCTCCATACTGATTTCATTAATTGAAAGTGAAATATTCACGTGTTGTATCTCCGCCTCAGCACCATCCAACGATCTAAATAGCCCTCCCAGGTGAGGCAGAGATTCACCTGCACCTCTTCCAACCTGGTTGACTGCGTTCACTGCTCGCGATGTGGCCTCCTCTATATTGGTGAAACCAAGAGTAGATTAGGCAGGTGTTTTCCAGAGCACCTGTACTGTATCTGCTATTGAGAGGCCAAATTCATTCTCATATTCTGCTCAGCAGCTTCCAATCCAGTGCTATGAACATTGAATTTTCCAATTTCAGGCAACCCACGTTTTCGGTGCTCTCCTCTCACACACCCTCGCTTTTCCATTTAGTTTTCTTCTCCCTTTGTTTTTGTCCCCCATCCCCTCCCCTCACCTGGTTCTATCTGCCCGTCATCCCCTCATCATCTAGCCCCACCTATTACCTACCTATTTCTGATCCACCCCCCCTCACCCGTTTCCACATGCCTCTCATTCCCTCCCCATCTGGTTCCACCTATCACCTACCAGCTTCCGTCCCACCCCCCTTCATACTGCTATATACTGACAATCTTTCCTGTTCCCTCTCAGCCCTGATGAAAGGTCTCGACCTGAACCATCAACTTACACCCTTTGCCTCCACAGACATTGCTTGACCCACCGAGTTCTTCCGGCTTTCTGTTTATTGTTCTAGATTTCAGCAATAGGTCAGTCCTAGAAAAATCATAAAAAAGAAATGCAATCAACTGTCATCGGTTTCATTTCAGTGGTTGATTTTCACTTTCTATTTTTGCTGTAAGAACACCAATAAAAGTAGACCCACTTCCATATTACTAATGGGGTGGCCTTAAAGTGAAGAAACAAAGACCTTTCTGGATAAGAAACAGAGGCAGGAGGGGGCTGGGATCTCTTCAGCATTCAGTAAGATCATAGCTCCCTGTCTGAGAATCCTGACTGTAAGTAGTTTAATGTCAATTTAGGTCATTTTTCAAGGTAGTTTTTAAAGTTTTGCAGCGATCTGTTAAAAATTCCAGTGTTTTCTCAATCATGTCTCCCCCAAAGCATGTTTCTGCAAAAGATAATGTTTTTTTTATTGAACACAATTTGGGGAAAATTGCCACAATCATTATCTGGCACTGGTAGGAGCAAAGACTAGTACAAAATATTATTAAATGCATTAGGAAATTCAGCTTCATTGACAGGACGATGAGATAGGCACTGGAGACTGTTGTCAAGGCAAATCATCTTCATTGTCTTTATCAATGATCTGGATGAAGGCTTCCAGGAAAAGGCTCGCAGGTTGTGCAGATGATACATGGATATGTGAGGGTGTTTGGAGGTTAAGTCATAAAAGTAGCTAACAGACAAAATTAGATGCAATGGGGAAATTGGATGGTGTCTGAGAAATGACATTTATCACAGCCAGGGTAACTCACATGCCTAGATTGGGTAACAACGCATGTCATATACACTAAATTGAGCTGCGTGCGCAAGGTTGCTGTGAGGAACAGAAAGACCTGGATATATAAACTCTTTAAGTCCCCAGTTGATATCACAAAGCCAAGAGAAAAGCACGTAGTCATAAAATGTATTAAGACAATTAAATAAAAAAACAAGAAATACCATAGTTGTTGTACTAGAACTTTGTGTTGTTTAGAACACGCCATGTAGTTTTGCTGCCCTCACGTGGTGAATCAGACTTTCAGAGGAAAGTCAATATTTAAAGGCCCCTATAGGCTGAGCTTACTCTTCCTTTCAACTTCATCAGTCTTCTTGGAATTTCTGAATTACTTGCCAATGTACAATTACTTACAATAATTCTTCTCTTACACAGTTTCATTGATGTCCATCCAACTCGAAATGTAATTTCTGTGCTGGATGAGACAACAAACTGAGGCACCACCTTCTCATTCAGGAAGCCAAGACAGATCCCATTGCTTTTCTTCAAAATCTTGCTACCCCTTGTGATCTGATCAATATTTGTCCTTCAAACAGCATCACCAGATCAGGTTACCAGATTATCACCACACTGTGGTCCTGGGGTCTTGCAGTGTGACTTAGGCATCTTCATAGCCTGGTTCCCTCAAGTTCTCCTCACCACTTCCTTAGTAGATCTGAGAGAGAACAGGATAATCTAGCGCACTATATGTGGAAGAAAGGAGCTAGCTGGGAGACATGAGCTCCCCACAAAATTCATCTAGAAGAAGATATAAGATGAATGAGTGGATGCACGCACATGTTTGTGCCAAAATAATAAGGACTTATACTTACACAACTCTCCAGAAAAACAACAAAAAAAAAGTCCTGTGCAATAACAGCAGAGGGTAAAGCTAGTACACCGTCAAAACCAAGTGTAAAGCCAGTGAAACATCTGTACTGAGAGTAAAGCCAGTGCAACATCTGCACTGAGTAAAGCCAGTGAAACTCCCAGCATTGAGAGTAAAACCAGTGCAACATCACTGTAGGGAGAGAAAGCCAATTTGACACCTCAGCTAGAGGGCAGAGAGCAGTGGCTGATGGAGGATCAAGCACTTGAATCTCCAGGGCATAGAAATCTACAGATGAAGAGCTAGTAAATGGGATTGTATAGATGGTTACTTGGTGCTTGGCATGTACATGAGATAAGATAAGATATCTTTATTAGTCACATGTACATCGAAGCACACTGTGAAACGTATCTTTTGCGGAGAGTGTCCTGGGGGGCAGCCCACAAGTGTCGCCACACTTCTGGCTCCAACAAAGCATTCCCACAACTTCCTAACCTGTACGTCTTTGGAATGTGGGAGGAAACCGGAGCACCCAGAGGAAACTCACGCAGACACGGGGAGAACGTACAAACTCCTTACAGACAGCAGCAGGAATTGAACCCGCATCGCTGGTGCTGTAATAGCGTTACGCTAACCGCTACACTAGCATGCCTGATGGACTGAAAGGCCTGTTTCTATGGCCAATCAGTGCCGAGTCTCCCACATCAATATTCCAGGGGTAGGAGTGGGGGTGGGTGGGGGCAGATGAAGACCATTTAACAGAAACTAGACTGCACGAGCCTCATAAATCCTGTAGCTACAAGAGCAGGTCAGAGGCTGGGTATCCTGCAGTGAATGACTCACCTCCTGATGCCCCAAAGCTTTCCACCATCTACAAAGCACAACTCAGGAGTGTGATAGAACACCTTCCACCTGCAGCTCCAAAATATTTATGAATCTCAACACCATCCTGGAAGAAGTTGCCTCCTTGATCGGCATCCCAATCTCCCCCTCCATCACAGGAATATTTTGACTGCAGTGTATATCATCACTAAAGTGCATTGCAGTCCAACACAAAGGCCTCCCACGCCCATATCCTCCACCACTAACATAGTCAAAAGGCAGCAAACATGTGGGAACACCGCCACCTACAGGCTCTCCTCCAAGTTGCACTCCATCCTGACTTGGAAATATACTGATGTTCCTCAGCTTCACTGGTTCATACCCTGGAATTCCCTAGCGAAGAGCATTGCGGTAGAAGTTGAATCAGAAGGACTGCTGCGGTTCAAGAAGGCAGCTCACCGACACTTTCTCAAGGGCAATTAGGAATGGACAATACATGCTGGCCAAATCTTAAAAAAAATGAATAAGTGATTGAAAAAGAGGAGGAGAGATCTTGTCCTCCAGGATCCTACTCATTGGGTAGTAGTAGCTGCTGAAAATATCTGTAGCATAAACTCCCTGAGGATGGGTGCTGGGAAACATGGCCATCAAGAAATTCTTCTTATGATCCATAATAAACTGCATATTGCAGATGTTTAAACATTTCCTACTATTGGAAACATTCAGGTTATTATGGGAAATATTATGGGCACAGTTAATAGCTGGCTGTACTGCTGAGAAATCATGGACATAATGCCTTTTGATGTTTCTGATGCAGCAGTAAGCAGCAAAATGACATCATGACGATGATCTGCTGTAGCTGGTTGAAAGGATCCTGTGGCAAAGAAGTCAAGAGTTAAAATGACCTTCAACTCAACAGAGAGAACAATCAAGGCATGAGAACATAACCAAAAGTTTCCTCACAGAAGGTCATGCCTCTGTGAAAGAGGCTTGGAAATTCTGAACACGTCAAGGCACTGTCCATCAGAGTGGTCCAGTTGGGATACGATGCCTCTGAAGACCGGGAATACATTCTTTATCGATGGACTTGTCTTTCGATCTTCTGACTCAAAATGTTGAATGCTCCTCTCTACACAAATGCTGCCTGACCTTCTGAGTGTCTCCAGCATTTTCTGTTCTTATTTTAGATTTCCAGCATCTGCAGTCTTTTTTTTTGGATTTTCATTATCTTTGGATCTTGCCTCAAGGTCCCCAAACCACCTGAATGGTTAATCATGGCCTTAATAACACCTCTAGTAATGAAGCACTGCCTGTGGTGTCACCCACGGACAATACTAGAGGAAACACCCCGTTATGGCACAGTCTGCTTGAACAGCCTGCAGTCAGTTCTTCTGTTATTGATAGGGTTTCTCTTTAAACAGTGAGGAAAGCAATTAGCTGATGTAATGTGCCTTTAGTTTTATTGAGACCATCTCCACTGTACTCATAATACAAAGTCTGAGAAACAAGAGAGACTACAGATGCTGGAAATCTGGAGCAACACACAAAGCGCTGGAGGAACTCAGTGGGTCAGGCAGCAACTATGGAGGGAAATAGACTGTTGACGTTTCAGGCCGAGACCCTTCCTCAGGACTGGGGAAGAGTCTTGGCCTGAAACGTCAACTGTCCATCTCCCTCCATAGATGCTGGCTGACCCATTGAGTTTCTCCAGCATTTTGTGTGTTTCTGCAAAATACAAAGTTTTAAGTTCCATTCTGTGTCAGCACAGCCTGAAGTATGTATAATGCGAATAATTAGGTATGCATCCAATGCCAGGAAATAGCTGCCATGGATTAAGCCTGGAAGCATCCAGTCTACTTCTAAGACTGCAATGATCTCAAGTACAATGTACTCTGCTTAACAATGAAATTGACTTGCATAATGCCTAAAACACTGGCACCATGTGATCCAATTTCTTGCCTTTTCTCCTGAAACTGTCCTATTTAAAGGAACAGTACTGCAAAGTTCAAGCACTCATCAAATGCACTTATGTCTTCACTGAGACCTCCCTGGATACATCCTTCTAGCAGCACCTAGCTGTAGAGCCTTACGAAAGAAGAATGTGGATCCAGCCTTTCCAGGTCTTTCTGAGCCATTAATAGCACTCTCCTACCCCATTCCCACCTGTTCATTCAGTAACTCAAAGAACATTGTTTGCATTCTGGTATGTACCTTTAAGGGTCATATTCAGTGATCACATCTGCTTGGCTAAATGTTGGTAGCTGCCCCACACTACCCTCTGACAATAAAGGTTCATGGTAAGACACTGGTAAAATTGGACCACTTCCCATATTTCAGGAGCCATCTCTTGGCAAACACAAACTTCGATGAGGAAATTCACCCCTGTGCCATCACAGCCTTTGGTCTATTGAGGAAAAGGGCATTTAAAGATCAAGGTCTTAGTCCTAGCACAAAACTCATGGTCTACTGGGCAGAGGTGACCCCTCTCTTCCTAAATGCTTCTGAGACCTGGACTACCTACAGCAGACATCTGCAGGCACTGAAAAAATACCACCAATGCTGTTTCTGTAAAATCTTTCAGATTCACTGGAAGGATAAATAAATCAATGTCAATGCCATCTCCCAAGCTAACAAATCAGTAATGAGGCCTTAGTTACACTTGAGTGGGTTACATTTGGGTGAGTCATGTTGTTCACATGCCCAACACCAGACTCCCAAAACACACTCTATTCTGAGCTCTGCCAAGGCAAGAGATTATCAGGTAGGCAGAGGAAAAGATTCAAGGATGTGTCCAAAGCCTCCTTGAAGAAATTCAACTTCCCCACTGACATCCGAGAAACTCCATCACATGACCACGCAGAATGAAGAGTATTCCTGAAGGTGCTGAAGCCCTCAAAGCTAATGATCAGAAGCTCTCATAGGCCTTTTGTAAATGCCCTAAGGAGCAAAACACCTCACAAACTACAACCCACCTTCCCCATTGCAATCTTCTGCCCCATCTGTGGCAGGGTCTGCAGTTCCCACTTTGACCATAAGACCATAAGATATGGGAGCAGAATTAGGTCAATCAGCCCATCAAGTCTGCTCTGCCATTTAATCATGGCCGATCTTTTTTAACCCGATTTTCCTGCCTTCACAAGATCACAAGGCAAAGTACCAGAAGTAGGCCATTCGGCCCATCGAGTCTGCTCCATGAGCTAAACTAAAAACTATTGCTATCAAGCCCCAAATTCCGGCCTTATCCCCATATCCCTTGATACCATGACTAATTGGATACCTATCTATCTCCTCCTTAAACGCCCCCAATGATTCCATAATTTCACTACCCTCTGGCTAAAGAAATTTCTCTTCATTTCTGTTTTAAACCGGTACCCTCTAATTCTAAGATTGTGCCCTCTAGTCCTGGACTCACCCACCAAGGGAAACAGCTTAACCACATCTACTCTGTCCAGTCCTTTCAACATTCTAAATGTTTCTATGAGGTCCCCTCTCATTCTTCTGTACTCCAGTGAGTACAGTCCAAGAGCCGACAAATGCTCATCATAAGTAAGCCCTTTCATTCCGGGAATCATCCTCATAAATCTCTTCTGAACCCTCTCCAACATCAGCACATCCTTCCTAAGATATGGGGCCCAAAACTGGATACAGTATTCCAAATGAGGCCTCATCAGTGCTCCATAGAACCTCATCAACACTTCCCTACTTTTATACACTATACCTCTCGAAATGAATGCCAACATAGCATTCGCTTTCTTTTTCACCGACCCGACCTGGTGGTTAACCTTTAGGGTATTCTGCACGAGTACCCCCAAGTCCCTTTGTACTTCTGTACTTGAATTTTCTCCCCATCTAGATAATAGTCTGCCCATTTATTTCTTTTTCCAAAGTGTACAACTGCACATTTCTCAACATTGAATCTCATCTGCCATTTCTTTGCCCATTCTCCTAAACTATCTAAGTCTCTCTGCAACCTTCCTGTTTCTTCAATACTCCCTACTCCTCCACCTATCTTGGTGTCGTCTGCAACCTTTAATCTCCTTACCAATCAAGCACCTATTAATCTCTGCCTTAAATACACCCAATGTCTTGGCCTCCACAGCCCTCTGTGCCAACGAATTCCACAGATTCACCACCCTCTAGCTGAAGAAATTCCTCCTCATCTCAGTTCTAAAAGGACGTCCCTTTATTCTGAGGCTGTGCCCTTGGATCCTAGTCTCTCTCACTAGTGGACATCCTCCGCACATCCACTCTATCCTTTGGGCTCATTAGCCAGCTAAGAACCCACAAAACTGGAAAGGAAGTAAGTCATCCTTAATCCATAAGGTCTACCTAAGAAGAAAAAGGAAATGGAGTAGTGCATATTTCTAGCCCTATATATTACTAACAGATCAAAAGTATCGTTGATTCAGTAGGATTTAATTTCAGGATTCAGATGAAAAGATTCTTCACTCGCAGTTCATGACTTTTAACTGAACATTTTAACTACATTATACTAGCAACTGTTAAACCAAAAACAATGGAGTCTCATCCTCATCTAAAGAATTCTCATTTTTGATCCATCATCTCTGTTTGAAATTTGCTGGAAGATTTGTCAGCTTCTTTTACTTAAATTGACAGAAAATTATTTTCCTTTGTGACAATTTTGTATGTAGCCACTATAATTCATTCTTCATGCTGACACAAACATGAATTTCTGGGTTAGCTAACTCAAAGCTAAAAGAAGAACAAATTTAATTTGCATTTATTGAATGCCAAAATCACCTCTGACCCACTGTTGTAAAATGGATTGATAAAATATACAAATTGTGGTTTATTAATTGGGAATAAGTGTGGAAAAAATTAAATCTTTGATCAAGAAACAAAGGAAAAATCTTGTCAGGCCTGATGATTAAACATAAATTGTGAAAATATGCATTGCACTTTCTCTATGACTGTAACAGCATATTCTGCATTATTTTTGTTCATACTTTCTTATGTATGGAATGATCTGTCTGAATGTCATGCAAACGAAAACTTTTCACCGTATCTCACCTACATGTGACAATAACAAACCAATTACCAATACTAATGAAAGAATTGTTACAATCTCTGACAAAATAATCACAAATAATGGGTGTAAATTAATTTTAAAGAAGTAAAGAGAATGCTGGAATTATTCTACAAGTTAGTCTGCATGTGAGAAGGAAGGAAGGAAGGAATTAAAACCAGAAAATGCTGGAAATACTCAGCAGACCAGACAGCATCTGTGGAGAATTTCCAGTGAATGACAGTTCATCATCAAGTAAATGTGTTTTTATTTCTGATTTCCAGGATGTGCAAAGTTTTGCTTTTGTATTATTGATAGGTGTGGTGTATCCTAAACGTTTAGATTAAAAATTGAACACTCCTCTATTGCAAGATCATAATAAATTGGTGATTAACTTTTATGGGCTGCACCTTAAGTTTATGATAGTTTAACATTAATTTGCAACAATATGTTGGAACAAAAATCAGTATTAAAGGTCTTCAAGCCAAAACCTTTTCTCAACCATAATTGTCCTATTTGTCTCATTTAACTGTAGCCCCGCCTCCCAATCACCTCACCACCAAAGTCCCACCTCATGAAGATCCTCCTTTAACCAACCTCAGTGCAGTTGTTTTCCTTCTTAAAAAATTCACTCCAGTAGAGCTTTGTTGCCATCTGGGATATTATATAATCTTTAGTGGAGTAAATTCTTGTAAATTTTATTATTTTTTTTCTGTCCTCAGTCTGTTAATGTTAAGCAAAGTGTGATGTGGATGTTAATATATGCATGTGAGTAATTTTTAATTATATTCAGTGTCAACTGACAAATATTCACATTAAGTTTATGACTTAACAAAAACCTAAAAATTGTGCTGAAGTAAGTAATGAAAAAAGTCTAAATGTTACTTTTACTGATTATTGCAACCGATAGCAAATTGAGTTTGTTAGATTGCTGATTGTTTTCATCCTGCATGCCATGAATGCAACTAATTTGTTGTAGCTCATTGATTGTATACGTAGGATCAAATATGACTACTATAACAAAATTCCAACAACAGACTGAGATTTTGTATATTATAAAGTAACTATTCCCTTTTTCACTTGTTGTGATGCCTGAATTGTTTCCCTTAATTGTATCAGTGTTCCAATTAATCAGTAATCAGGTGAGATTAGTTGAAGTACTTCAAAGCCAAGTAGGAAGTTATAACATGAGGAGGTCAAGATATTCTGTGCTCTTTGGCTTTGAAGGCAAGTTTAGCTAATACTAACAGATACAGAATTAACTGACCATAAAAAAAGGTGAATGAAAGAAAGCTTTAGTTTCTTACTTGTTACAATACACAATGTACTCTTTTTTTTGTAAAAAGTGTCTAAGGATATTTAGGATAAAGCTTTGAGTTCTAATCCTTCTGTTTGACTATTACTAATAACAGAACTTGCAAAGAGAGCAAGAATTTGAAATGACTGCAGCTTTTTTTTTAACCTATGTTGACTGCTTTCTAGAGCTTTAGGACATTAAGATTTCATAAGTATTTTAAGTGTTGCTGCTCTGAGCAATAACTTTCTGGTATGACTTCAGATTTTGAGTAAACTATGCAAATGAGCATGTTTTGGAATGTATTCATGTCTGTTGATATTGTGAATTGAGTTCTGATGTTTGTGTCTCATTATTTCTTGTATAATGATGGACAATCTGTGGTCATGGATCTAGTTTAACTTTTTTGGAGAGGTGATTTGAAGCATTGTGACTTTTGCATGTATGTGTTCACCAAGAGGAAATAAAATGGGTGAGAAGTGAAATATAATATTCCATTAACTAGTATGAATACTTTGTCTAACATAAGCAGTACAGCTGTACTAAATGATAATTTGAGTCAAATGGAATGTTGTTTTTAGCATGTATCATAGAAGTAGACATGGACAAAATAGAAATAGGACTTTCATATAATGTTCCTTAAATCATCACTGAGATGTCTTTGTGGTGTATATATGAGTCATTTAAAGTTTGATAATGTAAGCTGCAATGTTAACTTCCATTTTTAGCTTTTTGCTTTTTGCCTTTTGCCTTTCTTGAGACTTTACTGATAATGATTTACTTTTGAGTTACAACTTCCTGTCAGATATTTTATATATTGGGTTGGGGTGAAAGTGAGTTGAAAACTACTCATCATTGAATTTTTTTTTTTACTGAAAAGCATATCTTTCCATTTTCCCATTTGCTTTCAATTTGGTTTTATTTTGAAGAATTAACCTGGGAAAACTACGACGGAATGTCTTCAAATTCTTTAAGCCGTTCAGAAGAAATGTATTTGCATTGCAAGTAACTGGACACTAGGTGTCTCCTCATGTACAACAAGTTAACTGCTGAGCAGCTGAATACACCTTTTAGTTTTGGTTGAGTACACTCTCTGAGACTTAAGATTTCCTGTATTGTTTTTATTTTGAAGATAATTGCTATGTTATGCTCACAAACTTTCTTCCAATTTCCATATTGGAAGGGTGTGACATGAAGGTAGGGTGAGTGTCTTTCTGTGGAATAGTCAACGTTAGCAAAGCTTTGCACTTCATCTGGTTGTGCCCAGCAGCCTGAGCTATCCATTGAAAAAAATAATGGAAGTCTGTGTGCCCAAGGAAGGCTGTACTTGTCACAGTTAATGTTTGCTGTCCAAAGCTGAGTACTTGGTTGCCATAAAATTTATGCTCAATCAGCAGATCATTCTGCACATACCATGTGTACAACCTCATGGGTTTTGAATTCTGTTCTAATGCCGGTTTTGTTCCAATTTGTATTGAGTTTTCATGGAATGAAAAGCCACTTTCTTAAAGGCTGCTAATTTTCAGTATGAAGACTTTTGGCCAAAGTAAGCAAGTGAGGGCATCTTCCACAACATCTTTGAAGTCTCTACAGATTTGTATCTACTTTTTAAGAGTACAGGTGTTGGTAAGGCCCGGATTTATTGTCCTTAAGTGAGCCACTGCCCTGAATCATTTGCAATCCTTCTAGTGAAGGTACTCTTTTATCATTCTGTTGAATGGGGAGATCCAGGATTTAGACCGGTGATGAAGGACTGACGATATATTTCCAAGTGAGGATGGTATGTGACTAGGAGGGGAACCTGCAGGTGATGGGGATGTTCCCATGTGCCTGTTGCACAATGGTAGAGATTGCATGTTTGAGAAGTCCTGTTGGAATAGGCTAGCTGAGGAACTGCAGTGCTTTTTATAGGATGGTATACAATGCAATCGTGTGCTGGTGGTGTGGGATATTGGTATTTAGAGCAGTGGATCAAACAGATTGCCTTTGTTCTAGATGCTGCCAAACTATTTGTTATTGGAGTCGTACTCATTTAAACAAGTGGAGAGTATTCCATCACATCTGTGGCTTGTCTTGTAGCTAGTGGACAGGCTTTGAGATTGCGGGAGGTCAGTCACTTACCACAGGATACCCATGCACGGTATTTAGTGGTTATACCAACTGAGTGATGGTGATTGATTGGAGTGGAAGGGCAGGAAATCTCCATGATGGTTATTCCATTGAACATCAAAGGTGGGTGGTTAGATTTCCCTCCTTGTTCGAGATGGTCATTGACTGGCATTCCTTGTGGAAAACTTTACTTGCCACTTACCAGCTCATGCCTGAATGTCGATTGGGAGGGGAAGAATGCAGTATAGTGGGATATGGTGTCATAGCAGTCAATCTTCTAAACACTTGCCCAGTTACCTAAATTGTGAGACTCAAGTTCGAATCCCACCGTGGCAAATGGCAAAGTTAAAAACATTTATTATAAACTTGTATATTTAAAGATTGCATTGATATGGTTACCATGATCATTTAAAAAAAAAAGCTGATCTGGTTCATGAATATACCATCTTTCCCAATCTGGCCTTTGAATCCCATAGCAAAGAAGAACTGCCATTTGAATTAGACAATTGAGAATAATAGATGCTGCCTCACCAGCAGCTCCTACACCCCATCGCAAACATTGTTTTCAAGATATGCATCAGCATGCACCATGCCCACCTTCTGTGAGTCACACGTCCAGCATGGGAAGTGTCGGGCAGCCAGCAGTTGGGAGTGAAACTGCCGGCAACAGGCTGCTGTTACTGCCAAAGGCAGTGGAACAATCGCTGGTCTACTGTGAGGACCCTGCAGTCGGTGGTTGGGTACAAGGGTCAACTTCTCACTGTTTCTTTGACACAAGATTTAGTTTCTCATTTAAAAATCTACTGCTTTTGCCTCACTCTACCAGCTTCCTCTTCCTACTGCCTTTAACTGATCACTTTGGTTACTCAGCTCAAGACAGCCATTTTAACCACTGTCAACCCGAAGGCATCTGAGACCAAATCTCTCCCTTGTGGTTTCCAAGATGGCCCTTCCTGTAGGCTTAGAAGTGTGAGTTCAGAATACTTGGTGATCTAGTCTGAAAGTTTGTCAAGATATTTGGGCCCTTGCCTTTTCACAACAGACCCTATAATAAATACTTTGTTGTCAAAGGTACCTCACAGGATGTGCTACCAAACTAAATTTGATACTTGGCCACATGATAAGCCATTAGGACAGGAGACGAAGACTGTGGTCAGAGATGAGTTTTAATGCATATCTTGAAGGTATAGAAGGGAATTTCAGAGTTTGTTGCTCGGGCAGCCACCAGTGAGTGATTACAGATGAGGAGTTTAAGAGGCCAGTTTTGGAGTATATGAGGGATGCATTGGGTGAGCTTTAAGATGGGTAGTGTCCTGTGGGTCCATCCTGGCCAGTGAGCACTGAATGATAGGTTATGGGGCTGGTGTGTATTTTGAGGAGCTTATGTTTGTGATGACCATAATAGAGAATTCAGAGATATTTTAGTGTTGCCAATATAGTGGTAATGAAAGGCATGGGAGTAAGATTTCATCAGGAGCAGAACTGCAGGAGGGTGAGAAACACTAACCTCTAGTTTGAGTTCATGCTTGTTCTTCCTGTTGTCTGTATTTTTGCTACTTGTGGCTGTTCCTGGCAGCTGTTCTCTGTGGGAGGTATTATTTGGCTGGGATCAGTTCCACCTTTAGTTTAATTGCATTTATTGGAAAGCTATATATCTCTTCCATGTTTTACAAAAGTGAAATGATCAGGTCAATCCAGTTCCAAATTGCCATCTCTTGCATTCCTCAATTTGACCGTCTGTGTTGGCAGTTGCAACCATTATCCATTAAACCACTTTTATTTTGATTGTGCAGTAAAGCCATTTTCTAATTGCCACCAATTGTTTGATCATGAAGTTTTAATGCAATTTCATGAAGTGTGGCTATGCAGATAAATAGTTCAGCTATAAAGTGATTTAAAAGATTTCTGCTGAGGAAGGATTTGGATCTTTTGACAATTTAAATCCTCTAACTTGCCTTCAAATCTGAGAAGTGGGAACAATGTTAAACTTGCAAGAAGCATGTGCTGGACAGTTGGAATCTTCTTGGATATTTATCCATCCTTCTGCCATGTGACACATTGCCAATTATAACCTGATCTGGATGGCTAGTCACTGCACCCGGTTCCTTCTCGAAACCCAAGCCTAAGCAGGACTGCATCGAGAGCTTTGCCACCAGGTGAGGAGAATTAGCATTAAGGCCAGGCCCAGATGGTTTAAGCAACAAACAATCTGCTGGAGGAACTCAACAGGTTGAGCAGCATCCGTGAGAGGGAAGGAATTGTTGACGTTTCAAGTCAAAACCCTACATCAGGAATTTTTTTGAAAACTTTTTGTTCCTGAGCCACGAATGTTACTGTGTTTATTATTAATCTCTAATTGCCTGAAATGGGGAGGTGAGTAAGAATCAATCAGTTGGTGGAGCTGGAGTTGCACAAGCCAGAAAGCATAGCGGCTTTCCTTCCAAGGAGGATGCCATAAACCAATGAGTCAAGGTTGCTGTACTCTTGCGGAAGTTGTTTTTAACTCTCTTAGTGAAATATTGCAACAATCACAATGAAAGCTGGTAAAATGTGATAGGTTGGAACTGCAAGTACTAGAATTTGGTGGAGGTTAAACACAATTGCCTCCACTTCCATAATACTGCTCCCTGTGGAGGTTCAATGTGAAGTTATTTTAGTTGTTATGTTGTCTTAGTTTTGCAAGAATCTTTGCACTAATCCACCGAAATAAGACGGCAGGCGCAAGGGGATGTCATTACTGCGAGCTTCTCTCCAGGTTGCCCCTGTGCTGACTTGTCACCACATCACCGGTCCTCATTGCTGTGTCTAGGAACTTGCTAATCAGCAACAGTGTGGGAGGACTTTTGCCAAAAGCCTTGGGCTATCAAGGGCCCAATTAAAGAAGGGCTTGCAGGTGTATCCACACCCTGTCAATTATTTCCAATGATTACAAGCCTTGAGGTCTGCCATTTTAAAAATCCACTACTCAACCTATCTCGTTTAAAAGTAGGAAAACCTTTTTCCCCAATAAAATAAAATGCCACAGTGTGCCAGGTGTACCAGCCAGTAATAGGCTCTGCACTAGATTTTATTTTTAAAACAAAAGCCTATGCAGTGCTAGTGATCCTGTTTTCTGTCTACAAATATTTTAATTTGGATAGTTAAATTTGCTGAAGACCTTAATTATAAGATCAGGAGGATTGTTTTCTTACAAGTGTATGTTATTTGTAGAGTTTGTGGTTATGCTGGACATTGTGATGTGTTCATTCACTGTACCAAGCATTATCATTACATTCACTTAGTGTTTATAATATGGCATCAATATCATTCTCAAATGTTTGAGGTTATTATACAGGGCCCAGCTCCTCAGTGTCCAATTGTGGGAGGACCCCAGAGTGTGGTCTTCCCCACACGGCCTTTGTGCTGGCTGCACCAGAGGTCAGTGTGTCCCCCAGCATGTAGTCCTGCATCTCAGAGTGTGGCAATCTGCTTGTTGTGCACCACTCCTAGCACTTAAAGACCAACAAATTTTGGGCAGACCAACAAGCATCTCATTTTAAAATGTGCCAGAGGTGAGAAACAGACAAAAGTAGAAGGAAAACTACCTCACCAGGCACAAAAGAATGCAAGGCTGAGTTGCATCTAATTTAATGCAAGGAGTCTGGCAAGTAAGGACGATGGACTGAGGGAATATGATATTGATGTCATGACACATGTTTGAAAGACGGGCAGGACTAGCAACTTGATGTTCCAGGGTATAGAATTTTCTGGAAGACAGTGGGGCATGTGAATTGGTGGCATTTTAATTAAAGAATTCATTACTGTAATAAGGAGAGAGGATATCCTGGAAGGTTTTTGGCATTCAACAATAAAATAGTGAGTATGAGGTCAATGTAATGAGAAAGGTCAAAAAGTTGTATGAACTCTGGATGTTAAAGATTAAATTTTGAGATTGAGGACTAAATAAAGGGGAAAAATGGATAGCTTGTGGCAGATTGAATGGACTGAATACAAGTGAGGACCTACAGGAGAATAGGATGTGTAAGGGAGTACTCTTCATTTTGAGGAAACAATATGTAATGAGGACAAAGATCAGTAATGGAGACATAAGAGACTGCAGATGCTGGAATCTGGAGCAACACAATCTGCTGGAGGAACTGAGTCCTGATGCAGGGTTTCAACCCGAAACATTGATAATTCCTTTCCTCCCACAGATGCTGCTTGACCTGCTGAGGTCCTCCAGCAGATTGTTTGCTGCTCCAAAGACCAGTAGAGTAATGCAGTGATCGGTACTGGGACCCCTGCTGTTTATCATGTACATTAATAATCTTGATGTGAATTTGAGAGGTTTGATTAGTAAGTTTGCAGAAGACAAATATGGGTAGGACTTTCACAGTTAACAGTAGGGCTCTGGGGAGCGTTGTGGAACAGAGAGGCCAAGGAGTACAGGTACGTGGTTCGATGAAAGTGCCATCACAGGTAGACAGGGTGGTGAAGGCTTTTGGCACACTGGCCTTCAGTCAGGGAACTGATTATAGAAGTTGTGATTTATGTTGCAGTTGTACAAGACATTGAGGCTGCATTTGGAATATTATGTTCAGTTTTGGTGTAGAAAAGATGCCACGAAGCTGGAAGAAGTGCGGAAGAGATTTGCGAGGACGTTGCTGGGACTAGAGAACATTGCTGAGTTTTTGAGAGAGTTTGAGCAGGTTGGGACTTTTTTCATTGGAATGTAGGAGTCTGAGGTGTGATCTTATAGAGGTGTATAAAATCATGAAGGGCAAAGATAGGGTGAGTGCACAGTCTTTTTCCCAGGGTTGGGGAATCAAGAACTCGAGCATGAGGTTTAGGTGACTGGGGAGAAATTTAATAGGAATCAGATTCATTACCACTGACTTAGGACATGAAATTTGTTTTGCGGCAGCAGTACAGCGCAAAGACACAAAATTACTATAAATTACAAAAATAAATAGTGCAGAAGAAAAGTAATAACGAGGTAGTGTTCACGGGTTCATTGACCATTCGGAAATCTGAGGGCGGAGGGGGAAGAAGAACCTGAGGGGCAACTTTTTCTCCCAGTGGATGGCCATGTATGGAATGAGCTGCCAGAGGAGATAGTTGAGGCAGGTACATTAACAACATTTTAAAAAGTACTTTGACAGGTACATGGATAGGAAAGGTTTAGAGGGAAATGGCTCAAGTGCAGGCAAATGGGACTAACATAGATAGGAATCTTGGCCGGCATGGACCAGTTGGGTCAAAGGGCCTGTTTCCGTGCCATATTACTAGATAACAAAGGTCGATGTTGCGGATAGTGAGGGTATTCTCTAGCGACTGAATGACATTGATCAGTTGAAATGACAGATGGCATTTAACCCTGAAAAATGAGGTGTTACATTTGGGATTTGAGGAAGAACCCTTTCACCCAGAAATCTGGAACATGCTGCTTAAGGAGGTCGTAGAGACTTTTAGCATCTAAGAAATATTTATTTGAATACTTGGAAGATCATAACATGGAAAGCTACAAGCTGATTGACAAATTAAATTAGTGTCGATAGCTACTTGATAGCCAGCACAGATGTGGTGGGTTGAAGGGACTATTTTTGTGTATGACTCCTTCACTAAGTTGATCTTCCAGTAACTGTCATTGTTTGTCTCATAGATCTCTTTAGGAGAAACCCATGGAGGAGAGAGTTGAGTGTTATGCAGCTTCTCTGGAGTGAACTTCAATCAAGGTCACTGTCCCATTCCAGACCTTGGCAACTGCACAGTCTATGTGGAGCTATATGACAGTTTCATCCATATCACAATCACCTTGATAGCAGTGTGTGGTGCGCTAGACATGAAGGATCTGATGGAGCGACCCTTCTCTCCACCAGCCAAATGATGTTTGGCTGTGTGTTGGTGTTCTAGTGATGAGGCTTTCTGCCAGATGACTGACTGACAGTCTACCTGGGGAGCTACTGTCTCCTTCTCCCAGAAGACCTAAGACAGCTAGTGCAAATCACTGTCTGACAGACTTATGGTCAAAGCTGTTCCCCTGCACAAATTTACCATCTGACTCTTCTAGAAAAAACATAGTCCAACTGAATGGAATATTCTTCTGCAGCATGACCAGGGCCATCCTTAATACTGAGAATAAAGTGAATCTCAGCCCGCTGACACTGTTTGATATGCAAAGTCCAACCACAGCTTAATGCCTTTGCACTGTCTCCCTTCTCCACCTTTTTATTAGAGGTTTTGTACATTGCATCCCTGTGGGGCCAGGAGGGTTCTGCCTGAAAACCTAGTTTAATTGGAATGGCTGTTGTACGTCTGAGTTCGGAAAGTGATATTTTTTAATTAATGTGCACGGTTCAGCTGGGCTATGCAGATTACAGCTGTGGTTTCGAGGAGGAGGTGTGGTCTTCACTGTAGAATATCTCGCTATTGGCAATCCTGTGTATGTAGAGAAACACTTGGGTAAACTGCAGGCCAGAATGAGAGAACCGACAGGGAATAGATCCAGCAGCCATTCAGCTCTCGAGGGAGGGGATGCACTGGGATAAGTGGAGAAAGTGTTATTACCGTGATTTGATTCTAGACTCTCTAAACATCGAAGACCAATGTGTTTGGTCGGCTTATTTTTTTTCTCCTGATGGTTAACCACAGTCCTCAAATCATTGTTATGGTACTTATTGAACAAAGTAGACAGAATTATTCAGCTTCAGGGCATCTCTTCTATCCAAGGGATTCCCAAACACCTCCAAGGCAGAAATAAAATCACCTAATGGTAACAGTGATTCTAATTCTCCATTAATCGTAAGTAGAATAACAAAGTCTCCTTTTTCTTTTATTTGAAGGCTTGTAGTTCACCTCCTTTGAAATACTTTTAATAGAGTACCCAGATGATGGACCTGAAATATCTGGGTTTGTCTTTGCTAGCTTTTATCCTTTCTAAGACTAGCTGGGGTTTGGCTACACTTCACAGCCAAAGCACCATAACTTGTATCTTCAGGAAATGTAAAATCTGTTTGGTCTCTTTCATCCCAAAGAATATTTGTTAATTCTGGATATGGGGGAAAAATTTGTGTTAATGCTACTAAATCCAATAAATTCTCCTTGGGTGTTGTCAGTGACCTGATAGTGTGAGGTTCTATATTTTAGTTATTATGTGTGCTAAAATTAGTTTTTATTAGGGATTTTGTATTTGACTTTTGAAGCTATACCAGATTGTTCTCTCCCTTTGTGCACTGTTGTGAGCAGCAGTGATTCCCTTTCCCAATCCCTGAGGCACTTGGACTAATTGTCATGTGGTTTATGCTGTGCTAACCAGTATTAATTAACGTGTCTCAAATTAAGCACTGAGACTTGATCTTCTAGTTCGGGTTCATGCCTGATTTCATTCTAGCCAATTAACTGTTGGGGAAGTTCCTTGCCTATTCCACAGAGGAGCTTTTTCTCTTTTTTTTGTCTGACCTAAGTTAACTTTAAGGAAGCAGAGTGAAACCTACTCCCTGGGCTTTGCTGCCGTGTTGGGTATGGCTCTGGATTTGGGCTGCATTTAGCCTTTTCTTTTCACCAGCATCACAATTTACTTTGTAAAAGTAGAAATGAGGAACAGGGAAAGGTTATATAGGTCCTTGAGTGTGTGCTACATTAACACATTTTCCGATTCTGTGGGTCAAGACCCTTCATGACTGGTGAACCCACAGCATGAACTGTTTATTTCCCTCCACAGATGCTACCTGACCTGCTGAGTTCCTCCAGCATTTTGTGTGTTGCTCCAGATTCTGACATCTGCAGAATCTCTTGTGTCTGCTTTGACTCTGTTCTTTAACTTTGTCAGTGCCTGAAGTCAGAATATGATAGTTGTAGTCGAATGTAGTGAAAATGTACCCTTTCTGGGGTGTAAGATTTGCCTAAAATGCTCTTTATTTGCCCAGAATGTGCTGAGTAACTTCCATCTATGCTGTACATTTCTACAAATCTTTTCAACGTTGCTAAATTTTGGTCTTGTCACATTGAAATTTTGGCTAAATTGTCTTAGTTTCTTAATGTTTTTAAAGCGTCTTGATGTGGGAATGCTGAATGAGCTTCCTGTCCCTACCTGAGTGACAGTGGTTAGTGTTGCTGTCTCTCAGCTCTAGGGATCCAGGTTCAATCCTGACAACTGGTGCTGTCTGGAGTTTGCTTGTGACTGCGTGGGTTTCACCAGGTGCTCCGGTATCCTCCCACATCCCAAAGATGAAATGGGTTAATTGGCCACTGTAGATTACACCCTTAATTTAGGTGGGTGGCAAAGAAATCAAAGGGAGTTGATGAATGTGAGAGAACAAATTACAGGATTAGATATCTTTATTAGTCACATGTACATTGAAATGCACAATGAAATGCATCTTTTGCATAGATTGTTCTGGGGGCAGCCCGCAAGTGTCGCCATGCTTCTGGCACCAACATAGAATGCCCACAACTTCCTAACCCGTACGTCTTTGGAATGTGAGAGGAAACCAGAGCACCTGCAGGAAACCCACGCATACACGGAGAACGTACAAACTCCTCAGACAGTGGCTGGAATTCAACCTGGGTCCCTGGTGTTGTAATAGCGTTATGCTAACCACTATGCTACTATGCCACCCATATGCTACTGTGGGGTTAATGGGACTGCTGAGATTGCTACCCTTAGAGTTAGCATGAACTTAATGGACCAAATAGCTGTCTTCCATGGGTACATCATCCATATGCCTCCAGTAGTTCTGTGTTGGCATTGAGAATGAGTTAGCATGGCCCACCAGTAGAGTAAGATGCTGTTTAAAGATTCAGTTAGGGTTTCTTTCCATTTCAAAGTCTGCTTTAAAAATGTATTCTTGTATCCATCTCCTAAATTTATAAATCTTTCCATTGGCTGATGCAATGCAAAGCTTATGAACTGACCTTGGCAACACCTGAAGCATGTAAGTGCTGTGCTTGAACTAAGAACAGACTGTTGTGCAGTCTACCTTCACCACAATTATGGCATGGTGCTGTTCCAGCATGCTGGCTCCTGATCATCTGACTTGAGTACATGCATGATTTAACGATTAACACTGATTTATTATTGTCACAGGATATAGTGGAAAGCTTTTGTTATCACACCATCCAGGCAGATCATTCTGTTATGTAACTACATTGAGGTGGTAAAAAGGAAACAATGCAGGATATTGACTATAGTGTAGCAGCTACAGAGAAAGTGCAGGTAGACAAATGAAGTGAAAGGTGCCATGGTAAGGTAGATTGGGAGATCAAGAATTCATCTTTACCATATGAAAGGTCCATTGAAGAGCTTAAGAGTAGGATAGAAGCAGGTCTTCCAGGTGATCTGTTTTTGTATTAAGGTCTACAAGTTGCAGCTGCTACAGCAGGACTATCAACATGGCCCTCAGTGTTGTCTTGACTGCTGATCTGCTGTTATTGCTGAACTTTAAAAAGTTCTGTAGTAACTGCAGTAGCTGTGCAGAGATGAGTTATGAATGCCTGAAGTCTACTGCCACCATTCCCAGAGATATTATCTACAAAAGTTGTAGAGATATACAGCATAGAAATGGACAGTCGGCCCACTACATCCATGACTATTATCAATTACCCATCTACACTAATTCCATTGGTGTACAGCCTTCTATGATTTGGTAATTCATGAGTTTGTCTAGATAATTAAATGTATACCTGCTTCCAGCATCCACTTGAGCGGTATGTTCTAGATTCCAACCACCCCCTGGATGTGTTTTATTTTACTCTGATCCCCTCTAAAACACTTATCCCTTACTTAAGACTAAAGCCTTCTAGATTTGGATACTGCTGCTATGGGGTAAGGTTTCCTACCTTCTATCTATGCTATGGGGTAAGGTTTCCTACCCTCCATCTATGCTCCTTGTAACTTTGTACACTTCTACTAGCTACCCCTTCTCTGTTCCAAGGAAAATAAACCCAGTCTTTCCTCACAACTGAAACACACCATCCCAGGCAACATCTTGGTGTGTCTCCTCTGCACCCTCTCCAGTGCAATCATGTTCTTGTACTGCAGTGACCAGAACTGCACACAATAATCCAGGTGTGGTCAATCCAATGTTTTAAAGTTGTAATGTAACTTTTGTGCTCTTGTCTTCATTAATCAGGGTATAGAATATAAATATCCCAGATGCCTTCTTCAGGGATCCTTGGACTTGTACATCAAGGTCATTCCTCTTTCCTCAACATTCCCTTTGGCCATCTGGGGTTCTCTGAGCTCATTTGTACTTCTTCACTCTTTGTGGAAACATGTATTGGTTTATTATTGTCACTTGTACCAAGGTACAGTGGAAAAACTTGTCTTCCAAACCAATCTTGTCAATTCATTACACACTGCAGTTACATCAAGTTAGTACAGAGAGCATTGATGTAGTACAGGTTTTAAAAAAAAAATAACAGTACAGAGTAAAGTGTCACAACTACAGAGAAAATGCAGTGCAATAAGGTGCAAGGTTACAACAAGGTAGATCGTGAGGTCATAGTCCATTTCATTGTATAAGGGAACCGTTCACTAGTCTTATCACAGTGGGGTAGAAGCTGTCCTTAAGTCTGGTGGTACGTGCCCTCAGGCTCCTGTATCTTCTACCCGATAGAAGAGAATATCCCGGGTGGGTGGGGTCTTTGATTATGCTGGCTGCTACACCAAGACAACGAGAGGTAAAGACAGAGTCCAAGGAGGGGAGGCTGGTGTCCGTAATGCGCTGGGCTGTGTCCACAACTCTCTGCAGCTTCTTGTGGTCCTGAGCAGAGCAGCTGCCATACCAAGCCATGATGCATCCAGATAGGATGCTTTCTATGGTGCATCGGTAAAAATTGGTGAGAGTCAAAAGGGGACAAACCAAATTTCTTTAGCCTCCTGAGGAAGTAGAGGCACTGGTGAGCTTTCTTGGCCGTGGCATCCACGTGGTTTGTCTAGGACAGGTTGTTGGTGGTGATTACTCCCAGGAACTTGAAACTCTTAACCCTCTCAACCTCAGCACCATTGATGTAGACAAGTTTATGTATACTACCCCCTTTCCTGAAGTCAATGACCAGCTCTTTAGTTTTGTTGACATTGAGGGAAAGGTTGTTGTCATGACACTATTCCACTAAGCTCTCTATCTCCTTCCTGTACTCCGATTCATCGCTGTTTGAGATAGGCCTACAACGGTGGTATCATCTGCAAACTTGTAGATGGAGTTAGAGCAGAATCTGGCCACAGTCATGAGTGTATAGGGAGTAGAGTAGAGGGCTGAGGACGCAGCCTTGAGGTGTACCAGTGTTGAGAATAATCGTGCCGGAGGAATTGCTGCCTATCCTCACTGATTGTGGTCTGTTTGTTAGAAAGTCAAGGATCCAGTTACAGAGGGAGATGTTGAGTCCTAGGTCTCGGAGTTTGGTGACCAGCTTGCTTGGTATTATTGTATTGAAGGCAGAGCTGTAGTCAATAAACAATAGTCTAACGTACATGTCTTTACTGTCCAGATGCTCCAGAGCTGAGTGTAGGGCCAGGGAGGTGGCATCCGCTGTAGATCTGTTTCGGCGATAGGTGAATTGCAATGGGTCCAGGTTGTCTGGTAGGCTGGAGTTGATGCGTGCCATGACCAACCTCTCAAAACACTTCATGATGGTGGATGTCAGAGCCACTGGTCGGTAGTCATTGAGGCATGTTACCTTGCTTTTCTTTGGTACTGGGATGATAATGGTTGTCTTGAAACAGGAGGGAACCTGAGATTGAAGCAGGGAGAGGTTGAATGTGTCTGCAAATACTTCTGCCAGTTGATCAGCACAAGATCTGTGCACGCGGCCAGGGACACCATCTGGGCCAGGTGTTTTCGTTGTGTTCACTCTTCGGAAGACTGATCTTGCGTCCTCCACTGTGATCACAGGTTGTTCCTTTAACTCTCATTCACTTTTGAATGACTCACATTTGTTGGATATAGACCTTGATGGCCAATTTCAATTGGTTTTGCCAATTCATGGATTGGGCAAGGCAAATTACCAATATACCCTGAATCCCATGGGTTCTAAACTTAAGGACCGGTCTCCTATGTGGGGCATTGTCAAATGCCTTCCTGTAGTCCATGGAGTGTATCAACCACATGACCCTCATCAATGCATATTGGCACCTCTGAAAAGTTCAATCAATTTAGTCAGACAAAACAAAACCATGCTGATTGTCTTTGATTAATCACTGCCTTTAAGTGTAGATTAATCCTGATTCTCAATCTTTTCCAGTTACTTCCCTATTGCAGGTGTTAGACTTGAGGCTTGTAATTACCTGGTTTATCCCTTCTGCTCTTGAATAAAGGTACATTTGCCTGTGGCCAGTGAAGATTTGAAAATCTGTCAGGGCCCTAGTAATCTCCACTATTGTCTCTCATAGCAGCCTGGGATGTGTCTCGATAGGCTTTGGGATTTATTCACTTAAGCCTGCTAGGACATCTATAACCTCTTTAATATGTTTTAGAATTTCACTCTAACTATGTCCTTCTCAGTGAATACAGTTGAGAAGTATTCATTTATGACTGACCTCTCCTATGTTCTCTGGCTTTGAGTTAGATTACCATACTGATCCCCAATAGACCCCATTATTTCTATGGATACCCTCTTTCCATTATGTGTAAAAAAAAAAAATGCTTTGTTTCTCCTTTAATCTTGTCCACCAGTGATACTTTATCATTGCCTTCCTAATTTCTTCAAATGCTTCCCTACATTTTCTATGTACCTAAAGACACTTTCCAATACTTTTTAATCCAGCCCTCTGTCTTTTGCCATCCAGGCTTGTTTGTACCTTTTCACTCTTTATGGGAACACCTTGCTCCTTTAACTCTCATTCATTCACTTTTGAATGACGGTCATTTGTTGGATATAGACTTTGACGGCCAATTTCAACTGGTCTTGCCAATTCCAGCACAAGGCAGAAACTGGCAAGTTCTGCTCTGCCTATTTTTTTGCCAGATTTTACCTTGTATTGAAATTGACCTTCCCCAATCCGGGACCTTAATTTCCAGATCATCCTTGTCTCTTCCCATAATTACCTTGAAACATTCCCCCAATGATGCTTCAACTATTTGCCCAGCTACATTCCCTTGGATTAGTTCCAGTACTGCCCCTTCTCCAGGAAGCCGATCTACATAAAAGGTCAAAAAGTTCTTATCAACACTTAAAATTCCACCCCCTCTATTCATTTCACACCAATGTGTTCCCAGTTAAATTTAAGGAAGCTGAAATCCTCTACCACCATAACTCTCTTACTCTTGGATCCAAACATAGTCTCTACATATTTACACATTATTTCAAGGTCTGTAGTACACCCCAGCAAAGTAATTATCCCCATTTTGTTCCTCATCATTTGAGGATCCTTCCAGGAAATTTCTATTACTGCAGTAATGGTCTCCTAATATTACAATGCCACCACCTCTTGCATTGTTATACTCTGGAACACAGAGTTGCCCGTCCTGTCTTTTTTTTAAAGCCGTGTCTTTCTGATAGCAAAAATATCATATTCACATGTGCTGATCGATGCTCCAAGTTCACCTGCTCTACTTGTCAGACACCTTGCATTAAAATAGATAAAATTTGCCTTCCATTCCACCATGTGCTCTGCCTGCTAGACTGACTTGTTAGGTTTCAAAACTTTATTCAGAATTGTCTGAAAAGATTTGACTCAACACCATTTCACTTCTGAAGAATACTTCTCCATAGATTGGAGATGCAATGTTTCAGTGACAGTGGTCAGAGTAATTTTGAATTTACTCCACTTCCAATGGAGGCAGGATTGATTGACATAAACTTGCAATACAAAATTTTAGTCTGCTTGGCAAAAATAGTCACTTTGTGTTAACAGGATGTTTATCTGGGTTGAAGTACATTAATTATCCACATTATTGTGAGCTAGATAAAGCAGAGTATATTGCAGCCAATTATGTACACTTCCAGGTAACTTATCTGAATGCAATGTCAGAATAGATTTTGTATCTTGCTGCTTAAGTTTCCAGGTGATCATAAACAGATATTACATCAAGCTATTACTATAAACTATTAACAGCAATCTTTTGGTTAAGATTTGTGGTCATACAATGTTTACAATCAAGCATCCACTTTTCTATTTCCCCCAATGTTTCCCATCAACTCCTTGAACACTCCTTCCACCTCCAATGCACACCACCCACACCCCCCCCCCGCAAGATTCTGACACTTACCTGCACGTGGTAGCCAATTAACTTACAAGCTCTCACACATTTTTGGGATGTGGGAGGAAACCAAAACACCCAGAGGAAGCTTTCTGCAGTAAATGATTCATGTCCTGGGGCACCAAGCCTTTCCATGTGCACAAGTCAGGAGCATGTCGGTTGCTTCCCACTTGCTTTGATGTGTAGAATTCCAACAACCCCTGACTGCTATCCTCCAGAAGCTCAGTTCTATCTGGGGCAAAGTAGCCAACTTGACTGGCAACACATGCACCATCCTAAACATTCATTCCCTCTACTCGTGGCACCCTGTAGATGCACTGTTTTGGTTACAAAATGAACTTCATTTACTTCATGAACTTCAATATCAAAGTGACAGCACCTTCCAAATCCTGGTGCTCACCAAGAAAAATAAAAGCAGCAGGCACATGGAAACGCAACACATGCCTGCAGTTTCCCCTCGTAGTTCCATACCATCCTGATATGAAAACATATTTCCATTTCTTCACTGCATGTGGTTCACAATCCTACAACTCCCCACCCAACAATACTGGAAGAACAGTCAGGATGTGACTCACCATTACCTTAGGCAATTAGCAAAGCTGAATAAACCACTGGCCTTGCCAGCAACACCCAATCCTCCAACTACAGAAGAAATAAGAGTAGGCCATCTAGCCTGCTCTGCCATTTATAAGATCATGGCTGATCTGGTCGTGGACTCAGATCCACCTACCTGCCTTTCCCTGATAACCCTTAATTCCTCTACTATGCCAAAAAAAACTATCTAACTGTCTTAAAAATACTTAGTGAGGTAGCCTCTACTGCTTCCCTGAGCAGAGAATTCCACAGGTTCACTACTCCCTGGGAAAAGCAGTTTCTCCTCATCTGTTCTAAATCTATTTCTGAATCTTGAAGTTATGTCCCCTTGTTCTATTCTCACCTACCAGTGGAAACGACCTTCCTGTCTCTATCTTGTCTATCCCTTTTCATAATTTTGTTTCTATAAAATCCCCTCATTCTTAATTCCAGCAAGTATAGTCCCAGACAACTCAATCTCTCCTCATAGGCTAACCCCCTCATCTCTGGAATCAACCTGGTGAACTTTCTCTGCACCGCCTCCAAAGCCAGTATATCTTTCCTCAAGTAAGGAGATCAGAACTGCACGCAATACTCCAGGTGCGACATCCCCACTGTCCTGTACAGTTGCAGCATAACCTCCCTGCTCTTAAATTCAATCCCTCTAGCAATGAAGGCCAACATTCCATTTGCTGCCTTGATAACCTGTTGCACCTGCAAACCAACCCCTTGTGATTCATGCACAAGCACTTCCAAGTCCCTCTGCACAACAGCATGCTGCAATCTTTCACCATTTAAGTAATAATCTTATCTTCTATTTTCCCTTCCAAAGTGGATGTACTTGCATTTGCCAACATTATACTCCATCTGCCAGTGATGTCAGCAAACTTAGATACACCACACTCGGTCCCCCTCTTCCAAATCAAATCATTAATGTATATCATGAACAGTTGTGGGCCTAGCACTGACCCTTGCAGCTCACCACTGATCGCCACCCAGAGAAATATCTATTTATCCCAATTCTCTGCCTTCTATTGGTTAACCAATCCTCTATCAATCCATGCTAACACATTACCCCAGTTCCATGCATCCTTATCTTATGGATAAGTCTTTTATGTGGCACTTTATCAAATGCCTTCTGGAAATCCAAGTATACAACTTCCACCTGTTCCCCTCTATCCACTGCACTCATTATATCCTCAGAATACCAGTAGGTTTGTCAAACAGAACCTGTCCTTCCTGAATCCATGCTGTGTTTGCTCGATGGAACCAATTCCTACCAGATGTCTTGCTATTTCTTCCTTAATGATAGCTAAAAGCATTTTCCTGACTACAGATGTTAGGCTAACTGGCCTATTGTTACCCACCTTTTTGCCTACATCCTTTTTTTTAAACAGTGGCATGATATTTGCTCTCTTCCAATCTGCCAGGACCTGCCCAGAGAATTTTGGTAAATTATCACAAATTCATCAACTATAAATTCTGCCATTCCAGGGACTTGTCTACCTTTAGGCCCACTAGTTTGCTCTTCACCACACACAATGCTAGAGGAACTCAGCAGGTTAGGCAACATCGATGGAAGGAAATAAACGGTCAATGTTTTGGGTCGAGATCCTTCAGATATCGGGTGGCTACCCTTCATCAGAAATGTCACCTGTTTATTTCCCTCCATAGATGCTGCCTGAAATGCTGTGTTCCTCCAGCATTTTGTGTGTATTGCTCCAGATTCCAGCATCTGCAGAGTCTCTTGTATTCCAGTTTGCTCATCACTACTATATTGACAGCAATTGTATCAAGGTACTCGCATCACATCCACAGCATCTCTTTGGCATGTTAGACATGTCCTCCACTGAAGGCTGACACAAATTAGTCATTCAAGGCGTCAGCCATTTCCAATTAGCCAATATTAATTGTTCCTTCTCATCTTCCAAGGGACCTACGTTCACTTTAGCCACTCTTTTCCAATTTTATCAATAACTTTTTTTACTATCTTCAATTTTTTAAATTTTATTTACAGCGTGGTAACAGGCCCTTCCGGCCCAACGTGTCTGCGCCACCCATTTTAAATCCAAATTAACCCACCTGTACATCTTTGCAATGTGGGAGGAAACTGGAGCACCCGGAGGAAACCCACGCAGACACGGGAGAACGTACAAACTCCTTACAGACAGCGGGAATCGAACCCCGATCGCTGTATATTTTGTGCCAATCTACTTTCATGATCTATCTTCTCTTTCCTTATTGCTTACTTAATGTTTCTTTGGGAAATCTTTAAAAAGCAACAATCTTCCAGTTTCCCACTACTTAGTGACTTTGTAGGTGTGAGCTTTTAGCTTGATGCCTCCTTTTATTTCCAGTCACCAAAGGCTGGCTCTCCCCACCCTTACTGTCCTTTTTTAACTGGAATATACTTCTGTTCAGCACTGTGGGGAAAAATCTCTCACGTCTTCCACTGTTCCTCAACTGTCCCACCATATCGCCTGTGTTCCCAGTCTACGCTAGCCAACTCTTCCCTCATCCTGTTGTAATCTCCCTTGTTTAGGCATAATACACTGGTTTTGGATCAAACAATTGCACCCTCCATTTATGAGAAATTCAATCATGCTGTGATCACTCTTCCCAAGAGGATCCCTAACTACAAGAGAGTTAATTTTACTTGTCTCATTGCACAGCACCAGATCCAAGATAGTATTTTCCCTTGCAGGTTCACTAACATGCTGTCTTAATAATGTGAATTAAATTTCAGGCACAAAGTTGACCCAATTTACTGGTTGTATATGAATAGGGTTGTCTGCCTTTCCTTCAAATGCTGTTCAATTTGAAGAATGGTTTTAGTTTTGTTTCTAGATATATTTGGTGTATAACACAATAAACTGACATTTTAAGTTTGCACATCCTCATCACAATCTGCGTGTAACAATAGGTGCTGAAAGAAGAGCTCCAATTTCCTCTGTGGGGGAAATGTTTGCAGTGTTCTCCATTGTGGAGCCATCAGTGAAAAACGATCATAGGAATAGCAATGTACAGGACCAGGAAAGACCAAAGCAATTTTTTTTTGGATTTTACTCAGTAAGTGTACAACCAATTGCCTCTTAAAATTACCTACTTAGCTGAAAGCACCTCCCCAGGCAATTCATTACAAACATTGACTCCCATATATCCAACCAGCTCTCTTGCTCACTTATTTCTCCCTCCAGCTTTTCACTCCTTTTCTCCCCTTGTTGCTTTTAATTTTTTTTTCTGAAATCCATTCATTTCTAACACAAGGTTCTTGATACAATTGTCTTCCAATTGATGTTTAGAACAACAACTTTTGTTGTTTTAAACCAGATGCCTCTAATATGCACACATGCATAGCTTTCACATCTGCTGAAGTCAACCAATCAAGGCAATGTTCCAGGAGGTTTGTGCTCACTATTACCATTGGAGCTCTTTATTTGTTTTCTGGGTATCACTGGCAAGGCCAGTATTTATTGACAGTCCAGAATTACCCTTGAGAAACTGGTGGTGAGCTGCTGTCTTCGACTGCTGTTGTCCTTCTGGTGAAGATATTCCCATGGTGCTGTTGGTAGAGATTCAAAGGTCTTGGACTCGGCAACAATGAAGGATCAGCAGCATGTTTCTGAATGGGGACGGAGTGTGACTTGGAGTGGCACCTGCAGACAGTGGTGTTGCATGGGTCACAGGTTTGGAAGATCTGTCAGAGTAGCCTGGATGAGTAATTGTGATGCATTTTGTAGATGGTACACATTGCAGCCACTGTGTATTGGTGGTGGAACTACATGTCCCAGTCTATGGTTCTGACATTGGATCCATCAGTCACCTTGGAACATAAAGGAGTGAAAGCAAGTCATCCTTGATTTTTGAGGGACTGCTGGAGAAGACAGGAAGATAGTGTCATGTTCCAAATGATTTTCATTGGTTCTGTGGGGTGGAGGGGAGGGGGGATGGAAACGGCTTTATAGGCACTTGGTTTGTTTCAGCTTCTGAGAGACTGGTCAAGTAAAATGCACTTGATTCGTTTGGTTGAATATGTAACTATTAATGTTCATCCATTTTCCTTTTTTAAAAAAAAGTGCATCTTCTGCTAAATTAGTCATTGTTCCTTCATTTGTGGAAATATTCTGTCATGTTTATAGGGCTCTGTGGTTGAGTAATTACAGTGGTGGAAGCTAACAACTTAAAGACCATCAGAGGAGAACTCTCTTCTCATTCACTTTTTTTAAAAAATCAAACAAGTTGAAACATGCTGTGTAGAACATGATAACTGTAGTCAAGCCAGCTGTAAGAAACATCCACAGCAAAGATCCCTCAATGTAATTCTGTTTAATTTGATGCTTTCGTTCAGCAAAATGCAAGGTATTATTAATGCAAGTCTTATCACAACAAGACATCGCACAATGCTTTACAGCCAGAGAAACACTTGTAAAATGTGGTCACTGTATAAAATGTAGATAATTCTTGAGCACAAACTCCAGCGTAATAATGAGCAGGTCAATGTTTTGATGATAGATGTTAAATGATAAGTATTGGCCAGGACACTGGAGAAACTTCAGCCCTCACCAACACACTGCACAATGTTCTTTGAAGAGTGGCTTGGAGGTTTGCTTCAGCCTGAGAGGACAGATAGGGCCTTGGTTTGAAAGCTTGCTTTCAAGAGTACCTCAATCTGAAATACCTTAAATCTATCAGCCCTGTGCAGGACTTAATTACCTCTTGAGCAGGATTTGAGCCCCCAACACGCTCAACTGCAGCTGGACTCAATGAGCATTTGTTATTTCAGTGGGATGTGTGGTGCTTGATTCACATGTATTACAGCTTGCTGTACCACACAACATTATGTTCCATGTTTACTCTATGATCCTGTACAATGGGCACTAATCTCCTGCTATGTTGCCAGAGAGATGTTAAGCCTTTCTGGAGAGGGAATGAATGGCTTGTAGAAAATCCATTGTTTCTCACTGTAACTTTTCTCTCTGCAGACTCATTGATTAGCAGTAGTTGCCTGTTAAGTACAGAAAAATAGGGAGGGATGGATGTAATAGATGGGTTGAATTGAGGAACAAAACGTGGGCTATCATCTTGCTGGAAGATTACTATGTGTCAGCAAACGTGGGAAGATCAAGGGCAAATATGTAGACAATTCTGAAGTATACAAATAGCAAACCAGTAATAAAAGACTTCAACTATGCTGACTAATTGGGATGGTAGTACACAGGTACAGAAAGTACTGAATTTAATCTCTATATTAGCAAGCTCAATTAGACGTGCTTCTAGGGAATGAATTGGGACAAGTGGAAAAGCTGGCATTTCAAGCTGAGACCCTTCACCAGGACCGGAAAGAAAGGACAGAAGCCAGAATAAAAGGGTGGGGGGAGGGACAGGAGCACAAAGCTGGTGAGTGATAAGTGAATCCAGGTGATTGGTGGGGGTGGGAAAGGAAGGTGGGGCAAGTTGGAATGATGAGAAGCTGTGTGGTGATGGGTGGAAGAGGTAAAGGGCTGGACAAGATGGAATCTGATAAGAGGACAGTAGACCATGGAATAAAAGGAAGGAGATGGGGAACCAGAGGGAGGAAGGTGTGGTTGATGGGCAGGTTGTGAGGGTGGGGGAGGGGAAAGGGAAGCTGTAAAGGGGCCAAAGGGATACAGGAAAACATATGGGAGGGGGAACTGAGGAGCGGTTACTGGAAGTCAGAAATCGATGTTGACGCTGTCAGGTTGGAGACGACAACGATGGAATATGACGTATTATTCCTCTAATCTGTGTCTCGCCTCAGTAGAGGAAGCTGTGGACAGATGTCAGTGTGGGAGTGGAATTGAAATGGCTGGCCACTGGGAGACCCTGGCTATGACAGCAGACATCGTGAAGGTGCTCAAAGCGATTTCGCCCAATCTGCTTCGGGTCTGACCAATGTAGAGGAGGCCGCACCAGATGCGATAAATCACACTGAATTCACATGTGAAGGACTGCCTCATCTGGAAGAACTGTTTAGGGCCCTGAATGGTGGTGAGGGAGGAGGAGCAGGTGTAACACTCGGTGCAGTTTCAGAGAAGTGCCTGGAGGGGATTGGTGGGGAGGGATGAGTGGACAAGGGAGTCGTGGAGAGAGTGATCCCTGCAGAAAGTGGAGGGGGGAGGGGAAGATGTACCTGGTAGTGGGATCCCATTGGAGATGGTGGAAGTTGCAGAGAATGATATGACTATCCGTTAGCTCTGTTTGGCAATTCATTGTTCACGTGCCTGACACCAGATTCTTGTTGCAAGCTCTGTCAAAGGAAGAGATTACTGAGCATACAGGCAAACATTCAAGTATGTTCTCAAAACCTCCTCCCTGGGGGGGGGGGGGGGGGGGGGCAGGGGGTGGTGTGGTGGAATACAACATCCCCTGGAAGTCCCTGGACCATGATTGCTGAAAGTCAAGAGAACATTCAGGATGGCACTGAAAACCTTGAGTCCTGTTGGAAGCACACAAACCTAGTATAAATATTGGAAGGAGTGTGCCTACTCTCAAACTCCCTGGCCACTCACTGTTTGGCCACTCGGTTTGCCCCACAGGCCTCATTGGCGGCCACAGAACCCACAGTACTGGAGTGGGATTGAGTCAGAGATACAGTTAAGTCTAACTGAATTAGATGAACCAGCAACGGGTTCTAAATCAGTGAGGTTGGTTTTAACTTTGGGGGGGGGGGGGGGGTAACGTGTGGTCATAGGCCACACAGTACAATTTTGCCCAAGCTGATGAATTATAGTTATGAGAAAAGATGAGGTTGCTGTCACCTTTAGAAGGTAATGAGAGATTTAAGGTGATTAAGACCAGGATCTCGAGAGAACATTACAGCACAGTACAGGCCCTTCAGCCCACAATGTTGTGCCAACATTTTATCCTGTTCTAATATCCATCTAACCCTTCCCTCCCACATAGCTCTCTATTTCTCTATCATTCATGTGCCTATCTAAGAGTCTCTCTTAAATGTTGTTACGGACTCAGTGAAAGTCCCTTTAAGATAGAGAGTGTGTGTGTATGTGTGTGTGGGGCGTGCTTACGTCAATAGAAGATGAAGGACGTAATGACGTTGTTGAAGAAGGCAGAAGAAGAAGAGAGAGAGAAGGGAGAGAGACACCAGCCTGCTTGTTTTCTCTATCGATGGATGAGAAACAATAACTGTGTCTGCCACTGAAATCCATGTATGGAAGTTGGAAGTAATCCGGTGGAGTTCACTTTGTTGTTGACCTGTAGAAGGAAACAGGTATTTGTGTGTGGACGACCACGGTTCGGATGCTTTTCGGGGTGAGGAAGTCACTACCGAGTAAACACTGAAGTGTCGTTTGGGTTCCATCGTGGAACATTTGGATTTCGTATTTACTCTGTTTCTCTACGTCTACGTCTTATCTTCAGACAACGGTGGTTGTTGAAGAAGCCCTTGCTCATGTTTCACCTTATGGCTTGCGGAACTGAACTTTAAGAACCATTCAGGAACTTGGAGTTTTGGACTTTGTCACACACACACACGAAGAGTTTAGTTTTGGGATTAACGTTCGAGGTTTAACATTTTTGAATTCTAACATACTAACATTTTTACTTTTATTTTACGTATTATCATAAGTAGTGATTAATAAAATAGTTTTTAACACTGAATCATGCTCAGTGTGTTTCTTTTGTTGCTGGTTTGTGACAATGTCCCTAATGTATCTGCCCCCACAACCTCTGCTGGCAGTGCCTTCTACACACCCACCACTTTTTTTAAAACAAAATGCCCCTGACATCCCCTGTATCTTCCTCCAATCACCTTACAATTATGCCCCCTTGTGTTAGACATTTTCGCCTTGGGGGGGGGGGGGGGAGGGGGGAAGGTCTCTAGTCCACTGTGTCTATGCCTCTTATCTTGTACACCTCAATCAAGTCACTTCTCATCCTCCTCTCCAAAGAGTCCCTAGCTCACTCAACCTATCCTCATAAGACATGCTCTCCAATCCAGGCAACATCCTGGTAAAGCTTCCACATCCTTTCTATAATAAGGCGACCAGAACCGAACACAATACTCCAAGTGTGGTCTAACCAGAATTCTATAGATCTGCAACATTACCTCACAGCTCTTGAACTCGTACCCTGACGAATGAAGGCCAACATACCATATGCCTTAACAACCCTATCGATCTGCGTGCCAACCTTGAGGGATCAATGGATGTTGACTCCAAGATCCCTCTGTTCCTCCACACTGCTAAGAGTCCTGCCATTAACCTTGTATACTGCCTTCAAATTTGATCTCCTGAAGTGTATCACATCACACTTTTCTGGGTTGAACTCCACCTGCCAAGTCTCAGCCCAGCTCTGCATCCTGTCAATGTCCTGTTATCTACAGCAACCTTCTACAAGGATGTGGAAGGAGTTTTTCCCCCCACAGCAGATGGTTTGATGACTCGAATGCAGATTTTGGATAGAAAGATATGAGATTTTTTTCATCAAAGAATGTCCAGAGGGTTGTAGATGTGGTGTGAAAAGTTAGTGGTAGCAGAAATACTTGGCAGCATTGGACAGCTGGATGAACACTGCAGGACTGATGACCTGCAAGCCTATTGCTAGGAATGGGAGTAATGTAAATACCTAGACTTGTGGCCATAATGATACAAGTTGCTGCCTTATACATCAAGCCTCTGGTTTTTATGCATACCAACGATCATCTCATTTGTCTTGTGCCATTGTCACGGTTGCCTTATGTTCCAATAAATGAACTATTGGGAGATTCTGATGATGAATCTGAGTTATCTGCAACAAGCCCAGGCATGAGGCAGGGAAAGTGGGATCCTCCCTGCGCCTTTGAACACATCTGATGGATTTTCCCCTCTTCAAAATAACTACCAACCCCACCATGAGAATTGAATGTGTGGAAGTAATACCAACCAGCAGGCAGCATTCTCTCATTCATTTACAGCTGGTAACAAAACTAACGTCTCCCCATTAGGTCCAGAGACACCTGTCCCACCCAAGCATGCCACTTGACACATGAGGGCAAGCAACTTCCCTCTTTGGTGAGATATGATCAAGTTTCAAGTAAATCTTGGTAAAGCCTTAGTTAAGTACATGATTGATATATTTAACCCTTGAACAGTGCATGTCTGATTTAAGTATCTGTGCACTTTTGTCCATAAAATGGCTTCTTATATTGTGTAAATATTTTAACTGGAGTCCAAGTCATATTATCTAAAGCCTTGAGATTTGTAATATTTTCAATTCATTGTGATTCAGTTCAGCTGTTCAACTTCTATTGGTACACTTCCTCTATGCACTTGTAAGAGGCAAGGCGCTGGGTTTTGTTATTATCCAGGCCTGCAACCTAACTGAATCTGGGATGTGTACCGGTTGGGAGTGTTGGCTTGTATCTGTGATTAGGCTGGATTTTTAAGATATGTACTTCAGTTGTATCAGAGCTGTGGGAATGGTGCCAAATTTACTCCAATTTTATATCTGTAAATAGTTAAGCCAGAGCTTTAATAAACAGCAATTAATCTGTTTAAAATCTTCTGCAAGAAGAAATCTGGCATTTTTAATTTAAATTTGAAACTATTTCCTCTTCTGTTGAAGGCACTGGCTTTCGATCTTGGTCATATGGATGCAAGCTGTATTCTGATGCTTCCTCTGAAATGCCATCCTCGAGTGAAACTAGCTCCAGCTATTAAACCATATGTGGTCAAGCCGGATCCTTTGTGTTCTCCCACTGTCACCATTTCTGGAATACTGAAAGCACCCCCTACCCACTTCCACTGTTGCAGAGTAATTGCGATTTGGATTATAACCTCTGGTTTGCTTGTTCTGATTTTCAGTGGAATATTTGCTTCAGTCAAAAGGGTTGCAAAGCTGAAAAAACTTTCCTGCAGCCAACAGCCAGATGTGTCAGCTCTGCTCCCAGCCTGCATTGAACTAGCAGAACATCTGGGGCTTTTTTTTTGTTTGGAGGGGGTGAAAATGGTGAGTTTGGAATGTGGACGAAAAAGCCCTGTATCCACAATTCGTTTGAATGCCTCAATATTCAATAATCCGTGTGTAAATATCTTTTCCTTCCATCCTCAAATTTCACTTTTCCTCCCGTTTGAGATCCTTTTGTTTTTAAAGAGTCATGCAAACTGGACTCTTTTTAAATGAGGCGCTTGAGATAAACGGTTCAGTATTTCAGAGGAAGTAACGTGAAGGGTGAGGCACTTAATTTCAGCTCCTTTCCCATTTTTCTGGCACAATGTGTATATAAACCTGCTTCGTTCCAGTCTCCCAAGCTTTTGCGATATTTTTTAAATGATCATTTGTATAGTTTTGTGCGTTGAATTTGTTCTTGCACTAGACTATGGAATACTGGTAAATTTTAATCTGTAATACCCTCCGAGTCAAATTATTGAGTCGGGAGGCAAACGAGGACACAGTTCATGGTGGAATTTACCGATTCGTTGTTCTGTTTTTCCTCCTCTCTCTCCCCGCTCTCAATAGCTGTAGTTATTGGAAACATCCCCACATGTCATCGCTTCTACACCGAGATCTATATCGATAGCTGGTTTAACCCAACTATTTACTGCCTCGTTAATGGATTTTGATCTGAAAGCTTTTTAATGTACTGACTTTGCTTCCTGCTGTACCTTGGCGTAACCCTGCACTAAAACCCAAGTGGGTATCTTTCTGTGCGGTTAATTGCAAGTGGAAAGTCTCAAACACCAGTTGCAAATGTACTGCCAAAGATGAAGCATTGGTCCAATGTCAGATTTGGTGTCAATGAGTGTAAGGAAAATGATGAACACCAATCAGTTTGCAGGGATGCTTGTGATCCATTGATTTGTTTTGTTTTTGTGTGCGTGGGGGGTGTCTCGGCAGTCTGTTTTTTGATCTCCCTGGGGAATCGTGTATCCTTATGGGCTGCAATTTGTTTCTATGGGAACAGGAGCTACAGATGCATTACATTTTTATTTTCTATTTTTAAACTAATTCTGCAGTGTGCAATTAATCCTCCTTATTTTTTCCCCCTCCTTTTTCTTTTTCCAGGAGAACAATTGAAGTGTTTCAGAGCTCCAGCTGGGAGTCTGGGATCCTCCCTGTGCATCTGACCTCGTCCCATGGATTGTTTCCCCTTCAAAGGGAACGCCGACCCCACCATGAAAGCCATTCATACCGTCGAGAGGTTGGCCGACAGCATCACCGAGAAGTGCTTCTTGCCTTGCGTGGAGAAAGCCGCCGGCTTGCTGGATGGTGGATCATGCAGGATCTGCACTGAGCATGTCCCACAGGAGGGGACCACATTATGCAAAAAGACTGCAACAGCAGATGAGAGAAGCGGCGGCAACGAGCGTGCGAGCGCTTCTCCCGCATGCCCGGGAGGTGCTGTCTCGGCTAACGGCTCGGCACCGACCCCTCTCCGCCACGGGGGTCATGGCTTGAGGGGCAGGAGCTTCTGGCTCTTCGGCAACATGGGGAACCAGGACGGGAAGCTGAAAAAGACGGGAGGAGACGGCCAGGAATGCCCGGACGACTCCAGGCTCAAGGATGCTGACGGTACAAAGAGAAGCTCGGGAGGCAAGAAAACGCACGCAAAACACGGCAAGGGAAACGAGAGCCACAGGAAGAAGAAATCCGAGTCTTCCCGTTCGGTTTTCTCCATCAGGAAGAGAAAACAGCCGTCCCGGGGTAAAAACGGGTCCAAGGATGATGTATCGGAGAGCCGGGCCCTGCATATCGAGGAGCTGGACAGCGTTCACTCCGTTACAAAGACCCCAGACATTAGCATTTCGGCGGACGAGGGAGGGCTGACGGATACCGAAGCCGAGCCGCTGGACATCACCAGCGACAGCCTGCCCGCTGCTCCCGAGCCGCCCGCCGGCCAGCGGCTCAGCTCGGGATCCGATACCGACATCTACAGCTTCCACTCGGCCACCGAGCAGGAGGACCTGCTCTCCGACATCCAGCACGCCATCCAGCTGCAGTGGCTGGGGAAGGAAGCCGAGGGCGGCCTCTCGCAAGCCGAGGTAGCCGCAGGTTGCAAGGGGCGGCCCCTTACCCCGCAGCCCGGCACCGGGCAACCGGGCAACCTTGCCCCGCAGCCCAGCTTCCATCAACAGGGTGAGACTGCACCCGAAGCCCGGCCGCCCGAGGAAAATGCAGAACGTCTCCAGGCTGACGAAGGGCAGCTTCCCGCGGGGACGCAGGAGGGTCCCACAGAAGCCGGCGGTGGTCCAGTGGGCGACCTGTCAATCACCCAGAACGGGTCTGAGTGTCCTCCAGCGCCGCCAACTCCTCCTGCAAAGGTTCTCCAGCCGGCAGAGGCTGACCGGACTCTCGGTGAGAGTGATCCCGACCAGGGACCAGCGTGCAGTCAGCCGGGCTACGATTCCGAGGTGTTCAGCGATGCAGCGGTGAAATGCAGCGCCCACCGCGTTAACGAGGGCAGACCGGGCTCTCCCCGCTCGCACAAGCCGGCGGCCGCCCGGCCGTACCCGCCGGTCAATGCCATCTTCGTTAGGACTACCACCCGGCAGCTGAGCTCCCCCGGTAATTCCCCCTCGGCTTCGCCCTCGCAGAGCCCCCTGTGTCCGAGGAGGCGGCGGCCGGCCGAGCAGAAGTGGAGCAAAGAGCGGGTCAGAGTGGAGAGGTGCCCCGGTGGGAGGAGAACTTTCAGCCGTTCGGCTGACTGGACCGAGGAGCTGAGGCGGCCGAAGGGAGCCGGTGTCAAGAAAGCGGGTTCTGTGGACACGCTGCACCGCTCGGGACCTCCCGAAATTCTACCTCTGGGACCGGCCAGGAGACCTTCCTTACCCGAGAGCGGCTACCCCGAGATCTTCACTGGTAAGTGCGTGAGCGTAGATTGGGGGTGAACCTGAAGCCTGTTTTCCAAGTCAACACACCAACATTCACCAGTCACAGACACATGCAATCAGAATCAGGTTTATTATCATTGACATATGTCGTGAAATTTGTTTTGTGGCAGCAGTACAGTGCAAGACATTAAAAATTACAATAAGTTACAAAAATAGTGCAAAATAAGAATAACAAGGTCGTGTTCATGGACTTGCCCAGTATGGTCCCATCATTCTTGTGACTTTAGGAGCTGAAACTGCTATGGCACTTCCAATTTTAGATCACTTAACCTGTCCAATAGGAAACTTAACTCCATGATGTTATTCTGCAACTTCTGATAGGGGCAGGGTGTTATGTTGTGCCTTGTTTGATCAGTTTTCCACAGTCACATAGGAGCCAAGCTTTTATGTACAACTTGTGCATGGGTTAATCACATCAGCCATGGCTGGCCTGTTCTCTCCAGGATGAAACCCCATTGACTTGGGTACAAGGTGTTTGTCAAGGTGTATCTTCTCCAAACTTTGCTCAAGGGTTCTCTAGTAGGTGCTGGGTTTATGCCCAAATGGGGTTTCTGGAGATGTGTCAGATTGAGAAGTCTTGAAGGCCTCTGTGAATGGGCAGGTTTGGGTAGCTGTTTTTACAAGTTTCTTCCCCCTCCCACCCCCCCCCCCCAATATGTTACTATATTTCCATCTAATGGAAAGAGGGGTGATTTAGAAAAACCTGTAATCACTAAAATTTCCTGCGACCTAAATGATGGAAGTGGTGCTGACAGTACTTTCAAATGATGTTTACTAATAACATGCTCACCGGTGCTTGCTTTGGGTTTTGCCAGGACCCAGTTCCACACTTCACCAGAACCTTGGGCCTGGGTCATAGCTGACATTTGATCACGAGCCAGGCATGGACCAAAGAACTGTGTTGCAGTAGTTGGGTGAGAATGACTCTTGACATCAAGGCAACATTTGACCAAATGTGGCATCAAGCTACCCTAGTAAAACAGTCAATGGGCATTAATGAGGAAAATGCTCCTAATGCTGCAGTCATATCTCATACAAAGGAGGTCAATATCCCAATTGCGGGCTGTGACTACAAGAGTTCCTTAGGGCAGAGTGCTAGGCTGAACTACAACTCCTTTATCAACAAACTTCCATCCCAAGTTGATCATTAGGGATGTTAACTGATTACACAGTGTTCAATTCCATTCATAACTCCTAGCGAGTAACATTTTATGCTACAAGTGCCAGACAATGTCCAACTACCAAGCCATGACCTTAAATCCTGGGGAGTTATTGACCAGAAACTTGGCTGCAAGAGCAGATCACATGCTGGAGGTGAGAGTGAGCAAATTGTATCCGGACTCCCCACTCCTGCATCTTCAGGATGCAAGTCAGAAATACTTAATTGCTTGTATGAGTGGAGCTCTAACGATGCTCATCTGAAGTATAGCGGGCTGCTTGCTTAAATCTCACCCACCACTTAATCAGTCTTCTGCTGGCAGTATATGGCTTTAGTTTGTGCTCTGTGAAATGGTGCACAATTACTGACATTAGAAAGATGATTGGTCTCCTCCAAATCAAACACCA
Source organism: Pristis pectinata (assembly GCF_009764475.1). Classification (NCBI taxonomy): domain Eukaryota; kingdom Metazoa; phylum Chordata; class Chondrichthyes; order Rhinopristiformes; family Pristidae; genus Pristis; species Pristis pectinata. The sequence goes on along the minus strand of NC_067407.1, from coordinate 123,975,521 downwards.
TTCTGACGTGGAAACGTATGTATTGTTCCTTCCATTGCAGGGTCTAAATCCCAAAGCTTCCAGTCCAATGACCACTTGCACTGCTACAGCCGTGCAGTTCACTGCTACCACCACTTCGAGGGCAGTTAGGGACAGCCGATTTAAATGCTGGTCTTGCCAGTGATGCTCATGTCCTGAAAACGAATTTAAAATTAAATATATCCTTTTTGTGAGTTAGCTCAATTTGTCATCTTGTAACAACCCCTGCAGCTATATTTGCTCAGAATGTCAGATGGCTTGTCATTTGGACTAACCAGTCCTCTCTATGAACTCTAAGTTGTCTGCATCTGTAATGCTGCTGCAGGTCTGAGCTGTGCAGATCTTTTCTGAAGGGAGAATTTCTTGCCTTGGGTTTGTCTCTAATGCTAATTGAAGATTTGGTGAAAAACCTCTTCATTTCGGGCAATAATCTCCTACACTTGGCTCTCCTATACTCTGCTCCTTGCAGACCTCTCAACCTTTTTGCCTCAGCTTCTTGGGAAGCTGTATGTGTTGAGTTTTTCCTTGCTCTGAGAACTGAGTTTAAAGTTGCAACAAAAGCTTGCAACACAACAGCCTTGCAAGGCCAATGACAGTATTGGCCTGGATACAGAAATGCAAGTAGTTCATTGTTATGCTTGTGTGCCCCAGATTTGTCTGGTCAAGACTAAATATATGCTGTGATGGAGGAGGGGGTTCATTTTAATTTCCCTCAATGGCACAAGAATTGAAGCGGTGAGTAGATTGTCTGGGTTTCATTTCAGTTGGTCCAAACACCCTTCGTGAAGTTGCCCATCCCATGAGAGATGAGTTGAAGTCTGAGCTAGAAAAAAAAAACTAGAGAGTAAATTAGTGGAGTGCCACATTATATTTCGTGCTCCCTCCACATCTAAGGGTTGGGGTCCTTGTGTCGGGTTACCAAGAAAAATGAGCCTGGCTTGCATCTTCATTGAAGAAAATGATGATATTGTCATTCTCTCTCACACAGTGGAAGTAAAGCATTGGAGTTTGACCAGATTAATTGGTTGCCTGCTGTACATTCAATCTATTGACACTGAGAATTTTCAGAATGAAACTACAGATTGGATAGAAGTATAGCTCTGTTGCCATAATTCAACACAAACTGGCTTGATTGGGACTGAATTTAGAATCCAGCCTGGAAACCAGATTTTTGGCACTTTTTCCACATCTAGAGGTTAATCTTAATCAGGGGATTGCTTGTTGCGTAGATTTTTGGGAATGTGTGTGGTGGGTAGACTGATTCATTGCAGGAACCCAGCCTACTTTAGAAGTGTAATAGTTACTAACAAAAAAAAACAATGTCTTTGGGGCTGATTGAATAATCTTTTAAAATATCACCAAGTAGGAATGTGATGTATAAAATGTCAGAAACTCAAGCTGTCATTTAAGCAAGAGGAATAGTCTCAATCTTGTTATTAAGTCGGTCATCACCATAAAAGGAATGAAAAGTGAAATTTCAATGAACAAAGCAAATAGACATGTTTAGTTTTCTACTTGGATACTGAATGAACAGATCTCAGCTGGGGTGGCAGAGTATCAAAATCATAACATTGCTTGTGGATTGAAGAGAAAAATTGCTGTTAACCCTGTAAGGTAGTGTATTATTTAATTGTTGACCAGATGTTGGCGTTGCAAGCATTTATTGCCCATACCCAACTACCTGTGAACAGAATGACTGAGTCACTTTAAGCCATTTGGTAGGACACTCGAGTGAGCCACACTGGGTCTGGCAGCCAGATGGGGAAGGATGTTTAGGTTTACTCCCTCAAAGGACATTAGTGAACCAGATGACCATCAAAGGATGGAGGGGGTTGGTGTCATGGTAAAGGTGACATTTCCAGGTTCTTCATAATTGCTTGATGTTGACTTTTCAAGTTATAGTGGTAGGTCTGGAGCTAATGTCTCTGGATAAATACCCCACACTTCCTGATAGTAGTTTAGTAACTTGACTGCCATGCTGATGTATTGCAGTCTGATTTTTTTTTAATTTATGGAGATCTCGAAGGCCAGCGATTTTTATTACACATTCCTAATTATCCTCTTGAGCTGCAGCAGTTCTTTTGGTGAATGTACTTGCATCTTGCCCAATGGCACCATGGATCAGGTTTTAGATGGAGCAATGGTAAGGTAATGGTGTTCTATTCTCAATTTTGGGTGCTGTATGATTGGGAAGGGAACTTGCACGTGGTGGTTGAACACGTTAATGAAGCAGTGGAAGAGTGGGTCTAGAACAAGGATGACTAACAGCCACCACAGCCTTGGTGAATGGTTTGCTCCAACGAAGGGAGTGCATTGCCACACTAGGTACCGTGCTTCCACGATGTCCAGGGCAGTCATTCTCGCCTTGCCTCTGAAACCCAACTACTTGCTCCGTGTTGGACCAAGGCTGTAGTGAGATCTGGAATTGAATGGAACCTGCTGGATGTTATTGAGCAGGTTGTTAATGTTGCAAGTTCTACTTGAGGCACTGAAGGTTTACATGGTCCTTTAGCATTCAAGTGAAGACACTTTAAAAACTGAGCACATGTATGATCTGAACTGGGCATTATTCATTGCCCGGGCTTGCATGTGAATAGTTTATATTGGGGTTAATGGTGCGCAAGGAAATGGTGAAGGTATAACCTCTGGGTTTGGAATATTGTCAAATCGAAGATAGTAGTAGTGGTGGTGGTGGTGCAGCAAAAATACTTCCTATTACTTGGAAGTCAGACAGATCAGGCAAGTTAATGAACTTTGACAGGCTGCTAGTCTCTGTCAGAAGCATCAGATGAATTTTGCTAAGCTCTGCTCTTTCTGCCATTTGACTTTTTTAGTCACAGCATTCTCCAAGGCAAAGGGTCAAATGTGGTCTTTGTCAGCAAGCCACGTATGACAGCACAAGGATTTTAAAAGCTGTTTTGTGTTGGTTCAAATCTTACAAAATGCTGTAATTTTTAAATAGATTTTAATGGATGATCATAGGTTATGTCCGTGTGGAAGAAATGTACCCCTGTGTAACCTGTACCTGTTATGAGTTTTTAATGCATTTTTGTTGCCTTTTTAACAAAATACTTGATAAATGTGAAAACAAAATGCTGGAAATGATCAACAAGTCAGGGAGCATCTTTAGAGAGAAACTGCTTCATAGAACGTTACAGCACGGTATTGGCCCTTCAGGTTATGATGTTGTGCTGACCTTTTATCCTACTGAGATCAATCTAACCATTCCCTCCCACATAAACCTCCATTCTTCTAACATCCATGTGGCTATCTAAGTCTCCTAAATGTCCCTAATGTATCTGCCTCTAGCACCCTGACAGCATGTTCCACGCACCCACCACCCTTTTTTGTTTCTTTTTTTTTACAAAAAGAAACAACATGCCTCTATCATTCCAGTACTTTCCTCCAATCACCTTAAAATTATGTCCTCTTGTGTTAGCCATTTCCACCCTGGGGAGGGAAAAGTATCTGGCTGTCCACTTGATCTATGCATCTTGTATACCTCAGTTCACCCCTCATACTCCTTTTCACCAAAGGGAAGCCCTAGCTTGCTCAACCTATCCTCATAAGACATGCTCTCCAATCCTAGTAGCGTCCTGGTAAATCTCCTCTGCACCCTTTCTAAAGCTTCCACATCCTTCCTATAGTGAGATGACCAGAAATCAACACCATATTTGTAAGTGTGGTATAACCAGGGTTCTGTAGAGCTGCAACATTTACCTTACAGCTCTTGAACTCAATCCCCTGACTAATGAAGGCCAACGTGCCATGTGCCTTAACAACCATATTGACCTGCGCGGCAACTTTGAGGGATCAATGGACTTGGACCCCAAGATCCCTCTGTTTCTCCACACAGCTAAGAATCCTGCTGTTAACCCTGTATTCTGCCTTCAAATTTGACCTTCCAAGGTGAATTACTTCTCGCTTTTTTGGGTTGGACTTCCACCTGCCACTTCTCAGCCCAGCTTTGCATCGTATCAATCTAACCCTCAACAACCTTCTACGCTATCCACAACATTACCAACCTTTGTCATCTGCAAACTTGCTAATCCACCCTTCCACTTCCTCATCCAAGTCATTTATAATAATCACAATGAGCAGGGGTCCCAGAACAGATTCCTCTGGAACACCACTGGTCACTGACCTGTGTCTCTGTTGCGAATGGGGGATCTGTAGAGTCCTTCCAATGGTGATCGCTCCCTTCCTGTTTCTGACCTCCACCCACACTGACTTGGTAAACGATCCCTCCAGGACGTCTTCCCTTTCTGCAGCTGTGATACTATCCCTGATTAGCAAAGCCACTCCCCCACCTCCTTTACCTCTGTCCCTGTCCCTCTTGAAACATCTAAACCACGGAATATCCAGCAGCTATTCCTGCCCTTGTGACGGCCAAGTCTCTGTAATGGCCGTAATACCATAGATCCATGTACTGATCCATTCTCTAAATTCATCACTCTTGTTCCTGATACTTAAAATAGACACACTTCAACCCATTCAACTGACTGCAATTTTGCCCAATTAAGTGCCTATCCTTCCTCATCTCTCGACACGCTGCATCAATCTACACCAACTGCCCCAACCTGACCTATTACTTGGGTTCTCATTCCCCTGCCAAACTAGTTTTAAACCCTCCCCAACAGCTCTAGCAAACCTGCCCACAAGGATATTGGTCCCCCTCCAGTTCAGGTGTAACACATCCCTTTTGTTACAGGCATGCCTTCCCTGGAAGAGATGCACAAATCTGAAACCCTGCACCAATTCCTCAGCCACACATTCATCCACCAAATCAATTATCTTGCCCTCACTGGTATGTGGCAATCCAGAGATTACTACCCTCAGTCCTGCTTTTCAGCTTCCTACCTAGTTCCCCATATTCACTTTTCAGGGTCTCATCCTTTTTACTACTTATGTCATTGGTACCAATGTGTATCGTGACTTCTGGCTGCTCATCCTCCCCCTTCAGAATGCTGTGGACCTGATGTGAGATGTCCCTGACCCTGGTACCCGAGGGCAACATACCATCTGGGAGTCTCTTTCATGTCCACAGAATCTCCTGTCTGCTCCCCTAACTATAGAGTCCCCTATCACTCTCCTCTTTCCCCCCCCCCCCTTCCCTTCTGAGCTACAGAGCCAGACTTAGTTCCAGTTTCCCCCGGTAGGTCTTTCTCCACACCCCACCCTCCCCCCACCAGCAATACCGAAGCGATATATCTGTTATTGAGGGGAGTGGCCGCAAGTACTCTGCATGATCTGCCTATTCCCTTCCCCTCTCCTGACGGTCAACCAGCTACCTGTCTCCTGCAACTTGGGTGTGGCTACCTCCCTGTAGCTTTTATCTGTCACCTCATTCTCCCTTAGCAGCTGAAGGTCATCCAGCTGCAGCTCCACTTCCCTAAAACTGTCTGTAAGGAGCTGCAGCTGTAAGCATCTCCCACATCTGGCAGAAAACACACGACTGACCCTGGATCCATTGTCACTACTTCAGCTAGGCACTAGAGACCGAGAGTCCTGCTCCCAAGTCACGGCCCTCTGGTCCATGATCTCTCATCAGTTCATAGCTTATACTCTATTAGCTTGGTGCGCAATAGCCCCTGATCTCTCAGCTAGTTGAGATTGGCTGAGTAGTGCCATTGATCCCTATGCTTGGAAGTGACCGATGGTGAAGTTGACTGAGGATCCCCCTCCACATTGCTCTTAAGCAGCCTTTTGCTGGATGATAATCCTGCAGCCTTCATGTGTGATTACATTTGGTTGTGCTCCCCTGTTTGGCTTGGCCTGCCAGCATTAACTAACTGGGGCACTTTAGTCAGCCCTTCAAGAAAGGAGACTGCAGATGCTGGAATCTGAAGGAACTCAGAGTGTCGGGCAGCATCTGTGGAGGGAAATGGACAGTCAACATTTTGGGTCAAGACCCTTCATCTGGCCTGGTAAGAAATAAATGGCCAGTATAAGGTGGTGGTGGGAAGGGGTGAAGCAAGAGCAGGCAGATGGGTGGATCCAGGTGAGGGGGGTGAGAGGCAGATGAGGGCAGGTATGACGTTAGAAGCTGGGAGGCGATGGGTGGAAGTGATGAAGGGCTGAAGTGTTCAGACAGGCTTGAGATGTGTCTATTTTAACGCAAAGAGTGTTGTGAACAAGGCGGATGAGCTTGGAGCTTGGATCGATACTTGGAGCTATGATGTGGTGGCCATTATGGAGACTTGGGTGGCTCCGGGGCTGGAATGGTTGATTCAAGTGCTGGGTTTTAGATGTTTCGGGAAGGACAGGGAGGGAGGCAAAAGAGGTGGGGGAGTGGCACTGTTGATCAGAGTGTGTCACGGCTGCGGAAAAAGTGGACATTGTGGAGGGATTGTCTATGGAGTCTCTGTGGGTGGAGGTTAGGAACAGGAAGGGGTCGGTAACTGTGCTGGGTGTTTTTTATAGGCCGCCCAATAGTGACAGGGTTATTGAGGAGCAGATAGGGAAGCAGATCCTAGAAAGGTGTGAGAATAACAGTTGTTGTGATGGGGGATTTTAATTTCTGAAACATCAATTGGCATCTCTAGACAGTGAGGGGTTTAGATGGGGTGGAGTTTGTTAGGTGTGTTCAGGAAGGGTTCTTGACACAGTACGTAGATAGACCTACAAGAGGAGAGGCTGTGCTTGATTTGATATTGGGAAATGAACCTGGTCAGGTGTCAGATCTCTCAGTGGGTGAACATTTTGGTGATAGTGATCATAATTCTATCTCCTTTACGTTAGAACTGGAGAGGGATAGGAACAGACAGGCTAGAAATGTGTTTACTTGGAGTAAAGGGAATTGAGGCTCTCAGGCAGGAAATTGGAATATTAAATTGGGAATAGATGTTCTCTGAAAAAAGTACGGAAGATATGTGGCAAATATTCAGGGGGTATTTGTGTGGAGCTCTGCATAGACATGTTCTGATGAGATAGGGGAGTCATGATAGGATACAGGAACCGTGGTGTACGAAGGCTATAATAACTCTAGTCGAAAGGAAAAGCAAAGCATACAAAAGGTACAGAGAGCTAGGTAATGTTAGAGATCTGGAGGAGTACAAGGCTAAAAGGAAGGAACTTAAGAAAGAGGTTAGGAGAGCCAGAAGTGGACGTGAGAAGGCCTCAGTAGGCAGGATTAAGGAAAACCCCAAGGCGTAGAAGTATGTGAAGAGTAAGAGGATGAGCTGCGAAAGGATAGGGCCCATCGAGTGCAGCACTGGGAAAGTGTGTATGGATCCGGAAGAAACAGTGGAGGTACTTAATGAATACTTTACGTTAGTGTTCACCACAGATAAAGATCTGGGGGATTATAGTGGGGACTTGCAGCTGGCTGAAAAGCTTGAGCATATAGATATGAGAAAAGAAGTGGTGCTGAAACTTTTGGAAAGCATCAAGTTAGGTAAGTTGCCGGGACCGGATGAGATGTACCCCAGGGAGGTGAGGGAGGAGATTGTGGAGCCTCTGACGATGATCTTTGCATCGTCGATGGAGACGGGAGAGGTTCCGGAAGATTGGAGGGTTGCGGATGTTGTTCCCTTATTCGAGAAGGGGAGTAGGGATAGCCCAGGGAATTATAGACGGGTGAGTCTTACCTCAGTGGTTGGTAAGCTGATGGAGAAGATCCTGAGAGGCAGGATTTCTGAATATTTGGAGAGGTATAATATGATTAGGAATAGTCAGCATGGCTTTGTCTTACGAGCCTGATTGAATTTTTTGAGGATGTGACTGAGCACATCGATGAAGGGAGAGCAGTAGATGTAGTGTATATGGATTTCAGCAAGGCATTTGATAAGGTGCCCCATGCGAGGCTTATGGAGAAGGTGAGGAGATATGGGATCCAAGGGGACATTGCAGTGTGGATCCAGAACTGGCTGGCCCGCAAAAGGCAGAGTGGTTGTTGAAGGGTCGTATTCTGAGTGGAGGTCGATGACCAGTGGTGTACCTCAGGGATCTGTACTGGGACCCTTACTCTGTGATTTTTATAAACGACCTGGATGAGGAAGTGGACGGGTGGGTTAGTAAGTTTGCGGATGACAGGAAGGTTGGGTGTTGTGGATAGTTTGGAGGGCTGTCAGAGGTTTACAGAGGGATATAGATAGGATGCAGAGTTGGGCTGAGAAGTGGCGGATGCAGTTAAACCTAGAAGCGTGAAGTGGTTCATTTTGGTAGGTCAAATATGTTGGTGGAATATAGTATTACTGGTAGGATTCTTGGCAGTGTGGAGGATCAGAGGGATCTTGGGGTCCGAGTCCATAGGACGCTCAAAGCGGCTGCGCAGGTTGACTCTGTGGTTAAGAAGGCATATGGTATATTGTCCTTCATCAATCGGGGAATTGAATTTGGGAACCGTGAAGTATTGTTGCAGCTATATAGGTCCCTGGTCAGACCCCACTTGGAGTATTGTGCTCAGTTCTGGTTGCCTCACTACAGGAAAGATGTGGAAGCCATAGAGGGTGCAGAGGAGATTTACAAGGATGCTGCCTGGAATGCAGAGCATGCCTTATGAGAGATCAAGAAAGAGGAGCGAGGTGTCAGATGGACAAAGTGAGTTTGAGGGCAGGGTGGAAGTTGGTAGTGAAGTTGATGAAATTGAGTTCTGCACGGGTGCAAGAAGCAGCACCAATGTGGTCGTCGATGTAGTGGAGAGAGGATTGGGGAGTGGTGCCAGGGTAGGTTTGGGGGCATGGATTGCTCCACATAGCCAAAGAAAAAGTAATCATAACTGGGGGGCCACGTGAGTGCCCATAGCTACACCTTTTGGTTTGGAGAAAGTGGGAGGAACTGAAAGAGGTTGAGGGTAAGTACCAGTTCTGCCAGACAGGAGGAGGGTGGTGGTGGAGGGGAACTGGTTGGGTCTCTTATCCAGAAAGAAGTGGAGAGCCCTTAGGCCTGCCTGATGGGGGATAGAAGTGTACAGGGATTGGATATCTTTGGGGAAAATGAGGCAGTTGGGTCCTGTTCCCTTCCCCACTTCCCTCCCTTTATTCCATGCTCCACTGTCCTCTCCTATCACATTCCTTCATCTTCAGCCCTTCCACTTATAACTTGCCAGCTTCTGACATCACTTCTGCCTATCACCCCGTCACCTGGATCCATCACCTCCCAGCTCTTGCTCCACCCCTCTACCTCTTTATATTGGTTATTTTCCCTTTTCTTTCCAGTCCAGATGAAGGGTCTCGACCTGAACCACTGATTTGTCTATTTTCCTCCATAGATGCTGCCTGACCTGCTGAGTTCCTCCAGCACTTTGTGTTGGCTTGCACTTCAACCTCCTACCCATCTTATAGAACTGTTTGCCAGCAACAAAATATTTGTTTAGAAAGTAGGTGACCTGTTTAAATCCTTAAAATGTGTTTTCCACTTGAACCAAAAGAACACACACTTGTGACAAAACTAGATAAGTACTGAAGGTGAAACATTCTGTAGTCTCTTAGTCAAGCTACTCATCTTCTATAGGGAAGATGACAAACATTATTGAAGTGGATAACACATCCAGAGTGTCCCAGCAGAGGTGGTTCAATTTTCAAGAGCTAGAATCCTTTTGAATTAACATTCAGTACTTTGTTCTGAAAATGCATTTTGATTAAGTTGCAGGGAGCAGGGCTATCAGTTTCATCGGGGGTGGATAGGGGAGAACAGCAGCTCTTGTATGTTTCTCCAAGTTTTGGAATAGGAATTGCAAAGGGCAATGTTCCTCCTGATGTTTGGGTATTGTCTTTTCCAAATGATATGCTACATAACAGAAATTATTGGCAGCAATGCATTAGCCAATTGAATTGATGTTGTGTGGTTCCTGTGAATCTTAAGTAAATTTATTGTCTTAAAGTTGCAAAACATCTAAAGAGCAAACAAAAGAAGTTTGCCCGATAGACATGGGATAATTTCCTCTGAAAATGGTGGATTACTGCATAAATTGTGTATAAAATTCATTCTAACAGCAGTGTGATCACCAAGCTTAGTTGACAAGGCAATTGACCAATCCTATCTGGTTAGAGCATTGTCACTAAATGCTGCCTAGATAGCAATCCTTTTGTAGAATAACCACCACTTTAACAGATCACATCCTAAAATTTTGGTATTGTTCTAAATTGCTTAGAACAGATGAAAGCAGAAGTAATTAAATTTGCAGTAAAATTTAAGGTTGGCGATATGTTTGCATGGAAAAATTGATTTTTATCATGACAATACTGCAATGGAATGAAGGGGCTTCAAATGAAAACTGTCAAGAGAAGCACTGAATAAATCAGGAAGGAGGAGCAAATCAGTAAACATGGGCTTGGAAGCAATAAAACACAAACTTCCTTTTTCTTTAAAAAGTAAAGAATGTTAGCTAATGTGTCCAAGTGCTCTGTGGAAACATTTCTACAGTGGGTTATTTCTTGTGCATGCTGTCTTATGTCCATGCCTACAGTTAACTTGCCTGCATGTTAACTTATTGCACACTTTACAGATATCTGAAATGTATTTTTCCCCCATGAGGGAAAATAATTTTCAAGGTGAGGAAAGATTGGGGCAATGAAGCTGAAAGGATTGCTCTACAAGGAGTTTATTTGGAGTGACGGGCTTAGCACTGCTGTTATGATTCATGGTGGCTGACTTTAAGATGGAGATGAGGTGAAAATGGCACTATGCCATATTTTCTATACATCTAATTGCAGGGAAACTAGATGCATTGTGTTTGGATCTATAACCTCCAATAGAGTAAAAGCTTTGAGGCTGGAAGCAATGGTGGGAAATTGTTGAGAAGCTGGGTCAGATCACTGCAATCTTGAGGGAAAATGACCAAATTGAATCTTGCTTTCCTCTCAGTTTCTCCCCACCAGTAATTACAGGGAGCCATAGTTGCCCCATAGGCAGATGCAATTTGGGGTTTTTTCCCTAAATTATGTTGTCTTTTTTTCCAGATTAGGAACACAAAAAATAAGTTAGTAGAAGAACCATTAGAGCTCCCTTGCCTCCTACCATTTCAATAAAATGAAAAGTCCTTAAGCATAGAGCTGAGCCATGAGTCACGTTTTACTTCAGACGTGTTACTCCAGAAGTCGTATTTGATTTTTTTTTTCTTGAGGGTCTGCAGAAAGGCTTTCAGGACAGTTGACTTCATATTATTCCATTAATTTGTCAAAGACCGTTCTTTTAATCTCTTGAAGGGGTTGATGTGGAGTGGATGACTGCTCTTGGGAGAATCTAGAATTCATAGTTGTAGAGTAATACAGCATGGAAACAGGTCCTTTGGCCCAACTGGTCCATACTGACCACAGTATCCTCCCTGCTAGTCCCAGTTGCCTGCATTTGTCTGATGTCCCTCCCCTCCATGTACCTATCCAAATGCCTCTTAAAATGTTGCAATTGTACCCGCCTCAACCACTTCCTCTGGCAGCTTATTCCAGGTATTCACTCCCCTCTGTGTAAGCAAGGTGCCTCTTAGGTCTCTTTCAAATCTCTGCCCTCTTGTATTTGCCCTTTAGGCTGCCCAACTCTTGTGGGGGGGGGGGGTGGTGGAAATAAGACTATGACCATCCTCCTTATCTATACCCCTCATGATTTTAAAACTTCTGAGGTCACCCCTCATTCTCCTATGCTCCAATGAATAATGATCCAAAGTGGCCAACCTCTCCCTATAACTTAGACCCTGTAGTCCAGGCAGCATCCTTTAAATCTCCTGCACCTTCTCCAGCGTGTCAATGTCTTTCCTATGACAGGGTTACCGAAACCCTATACAATACTCCAAGTGTGACTTCACCAACAACTTTGTATAACTGCAACATAGTGTCCCTACTCCTAAATTCGATGCTCTGACTGATGAAGGCCAGCATGCTAAACGCCACTTTCACCACCCTGTCAACTTGTGTGGCTGTATTCAGCAAACTGAGTGCTTGTACTCCCAGGTCCCTCTGTTACACAACGCTTGTACAGTGAATGGCAGGACACTGACAAGTCCTACCCTGGTTTGAATGTCCAAAATGCATCACCTCACACTTTTCTAAGTTGAAATCCATTTGCCATTCCTCACCCATCTCCCTTACTGATCAAGATCTCTTTGTAATTCATTGTAAACTGCTTCACTATCAACAAGACCCCCTAATTTAGTATCATCATCATTGTGCCATATACATCCATATCCAAATCATTTGCATACATAATAAGAGGTTCCAACACTAGTCATAGGCCTCCAGTTGGAGAATTGACCTTCAACCATCACCCTCTGCTTCCTATCATCAAGCCAATTCTGAATCCACCTCACTAGCTCCCGCTGAATTCCATGCAACCTAACCTTCCAGATCAGCTTGCCATGCAGGTACTTGTCAAAATTCATGTAAATAACATCCACTGCCCTACCTTCATCTATCCCCTTAGTTACCTCTTCGAAAAACTCCAAAATACTCGTTAGACATGACCTCCCATGCACAAAACCATGCTGACTATTCCTGATCCAGCCTTGACTGTCCCTCAGAATTCCCTTCAGTACCTTCCCTGCAACTGAAAATTGGGCTCATTGGTTGGGGGTGGGGGGGGGGGTGTGCAGGAGGGTGTCACTGTTTGAAAATAAGAGTGGTGAGGCAGCATTTTTTCCCCTGAGGGTTAAGTTTATGGAATTTTGGTTCTTGCCTTTTTGAAGTTTTGTTTTTAAAGCAGAGGTAGATGATTCTTGGTAAGGAATGAACATTTACTGGAATATGTAAGAATACAGAATTCGGGTCCAAATAGGTTAACAAAAAAAAGCTGCTAGTAGAATATACATGTGGCATTATATTGAGCACTAGTAATTTTTAAGTAAAATTTTTGATGTGACTGCCATGTTTGTCAAATAGTTTCTAACTATCCCTCATGCAATCAATGAAAGTAAAACAAAATATAAGGAAGAGTTAATTGGACTGAGGCAAGACTTGATATGTTACCAACAATGAGTAAAATCTAGCTTAAATTGTGTAGACTCCTATTTGGCTATAATATGCATTTATCCTAATTCCCAACATGCATTATTTTGGTTTGGCAGAACCAGGATCAATGTCCTGGGTGTTTGTTTGCTAGTGCTGTTAGGGAGTGCTTAAACTAATATGGCAGGGGGATGGTAATCCATGCAGGAAGACAGAGGGAAGCAAAGCAGAGACCAGAGCAAAATTTAGAAAATGGAAAAGTAATAGTGGAGTACAGAAAAGTAAATGCAAAGGAGAGAAATTACTAGATCCTGAAAAGGACCATGAATGTAAGGGCACTTTTTATCTGAATGCCCGTAGTATTTGAAACAAGGTCAGTGAACTTGTGGTACAAATCCATACAAAGGGGTATGATTTAGTGGCCGTTACAGAAACGTGATTGCAGAGTGGCAATAAGGGGGAATTAAATATCCAAGGGCATCAGGTAATATGGAAGGATAGGTGGGTAGGTAAGGGAGTTGGGGTAGCACTCTTAATTAAGAATGAGATCAGGGCGATGGTGAGAGATATAAGATCTAAGGAGCAGAATATTGAATCTGTCTGGGCAGAGATTAGGAATAGTAAAGGGAAAAAAAATCACTGGTGGGTGTTGTCTATAGGCCACCAAATAATATCATAGTGACACAGGCAATAAACTAAGAAATATTTGATGCATGTAAGAATGGAACAGCAGTTGTAATGGGGACCTTAACTTCCACATAGATTGGGTGAATCAAGTTGGTCAAGTCAGTCTTGATGACGTCAAAGAATGCATCTGTGGTAGTTTTCTTAAAGTGTTACTGAACCTACAAGGGAAAATGTTATCTTAGATCTGGTCCTGTCAATGAGACAGGTAAAATTAATGATCTTGTCATTGGGGATCCTCTTGGAAAGAGTGATCATGGCATGATTGAATTTCTCAAAAATGGAGGGTGCAATTGTTCGATCTAAAACCAGTGTATTATGCCTAAAAATAAGAGACTACAACAGGATGAGGGAGGAGTTGGCTAACATAGACAGGGAACACAGTCTATATGGTGGGACAGTTGAGGAATAGTGGAAGACTTTCAAAGGGATTTTTCAGTGCTCAACACAAGTATATTCCAGTTTAAAGCAAGGACAGTAAGGGTGGGGAGAGCCAGCCTTGGATAACTAAGGAAATGAAAAAAAAAAGCATCAAGCTAAAAGCTCATGCATATAAAGTCACGAAGAGTAGTGGAAAACTGGAAGATTGGGAACATTTCAAAAAGCAACAAAAAACCACTAAGCAAGCAATAAGGAAAAGGAAGATAGATTATGAAAGTAAACTAGCACAAAACATTAAAAAACAGGTGGTAAAAGTTTTTACACTTGTATAAAGCAAAAAAAGCATGGCTAAAGTGAACGTAGGTCTCCTGGAAGTTGAGGGCAAGGAATTGGGTAATGTGGAAATGGCAGAGGCGTTGAACAGCTATTTTGTGTCATTCTTCATGGTGGAGGACACGTCTAACATGCCAGAGAGAAGTTATGGATGTGATGGGAGGTGAGAACCTCGATACAATCGCTGTCACAGAAGAGGTAGTGATGAACAAACTAGTGGGCCTAAAGGTAGACAAGTCCCCTGGTCCTGATGGGATGCATCCTGCGGCACTGAAAGGAATGGCAGATGTTATTGTTGAGGCATGTGTGATAATTTACCAAAATTCTGACTCTGGACAGGTCCCAGCAGATTGGAAGACAGCAAATGTCACACCACTGTTTAAAAAAAGATGTAGGCAAAAAGCAGCTAACCATAGGCCAGTTAGCTTAATGCCTGTAGTCGGGGAGGATGCTTGAAGCTATCATTAAGGAAGAAATAATAGCAAGATCTCTGGATAGAAGAGATTCCATCAGACAGACACAGCATGGATTCAGGAAGGGCTGCTCCTGTTTGACAAACTTACTGGAGTTTTTTTGAGGATGTAACAAGTGCAGTGGATAAAGGGGAACAGTTGGATGTTGTATACTTGGATTTCCAGAAGACATCCAATAAGGGGTTGCATGAAAGACTTATCTATCAGATAAGGATGCATGGAATTGTGGGTGATCTATTAGCATGGACAGAGGATTGGTTTACCAATAGAAGGCAGAGTTGGGATAAATGGGCATTTCTCCGGTTGGCAATCATTGGTGAGTGTGGTGCCGCAAGAATTGGTGCTGGGCCTGCAAATGTTCACAATGTACATTAACGATTTGGAAGAGGGGACAGAATATAGCATATCTAAATTTGCTGATGACACTAAATTGAGTGGAAAAGCAAATTGTGTGCAGAGTATGTGGAGAGTCTGCAGAGATATAGATAGGTTAAGTGAGTGGGCAAGGGCCTGGCAGATGGAGTACAATAGTTGGTAAAATGCAAGGACATCCACTTTGGAAAAGAAAAATAGAAGATCAGATAATTATTTAAATGGTGAAAGATGGCAGCACGCTGTTGCGCAGAGGGACTTGGGAGTGCTTGTGCATGAATCGCAAAAGGTTGGTTTGCAGGTGCAACAGGTTATCGAGAAGGCAAATGGAATGTTGGCCTTCATTGCTAGAGGGATTGAATTTGAGAGCAGGGAGGTTATGCCTCAACTGTACAGGGTACTGGTGAGGCCCCATCTGGAATACTAAGTGCAATTCTGGTCTCCTTAAGAAAAGATTGAGGATGTTTGCCTGGCTGATTCTGGAGATGAGGGGATTAGCCTAGAGGAGAGATTGAGTTGCCTCAAACTATACTTGCTGGAATTCAGAAGAACTAGGAGATCTTAGAAAAGTAAAAGTATGAAAATGATAAATAGAGGCAGGATGTTTGTTTCCACTGGTAGGTGAGAGTAGAACTAGGGGACATAGCCTCAAGATGTGGGCGAAGAGATTTGGGACAGATGAAGAGGAACTGTTTTTCCCCCAGAGAGTAGTGAATCTGTAGAATTCTCTGCCCAGCTAAGTAGTGGATGCTACCTCATTAAATATATTTAAGACAGATTTTTGAATAGTAGGGGAATTGAGGGTTATAAGGAAAAGGCAGGTACGTGGATCTAAGTCCATGGCCAGATCAGCTATGATCTTATTAAATGGTGGAGCAGGATCAACGGGCCTGATGGTCTGCTCCTATTTCTTATGGTTTTGGCTTTTAACAAGCAATTGAACAAAATAAAATAGAAAAAATGGCAACTTTTGAGAGTTATCTATTTTAGTTGACAATTCTGGCATTTGCATTCAGCCTAGTCTTTGTAGAATTTGTATGTATTGTGTTGTACAGCTTATTCATTGAAAATATTATAGAATGACAAAGGCTTACTCTGTTATTAACCTTTGACCAGAAATTACTGACTTGTTTCCTACTTATTAATAATTCTATGGTTCTCTCATTGGTTAAAGAGCTGCCTGGTTAAAACAGGAACTGAAGCTTTTGTGGAGGAGTTGTGTGCTTTTATTCTTTCTGGAAGCCAATTATTTGACTTGGAGCCAGCTCAATGATTCACAAATGTGTGTTTAAAGCCATAAATCATGCAGTTAGTGCAGATCACGGAGTTAATTGGCTCTCTATTTTCCATTCCATAGGTTTTCTATGAATGACCTGAACAGGGCACATGATGTTGTTAAACAGATTTTGAACAAAGGGGGTTGTCAAAAATAGAGGTGGAGGGAAAGTTAATTGACGATATATTGTGCTTCTGTGTTAACATATACTGGATGTTGTTCCTTTATGGGATTAAAGCAAGTGAAATATTTTTGTTTTAGGACTTTGTATTGATCAGTAAATTTGATATGAAAGATTTTGGCATCATCCTGAAAGCAAGGGTGAGAGGATTTATTTTCCCTCATGGTATTTGATGGTAGGGCCTGCTGTAATTGGTTTAGGTTTTTTTGTTTGCTGCCTAGTTGCTAGGAGATTGTGGTGCCATCTATTGTATCAAATCTTGCAGAGTGCATCTTTATCATTTTAATGTTTGCAGTCTGTTGTATCGTTGGAAAAGGAGAATAGCTGTATGCAAATATCCCTTGACTAATGCTGCTTATAGTGTTAAACACGTAGTTGGCCTATAATTCTAGTTATATTAGCACTCAGATGTTGTATGCCAGTCTAGTGCAGAGCACACTTTGCGGAGGCACTGTAACAATTTTCTCTCTTGTCTGAGTGAAAATATTTAACTACAGGGATCGTATAATTTCCCCAGTACATGCCTGCTGGAGGAAGAAAATGACTTGAATTTACAATGACTATCTGTGGAGCCTAGAGTAGTTTCTGTTAAACCAAAAAAAAATATTTCCAAAACACAGCAGCAGATCGTGAGTCAGTAGGTTATTGAAAACTCAACTGCATTAATGGTGTGGGCTGGGATTCTGAAATCTTACTTTTAATATTTGAAACATCTAATTTGTTTTTACCTTTTTAACGTCATTAAAGTTTTGTTGCTTCCCCTCTCCATCACTTTGTCGAGCCAAACGATAAATACTTCTATTTCTGAGGGAGGATTACCCTCGGCCTTTGTGTTGACATGTGGTTTCTGATTATCTCCAGCATTTGCTGCTTGTTAAATTACCAGTTCCGGCACAGTTCTGAGGGTCTGCAGAATGCAATGGTTTCAAATGTGCATACTTGGATGCTAATTTGCATGCTCCCCCTCCCAGAAGGATGAGTGGATGTGGAACCCTGGAAACGCTCTTTCAATTTCCCCATTTGCAAGGGGCTCTGAGAGGATCAGCAGCCCGGCTGTCGCAAAATGAAAGTAGTCCTTAAGTGGTACGGCACAGAAATGGGCTAATAGCCAAACTGATGGTTTGACCTACTAAATATCAGGTATTGATGTTCAAAGGGCTAAAGGTTCTGCTGGTAGCAACTTGGGGGAAATGGACAGTTTACTATGGAGTCACAAGACCCACACTAGCAAATTAAAGCTCCCCTATCTATCCCTTCCACCCTCTGTTTACATCCCCACCAAAAAAACTAAAGTACTGGTTGACCCACACCATTGTGAACAGATCTACCCTTGGAACTATACCGTTATCAATTTCTGACCATGCTGGAAGAACTCCCTTAAAGGGTTTTCTCAGTAATCAATTTATAATCCAGCTTCTATACTGAAGTTTGTATCCATGTTTTTAGTCATTTCAGTTGTGTCTTGGTGGTGGTTGCATGTTGGCTGCCCTGTCCATGCTGTAATCTTTCTAATGAGATGGTAGGAGGGACTAGTTATCAGCATGGGTGGTGGGGAAAGAACATGGACTTCTAGCTGAAACTGCCCACCATTTCTTTGTGGGGGGGGGGGAATGGGATAGAAGGTTATCTGGAATGTACCAACAGTGCTATGGATCAGTAGACTAGAGAGGCCGGTGGTCATTCTGATATTAAAAACAATGCTGTAAGTACTCAACAGGTCAGATAGTATCTGTACAGAGGAAGCCATTAGCATTTTGGGAGAATAACCTTTTGTCAGAATATCTGTTTCATTGATCTGAAAGAGAATTCTGTTAAATTGCTCTACTGTCTCCACAAGTGCTATCTGACTTGCTGAGTGTTTCTGGTATTTTCTGTTTTCATTTCAGATTTCTAGCACTAGTTTTTATTGTTTTTTGATTATTAAGAAATTTACTTTTTTTATCACCAGCAAAGTGATTGGTGGGAGCCATTGTGATTCAGCACCTTGGCCAGGGCCAGGTCTCTTTTTCCCAGCTTTTGGCCAAAATAGGGTGTGAAACTTTTCTCACTGGTAGCAAAAGAGCTAAAGTTGCATTGCTAATTGTTATATCCTCTTCCTGGTTTTGTGTGTTATGGGAATGAAGATCCTAATGAAGGGTTGTATAATCTGGCATCAGCTGCCTTGCAATTAAAAGCTCGGGCAATGAACACTGTTATTACACCATGTGAACTGGAAGCTCTTCCCATTATTGTGACTCTGTAGTTGTATCTGGAGTACTTCCCAAGCAATGTATACTTGAGAAATATGCCAAACTGAATAAATATAGTGAACTTGAGGTGCCGCCTCTTGAAGAGGTCCTCGATGATGGGGAGGGCTGTGCCTGTGATGGAGCTGGCTGAGTCTACAACCCTCTGCAGCCTCTTTTGATCCTGCACATTGGAGCCTCCGTACCAGTCAGAATACTCTTTACCGTACATCTATAGAAATTTGCAAGAGTCTTTGACATACCAAATCTCCTCAAAATCCTAATGAAGTAGAGCCGCTGGTGTGCCGCCTTCGTGATTGCATCAATGTGTTGGCCCAGGATAGATCCTGAGATGTTATGCCCAGGAACTTGAAGCTGCTCACCCTTTCCACTGCTTCAAGTTCCTGGGGTGAGCTTAATGTTATTAATGTTTCCTAAAGTGTATGTTCTGGCTAATCACAAAGTTAGCAGGCAGGTGCAGTAAGTAGTTAAGGTAAATTGCATATTGGACTCCATTGTAAAGGGGATGGAGTTTAGAAATGGAAGTGTTTGTTTCAGTTGTACTGAATGTTAGTGAGGCCACACCTGGTGTATTGGGCACAGTTTGATCCTCTTACCCAAGAAACGTTAGAGTCATACTGGAGGTGGTTTAAAGGAGATTCAGTAGATTAATTCCTGAGATGAGAGTTGTTCTGTCAAGGGAGACGAAACAAGTTGGGTATGTATTGTAATTTAGAAGAATGAAGGGTGGTGTCATTGCAAGTAGTAAGATCCTAATGGGTAAATGTTGATGTTTTCACTTGAGAGAATCTCAAATGTGGGAAAGCATTTTCAAGATAAGGGGCCTGTCATTTAAAACTGAGGTACAAAGAAAGTTCTTGCAGAAGGTGATGAATCGCTGGAAGCCCCTGTCCCCCAGAAAGTTGTAGGGGCTAGATCATTAAAGTATTTAAAGTGGAGGCAGATACATTTTTAGAGAAACAAAGTACTGCAGATGCTGGAATCTAGATGAAAAACACGATGATGCTGGAGGAACTTGGCAGGCTATGCAGCATCTTACTGTCCTGAAGGGTCCTGACCCGAAACGTTGACCACCTGCTTTTCTCCACGGATGCTGCCTGGCCCGCTGAGTTCCTCCAGCATCATTGTGTTTTACATTTTTTTTTAAATCGGAGGATGAAGGCTATGGGGGTTTGGCATAGAGGTGGAGTTGAGGGCTGGGGCAGATCCTTCATGATCATACTGAAGGGTTGAGTGGACATGTGGCCTACTCATTTTCTTGTGTATTGTATCAGTTTCTAAGCTCTGCTTCAGGTGACATGTTGCTTGTTATTCCAAATGGCTAATAAAACTTGTGACCTTGATGGGGGATGAAAAGAAACTCTGCTCTGCAGTAAATAATGGGAGTGGGAGAACCACATGTTGGAAATTTGAAGATGAGTAGATGGGGTGGTGAAGAAGGCATTTGGTATGCTTGCCTTCATCAGTTAGGGTATTGAGTACAGGGGTTGGGATGTCGTGTTATAGCTGTACAAGACATTGGTGAGACTGCACGGGGTATTGTGTGCTGTTCTGGTCGCCTAGCTAGGAAGGATGTCACTCAGCTGGAAGGGGTGCGGGGGAAAAAAAATTCAGATATTGCTGGGACTGGGGCAGCTTGAGTTGAGAGGGGCCTGGGTAGGCTGGGTCTGTTTTCCCTGCAGTGTGGGAGGCTGAAGGGTGACCATGTAGAAGTACACAAAATCATGAGGGGCATGGATAAGGTAAATGGTCAGTCTTTTCCCAGAGTAAGGGTGTCCAAAACTAGAAGGCATAGGCTTAAGGTGAGAGGAGAAAGATTTAAAGGGAACCTGAGGAGCCAGCTGCTTCTACAGTGGGTGATGGGTATATGGGACGAGCTGTCAGAGGAAATGGTAGTGATGGGTACAATTATGTTTAAAAGATGCTTGGACAGGTGCATAGAAAGGAAAGGGTTAGAGGGATATGTTCCAAATGTAGGCAAATGGAACTAGCTCAGAGGCACCCGAGTTAGCATGGATGAGTTGGGCCAAAGGGTCTGCTTTTGTGCTGTGTAACTGACAATATGACTCTAAAGATGGGAAAATAGTGGAAATGCTCAGCAGTTCAGGCAGCATCTGCAGAAAGAAACAGTTACTGTTTCCGGTCTGAGACCTTTCATCAGATGGGAAAGAGAAAATAACTGTGTTCGGTATCCTAGCAGGTGGAAGAGGAACGGTAGGACAAATGGAATATCTCTGGTAGGGTGAAATCAAATGGGTTAATGTGGCTATCAATTTCTGCCTGTTATGTGCTGCCATGTCCAGCACTCCAGGCTATACTGACTGAGAAAAGCTGAGCCACAATCAGATGGATGATTGACAGAAATGGCTAGATCTGATACGGAAAGAGAGCGCATTTACTAAAGTTGGAGGACTCTAAATAGATCCTGGAAGATGAGAAGTTGTTTGTCGAGCTTGCATTGGTCTCATGCGCTGTTACAGTGAGATGCACAGACAAAGGTAATAGAGAATTGAAGTGACAGGCAGTCAGATCACTTGATCGACTCAGGATCACTTCTGTGGACTGAATTCAAATGCTCTGCAAAGTAATCACCTGATGGGGAGTTCCAGACTAGAGAGCATAATTAAAATAAATGGAGCCAAGTCTTCATTGGATGAAATTAGGATGTACTTCAAAGTGCACAGAGAAATTTGGAATTCCAATACTGCAAATGGCAATTGAATCTGGGTAATTGGGTTGATAATTGGTTTAGTGGAAGGAAGCAGAGGATGATGGAGAGGTTTGTTTCTCAAACTAGAGGCCTGTGTCTAGTGGTGTGCCACAGGGGTCGGTGGTGGGAGTGCAAGTGCATAGTTCGCTGAAAGCGGAGTCACAGGCAGGTGGTGAAGGTTTTTGCCATGCTGGCCTTCAGTCAGGGCACTGAGAAAAGCAGTTGAGAAGTTATGTTGCAGTTATATCTGATGTTGGTGAGGCCACGTTGGAGTATTGTGTACAGTTTTGGTCATCCTGAAATAGTGCAGAAAAGATTTACCAGGATGTTGCCTGGACATGGGGACCTGAGTTGCAAGGAGAGGTTGTGTAGAATAGAACTTCATTTCCTGGAACGTAGGAGATTGAGGGGTGATCTGATAGAGGTATATAAGATCATGAGAGGCACAGGCAAGATCAAAGTATAAACTTTTTCCCTAGAGAAGGGATGCTAAAAATAAGAGGACCTAGGTTAAAGATCAGATGCAAGAGATTTAAAAGGGGTATCAGGGCAGTTCACGCAAAGGGTGGTGCATATTTGGGATGAGCTGTCAGAAATAGTGGTTGAGGCAGGCACATTAACAACATTTAAAAGCCATCTAGATAAGTACATGGATAGGAGAGGTTTAGAGGGCTATGGGCCAAACGCAGGCAGATGGGACTAGCTCTCTGGGCAACAGTCAGTATGGACAAGTTGGGCTGAAGGGCCAGTTTCTATGCTGTATGACTCTGACTAATTTGTTGTGAATCTGTGCTTGATCACGGGTTTTAAAAGACTGCATTTAAAAATAAACTGCTGGTGTAATTCAGTGGGTCGTGCAATATGTGGAGGGAAAGGAATGGTTGATCCTCCCGATGCAGGGTCTCAACCCAAAGTGTCCACCATTCCTTTCCCTCAACATGTGTTGCCAGACCTGAGTTCCTCCAGCAGTTGGTTCTTGCTCCAGCTTCCAGTATCTGTCTCCATCTTAGTTTTGGACACGATGCTCATCAGCATCATTCCCAACTTTCCCCTTCTCCCTTCCCTGCAGTGTCTCTGCTTCTCATCCTTGAAAGAGGATCTGATTGGACCCCCTCAAGAAGAAACAGACAATAGTGTGCTTCTGAGCTGCAGTGACTGCACCTTAGTGTTGGTGCAGCATTGTAGATGGCAACCAGGATGGGCACTGCTACTTATGTCAGAAGCAATGTACTCGCTGGTATAAAACATTGCATGTGCCTGGAAAAGTTTGCGAGACTCCTGCATCAGTGTCATCTGCTGAGCGAGATGGTGACCGTGTGGTGCTGGTGGCCTTCCTGTGAGAGCTTCCTTCCTCCTGTTCCTGGAAGCTTTTGCCTTCGTGGAGATGACCGATATGAGTAGATGTCATATTGTCTGCCCTTCTCCTTGAATGTATAATTTCTGTTTTAGGGGAGGTTGTGGAAGGATGGTATCCAGGGGAGGGTGTTTATTGTGGGGAGAGGGTGGTGAGTGGTATAGGAGGATGTAGTAGGGGTGTGAGAGGGCAGTCTTTGTATTGCTGTACAGTGCATCTTAATTTGTCTAGTCAAAGGATCGTACTCGCGTTGCTTCACCGTGCCACGAATGCTGGTGAAGGCAGAAATTCTCATCGCATTCGGAAAGTAATTTGTTAAAATGTGGTGAGGGTTTCTGTCTCCAGAGTTGGAGGCAGTGATTTCCAGATTCCCTTCTGCTCTATGGGTGAAGACATTTTCCCTTGGCTCCCTCCAATCTTTTTTGCCAATCCAAACTAAATATAGGTACCATAATTAGAGTATTAACTGCTGTGCCACCGCACTACTCCTGTCCTCGTGAATCTATCTTGCACTCTTTGATGCTATCACATCTTTTAACCAACTAAAACAAAAAGCTGGAAATGCTCAGCAGATCAGGCAGCTTCTGCAGAGAGGAACTGGAA
Source organism: Pristis pectinata (assembly GCF_009764475.1). NCBI lineage: Eukaryota > Metazoa > Chordata > Chondrichthyes > Rhinopristiformes > Pristidae > Pristis > Pristis pectinata. Next base: position 123,952,015 of record NC_067407.1, on the reverse strand, counting down.
TAATACTTCAAGTTAATCACTTTGTCAGAAATTTACAAGTATAAAAGGAAATCATTTAGAGTCGTGGAGTCATGCAGCACAGAAACAGCTCTTCAACCCATGGTGCCAACCATCAATTGTCCATCTGCCCTATTCCTGTCTACCAGCACTTGGTCTCCTATGACACACTAAAATATTGTACCTGCTTGGGCAGTACAATTCTGATATTCTGATCCTGAGTACTCTGGGGGTGGTGGAGACCTCTTCTTCCTTGCTCTAAGACTATATCCTCCAGTTTTGACACATCTGTTACATAAGAACGTAAGAAATATGAGCAGGAGTAGGCCACCTGGCCCATTGAGCCTGCTCCGCCAATCAGTACGATCGTGGCTGATCTGGCCGTGGACTCAGATCCACCGACCTGCCTTTCCCCATAACCCTTGATTCCCCTACTATGCAAAAATCTATCTAGCTGTGTCTTAAATATATTTTAATGAGGTAGCCTCTCCTGCTTCCCTGGGCAGAGAGTTCCACAGATTCACTACTCTCTGGGGGGGGAAAAGCAGTTTCTCCTCCATCCTAAATCTACTCTCCTGAATCTTGAGGCTGTCCCCTAGTTCCAGTCTCACCTACCAGTGGAAACGACCTTCCTGTTTCTATCTTGTCTATCCCTTTTCATAATTTTATGTTTCTATAAAATTCCCTCATTCTTAATTCCAGCGAGTATAGTCCCAGGCAACTTAATCTCTCCTCATAGGCTAACATCTCCAGAATTAACCTGGTGAACCTCCTCTGCGCCACCTCCAAAGCCAGTATATCCTTAAGTAAGGAGACCAAAACTGCACGCAGTACTCCAGGTGTGGCCCAAGTAGTACCTTATACAGTTTCAGCATAACCTCCCTGCTCTTAAATTCAATCCCTCTAGCAATGAAGGCCAACATTCCATTTGCCACCTTGATAACCTGTTGCACCTGCAAACCAACCTATTGTGATTCATGCACAAGCACTCCCAAGTCCCTCTGCACAACAGCACGCTGCAATCTTTCACCATTTAAGTAATAATCTGATCTTCTATTTTTCCTTCCAAAGTGGATGACCTCGCATTTACCAACATTGTACTCCACCTGCCAGACCCTTGCCCACTCACTTAACCTATCCATATCTCTCTGCAGACTCTCCGCATCCTTTGCACAATTTGCTCTCCCATTCAATTTAGAGTCATCAGAAAACTTGGATACGCTACACTTAGTCCCCTCTTCCAAATTGTTAATATATATCGTGAACAGTTGCGGGCCCAGTGCCAATCCCTGCAGCACCCCGCTCACCACTGCCAACCAGAGAAATGTCCATTTATTCCAACTCTCTGCCTTCTATTGGTTAACCAATCCTCTATCCATGCTAATACATTACCCCCAATTCTCTGCATGTTGTAGGGAAAAGTTTCCAAGTGTCTACTCTGCCTATGCTCTTCATAATTTTGTATATCCAAATTGGGTCCCCCTTTAGCCACCTGTGAAAACTGAGCCTATTGTCTTTCCTCATTTGCTGAGACAATCCATCCTAGCATCCTCCTGAAATGTCCTCTGCACCTGGTTCTTAGTGTGGCAATTTGAACTGCACAGAATATTCCATCAATAGCCAATGTTTTATAAAATTGTTCCATAACTTCTCTGCTCTGTTTTCCATGCATAGACTAAATATCCCATATGCTGCCTTCATCACGTCTATCTGCTGGTGGAGCCACCTTCTGGGATTCCAATGTTCCTCGGTATTCCCTAGGCCCCTACCATTTATGGTATGCCCTACCTTTATTAATTCTTCTAAAATGCATCGTCTCACACACAGTACTAATTTCAATCTGCCATTGCCCTGCCTGTTTTAGCAAGTGATCACTATCCTCCAGTAATGAAAGTTTATCCTCCTTGTCACAGGTCGTGGACTTCTAATCGCAACAACCCTCCACGATCACCCTCCGTCTGCTCCCACTAAGCCAATTTTGGATCCCATGGGATCTAACCTTTTGTTCCAGTCTCCCATATGGAACCTTGCCAAAGACCTTGAAGTCCATTTGGCATACATTAACCACATGTCGTTACCTCTGGAAAAATTCAATCAAAAAGGTCAGACAGGATCTTCCCAAAACAAACTATGATTAACCCCTACATTTCCATCTGTAAAATAATTCTGTCCCTCGGGAATTTTTCCAATAATTTCCTCACCACTGACTTTTGACTCACAGGTCTGTAATCACTTGGCTTATCCCTGCTGCCCTCCTTGATCTCTTGTGATTAACCCATTTGCCTCCAAAATGGAGGTGTTTGGGTTCATCTCACGCACATTAGTTTCTAGCCTTGTAGGTTACGTGTCTGGTGAGCGATCATTGACCAGTAACGTGAACTGTTTCTCTTCTCCCGGAGGCTGACTGGTTTAGCATTTTCAGCTTTTTTTTTGTTACTTCAGATTTTCCATCTCTTCAGTTTCTTGATTTTATTTTTAGTGTTTTATATAAATCTAGCATGACCTCTGCTCTTGTTCCTCCCCTCAACTGGTAAATGCAAGTCTCTCCTACCAGAGTATCTTATCTACTTATCCTGCTTCCTTTTGGGATCTGTGGGTGTGCATTCCAAGATCTGTTCCAGCACACTCCTGATATTTATTGCATCTTCCCATGCCTGGTTGGCCCTTCAAATTCATTGCCTTGTTTTTCAGGATTGAACTCCATTGGCCGACTCTGTGCCTTCCTAATCAGCCCATGGCTTTTCCTTGCTTTTGCCCACACTGTTCAACAATTTTTTCATACTTTCCTGGCACTGATCTAATTAACAGTCGAAGTCTTCATGCTTTTTAAACAAACAACAGATTTGGTCACCTTTCCAGCAATTGTGTTGCAGATGATGCATTGTTGACATAATCCCTCGAAGAATGGAAGGGCCTGTTGTGTAACAAAGCACCACTGATGAGATCCTTGGTGGCTTTTGAAACAAAATTGTTCCAATGGCAATAGAAAACATTCACTTTGGAGGCTTTGGTAGGCAGCTGGTTTAAAACCTGAAAACAATGCTCAGCTTTTCACTTGCTTGGCAATTGCATTTAATTTTGTAGCTAGAGTTGCAGGTTCTAGATTCTGAATGTGGATGTCATGTATTTTTCTTTCATCCCTCTCTGGGGAAACTATTCAAGCTTGCTCCAACACATTTGTTTTCGGGCTACAACTAAAATTGGCACATGAAATATAGTTGGTGCAAACTTGTGACTTAAGTACATGGTGCTTGTTTGGAGCCCAGATGTGCTGTACCATATTGTTGTAGCTAAACATAGGCAATGCTATTGGGAGATCGGTCATGTTACTTCAATACTTAACTATACAGTGCTGTGGTTTGGTTGTAGTAAGATTTGATGTCGTGTAGCTTTTGAAGCTTGTTAAATTTTTATACAAGTACACGTAGGAAGAGGCCATATAGCCCTGTGAATGTTCTCCATTCAGTAAGATCCTGTCCCTCATCCTTGTTGCTTTCCTGTATTAGCTGTTTCCCTTGGAATCTGTAGTGTGTTTGGAGGTGGTCCAAGAGTTGGTTTTGTGGTGCTGGTATATTTTAATCATTAGTCAACAGGAGTTTCAGAGGAAGGCTGAGTATTTTATTGCAGGTTAACAGTTCTGACGTGCTTGCATCACAGCTATGATGATATCCTTCTATAACATGCCATCGTGGTTTAATTAAATATACCACCTTGCTTTCCCTTTCTGGAGAAAAATAATTGCATTTATTGACTGGCTTTGTCAGATGTTTAGACCTTAACTAGAGGATATGGGTTTAGGGTAAAGGATAATAGATTTCAAGATGATCGGAGGAAGAATGTTTTTCCACCCCGAGGGTGGTTGGAGTCTGGGAAACTTTCCCTGCCTTCACTATCCACTCAGGTACTCTGTCAACATTTAAGTATCTAGACAAACATTTCTGCTGTGCACTGACTGCTGGTAAATGGAATTCATATAGATTGTTGGAATGAATATAGTGAACTGGAGGTCTGTTTCTGTGCGGTGGGACTGTCAGTCTCTGTCATAGTTATTAATCTGAAGAATGTATGTCCTTCTGACACAACTCATTGTGTCCTCTCTTCAATATTTGATTTCATATCCACTTGAGTAAATTGGTAGTCATTGTGTTGTTTCCTGTACAGGTTTGTTCTGGATAGAGAGAAAATCATAGTCACACAACATGGAAACAGACCATTTGGCCCACCCTGCCCATGCTAACTAGTGGACACCCATCGTATCAATCCCATCTTCCAGCACTTGTCCATAACCTTCTCTGCGGAGGCAGTTCAAGTGCTCAGCTCTTGAATGTTGTCAGCAACTCTGCTTCCACTATCCTCTCTGACTGACAGTGCATCTCAGGTACTTGCCACTCTCTGGAAGAAGGTGGTCTCCTTCGGACCTCCTCAAAATCTCTTGCCCCTTACCCTGAATCTATGTCCTTTAGTTTTACCTACCTCTGATATGGGGAAACTTTTCCTCTTGTTCTCCCATTTGTACAAAATATTGCTTTGGTCTTCAGTTCTATATCCTCTCCCCAATATCCAGTTCCTGTGTGTCGTATTTGCTCATTTTGTCTTGACGTACAATCTTGCCACTTTGAATTGTTTTTGCTCCTTGCCTGTAAACTTCTGATTCAGCTGCCACCTCATGGTTCTCCTCCAAGTTGCATCAAATTCAATAGCTTCCAAAGTCTACAATGACTCTATTGGGGTAAAGTTTGTGGTAGAATGTGGCATTGTTTGACATCTGAATAAGTTAGTTTATTGTCGAGCTAGAACAACCTTTGAGGACTTGGTGCTTTTAAGGCGTTTGTCCAAATCCATAAATCTTTTGGTTGCACTATTAGGACCTGGCTGTTGAGAAATTAAAGTCACGTGAGCTGTCATTTGTTGTGAGACATCAACCCTTCGTGTATTGCGAAGATCCAACTCTGCTCTTAAATTGCTTGTTCTGCAGCTGTACAGAATCCCATCTTTCGAACTTCAATCCCCCTTCAAATGTGAATCAGTGAGGATGAGAAATTTGTTGCCTTTCCAGCAAAATTCTTCAGCAAGCACTCTGAAATGGTCACGTCAGCCATCTCTCTGTAATTTTGCTCTGTGCTTATTGTTCAGCACTTCTGGCTGACTGTATACCTTGGCAGTGAGGATGTGCAACTCCTACCATCTGTCCCTTCCACCTGAGCTCTCTGGTCAGTTTTGGCATTGACATTTGGGTCAAATCTTTGTTTTATTAAAAAGAAATTAAAACAATGTTTTAAGCCATTTGAGTCCAAATATATTTTGGCTATTTTTAAATTGTATTTAAAAAGAACCATTTTCAGCATGTAAGGTATAAAATTAACCTCCAGGCATTTTAGTCATCTCTCACCAGCTGAAACAGTGATCAAATGTTGGGGTGCTCATAATTTTTTAAAAATAGCAAGAATTATTAATTACCTTTTACAAAGACACAGCTTTAAAGTTTTTCAAGCTTTTCATCTGATAATGTTTTTATACAACCAAGTGAAGAGCAGCACTCTGCCTGATTTTATTTGGCTGAATGCTAAGGGATTGCAGGATCTGCCTTGAGCTGATAATTGTAGCTGTTTGTTATAATACTGTCCAAAAGCTGGCTTCTTTGTGATAGCTTTAGTAAGATGTATAGAAATCTATGGCATGGATGGAGACCATTCAGCCCATTGAGGCCATACCAGACAAAAATAAACTTGCTCTGTTGCCAACTCTTGGTCTGTAACTGTAGGTTACTACTCTCCAGGTGCTCACCCAGGTACTTAGAACATGCATTGAGGGTCTGCTTCCATGCTTTTGAGTAGCTTATTCCTCTTTGGATGGGAAAAGCATTGTACAGCATGGAAATGGGCCCTTTTGGGCAATACCTTAGTTTTAAACATTAGCTCCTGGTTCTAGATTCTCCCTTGAGAGGAAACCATCTTTGCATCCTCCCTGTTTGGACCCTGCAGGACCTTGTATTTTTCAATTTCACTCCAGCAATACAAGCTCAGTCTGTCCAACTTTTCCTCATTTAGCAACCCACCCATTCCAATTATCACTCGGGTAATCCTCCCCTAAGCAGAAGGGGCAGGAGGTGCCTGACAAGCCAATTGTGTCATTTGTGCATTAGTGTTCTCCTGCTGTCATCTATGCTGGGCTTCTGTTGCTCCTGTTAAATGGACTAAAGGTTCTCAACACAATTCCCTATACTACTACTTGACCTTGAGCACTGGACCACAGATTTCCTGAGGTTAGTGGGGATATTAGGCTTTCATTCCCCGCCCCCCCCCCCCCCCCCCCAAAAACCCCAAGGAGGTCTCAACCAACCTGCTGCTGCTGTGCATCACCACCCTCCAATAAAGGCTGGACAGGAAGCCTTTACCACTGGAGGGTCGTGTTGTAAATCACCACGTACAAAGGCCAATTTGCCTACCAACCCTTTATACCACTACCATTTACTATAAATCTGTGATAGCATCTGAAGTGACAGGACTTGTGGTTGTGTGTAATGTTGTTTTCTTAACTTTGAGACTGACAGAACCTAATATCATTTTGCAACTGCTGGTTGGTTTGTCTGGGCAGCCAAACTCTCTCTCCATTGATGCTGCTAGACTTGTGAGCATCTCCAGCATTTCTCTTTTCTGTATGAAGTGTAGGCATTCAGATATTGATTTAAACTGTCAAATGGTAAAACCAATGAGAAATGCTCTACTAAAGATGAATTGCACACTACAACACTCCTAAAGCCCTGTTATAACCTAACATTGGGCACAGCCTGTTCATGTAGAGAATGAATCGCTGGCACTTTGCTTCTTGCTTCCTTTTATTTTGTCATTTATTCTGTGGGCAGTGGATTTGTAATGAAAGGTCTTTTGTGGGAAGGGGTGTTCTTTGCCCAGCATGCACTGACGGAAACCACTCTATCTCGGAGCTGGAATATTTGTACGGGCCTCTGGCAGGGTTGGAGCAGTTTTCCTGGCACTGGGTGCTTGGTAAACACCCTATTGGAAATGCTTGCTTAGAGCAGATAGGCCATTTTGAATTAACCCATAGAACAGAGAACTGTACAACACAGGAACAGGCCCTTTTGCCCACAATCTTTGCCACCGTGATGCCAAATTCAATTCAACCTACCTGCCTGCATGTGATCCCTATCCCTCCATTCCCAATATTTTCATGTGCCCAGCTAAATGCACATGAAATGCTGCTATTGTGTCTGCTTCCACCACCAAGGCTGGCAGCATGTTCCAGGCACCTGCCACTTGCTGTGTATGGGCAGAGAAAAAACTTAACCAGTATGCCTCCTGTGAAACTTTCCCCCTCACTTTTTAAATATGTCTTCCAATATTTGACATTTCTAGCCTGGGGGAAATAGACTCTATCTATGCTTCTCATTTTATAAACATCTATCAGGTTTTCCCCTCAGTTCTGAAAGCCATCCTGTCCAAAAAGAACTGTGACACTGGGGTCCATGGTAGGTTTGAATAATTTTTTCCCTTTTGTGTTACTTCCTCTGTAGCCTTCTCTGTTGGGGGTGTGGGGGTCATGTTGCATAGCAGTGGCAGATAGGTAAAGGCCTCCTTGGGGTGGGGGAGAGAAGTGTAACAACCCCACTGACCTTGGGGAATCTGTAGTCTAAGCACTCAAAGTGGAGAAATAATTGCAGTGATGCTGAGAGCCTTGAGTCCATGTGTCAGGAGCGCACAAAGCCCAGCATAACCGGCAGAAGGATCGACCAGCACAAATAACCTACATGACAGACACCACCTGCTCCATCTGTAGTGCAGTTTGGGGGTTTACCAGAATGATAATTGTAAAGACGGAATTGCTCAACAAGGAAAGGTTGGACAGGCTGAGCTTGTACACTTCAGCCTCGCTCTTAAACTCCAACAGACAAGGTCCTAAGGAGTCCAAGACAGTGGATGTGGAGATGGTGTCCTCCTACAGGAGAATCTAGAACAAGGAGTCTATGTTTAGAAATAAAGTGACCATATAAGGCATAGAGTAAGCAACAGTTTTTGAGGGTCATGAACTTTTTCCACAAAGGGAAGGAGAAGCTGAGTCTGAATAATTTTTTAAAGCAGCTGGGTGGATTTCTGTTTAGAAAATGGGTGAAAGGTTACTTGGATCAACAGGAATGTGGAGCTGATGTGACAGCCATTTCATACTTGGTCTTATTAAATGATAGAGCAGACTCCGGGATGGAGGGGGCCCCCCCAGTTGCCTGCTTGTGTTCCCAATTCGTAAATTGGTATGACTGCAGTTCCTTCATCAGTCACGTCAACAGAAGTGGAAGCAAATTGTCCTCAACCCAAGGCACTGCCTTGGAGCAGTTAGAAGCTTAGCGGTGCCTAGAGTTGAGCCTGTAAATGGTTAATACCCTCCCTCCTTCTGAATCTTGCATGTCATGCACAATTGTTACTACTTGGGGGGGGGGGGGCGAAGGAGGAATCAAGTAGCAAACTTGTCATCCTCATTTCAAGATGGGGAGTTTGGGTTTTAACACAATTCGTCTTTTTGGTCCATATTCGGTCTAAGCCTATGAGGTCTGGAGCAGAGTTGTCCTGGTTGAATCAATGTGAGTGGTGCAGACCATATTTACAGATGCACTTCCCTTAAGCAGGGGAATATTTGCTGCAAACAAACCAAAGCTATCTTCAACAATTTGGGCTGATGCTTCCATGCAGTACTGAGTGACAGCAGCATTGTTTGAGCTGCAGCTTTTCAGATAGCTGTTAAACCAGATCACATCTGGATGTAAAAAATCTTATTGCACTAGTTAAAAAGAGCAAGGACTTGTCCTGACTAGAATTGGTTTCTCAACCAAGCTGCTCCAGTACTGTTGCAACACTGGCATCTACTCAATATGGAAAATAGCACAGGTATATCTTGTTCACAAATAAATGCAATCTGGTTCTTTATAGCTCTCTCCATCATTGATGGATTCCATGACTTCACTATCGTCAGTGCTATCAAACAGCAACTTTTTAGGAAGCTGGGACATTTTATACTGTTCTAAGAAATGCCTTCTGAGACTCAGAATAAATTTGGAATCCACTAATTAATATTAAGGTATTAGTTTAGTCAGACTTTAGTATTGTGGACTTGCAACCTTGATGAGGTGGTTCTGACTATGTATCCACTGTTACCAATTTGATTCACTTTCATCCCTTCTGCAGACACAGTTGATCAACAAGTCATTAATTTCTGTTTGATTAACTAAACTGTTAATATAAAGAGACCGACTCTCCTGAGGGAACTGATACTTCAATTTAAAGGGAGGTGGGAGGGGACCCTTATTTACATAAGAACTAGGAGCAGGAGTCGGCCATCTGGCCTGTGAGCCTGCTCTATTGTTCAATAAGATTATGGCTGATCTGGCCGTAGACTCAAATCCACCTATCTGCTTTTCCCCCATAACTCTTAATTTCCCTTCTATTCAAAAATCTGTCTGTGTCTTAAATATATTTGGTGAGGTAGCCTCTCCTGCTTTCCTGGGCAGAGAATTCCACAGATTCACTACTCTCTGGGAAAAGCAGTTTCTCCTCGTCTCTGTCCTAAGTCTATTCCCCCAAATCTTGAGACTGTCCCCTAGCTCTAGTCTCACCTACCAGTGGAAACAACCCTCCTGCCTCCTATCTGATCTATCCCTTTCATAACTTTGATTCTATAAGATCCTCTCTCATTCGTTATTGGTATTCTTCTGAATTCCAGCGAGTATAGTCCCAGGTGACTCTATCTCTCCTCGTAGGCTAACCCCCCATATCTCCAGAATCAACCTGATGAACCTCCCCTGCACCACCTCCAAAGCCAGTATATCTCTCCTCAAGTAAGGAGGCCAGAACTGCATGCAGTACTCCAGGTGTGGCCTCACCAGTACCCTGTACAGTTGCAGCATAACCTCCCTGCTCTTAAATTCAATCCCTCTAGCAATGAAGGCCAATGTTCCATTTGCTGCCTTGATAACCTGTTGCACCTGTAAACCAACCCTTTGTGATTATGTACAAGCACTCCCGTCCCTCTGCACAACAGCATGCTGCAATCTTTCACCATTTAAATAATAATTTGATCTTCTATTTTCCCTTCCAAAGTGGATGATCTCACATTTACCAACACTGTACATCTGTCAGGCCCTTGCCCACTCAGTTAACCTATCCATATCTCTCTGCAGACTCTCTGCATCCTCTGCACAATTTGCTTTTCTACTCGATTTAGTGTCATCAGCAAACTTAGATACACTACACTCAGTGTATATCGTAATGTATATCGTGAACAATTGCGGAACCAACACCGACCCCTGCGGCACGCCGCTCACCACTGATGGCCAACGAGAGAGACACCCATTTATCCCAACTCTCTGCCTTCAATTGGTTAACCAATCCTCTATCCGTGCGAAAAAATTATCCCCAACTCCATGCATTCCTCATGGATAAGTCTTTAATGCAGCACCTTGTCGAACACCACCTGGATATCCAAGTATACAGTGTCCCCTCTATCCACTGTGTTCATTATTATCCTCAAAGAACACCAGTAAGTTTGTCAAAGCAGGACCTGCCCTTCCTGAATCCATTGCTATGTCTACCTGATGGAACCATTTCTATCCGGATGTCTTGTTACTGTTTTCATATTTTGTTCTAATTTACTTTCATAATCTATCTTCCCCTTACTTTTTGCTTGCTTAGTAGTTTGTTGCTTTTTGAAATGTTCCCAATATTCCAGTTTCCCACTACTCTTGGTGATTTTGTATGCATGAGCTTTTAGCTTGATACCTTTTATTTCCTTAGTTATCCAAGGCTGGCTCTCCCCAGCCTTGCTATCCTCGCTTTTAATTGGAGTATACTTTTGTGGAGCACTGAAAAATCTCTTTGAAAGTCTTCCACTATTCCTCAATTGTCCCACCATATTGCCTGTCTTCCCAGTCTGTTATCCAGCTCCTCTCTCATCCCATTGTAGTCTCCCTTGTTTAGGCATAATACGATGGTTTTAAATCAAACTATTGCACCTTCCATTTGTATGAGAAATTCAATCATACTATGATCACACTTTCCAAGAGTATCCCTAACTACAAGATCGTTAATTTTACCTGCCTCATTGCACAGGACCAGATCTAAGATAACATTTTCCCACGTAGATTCAGTAATGTGCTGTTCAAGAAAGCTATCGCTGATGCATTCTATGAAGTCCTCCTCAAGACTGCCTCAGCCAACTTGATTCACCCAATCCATGTGCAAGTAAAAACCTCCATGATAACTGCCGTTCCTTTCTTGCATGCAGTTTATGGAGACCTCGTTTAGTGCAAATCGGTAGTCTCATTTCCTACATGCCACGACATTTAAAATATTTAACTGTAAAGGAGCTTGAGATATTCCAAAGTTCTGTAGGGTCTTGTACGAACAAAGTTGTTCTTGGTTCACTGACCTTTGTGGGCTGTTGGGAGGGGGAGAAAGGTGCCTTTAGTATTGTTGCACAGAGCCTTCTGAACCTCTGCAGGTGCATGAAAGTCACTGGTTTTGGAAAAAGTGCTTTGCATTTGACAGAAACCTTGTAATTTTTTAGGATCTTATTTTCTGGCTATGTATCTTTATCTTTTTTGCATAGCCAGCATTTATTGCCCATCCCTGATTATCCCCAAAGCCAGCTTGACCTGCTGCATTCCTTCAAATAACTAAAATTTATGAAACAACTGAAGCAATGGCAACACCTGGAGGTTTAACTGTGAAGCTCCAAAATTAAAGGTTGTGTTGCAAGAATTCTGCAACAGCTTAATGGCTTCTCAATCGCTATCAAAAATTGTGCGCAGCAGGTTTAGCATTCAAAATGCTTTATTTCTTGCAATCCCTCCAATGACAATGTTTAACTTGTGCTTCTCTCAGATTATAAACTCTCTCTCATGAGGCAACAGATAAATATTGAATCATGTTAGATATTTAAGCCCCACCCCTCCTTAGTCCTTTATTAAACCCATGATGGTATGATATGGAATTTTAGCATTACAATTTCAATCTGCTACTAAATTGTTATCCTTCTACATATTGTTTTCCTTGCACTTAGGCCAATTGTCATTTCTTATGACATGAAAAGCTTATCTCCAACTCCAGTTTATCAATCCCTCAATGGCCTCCTAGGACAGCAATGGAAGAAATGAGGTGCTACAACTGTTTTCAGTAGGCAGGTTGATGGGTGTTTCTTGGTTTAGGATTCGTGACCCCAACAGCACTGAACACACTTCCATGCATAATGCAAGCAAGAGAGGGGCAAAGATCTAACAAAATATTCTCATGGATTGGTACATGGGGCTGAGATATGATGGCCATAACAGAAACATGGTTGAGGCAGGGGCAGGACTGGCAGCTGAATGTTCCTGGGTATAGATGCTCCAGGCACGATAGAGGTGGAGGCGAGAGGGGGAGTTCCATTTTTGATTAGGGAGAACGTCATGGCATCACTTAGAGGATATTCTTGTGGAATCGTCCAGTGAGGCTATATGGGTGGAACTTAAAAATAAGAAGGGGATGATCTCTTCAGGATTGTACTATAGATCCCCAAAAGTCAACAGAAATTAGGGGAACAAATCTGTAGGGATATCACAGGTAGCAGTAACAATAATAAGGTTGTAATGGTAAGTGATTTCGACTACCCTAATATTGACTGGGACTGCCATATTGCAAAAGGCTTGGATGGGATGGAATTTGTTAAATGTGTCCAGGAAAATTTTCTCCAATATGTAGATGGCCCTACCAGCGAGAAAGCAGCACTGGACCTCCTGTTGAGCAATGAGGCAGGGCAAGTGACAAGTGTCAGTGAGGGAGCACTTTGGGACTAGTGACCATAATTCTATTAACTTTTATATAGTTGTGGAAAAAGATAGGGCTGGTCCACAAATGAAAATCCTAAATTGTGGTAAGGTAAATTTTGAGAGCGTAAGACAGGAAAGATTGTTTGGGAGAAGCTGCTTCAGAAAAAGGGATGTAGGCAAGTGGGAGGCTTTTAAAAGTGAGATGGAGAGTTCAGGGACAGCATATTCCTGTTAGAGTGAAGGGCAAGGCTGGCATGATTAGGGAACCCTGGTTGATGAGGGATATTGAGGCACCAGTCAGGAAAAAGGAGGAGGCATATGTCAGGCACAGGCAGCTGGGATCAAGCAAATCCTCAAGATGTGATGTGACACACCCTCATAGGATGTGACAAAGCACATTAAATGTAGAGCAGTGCATGTGGTGTACATGGATTTTAGCAAAGTGTTTGAGGTTCCTCATGTAAGGCTTATTCAGAAAGTCAGGAGGGATGCAGGGAAACTTGGCTGTGTGGATTCAAAATTGCCCCGCCCATAAAGGGTGGTGGTAGATGGAGCGTATTCTGCTGGAGGTTAGTGACCGGTGGTGTTCCGCAGGGATCTGTTCTGGGACCCCTGCTCTTTGTGATTTTTATAAAAGACTTGGATGAGGATGTGGAAAGGTGGGTTAGTAAGCTTGCTGATGATACAGAGGTTGGTGTAGATTACAACAGGATATTGATAGAATGCAAAGCCGGGCTGAGAAGTGGCAGATGGAGTTCAACCCGGATAAGTGTGAAGTGATGCACTTTGGGAGATTGAATTTGAAGGCAGAATACAAGGTTAATGGCAGGACTCTGAGCAGTGTGGAGCGACAGAGGAATCTTGGGGTCCATGTCCATAGATTCCTCTAGGTTGCCACACAGGTCGATAGGGTTGTTAAGAAGGCATATGGAGTGTTGGCCTTCACTGGTCGGGGTATTGAGTTCAAGAGCTGTGAGGTGATGTTGCAGCTCTATAGAATTCTGGTCAGACCACACTTGGAGTATTGTGTTCAGTTCTGGTCGTCTCATTATAGGAAGGATGTAGAAGCTTTAGAGAGGGTGCAGAGGAGATTTACCAGGATGTTGCCTGGATTAGAGAGCATGTTTTATGAGGATAGGTTGAGCAAGCTAGGGCTTTCTCCTTTGGAGAGGAGGAGGATTAGAGGGGTACAAGATAAGAGGCATAGATCGAGTGGGCAGTCAGATTTTTTTCCCAGGGAGACGATGGCTAACACGAGGGGACGTAATTTTAAGGTGATTGGAGGAAGGTATAAGGGGGATGTCGGGGTTAAGTCTTTTTTAGTGGTGGGTGTGTGGAATGCACTGCTGGCAGGGACATCTAAGAGACTCTTAGACACATGAAAGATAGAAAAATAGGGGGCTATGAGGGAGGTAAGGGTTAGATAGATCTTAGAGCAGGATAAAATGTCAGCACAACATTGTGGGCCAAAGGCCCTGTACTGTGCTGTAGTATTCTATGTTTAAATCCCTCGATTACAAGACGTGGGAATACATCCAAGATATAAATCAGGAGGGTAAAAAGAGGACATGAGATAGCTTTGGCTGATTGGTAGAATCTCTTGGGATTGTCCTCTACAAGTATATTGCGGCAAAAATGCGACCAGGGAAAGAATAGGTTCCCTTATGGATCAACATGGTCATCTATGTGTGGAGCCACAGGAGCGGGTGAGATGTTAAATGAATATTTGTCTGTATTTACTGTGGAGAAAGTCATGTAAGACGAGGAATTAAGGGAAATAAATGCTGAAATATGGAACATCTCTATTACAAAAGTGGAAGTGCTAGCAATCTTAAAGCTTTAAGGTGGATAAACCCCCAGGGTTTGATCAAGTGTATCTCAGGACATCTTCATAGGCAAGGGAAGAAATTGCTGGGGTCCTGTCAGATATTGGCATCATTTAGCCACAGAGGTACTGGAAGACTGGATGATAGCTAATATTGTGCCTAAGGAGGTTTTCAAGGACAAGCCAGGGTGAGCCAAGGACAAGCCAGGGTGAGCCAACATCAATGGTGGGGAGGCTACTGGAGGGGCTTCTGAGAGACGGGATCTATCTGGATTTGGAAAGACAGGGAATGATTTAGCTTTGTGTGTGGGGGAAATCACTTCGAGTTTTTCTTTTGATGAGCCGACCGAGAGGATTGACGAGGGAAAGGAGGTAGATGTTTATGTGGACTTCAAGCCTTTGACGAGGTCCCGCGTTGTAGGCTAGTCTGGAAGGTTAGATCACATGCGATCCAAGGTGAGCTAGCCAATTGAATACAAAATTGGATAGTTGGAAAGAGACGGTGGTAGTGAAGGGGTGTTATTCAGATTGGAGCCCTGTGACCTGTGGTGTGCCACAAGGATTGATACTGGGTCCATTGTTTGCACCTATATTAACTATTTTTGATGAGAATGTTAACATGATTAGGAAGTTTGTGGATGACATGAAAATTGGTGATAGTGAAGAAAGCTATGTAAGATTACAATAGCATCTAGGTGAGTTGGAGCAAGTGCGTAAGGAATGGCAGATGGAATTTAACAAGTGCAGGGGATTGTATTTTGGTAAGTTTAAACCAGGCAAGACTTGCACAGTAAATGGTAGGGCCCTGGGGAATATTGCAGAACAGAGACCTGGGGGTACAGGTACATAATTCCCTTAAAGTGGTGACGTGGGTAGGCACAGTGGTGAAAGTTTGTTTTCATTGGTTAGTGCATTGATTACAGGAGTTGTACAATTATAACATGACAATCCAAGTCTTCGGTGAGACTACACTTGGAGTATTGGGTGTACTTAAGGCAGATACTGAGGTTCTTGGTTGGTAAGGGGGGGGCAGGGGGGGTTATGGGGAGAAGGCAGGAGGATGGGGTTGAAGAAAAAATTATCCCATGATTGAATAGTGGATTAGACTCAATGGGCTGAATGGCCTAATTCTGCTCCAATAAACTTGGTCCTTAAAAGATATTTAGACAAGTACATGAATCAAAAGGCTGAGGGATATGGGCCAAATGTGGGCAAATGGGACTACTTGGATAGACGTCTTGGTTGGCATGGACAAGTTGGGCCAAAGGGTCTGTTTCCATGCTGGAGAACTCAGGGTCTCTGTCAAGTGACGCACTGGTGTCCGATGACCTCGCAAATATTTTACCTAATTTAATTTCGAAAGGTGATTCCGAGTTCTAACTTTGGGACGTGCAAGAAGTCCTTTTTTTTAATAAAGTAATGTGATTGCAGATAAGGTATTTGTTTAATTGTTCATTTACTTCAGTGTGCCCAATTAGACTACTACTGCTCTTGTGCCTTGTAATGCTGTTTAAAATTGAAGACTGTGTGTTCAGCTTTTAAATTTGGCAGGTATATTGGTGCTCTTTTATGTTAAAAGTTTCTTTCATAAAATGTTTTTCTGAAGGCATTTCAACTTTTTTTTTACAGGGCGAACGTTGCTAGAAAAACTATTTGGGCAGCAAGAAAAAGTACAGCTTTCAGGTGAACATGAAGCAGAGAAGCTTTGCTCCCGTATTCTGGCAATGGGTTTACTGCTCCCATTTGGGGACTGTTTCAGAGAGCAGTTTTATGGAGAAGCACCACAGACCACCACCAAATTTGATGTGAGTTTTTCATCCTGTGTAAGATTTTTACTCATTCTGATTTGAAGTTGCTTGGACATTTACAGTGGTGTGTAGAAGTTTGGGCACCCCTGGTCAAAATTTCTGTTACTGTGAATAGCTAAGTGAGTAAAAGGACCTGATTTCCAAAAGGCATAAAGTTAAAGATGACACGTTGCTTTAATATTTTAAGCAAGATAACTTTTTTTATTTTCATCCTTTACAGTTTCAAAATAACAAAGGAAAATGGCCTGAAGCAAATGTTTGGGCACTCTGCATGGTCAGTACTTAGTAACACCCCCTTTGGCAGGTATCACAGCTTGTAAACGCTTTCTGCAGCCAGCTAAGAGTCTTTCAATTCTTGTTTGGGGGATTTTCCCCATTCTTCCTTGCAAAAGTCTTCTAGTTCTGTGAGATTCTTGGGCCGTCTTGCGTGCACTGCTCTTTTGAGGTCTATCCACAGATTTTCGATGATGTTTAGGTCGGGGGACTGTGAGGGCCATGGCAAAACCTTCAGCTTGTGCCTCTTGCGGTAGTCCATTGTGGATTTTGAGGTGTGTTTAGGATTGTTATCCTGTTGTAGAAGCCATCCTCTTTTCATCTTCGGCTTCTTTACGGACAGTGTGATGTTTGCTTCCAGAATTTGCTGGTATTTAATTGATTTCATTCTTCCCTCTACCAGTGAAATGTTCCCCATGCCACTGGCTGCAACACAAGCCCAAAGCATGATTGATCCATCCCTGTGCTTAACAGTTGGAGAGGTGTTCTTTTCATGAAATTCTGCACCCTTTTTTTTTGTCTCCAAACTGTCCTGCATCCTCACCACAAAATTCAGTGTCAGAAGTTTACAAGGGAACATTTAAATGAACCTGATGCATTTTGGAGACAAGTCCTGTGGACTAATGAAGTTAAAATAGAACTTTTTGGCTGCAATGAGCAAAGGTATGTTTGCTCATTTAAGTACCAGCAAATTCTGGAAGCAAACATCACACTGTGTTTTTAAAAAAAAAAGCTGAAGATGAAAAGAGGATGGCTTCTACAACAAGATAACGATCCCTAACACACCTCAAAATCCACAATGGACTACCTCAAGAGGCACAAGCTAAAGGTTTTTCCATGGCCCTCACAGTCCCCTGACCTAAACATCATCGAAAATCTGTGGATAGACCTCAAAAGAGCATTGCATGCAAGATGGCCCAAGAACCTCACAGAACTAGAAGCTTTTTGCAAGGAAGAATGGGTGAAAATCCCCCAAACAAGAATTGAAAGACTCTTAGCTGGCTACAGAAAGCGTTTACAAGCTGTGATACTTGCCAAAAGGGGTGTTACTAAGTTCTGACCATGCAGGGTGCCCAAACTTTTGCTTTGAGCCTTTTTCCTTATTTTGAAACTGTAAAAGATGGAAATAAAGAAAGTAATCTTGCTTAAAATATTAAAGCAATGTGTCACCTTTAACTTTATTCCTTTTGGAAATCAGGTCCTCTTTTACTCACTTAGCTATTCACAGTAACAAATTTTGACCGAGGTGCCCAAACTTTTGCATGCCACTGTATTTTACTTTGTATGCTGATTTTTCTGTTTCTTAAAAAAAATACAGTCAGACTTCTCTTTCACTCCCTCTTATTCAACATCCATTTCTGAATGAGCTGACACTTCATCCAATTGAACATGGAAATTATGCAGCCATTGTCTTTGCCACCAATGCTGTTTGTTTGCCATTGATACCATCCTTCTCCCATGGCAACTATTTGAGTCTGACTTTTTGTTTTGTTGCTGCCTTGTTTGGCTTGTCCACTGAGTATCCTCCATGCTTTTGCTACCTCTCGACTTTTTGATTTGTGCCAAAACAGTCGTGGCTTCTTGACCATCTGTCATGTTACGCACTAAACTTGGAGTAATCCAAAGCTCACTTTCTCAACTCTTGCTAAATCCTATCCACCAGTCACCCCTGTACCTGCAGGCTTTCTTACAATGCTGATTGTACAGAAACCTGAATTTTAAAAATTCCCATTGTGTTTAAATCCCATGGCCTCTCCCTTCACTGTCTCTGTACACTCCAAATGCTATCAACTCTTCAAGCTATCTGTGTACCTTCAGCTCTTGGCTCCTTATTATACTTATTTTAATAACTCTGCATTGGGCTTTTGACTGCCAAGTTCTTAAACTCCTGGAATTCTCTCTCAAAAGCTCTCTACTTCCTTGCTTGATAAAACCTAACATCTGATCAAACTCTTGCCTATCTTGTGAAATGTCTCCTGATGTTCAGTTTAAGTTTTGCTGATGCCACATGGAGCCTCATAGTTATTTTACTCTATTTCAAATGTAGCTTTTGTGTGCTGTTGTCCCAGTGGGTAGGCAGATGGAAAGTTGTCATGTGCTTCAATTACCGAGCAACTTGATTGGAGAGTACAAGTTCTGATTAAGTCACTCTGTGCATCTGTGCACATTTTGTCAACCCTCCAGGGTTCTCCAGCAATTGAAGATTATTCTTAAGGACATGGGTGGCAACTCTGAGGAAATTCATAGGGTGATTTTTTTTTTCCCCCACTTTGAAAACATTCTTCATTTTGGAAACATCAGGTGGGTGGGGTGGTGGGGGAAGATGATGTGGCGGGGGGGGGGGGGGTGGAGGAGGAGAACAGGCTGTCTGGATAGAGACATGGAGTCTATTCTGTGATGAATCAATCATGAAAAACTTCAAAATGATGCAATAATTAACTTAGAATGGTGATTGAAAAGATCAGGGTGTGGCGACTCACTGTCTAGTTGGTCGAACCGGCTCGGCAGTCGGGTCGCGCGGCGTCGGAGCGACGAGGCCCAAGATGGCGGCGGGCCTCGTCTTTGAGCGACGGGGAGAACCCGCGCGCGGGGAAGTCTTGATGACGTAGTACTTGCGTCGTTGCCGGTTGCATTGGGCGGGAACAGTCTCCCTTAAAGGGCCCGCGCAAGGCGGGAAAATAAACCAGTTCTTGTTCGACAGTCCTCCGACTAGCGTCTTGTTTTATTTCGCGGTAGCAACCGCTACATCGGTGACCTCGACGGTCCAAACGGATTTTGGACCCGCGCAATGGCCGACAGCGCAGCAGCCAATGCAGTGGCCCTCAAGCTGCCCACCTTTTGGTCACTTCGGCCCAGCGTCTGGTTTGACCAGGCCGAAGCGCAATTCCACCTTCGGCAGATCACTTCTGACTCCACAAAGTACTACCATGTGGTTAGCTCTCTGGACCAAGAGACAGCTGCCCAGGTTGGAGACTTCATCCAGTCGCCTCCGGAGGAAGATAAGTACCCGGCTTTCAAAGACCTTTTGATGCGGACCTTCGGCCTCTCCCGTCGTGAGCGCGCCGCCCACCTGCTTCATCTGGACGGCCTGGGGGACAGATCCCCATCCGCCCTAATGAATCAGATGCTGGCATTGGCCGAGGGACACAAGCCATGCCTGATGTTCGAACAGGCCTTCCTCGAACAGCTCCCCGATGACATCCACCTGTTGTTAGCTGACGCCGACTTCAGCAACCCCCGTGAGGTGGCCGCCCGGGCAGATGTCCTGTGGAGGGCCAAGCGCGAGAGCGGTTCATCCGTCAGTCAAATCACCAGGCCGCGAGCCCAACGTCTGCCTCGCTCGGCCCCAGCAACCGAGCAACCACACCCCAGGAACGCAGACGACGACACGGGTGACCAGCTGTGCTTCTACCATCAGAGGTGGGGCGTGGAGGCCCATCGATGCCGCCCACCCTGCAAGTTTCAGGGAAACGCCAGGGCCAGCCGCCGCTGATGGCTACCGCAGCTGGCTGCCGACAGAGCCTCCTATTCGTTCAGGACAAGAAATCTGGACTGCTTTTCCTTGTTGATACTGGAGCGGAGGTCAGTATTTTGCCCCCGACCAGAAGCGACACTCGTAACAGGCCACCCGGTCCTCTACTCAATGCCGCCAACGGTACAACGATACGGTCTTTCGGCACCCGTACACTTCAATTACAATTCGGCGGCAGCCGTTTTACCTGGACCTTTACCCTTGCCACCGTCGCCCGACCACTCCTAGGAGCCGATTTCCTTCGGGCCCGCAACCTGTTAGTCGACCTGCGAGGGAAGTGGTTAGTCCACTCTAGCACCTTCCAGACCTATCCCCTGGGAGAAATCAGCACACCGGCCCCGCGCCTGGACTCCATTTCCCTTTCTGGCAACGATTTTGCCAAGCTCCGAGCCCAATTCCCATCAATTTTGGCACCTTCGTTTACGAATTCTAGGCCCAAACACGGGGTACGACACCACATCATTACTACAGGGCCACCCCTTCGTGCCCGAGCACGACGATTACCTCCAGACAAGCTCTGCCTGGCAAAGGAAGAGTTCCGTCACGTGGAGGAGCTGGGGATTGTTCGCAGGTCAGACAGCCCCTGGGCATCCCCCCCTGCACATGGTCCCCAAAGCCACCGGAGGGTGGAGGCCCTGCGGCGACTACCGCAGGCTGAATGACGCCACCACCCCGGACCGCTATCCCATCCCTCACATCCAGGACTTCGCAGCGAACTTACACGGGGCCCGCATCTTTTCCAAAGTGGACCTCGTTTGGGGATACCACCAAATCCCGGTCCATCCGGATGATGTCCCCGAGTGCGATAATCACCCCATTCGGCCTGTTCGAATTCCTTTGGATGCCGTTTGGCCTTAAGAATGCTGCGCAGACCTTCCAGCGGCTGATGGACGTGGTAGGCCGAGACCTGGACCTGGTGTTCATTTACTTAGACGACATACTGATCGCCAGCCGTAACCGCCAGGAACACCTTTCCCACCTCCGCCAGCTGTGTTCCCGTCTCCGCGATTTCGGCCTCACGATCAACCCGTCCAAGTGCCAATTTGGACTTGACTCTATCGATTTCCTCGGCCACAATCACCAGCGACGGGGCAACACCCCTACCCGCCAAGGTGGACGCTATCCGCCATTTGCCCGCCCCGACACAGTCAAAGGCCTACAGGAATTCCTTGGGATGGTCAACTTTTACCATCGTTTCATCCCTGCAGCAGCCCGTATCGTGCGCCCTCTGTTCTCACTGCTGGCTGGTAAGGGCAAGGACATCACCTGGACTGACGAGGCTGCGGCTGCTTTCGTTAAGGCCAAAGACGCCCTGGCAGACGCCACGATGCTTGTACACCCAAGGACTGACGTCCCAACCGCCCTCACGGTAGACGCGTCCAACACGGCGGTGGGTGGGGTACTGGAACAGCTACTCGAAGGCCGCTGGCAACCCTTGGCATTTTTCAGCAAGCACCTTAGACCGCCCGAACTGAAGTACAGCGCTTTTGATTGGGAACTTCTAGCACTGTATCTGGCGGTCCGGCATTTCCGATACTTTCTAGAAGGCAGGCCTTTCACCGCTTTCACCGATCATAAGCCTCTGTCCTTTGCCTTCTCCAAAGTCTCCGATCCCTGGTCAGCTCGTCAGCAGAGACATTTAGCCTACATTTCCGAATTCACAACTGACATCCAACATGTCTCCGGAAAGGATAATGTTGTTGCTGATGCACTTTCCAGACCGACCATCCACAACCTATCCTTGGGTGTCGACTACACGGCCCTAGCTGACGCACAGCAAGCCGACGACGAACTGCCCAGCTACAGAACCGCAGTCTTGGGCCTGCAGCTCCGAGATTTCTTGGTTGGTCCAGGTC
Organism: Pristis pectinata; assembly: GCF_009764475.1. NCBI lineage: Eukaryota > Metazoa > Chordata > Chondrichthyes > Rhinopristiformes > Pristidae > Pristis > Pristis pectinata. The sequence continues at coordinate 123,929,916 of NC_067407.1, read as the reverse complement.
AGCGGACCCTACTTTGCGACATTGCGACTGGTCAGCCCCGCCCTATAGTCCCTGCAGCCTGGAGGAGACGCGTTTTTGACTCGGTACATGGGTTGGCGCACCCGCCCATCAGATCAACTGTCCGACTGGTCGCCAGCAAGTTTGTCTGGCATGGCCTGCGCAAACAGGTCAGTGAGTGGGCCCGGACTTGTCCGCACTGCCAGACGTCAAAAATCCAACGACACACCAAGGTCCAGCCACAGCAGTTCGAGCCTACCCGTAGGAGGTTCGACCACATACATGTCGACCTCGTGGGCCCTCTGCCGGTTTCAAGAGGAGCCCGGTACCTCCTTACCATCGTGGACCGGTTCACGAGGTGGCCTGAGGCAACCCCCCTGACTGACATCACAGCTGATTCCTGCGCCCGGGCGCTGCTCACAACTTGGGTCTCACGTTTTGGTGTTCCAGCCCACATCACTTCAGACAGAGGCACCCAATTCACTTCCAGTCTCTGGGCTGCATTAGCAAACCTGCTAGGGACGCAGCTGCACACCACCACGGCCTACCATCCTCAATCAAACGGGTTGGTGGAAAGTTTTCACCGCCATCTGAAATCAGCCTTGATGGCTCGCCTGAAGGGTCCTAACTGGATTGACGAGCTGCCTTGGGTCCTGCTCGGCATACGCACTGCCCCCAAAGAAGACCTCCGCACTTCGTCAGCTGATCTTGTGTACGGGGCACCCCTAGTTGTCCCCGGGGATTTCATACCTGCCCTTCGGGACCAAGGGGAACAACCCCCAGCACCGCCTCAAACCGGCCCATTTGGATCTGCAACAACCTGTCGAGGTTGCAACGCTGTGATGCAGAGGCCGGCCCCCTAAGCGGCAGCTGGCACAGCCCACGGACCTTGGGGACTGTATCGCCGGTTCTTGGGGGGGGGGGGGGGGTTGTGTGGCGACTCACCGTTTAGTCGGTCGAACCGACTCGGCAGTCGGGTCACGCGGCGTCAGAGCGACGAGGCCCAAGATGGCGGTGGGCCTCGTCTTTCCCGAGCGACGGGGAGAACCCGCGCGCGGGAAAGTCTTGATGACGTAGTACTTAAGTCATTGCCAGTTGCATTGGGCAGGAACAGTCTCCCTTAAAAGGCCCGTGCAAGGCAGGAAAATAAACCAGTTCTTGTTCGACAATCCTCCGACTAGCGTCTTGTTTTATTTCGTGGTAGCAACCGCTACGAGGGCTTTTTTTTTAAACACACAGAAATGATTGTGGTAAGTGATATCTCAAACCTCCGAAGTGGATTTCTGATGGATTTATTGATGTAATAAATGGGGGCAAATGCATAGTGAACACAGTACTGAAATAATTTGGTTAGTGCTTGGGTTTGAAGTGCAATATAAGCACTTAATGGACTTGATGCTTGAAGTCTAGTCTCCCTGGTCATTCTGGATGAGAAGTTGCATTATATCTGGCAGGAAATTGAATCCAAATAGAAGTTTGTGTCCTTTTGTTTTCCCCAATGATTTGCCAGGCATGCTGATAATGGTGACCGTGTCTTGAAGCCAGATTTTAGGGAAGGATGAATTGTCATTTATCAAAAGCCTTTTACCACTGAACCCATCTCGAGGTGGAATCAGTCGCCAGCTTCTGTAGGACCACACTGCCCATGTGAGTAAACTTTTAACAAAAGGTCAGCCATATAAAAAATCTTCTAATGAATGCAGGAATTAAATGTTCTGAGGAAAAACTATGGTTCTGTGCAGCTTAAAGGTTGGGGTGGGGAGAAGTGGACTTTGAGTATGAAGTAGTGGGAATTTCTAACTTGGGAGGTCATGAATTTCCTATTGAAAGCCAGTTCTGATCATAACCTTAGTTGCAAAGTAAAAACATTAGAGGGCAGTCTGTTGCAGAAACATGGGCAGCTGTTCTCATTTATGTTGACTTGGTATGTTGTCATGCTGGGTGGCTTGTGATGAGCACTGTACAACACAGTTCAGGATTCTGTAACCATAACTTTCCAGTAGGACAATGCAATGTAGCAAAGGAGCTTTGCATTCTGTGAAAATTAAGTTCCATTTAATGTGCAAATGAGGAGTAAACGGTTTCAGTAATTTTTTTTAATGTTGTATAGGATTGGCAGTTGCTGCTGGACACATGTTACTTAACTTCATAGATTCTTTATTTCCCTTTATACTTAATGCAAACCAGACACAAAGTTGTGATCTGCTGAATCTTTGACACCACTTTATCCCATTGGTCATTGTTTCTTAGATCTGCAATTTTCCTCCTTGTCTTGCTTTTAAAATGTCATTTAACTATAATAAGTTGCTGTACTAATGGAAAATAACATTCAACAAATGAATATTAATTCCATTTTGAACATTCCACCTCCTTCTAAGGTTCTGCACAACATCCCTGTACACATTTGTTATCACAGTGGACTGTGTGCTGACTTCTCAATGTGCAAACCTGCCCAGTTCGGCCTCAGCAAAGGTGGGATGGCTGACCCAGCTGTCTGACTGTATGTTGAAATTTGGCTTGTGGTTCTGTCAAGAATGGTGGATTATTTTGCTTTCGAAATGGTTGTGGAAGTGTAACTGGAGTAGAGGCCCATGGTCCTTAGCACAGGCGTACAATATCGCAAAAATTGGCAGGAAGCTAGAGGAATAGGAAGCTTTTAAAAACCAACAAGGCAACTAAAAAAAGCAATAAGGGGAGAAAAGATGAAATATGAATGTAAGCTAGCCAATAATAGAAGATACCAAAAGTTTTCAGATATGCTGTATAAAGTGTAAAAGAGGCAAGAGTGGACATTGGACTGCTGGAGAAGTAGTAATGAGGAACAAGGAAATGGCAGATGAACTGAATAAGTATTTTGCGTCAGTCTTCACTGTGAGAGACGCAAGCGACGTGCTAGAAAATTGAGAGAGTTGGGGGGGAGCTGAAGTGAGTGCAGGCGCCATTACTAAGTAGAAATGCTTTGGAAGCTGAAAGGTCTTAAGTTGGTTAAGTCACGTGGACCAGATGGACTACATACCAGGATATGAAAGGGGTAGCGGAAGAGATTGTGGAGGCAGTAGTAGTGATCTTTCAAGAATCACTGGAGTTGGGAATGATTCCGGAGGACTGGAAAATTGACAATGTCTCTCCACTCTTTAAGAAGAGATGGAGGTAAAAGACAGGAAATTGTAGGCTGGTCAGTGGTTGGTAAGATGTAAGAGTCCATTAAGGATGAGGTTTCGGGATACTGGGAAGCTCATGATAAAATAGACCGAAGTCAGCATGGTTTCCTTAAGGGGAGATCTTGTCTGACAAATCTGTTGGAATTCTTTGAGGAAGTAACAGGCAGGATAGACAGACAGTGGATGTTGTTTACTTGGATTTTCAGAAGGCCTTTGCCAAGGTACCACACATGAGGCTGCTAAACAAGATAGCCCATGGTATTACAGGAAAGGTACTAGCATGGATAAAAGATTGGCTGACTGGCAGAAGGGTAAGAGTGGTTATAAAGGGGACCTTTTCTGGTTGGCTGCCAGTGACTAGTGGTATTCCGCTTGGGTCGGTGTTGGGTCTGCTTCTTTTCACACGTTAATGATTTGGATGATGGAATTGATGTCTTTGTGGCCAAGTGTGCAGATGATCCAAAGATGGGTAGAAGGGCGGGTAGTGTTGAGGAAGCAGGGAGTCCACAGCAGGACTTGGAAAGGTTGGGAGAATGGCAAAGAAGTGGCAGATGGAATACAGCGTAGGGAAGTGTACAGTCATGCACTTTGACAGAAGGAATAAAGGCATAGACTATTTTCTAAATGGGGAGAGAATTCAGAACTAGGAGGTGCAAAGGGACTTGGGAGTCCTAGTGCAGGATTCCCTGAAGGTTAACTTGCAGGTTGAGTCGATAGTAAGGAAGGCAAATGCAATATTAGCATTCATTTCAAGAGAAGTAGAATATAAAAGCAAGGATGTAATCCTGAGGTTTTATAAGGTGTTGGTCAGATCACATTTGGAGTATTGTGAGCAGTTTTGGCCCTATATCTAAGGAGGGATGTGCTGGCCTTGGAGAGGGTCCAGAGGTGGCTTGTGAGAATGATTCCACGGATGAAAGGGTTAACGTATGAGGAGCATTTGATGGCTCTGGGCCTGTACTTGACTTCAGAAGAATGAGGGGGGATCTCATTGAAACCTACTGAATATTGAAAGGCCTGGATAGATTGGATGTGGAGATTATGTTTCCAGTAGTGGGAGAGTCTAGGACCAGAGGGGACAGCCTCAGAATAAGAGGATGTCCATTTAGAACAGGGATGAGGAGGAATTTCTTTAGTCAGAGGATGGTGAATCTGGAATTCATTGCCACACATGGCTGTGGAGGCCAAGTCATTGGGTATATTTAAAGTGCAGGTTGACAGGTTAGTAAGGGCATCGAAGGTTATGGGGAGAAGGCAGGATTGAGAGAAAAGTAAATCAGCCATGATTGAATGGCAGAGCAGACTCAATGGGCCAAATGGCCTAATTCTGCTCCTATGTCTTACGGTCCTTGTTTGGAGATGACATTTGAGCTACCAACAGTCCCCAAGGGATACTGAGCATTCTACACCTTCAGCAGAATGGCAAAGGATTTTGAAGTCTGCTAGACTGAATATTGAGACCTTTTTTGCCAATGTGAAAAGAACACAATAACTTCACAAACCACCATCACAGTTCTACCCAGTGTAGGCAGAAAGCTAAATAAGAAGGAATCTCAGAGCTGAATTTGGGCAGTTCCATGGAAGGTCTCCAGGGCTGTGGATGTTGTTATCAAGTAAATTATAGAGCCATGGAATACTACAGCATGGAAACAGGCCCTTCAGCCCATCTAGTCCATGCTGCCTAGTCCCATCTACCTGCAGCCACCAAACCCCTTCCATCCATGTACCTAGGCAAACTTCTCTTAAATGTTACAATTGAACCTCCATCTATCACTTCCGCTGGCAGCTTGTTCCACACTTGCACCACCCTCTGAGTGAAATAGTTCCCCCTCAGATTCCCCTTAAATATTTCACCTTTTGCTCTAAGCTTGTGTCTTCTAGTTCTAGTCTCTCCCAACCTGAGGGGAAAAAGACCTGCATGCATTCACCCTATCTATACCCATCATAATTTTGTATACCTCCATAAGATCTCCCCTCATTCTCCTGCACTCCAGGAAATAGTCCTAACCTATTCAACCTTTCTCTATAACTTGGGTCCTCAAGTCCCAGAAACATCCTTGTAAACTTTCTCTGCACTCTTTCAAGCTTATTGATGTCTCTCTTGTAGGTAGGTGACCTGAATTGCACGTGATATTCTAAATTCAGCCTCACCAACGTTTTGTACAACTTCAACATAACATTCCAACTCCTGGACTTGATGCCCTGATTTATGAAGGCCAAAGTGTGGAAAGCTCTCTTTATGACCCTATCTACCTGAGATGCCACTTTCAAGGAATTATGGGACTGTATCTCCAGGTCCCTTTGTTCTACCACACATCTCAGTGCCCTACCATTCACTGTGTAAATCTGGCCCTGGTTTGTCCTCCCAAAATACAATGCCTCACGCTTGTCTGCATTAAATTCTGACATTTTTCAGACCATTTACTTAGTTGGTCCAGATCACACTGCAAGCTTTGCTAGCCTTCCTCACTGTCCACAATGCCCCCAATCTTGGCGACATCTGCAAATTTGCTAACCCAGTTTACCAAGTTATCATCTAAATCATTTTTATAGATGATAAACAACAACTGACCCAGCACTGATCCCTGCAGCACACCTCAAGGCACAGGCCTCCAGTCAGAGAGACAACCATCTACTACCACTCTGTCTTCTCCCGCTAAGCTAATGTTGAATCCATTTGGCTACTTCATCCTGAATGCCAAGGGACTTAACCTTCTGGAGCAACCTCCCATATGGGACTTTCTCAAAATGCCTTGCTGAAGCATATGTAGAAAAAGTCCACTGCCTTTCCCTTATCGACCTTCTTGGTGACCTCTTCAAAAAATTGGTTAGACATGACCTACCATGCACAAAACCATGTTGACTATCCCAAATCAGGCCCTGTCTATCCAAACACTTGCACCCTTGTTCCTTGGAATACCTTCCAATAATTTACCCATGACTGACGTTGGGCTTACCAGCCTATAATTTCCCAGTTTATTCTCAAAGCTTTTCTTGAACAATGGAACAACATTAGCTATTCTCCAGTCCTCCGGCACCTCACCCGTGGCTAAGGACATTTTAAATATTCCTGCATTAGCCTCCCACAAGGTCCGAGGGGACACCTTGTCATGCCCTGGGGATTTATCCACCTTAATTTGCCTCAAGACAGCCAGCACTACCTCCTGTAATCCAGATACGGTCCATGACCTCACTACTCCTTTGCCTCAGTCCTATACGGTGTCTCTCCAGAGTAAATATGGAGGTGCAAGATTCATTTAGTCTCCCCCATCTCTTTCGGCTCCATGCATAGATGACCACGCTGATCTTCAAGAGGACTAATTTTGTCCCTTGCTACCCTTTTGCTCTTAATATAGCATGGAGGGGATTCTCTTTCACTCTGTCTGCCAGCACAACCTCATGTCCTCTTAGCCCTCCTGATTTCTCAAGTGTTCCCTGACATTTCTTGTACTCAAGCGCTTCATTTGATCCCAACTGCCTATACCTGATGCACACCATTTTTTCTCTTTACCAGGGTGTCGATATCCTTCGATAACCAAGGTTCCCTGAACCTGTTAGCTTTGCCTTATATTCAACAGGAACATACAGATTCTGTACTCTCAATGTTTCACTTACGAAAGCATCCCACTTACCGAGCATTTCTTTTCCCAGGAAACAGCCTGTCCCAGTCCACACCTCCCAAGTCCCTTCTGATGCTATCAAAATTGGTCTTACTCCAATTTAGAATCTCATCCCAAAAACCAGTCCTATCCTTCTCCTTAATTATGTTCACTGGATCCGAAGTTTCCCCTACACACTTCTGTCACCTGCCCTGTCTTATTCCCTAAGAGTTGGACCTTGAAAGTGAATGATCTTCAGTTATTGTCTGATAATTAAATGTGAAGAGAAATAATTGTCCAGAAATCAAGCTCCTGATCGTAATGTTCCTTTTTGTTTTGGGAACCTAAAACTCTAGGCCAGCAGTGAAGGTTTTGGGGCACTTGGTCACCATGATCTCTTGTGTAAAAGTTTCATTCTTGAGGATTAACATCTGACTCTGGTTTACTTCCCAGAAAAATTTCTCTAGGAATTATTGATAAATTGAGATGAATAATGCTGTGTTGACTAAAAGCATATAACTAATGGCTGGCTTGATAAGATGGACCTTAGAGATCTTGATGCTACTGTTAATACTGTATTATCAGGATGAACTTCAGCTTTATGTATCTTGATCTAGTTGCACTGATAACTGATAGTTTTTAGCATGATTTGCTGTTCGTTTTTTTCCCACTTTTTTTGAAGATCTACAATGGTGAAGCAAGCATATAATGAAAATCAAAAGAACTGTCACTTGGAAATCTGAATTAAAATTAAAAAATTGCTGAAAGCCTTCAGCTGGTCAGGCAGCATCTGTGGAAAGAGAAGCAGTGGTAATGTTTCAGTCTAGGACAGTTTGTCAGAACTGCAGTGTTAACTCTGCTTCCCTTGCCATATGAGGTAAAATCTTTTTTGTGACTGTGAATCATAATATAATTCCATTTGCTTTTATTTTTAAAAATGCCATCTAATATGCAATTTGCATTACCCAAATGTTATTAGTATATATGGGGTTTCAGTGCCTGAGGGAGGAATCTCACTGTTTTCTTTTGTAGTTAAGCAATGTATCAGTGTTACCTTGAAATGTCAGACAACAAATTTATGCTCTCCCTGTGACTTGGGAAGTGGGCAGGAAGTTTACTTGGACCATAAATCCAGTTAAGCCATTTAATGACCTAACTCCAAAATCCGCATAGCTATTTTATTTTTTGGTTGTCAGTGACGTAAGATCAATTTGAAACACAGATGGTGTTTTTCATATGGATCTGAATTCGAGATTTAGCTCCTCTAACTGTTGAAAGCAAGCCTTTTCTATGCTTGTACTCCAGGGAGAAATATCCCTGTTTGGGCAGAGGATTGTAAACGAGACAGAAGGGTTGTCAATTGTTTCTAGCAAACACAGGTAGGCCCAGTTGACCATAATGGTTCTGACATCTCAAATGTTGGTGATGGCTTAGCAAGCAGCTGTTATAGAAGTGCAAATATACATTAGGAATGAAAATGAAGGTGCAAATAAAGCTGCATATATAATAGATTTTGTATCTGAGATGCTTGGGGGTATGTTTCTAATCATGTACCCATCTGCCAAGCTAAGAATAAAATGGTAATTTATACTACATGAGATGTTTAGTTGAACTGGGATTTGTTATCTTGCAGTAAAATGGGAATTGAATAAATTTGCATGCATTGATGTGTATTTGCATGAAAAATGCATCCAAAGTAGGCCATAAAGTCACATTGGGCCATTCACATTAGTGTTTGGGGGAGTTTGTGAACAAACTTGACATCTAGCTATTTAGACATGGCATTTGGTGCAATATAAAATGGAGGCAATGGATATCGGAAAGCAAAGCCTTCCGTTCCACCTCTTTGTACCCACTTGTTCATTTGTAGAAGTAAATGTTGCTGGAAAGGCCAGCAGTCTTTATTTCCCTTCTCCAGTTGCCCTTGAAGGTGGTGGAGAGCTGCCACCTTGTAATTCTGCAGTGAACCTGGTGAAAAAAAACTTGGACACAGCTATCGATGGGCAGTTCTAAAAGTTAGACACAGTGACAGAGAGGGAAGTGGTGGTCTGGATGGGTTGAGGCAAGGAATGGCACTTACCAGTAGTTAGGGACATAAGTTAGCTTGTTATCTTAAATGTTTAAGGTTACTTTGAAGAGTAAACTTAAAGGAAGGTAGGTACTTTGGAGGAAGGTATAAGGGGGATGTCAGAGGTAAGTTTTTTTTTTAAGTGGTGGGTGCATGGAATGCACTGCTGGCAGAGGTTGTGCAGGCAGATACATTAGGGACATTTAAGAAACTCTTAGCCACGTGAATGATAGAAATGGAAGGGAAGGGTTAACATTTGGGAGGGAAGGGTTAGATATATATTAGAGCAGGAGAAAATGTCAGCACAACATTGTGGGCTGAAGGGCCTGTATGGTGCTGTAGTGTTCTATAAAGTAACTTGGTAATTCATTATAGAATTGATTCCAGGAATGTGTAATCAAGGAAGGAGAAGCTTAATGTAATCAGAGTCCACAAGGTTTCATGAAAAGTAGATTCTGTTTGGCAGGTTTGCTGGCGTTCTTTTGAAGATGTAACAAGCAGATTTAATTGAGGGTACCTGCATTTGCATTTTTTGGAAAGCATTTGACAAACTACTACATTAAAATAAAAACAAGAGGTCACAGTAATAGGGAAAATGTATTTAGTCATAATCTTTCTTCAACGAAGTCTGTTTCTGCTGATAAAAGGGGAATACGAATTTATTTTGTCATTCAATTTGTCGATTTTATTCCTCAAAATTAACATTTTTATAAAACACATGGGTTAGAACAGAACAGTACAGCACAATACAGGCACTTTGGCCCACAATGTTGTGTCAACCTTTAAACCTTGCCTAAGACTATCTAACCCCTTCCTCCCACATATCCCTCTGTTTTAAATTCCTCCATATGCTTATCTAGTAATCTCCTGAATTTGACCAATGTACATGCCTCCACCACCACCCCAGACGGTGCAGTCCATGCCCAAACCGCACTCTGGGTAAAAACAAAAAAGTCTTCCTCTAATATCTCCCTTAGACTTCCCATTACTTTAAAGCCATGCCCTCTTGTATTGTGCATTGGTGCCCTGGGAAAGAGGGCTGGCTGTCCACTCTATCTATTCCTCTCAATATCTCGTACACCTCTATCACGTCTCCTCTCATCTTCCTCCTCTCCAAAGAGAAAAGCCCTAGCTTCCTTAGTCTCTCCTCAGAATGCATACTCTAAACCAGGCAGCATCCTGGTAAATCTCCTCTGCACCCTTTCCAACGCTTCCACATCCTTCCTATAATGAGGTGACCAGAACTGGACACAGTACTCCAAGTGTGGTCTAACCAGAGTTTTATAGAGATGCATCATTACCTCGCGGCTCTTAAACTCGATCCCACGACTTATGAAAGCTAACATCCCATAAGCTTTCTTAACTTCCCTATCTACCTGTGAAGCAACTTTCAGTGATCTGTGGATATGGACCTTCAGATCCCTCTGCTCCTCCACACTACCAAGAATCCTGCCATTAACTTTGTACTCTGCCTTCCAAAGTGTACCACCTCACACTTCTCCAGATTGGACTCCATCTGCCACTTCTCAGCCCAGCTCTGCATCCTGTCAGTGTCCCTCTGCAATCTTTGACAATCCTCTGCACTATCCACAACACCATCAACCTTTGTGTTGTCTGCATACTTGCCAACTCACCTTTCTACCCCCTCATCCAGTCATTAATAAAAATGATGAAAAACGGAGGTCCCAGAACCGATCCTTGTGGGACACTGCTAGTCACAGCCCTCCAATCTGAATGCACTCCTTCCCCTGCTTTCTACAGGCAAGCCAATTCTGAATCCACATGGCCAAGCCTCCCTGGATCCCATGCCCTCTGATCTTCTGAAGAAGCCTACCATGTGGAACCTTGTCAAATGCCTTACTAAAATCCATGTAGACCACATCTACTGCATTACCCTCATTAATCTGTCTGGTCACCTCCTCAAAGAACACTATCAGGCTTGTGAGACATGATCTGCCCTTCACAAGGCCATGCTGGCTGTCCCTGATCAGACTATGATTCTCTAAATGCCCATAGATCTTATCTCTAAGAATCCTTTCCAACAGCTTGCCCACCACAGACGTAAGGCTCACTGGTCTATAATTCCCTGGACTATCCCTACGACCTTTTTTTTTGAATAAAAGGACAACATTTGCCACCCTCCAATCCTCCGGTACCATTCCCGTGGACAACGAGGACTCAAAGATCCTAGCCAAAGGCACAGCAATCTCCTCCCTTGCCTCGTGGAGCAGCCTGGGGAATATTCCATCAGGCCCTGGGGACTTGTCTGCCCTAATACTTTCTAACAGCTCCAACAAAGTCTCTCTTGATATCAACATGCTCTAGAACATTAACCTTACCAACACTGTCCTCAGCATCATCAAGGCCCCTCTCCTTGGTGAAGTAACCACTTTCAAGCTCCCCACCATGTTATAAACCCATCTAGACTTAGAACCATATCTGTTCCTTCACTGCAGACTTGGATAAATCTTTAAAGGGAAGAAAATTTGCAGGGCTCTGGGGAGAGAGCAGGGAAGTGAGACTAATTGGACAGTTCTTTTGAAAGAACCAGCATAGGCACAATGAGCCAAGTGCCCTCCTGTGCTTTAATATTCAATGATGCCATTCAGCAATGGGAGGGAGGTCTGCTGCACAGGAAGAAAGGCACTGGAGTGTTGAAAAGTGAAGTTCTAAATACTGGAAGTCTGAAATAAATTGTATCCTGGCAACAATCAGCAGGTGTATCCATATCTGAACTCGTTACTTTTAAGATGCTGAATGGTCTCCTGTCTGTTTCTAGCGTTAATTGATTTTTATTGGAAATGGCAGTAATGGCTCTCTCATTGGAAAAGTGTTTATGAGCTTAGATGCACTTAATAATCGTGGCATTTGGTACTAATGCACTGTATAGCCAATAGGAAAGTAGTGAAGCATGCAAATATTCTTGAACTGATGCAAGCCGAAGCCAAATCCTGTGGTCAGGTTAAAGTGAATTCTCTCAAAGCATTGAACAGACTTCATTATGGATTTTGTTACGTATTTGATGATGCATCAGAATGCAAGGAAAAAGTTAGTGTTTAAATACAGGATGCTTTGTGATTCCATTAAGTAGCTAGCTCTAATTGTTAGAATATATTTGCACGTCACACACCAGTTTCAACGAATCTCGGTCCTATGAGTTAATTCTAATTCCATCAATTTGTTATGCATCTTAAGATTCTTGATGTCTTTGACTACCATTATCACAAGCTAAACCTGATGTGTATAGACTTAATGCAAAGCATGATGCAAGTGGTAATTTGCAGTATATCTTGTTCTGGTGCGTCTCCTGAAGCTTAAACTGGACGTTATCTTCATCACCTGTTACAGTACATATCTACCTTTTAGAAATTAGAGGAGTGACAAACATACTATTTCATTTATTTTCAAACCTTTCTCTTTTGAGATTTTATACTGAGCACAGTTGAATGCAACAATGCTGATCTTGACAGGCCAATAGTTCGGATTCTCATGTTTCTAAAGCAATAACGTTGTAGATGCTAGAAATCTGAAACAAAAATGGAAAATGTTGGGAAAGCGGGTCAGGCTGTATCTGTAAGAGAAACTCACTATTTTGGGTCTGCAACCCTCTGTCAGAACTGGATACATGTCTCTTCATAGGAGCTTGATATTCTTTGTTTTGCATATCTTCCAATGAAGGGTCTTCAGCCTGAAACATTATCTGTTTTTCTTTCCACAGATGCTGCTTGATCTGAGTGTTTCCAACATTTTCTGTTTTTGCTCCTCGTAGTTCTGTTGTGTCAGACCGCAAGGTCTCAAGGAATTGAAATGGGAAATTAAATGCCCAGTATTTGCACAGTTGGCTGACAGAGACGTGACTTGGATAACTGGCTTGCAGTTTAAACCCAAATCATTGCCTAACTCTGAAACTCAGCATCTGTATGGAGCCATCTAATATCTAAGTTGCCACAGGGCAACACAGTGGCACAGCAGATAGAGCTTCTGCCTTATTGCTCTCGTAATCCTGGTTCGATCCTGACCCAAGCTGTAGAGTTTCATGATGACTATATTTTCCTCTTGGGTGTCCTGGTTTCTTTCTATATTCCCAAGGTGTACTTGTTAAGTTATATTGGTCACCAGTGTAGTTGGGTTACAAGAATTAGTCATTGAGTTATACAGCATGGAAACTGGCCCTTCATCCCAACTTGTCCAAACTGATCAATGTGCCTTTCCAAGCTAGTCCCATTTGCCTACGATTGGCCCATATCCTGCTGAACCTTTCCTATCCATGTATCTGTCCAAATGTTTTCATGTCGTACCTGTCTCTACCACCACCTCTAACATCTTGTTTCATATACTCAGCACCCTTTGTGTGGGGGAGAAACTTGCCCATCAGGTTGCCTTTAAATCTTTGCCCTCTCACCTTAAACTTACGCCCTCTAGCTTTGGACTCCCTTACACTGGGGAAGAAGACTGTGACCATGCACTTTATCAATGCCTCATGTTTTTATAAACCTCTCCTAAGGTCTCCCTTCGGCCACCTTTGCTCCAGGGAAAACAGTCCCAGCCTATCTAGTATCTCCTTGGAACTCGAGCCCTCCGGTCCCAGCAACATCCTTGTGAATCCTTTCTGCACCCTCTTTAGCTTAATCATGGTTGATGGGCATGCATGAGAGAGTAGGTTACTAAGAAATTGATGAAATGGGACTATTGGAATTGCTTTGAGAGTTGCATAGACTTGATGGGTCAATTGCCTGCCTATATTGTAAAGAAAATAAATGATATAAAAAAAAAATGGGAGTTGAACAATAGATGAAATATTTGTTAGATAAACATGGTCAAAATGAGCAAATGTCAGCTGTGAATGACTTGCACTCCTGAGAAGAAGATTGTTGGATTTGCTTTGAGAATGAAGCATGGATTTTTGCTGAAACAATGAGACTAGAGACCAAACCCTCTAATATTTTAATGTGGTGTTTTTGCACTTTTCAAAGCATTGAAACTAAACCAGTTTTTTAAAAAAAACTTCAGTTTGATGCCATGCCAATCAATTGAACGCTATCAAGTATTGCAAATGATAGCATGCTAGTAGTTAGATTACTGTTCTTGAGTATGTAAACCAATGCAAACATCACTATTAACATTGACCTTTTAGGTTTGATTTCTGCCTATTGAAGCAATGCATTTGGTATTATAACAAAGGAGAATTTGGTGACTTTTCTGCTTTCTTCTTTGCAACCTATTGTCTTGCAAGTCAGAGGAAACAGCAACCTCACTTTTGTTCTGTTGCTATTGCAACAAAATCTGAATAGTTTGATTTTTAAAAACTTAAATTCTAAGCAAAGACCTCTTTCTGTTGCTGTTTCATACAATTAAACAACTGCTTAATGCAGACTTAAATCAACTTTTGCTCTTGTTCCTGAAATTGCACCTGAAGGCAGTCTGAAGATTTGAAATTGGCTTAAATTTACCCACATTCAGAATCAATTATGTACGGTGCTTTCAAAATAAACTAGTCCTCTTAAAGTTTTGTTGCTGCTGCTCTTGAATGTAGAATAGATTATTTTTGGTCATACTATTGGGTACATTGTGTTGATCTGTTTGTTATAAGTAAGTGTGTGCGTTTTTTTTCATGTGGTGAGCATGTCATATCTGAGTTCTGGAGGTTAATATTTTAATATTTTTGTCTAGTCTTCCTGTTTGTTGCTTTACAAATGTACTTACACTTCAATAACAACTCATCAGATTTAAATACAAGTGCTTCATATTATGTTCTACAAATTATGTAGGCTTGTGTTGAGAAGCTTGAGCCATTTAACTTGCCTAGGTGGTTAATTTTGAGGCATACACAAGAACAGAGGAATAAAAAAATAGAAGCAGGAGTAGGTCACTCAACCTTTCATGCCTCCCCCACCATTCAGTATGTTCGTGGCTGATCTGCCCCAGCTGTAGTTTCTTCTGTGCCAGTTTTCCATGGTCCTCAATTTATCCATCTCTAAATACCTCCATTGATCTTCCACCTCCAACCCTCCAGGGTAGAAATCTCCAAAGATTTGCCACCACCAGAGATTTTTCTGGGGTATGTCGCGATGAAGAATGTGATGGTGTTAGATGTCTTGGAATACATAAGGGTGGATAAATCCTCAAGACCAAATGAGATCTATATTGGGGTGCTGTGGGAAACAGGAGATAACTGGGGCCTTGTTTGCATGGTTGCTCACCATAGGTGAGGTACCAGAAGACTGGAGGATTATTTAAGAAGAACTGCAGGGATAAGCCAGGTAACTACAGGCTGGTGATCCTTAAGTCAGTGGTAGAAAAACTGGAGAAAATTCCAAGGGATAGGATTTGTGTACATTGGAAAGTTGGGCTGATCTCAGACGGTCATCGTGGCTTTGTGGGGGGGGGGGGGGGGGGAATCCTGTGAGATTGTTGGGGAGGCAATCATAAGATTGATAAATGTAGAGCAGCAAATGTCTATATGGATTTGACAAGGCATTTGACAAGGTCTTGCATGGTAGGCTGGTCCAGAAGTTTAAGGTACATGTAATTCAAGGCAGCTTGGCTAATTGA
Source organism: Pristis pectinata (assembly GCF_009764475.1). Lineage (NCBI taxonomy): Eukaryota > Metazoa > Chordata > Chondrichthyes > Rhinopristiformes > Pristidae > Pristis > Pristis pectinata. The sequence goes on along the minus strand of NC_067407.1, from coordinate 123,914,539 downwards.
ATTCAAAATTGGCTTGATGATAGGCAGAAGGTAGTAGTGGAAAGATGCTTTTCTGATTGGAAGTCTGAGACTAGTGTAGCACAAGTGCTAGGGCCCTTGTTGTTTGATATATATTAACGACTGGGATGTGAATTTAGGAGGTATGATTAGTAAGTTTGCAGCTGATGTGAAAGTTGGTGATGTGGATAACGAGGAAAGTTGTCTAAGGCTACAGCGGGATACAAGTCAGGTGGAAAGTTGGCTGGAGCATTGGCTGATGGAATTTAATCCTGACCAGTATGAGGTAATGCATTTTGGGAAGTCAACTAGGGGTTGGACATGTACGGTCAACGGGAGAGCACTAAAGGATGTTGATGAACAGAGGGACGTTGGAGTTCATGTTCACAGTTCCCTCTGTGGCATCACAAATAGATAGGGTAGTGAAGGCAACATATAGCATGCTTGCTTTCATGGGTATGGGCATAGAATATAGAAGTTGGGACATCACGTTGCAACCTTGCAAAACGTTGGTTAGGCCACACTTGGAGTACTGTGTGAAATTCTAGTCACCACGCTATAGGAAGGATGTGACTGCACAGGAGAGAATGCAGAAGAGATTCATTAGGTTGCATCCTGGATTGGAGGACTTTAGTTGTGTGGAGAGATTGGATAGGCTGGGTTTGTTTTCCCTGGAATGAAGGAGGATGAGGAATGACTTGATGGATGTGTATAAAGTTCAGCAACATGAGTTAGATGGTCAAATTCTTTTTCTGGTGGGGGTATTTTTAAAAAAAAAGGGGGTAGGATTAAGGTGAGAGGAAGGCGATGTGAGGGGGATGTTTTTGCACACAGTGGTTGATATCTGGAACGTGCTGCCAGAGGAGGTGGTGGAATTGGATGCAATTACTGCATTTGAGACACGTAGACAGGCATTTGAATGGGCAAGGCACAGGATAGTGCCCAAATGCAGGCAGTTGGGATTAGAGTAGATGGGCAATGAGGTCGGCATAGATGTGGTGGGCTGAAGGCTCCAATTCTGTGCTGTACGACTCCCTTCACAGCATTTGTGGGGTTGACTTTCATTTGCCCTTTTGAAAAAGCCTGTTTAGCCATTCTGTTCAATAAATGCCATATCAAGTGAAGGAATTCAAAGCTACTCTGACACATTCAGCCATTTGTTGTTTGGGTCAAAATCCTGCTGTTCCCTAGGTTGCGCACACAGCTGATGTGAGTAAAGCCACTTCTCCCCCTCCCCAGCACCTAATGGGAGCCCTGGTATCGAGGGCTTTTTTAAAAAAAAATTATTAGAAATACTTCCGCTAGCAGAAATTTGAAACTGCTTGTTCTCATCAACTTGTTTAAAACAAAACTCTTCTCTTCGAGAGACTTGGTGCCAGGAAGAGGGTGCAATGTGTACATTAGGGTTTAATTGTAGTTCCCTTGCTGTGCCTTTGGTGCTGGGACTCTTGGTGCTTGATGTTAACTGAATGAAACACAGGGCTTGTCATTTGTGTGGAAAGTCTTGGTCGGATTATAATGTGATGAGTAAAAAGTGAGAATGCTGCTACTCCGACCGTGAGAGTGAACGAGTCACTGAATCCTACACAGGCATATGCAAATTGACTTTTCTAACTAGCCTGCTGTTTGGTTTGACCAATAAGCATTCATCTTCCAGTGACCCTGCAGAGTCCTTCATTTTATTTGCTGTGGGGATGTGCCTGGCACAAACGACAAGTTTGTACGTGGGTAGTTCTGCGATGAATGGTGGTGCTGTGCACAGACTGAATTCGTTGCAGGAGAGGATTGGCATGTCGGTGTGACCTGGTGGTTTTAATGATTCAGTGCAACCTTGCTCTTTTGTGCTATGATGCTGGATCAATTACGTTGGAAGTTGATCCCTTCAGTCTGTCTGCAGCGCACCTCCGAGCCCTGCAGTGGCCGGAGGCTCCGTGATGCAGCAAGATGCGAGGGAGATCTCCTGGAATGTAAAGAAATAGAAAGCTTGAGGAATAATTTAAAGCGTTAAAGGATTACTCTGCTGCTGCCACTAGACTAGAAACATGACACAGCAGAATATTTGATCGTGGGTGACAAAAGATGAAAGGCATCGTTGAAACTTCAAGTCCAGAAGCTAACATAGTGGATGTGTTTGCCATAAGTGCAGCAAATGCATGTGTTTAAAATGATAGGTCAGACTGGCCCTCTTGTGGGTTGGGGGATAATCGTCTGGGCCTGGTTGATGTCCTGACCAGCAAATTGGTGATGGCAGGCAGTGTTGCTTCAAACCCTGACGTAGCTGGGCGGGAGGAGAAGGCTGCTTCAAACCCTGCTGGATTTCAGCAGGAGGTCAGGCGAGCAGCGGAACAAACTGCCTTGCAACACGAGTCCTCCATTCAGTGGTTGAAGGCAGAAATGAACAACAATCGAGTCAATGCCCGTGATGGGATGGGTGATGTGGATAGTTGTGGTGAAGAAAGTGGGCTGATCGTTACGAGAGATGACGACAAAGAAGTAATGGGCCAGCCACCATCTAATCCAAAGCCTCCAAGTGGTGCTGATGGTATTTTCAGTTCTACATTCATCAATCGACATGATCAGCTTGTATCTGATACGGAGGAAATTGCCCTATGGAATGAACTTCTGGATAACTGCAATAACAATTGGTCCCCTGCTACCTCTCCTTTCACTGGCTCAGAAGGCAGAGTGCCTGATATTTTCTCAAGTGTGCTCCTCGTGAGGAAGGACCTTGGACGGGGAGATAGAGAGACTTGGAATAAAGTGAAGCAGGCAAACACCGACCTCGCTCTGCTGGGATTGAAGAAAACTGTCCAACAGAAACTCAGTGAGGTTGTGAGCATCCAGGCCAGTGATGTGCAGACCGAGGGAAGACAACTGCTCACCTCCGCAGCTGGGAGTCTTGGGCAGGTAAACAACAAAACTGGCTTAACACTGAAAGAAAAGAAAATGTATATGGTCTTTTTGGGAGGTGGTCTGCTACCTTACAGTTAATGAAGTAGATTTGAAGTTAGATTGCATCTGTAATACAGGAAATGCAGCAGTATTATTCACAAGTTCTTTCACACAGCAATGTGCTCATCCTTTATTGCACAAGGATTAGTTTACATCAAGAAATCCAGCTCAAATTTCACGTTTTGCATTGGGGCTGCTGCCAGTATGTTGGGATGACTTGAACTGAGTATTGTTTAAAGCAAAAGCCATTCTTTTGAATAAAATGCTTTCTCTGCTGATAACCTCGAATAGTTTAATTCTCCACCAGCTTTATCTACTTGAAAGGCATGCTGCTTGCATCATCAAACTCTTCTGAGAGCTAATGCTTTTGTTTTTGTTCTTGAATACAGCAGGACAAGCTGTACACGTGGGCAGCCGTCAGCCAGCCAACTCAGTCACGTGACCATGTGGAAGGTCGGATCCCTGGGAGAATTCAAACGGTGTGGCCGCCTGCAAAACCCTGGGCAGAAGAAAAACTGAAGTATGTAGAATCAGGTGAGGGAATGGTGCACAGTTGTTTTGAGGAGATGTGGGAGAGATGCATTTGAAGATTTGCTTTCATGAGGAATGGGCCATTTGGCCTGACAGGTCTGCGTCTGCTGTGTCATTTATCAAGGTCGTGACTGAGTCATCTCAATGGTTTCCCACACTACATTTATAATCCCTTGATTTTCCCTTAATAATGAGTATATTGGTCTCTGAGTGATATGTAATGAACTCTGAGTGAGCCTCCATAGCCCTCAGCAGTGGTAGTGAATTCCACCCTCTGCACGAATAAATGTTTCCTTGTTTCAGTCTTAAGTGGCAGACTCCTTCTGAGACTGACTTCTGCTCCACCCCGCCCCCCCCCCCCCCCCCCCGGGGTCAACCAAAGAAAATATTCTGTTGATCCCAGTAAAAGTTCTGTAAGTTTCAATGAAATCTCCTCTGTTCTTCTAAACTCTAGAGAATTCGGGTCTACGTTGACTCAGATAGCAAACCCACCATTCCAGGACCCTGTCTAGTGAATTTGCACCAAGCTCCCTCAAAGGCAAATTTTGGGTAGGGACACAAAACTGTACACGATGCTCTGGGTGCATTCTCATGAAGACTTGTATAATTGCATTAATACATTTTAACACCTGTAATCAAATCCCCCCAGTATAAAGGCCACCATACTGTTTGCCTTTCTACTTGCTTCATCTGGCATCCTTGCTCTGGGTAGTTCAGAATGCAGCAAATTCTAGCCCATATACAAGTCCAACACTTTTGAAGATAAATGTGAAACTAAAAGCAGTTTTAAACTGCATCAAAAAAAAGCAAGTGAGCTTGTTGTATTTACATGAATTTTACGTTAGCAATCAAGCTGCAAGTTGAATATTGAATATTAAAATGCAATTGGTTTGCTACTACATCGCCAAGCTGGCAGCTGTAGGATGGGAGTGACATATCTGATTCATCAATAGATTACAGATTTGAAACAATAAATTTAATTGAGATTTTAAGGTTAACTTATTAAGAATTTAATACAATGCAGCATTTTAAGATGCTGCATCATAATCCTTGAAAGCTTCTATATTGATAGCATAGCTACAAAGTTGGCTAAAGCACAAACAGCAAAGGGTCATGATGAATAGTTTTTATATTGCACTGTTAGTTTTGCATCAGGCCCTCAGTAAAGAGGATGTGTTTTTTCTCTCAAAGCTTAATGTCACAGTTTTTTATCATACCAAATGTCTACCTTGGAAATAAACTCAAGTAATAGCAAGAACATGCACTTTCTTGCCACTTATTTTTTGTTCTTTTAGCAAAACAGATTTTGTACATTAGTAACAAAGGAAATTACTAGAAACACAGGTCACGCAGCATCTGTGGAAAGAGACACAGCAAATGTTCCCAATCGAAGAGCCTCTGCCTTCACCTTGAAATGCTAAATCTTTCTCTTTCCACGTTTAGCCTGCATGTAACTGCAAACCACAATGTGGTTGAATCTTAACCTTCTTGGAAGTCTCTTAGTACAAGGGGCAAATAGGAGTGGGCGACACCTGCTGTACTTGCCGGGGACATTTAAATTCCATTCATGAGCACTACGTAGAAAGCTGTGCATTGTGGAAATCATACAGGAGCTATCAGAATGTTCGCTCTGGAAGTTTTCAATCCTCATCTCCCAACACTTGCGTTTGGTGCACATGATCCACACTAATGTGCAGATATGCTGCATACATGCCTGTGAAATAGTCAATTTGGCAACTAGAAACAGCAGCTATGCACCAGGCTACAGCACGCAAGGAGGCCATTCCATTCATTATGTCTGTCCTCTCTCCTCATTATGTATCAAAACTTTAATATTGGAAAATGTTTCTTCATGCACGTGGGTTGTGCTCCTGCTAACCCTGTGTAATATTGCAGGAGAGCATGTTTATTGTGCTGATAGTCCTGACAGACTGAAGCAAAGGGTAAGAGAGGTTCACAGATTGAATTGGTTAATCTTCAATAGTTGACTGTTCACTTGAAATTCATGTAAATACAGGTGATCATAAGTCCACTGTAGAATAGCTTGTGTTACAACTACATCTGGCTTGGATAGTTGGGAAGTTCCCAACTCACCACCCCTCCACCACCCCCCCCCCCCCCCCCCCCACCACCTCATGAGTTCCTCATCTTATTGAAAAAAATTACTTTCTTTTCTAAAAACTAGTATATTTGAAGGCCAGCCAGCAGAATTTTGGGTCTCAAATAACAAAGGTCCTATAACACTTTTTCTGCACAACTTCATCCTCTGAAGTGGTCTGTATGGCAATTGTTCTACAATCACACAGCCAAAGGGGCAGGTGGAGGAGGAGCATTTACAAGGTTCCCTTCCCATCTTGCAAGTTTTGCAAGTAATCCTGAATAGATGTTTGTGGGGTTCAATACTTGACAACTGGACCATTTTATAATCATTCTTTCTAAATTATAAACTCGTTGATCCTGATGCATTCTAAGAGTTAAACTGTTCTGCTCTACTTGAATTGAAAGATAATCTTTTAATTTTAAAGCCTATTCTGTTCTCTGAAATAATTGGCTTTTCTTATTCGCTTTATGCATTCGTGCCTGTAGAAAAAATAGAAGGTAGGTATTGAAGATGGCTTTGCAAGTTATTTCAGTGCACATGTGTTGCAGTCTCGATACTTGATGGGAAAGCGAGGACAAAGCTGGTGTTTTAGTAAGTGTAAGAATAATGGCAATGGACTTTTTGACAGTGCAGTCGTCAGATTTTGAGCAAAAGATGACATTGGGAGAATCATAAAAATTGCGGAATCAAATTGTAGTGGATTGTTATGTGCAATGTAAACGGAATAACAATGGAATCATAAAACTTTATGATGCACAAAAGAGCTGTGTCATAAGGAAATGTGACCCATCTAAAAGAATCCAGTTAAGATCAAAGCTCTTTATTTGGCTTTTTAAACAATTGTTACCACCATCTGCATACACTACACTATGCGGGATTAAAATCATAAACTGACTGAAATTCTAGCAATGGTGTAAGAATTGGGAAGCACAGCGGTTCAGCTAGTAGAACTATTGCCATAACTCCAGTGACCTGTGTTTGATCTTGACCTGCAGTGCTATCTGTGTGGAATTTACGTGTTCTCCCTGTGACTGTGTAGGTTTCCTCTGGGTATTCTGATTTCCACCACCCCCACCCCCACCTCACGCCCCCTCTTCTCTCTCTCCCCCCCCCCCCCAAAAAAATGTCCCAGACATGGGGTTTGGTCAGTTAATTGGCACTAGTAAGTTGTCCCTAATGAGTAGGCGAGTGCTAGAATTGAGAGGGGTTCTATGGTAATGTGGGGAGAATAAAATGGGGTTAGTGTAAAGTGGGCACTCGATGGTCAGTCTGATCTTGTTGGGTCAAAGTTCCTGTTTGTGCTGTATCTCTATGAGATGGGATTGGTCAAAGAGCCAGCAAGCCTCAGTGGGTAGCATGACCTCCTCCTGTGTCATGTGGAAGCAGGCAGACATTCAGGACCCTGCCTCTCTGCTAGCCAAGTGCTATCTACTACTATCAAAAAACTTAACTATATGGCAACTAGAGGATTCTGCTTCCATCCATTATTGAGGGAGAGAAAGCTTCTGCATGTCTTATAACGTTGCTGAAATCATTTCCTTTTCATTTTGAGGAACAAGTTATTTTATGTTTAATAGTGTCCCAACTTTTCGTTTACTTTTAGAAGAATGTTTGAAATGGACAGCTCTTCAATAGCTGGCATTAGTGCAGTAGCTGGAGTGATCTCTTCTGTCCAATGATTTTTTAAAGAAATTTTGGAACTAGCTTTTCACCAATGACCTTATGATTTTGGTCCCTATATGTGATTGACTATTGATATTGTCTGTTCCAGTGAGAATCCAATGTTTTTGTTCTCCCCTCACAACCTACATCTTTCATTCAGGAGGAAGCCTATCCCAGGAAAATTCTCAGCCTTTTCTGTGACTTTGCCATACTTTCTAAAGTAGAGCACCTAAAATAAGTTTTTCAAATTGTGTGGACCATCCAGTACTTGGCTTAGTAGTCTGTTGTCTTCACTTCAGACTTTGGATCTGTGTGTGTCCTTCTATTTTTAAAGTGTTATGTATTCAAACTCCTGAGTCCTTCTGCTCTTTTATGGATTTTGGTTGCCTTTTAAATTCATACCTTCTGTACTTGTACAATACTTTTATTTGCTTGGTAGTAACTTAAACTCTAGTGAAGGAGGGAGGCGAATTGGAGCATTGGAATTTCCCCACGGTCCAGGCCTAGGAGCTGCGCGATGCTATAGTCCCACTATTGATGGGTCACTACTAGTGACCATGATAAGAAAATAGAAGCAACAGGGGGCTACTTGGCCACTCACGCCTGCCCTGCCTTTCAAATGATCATGGCTGATTTACCCCAGACTTCAACTCCTTTTGTGCCAATTCTGTTGATGATAGGGTACTGCTACCAGTTTCATTTGTAGGGAAACAGATCACCTAAAATCAGGAATACAGACTACTATGTTATTGCAGGTTGGTGCATCAATGTCAAATGTGTAAAAGTAGAACATGCTAGAAATAGTCAATGCCACGAAGCATCTGTGGAGAGGAACAGTTAATGTTTCAGGTCAATGACTTTATTATATCATATGAGGGGTATCACAGACTTTTGTTTACCCTTCAGTGGGGCTTGTAGAACAGCTGAGCTGCCAACCCTGCATTTCAATTTTTCTCCCCTCCAGATCTGATCTTTTCCTTTTAAATTCCTGCTGTCACCAATCATTTCTGCCTTTTGGCATTATTATTAAATATCTGAAAGTTTTTGAAACGATTTGCCCAAAGTTGCTGTTGGATCTCAAATCTCTGATGTAAAAGCTGTCAGATTTTAGCATGTGTTACTGCTGTTGGTTTGAGCCAGTTAGCTGCAGAAGTGGCTTAGCCACACAGCAGCGGGATGCTGCCTGCCTCTGAATTAGATTCCTGCAGCCTGCAGAGAACCCTTCAGCATTTGTATTTGCCGGATGTATTAAGAGCTTTTCAAGTTTAAACATTGTACGAAAATAGTCAGGGGTTCCTGCATTTATAAAGAAAAGGTTGTTTAAAGTCTGACTTGGTTTCTGGAATGGTAAAATTATTGATATGGTAAAGTAATGGTTAAGCTTAATAAATTAGTAGCCAGAGTTCAGGATCATTAATCCAGAGACACTGGTTTATTTCCAATTTAGCAAATGGAGACTTAAAATTTGAGCAAAATTTCAAATTTTACTAAAATTCATGTCTAACACTGAGCACAATCATTGTACAAACCCAATTGGTTCACTTGTGTCCTAAAGGGAAGGAAATGTGCTTTCCAAACAGCTTTGCTGGGTTGAGTCTACCCTGTTAAGTGACTCAATCTATCAAAGCTGTTTTCTTTCAACTGCCTCTTTTAGTTAAGAACACTTGGTGATGAACGATAAATGCTTGAATTGCCCATGACATTCACGTCCATTGAATGAACAGTTTTAATAAAGGCACCAAAGGAGGCTGTTCAGCCCATTGTATCTATGCTGACTAAAAAGGATTATTTAAACTGATCCCACTTTGCAGCTCAGTACATTTCCTGTATAAATTCAAGCATTGTTTTAAATACTTTAAGGCTTCGATGACCTTTCGAAGTAAGATGAGATAAGAAAATGTACTGAGGTGGGTTCGGTTATCATTATCCCCTTTGACTGCAAAATAACCATAGAGTATGGTTCTTTGAGTTGGTGATTTTAATGTGGTACTTGAGATCAACGGGGCCAAATGTGTTTCCTGTTATTTCTCTACTAATTTAAAATTCAACTGCAAGGAGTTAAAATTTGATCCCAGCAATGTACCCTGTAATCTTGTTTAAGTCCAGGAGTTCTTGACATTCTGTTATTTTGGCAATCCAAAACTTGAATGTTCACCTTAATATTCCTTCATACTTCTGAACCTATCATGTCTTATCAGTGATACAGATGAAAAATCTGAACTGCAAATTTAGTTGTACAGGGCACTTGTATGTCTGCCCTTTGACCTCCAACTTCCCCAAAGACATTCATGTTTGTGGGTTAATTGGCCACAATAAATGGCCTTAAGTGCAGGTGGATGGTAGAATTGTTGGGAATGTGGAGAGTATAAGCTAGAGGAAAATAGTCAGCAAAGGAATTACTGAGCTGGCATAGACTGGATGGACCAAATGACCTCCAGTGCTCTATGATCAAAGGAAATATTTGCAAGGATGGCTTCCTGCTGGGTACCCTTGAACATTTGGGCAGTGTGGGAGTGTTGGCATTTCCTGGTTGATCTTGACTGAACTGGTCAATGTTGTCTAATTATATGGACCTTCTGGTGAGTTTAAAAAGAAATAAATCACTGACTTGCTCGGTTTCCATTGCATGTTACTGTCAAACAAAGGGAAGTTGATAGACTTCTGAAAGAGAATAAGTTGTAGGAGATGTTGGGGAAAATGAGGAGGACTGATGAGGTTGCGCTGTTGTGAGCTGGCATGGACCTTATACGGTAAATGGCCACCACCTGTGTCATAAGTAAACTGGCATGAAGCCAACTCAAAAATATTGTGCCTTCTCCTTGAATAGTTATGCAGAGATTCTCTCATAGTAACTTAGCAATAAGCTGTTTAAAATAAATGGATTGCCGTGTTGCAACTAGAAAATCTATGCCAAGGCGGTTTGCTATTTGTTTTGCACCAGTGCGCTGAAGGCCAGAGTTAAAATGTGAAATTAGTTCACTTATTTCTTCACCTCTTCTCTTCCCCTCCCCTGTCCTCATGACCTGCCCATCACCTCCCCCTGGTTTCCCACCTTCCCTTTATTCCATGGTCTACTGTCCTCTCCTATCAGATTCCTCCTTCAGCTCTTTGCTGCTTCCACCTATCACCTGCCAGCTTCTCACATCACTCCCCTTCGTTTTCCCCCCCCCCACCCACCTGGCTTCCCCCTCACCTGGACTCGCCTATCACCTACCAGCTAGTGCTCCTCCCCCTACCTTTTTATTCTGGCTTCCGCCGCCTTCCTCTCTAGTCCTGATGAAGGGTCTCGACCCGAAACGTCAACTATTTCCCTCCGTAGAAGCTGCCTGACCTGCCGAGTTCCTCCAGCATTTTGTGTGTGTTGCTTCGACTTATTTCTGGCGTTAATGGTATTTCTGATTCAACCTCACTTTTGCTTGGTGTCTCTTCTGCAGCCAACTTGGTCAATCCAAAATCATTTAAATCTCCCCAGAAGTGTGTAGCAGATCCCAGGCAGAGAGCCAACAGCAGTGTTTCAAAGGCTGAACAAACTGGGTAGAGCAGTCTGCCAGATGGCTGCTATGGTTACATCAGTTTATAGACTGACAAGCCACATTCTTCTGAAGGGAGATCTGAGACACTGTTCCTTTCTGGGATTTGATGGGGTGAATGGTCTTCTATTGAACTAGAGCAAGGGAAGGAATGATGTTTTAGCAAAGGAAGACTAGGTAAATTTTAACCCAATTTGGTTTAACCTGTAGCTTTTCTCTTTCTGAAGTTTGGGTTCTAACTATTTACCTACTATAGATTTTGTATCATCTAGAAATGTGTCACAACTGCATACTGTTTTTACATGTAAATGAGCATGGCTTTTAAACAAATATACTTCTTTGTATTAACATTGTCAGGATACCATGAACCTGCTGATGTTACATAACTTTTATTGACAAACCTGAATTCCAAATATAGTCTATAAGAAAGTACTTTTCTTAGAAAGGTCAAGTCATCCACAGGACAATCTTTTTAAGCCAAACTCCTTCAAAGACCTTCCTGGGTTCAGAAAATGCTGTGTACACTCAGCAGGACATTTGTAAATGGACTTATGGCTTCAAACATTAACTCTTTGTGCACATGCTTTCTGACCTGTTGAGTTTTTCCAGCATTTTGTTTTTATTCTGGATTGCCAGCATCTGCAGTTTTTTTTTATTTTCAACTTCCTAGGTTCAGGTGTTAAATTGGCAGCAGTTGAGTAAAAAGGAATCCCTGGTCTAATTTTACTGAGTCTGTGCTGTTATTTTGCCAATATCTGTCAAAGTTGGGTATTTGTGGCAGTTCAATTTAATCAGCTGGAAACTTGTCCCCTGCTTGTTTTCCCTTTGACGTTTCTACTCATTGAAGGAGTGCCCGAGCATAAATGTTGATGAATTTGCAGAAAGCAGTTGAGTGCTTACTCCTCTGGATGTCTTGCTTCTCCCCTTTGTACGGTTTGATGTTGCATTGAGAGATTTATTTGAACCAAGCAAGAGAACAGTGAACAAATGCATTGAATGAAAATAAATGACTTTGATAATTGTGGTGACTTGGGACTGCTGCTCTCTTGTTGCAGAGAATCGCGATGCTGTTCTAAGTCTGAAAAGGATACAGAAAGAAGAACTACACACATTACAAGTAAGCTACAATTTTGATTACTTTGATTTTAGTAAGGAATGGCACGGTGCGAGCATGTTCAAAAATATGGAGAAATCAGAATGGTTCAAAACACTTGTGCATCAACTAAATAGAGGTGGGGAACTCCTTTGTTAAAAAATGAAGTAACAGAAATGCAAACAATATGGAGACTTAAGTCTCTTTCAACTGTAATAATACGATAGCCTATTAAGTGTAGTATTTGCTCAGTTTTCATTTAAAACAAATAGCTTTCCAAATTAACAAAGGTTGACCATCGCGCTTAAAGTTTTGAGAGAGCAGTTTTGAAGAATGATTGAAGAATAATGATGCGATTTCAAGTTTAATCCATTTGTCTTCTCATCCTCCCGGGAGGAGGGGAATTAATAAAATAATTCTTGGCAGTAACGTTGAGGGAGGGGAGTGGTTTGTGTTTCAGGTTAAAGTTTTGTACATCATTGTCACAAGACCTACACACTTTGTGCTTGGCTTAGTTTAAAATGTAATAATTAACCAGCTGTAAAGGGGGTAAATCTGCGTCTTAACCACTTCCTTAACAAAAGAGGCTGAGTACTGATTCATTGGACAACTTTTTTTCTTAAAGAAGATATTATGGATAAGACAATGCAGTACCAATGTCTTTGTATATTTAAAAAAAATAGTTGCAGTCCATCAAGTTTCAGCAACAATGCTTAAAAGGAAGTCATTAGATGTCAGGAAACATGAACAACAAAGGTTCTAATAGTATTGATGAAGAGAAGATTTCAGAATGAGTCAAAATGATTTAAAGATGGTTTTCCAAATATTGACATGCCAAATATTGGCATGTTTGAAAAGGAAGCAATGAATTGTGATAATCTGATTTTAAAGGAACAGTGAGTAAAAGTAATGGAGTGCCTCAAAATTACTTATTGTGGTTTGAAGCCTTGGAGGGATTTGGTGGGGAGGGGAGGGTGCTGTGGGGAAAGACCATGTCCGTACTGTACAGATAGTGATTGTCAAGTCCAAGTGTTGAGCCTTCAAAAGCTATGAAGCTGGAGGGGGAGGGATATTATATTAAGTTCATTACAACAGAGGCAATTAATAGACAATTTAAGGAATGTGTTTTGTTTAAAAGCTGATGCTGTTAAACGAGTTAAATAGTTTTCTGATGATTTAGGAGTCTGGACAAGCAATGCCAGGTTTACTGTAGTATCATAATTGAAGGTGGAGTGTGCTTCCTTTTAGCTTTATTGAATTTAGTGCCAGATCCTTCGTGAAACCTGTGAAATAACAACCAACAAAATAAAAGCTTGATCTCCTAAAAGTGCCCAGTTCAAGAATCAAACTGCTGAATCAAGATCAAAATGGCTAGAAAGAAGAGTAAATTTGTACCATTCTTAAATCATTACCCTCTGCATTGAAATGCTGGCGTCTGAGCAGGTATTGTTCATAATCTTGGTTTATGACTGAAAACAAAAATCCATTTACAGCTTTGTCACTTCACAACAACTCGTGGTCAGCACATCACTGAAATGTCCTGTAGTGTTTTTTCCAAACGTTTGCTGCCTAGATTTTGACATAATGACCCTCTATTTATAACCTGTATGGAACATGGACCTTGCTGACCTGTTCAGTATTTATTGTCCATCCCAAACACCTTGAATTTGGAGTTGCTGGATCTTTTCAGGGGCTGTTTAAAAATTGATTACATTGGAACCTCCTGTCATTAGTTTGAGTCTACAAGGGAACTGGTGCCTATAGATCAAATGAACAAACCTTTCAGTGTTAGACCAGTGAACAATTATGCTGCAGAACTCCTTGTATTAAAGGGAAATGTCACCTCAAATAAAAATAGCATAATTTATACAGTGTGAAAGTACAGTCTTAAAACTTCTCCTTTCCCCACCCAACCCTGAACAAGTCATATGGCTAGTTTTATTTTAGAAAGGGACAAGAAAATCAATAGGTGGCAGTGAAGGCTTGAAAGAAATTCTGTTCTTTATGTAGCTACTGTTTAAAAAAAACTTTGGACAAGGAAGCATAGGTATCCACATCGGGTGATGACTTTGTGCAGTAGCACTAAATGGCAGAAAATATCCATTCTGAAAATTTTACAAGCCTTTGACTTGGATGCTAACTGATTCAGAAGCTGAAAATGCTTTGAATTGGATTCCTCTGAATTTTGGTATTTGGAGGAAGTGTGGAGGTACAAGACCTGGTTGTGCCTCTGTTCCCCACTGATATCACCAGTAGTACACCTTTCTTGCACTTTTTTAAAAAAAAGCTGTTAGCCTTCAGGTTTCTATATAGTTACTTACAGGAGGAAGTTGCACCTCAAACAAATTTGCTATATATAGTTGATTTGTGTTTGAAAGGGTGAGAATGTATGGCTTGCCATGATTTGGTTAGTTTTCCTAACTGATGTTTTCATAGGCCAGGTTCGGTGTGAAATTTACAACAAGAGCAGCAAATTGTGAAGTGCATGGGCTTCAGTCTGATTGTTTAGGTTGTGTGGTTTGTACTGCTTCAGTTCAATTTGCTTGAATATTTTCGCACATGCAATTTTATTCTTTTCCTGTATATGAATGCAAGAAATTTGACTGAAAGCTGTTTGCCCAGCAGGGAGCTCCTTTAATGCATTTTCTTGAAAGTGGGTAACCTTCAGGTTCTCAGTTTAATTTAATCAGTGCCATTTAAGTGTGGCAAATAGCATTCTCCAATAATGGTTTCTCTTTTGAGCCTGGGTGTGGAGAATAGTTGAATGAATGGATCACAAGAGCTGATTATGACCTTTTTAATATTTAGCAGAAATCTGTAATGTTCTGAGCATTATTACTGGAAGGCTTCACGATTAAAATAGCAGCTGGAGACGACAATGGGTGGTAATCACTTGTAGATGTGTAAAGCAATTCACAAGATTGTGTTTTGATGTTAAAATCATCTAATTTAAAACAATTCAACATTTTTAGATTTGCACAATTCAACATTTGTTTTCAATACTCCTTCCTTCCCTCTCCTACAAGTATTAAGGATTTTAAGGACTCCATGGACCAGATGTTGCTGTGAAGTGACAGCATTCATTGTCAGACCCCTTTCCTGTCTGGTGTCGGTTCAGTTCAGAAGGGACCCTGGTGTCCGGCAGGAGAGTAGTTATTCTGCAGGTTGAGCAACCACCTGCAATGGCAAATTCTCCCAAACAGCAGACCACAGACAAATCAACTTCTCAGCAGACCAAGATTAAAACTTGCAGATTAAGTTGAACTTGACTGTCAAACTAGTTTAATCTTATTAATATTTTAAACTTAAATTTTTGACAATCCACAATTTAGGGACAGAGTTTGAGCAGTAATTATGGGTAAGTATGTTATTTTAAAACCCTTCGTACCTTGTGCGACAAGAGACGTCTGTGTGCTTGCCTACAGCAAGATGTTTGCCCTAGGGAAAGCTGTGAACCAGTGTTCTCAGTAGATGAGCAGTGGATCACTGACAGCAGTTTCCAGGTTTTTGCATTGAAATTTGCACAGTACACTCAGGAAATAGAGAAACTAGCAGGCTGGTGTCTCGCGCTCCTCCACCGATGTCGTTACATCCTTTTTCTTCTGTTGACGTCATCACGCCACACACACTATGCTCTATCTTAAAGGGCTGTTCACAAATAGTAACCCAGTCTGTAACAGGACTGTCAATTAATTGTCATTGATGTGATTGCTAATTAACACGGTTATTTATAATTGTATATATTAATGAGGGAAAACATTCGACCAGCTTTCACATGTACACAAGTGTTCTTGGTCTGGCCCAGCACCAGGTGTGGGGCAACTATACCTGAACTCTGGGAAAACAGTTACACTGTGTCTCCACTGGGTTCTATTGCTCGTGTTCAATGCAGTGTTGGCCGGTATCCTGCCTGTCAGCTTGAAACTGATCCCGGCTTATCTCAGTCCAGCTCAGTCACTGACACCAGAAGCAGATGGAGTGGGAAGAGTGGTGAAACCTGCACTGAACCTGACCACTCAAACACTGCAACCTCGGGTGTAATGTCCTCATTCCTTCCTCCTGGTCTCCTTTCTCTCAATTCTGTTTTTGAAGAGATATGGAGAATCTAATCTTGGTGTTAAGTGTAGCCATGATAATGGTACAGTGGCTGCCAGTGGTGGGCGTAGGAAATTGGATGTGCAAGCAGCTGGAATGGGAGGAATGCAGAGATCCAAGTATTCATGAAACCATTCAGAAAGTTTGGCATTACAGTGTAACAGGTTCAATTTTAAAAAGTCTGATTTGGCTTGTAATTTTATTCACTCCACAATCCAATTGGAAACGATTCCTTCATGCTAAGAAGGCACAAGGTCCTGGCTACTGCTGCAAAATCCAGTCCCACTTCAAAGTGATGTTCACCATGTGAAAGGAAACAGTAGAATTCAAATAAACCTTTTCAGTGGTGCAATTTTATTGGGGACATCTTCAGGTTCTGCTTTTATCTTGATATTCATTCTCTGGATGTGTGGGCACTGGTTATTGCCCATCTTGAGTGGTGCTTAAGGTGCTGCCCCTGGTGTGGATGTTCCTGCTTGCTGTTTATATGTGAAAGAACAATAGAACCTTAAGATGATGAGTGCTGGAGAGATGTTTGAAGACATTGGTCCTCTCTTGCCTGCTGATCTTGTTTGTGGGGTTTGCAGATACTCTGAAAGAAGCCTTGAATACTTGCTACGGTGAGTCCCACAGATAGTGCCCAAGCCGGCGGTGGATGGGCTGCAATCAAGTGTTGAGGATGATGTTGAGCCACTTGAGTGTTATAGGTGCTCCTGTTCAGGCAAGTGCAGAAAGTTCCATGACATGCCTACCTTCTGCTTGGTGGGTGATGGTACTTTCAAAGAGTTGAGAATTGAATCATTCCCTCCCTCTTGTACGACCAAGGTCATCCAAAGCTTTACTCAAATTCTTGCAGAATTTTGGTGACCCACTGGCCTGATGCTTCCTGACTTGCATTGTCTCCTGACTGCACAGCAGCTTGTCTTTAAAGTTCTCCTCCACTTCCTATTTTCTCAGGCTTGCCCTCCTCCAACTCTGTTTCCTCCAGCTCTGCAGCCCTCCAATCTAGCTCTATGCTTCGTCTATCACTTTGGTGCAAACTTTGACCCCCTGCTTTGATTTTGCCACATGCGAGACATTTGTTAGTTGTTTGGTAATGCTACTGTTGGATGTGACATTTTTCATTGCATTAAAGGTGCTTGTATAAAAGGAATTCATTGCTGAACATTGGGCCTAAGACTTCGATTTAAGGATTTATTAAAATGTGATTTTTATACACAATAATCCTTAAACTCTTGGTTCTGGTCTTTCTGTCCCAGCAACTGTCTGGGAAAGCTAGCTGGCAGAATTCTAAATGGTGGTTTGATTTTTTTTCTATATTCACAATTCACTTCAGTACTCTGCCTCCCACTCCTATTCCCTGAATCCTGCTGCTGCAGCAGAAATGAGCCAGTGTTTGTGGAAACTGAAGTGACTGTGTGTTTCTGTGGGTCAGCGTTAGAATGCAAGCAAACAGGGCATCCTTTATAAAGAAATATTGAGTTTGGGGGAGTAAGGATTTTGTAATTATATCCTGGATATTGAAAATTAAGCTTTGTGGAAATTAACTCGGCACAGCAGATCCTTGACGCAGAATAGTTACTAAGTGATGGTTGCCATGACAATGGTCATAAGTAGAAATATTGAATACATGGCATATTGTGTAATGCTGCCCTCTGCAGGTAGACAGTTACTCAAATGAGTTTACTTCTTGCACGAGATGTATACAGCTTGGGTATTGAGGTATCAAGTTAGCATGTTTTATGTTGTGAATGATATAAATGTAACTAATAAGCTAAATTAAATTGGAGGAAAGTTGGACATGGTATTTCCAAGCACCTGAGTGTTCTCAGACACATGAACATAATGCAGAAAAAAAATCCATGTTTGTTTTCTGTCTGCTGTAGAAATTTACAGCACATGAAGGAACCATGCAGTTCGTAGCTAGCACTGTTTTAAATAGTTCTCTACCCTAATTCCACCTTCTATCTTCACTTTTATGGTTTGTCTGTTAGTCACATTTAGTGTTGATGGGAGATGAGTATGCTTAACCCCTCCCCACCCTGCCCTTTTCCTCAAAAAGCATCTCTCTGAACTGTAGGTTTGGTTTAGAGCATCTTGCATGGTCTCATTGTCAGATTATAATTTGCACTAATTTTGTAAGGAAATTAGATAACTGAGATGGGTATTGGTTTATTATTGTCACTTGTACCAAGGTACAGTGGAAAAACTGGTCTTGCATACCGTTCGTACAGATCAATTCATTACACGGTGCATTGAGGTTGTACAGGGTAAGATCAATAATAGAACACAGTAAAGTATCACAGCTACAGGGAAGTGCATTGCAGGTAGACAAGGTGCAAGGTCAGATTGTGAGGTCGAGTCCATCTCATCGTATAAGGGAACCGTTCAATAGTCTTATCACCATGGGATAGAAGCTGCCCTTGAGCCTGGTGGTATGTGCCTTCAAGCTCCTGTATCTTCTGCCTGATGGGAGAGGGGAGAAGAGAGAATGACCTGGGTGGGCAGGATCTTTGATTATGCTGGCTGCTTCACTAAGGCAGCGAGGGATATAGACAGAGTCCACGGAGGGGAGGCTGGTTTCCTTGATGCGCTGGGCTGTGTCCACAGCTCTCTTGGTATTGGTTTATTATTGTCAATTGTACCAAGGTACAGTGGAAAAACTTGTCTTATAAACCGATTTGTACAGGTCAATTCATTACACAGTGCAGTTACATTGAGTCAGTACAGAATGCATTGATGTAGTACAGGTAAAAACAATAGTACATTAAAGTGTCACAGCTACAGAGAGAGTGCAGTGCAATAAGGTGCGAGGTCACAAGAAGAGAGATCTAGGTCGTAGTCCATCTTGTATAAGGGAACCGTTCAATAGTCTTATCACAGTGGGGTACAACTCTCTGCAGCTTCTTGCAGTCCTGGGCAGAGCAGTTGCCGTACCAAGCCGTGATACATCCAGATAGGATGCTTTCTGTGGTGCATTGGTAAAAGCTGGTGGGAGTCAAAGGGGACAAACCAAATTTCTTTAGCTTCCTGAGGAAGTAGAGGCGCTAGTGAGCTTTCTTGGCCGTGATGTCTGCGTGGTTGGACTAGGACAGGCTATTAATGATGATCACTCCAAAGAACGTGAAGCTCTTGACCTCAGTACCATTTGATATGAGTCAGATCAAATGGTCCTGCATTCCTCCTCAAGTTCACATGTAAACTGGAGCACCAAAGCAAAGTAATCGGCTCTATTGATCCATACAGAGGTTGAAATTGTAATCTCAATCCGGAGAAGTGAGGTGGTACACTTTGGAAGGACAAACTCCAAGGCAGAGTACAAGGTTAATGGCAGGATCCTGGGTAGTGTGGAGGATCAGAGGGATCTGGGGGTCCATGTCCACAGATCCCTGAAAGTTGCCTCACAGGTGGATAGGGTAGTTAAGAAAGCTTATGGGATGTTAGCATTCATAAGTCGTGGGATCGAGTTTAAGAGCCGCGAGGTAGTGATGCAGCTCTATAAAACTCTGGTTTGACCACACTTGGAGTACTGTGTCCAGTTCTGGTCACCTCATTATAGGAAGGATGTGGAAGTGTTGGAAAGGGTGCAGAGGAGATTTACCAGGATGCTGCCTGGTTTAGAGAGTATGCATTGAGGAGAGACTCGGGGAGCTAGGGCTTCTCTCTTTGGAGAGAAGAAGGATGAGTGGAGATGTGATAGAGGTGTACAAAATATTAAGAGGAATAGATAGACAGCCAGCACCTTTTTTCCCCAGGGCACCAGTGTTCAATACAAGAGGGCATGGCTTTAAAGTAATGGGTGGGAAGTTCAAGGGAGATATCAGAGTAAGGTTTTTAACCCAGAGAATGGTTGGGGCATGGAATGTGCTGCCTGGGGCAGTGGTGGAGGCAGGTACATTGGTCAAACTCAAGAGATTCCTAGATAAACATATGGAGGAATTTAGAATAGAGGGATATGTGGGAGGAAGGGGTTAGATAGTCTTAGGCTAGTTTTAAAGGTCGGCACAACATTGTGGGCAGAAGAGCCTGTATTGTGCTGTACTATTCTATGATTCAAGTGTTTGGAACACTGCAAAGGGTTTGGCATTGGAGTGGGACAAGAAGGGGTTCTCATAATGGGTCAGTTAACACAGAAGGTTGGGTTGGGTAGAAGGCAGAGCTTCCAAATGGTACTGGCATATGGGTAGGCAGAGTTGAGATGGTGAGAAAATGTGGTTTGATTGAATAATCACCAGTTTTCATAAAGTGGGTTTGGCAGTCCTTGGGGCCTTCAAAGCTTGTATGGACTGGTTTAATTTGAGTGAGGAATGACCGAGAAGGAAAAGGTCAAAGGTTAACTAGAGACTGATCTAAGAGTCCGGCTTACTGATCTGGTATTGACAGGAGGGAAATTAGTTTGAGAAAGTAAATTGAATATACTTGAAAATTAAAGCATTTCTACAGCACAGGCATCTTGGTTTTACTTCCTAAATATTTGCAATTGAGCTTTTGGCTAGAAAATGTAATTAAATCTCTACTTTCAATATTGTGTCCAATTCTGTGTGCCAAGATTTAGGATAGGTTTTAAACCTTCAGCGAGGGTATAAAGATGGCAGGGTTATGGCACTTGAGTTGGATGGAGAGGGTAGAGCAATGAGAATTTATTTGGAGATGGAGATTAGGTCTATGAGACTAAATGTCCTATGACTACTGTGGCCTGCTCTACATTTGTGAGACCAGAAAAATATGATCGCTTCACTGAGCACCTTCGCTCTGGCCACCTGGATCTCTCGGTGGCTAACCATTTTAATTCTCCTTCCCATTCCCACACCATGTCTGTCCACGGCCACCTCTACTGCCAAGTCGAGGCTCAACGCAAATTAGAGGCAAAGCATCCTGTATTCTGTCTGGGCAGTCTCCAACCTGTGACGTGATCATTGAATTCTTAAGCTTCCGGTAGCTACTCCACCTCTGTCCTTTCCCTTTTTCTTTCTCCGCCTGGTCCCCATCACCCTGTCTTTCCCCTCTCCCAACCTCAACATCTGCCCATCACCCACACACTCCTCCCACTGGTTCCCCTCCCTTTATCCCGTGCTCCACCTTCCTCTCCTATCGGATTCCATCATCTTCAGCCCTTTGTCACTTCCACCTATCACCTCCCAGCTTCTGACACCTTTTCCACTTTTTCCCTTCCTCATCTGCCTATCACCTAAACCCTCACCAGGATTCACCAGGATCCACCTATCACTTGCCAGCTCTTGGTCCGCCCCTTCCCTCCACCTTTTTATACCAGCTATCTCCCCTCTATCTTTCAGTCCTTGATGAAGGGTCTCAACCTGAAATCTCGACTGTCCATTTCCCTCCATTGATGCTGCCTGACCTGTTCCAGCAGTGCTTGTGTGTTGCTTGAAGGAAATGGAAAAGTTTGAATTTTTTAAAGGTATTACGAGAGACCGTTTCCTGTAACGGTAATGCCATTAACCAGCAGGGTCTGATTTAAATGATTAGCAAGGGAACCAGATACAAATTACTTTATTTTTGGTGGGATGGAGGTTGATGCTACTTGGAATGCAGTAAAATGATGAACTGGGTTTAAAAGGAAATTGGATAAATATTTGAAAGGGAAAATTTGCAAGGCTGTTGTGATATGACAAATACACCATTCTGGGATTATTTTATTCCATCAACATACTGATTAGTGAGAGCTGTTTGCAATATTGAAATGCATCTTCCAATATTAGTCATTTGAAGCTTCAGCAAAGCTGTGTGCTGACCCACCCCCCCCCCCCCCCCCCCCAACCCAGTCACAAACCTGCTGAAGAAGTTCTTGCCTCAATTGGGTCCCCGGCATGAACCTTTGCAAAGGAGCTGTCTCTGACTCATTCAGAGAACTTGCAGAGCAGCTCAGGACCTCTGATTATTGATCCCACAGAAATGCTTCAACAGCCAGTAAAGCCACCCCCACAGACTGAACTGGAGAGACGAGACTGCAGATGCTGTACTCAGTCCAGATGAAGGATTTTGACCCAAAAGGTTAACTGTCCATTTCCCTCCATAGATGCTGCCTGACCTGCTGAGTTCCTCCTGTGCCTTTTGTGTTGCCACAGACTGAACTGGCTGTCAATGAATGTCATTGATATTCACAAATGTGTAGGAAAATGTAAATGCATCATTAAATTCCTAATCACTCAAAGCTTTAACTGTTTTGAAGTTGGAAACTCTTGGATTCGTCCACAGGTGAACTTGCATGCTGATATGAAGCTAAAAGCAATAAACTGCTGGCTCTTCAGAAATATCGAGCCACTAATTTTTTAAAATTTTAACTCCTATTTTAAAAAAAATCAGCCACATGATAACTAGCCATACATTTGGAGCTAAGCATTAGTTAGATTTTCGTTACTGCAATAAGATGCGAGTCTCAAAGGCCATACGTTGTTTGATCCTGTTACTGAAGGACTTAAAAACTATACATTTCAAACTGTAAGGCACTTGAAATGGCATTGAGGGAATATTAGTTGTGGTTCAGAATTGAAATGACTGACATTAATTGCCAAAAGAGGGAGCCAGAGTAAGGCAGACAAATCGCTGCTTGTTTTCCTTTGGGTTTTGGGGGGGGGGGGGGGGGGGGGGGGGTAGACTTTTGTTCCAGGGCCAAGACAATTTAGAAAAACTAATTTGCTTTCCTGACAGTCATTTAAGTTACATACATGTATTTAAAGGGATATCATCTTACACTTGTAAGAGCACTGTTTACTGACAAACGTCTCCAAATGAATGGCATTTGGATCCCTCTACAGAGTCGCATCAATTTAATTTCACAAAGTCTTGCCATTGGATTATATCCAAAAGGTTCCTGTTACTGTAAGTGCTTGTTGACTTTTGAAGAGAACTGCAACAAAGGCTGAGGAAAATTGTAAACAGTCTGAGTCTATTACATTGTATGTTTTAATAACTAAAATGAATTTTACTTAGTGGTGTTTCCAATGTGCTGGGCCCCTGCACCAATATAAAAAAAACAATATAATTCCCTGGACACTCAGGCTCCCCACATGTGCTAAAGCTATGAGTTGCAAGTTCACATTTTCAACCGATCCTATTGGATTCCCTCACCTGGAATAAAAGCTTCATTGCTTCACTAAAAAGATCTCTGTAGCCTTCCTGTATTTTAAAAACTGAGACTAGGTGGTAAAAGCCCTTGTCCAAAGCCAAGCAATCTTTTGCTGTGTTTGCAAACCATGAGGAGATGCAATGAGTTCGGTGGTTGTGGTACAATATTGCAGAACTGATCTGAAACCAGTATATAGATTATGCTGGCTTCTGGTTTGAGGTCAATTTGAGGACTAGCTGCTCTTCTCTTGGTGGGTACCCTTTTTAACAAAAGGATGACTCTTCTTCTGTTTGAAATAGTCTTTTGGTGAAAAACTGAATTATAGCATGACGATAAAATAATACGTACATCTGCCAGCCAAAGTGAAGACAGATTTTATTGCATTTGTAACAATACACCAGGGGTCCTAACACTGAACCTGTGCCACTACATTCATTCCATATTCTCTTTGAAGATTGTGATGCTTAATCATTATGGCTTAATACTTTAGGGGAATCTTGGTTTCTCGAAGAGGAGCCAAATCTTTCACCCAGGAGTCTAGACTCTTGACTTTTCCCCCTTGCTCTGTAATTTAATAGGACTTCACGGTATGCTAAGTACATGGAATATTTGTAGTGCAAAAAGTAAGCTAAAAGCAACTGTTTCTGCTCTGACATTTCATGAATGAGTGTGTTATATAACACCTTGGATTACTGCCTGACATTTGATTGGCCAAAGACAGTCCAATGATTGATTAGTTCATTACATTGTCCACATGTGATTATAATCATTTGGATGGGGGTTGGTGGTGAGAAAGAATGCTCTGAGATAACTTGGAAATAAACTGTGAGCTACTTTAAATCTATTTGCCTCACTAAATGACGGGAAGAGCTACACTGAGTGATTTCTCGAATGTGCTGACAGAGGTGGTGGTGGAATCGGATACAATCATTACATTTGAGAGATATTTAGACAGACACTTAATTAGACCAAGGCTTAAAGGATATGGTCCAAGTGTGGGGAAATAGGATTAGTTTTGATGGGGGGGAGAAAAGGTTGGCAAAGGTGTGGTGGGCTGTTTCTCAGCTTCACACCTGACTTTGACAATGAATAAACCTCTCTTCAGGGTGGAGTGCCGGTGGGATAGATGATTCCATTCGATGGGTGGTTGTTAATGTTCTGGGTGAACCAAAATGCTTTCCCAAAGGATGAAGGAAAAAGGGGTACAGTGAAGGAAATGAACAATGCTTCATTGATTGCTCAGCCAAAAGCTATTCTAACTTCTTTGCAAGGGATCTGGGTAGAAATCAAATATTCATGTGTCAGATTCAGATTGCACACTGAAGTTGTACAGCAGAGGCGAATGTTTCAGTTGAAGAGGGATAGATAAGCTGAAACAATCCAATCTGCTGTGCATCATTGCTACCTTTACTGTTTCGTATACTTGGCAGTTGATTACACAAATACAAATTCTTGCAATGTCCATTCTCAAGCTATGCTAGATGTAGTATCACCAGGTAGTACAGTCAGTGGCATTTTCCATTTTTGTTCAGTGTGGTTATTGTGGGCAATGTCTGCAGTTATGGTCCATCCCTACTTTCCCCTGAACTGAGAAAGCAGACGTGGGTGTCCACGTCGGTGAGTCTGGAGTCACATTTCGGCCAGACTGGATACGGGTGGCAGATGTCCTGCCCTGAAATATGAGTGTGAAGGAAATGGGTTTTTACAATATTTTTGGTGGTTTCCTGATCACTGTTATTGATGATGATGTTTTTATTCCAGATGTTTAATTACTTAAAATTTTAAACTGCCTTGGTGGGTTTCAAATTTGTCTCCAGATCAATAGTCTGGTAAACGAATCACTCTTCTAACTCTTCCCTTGAGCTGCTTGATAAATTAGAGTTAATGAGTGCTCCAGAGATGAGGAATGGGTGCCTGCTGCAATGTGTAGCGTGTTCTATGGTCTCCCACAGTCTGGGGCTTAACTCCAGTCACTATCTGGATCATCCATCACCTTCCACTGTGGAGCAGATGGGAACAACGGCCATGCCTTGTGTGGGTTTGTTTGAGTGTCCTCCACTGCCTTTAAGGGAATTTGAGCTTGGTGGGGGGGAGGGGGGCTGCTCGTCTCTTGGTGATCCTGATGAGTTTTTAATCCCCCACTTATGAGTAGGAAGCAAACTGCTACTCAATGTTTATTCCATCTTGTGAAGCATTTTGGCATTGTAGTGAATGGCACGCAAGGTAATATGTTGAAACACCAGAAGCCATTTGGTTAGAGTTGACCTGATCTCCAGGGTGTTTATCTGCACTGCTGTGATCTTTGTGTGTGGTAGGGTGCAGTTTGCGTCAGGATCATTAAAACAAACTAGTATTCAGTATAACAGTCGTCTAGGGTAACTGTTGCAGTGCAGTGTGTTGAGATGTACTGCCCAGAGTTTGAAAACAGTTCACAAAATGAGGCAGTTGGAGAGAAATGGTCTGACTGAGGTTCACTTTGAAGATACTGGGAATAGTGAAGACTTGGAGGTGGCTGATTGAATGGCCTGTATTCCTGGGGTCACCACCTTCTATGTGCTAGCGTCACTTTTTGTCAGTGGAGGAAATGAGAAGATCAAGAGCTCTTATCTGGCTTAAAATTGTCTAGTGACTAGCAGTGATACCTTAGCTTCTCCCCTTCACCCTTGTATCCTGTATGCTTGTGACACCTGGGCTGCCTACAGCAGGCATCTTAAAGACACTGGAGAAATATCACCAGTGTTCTCCTTACAAAATCTTAGTTTAACCGGAAGGATGAGCATATTATTGCCAGTGTGCTATCCCAGGTCACTACCCATAATATTTGAAGTCCTAGTTACTGTCTGCTACATTACGCAGACCACGACGCCAGACATGTTTGCATGGCCAGATACTAGACTCCTGAAACAGACACCTCTATTCTGAGGTTTCAAGTGGGAGGAGATTCCCAAGTGGACAGAAAAAACAGATTCAAGGATGTGTTTGTCTTCCTTGACATGTAACAATCCCACTGACTCCTGGGAACCATGATTACTTAAAGTGGGGAAGGAGTACATGGGATGGTATTGAAAACCTCAAGCTCCTGCATTAGGAGCATGCAGATGCCCTGAGTAAGCAATGGTAAAACCACACCATCTCACAAACTACCTACTTGCCCAGGCTGACGGCTGTCTCCTCTACCATCTGTAGAAGAGTCTGTGGTTCCCACGTTGACCTCGTGAACCACCTCCCAGAACCCACAGAATCTGAATGGAAGCAAATACTCCTCGACCCTGAGGGAATGCTGAAGAAGAATTCCCATGCGAAACTCTCTAAATTCAGGGTTCAATCCAATGTGCCTTGCATTTGGGATTGTTTTAGACTTTCCAAAATTTGCCCATGCACAAAGATATGGCCATACAAGCTTGTTGATAAAAAGCCAGTGTGAGATTAAGAAGCACAAGCCTTTGTGTGTTTCTCTAGTTAAAATGGGACCAGTGAACACTCTGGTAAGAAGCAGTCACTGACAATGACAAAAGCTGATTTTCTTTGTGCAATATATAGCTTAGTAATAGTAGATTATTCATATTTTATGAATAAAAGCAGATACTGGTTACAAATACTTGGCAAAATAGTATACTTGTTTATATCTAGTTGGGAACCATATCACTATTTTCAATATACTACTGACCTTTGGACCTCAATGACCATGGCTATAGGAGTTTCCCTTGTTAATTGTAACCACCCCAGGAAATGTGACTCTTCCAGCAACTAGTAGATAGAGTACAATGTCGTTTAGGTCCATGATGCCAACACTGAGTCATCCCATCTGCCTGGGCATGGTCTATATCTGCCATTCCCTGCCTGTTTATCTGCTTGTCTAAATGCCATCTTAAATGTTGCTCTCAGATTTGCTTCCACCACTTACCCAGCCAGCATGTTCCAGGCACCCATCCCTTTGTTTTAAAAATGAAACTTGCCTCCTAAATCTTAGTTTCCCCCTCTTGCCTTGAGGCCATGTCCTCTAGTATTTGATATTTTCACCCTTGGAAAAAGACACTGATTACCTACCCTATCTATATCTCTCATAATTTTGTATACTTCTATTAGGTTGCCTTCGGCCCTTGACACTGCATAGAAAACAATCCAAGTTTGTCCAATCTCTCCTTGTAGCTAATACTCTCTAATCCAGGCAACATCCTGGTGAACCTCTTCTGCACCCTTGCCAAAGTCTCCACGTTCCTTCCTGTAATGTGGCAAATAGAACTGCACACGATACTCCAAAAGTAGCCTAACCAACGTTTTATATAGCCGAAACATGACTTGCCAACTTTTAAACCTTTAGCACCCTATCTACTTGTGTTACTACTCGGCGATTATGGACTTGTACCCCAAGATCCTTCTGTGCATCAATGCTCATAAAGATTCTGGGATTTGCTGTATACTTACCTCTACATTTGACTTCCCAAGGTGCATCACTTCACACTTGTCTGGATTAAACTCCATCTGCCATTTCCCTGCCCACATTTCCCACAGGACTAAATCCTGTTGAATCCTTTGACAACCTTGCTCACTATCCAAAACTCTGCACAGTTTTCTTTTGCAAACCAGCGCACCTACATTTATGTATGTAAAATGTGTATCTCCAACAAGCAGTTCCAGTACTGATCCTTGTGGAACACCACTTGTCACAGACCTCCCATCAGAATAACATCCCACCAGCACTACCCTCTGTCTTCTATGTTCAGGCCAAATTTGAATCCAAACTATCAAGTCACTATTGGATCCCATGTACCTTAATCTTCTGGATCAGCCTACCATGAGGGAGTTTGTTGAAAGCTTTAGTAAAGTCCACATATACAGCATCCACTGCCTTACTCTCATCAATCATCTTCGTCAACTCCTCGAAGCTCAGTCAAGTTTGTATACCCTCTCCTGCATGAATCCATGCTGATGACTCCAAATATCGATGCTTTTCTGGATCCTATCCCTAAGCAGCTTCTCCAAAAAATTTCCCTGCCACTGATGAAAGGATCATTTGCCTACAATTTCCTGATTTGTCTCTATTGCCCTCCTCAAACAGAGGAACGATATTAGCTAATCTCCAGTTCTCTGGGACTTCACCTGTGACTAAAAAAAGGACACAAAGGTCTCTGTCAAGACCCCAGCAATCTCTTCCCTTGCCTCTCCTCAATAAGCTGGGATAGATCCCATCAGTCACAGAGGACTCGTCCACCTTAATGTTCAAGAGCTCCAACACCACAAGCATCTCTATCGACGTACCCTAGAATATCAGCATACCCTTCCTGATCCTACAATCTGCATTGTCCTTCCCTTCGTACTGATGTGAAGTACTCGTTTCGTACCTCTCCCACTTCTTGTCTTCAGGCACAGATTCCCTTCTTTATCGTTGAGTGTCTTTACCCTCTCCCTAGTTACCCTCTTGTTTTTAATGAATGTACAAAATGCCTTGGAATTTTTTAATCCTACTCACTAAGTTCATATCATGTCCCCTTTTGGCCTTCCTGATTCCCTGTTTAAGTTCTCTCCTGCTTCCTTTGTATTCCTCAAAGGTCCTGCCTGATTTCAGCTTCCTAAACCTTATACTTTTTGACTAAATTTGCAACATCTCTCATCATCCAAGGTCTTCAGCTGCCTCGGCTGAGCTCCTAATTAATGAGAGAATCTCAAATGGGATAAACGGCCTCGTTCATTCCTGAAGCTTGCCAGCTTGGACAACCCATGTTTAAATCCACTTCCAAGCCCTGATTCCCTGCAAATTTGATCCTATGTAGCCCAGTTTTTCTCCAGCCTAACATGTAACTTGCCTGTCTAGGTGTGGGCTGTAAAGTTGGATATGTTGTAACCTAACACTTGGCGATTCTGGGACCCCCAAATATGAAAGGGATTAACTGATCATGTGTTGCAGCTTCATTTTCCACGCGATCATAGCAAAATGGTTCAGTCGTAAAGATGCATACACATAGCTTGTTCTCCAGAGTTCAGAAGGTTTGTACTGAACAGTAGTGCTGCTGTATTCAGTCTTGACCAGAGTTCAACCTTGACCTCAGTACTGCTTATGTGGAGTTTGCATGTTCTTGCAGTAACCTTATGGGTTTCTTCCTGGTGCTTTAATTTCATCAAAATATGAAGGGGTTGGTAAATCAATGAGGGGGTTGGTAAATCAATGGGCCGCTGTGTGTGGATCCTGGCGTGTAGATCAGTGTTACAACCTGGAAGTGGGGTGGCGGGGTGGGGAGAGAGGAGGAGGAGGAGGGAGTTGAGAATATAATGGAATTATTGTAAATGGTTGTTTGATGGTCAATACCTGCTCAGTGGGTTGAAGGGCCTGTTTCTGTGCTGTATGATGCTATGAATTGTAAGGTTGAATAATCCAAAAGTTTTTTTTAAAAGAAAAGCACATTATTTTTGGGATTTGATCTGACAGGTAAGTGGGTGAAGCACAAGGTCAGTTATTAAGCGGTGAAGCAAGCGCCGTGTAGTCCGCTGTTGCTTCCAATTAATTTCTTAGAATTTAAGGGCAGATGCAGGGAAACTATTGCATGGTGAGATCCAGGATATAATAGAACTTGGAAATTCAATCAGGAAGTACTTTACGTACAAAATGAGGGATGAAATTTTCTTTCCCAAATATGAGTAGATGCAAGTTCAGTGGGGATTTTGAAGCTTCTAGTTATACAAGGATATAATCATGGGTTACGTTTCAAAGTCAGGCTTATGGATCAGCTGCCATCTTTGAAGTACAGAGCTGACTTGACAGCATAAAAGGGTTAACCCTGATTTCATCTCCTTCATTTATTAACTTCTCAACTGGGAAAGTTGCTGGTGTCGTAGATTGGGTTTAATGGTTGTGATGCAATCTTCTTTTCAGAAAGATAATGAAGAGAAAACAGCAGAAGTGAAGGAACAACAGGTTGCTGTTATCCAGAAACTCGAGCAGACTATTGAGCAATTAAGGACCAAAATCGCTGAACTGGAGAAGCAGTCAGCACTGCTTGACCAGGAGAGCGCTGTAAAGGACCATGAATCTGGCAATGAGGATGTAGTTTCGAACACTTCTGATGTTCAAACAGACTGGCAGACTCCTCTTCTAACCCCTACACAGAGATTTTGTGTGGAAGCTAAATCTGCACAGACTTCACCTACTCAAGAACATGCTTCTGTTCAAGTGCCTTTATCCAACAGCCAGTCTTCACGGTCTCCACCTTCCACCTATATGGTTTCTTCCTCTCAGGATCACTTGATAAATGTAGCCTCAGCACAGTCGCACACTCCGGGAGGTCCGTGCGCTGCTTCGCAAGTGTTGGCTTCGCAGCCTGACCAGGGTGCCCTCGCTGCATCGACGCCAACGGGCCAAAGTTTACGACCAGTTCTGCCGCAACTTTTATCCAGTCAAGACACTTTGTCTCCGTTGCCTAACTGCCAAACAACTCCTCTGCCTCTGCCTGCCGCTGATATTCCCAATAGCAAGCTTCTGCCTTCACCGGCCCCTCTACCTGTCTGTGACTCGTTGGGTACTTCAGTCCCAATTCCTCCTCCTCCTCCTCCACCGCTGCCACCACCTCTTCCTTCTGACTCTGGGAATGTTTCTTCACTTCGCCCACTGCCTGGCTGTGGGTTACCCCCTCCTCCTCCCCCACTGCTGGGTTCTGCCATTCCCCCTCTTCCCCCTCTGCCCGGCTCCGCTGCTCCCCCTCCCCCTCCCCCTCCCCCTCCCCCTCTGCCCGGCTCCGCTGCTCCCCCTCCCCCTCCCCCTCTGCCCGGCTCCGCTGCTCCCCCTCCCCCTCCCCCTCTGCCCGGCTCCGCTGCTCCCCCTCCCCCTCTGCCCGGCTCCGCTGCTCCCCCTCCCCCTCCCCCTCCCCCTCCCCCTCTGCCCGGCTCCGCTGCTCCCCCTCCCCCTCCCCCCTCCCCCTCCCCCTCCCCCTCCCCCTCCCCCTCCCCCTCCCCCTCCCCCTCCCCCTCTGCCCGGCTCCGCTGCTCCCCCTCCCCCTCCCCCTCTGCCCGGCTCCGCCGCTCCCCCTCCCCCTCCCCCTCCCCCTCTGCCCGGCTCCGCCCCTCCCCCTCCCCCTCCCCCTCTGCCCGGCTCCGCCCCTCCCCCTCCCCCTCCCCCTCTGCCCGGCTCCGCCCCTCCCCCTCCCCCTCTGCCCGGCTCCGCTCCTCCCCCTCCCCCTCCCCCTCCCCCTCTGCCCGGCTCCGCTGCTCCCCCTCCCCCTCCCCCTCCCCCTCTGCCCGGCTCTGGGTTCCCACCTCTTGCTGGTTCTGGAATCCCTCCACCACCACCACTGGGGCAGGGTCCACCACAGTTTCCTGCTCCAGGCTCTGGTCATCTTCCACCACCCCTTCCATCGGGGTTTTTTTGCAATTGGAATGAAGGACAAATCGCCAAGAAAGGTTGCCATTGATCCATCCCGTCCAATGAAGCCCCTCTATTGGTCAAGAATTCAGCTAAGCAGCAAAAGGTAATAAGGCAGTGAATTGACTCAGGTTGAGTATGTAGCTGTGTTGCGATTTCATTTTACAAATATTTGATAAATGTTCCAGTGCTTTTAAGTCTAAACTCTTTCATTGATTTGGGTTCAGCCAAATGTCTGTTCTACTTCAATGTGTATTTTTGGAGTTTATCTACCATTTAGTCACTAGAAATCCCTTAAACAGTAGTTTAAATGTGTCCAGAAATAGGTTAAGCACAATTCCTTGGAGTGACAGAGGATGGTGGGGGGGGGGGGGGGGGGGACAACCTGATAGAGGTGTATAAGATGATGAGAGGTATTGATCGGGTAGATAGTCAGAGGCTTTTCCCCAGGGCTGAAATGGTGGCCACAAGAGGACATAGGTTTAAGGTGCTGGGGAGTAGATATAGAGGAGATGTCAGGGGTAAGTTTCTTTTTACTGAAAGTGGTGAGTATGTGGAATGGGCTGTCGGCAACGGTGGTGGAAGCGGATACGATAAGGTCTTTTAAGAAACTTTTGGATAGGTACATGGAGCTGAGAAAAATAGAGGGCTATAGATAAGCCTAGTAATTTCTGAGGTAGGGACATGCTCGGCACAGCTTTGTAGGCCGAAGGGCCTGAATTGTGCTATAGTTTTTCTGTGTTCTAATTCCTTGTTCTTTCATGGTCATAAGTAAATTTTTTTGAACTGAAGGTGATAACCTATTCTGGTTACCTAGTATTTTGGTTAATCCCAACTCCCTCCCCTTTATTACAGCTGGTTTGGTCTCCTCACGCATAAGCAAAGCTTAAGGTTTAGTTTCATGTGACGCACCATGAGATCTTCAACAATGTTTGAAGATTTATCTGAATTTAGAGGCTTTGATACTCAAAGCAAAATGCTGTAGATAATGGAAATATTTTAAAATACAAAGAAAATGTTGGAAATAGACAACAGGTCGGGCAGCATCTGTGGCGAGAGAAATGTTAAAATTTCAGTCCATGCCCTTTGATCAGAACTGGAAAAGAAGTTTCCACTCCTCTCTAGCTTGTAGAGAGGGGTGGAGACTAAAATCGCTAAAGTGCTACACATGCTGAAAAACATAGTGATGCTGGAGGAACTCAGCAGGCCAGGCAGCATCCGTGGAGAAAAGCAGGCAGTCAATGTTTTGGCTCCTGAACCAAAATGTTGACTACCTGCTTTTCTCCGAGGATGCTGCCTGGCCTGGTGAGTTCCTGCAGCATCATTGTGTTTTTCATCAAGATTCCAGCATCTGAAGTCATTTGTTTCTCTGCTACACATGCTGTTGGTGTCATCCGAGAGGGGGTGATGAATGCTTGTTAGTCATGGTTCATGTGTCAGAGGGAGTGTAAATGGTGCAAGATCAGTGAGAGCAACAGATAGGAAAAACAGAGCAATAGATAGCTGTTGGAACAAAGATGCAGAACATGGCTTTGCTGGAAATGTGAAGTAAATGAGTGTTGGAAATATTTAGATTTGGTACAATCTGCAGAGAGGAAAATGAGGTGAACAAGATGTTAGAGTTGGCCAGTTCTGATGCAAATAGGAAAGCTGGTTATCTGGGGAAAAATATGAACTTTGAGCAAACCTCTCTCCTTGCAAGTTAACCTGTGGTGTAAATCTATTTTCACAGTATATTGTTCAGCATTGTCAGACATTTTCTAATTTGCCCTGCAATCTGAAGCTCCCCTTGCGTCCTGACACTAAGTGCAGAAAAATCAGTTATGAATTTATATTGGATTCTTCATCAGGATTGGACATAAATGTGTGGAGCACGTCTAGTTGGTTGTATCAAAGTTGACATTATAAACAGAAAAACCAGAAATGAAAGCAGGTGATGGTCAGCTATCCCCAGGGATAAGGGGATGATCGTCTTTCACTGCCTTTTTTCAATCACTGACCCCATATCCCTTGATTTCTCCTAATTGCTAAAAAAAAATCTTTCCAACCCCAGTTTTGCATATAGTGAATGACTGAGCCTTGTCAGTTCCCCTTTGGAGAATTCCAAAGGTTCACCCCTCTTCCCCAGGTGAATGAATGACTCCATATTTTAACGATATAACACTGATTCTAGATGCTCCAGCCAGGGTCATCCTGGCATTCCCCCGTTAAGCCCTGTGAGAATCTGTATGTCTTGGTGAAATTGCCTCCTGCACTTCAAATGCTAGAGAGGAGGCTGTCTGCATTATTTCCCTCAACACGGCAATCTCTCCCCTTTATCCCTCATTCCAGGAATCAATCTGCTGGGTATTTGTTGCATTCCCCTTTATCACAGTTATTCTTTCCCAAGTTGGGAGATCCGGTTTGTACACAGTATTCCAATAAGGTTTCACCAAGGTTCCATATAATTGTAGTAAAATGTCTTTAATCTTGTACTCAATTCCTATTGCAGTGAAGCCTAGAATTCGCTTTCCCTATTGCTTGCTGTATCTGCATGTTAACTTTCAGCATTGTGTAAGTGGCCATGTAGGTCCCTACCGAGCTTTATAACCTCTCCCTTTTATTTTCCTCAGTTGTTTTTTTGTAAATTTTCTTCTACCAAAGTGGATGACCTCTCGTGTTTCTACATTTATAATCCATCTGCCACATCCTTGCCCATTCATTGTCTGTCCACTGGCCCTCGAAGCTCTTTCGCGTCCTCTTCACTAACCAAACTGGCATCCAGATTTGTATCATCAACAAACTTTGATTATATTCAACCAAATCTTGGGGGTAGCTTCTGAACAAATGGGACCCCATCCCTAATTCCTGCAGCACCCCATTAGTCAAAGCCTCCCAACCTGAAAATGGCTGTAATTCCTCCTTTGAGAATTGTTCACTGTACACAATGTCAGTTTGTACATTAGCTTTAATCCCATGAATCTAATTTTTCTTAGTAAGCTTGAGTATAATACCTTATTCGACACCTTTTGAAACTTCAATTACTCACATCCATTGGTTCCCTGCTATTTCGCTAGTGACAATGTGGAGGGAGGGAGTGGTGGAACTTATCGAGGGTAAATCACGTATTATTACATTCAAGCTGCCTCAGCCAAATCCTGCTGCTGTTTGAAATGCCCTGTTACCACTTCCTCAGTAATTCTAGCATTTTCCTGCTAATGATGTCAGGTTAACTAGTGTGTAATTTCCTGCTTTTTCTCAAATTGTGGACCTCCATTTGCTACCTTCCATTTTTTTCTAGAATGCCAATACTGATTTTTTTCTGCAAACTACAATCTTGTTTTGTTTCCAGAAGCTTTGTGTTTTGACAGACACAAAATACCTTATTCCCTAAATAATATTTCTGTCTCACTTTCTCTAGTCTTGTACCTACAGAAGCTTTAATGGTCTGCATTTCTTTCTCACTAGTTTGCACTCATTCCACTTTCCTTTACTTAGAAATTTTTGTCCTCTGCTCACTTTCTGAAAAAAATCAATCTTCAATGTCAATGTTCTTTTTGGCAACATTGAGCTTTTTTCCTTTGATCAACTATCATTAACTAGTCTGCCAGGGCTGGACCATTTAACTTTTGGACTTGGTGCCTTAAGTAAGTACAGGGGCTCCCTGGGCTGCACATGACCTGAAATAGAAATCTAACTTTACGCAAATTCGCCCATACGTATTTTTAAAGCATTTTTCAAGCTAATAATAAAATGTTTCATGGTATTCAGTAATGACTAGATACGGCATATATCATTAGTTTTATCATGGATAATGTTGGGGTGATTATTCAATGAAATGGAAGATTTGGGGCAAGTGTACGTAGAGCAATACAATATGGATAGCTATACAAAACAGATGTTTCTGACATGCAGAAATTGGCTATGTTGCCTTGTTTTCAGTTAAGTGTCCTGGAGTAATTCCAAAACTTGATCACTTTTTATTTATATGTTTCCATAAAGTCTATCAGATCATACCTGCTTGATTTTTTGTTTTATCTATTTGTTTAGCTTGTTACAAATGCAATATACATTTAGGTAAGATGCCATGTATTTGTGTTCATTATTTTCCTGACTAATTCTTGTGCTTTCTTTGCTCTTGCGCTTTGTGGCACACTCTGGTTGTCATTAATTGAAATGCCTTCTATACTTTTAACTTGCCCTCTCTATATCCCTTCATCTTAATCCCTCAACCCAGCTATTTAGTTTAGAACCTCATCAGCTTCAACTCCAACCCTAGTTATTTATAGTTATAAGGATATTGGTTGCAACCCAATTCCAATGAAACCCATCCCAATGAAGCAGCTCCTTTTCCCTCGCACAGGTGACAGAGCCTCATGAATTGAAACCCAATTCTCCCACACTGATTGGAAAAGGAGAAAAAAACTGCAGAGGCTGGAAATCTGTAATCGGAGCAGATTGAGAAGTCTCAGCAGGTTACACACAAGAGAAATGGTCAACATTTCATGGTGATGATCTTTGTTGGAAAATTGAAGTTCTGTAGAAAGGGGAGTATTGGAGAGAACAGTGGATGGTGATCAAGAATGACTGACATAAGTGATTGCTCTGGCTGAGAGAGAGAAAGCAAGTTAATCGCAGTCAATTTGCCTGGAGGAGATGAATGGAAACAAAGGGAGGAGAGTGAGAAAGAAATGTTAAATAAACGTTAAACGTATACATGGAGAATGAAGATGCTGCGCGTACTGGAAATCTGAAGTAGAGTGCTGGAAATGATTGAGTCAGGCAGAAGTTGTGGAAAGAGAAATGACTCCTATTTTAGTTCATGACCTTTTCATCAGAGCTACTCAAAGGGTGGTTATCTGAACTTGTTGAAATCATATTTTAAGTCCTGAGGGCTGTGATGTCTCCCACACCAATCAACTCTCTGGAATTGATTATCAAACGAGGAAGATTTGGGGAAAAGGTTTATCTTTAGATAATTTTTGAAATGGTTATCACAGATTAATCCTTTATTGTTTTAGATAAGAATGAAATAGAACCACCAACTAATTTGATTGACAGTGGTGCGACTGCTGTCCTAAAGTGCATAAAAAAAAGGACAACTGCTTATCAATTTGTTTAGAGGGGAGTTATTGCTGTTGGTGAATGGTTAGAGTAGTAACCTCCACAAATTCAAAGCAATACTTGTAGCAATGTCACATTATCCCAGAAGTAAAGCAGACAGAAGATGCTGCATATTCCATGGTGGTAATACTCGTCCTTTTCCCCTCATTTTCTTGCATCACAGGTGTCATAAAAATATTATTAGCCCTTGGTCTTCTGTCCTCAATTTCAATCTTTCTTTTCTCTCCCAAATCATTGGGTATCATTGCCTCTCAGACTTGTCCTTTCCCAGAACTTGGAGCTCTTGTCTTCCCATTCGAGCAGTGAAATGGCTCATCAGCTGCCAAAACCCTCATCTGGACTTTATCTTCAATGGCCTTGACTGCTCCAACACTCTTTTTGCCAACCTTCTAGGTTCTAATATCTGTGTCTATCCAAACTTCTACTGAGACCTATAAATCTCACTCCCTTCTACTCATTTCCCCTGTATTTACTAATCTGTGTTTCTCCAATGGTTCAACTTTAAAGTTCTTTTAATTCCCAAATCCACCTGTAATTCCCTATTTCTCCAGTCTCTCTCAGTTCTTGGATGCCTGTACCCCCTCCCCCCAACTTTGTGCTCTTGCCTGTCCCTGATTGTTATTGTTCCAGCTTGTCTTCAGTTGTCAATGTTCTAAGCTCAGGAAGTCCAAGTTGTACTGCTTCATCCTATACCTCTTTCCCCTATTTTTAAAGAAAAGAAACATGTCTAGCTCTCTTTCCTTTTAACACACTTTAAAGCGGACATCTTTAGTTATCTACCCCACTATATTGCTAAGTAAGAATGGAATGTTGTTTGATAGTTTTTAACCTGCTTTGGAACATTGTACTACAATGAAGGCACTGTATAATAATTTGCTGCTGTAACTTGTAACTTCTGAAATACAAGGTGGAGAAGAGGCAAATGTTATAGTGAAAGTCCAGGCTAAAAATTGATGAATTAGCTTAATTCTTCAAATCCTCCCTCTCATTAATTTTAGCCTTGAGTTTTACATTGGAAGTACCCCAGTTATGTATAACTACACATTTTCAGGAAAAGGCAGTCACAATGGTTCAGGTTGTGCTGAGATGATGTTCCCTTTTAGGATTGAGTCATTTGATGCAGGGTATGTGCAGATCTGCAGCTTGTGATATGCAAGATTTACAGAAAGCTCATTCCAGAAAGAGAAGCCTAATGGATTGGAAAATATGCATCATGCACTCTAAGGAAGGATGCATTTTTGAAAATGGATCTGTTGCCTTACGATCCATTAGTCTTGAAACAGGGTATAGGGTGTTGAAAGAAGATGAGCAGTTGGCTCGATGGGTAAAATTGTATCCACTTAAACTTCAGATCGGCTGCCTGATGAGTCGCACGTGAGATGGATTTATTTTGTCTGAATATATTAGAGTAGGTTAGATTAAAGGAGATTTGATAAAGGTGTTCCAAATCCAGAATGGCTTTAGAGAGCAGGAGATGAAAGTGGCCATAATGGATTGTGATATGAAATCTTTTTATAACAACCAGCAAGTTGAAGTGAATGAGGAAGCACAGCCCGAAACAGTCAAACTGTCATGGAAGTAGATTCAACAGTATGATTCCATAAAAATGGGTAAATATCCAAAAGGGGGAAAAAATAGATGTATGTTTGGGGGGGGTGGTGGGTGAGAGGAGGGAGTGGAAGAGAAGAGATACCTGAAGAGTGGAATAAACACAATAGCTTCATCAAAGCATTGATAAATGGAATGAACACACAGTTGAAGTCAAGTCTGCTCTGCCAGTGCCTTGGCTCCACTTTCCTGCTTGATCCTCATAATTTTGGACAGATCTTTGGTATATAGGAATGTCAATCCTGGCCTAGAACCAATTCTATTTCTTTCAACACTTTTCTGCACTGGGGAATTCCAAGGATTTGGGACTTGAGAGAAGAAATTCCTCCTTACCTGTTCTAAAAGGAGCATTCCCTTAGTCTAAAACTGGCCCCTAGTTCTGGATGTACCATAGAACCATACAGCACAAAACAGGCCCTTCAGCTCACCATGTTGTGCCGTCCATCAAACCACCCTCACACTATCTAAACCTTTCCTCCCGCATATCCCTCTATCTCACATTCCTCCATGTGCCTATCCAACAAACTCTTGAACCTGTCCAATGTATCTACCTCCACCACCACCCCAGGCAGTGCATTCCATGCACCAACCACTCTGGATGAAAAACCTCCCCCTGACATCTCCCCTGAACTTCCCACCCATAACCTTAAAGCCATGCCCTCTCGTCTTGAGCATTGGTGCCCTGGGAAGGAGGTGCTGGCTGTCTACTCTATCCATTCCTCTCAATATTTTATATACCTCTATCATGTCTCCTCTCATCCTCCTCCTTTCCAGTGAATAAAGCCCTAGCACCTTAAGCCTCTCCTCATATTCCGTACGCTCTAATCCAGGCAGCATCCTGGTAAATCTCCTCTGCACCCTTTCCAATGCCTCCACATCCTTCCTATAATGCGGCGACCAAAACTGAACACAGTACTCTAAGTGCGGTCTAGCTAGAGTTTTGTAAAGCTGCATGATCACTTCACGGCTCTTAAACTCGATCCCACGACTTATGAAAGCTAACATCCCATAGACCTTCTTAACTGCTCTTTCCACCTGTGAGGCAACTTTCAGTGAACTGTGAATCTGAACCCCCAGATCCCTGTGCTCCTCTACGCTGCCAAGTACCTTGCCATTTACCCTGTACTCCGCCCTGGAGTTTGTCCTTCCAAAGTGTACCACCTCACACTTCTCCGGATTGAACTCCATCTGCCACTTGTCAGCCCAGCTCTGCATCCTATCAATATCCCTCTGTAAGTTCCAACAGCCCTCCACACTATCCACAACACCGCCGATCTTAGTGTCGTCCGCAAAGTTACCGACCCAGCCTTCCACCCCCTCATCTAAGTCATCTATAAATATCACAAAAAGTAGAGGTCCCAGAACCGATCCCTGCGGGACACCACTAGTCACTGCCCTCCAATCCGAGGGCACTCCTTCCACCACAACCCTCTGCTTTCTACATGTAAGCCAATTCCTAATCCACACAGCCAAGCTTCCCTGGATCCCTTGGCCTCTGACCTTCTGAAGAAGCCTACCATGAGGTACCTTATCAAACGCCTTACTAAAATCCATGTAGACCACATCCACCGCACTACCCTCATCAATCTTCTTGGTCACCTCCTCAAAGAGCTCTATCAGGCTTGTGAGGCAAGATCTTCCCTTCACAAAGCCATGCTGGCTGTCCCTAATCAGTCCATGATTCTCCAGGTGTTCATAGATCCTATCCCTTAGAATCCTTTCTAACAGCTTACCCACCACAGACGTAAGGCTCACCGGTCTGTAATTCCCTGGACTATCCCTACTACCTTTTTTGAACAAGGGGACAACATTCGCCACCCTCCAATCCTCCGGCACCATCCCCGTGGACAACGAGGACTCAAAGATCCTTACCAGCGGTTCAGCAATCTCCTCCCTCACTTCTCGAAGCAGCCTGGGGGAAAATCCCGTCAGGCCCCGGAGATTTATCCATCTTGATATTATTTAACAACTTCAACACATCCTCTCTCTTGATATCTACAATCTCGAGAACAATACCCTTACCAGCACTCCCTTCCACGTCATCAAGACCCCTCTCCTCGGTAAATACCGAAGAGAAGTATTCTTTGAGAACTTCTCCCACTTCCGCCGCCTCCAGGCACATTCTCCCACCTTTGTCTTTAATCGGACCTGCCTTTATCCGAGCCATCCTCCTACCCTTCACGTAGGTGAAAGAGGCCTTGGGATTTTCCTTAACCTTACTAGCCAATGCCTTTTCATGTCCCCTTCTAGCTCTCCTCAGCCCTTTCTTAAGTTCCTTCCTCGCTACTCTATATTCCTCACAGGCCCTGTCTGAACTTTGTTGCTTATACCTTTATATATGCTACCTTCTTCTCCCTAACTAGTCGTTCAACCTCTCTCGTCACCCACGGTTCCTTCACTCTGCCATTCCTTCTCTGCCTCACCGGGACGTATTTATCCCTAACATCCTGCATAAGATCCCTGAACATTGACCACATCTCCATGGTACATTTCCCTTCAAAAAGGACATCCCAATTTACACTCCCAAGTTCTCTCCTTATAGCCTTATAGTTCACCCTTCCCCAATTAAATATCTTCTTGTCCTCTCTGCACCTGTCCCTGTCCATGACAATTTTAAAGGTTATGGAGCAATGGTCACTGTCCTCCATGTGGAGAAACATCTGCCTTGTCAAACCCTCTTGGAATTTTTTTTCCAATAAAATCACTTCTAATTCCTCCAAACTCAAAGGTGTACCGC
This sequence comes from Pristis pectinata, assembly GCF_009764475.1. Taxonomy (NCBI): domain Eukaryota; kingdom Metazoa; phylum Chordata; class Chondrichthyes; order Rhinopristiformes; family Pristidae; genus Pristis; species Pristis pectinata. The sequence continues at coordinate 123,873,693 of NC_067407.1, read as the reverse complement.
TCAGACCCAACCTGCTTAACCCTCAATGTTCTTTGCCCCAACCTACTCAATTGGGATGAATGTCTGCCTCCTGTGCTGTATCATTCTGAAACCCTAAAAAGGTAAATCTTTTTTATTCTGGATTGTTGTAACATTAGTCAAGGAGGTTCCCAAGGGAGGTGCTGATCTGGTCATATTGCTTAAGTTTTTGCTGCAGAGTTGGCAACCAGTTCAAACTTAGCAAGTCTCTAGTTCTTAGTACATTCTCTGGTTTGTATGCAGTCTTATTTACAATCCTTTTCATTTAGTGAAGATGCAGTGGTATAACCTTGAATGTAAATAATTAAGTGTGCATAATGGGATATAACATTTGAGAAATATTTGTGGGAACGATTACAGGATAAGTATTTGGTCGATGACTTAAAAGTCAAAAGGTTTGCTGTCTAAAGCTTTTAAGTTGGTGCCGTGTTTAATTCTTGACATTATTGCCATAAAGAAAAAAGTAAAATACTTAATTTTGTTGTGGCTGAAAATAAGTCCCAACTGCTGCTGTTTTGGAAGGAGTTTTGTTTTGGTGATGGATATTGTGTTCAACATCTGTGATCTATTCGGTTGAGGTCTTGTGTAATATGACTGGATGATTACCAGAGTTTAAGCTATAGACAGTGGTTGGAAGCCACTTTTTTTCCAAACCCCCAACCCCGCCGCCACTTCCCATTCAATTTGAAAAGCTTTTCAGTCAAATAGTGACATTTTTGAATGTAAGAGGTCCGTTTTCCCTTGAATCTGTTCACACATGGCCAAGGTTCCCCCCACTCCTTTTAAAACTATAGAACAATACAGGCCCTTTGGCCCACCATGTTGTGCCACCCTTCAAGCCACACCTAAGACTATCTAACCCCTTCCTCCCCCATATCCCTCTATCTTAAATTCCTCCATATGCTTATCTAACAATCTCTTCAACTTGACCAATGTATCAGCCTCCACCACCACCCCAGGCAGAGCATTCCATGCACCAACCACTCTCTGGGTAAAAAAAATAACCTCCCTCTGATATCTCCCTTGAACTTCCCACCCATTACTTCAAAGTCATGCCCTCTTGTATTGAGCATTGGTGCCCTGGGAAAGAGGCACTGGCTGTCTACTCTCTTCCTCTCAATATCTTGCATACATCTATCATGTCTCCCCTCATCTTCCTCCTCTCCAATGAGAACAGCCCTAGCTCCTTTTAGTCTCTCCTCATAATCCATACTCTCTAATCCAGGCAGCATCCTGGTAATTCTCCTCTGCACCCTTTCTAACACCTCCACATCCTTCCTATAATGAGGCGACCAGAACTGGACACAGTACTCCAAGTGTGGTCTAATCAGAGTTTTGTAAAGCTGCATCATCACTTCATGGCTCTTAAACTCGATCCTCCGAGTTATGAAAGCTAACATCCCATAAGCTTTCTTAACTACCCTATCTACCTGTGAGGCGACTTTCAGTGACCTGTGGATGTGAACCCCCAGATCCCTCTGCTCGTCCACACTGCCCAGAATCCTGCCATTTACCTTGTACTCTGCCTTCCAAAGTGTACTACTCATATTTCTCTAGGTTGAACTCCATCTGCCACTTGTCAGCCCAGCTCTGCATCCTATTAATATCCCTCTGCAAGCTTCGACAGCCCTCCACACTATCCACAACACCACCAACCTTTGTGTCACCTGTAAACTTGCTAACCCAGTCTTCCACCCCCTCATCTAAGTCGTTAATATCATGAAAAGTAGAGGTCCCAGAACCGACCCCTGTGGGACACCACTAGTCACAGCCCTCCGATCCGAATGCATTCCCTCCACCACAACCCTCTGCTTTCTACAGGCAAGCCAATTCTGAATCCACACGGCCAAGCCTCCCCGGATCCCTTGGCCTCTGACCTTCTGAAGAAGCCTACTATGCGGAACCTTGTCAAACACCTTAGTAAGGTCCATGTAGACCACATTCACTGCACTGCCCTCATCTTCCTGGTCACTTCCTCAAAGAACCCTATCGGGCTTGAGGCAAGATCTTCCCGTGATTCTCTAAATGCTCATAGATCCTATCTCTAAGAATCCTTTCTAACAGCTTGCCCACCACAGACGTAAGGCTCACTGGCCTGTAACTCCCTGGACTATCCCTGCTTCCTTTTTTGAATAAGGGGACAACATTCACCACCCTCCAATCCTCCGGTACCATTCCCGTGGACGACGAAGACTCAAAGATCCTAACCAACGGTTCAGCAATCTCCTCCCGAAGCAGCCTGGGGAATATTCTGTCAGGCCCCAGGGACTTATCTGTCCTGACATTTTCTAACAACTCCCAACACATCTCTCTTAATATCTACATACTCTAGAACATTACCCTCACCAACACTGTCCTCAGCATCATCAAGACCCCTCTCCTTGGTGAATACTGAAGAGAAGTATTCATTGAGAACCTCACCCACTTGCACAGCTTCCAGGCACATCCTCCCACCTTTGTCTTTAATCGGACCTACCTTTACCCTAGCCATCCTTCTGCTCTTTACGTAAGAGAAAAAAGCCTTTGGATTCTCCTTAACCCTACTCGCCGAGGCCTTTTCATGTCCCGTTCTCGCTTTCCTCAGCCCTTTAAGTTCCTTCCTTGCTACTCTATATTCCTCACGAGCCCTGTCTGATCCTTGCTACTCACACCTTATGTCTGCTGCCGCCACCTTCGTAACTAGTTGTTCCACCTCTCTTGTCAGCCACGGTTCCTTCACCCTACCATTCCTTCTCTGCCTCACCGGGACAAATTTATCCCTAACGTCCTGCAAAAGATCCCTGAACATCGACCACATCTCCATAGTACATTTCCCTTCAAAAATGTCATCCCAATTTACACTCCCAAGTTCTCGCCTTTTATAGCCTCCTAATTCGCCTTTCCCCAATTAAATATCTTCCTGTCCTCTCTGGTCCTATCCCTGTCCATGACAATTCTAAAGGTTATGGAGCAATGGTCACTGTCCCCCAAATGCTCACCCACTGATAGATCTGTCAACTGTCCCGGTTCATTACCTAAAACTAGACCTAATATGGCATTCCCTCTAGTCGGCCTGTCAACATACTGTGTCAGGAATCCGTCCTGGACACACTTAACAAACTGCGCCCCGTCTAAACCCTTGGCACTAAGGTGCCAATCAATATTTGGAAAGTTGAAGTCTCCCATTATAATAACCCTGCTACTTTCACATCTTTCCAAAAACTGCCTCCTAATCAGCTCCTCGGTATCCCTACTGCTACCGGGGGGCCTATAGAATACTCCCAGGAGGGTAACTACCCCTTGTTCCTAACTTCCACCCATACTGACTCTAGAGAGGATCCTTCTACATTATCTACCCTTTCTGCAGCTGTAATAGTATCCCTGACCAGTAGTGCCACCCCTTCTCTCTTTCCCCCCCCCCATCCCTTTTAAAACACTGAAAACCAGGAATATTCAATATCCATTTCTGCCTCGATGTCAGCCATGTCTCTGTAATAGCCACAATATCATCATCCCAAGTACTTATCCAATCTCTCAGTTCATCTCCCTTATTCCAGATGCTTCTCGCATTTAAGTAAATGCACTTCAACCCATCCACCTTACTACTTTTATAGCATGTACTCTGCTTCTCCTTCCTCAAAGCCTCTCTACCTGTCAGATCTGACCTTTCCCCATCCCCTTCTTCTGACCTACTCCTCCGGTTCCCTTCCCCCTCGCAATCTAGTTTAAACCCTCCTGAACCACCCTAGCAAAACTGACCGCAAGGATATTGCACCCCCCCCCAGGTTCGGGTGTAACCCGTCCTCTCTGTACAGGTCCCACCTTCCCCAGAAGAGATCCCAATGATCCAAAAATCTAAAACCCTCCCTCCTGCACCAACTTCTCAGCCACACATTATTTTGCCACCTCCTCCTATTCCTACCTTAACTATCGCGTGGCACTGGCAGCAATCCCGAGATCGCTACCCTCCAGGTCCTGTTCTTCAGCCTTCTGCCTAGCTCGCTAAACTCACTTTTTAGGACCTCATTCCTCTTCCCACCTATGTTGTTGGTAGCAACATGAACCACGACTTCTGGCTGTTCTCCCTCCCGCTCGAGAATCCTGTGGACCCGATCAGTGACATCCCGGACCCTGGCACCTGGGAGGCAACATACCATCCGGGATTCATGCTCACTGCCACAGAACTTCCTATCTGTTTCCCTGACTATCGAGTCCCCTATCACTACTGCCTTCCTCTTCTCCTCCCTTCCCTTCTGAGCAGCAGGACCGGTCCCAGTGCCACAGACCTGGCTGCTGCTGCTCGGCCCCGGGCAGGTCATCTCCCTCAGCAGCCTCCAAAGCGGAAAACCTGTTATTGAGGGGAACAGCCTCCGGGATCCTCTGCTCTGTCTGCCTGTTCGTTTTCTTTTTCCTTTTCCTTTTCCCTCCCCTGACAGTCACCATTCTGTCTACTTCCTGGACTCCTGCTCTAAGGGGGGTGACTGTCTCCTTATGTACAGTATCTACAAAACTCTTCCCCCTCCCTGATGCTGTGCAGTGTTTGAAGCTGCAACTCCAGCTCATCGATTGTGAGCCGAAGTTCCTCCAGCCTCAAGCACTTACTGCAGATGTGGCCATTATGGACTGCAGCAAGGTCCACTAGCTCCCACATCAAGCAGCTGCAGCACACCACCATGTCCTCCATCTGAACTAATTTTTTTCCCCCTAGTTTTTCTACTTAAAAATTTATAACAGGTAAACCTTACCTTTACCTACCTACCTACCAGCTACTCACCTGCCTTGCCCCTTTACGCTTAAGCCAAAGCCCGACCACTCTGCTCCCTCTCACTCCACTGTCCGCTCCGATGCTGCCTGCTTCTCTAAATTGTTCTTCCACTTGATTAATTCTCAGTATAGAGGTGTGACTGGTTAGGCCAGTGTATCTTGCCCATCCCTGAATACCCAGTACTGAGAGCAGTTGAAACTAACTCGTTGCTGTGCTCAGGAGTCTCATGTTGGCCAGGCCGGGTAGGCAAATCCTGATGCCTGAAGGACATGGGCTTTTACACCAATTTGGTGGATTTATTGTCACCATTGTTGATGAATCATTTTGCTCTGTTTAACTACTCGAGTTTATAATTCCCCAACTTTCATAATGGGATTTGAAATTTTTGACTTGAAATATGCAGTATCTTCACCACCACATCCTTGTACCCATTAGTGTCAGGGATGTGTTTGCAAAATTGTGATTTTTGAGTGGGTTTTAAATTAAATGTATTTCTTCTTTGTAGAGAAACAGAAATATTGCCCATTTGGGCAGCACTGGAAGAACCCACAATTAATACCCAAGAACTGGAAAATTACTTCTCAAAATCGGCTGTCAAGGAGAGGAAAAAGCCAATTTTGGACACCTACAGCAAAACAAAAACCAGACAGGTAAATATTTTCAGTTGCAAAGAAATCTGAGGATCTCGTATGATATCAAATATTGTTTTTGAATTATGAATGTTAGAAGTTTCTAACAATAGGCTCTGATTATCACTGAAACATCAATCCATCTTTCTTTCAGGTGTGGGTAGGCCAGCTGTGTATTTCTTGCATTTTGTCTGCAGCTCAGTGCTGGTCTGGTACTAACTCCAGAAATGGAGTACTGCGTACATTTCTGGTCTCCTTGCTTTTAGGAAGGATGTCAGTAAACTGGAAAGGGTGCAAAAAAAAGATTTAAAAGGATTTTGCCTGGACTGGAGGGTTTGAGTTGAGGAGAGACTGGATAGGCTGGGACTGTTTTTTTTTCCCCTCCCTGGACTAAAGGAGGCGGAAGTGTGACCTTGGAGATTTAAAAAGTCAAGAGGGATGCAGATAAGGTGGATAGTCAGTCTTTTTCCCCAGGGTAGGGAAGTCCAGAATTAGAGGGCATAGGTTTAAAGTGAGGAAGGAAAGATTTAAAAGGGATTTGAGGTGCACGTTTTCACATAGAGTGATGGGTATATGGAATAAGCTGCCAGAGGAAGTAGTGGAGGTGGATATAATTATGACATTTAAAAGACCTTTGGACAAATACATGGTTAGGAAAGGTTGAGAGGAATTTGGGCTAACACGGGCGAATGAGGCTAGCTCAGTTAGGCAACTTGGTCAGCATTTTTGTTGTACAGGTAAAACAATAACAGAATGCAGAATGAAGTGTTACACTTACAGAAAAAGTGCGGTGCAAGTAGACGACAAAGTACAAGGCCATGATGAGATAGATGGAGGTCAAGAGTCCAACTGATCGTACTGGGGAACCGTTCAATAGTCTTATAATAGTGGGGTAGAAGCTGTCCTTGAGTGTGGTGATACATGCTTTCAGGCTTTTGTATCTTCTGCCTGATGAGAGAGGGGAGAAGAGAGAATGTCCGGGGTGGATGGGGTCTTATTGGCTGCTTTACTGAGGCAGCCAGAGGTATAGACTGAATCCATGGAGGGGAGGCTGGTTTCTGTGTTGTGCTGAGTTGTCCACAGCTCTCTGCAGTTCCTTGTGGTCACAGGCAGAGTAGTTGCCATACCAAGTCGCGATGCATCCAGATAGGATGCTTTCTATGGCGCATCGATTAAAAATTGAGGGTGAAAGGGGACATGCCAAATTCCTTTTGCCTCCTGAGAAAGTAGAAGCACTGGTGAGTTTTCTTGGCCGTGGCGTCTACATGATTGGACCAGGACAGGCTATTGGTGATGTCCATTCCTAGGAACTTGGAAGCTCTCAACTTCACCATTGATGCAGACAGGAGCATGTGCATTGCCCCCCTTCCTGAAGTCAATCATCAGCTCTTTTGTTTTGCTGATATTGAGGGAAAGGTAATCCAATTCAGTAATATAATTGAAGAATGATGTAGATTTACAGAGTGTGATGTGTTGCTCCAGGGTTAGCTTCATTCTCAGCACACTAGTTTTGTCTGTTGACCTCTCTATTCTGCATCTTTGCATTATATCAAGGTACTAGCAACGGTATTTCCTTTTGTTAATCTAGATGCATGTTTACACTGCTTCAAAAGTCCATTTAGGAATATCTTCTTGCACACCTTTATAAGCCACAGCCAAGTGAATACTGCAGCATTTTGGCAGGTTGAGACGTGATCTTGTTCTTCTCCACATCTCTCTGATCTCCCCTTCCATGACTCTTTTTGATCCACTAGTGTCAGACAATGTAATTGTTATTCTGTACGGTTACCAAGTACAATGCTCTGCTCCAGGGTTAGCTTGATTCTTATTTCTCAAGGGGCAATATCCAATGGAAACTTCCTTCTGCTTTACTTTTATGCAGTTTCCTTTCTGTTTATGGGAAGCCTGCTACTTACAACCAAGGACAAAATGGAATTGGAGCACTTCGGGGGTGGGGGGGTGGGGGTGGTGGTGGAGAAGTGCATGTTAATTGTGTTTTGGTCGACAGAATATCTCATCCTTTTCGCATGTAGACATTATAATTTCATATCACTTGTTCTATATAGGGTTTGTGAGTCATGAGCACATGCTTTGGGATTGGAATGTCCTCTTTCTCCACCCTCCCCTTTCCAACCTTGCTTAAAAATCCTTGTTCATGTCTCCTTTTCTATCTGAGGAAAGGAATACAAAACACAACCATTGTTCTTTTAATTATGTATGTTATTCTGTCCTTATTGAATGGCCAACTATAAATTGCAGCTTCTACTTTTTAATCTTGGGCGGAGCCTGCCGCAAATTGGTTTGGCAGAAATAATTAAACGTTGCTCATGGTTGTGTCTTCTAGCTGAATTTATTTCGTGACCATTTGGCCTCAACTTGCTTCTCCCCCACCTTTTGATATTCTTGCTATTCATTGTCCAGCATGTCCATTCTTGCCATGCACAGCCTTCCAAATTTACAAACTCTTCATTCCTTAATCTGGACAATCTCAATTGGGGCCTCAGGCTTTTCTCCCATCTCCATTACTATTACCGGTGGTGTTTATAGAAAATAGAGTAAATGCTTCACTTTAATGCCCCCATTAATGTGGGGGGAATAAAGACGTGATTTGCATCAGGAGTGCAAAGGAGACGTACAAGATGCCTGTTACTCCTCCTGACCTGGACCTACCTATCACTTGCCAGCTCTTGCTCCACTCCTTCTGTTCTCGTTCTCTACACCGACTACCTCCCCTCTATCTTGTTGCCCAGATGAAGGGTTTCAGCCCAAAATATTGACTCTCCATTTACCTCCAGTAGTTCCTCCAGCAACTTTTTTTGCTCCAGATTCCAGCATTTGCAGTCTCTCGTGTCACCAGATGTAGAGGGGGGTTCCCAGGGCCAGAAAATTTTAGCTGAGTAAACATTGGGTAAGTGAGGTTGTTTTCCTTGCGGCAGAGGGAAGACTTGACTGAGGTGCCTAAAATTGAGGGGCTGAGATAAAATAACCGATTTTAAAAATGTTTCCTCTTGTAAGGAAGTGTAGAACTAGACTTTTTTTTGAAAAAAGTTCATCATTTAAGACAAATGTGGTAAAGTCTCTTTTGGAGGATCACAAGTCTTTGCAATGCTTTCCCTACAGGTGTGTTGGCAGCAATCAAGTATTTTTAAGGCTGTAGTAGATGGATTTGTGGTTGAATGCACATCAGAGGTTACAGTAGGATTAGCCATGATCTTATTAAATGATGGAGCAGTTTTGAATGGCTGACCCCTCACTATCCCAATGATTGATTTCCCTTAGCAGAACGGCCATAGATTCCAAGTAATTGGTGGAAGGATCAGAAAGGTGATGAAAATAAAATCCACCAGAAGGTGGTAAGGATCTGGAACTTGCTGCCTAAAAGGGTGGGAAGAGACACTAACCCTCATTGGTGAATTCAGTGTAACCACTGGGGAAGAGAATCTGATGCACCCTCAACATTCCCATACCTCCAATGTTGCAATATCACATCCTACCATTGTGTTTTTTATTCTCGTTGAATATCTAGAATTGAGGGTTCCACTCGATATTAATATCAGAAGTTGCATGTAATTATATTGTGGGGATGTATTCTCATTCTTCAAGGCACACTGCAAGACTAAAGTTTTGGCAGTTTGAGGCAAAATGAGATGGAGGTCATCTCTTTGTGTACATTTGTAAAATTGAAGCATGATGCTGATCGATTTCTGTATGTAAAAACTGGTTATCAAGGAGGTGAGGAAGCATATCTGTAGCTAGTAGGTAATTCCAGTTAATGCTGCTGTCTCTGTTTCCATGAGTCTGTTCAGTCCTGGGCTCTGCTGTCTGTTCAGAGTTTACGCTTTCTCCCTGTTGTGCCGTGGGCATCCCCTGTGTTCTCCGGTTTGCTGTGGACGTGCTGGCAGATTAAGATGGCTGCTGTAAATTGCCCCTAGTGTAGGTGGGTGGCAGGGGAATTGGTAGGAATTATTGGCAGGTGAGAGAATAGGCTATAGGGAAATAACTTGAGGTATGGGACTAATGAAATTGTTCTGTTGGGACATGGCCACTTCTTGCATCATAGAAAGTTAGTCCTAAGTCATAAGATTTAGTGCAGGGAGGAAGAGGAGTAAATATCTTTGAAGGCTGGTAATTTTCTCATCTGTTGTACTTAATCAACAGTAATTTTGATGCATTAAACCTATTACTTCATAATTAGTGCTTTGTTTACCAATTTGAACCACTTTTAGATTCTGGAAAACATCCCAGAAGACCTACCTGTGAAAAATAGTTTGTTCACTAATAAAACTTGGTGCTGACAATAAATTTCAAAAGGGGATTTTGCATTTTTGTGCACTTTGCTTTAAAAATGCTGTAGATAGTTGTTGAAGGCTCATTGAATACTGGTCATTTGTTTTTGTTAGCGGAATTCTCCTGAATTAGTGGCATCAGTGGTGAAGGTAGCTGGATAGCTAAGTGTGGATAGAATTAGAGCAATAAAGTTTTGCAGTTATGCCTAAGATTTTATCTAAAGAAATAACTTGAAGGTGCAACCTGAGCTATTTTGTAATTACTGATTTTTTTGAATCTCAAATGCACTTTTTTTTTAACTAAATTCCCAAATTTGTCAAAGGTTCAATGAAATACTGAAAGAACTGCTTTGAACTGAAGCAAAAGTTTAAAAACTTAATTCAAGCCCTGTTTGCAACGTTAAATATTGTAAAATTGCTAATAAATGTAACTTTGCACAATCACCTTCAACCTTTCAAAGGGGTGGCATCTGAATGTATGGGGGAAAATGACCATGTAGTGTGTTCCACTTGGTGAATAAGCTATCTGTATTGATCACTTGAAGGACGCAAGAAAGACTGATTACATTAGTGTTCTGCTCAAAGTGGAAAAATTGAAGATTTTTTTGCCACCCCATCTTTTCTGCAGTCTGCTGGAGTGCAATCTATTACAAGATGCCTGCTGATGATAACGTCTACAGTCAGTGGAGAAAACATTTGGTGTTTGACATACCTTTGTTCTTTTGAAACCCGTTTAATTGCCCTTGTGTAACTGTGCTTGACTGGGGAACTCCTGCTGATGATTTCATTATCGCTGGTTTGGAATGCACAATCCACTTCCAGCAACAGGAGGAAAACACTGCCAGTAACTTGCACTCAACCCTTCATTAACACAGCTCTGCATTCCATAGTGGAGATCTGGTATGTGTCTACTATTGCTGATCAATAGATGTCAATGCTGACTTTATCATTTTGGTCTCAAAATATACAGCTTTATATTGATTGTCTTTCCCCTCTCTCTCTCTGTGTCTCTCTCTCTCTCTCTCTCTCTCTCTCTCTCTCTCTTTTATATATATATATAAAAAATATGTGTGTGTGTATATTATGCCATTCATGAGCCTTGTGTTCAGAAGTCCATTATGTGTCAATTATTTTGCATTGCAGTCAAAGTCATAAGACACGTCAGTAGATTGTAGATGGAGAAAGTTGCACGAGCATTTACATGTAAGAGCTGATATTTGTCTCTTGAAATGACAAAAATGAAATGTGCACTAAATGGAAATTCAGGCTTCAGTGTATTTCTATCCAAATTAATGCATGGTTGCGTATAGCTTTCAGACTAATTTTCACCTCTTTATTAAAGGTTATGACTTGAAGTATTTTGTTTTAAGTATACTTGAAGCATTAGAATGAGAGTTGAGCATTTTGCTTTTAAGAACAATGTTCTCAAAAGAGATTATGGATATGCACTGGAATAACATACTCTAATCAATGTAGCTGGGGTAACTCGGTAAATGATCTGAGAGGACGGAAGAAAATAAAATAGTTAACGTGGATGGTAAAATATAACTTTGACTGTGCAGGTATTATTCCAACTTGAGTGGAAATGAGAGGTGGACTCCAATGTTCTAGTAATGCATTCAGAATTGGGAGAGTACAATCTCCAATACTCTCACTGTTCATCTAGTTTTGCATGGATTCCTCTCAAAGAATGATGGCATTTATACTAATCTGGCCTCTCAGCCCCCTCACTCTGCAATAATTGCAAACTCTAAATTGGAGAAACTTGTGCCAAAGATTTCTTTCAGTTCCAAATCACAAGCGTAGATTGGTTTTGACATCGTTATTCTGGGGAAGATACTCAGGGACTCCATCCAAGTTAGATTCAAAGATTTGAAATGCTGAAGGGTGTTTTCTGGGATGTCTATCATTCACGTGTTGAGTGTTCAGGATCTGCTGGTTGGGGAGAGAGTTGGAAATGTGCAGACGAAGCCCAGGGGAGTGGATAATTACTTTGCCCAGAAGTACTGCAACAATGTAAGAGGTTGAGATGTGAAAATCTTGATCATGAGCATAGTGATATCTGTACAGTCATTTAAGGATTAGAGTGCTGAGAGTTATTTCTTCCTCTGATTTCTGGTGAAATGTGAGCTCTGGGTGCTGAGATGTTCAGCCACTGAAAACGATGGTGGGCTCATAGATCTGATGGGACAGGGGTGATGATCTGTGGACTTCTCTTGCATTTAACAATTGATATTTAATTCCAGCTGCTTTGCAAGCAAAACCGATCAACTTGACGCAATAGTCTATCTTGTGACGTGGTGCCGCAAGAATATTCCTGATATTTGGGGAAAATAAAACAGACAGCCAAATGCATAACTGTACTCTACAGATAAAACTGCTTAATGTCAATGCTGAAATGAGGCTGACTTCCAGGATAAAACTAAACATGAAACATTATAGAATAAACATGAGTACCGTGTACTGCGTCTGATTTAAAATCTACTGAAGGACAAGCTTGAGACTGAAGTTTAAACAATTTATAAATTTGCTATCCTGTGTCTTCGGGTCACACTATTATTGGGATGCAGGTGTAAAATTTATGAAGCTGTTTCAAAGCTCACCCTTGACCCAAGTTGCTAAGCTTGTCCCTGATCGAAACTTGCTGTAGTCTTCTAAATTGTGACTAGAGTCACCCAGAGAATTTGTTGTCCAATTGGGAGTTTTAAAATGATGTGATGTGAATGACCTGGATATAAAGTATTTGGTTTGTGCTCTACGCACGCTGCTGAAAGGCATGGCTTTTAAAAATAACAGCTTAACACATGCTTGCTCAAGTCTATCACTTTTGTTTGTATATCTGTGCAGTTAGTGGACTGTGCAGTGCAAAAAGGTACTTGCATAGAGCTGCCCTCTTTGGGATTCCACTCCCTCTGTATTGCTAGCAGGCTTCATTATTGAGCTTATTAGTGTTTTCACCCATGTTGTTTGAATGTACACGTGTTTGTCTAGCCATCCTCTCAGCTATGGGAGGGGCAAGGGGATTGGGAGAAGGTGGAGGAGTTTGCAGGATCAGGGTGACGTCTTTAAAAATTGGCCTAATTTGACACCCAAGTATTCTTTCTGTAAATGTTAATTATCATTTTTGTACGTGTTGAATATCCTTCAATGTTGCACTATAATTTAGTGCCTAAAATTGTCATCTCAAAGGGAAGGGGCATGGCAAGGCATGAAAGTTCAGTGATTCTGTTTAAACTGGAACTGATCTGCATTATTTTAACACCCGAGCTACCCTTTAAGCTTGGACCTTGGAATGTTGAATGCTGTACTGTGATGGGGGAGAACTGGATGCTCCTCTGTTCTGCTGAGCATATTGAATATAGGTTAATTGTGATTGTAAAATACCATTTTTTGTTTTGGTTGAGCTCTGAGCTTGTACTTGAACCTTTTAAAATTTGAGTACATCTAAAACTTGGGTCAGGTGATTCCATGATATCAAATTCTTTTTGTATTTGGCATCGACAAAGGTGACGCCCCACTTAAAACAGGTTATTCGTCTGGTGGCTGTGACGCAAGACTACATTGGGATTGGTGGAGCAATTTGAAGCTCCTGAATGTGACTATCTGCAATAGGTTGGTTCCATAGTGATGCATGGTGTTGTGAAATGGAGTCCCTTGGGTGGAGGATAATTTGCCTCACTCCAGTTCTGAGGTGAGTAACGCCAAAGTGAGACCAACATCGGCACTGCTTGCCCGCCAGTATTAGTGGGTGGGTATTATGGTAGGTGGTGCGCTTCTGCCATTGTCATTAGACTTGCTCCTGATGAAGGTTTCTAAGGTTCGGAGTGCCATCCTAGATTTTCCTTATCCATTTTGATCATTCGCAGGTGAGGTACTTCCATGAGTCAGGGATATTAACTTTTCTCAAGGAGACTTTGAGTACATCTGAAAAGTTTCCTCTGTATTCCTGGGAAGCTTGCTGTGACTGAGCTCTCAGTGGAGTGCCTGTTTGGGAAATAAGATGGCCGAGGTAGCCTGCCTATCAGAGCTAGTTGACTGTGATCAGACCTTATCCAGAAATGTTGGTATGTGAGAGGGCAAAGATTTACTTGCCTACCAGTGTATTTGGAGGATGAGCTTTGGACCATCTAAGGGGTCTTGATGTCCTTTGCAAACTTAGTTACTTTGAGAAGTTGGCTCCATTCTACCTCTGCGTGATGACTGGCAACCTGTGACTCACCCAATGGGTCCACCACATAGATCAGAACAAGACTATATCATCCCTCCAATCATTTGGCAAGGCACGGTAGTGTAGTGATTCGTGTAACGCTATTACAGCGCCAGCGATTGGGGTTCAAATCCTGCCTCTGTCTGTAAGGAGTTTGTATGTTCTCCCCGTGACTGCGTGGGTTTCCTCCGGGTGCTCCGGTTTCCTCCCACATTCCAAAGGGTTAGTAGGTTAATATGGGTGTAATTGGGTGGTGTGGGCTCATTGGGCTGGAAGAGCCTGTTACCATGCTGTATAAGTAAAGTTTTAAGGATCATCTTTGTCTTTGCCAGGATGTTGCATCTTGCTTCCAACAAGTTTCCCCTTGGAGCAGATCTCCAGTGTGAGTAGGAAACCATTCATCCTTACAAGTTTATTCTGACCTTCCACCTGCATTATATAGTTGATTAAGCTCCAACTTGTTCACTGACACGTACAAGAGAAGGGTCTTGGACTTGTACAAATATCCTCTGCCACTTCTTGTGCCCCCCCCCCCCCCCCAACCCAATAAACAAAAATTCACAGTAAGATTCTGGAAATCTCCTGCACTTTTCCCAATAAAACTTGGTCTTCTATCGTTCTTTTTATTGTAATCTTACCATTTTAGTGATGGTACATTGACAAACCAATCTGTTTTATTTCACTTTTATAACCCTTGTATTCTGTTTGCAGGTAATCATTTCCATTTGCTACACATCTCTATCATTCAAATTACAAATACAAGCTAAAGCCTTGTAATGCAATAAAGTTTTAATCCTTGTGATATTTTGACCCATCATAAATAAAGCCTTAGTGGACTTAATGGTACTAAAGTTTATGGACTGTAAATTGAGTCTTTGAAGAATATGGGTGAACCAGTTGCCTGGAAGTTTATGCATTAAAAAGTGGGTGCCATTTAGTTTTTTAAGATAATGGAGGGATAACAACTGTGTAGCTTTCCAGGTTTGTTCTCTCCCACACCCTGTACACGTAGTAAGGCTAAAGGTGAACGGATTCTCTGGACTTAATGACCAATGCCTTAGCGTTGTAAAGAAATGGCTGCGGAGGTGATGGTGGCATTGGTTATGATCTTCTCAAATTACCAGTAAATTGGAAATCCTACCTGTAGCACTTTAATTGTTGAAAGGGAGATGGAAATTGTGCCACTTTGATTAAATCTGTCATTGGGGGAAATGTTTTTATTTAGAAAATCATAAATCTATGACAATTTTGCTTGGCTGTAATATGAAAGGGCTTGTTGAGCAGGGTAGGTAATGCAGAGCTGATACTTGTAATGTTTTTTTGGATATCCGGAAGGAATTTAATAAGGTTAGTATACAAGGTAAGAGGTTGGAGTTAATGCAGCACAGAGTGTGGTCTGAAACAGATTCATGGAAAGGGGTCATTTTCAGGTTAGCAGGCTATAATGAGTGGATTGCCATAGGGATTTCTGCAGGACCTCAATTGTGTACGATCTATAATGACGGTGAGGGGACCAAATCTGTCGTAGGCAATTTGATGATACAAAGGTAGATGGGAAAGGAAGTTGAAAAGATGACAATTTGCAAAGAGGAAGTTTTAGTGAAGGAGAAAAAAATTGGCAAATGAAGTCATTGTATTCATTGGCAATACCTCCTGAATCAAGGATAACCTATTGCCCAAAGGACTGCTTAAGAAGAAATACCTGCTAAGTTTTTGCCTAATGTTACTTAAGCAAAGGGAAGTTTCAGGATTTGGATGTACGTGCACAAAATTGAAGGCATGAAAGTGCAACTAGTAATTGGGAGGGCAAATGAAAATTTGATCTTTATTGCAAGGGGGAGTGATGTACAGCTGCAGCAAGACTTCCCTGCTTTTACACGCGGTGTTGGTGAGACAGCAACTGGAATGATACCTGCAGTTGGCCTCCTTTGGCAGATCAAAGATGGTTCACTGGATTGATTCCTGGAACAAAGAGTTGGTTTTATGAAGGTTGATGAGAATGGGTTTTAAAAGAATGACAGGTCTAGGAAACAGGAGAGAGGTTATTGAAATAAAGATTGTGAGGGGGCTTGACAAGATGGATGCTAAAGGCATGCTTCCCCTTCCTGAGAGAATCTAGAACTTTTCAGAATAAGACATTGGTGATTTAAGATGGAGAGGTGAGGAGGAATTTCTAAGTTGTGAATTTTAGGAATTCTTTGCTCCAGAGAAGTTTGGAAGCCAAGTTATTGAAAATGTTCAAGGCTAAGACACGATGTTGGACCGCAGGGGTGTTGGAGAGCAGTTAAGAAAATAGAACTGGGGCTTGTGTGGTCCATTCCAACTCTATATTATTTTATGCTCCATTAGTACAGCACCCCTGTTGTTTGTGTTTATTTCCATAACTTCAATGAAGGCCATGCAGTGTTGTATAACATGAATGTAACCAAGAGTTCCTGATTTTATGAGCATGTCCCAAATCATTTTTATCATGCAGTGGGATTTGAGTGAAGCCAGTGTACACATTTTCAATAATACATCATCACAAACTGTAATGATTGTCAACTCTAACTGTAGTAGAGCATGAGCTAAAGAAACATTGAGATGAAAGAAAAAATACTGAGCAAGAATTCTGAGCATCTTGAATGGAAAAAGTGTGTCACCCTTGGTGGATTTATCTTTATTTTTCTTAAATCATGAGCAAGCCAAACTCAAAACAACCCTTGTTGGGGAACCAAAAGTAAATGATTTACTTTGAAATTGTTTTCATTTCAATAATAAATTTGGTATTAGAATATAGTTATGAACATAGGAATTAAGAGCAAGAATAAGCCACTCAGACTCTGGAGCCTGCTCCATCAAGGCTGATCATAACACCAACTCCACATTCCTGCCTGACTGAAGTAACTTTTCACCCCATGTTTATCAACGATCTGTCTACTTCTGTCTTAAGAATATTGGAAGACTCCACTTCCGATGCCTTTTTGAGGAAGAGTTTGAAGGAGTCCATAAAAGAGAAAATTTAGCCTCATTTCTGTTTTAAATGGGTGACCCCTTTTTTTTTTTAAACGGTGACCCCTGGTTCTGAATTTCTCCACAATTGGATATCCAAGGATGGATCTCAGAGCAGCAGCTTGATGAGCAATTGTGCTGTTGCAGAACATGTGGCTGTAGAATTGGTTATCATTAAGATGTGTGGTCAGATTATGCACATGTACCTCATCCCATTCCATCTGAGGCCCAAAAAGCCTAGTAGCAGCACGTGGTACAAAGGATACAACCGAGGATGTTAGGAAGGTTTGTGGAGTTGGGAAAAGAAACCATTGGTAGAGACGCTCCAGTTAGGAATAGAAATAACTGTGGGTTATCTTTGCAGTGCTGGGTGATAGAAAAGATGCTGAAGGGAAATGTGCAATTTTTAGCATTGAAAACTGCAGAGGACGTAAAGAAAATGAAGGAAAGTCCATCATGAGTGCAGTGTGTACTGTTAAAGATTTGCAGTGGTTGTGTGGTGAGACATGCATGGAAATCCTAGCGAAGTTTGGCCAGTGAATGGTGGAAGTGTTGGTGTTCATGGAAACCAGTTTAAGGGCAACTGCAGATGGAGCAGAGCTTGCAAGGATGAAAGGTCTTTTTTATATGGCATTGACACTGGTTTCAAATGAGATGACAGACTGCCTTTGAGAGGTGGAGAAGAAAGTGCTGAAACATGCTCAATACTGGAGACTAAAATTAATTTGAAATACTTAAATATCTTGTTCTGTGTTTTAAAAGCCTGTGCTCTAAAGAAATGGGCAGTAAATTTCTGGTGAGGGAAAATTTAAAGGGGATGCGTGGGCAAGTTTTTGTTTATGGAGTGGTGGGTGCTTGAAACGTGCTGGGGGTGGTGGTGATGGAAGCAGATATGATAGTGGCATTCAAGATGCTTTTAAATAAGCAGGGATGTGGATCAAGTGCAGGCAGAAGGGATTAGTTTAATTTGGCATTATGCTCGGCACACACCTCATGGGCTGAAGGATCTGTTCCTGTACTGTTCTCTGTAGCTTCCCACAGTTAGCTGTTGTCTGGGATGTGAAAGAGACCATTTCAACAGTAATACTTTCCTTCTAAAACTAATCCAGAAGCACTTGACTTGCTCTGAAACAACCTCGGTGCCTTTCCAAATTGGTTCACTCTTCTACCATTTCGAGAACATTGTGTTCCCTTTTACAGCAATGCATGTTGCAGCTGCCCATAAGTATATCTGCTGATTGGTTAACAGAATTATATTGAGCCTTCATTCTCAAATGTCCATATTTGCTAAAGTTTTGCCATAAAACTTCAAAAAAAAACCACCCACACTGGAGCCTGCAATTTATGAAATTTTGTGTTATCTAATTGACGCCAGCTACAATAATCTGGGTTTACTGCAGCAGTGGCATTGGAGATGTGCCAAATTGTAAACATCACCATGCGTCTGACCCAGACGACTAGTGTGCCATGCAATGGAAAATCAACTAGTTTTCTTTTCCAAAAGATGATATCAATTCAATTTTTTTCTTACTCTTGCTGACGGCATATTTCCAGACAGTTCATTTTGCTTTGTTTTGCAATGTCAACAAATGACAATTTAAGATTTGTTAATTGAAAAGTGTATGAAAGGATTATGCAAATCACTGAAAAATGTTCTTTTGCTTTCAGCCTTAATGTCCAGCAAAAATCTGAGCTGGATTGACTGCATGCGAGGTGGCACAGTGAATTTACTGAAAGTAATTTGTGGAAATAGTTGCAGTCACTTTGTTCCTCCTTAAGCAAAAATCTTAAAAAAAACAGTGGCTCAATTTTAACAGAAGTTCATTATTTTGGGAACTGAAGTAGATGTGCTTTTGGATGTTTGTGCTGGGCCAATTAAGGACATGACGGCTAGAAGGGTAGCTGTGCTGAGCCAGTATTTAAGTTGAGCATTATTATTGAAATTACTTTGCAAATGAAATACTGCATTAGGCCAACTTGCAATAAGACAGACAATAAGCATATGTGTACTTTGAGTAACTAGCTTTGTGATTTGGTAACATATGGTTCAAAGTACAAATGTGTAGAAGCATGTGTTTTTCATTTAGTTTTCTTTTTGTTTGCTTGTGTGTATTTTTGTAAGCCTCAAATAGGCATTTGTTGGCAAAGTGTACATCTGAACGGGTGTGAGGCTGAGTCCAGTGAGGCAAATTCATCTGTCAGCTTCTCAGTTCTTGCTCCTGGGGGAAAGATTATGGTAATTTGCCTTGACATGGCTAAAGGTTCACTTATCGATTTTTTTTTTCTCTCTCTTTTTAATCCCCCCTCCCTCCATCCACAAGTTTCCCTGCATCCTAGAATGGCAGCCTACTTGTGCATTTGTATCTTGTCAACCTGAGGGATCAGTTTCCACTTTGTTCCCGTCTTTGTATCAATTCAGCACATGGATCTAAAAGAACAAGTGCCAAGAAAATTGATTTGAAAGTAGCTGAAAATAACAGAACAAAGTTCACACTTCAGGTTGCACGGGGGATATAAAATAGAATTAAAATGACAAATGTTTTTAATTTTTTCCATTAAGTTTTAAGATTCCAAGTCCGATAAATACAAAGGAATGTGAAGATCTACTGGATTTTTCTTTCCTTTAAAAAAAAGCTTTATTTATAGTCTTGGCAAAGTCTATATTGTGATGCATCTTTCTGGCAACATTTTGTGTGCCTGTTTTGAGAGATTATATGCAGCATTTGTTTTATCTTTTAAAATGATTTCATCAACATCTATCTGGAAAGTCTTTCCTCACACTGGGCACTCGTTCCTTTTTGTTTCCAGTAATTTGTTTATCATTTCTGCTCCTTTACTCCTACAGTTTATTCACCTTAGATCAATTCAAACCCTCTTTAAGAAATTGCCTTGTTCAAATGGGTGATCTGCGTTTAACCTTGTATCAAACAAAAATCTCAGCATTTTGAAAATGGTCAATTTTGTGTTTATTTTTTAGTCTGGAA
The DNA here is from genome assembly GCF_009764475.1 of Pristis pectinata. Lineage (NCBI taxonomy): Eukaryota > Metazoa > Chordata > Chondrichthyes > Rhinopristiformes > Pristidae > Pristis > Pristis pectinata. The sequence goes on along the minus strand of NC_067407.1, from coordinate 123,853,834 downwards.
GTGTTGGGGAAATGTTGATGCAATGCAAGATTGGCACTGGAGATTAGTAGGGTCCTATTTGCTCGAGTCATAGAGCGATACAGCACGGATACAGGCCCTTCAGCCCAATGAGTCCATGCCAACCGTGGTGCCTACCCAGTTAGTCCCAGTTTCCTGCATTTGGCCCATATCCCTCTAAGCCTTGCCTGTGTATGTACCTATCTAGGTGCTGCTTAAATGATACGATTGTACCTGCCTCAACTACTTCCTCTGGCAGCTCGTTCCAGAAACTCACCACCCTCTGCATGGAAAAAGTTGCACCTCAGGTCCCTTTTTAAACCTTTTCCCTCTCACCCCAAATCTGTGCCCCCTAATTTTGGACTACACCACCCTGGAAAAGCGGTTACTGTCCACCTTATCTATGCCCTTCATAATTTTAAACATTTCTATAAGGTTGCCCCTCATTCTCCTACGTTCCAAGGAATAAAGACCCAGCCTGGCCAACCTCTCCCTATAACTCAGGCCTTCTAGTCTTGGTAACATTCTCAAATTTTTTTCTGCACTCTTTCCAGCTTAATCAAGTCTTTTCTATAACGGGGGTGACAAAAACTGTACACAGTACTCCCTGGTGCATTGTCATGTGGGGTTTTCTTTACAGGTACAGGAGGCTGATGCAAAATTTCCTCTTTGATAAACCCCAGTTCGATGAGTTGCAGTCGCAGAATAAAATCTAACAAATTAGGTGCATTCTATTAGTCTTTTTTCTTATGCCTGATTCAAGGAACCAGCTGGACAATAGGACACAGATTATCTACTTGGGCTGTAGGAAGTGGGATAAAGCAATGTCGAAAGTGGGGGTAGTTTATGTGAGACCAGAGTTTGTGGTAGATAAATGGGATGCATGTACTACCATGAAAAGTAGTTCGTTGCCTCAATTATAGGATCCGATGCATATAGAGTGTCTGAATCATCAAATACATTGAAGTAGTATGTATCTGGTCCTGTTAAAACAATCTGTAAAATGCAATTTTATCTGGTTAATTTTCTTGAAGACCCTTGTGGCTTAGGGGAGAACATTGAGTTAAAGTTTGTGGGTGTTTTATCTGATAGTTAACTTCCTTTTGAGAGTTTAATTTTGCATGGTATATGATGCAATACTGATGTGCCGAAGAGAATGACCTTCAATTAACTAACCTTCCTAATTGGTCCATTTTCTCGCTCAGTGGTAATGGATTTCCATGGAGTAGACTGTTTTTTCTAGCCTTTCTGGATCAAGTGCTACTGATCCACATATTGCATTCATACTTTCATGTCAAGTATTGGATAAAATTTGGAAATTGCAAACCGGACGCAAGCCCAGCCTTTACCAAGTCATTCTGATGGACCCACTACCAACTCCCAGCTAAAACTGAAAATTCAAGCAGACTTTGTTTTACTAGTCGAGCTGTTCATGGAGCTTTGCATTTTTTTTTAAAAACGCTATCTGATTCTTAGAAGCAACACGTGTCTAAAGACTGAACTCTGTAGGGGAGGCAAGGCATCAGGGCAGCTATCGTCTTTGATAAGCCAAGGTTAACCTTTTTTTGTTTTCATTGTTAGCAATTACTGGACTTCATGGGTTGTGAAAATCACCTTTCTGAAATGGCTGTAGAAATTCTTTCAGAGGTTTTGGGTGGCTGAAGCCAGTATGGGACTTTGAGAAATCCTACGTGCTCAGCAAGATGCTGGACCCAGTAATAACTACTGCACTTTTGGCTCGGATGGCTGTGTTCAAATCCTGCTCTCAGGAGTTGTAGAATAATACACCACGGAGCCAGGTCCTTCAGCCCACCTCGTCCGTGCCAACCAAAGTGTATTCCTAAGCTGGTCCCACTTGCCTGCATTTGGCCTGTATCTTCTAAACCTTTCCTATCTATGAACCTATCCAAATGTCTTTTAAATAATACTATTGTACCTGCCTCTACCTCTGGCAGCTTGTTCTGCATACCCACCACCCTGTGTGTGTGTGGGGGGGGGGGGAGGAGAAAGAGGGTGGAGAGAGAACCTGCCCCTCAAGTTTCCTTTAAATCTTGCCCCTCTTGTTTTGGATTCCCCTATCCTGGGAAAAAGACTATGCCCTTCGTGATTTTATAAACTTCTATATGGCCGCACCTCAGCCTCTTTTGCTCCAGGGAAAATGGTCCCAGTCTATCCAATCTCTCCTTATAATTCAAGCTCTCTGTTCCCAGCAACATCATTCTGAATCTTTTCTGTACCTTCTCTAGGTTAATCACGTCCATGTCGTATGGTGATCAGAGCTGCACACAATATTCCAAGTGCAATTTCACCAGCGTCTCGGTGCAGCTGTAATGTGATCTCCCAACGCCGGTACTCTGCCTATGTACTTGTACCCCTAGATTCCTCTTCTACAATACTCACCAGTGGTCCTGTCATTCATTGGGTATGCCCTGACCTGGTTTAACTTCCCAAAATATCCGAGTTGAATTCCATCAGCCATTCGTTTGCCCACTTTCCCAGTTGATCAAGATCCTGTTGTAGCCTTAGAAACAAAGAACATTACAGCACGATACAGACCCTTCAGCCCACGATTTTGTCCGGCCCTAATATCCATCTAACCCTTCGCTCCCCTCCCACGTGGCCCTCCACTTTTCTATCATTTATGCCCCCTCATGTTGGCCATTTTAGCCCTGGGAAAATATCTGACTGTCCAACTCCAACCTTGGATGACCTTCACTGTCCACCACGTCACCAATTTTTGTCATCTTCAGACTTTCTAACCATGCTACCTACATTCTCCAAATGGTTAATATATATTGCAAACAACAGGAGACTTTGCACTGATCCCTACAGCACACGACTGTTCATCGGCCTCCAATCTGAAAAACAATCCTGCACTATCATCCTCTGACTCCTTCCACAAAAGCAGTTTTGTATCCAATTGGCTAGTGCGCCCTCAATCCCATGTGATCCAACCTACAGACCAGGCTATCATGTGGGACCTTGTCAAAAGCCTTGCCAAAGTTCATATGGACAATGTCTACTTCCTTTCACTCGTTAATCCTCTTGGTCACCTCTTCAACAGAAAAACTCAATCAAATTTGTGAGAGACAATTTCCTACACACAAAGCCATGCTGACTATCCCTAATCAGTCGTCGTCCTTTCCAAACACAGGTTCTCTCTCCAAATCCCCTCCAGTAACTTTCCTACCATTGATGTTGGGCTCACTGGCCTGTAGTTCTGTGGCTTGTCCTTGCAGCCCTTTTTAGATAAAGGCAGAACGTTTTTAAAAAAAAACAATTTTATTTACAGTGTGGTAACAGGCCCTTCCGGCCCAACGAGTCCATGCCACCCACTTTAAACCCAAATTAACCTACCCGTCCGTCTTTGGAATGTGGGAGGAAACCGGAGCACCCGGAGGAAACCCACGCAGACACGGGAGAACGTACAAACTCCTTACAGACGATGACAGGAATCGAACCCCGATCGCTGGCACTGTAATAGCGTCGTGCTAACCGCTAAGCTACTGTGCTGCCACTCTAGTCTTCTGGTACCTCACCCGTAGCTAAGGAAGATACAAAAATCTCTACCAGGGCCCCTGCAATTTCTTCCCTTCCCACAACATCCTAGGATACACTTGGTCAGGACCTGTGGATTTATCCACCTTTATGCACCTCTGTTGTGCCAGCACCACCTCTTTCGTAGTGTCATTATGTTTTGGAACATCACTGTTCTCCTGAATTCCCTAGCTTCCATGATCTCCATGGTCAATAACAGGTGAAAAGTATTCATTTAAGACTTCATCCATCTCCTGTGGCTCCACTCATAGATGACTGCACTGATCCTTGGTAATGAATGTAGACTGACACTTCAGTGCAATACTGAATGCACACTGAGGTGGATTTTTCAGATGATGCTAACTGTGTGCCCAGCTGTTCATGGAAGATGCAATGGCAATCCTTTCAGTTTTGATTGCTTATAATGTATCAACCAATGTGTTGGCATTAGGGTGGAATGTATAACTCAAGAGCAAGGAAGCTCCCCCTGGTGCCCAGGCCAGTGGTTGTCCCTTGTTTACATTAGTAGAATAGATTGGTTATTATCACATTAGTCAATTGTTTGTGCTAATTGGCTGCCACTCTGAAAACTTTAAGGGTGGCAACTTTTCAAAAGTACTTCACTAGCTAGCAAGCCCTTTGCACTGAGTTGTGAAGTGTTTTCTAGAACTGGGAAAGGAAATCAAAGTCCATGTCATCCACTTGGTTTGTGCAGCCAAGTTTCCCCTTGCTGTTATTTTAAAGATTGGATTGTGTTTCTTAAATCTTCTATTCTAGTAGTTCATGATTTTGTTTTTCCTTAAATGTGTTGAATCTTCTATCTGTAAGGTATGGCGTCAGCAAAATCCGTGCTTTATTTGTGAAATAAATATGACTGTCTAAGTTCTAGACACCACTCCCATAAATTATCTGAACAGTTGAGACTTCAGCCCAAGAGGCAAGTGGATTTGAATGTCCTTTGACAGTAGAGCATGAACTCACAACCTCATTGAGGTTTGACCTTTTGGAGGGTAAGCTTTTTTATTAATTGAAGGCTTACACTTCAAACACTGGATCCATTTGGAATTCCACCCCTTCTAAGATATAAGAACATCAGCATCAAACTTAATTCCCTGTCAAGTTTTATTTCGGGACTGCAAAAACTGCTGTGTACACTTCAATAAGATAGTATCACATGCTATTCAGAATATGAATATAACTAGAAGAAAACCTTCGTAATCTAATTGAATGTGACTAATTTCAAACAGATCATATGCATTTATGAATTGCGTATTTGTCTGCATCTCTTTGGTCATGGTTGCTAGGGAATTGGAGACATTAGCGCAAATTAATGTCCTACCTGACTTTCCCCTCCCTGTCCTTTTTTTTTAAAAAAAAATGTCACGATAGGTCATGGGTTGAGATTTTAGAATCATTTGAGGAAAGTGCCCTCTATGTGCTACATATAACAAAATCATTAACCTTGCTCCTGCATGGGTCTAAGATTTCATAATTGGTGCAAACAAGACTCCATTGTTCTGATATATTGATGTATAGTACATGACTGTCAGCTAAAAATGGATGTCCGATGCTGTAAGTCTAGGTTTTGAATTTATTTCATGGTAATGTCAGGGCTCTCCAAATGGGGGTAGTCCACATAGTTTTAAATGTGAAAGTGGAAACCAGGAAAGTTCTTGCTGATCACAAAACCTGTTCTTCTAATATAGACTTTTTTTTTGGCTGCATCCATTTTCTTGATTTTTGCAAGTGCTGTCAAGAAATACAGCACTAGATTTTATTTTGTGTTTTTCTCCTGCATGACATAGTCTAGGCAAAAGTGGGTATTGAAGCTGGCAGCATAACTTTTCGTTGGGAGTGGAGCCCTCAAAAGTGAGCAGCTACTTTTGAAAAGCAATTTGGTTGTAAATCATTGTTGTTTATTTTTTAAGTACTCACTGTAGATTTTCATGGTAGAAAGGAAAGTTTGCCAGGGAAATGAGCTGGCTGCCTATCATCTGTCTAGCTGGCACTTGAATGGCTCCAGACCCAAACTGGATCTACTGGTGCTCTTTGCAAAGTACAGCAGGTCATTGGGCATTAAGTTGTTTTGTAAGCCAATAACTTGTATCCTGCAGCCAAGTGCATTGGATGGGAGCACTGTTCAAAGCACCACTTTAGTGGAACTGTTGTGATGCACCTTGTATGTTTGCCATGCCTTTCGCATCAAGGATTACCCAACAGCTTTGAAGTTAAAAGAGAGTGATGCCAGGGGCAGCTCAGCTTTGTCTTGGGTATTTGACTGATACTTGCCATTGGAGTCTGCTGGACATTGTTGCCGCTCCTCCAGTCTGTCAATGCCTATGAACAGCATCTGGTCCAGCACATGCCATTTTGAGAGTATACCTTTGGGAATGAAGCTCTTGAGAGCAAACCAGGATAGTACTCATTATTATCTACACCAGCATCTCAGGCCATTATCTCTGCCTTTGGTAATGGTAAAATTAGAGCAAGTCTTTAAACACCTTCAGTTGATCTGAAGTGGAGATTTTATTCTGAGGACCCAATGACTTCCACTATCTTTTTCCCCCCCAAACCTTAAGTAAGATCTCTTGCCGCTGATTCATCCCCGGCAAGCTCTCTATCCCTCGGGGATTGCTTTGTCAGTCAACTGTTCATCTTTCAATTTTGGAACCAGACCAGGTGTTTGCAGGTATTGTAGCGGTCAGTGTAATGCTATTACAGTGCCAGTGACCTGGGTTCAATTCTGGCCGCTGTCTAAGGAGTTTGTACGTTCTCTCTGTGGCCCACATTCCAAAGACTTATCGGTTAGGAGTTGTGGACATGTTGTGTTGGCGCCAGAAGCACGGGCCCCAGAACACACTATGCAAAAGATGTATTTCACTGTGTTTCAATGTACGTGTGACTGATAAAAGATCTCTTAAATTGTCATTCTAAGATGCTGATTGCCCAGCATGTCCATAGTGGAAGCTTCATCACTCTGGTGCTGACACCGAAACTCTTAGCTTTTTGCAGTGTAATTCTGAGAATTCCTCATGTTGAACATTAGCCAATTCCATTTTTGACAATAATATGCAATTGAATGCCCCTAACTGAAAGCTTTCCATCAAGGTTAAAGGTTTAAGCAATGCAATAAAAAAAAAATTGCCAAATATTACATGGGGCTATGATAGAATAGTAGAACAATGTTAGTGTTACATCTGGACCAAATGATATAACTTTACTATCTGAGCACTAGTTATCTACCACCGGTATATTTATATTGTCAATGACCAGAGTACGGACACCTTTAGTCCGTGCTGAAAGTGTCAATGCTGTTATGGTGCCTCCTGATTCAGGAGGCAAGATGAGCTGCGTGTGTGGTGGTGGTGGGGTGGGGTGGTTCCGGAATATGAGGGTCCCGTGGATAATGAGCTGCATTGTCCTGAGGTTCTGGAGAATGCTGCCAGTGTTCAGCCTGTAATAAGTGAGTGCATCAGAGACTTGGCTCGCTCTGAAGTGGAATGATAGGTGCCACCTCTGGCATTGAAGTTGAAGGGTGGAACCAAAGCCTGCTGGGATTCTCAAGCATTATGCTGGGGAGTTCACCTCTGTGATCCTATGCCAACCAGATTTCATTTTAATGATTTTCTGATGTGTAAAGAAGGAAGACGTTAAGTTGTTTTATTAACTTAGTTTTCTCAATTATTTTGTGACTAAATTGCTTTAAATGTCTCTGAATATCAGATTTAAAACGTTCTTTTTCTTTTTTTAAAAAAAAGACAATAGCAGCTTCTGCACCGCAAGTCTTGCATCGTGTCGGAGGCTGTTCAGTGTTCAGGCAGTTGCAGGGGCAAGGCTTAAGTGCTGTGCCAGGTGACACCCAAATGTGGCTGCAGCCTCACTGAGTCAATGGGTGACCCCATGAGGCTTGTGGCAATTCGTAACCACACGTATGTACGAGTCCTGCCCAAGAGTGAGTGGATGGGGCCCAATCCAGGCAGTGGGCTGATTAGAGTATAATATAGCCCATTCTGTTGATATATTTATGCATTGGTGTGTTATGACTAGCTGCTCAGTGGTAAATTGATAGCTGCTATGGTTTGTAACTATTTTCAGTGACTTTAGTGTGGCAGGGTACAGTAGCATAGTGGTTAAATCACTACATTAAGGAGCAGAGATCTGGACTATTGGAAAATTAAACTGCAGATGCTCAATCTTAAATATGTATACTAGCTTATTATTGTCACATGTACCAAGGTACAGTGGAAAAACTTGTTTTGCATGTCATCCATACAGATCATCACATCAGTACATCGAGGTAGGACAAAGGAAAAACAATAACAATGCAGAATAAGGTGTTAGTTACAGAGAAAGTACAGTGCAGGCAGACAATAAGGTGCAAAGCCATGATGAGATGAATTGCAGTGAAGAGTCCATCTTATCATATGAAGGAACTGTTCAGTAGTCTTGTAACAGTGGGATTGAAGCTATCCTTGAGCCTAGTGGTAGGCGCTTTCAGGCTTTTGTATCTTCTGCCCAATGGGAGGGGGGAGAAGAGAATGTCTGGGGTGGGTGGGGTCTTTGATTATGTTGCTCGCTTTACCGTGGCAGCGAGAAGTATAGTCGGTCCATGGAGGGGAGGCTGGTTTCTGTGATGTGTTGAGCTATGTCCACAACTCTGTGGTTTCTTGCGGTCTTGGGCAGAGCAGTTGCCATGATGCATCTGGATAGGATGCATCCTGTCATTCATCTATAGAAATCTGACTGTCAACGGGAACATGCCGAATTTCTTTAGCCTCCTGAGGAAGTGGAGGCGCTGCTGTGCTTTCTTGGTCATGGCATCTACGTGGTGACCAGGACAGGCTATTGGTGATCACTCCTAGGAATCTGAAGCTCTCGATCCTCTCAACCTCGGCACCGTTGATGAAACAGGAGCAAGTGCACTGCCTCCCTTCCTAAATAAAACTTGAGAATGCTGGAAACATTCAGTAGGTCCAACAGCAACTGTGGAGAGTGAAGCAGCATAACCTGAAAAGGTTAATGGTCCTGACGATAGCCCTAGACTTTTGATCGAGAGATGTGAATTGCATTCCCACCAGAGCTGTTGGGGAATTTAAGTTCAATTAATTAAAACCTGGAATAAAAAGCTCCTGTCTCCAATGGTGACCATGAAATGTCTTGGTCATAAAATCTTTATGTAGTTTGTTAATCTCCTTCAAAGGAGGGAATCTGCCATCATTACCCAGTCTTTTCTAATATGTGATTTTCTTTTTCCCCTAGTATGTGTCAACAGATATTAATTTGTTGACTCCTTAACTGCCAGCTCATTTCAGGGGCAATTAGGATGGACAAAAATACTCGCATTGTCGATGTCTGCAATGATTGAATAAATGAATAACAACAACCAAAAAAAGAATTTGCCACTTCATTAAGTGCAACTGAAGTGTTTAGTTATTATAGTCAAAGATTATACTGTTTATCAAGAGTAGTTTGAATATTTTGGCATTGGCTTTTAACAAAGCAGAAATTTTCAAATGAAGCAATGCAGAAGTGTTTTTCCTTAGAATTAATATTCTTTTTGAAGTAGGAATGTGCATGGATTTTGTGACATTGTTCTTAACCACATTTCTTCATTATAAATGTTTTTAGCTTTTAAGTTTCCGAAGATTCTATGCAGTTCTGGTCACTGTTACAGGAAGGATGTGGTAGCTGAACAGGGTAAAGAGGAGATATGGTTATGTTGGAAGGAACGGAGAATGTTAGTCATGAGGAAAGATTGGCTGGGCTGTAATTGTTTTCTTTGGATGAAAGGAGGCCAAGGAGAGATTTAATCAAGGTGTATAAAATTGAGACACCAAGATAGTGGATATAAAGCTTCTTTCCCTTGGAGGTCAAGAACTGGGGGAGGGGAGGAGGCACACAGATTGAAAGTATTTGCAGAAGAATTCAAGTTTAGGTATTACTCAATCTTCCCCACAAAGTATCAGAGCTTTGGAAAACTCGGCTTGAGAAGTTGGTGGAGACAAACCTAAAGGTAGGTCGCAGGGTAACTGCTTAACGTGTAAAGTACAACAGGAGCTGGGAAATGGGTTTAGGAGAGATCCTACCTTATTGAACTAGGGGATGGAGGATCCAGTAGAGGGGGTTATAAAGTTGGGGGACAGTGTAGTTACAAAAATGCAATGTTATTCATTGCCTACAATTAAAGTGGAGAGTGGAAGGAGCCCAGAACAATTGGATCTCCTGAAGAGGGTGCTATCAAATAAGTGGATACCTGCTGAGGACCTGATGTGCCAAATAGACACTGAGTTGTACACGTGAGATATCTTCATTAGTCACATGTACATCGAAACACAGTGAAATGCATCTTCTGTGTAGAGTGTTCTGGGGGCAGCCCGCAAGTGTCATCGCACTTCTGCACCAACATAGCATGCCCACAACTTCCTAACCCGTATGTATTTGGAATGTGGGAGGAAACCAGAGCACCCGGAGGAAACTCACGCAGACACGGGGAGAATGTACAGACTCCTTACAGACAGTGGCCAGAAGTGAACCCAGGTCACTGGTGCTGTATTAGCATTACGCTAACCGCTACACTATTGTGTCTGCCCTACTTTTATGATTCTATTCTATCCGAGCTGCTTCAAAGCAAGGGTGTTGGGTGAATTCATTAGTTGAAATTAGTTCAGCTCATTTCTTGGCAAATGTAAGTCGATCTGAAGGAAGTCTGGGGACTTTGTGTTGCACTGTCAAATGCACAGTCTGGAATGTGATGGCAATGGGAGCTTCCTAATTGGCATTTTGGGTTGCTATGGGGCTCTCAGTGGAGTTTGATCCTCCTTATTGAGACTACTCTACAGTTGTACCAGTGAGTCTTCAGGTTTCCAGCATGTACTGTTCTTTCATCTTTAAAAGGAAGTAACTTCTCCTTTGCCTTGTTACCACAGTCCTCTGACATCTATGGGCTCTTGCATCCAGAGCAGATTCAGAACAATAATTGGTTTTGCCTTGTACTACCTCGATGCACTGTGTAATGAATCGATCTGCGTGAACAGTATGCAAGACAAGTTTTTCCACTGCGTATCAGTACATGTGACAATAATAAACCAATTCTGAATCTGCTCTGGATACAAGAGCCTATGGATGTCAAAGGACTGCGGTAACGAGGCAAAGGAGAAGTTATTTCCTTTTTAAAGATGAAAAAGCGGCAGATGCTGGAAATCTGTAATAAAAACAGAAGACTCATTCTGCCATTTTGTTTTATTTTCAAAGTTCCAACATCGGATCTTCTACCTGAAATGTTGAACTCTGCCAGGGGAGGTGGTGGAAGTGGGTATGATAGCAGCCTTTTAAGAGGCATTTAGACAGACCCACAAACAGGCGGGATAGAGGGATACAGACCACGTGCAAGCAGATGGGATTAGTTAAATTGGCATCGAGCTCAGCACAGACATTTTTAAAATTTTATTTACAGCGTGGTAACAGGCCCTTCCGGCCCAACGAGTCCGCTCCACCCATTTTAATCCCAAATTAACCTACCCGTACGTCTTTGCAATGCCGGAGGAAACCGGAGCACCCGGAGGAAACCCACGCAGACACGGGAGAACGTACAAACTCCTTACAGACAGCGGGAATCGAACCCCGATCGCTGATGCTGTAATAGTGTCGCGCTAACTGCTATGCTACCGTGATGGGCTGAAGGGCCTGTTCCTGTTGCACTTTCCTGCCAAAGTTCTCAGCTCTGGAACTGGCTCCCTGACATGTCCATGTCCATGCCCACCCACGCCCCCTTGTTCTACCTCCTGAGTTCAAACCTCCTCCTTGACTTGGCCGTTGGTTGTGTGCCCCGATAGCTCTGTGGTTGAGAGCTGAATTTTATTAGTGCCTTGGAATGCATTACTTGGAGTGCAATAATTTTAAATATTTAAAAATTTAAATGTTTTAAATATTTTACAATTTTTAATATGTTTTAAATATTTTCTTTCAATTTCAAGTCATAGCAGGAAAGGTCAGCATTTATTGCTCATCCACGATCATTCTCCAAGTGGTAGTGACTGCTGTCATGAACCACTGCTATCTTAATAGATATTACTGTCTTTTGTTGTAATAGAAATGATTATTTTTGCCACTATCAATTTAGTTAAGCAGGGAAGTTTATGCTGAAATGGCATTCCTTGTCACAAGTAATGCCATAATCATACTCGTGGGCATGTGGCCGGATTATAACAGGGCAACTACACAGGACGAAACATCCATTATAAATGAGGAACTTCAACATGGCAAAGCCCGATGGGCAAAAAAGGTAGTTATATGACTTCCCACACCATTGCTTGGTTTAATTTTACGAAGGTGTTGTAAAATGTGTATTCTGAAACATACTCATTTCCCAAATACTTTCTTGTAGAAGCTTGTGTTGGTCTTACTTAACCACTCTAAGAAAGCTGTTCTAGAACACGAATGTCATTCTAATAAGAGTGATATCTTAACCTCCAGTAAGGTCAAAAAAACAGTCGAAAGCTTTACTGAAGTGAATTGTCCAATTAATCACTGCAAATGTAATGCTTCTCAAAATCAACAGTTAACAGGGAATTGATATTTAATGTTGACTGGATTACATAGAGAGCAATGACAACCTGGGATTGGTTATTGGACATTAATCTAATTGAAAGCTTTAGATGTCATGAGACTAAAGCCCAAGCAGTTTATCATCTGTACCAAGATTAGATTACAGGCTTTGAGCAAGCCTCAAGCGATACTGTAGTTTAAAGAGAATGTTTTCCTCCCACAGAGTCGTAAATGGTTTGCCAATAGAAAGCAGAAGATGTTGATGCTAATGGGAAAGGCTCTGGGGGACAGGGACAACTCTGGTTCTGTTGGGTAGCTTGGCATCCACTGCTGTTCTGTACTAATCCAAATGAAACTGAACCCGACAATGCATGATGATAAAATTATGTTTAATAATACCAAAGTGTGATCAAGTGAGAAGTAGTCAAATGATCCTAGTTTGCGTCAAGCAATTTGTTGGGTTAATTTTTGGGTTGAGGGAGTAGTTTCATACGTTCATCTCCCATTTGCAACACTGAATCAATACCGCGGTTGGAGCAAATTTGTTTCTAATCTACAAAAGAAGAAAAACTGAGTTTTGAGTGTGACATTTTCTGACCACCTCGGTGATCTTTCCATAGTGTATGTGGACACTGGCTCGTGGGGTACGTTTTGCATGCAATTTGAACCCAAAGCAGGGAAAAAAGAGAGCCTTCAATTTAACAATGTTCTGTCTGTTGAAAGCTTCATGATGGATTGTTTTTGGAACTGTGGCAACTATTCATCATAGGTGATGTCTTAAGTGGGATGGGATAGATGGTCAGCAAGCTGTTTTCGGTCATTAGTTGGCCAGAACATGGGGCGAATCCTTTGGACATCTTTTTTAAAAAAAAAAGTTACGGGGACTCCGTGACTTTCCCTGCGTTGCTTAAGTTCATGCTGGGAGGGTTAGCAAAAGAGTATGGTTTGTAAGTTGAACATTATGAAGAATCCATCACGAGTCATGTGCTTCATGCTGTTTCTGATACAGAATAGGTGTGCATGGGGTTGGGGCTGTGGGGAGAGGAGTAGGTTTGTAAATGTTAGTCTCGGTGGCAATGACACCTTACAACGCGGCAACCTCGAAACAGCAAAGGCCACCTTGTAAAATGAACCAAAAATACAACACTGCAGATGCTGGTAATCAGAAAAAGACCCAGCAAATGAAAATCAAAATAAAACTGCAGATGTTGGAAATCTGAAGTAACAAAATGCTGGAAGCACTCAGCAAGTCCGGCAGCCTCAGTGGAAAGAGAAAGATGCAACATTTCTGGTTAAAGAACTGTTGTTCTGATAGTGGGTCTTTCCACTGACCTGAGTGTTTCCACCATTTCCTGTTTTTATTCAGGACCCAGTGAACACAGGAAATCAGACTGACCTTTAGAGAAATTTGGGCTCAGGTCAAAAGAAAACCTTCCCCCTCAACTCTGCTGATGAAAGACCATTTGACCTAAAACGTGAAATCCTTTCACTCTCTGAAGATACTGCCAGGCTGCAGAGTATTCTCAAAAGGACCCACTTGTCTCAAACTGTTACTGCCCACTCTGCACCCTTATTTCTATTGATGTAATAAGGGGTGTTAAGTTTTCAGATGAACACTAAAATAGGAATGTATACTGATGGCCTGAAGGCAACTGCAAGGGAATGGGATGATAGAATGAGCGAAAATGGTTGACTGTCAGCAAGCGAGAGGTAAGTTTTGTATTCATTTTAAAAATAAAAATAATTATGCTTTGGGGCAGGTAAGTTGGATATTCTGTAAGAACGTAAGGGTTCGGTATTATGATTTGCAGTATCTTTAAGAAGTTTAACTTTGAGTGAAGGAGAGTGAAAGCACCAAGATAGTGGTGAAGGAGTGTAGCATAAATAATGATGGTGCCTGGTAGGAATATAACAGACTTTTTAAGAACAAGGTAGAATATAGGTTGATCTATGAAGTGTTTAAAAATTATGATGGGTTGGAGTGGGTGAGGAATGACAGAATATAAATGGAAGATTAAATGTAAGAGATCTGGGACTGGTGTAGGAGCATTTATTTTTTGCACATGGTTGTGAAATATGCTACTGGGGTTAGTGATTGAAGCTGTGACCATGTCAGCATTTAAATAGATTTGATAGGTGGTTGAAGAAAAGCGGGAATAAAGGGTGATGGGAAAAGGGAAGGAATTGGAGATGACTGGAGGATGATAGGAATGCCAAAAGTATTCCTTTTATTGTTTTGCAATGCCTGGAGCATTTTATTTGTTGAACCATTTTACTTGCATTTTCCTTTCAAATCAAAATAATTTTCCCCTCGAGCTTTAGAGCTTAGTTCCTTTCAAGGGATATCTAACCCCAGATAAGTCTTCCAGCTTTGAACTGAAACCTTTTTGGAGCTCCTGTCTACAGTAATCCCAATGGCAATGAGTATTCTGTCTTTTGACTCCTGCATCTGTCTGTGTCCCTGTGTCACCAGAGGCAGACAAGCAAATTATATGAATTGAGGGTTTAAACATTTGTGAATGATTTAAAATGTTTCAGCAGGAAAAAGCTCTGCTTAACAACAATGTTAGAATACAGTTCTGATAGCGTTCTGTTGAAATATGAAACTTTTCGTCCTTTTGTGGATGATGAATCCGTGAATTTTTTTGAGCTGTGATTGTTAACTCGACTACAGTCAATGAGGTCGAGCATTTGCTCTACCACCTTCAAGATGGTGCTGTTGTCAATCTAAGATTAACCAAACTGTTTGACAAGACGTTCTCTTTGAATAAGAGTACACTGAACTCACTTTAAATGAACCACTGTTGGGCAAACCTGGCCCTCAAGTGAAATAGAAAGGAGGAGCTAGGTTTCTGAGCACTCTTGATTTGCCTTTTCTCTGAAATTCGCAATTGATTCTGCTCATGGTTTATCGTATCTCCCATTTTTTTTTCTCCCCCCCCCTGTGATGTTGGTTGCTCCATCCTGAATGGATCAGGGTATCTCCCCAGCTGCTATGTGACAAAGGTACTTCCAAAGATCAGTTAACCATGCACATTAGAGCAATCCTTAAAGATTGGATTAGAATTCACTGCATCTTTATAATGTTTTAAGTAATGTATTTGCACTAATTATACATTAAGCAGATAGAAATGCTGAAATAGAAATTTCATGGAAGTTTTGTGAGCAAGTAATTGCTTATCCTAAATTGTCCTTAAATTCTATTTCAGAAGATAGTTAGGAGTCAACCCATTATTTTGGGCATGGAATGTCACGTGCCCTAGAATGCGTGGAGATGTTAGTGTACTGGATGGGCTTTCTCTCTTTCCTCCATGCTCGCTATTGAGTAATGTTTTAGGAGCATGTTCCTCATGGCGTGTTTTAAGTGGGTTCCAGTCTTCTTCTGGAGAAGACGATCCCTGTTGACGAATTGAGCTGGTGTCGGAGAAGACCACGTCCAACTAATGCAACACAAAGTGCTGGAGAAACTCAGTGGGTCAGGCAGCTAATATTTTACTCTCTGCATCTGAACTGGAGAGGGGAAAATGCAGTTTACATTCCCACTGCCAAATGGAGATGTGAAATGTTCTACACAAATGTTACCAGTTTTTGGGAACTTGGAAAGACATCCGCTAATTTAATTTTGTTTATTGACTGGGTATTTTATAAAGGTCTTTGGACTTGATGGTAGTGTATTTTTGTTTGAGACAGTTTGCGACTGTGTGTTTGGCAGAACAAGTGATTTGTTCTTGGCATTGATCTCTCATCTTGGCATCATTGGAGGTAGTGTGCCTTTCTGGATTATTTCACTGGTTTGACACGTCAATCATTTAAGATTCTTTTGCCCCTTAGGAAAAATCTCAAAAATACAAATGCTGTAATCCTGAGCTGTGAGTGGAAAATGCTGGCAATATATGGAAGGGAAAAGAAGTTTTTATATTTGAGCTTGGACCCCACAAGAATAGAGACCCATGGATCTCAGGATCTCTGTAGCTGGGCAGCATTTTCTGTTTGTTTTTTTATATCTCAATTCAAATCCTGCTTTGAGTTTGTGCTTGGCCCTGATCCAGTTACATTTTCTTAAACTAGAAACCCCTATTTTTGGATGGATGTCTCTATAGTTTGAAATATTATGGAAAAATGCATGTATTTCCTCTAGCAAAATGACCAAGAGTTGTAAAATTTGAAATGGAAAAGGTAATTCTGTTAAAGCTGCTTTTATGTACACCACCTTCGACTTTAAAGCCACCAATTTTCATTATTGCGCCATTGTTACTCTCAGACAGACTGCTGTCGCCTTAGTATGTGGTTGGAGAGATGAGCTGTGGAAATGGTGACAAATGGCACAGTAGTGTAGTAGTTAGCGTAACATTATTACAGCACCAGTGACCCAGGTTCAATTCCCGCCACTGTCTATAAGGAGTTTGTATGTTCTCCCTATGTCTGTGCATTTCTTCCAGGTGCTCTGGGTTCCTCCCACCTTCCAAAGATGTATAGGTTAGGAGCTGTGGGCATGCTATAGAACACCACAGCGCGGTACAGGTCCATCAGCCCACAATGTTGTGCTGACATTTTATCCTGCTCTAAGGTCTATCTAACCCTCCCCTCCCACATAGCCCCCTATTTTTTCTATCATTCATGTGGCTATCTAAGATTCTCTTAAATGTCCCTAGTGTATCTTCCCCCACAACCTCTGCAGGCAATGCGTTCCACGCACCCACCACTGCGGGAAAAAAAAACTTACCTTGACATCGCCCTTATACCTTCCTCCAATCACCTTAAAATTATATCCTCTCGTGAGCTGTTGTGGCACTGGGAAAAAGTCTCTGACTGTCCACTCAATCTATGCCTCTTATCATCATGTACACCTCTATCAAGTCACTTCTCATCCTCCTCTCCAAAGAGAAAAGCCCTAGCTCACTCAACCTACCTTCATAGGACGTTCTCTCCAATCCAGGCAACATCCTGGTAAATCTCCTCTGCACCCTCTCTAAAACTTCCACATCCTTCTTATAATGAGGTGACCAGAACTGAACACGATACTCCAAGTGTGGCGACACTTGCGGGCTGCCCCCAGCACATTCTCAGTAACGCAAAAAGACATTTCACTGTATTTTGATGTACGTGTGGCTAATAAATATCATTTTTAACTTGGACAAGATCACCCAAAAGCCACCAGTTTTAAGGGCTGACCTTGTGAAGACAGACCCACGAAGACTTGATTCCATTCCAGACTGTCTTCTGAGGTGATTGACGAGTCCCCTGGCGACGTTTCCAGACTGTGCAATTAGTGGATCAGGAGGTGCTTGACTGGGTTGTAGGTTGTCTGGACTACCTGTGTGTCCCTTCTGTCATCTGTGCATCTCTTCTACATGCTCCTGCCTTAGAAACTTCGGTGCTCGGTGTTTTCCCAAATATTCATTCTTCATTTGAGCTGTCAATGAAGATGTTACGTTTTTTTTCGTGGAGACCTGGAGTTCTTGAAGCATTTTTTTTTGTCTTCTTGGACCTCTTGTCATGATGTAATTTGGAGTAGTTTGTTTTGAATTTAGTATTGGAATGTGGTCTGCCCACCAGAAGTGATGATCAGAAACTCTGCTGGGGATGTCGACTCGGGGGTGGACATGGGCAGAGCAAGCAAATCAACATCAATGGATTTGGATTTTGTGAAAACAATAGCTCTACAGTGCTTTGAGGTACCTGCTCCAAGTGGTTCATGTCCCCAAAACATAGTAGATGGTGGGGGATCACTGTGCCTCAATAGAGCATGAGCTAGGTTTTGGTCTTCAAACACTTTCTCAGTTGGCTTTGACTGTGCTGGCACAATGGAGATGGTGGTGAATTTTATGATCGATTATTAGCCATTGCTGACCGGTGACTCCTGAAGTTAGGGAAACGATCCACGTTTTCCTAGGTCTCTTCATGGATTGTTAGGTGCTGGAGTTATGTGGTAGAGGGCTTTTATCTTTCAGATGGTTAGTGTATGGTCCATCCTCTTGTATGCTTTATTGAAGAAATGAGCAGTGACTTGCAACTTGATCACCAAGTGTGCACGTGCAAGCTTATAGGAACTCTATGACCAAGGTAGAGTGGTCATGGTCTGGGTGGGCTGATCGTAGCTTGATCTCGTGGAGCAGTTTGTTGCCCTACTTAGAGATCACATTTTCTGTGCTCTGGGTGTACTTCAGCCCATTACAGTAATCTATTATGCACCTGCTTCCTGCAGTAACCTTTTGGCAGTCGTGTGGCTCCCAGTCTCCTGGAACTTTCACCACCACCACCACCTTGTTCCACTGTACTTAAAAGTCTCGAAAGACCAGAAACATTTCAGAAATAAGTTTATCGTTAGTTAGAAGAACTTATTAATAATATTAATTGGGGGGAGAGAACACAAAGCATTGCTGCTGTTGAAAGAGTTCCCCGATCTCCCTCCGCTCAAGGAAGCAGAAGTTGCTACAGCTAAGTGGTTCTTCTGGAAGTGGCCCCTCTGGCAGTCTAGCCCTCACTCAGAATTGCACTGGAATTCCATCATGGGTTATCTGGACAAGCTTGAAATTTGTTTAAAAACGTGCAATCTTGTACTAATCCTTGGCCTGCTATGGAATTTGGGATGGGAACAATCAAAATGGGAGAGTCGTCTTTGTGACTGTAAGAAGGATTGAGGGCTGGGGTTACTGGAGGTGCGTGTTGTGAAAGGTTCCAGATTCCAAATTAACAGGACACATCCGGCCAGTGAAAAGCAGTGGACCGTGTAAGGTTCAATTGAAGTCTGCGACAGCTGTTTTTATTTTTACTTGAATTATCTGTAACTCTTCTGAGATTAATTATTTTTTCTTTTCAAAAAGCAGAATAACCGTGCTCTCCAAATGCTGGAAATAGTGTCAAAAAGAAAACAAACTTTTGGAGGGGAAAATCTCAGCTGAGAAAGAATTCCTTACTTGGTGATTTCTAAATCTGCTGTGCTGCCACACTGCACATTCAGCTTCCCCAGTTTTTCCAGCATCAACTGTAAGGTTGATTTTGCTTTCAGGTTAAGTATGTGACGTGCCTAAGTTCTGCAATGCCTGTCCTTGTGCCTTCACACATGGTAAGGACCTCCTCAGGCTGACAGCTATTGACAACTTTTTAAGAAGCTGTTTGTCAACTGTAGTTAGTTTTTCCCACACTGGCATGCTATGTTAATGTTGTTGGCAAGACCTGGTTGCTGTGCAAAAGTTCTAGTCACTCCAGCTTCTCTGATGTTGCAGCCAATATTTATCCCCAGCCAATGAACAAAACTTAATAATCACCAGATAGTGTTTTTTATGTTAGAATGAGTTTGTAATGTGCAAATTGCCTTGGTTTCTGTGTTAAAACAGTGATTTATGTTTTACGACGTATTTGATAGATTGTAAAGTGCTTTGGGATATCCTGAAAGAGGGCATGAAAGACATTATGTAAATGCAATTCTTTTTCATGAGACTGGTTGTACATCTTTGGTATTTGTGAACCAGGGCTCAGGGCAGAGTGAGTGCATGCTTTAACTGTGCTTTTCATAGATTCACAGATTATTAATTTTTGCTTTGGTCAGTTGTTTAAAAATGAGTGACATTTGAACTGGAGCAAAAAGCATTCTGAATTTGGATCTGGCGATGAGGCACTCACCGTGCACACAGCAGGGATGCGATGAATATATTTGTGTCTCAGTGTAATTTCCAGCACCAAAAGAAACTCTTTGGATGTTTTTTTTTTCCCGTTTGTTATGAGATGTTACTACTCTGTGGGCTGTACTCTTCAGTAACTGTCAGTTTTTCGCTGCTGGTCACAGAGCAACCACCAGCAGGAAACAGTGATCCCACCAACACCAAAGCATGGTTTGCAGCTTTTTCATCTTCAATGTTTTTAATCTCAATATACATAATTATTTTAAAAACTCATTTGTTTCTGCATTAGCAGAGCCTAATAGTGAACCACAAAAGAGAAATCTTTATATTATACAAGTAATTGACTTAGTGCAGTTTGACCTTTTTGTTTTCCTTGAGTATAAAAATGGGTTTGACTTGATTTTCCCTCTGGACTTGCATTTGGGGTCTAATTGTACTTTTGACTGCTAGTTGCTCTTGGGTCTTGATCTTGTGAAAGAGTATCCAATGAGATATCGGGAAACTTTTCTCAGTCCCATCCTCCTCCTCCTCCACACCAACTGTAGAGTATCAGGATACTTTACATCTCGGCATCAGCACAGTTGATACTGGAGCAAATTGATGCATTCAGCAGTAATGGGGGGTGTGGGGGGAAACTTTCCTGGGATAGGCAGCAATGTGGAGATGAGATTGCAATAGATTGGCCATGATTTTATTGAATGGTGGAACAAGCTTGAGTGTATATTTGCATGTAATTGTTACTTCTCGTATTTACTCTTGCCATTGGAAATCTGTTCAAGTGGGGCGATGGGACAGTACAGCAGGAGTTGCTTTCTCCTCCCCCCCCCCCCCCCCCCCCCCCCCGCCCATTTTCACTTTGTTTCAATCAGTTCTCTCTTCAATTTTCAGCCCCACCTCTAACGCAATTGAATACTTGTGGGAATAAAGCTCTAAACCTGCAGGACACTGGTTGGTGCTGGCAAATTGTAGTTGTGATTTTTTTTTCTTTTCGGGCTTCTTTTACGGTGATGGTCATTTGTCATTGTGGATTACTGGATTTCCCATCATGATGCCTTCACTGTGCTTTTAGAGGGGGATTTTCAGGATTTTGATCACCTGACAATGGAGATTATGGTTAAATGAGTTTGGTGAGTTGCTGCAGAGAATCAGCGAGGATGCTTGATCATGCTGGTCATTGTGCTTGTGCATTGTCTTGTAATAATGGAATGCATACTCCCAGCATCTGGACTTTGGTTTAGTATCGTCACATGTACCAAGATTCAGTGAAAAGCTTTTGTTTGTATGCCATCCAGAGAGATCATTCCATACATAAGTACATCGACGTAGTACAGAAGGGAAAAAGAAAACCATGCGGAATATTGTGTTACAGTTACAGAGTGCAGTGCAGGCAGACAAATGAGAGATCAAATTTATCTTTTGTAAAAAGAGGTCTGTTTAAGAGTCAGTGGAAATGCTGTGCAGCATAGCTTATGGTAAAATTGGACAAAATTTTCAAAATGAACATTGCTTTGTAGCTTGGGAATTAACATTACTGACATCAAGCTTCTCTTCGATGGTGTTGGAGTGATTAAGCAAGATTGATTTGAAGCAATCTAGGAGGCAGCTCGTGGAGCATAAACAAGGCCCTAGCCAGTTGGGTAGAATGTCCCATTACTGAGCAGTAAGCACAACATGAACTATGTAATCTGATGTTTGGAATGGCCTTAAGTCAAAAACGCCTCAAGTGCTTTTCTAAGGAGAATTTTCATTTTGCAAGTGGAATGCAACGGTATGGATTGCTGTTTAACCATTGACCTCACTTCCATAAACCTTCTTTTAAAAAAAACTGTCATTCTCTAATGTGGGCTTCTGTTTTTCTGCAATGTGGTCACTTTGAATTTGGGCAGAACTTTGAGGTCAGTAGCTGTGGTAATTCATTGTTGTTGAAAGGAATTAGTTCTGTAAACTTTTGGTGTGGTTTATATTTTCTGTGTATTCATGGGAGAGTTGGTGTACATGTTCTCTGTGGAGAATGGATAAATGAGTAGGATTTCCTAGATCCTCCACCCTTATTTAATGAGAACTAATCAAAAGATAATTCTGATGCAGGATTTCAACCCAAATGTTGTCAATTCCATCCTTTCCACCCCTTCCACAGGTGCTGCTGGATCCACTGTTCCTTCAGCAGATTGTTGCAAATGAGTGTTCGACCCATTCTAGTTTGAACAACCATTATTGCACTCAGTTTGATTTAATCACCCGTGAGATTGCCGAAGGTCTTAAGATCTTGCATGATGGTGTACTTTAAGCATTTACCTAATTGCATGACTTGTTATTGTGTGAAAAGCTAATGTTTTCGCATCGTGAGCAATTCAGGGTCCTTGTAATAGAAGGTGGAATTACTTGTGTGAAAGAGGATGTGCTCACTTTAAAGCAATGATGGGATTTCGGATAATCTCGTTAACCAATTAGAAAGTTGGATGAGCAATGATTTGTCCTCCTTGGGGGAAATAAGACACAGGTGATAGAACAAAACCTTTGCGAATTCTCATGAAATGTGTGCTTTAGAAATAAAAAGCAAACTAATCTAGTGGAAAATGTAAGTAAATTTAGGTTGACTTTTGTAATGAGAGCAAAGTGATTTGTTTCTCTATCTGGACACTCTGACATTTGAACGTGAAGACAGAAAATTCAAATATAGTTCTGGGATCAGTTGCAGCAAATATTTTGCAAATTATTTATCACTGAGATCTGCTACAAAATCATAATTTCCACTGTCTGTGGGGCTGTTTTAAATTTGCAGCATGCCGAACATGCCAATTCACGTGCAAGATGTGAATGAGATCAAGGAGTGCTATCTGCAGTCCTTTCCCACCCATGCAAAAATGATAGGTTGATACCTAAAGGTGTGATGGAGGTAAATTGGTTCTCCATTGTGATGGAATGCTACCACGAGCAGTGCTTATAACTTGAGCTGCTACATTTGGTCTCCTGGTGGGTTATTCTCTGAACAGGAGCCCAGTGGTCTCAAATGCACTCCACCAGAATCTCAGATAATGGTTACATCTTCAACATGTTTTGAGGCATGCCCTTGTTTAAACATTATATCCGTATGGCTTTGATTATATTCATGAACATGTGCCATCAAGAAAACTGCTCCACATATTCAAAAATTCAGCATAGAGTTCTGCGCTTGGTGTGTAAGCGTGATTGCTTTGAGGACTGACACTTCATTTCTTATTGCAAGTACGTTTGTGTGTATCTCTTGGAAGTAGGATTGTTAGAAATAGTCTAGTCTAGGACAAACCATGTGCCATTTGCATTCACTCGTACAATTGCATGTTCAGTTAATGTGCAGTTGTGAAACTGAGGTAAGGCGAGCAGAGCCGTAGATCTTTGGGAAGTTAAGGGTGTATCAAACAATGATTCTGCTTATCCTGTTAAAATAGTGAAGTTAATAATGGTTGTCATATGAAAATACTATACTATAAAATACAAGCAGCAGGTTCATGGGGAAACATTGTTCCAACTCCAGTCTAGTCCCTCCCTGCTTACAATATTAATCTCCAGCCCCGGCAAAATCCTCAAATCTCTTCTATATCAGAACTAATATAGACTAGTGACCAGGTTGGTGGGGACTGACACAACTGGTCAACCCACACTGAACTGATATTGAGCTCTTCCTATTTTAATTTGCTTTGCCCACACAAGATTGGCATTGCATTAATTCGACTTATTTCAGAGTAACTTGATGTAGCATTTGAATACGTTTGACACATTTCACTGAAAAGTTTGTTGATTCATCTAATGCAAAATAAGGTAAGCATGGGCATTTCCTGATGAGTATTGGTTTTTGGTGATTAAACAGGCTGGATCAGCCTGTGAATAACTATTTTGAGGGTATCCTGTTGGAAAGAATCTTCGGCTGAGCAAAACCCAATAATATTGAGAAAGGAGAAGTTAAGCTGCCCCATCAGCGTATAGCTGAAAAAAAATTATTGGAGTGTGACTGTCTGAGGCAGCAATGCAAGGTCACCAATGATGAATCTACAGTCCTGTGGACACTCCGACCACTTAAAAATTTTAAAGCTGAAGCACTTGTTAATTTGTTATTTTCCACTGTGGAATGCCTCCCAAGTTCTAAGTCTCCCACAGTGCTGCAATTAAGTGATTTATCTTTTGGATGTGGGTTGGGGGAAAATCAGAAGTGTCTAGCCCTTGTAATAAATGGCTTAGTATTTTGCATTTTGTTCTGAGCTGGCTTCTAAGCCTAGTTCTCAATGCCATCCTGCTCCCCAAAAGTTTTTCCACTACCTACGTGTGCAATGAGATGCTTCACTTAATTAGATAAGTGAAGCTTCAATAACACTTGAGCTGTTCAACAAAATGACAAAGTAACCACCTAGATTGACAACCCAAACAGTCCACTTGCTTTACCACATGTATACTGTGACTTTTGTGACAGTATCTTCCACATCTCACTACACTTCCAGTAAGGGACCAGATCACAGGAGCACCATAAGCAAGTTAGTCTTCAAATCGCACACTATCCTGACTCGAACTATATTCCCATTCCTTCATCCTCGTTAGTCAGTCTTCTGGAGCTCCCAACCTAGCTACATAATAGGAATATCTTTTATTGGGAGGACTGCAGCAGTTAAGGGTGGCTGCTTGCAATCACCTTGGAGGTGAGTTAGAGATGGTATTAACTGCTGGCCTTGACAATGATGCATAAACCCCCTCCATCAGAATTTCAAAGTACTTTTCACTTGCAACAACTGAGTCTCTTATTTAGCAAGGTGAGGGTTAATGTACGAAGGTTGTTTTGATACTCAACTGAGTACATTTCCATGAAATTGGACTGGAGTTCATATAATAGTTTACACTGAACAAAGCAAATATTTTTATCATGGCTTTAAATTGTCAAAAATGGAATGTGTTCACACATTTGCTTTTGTGTCAGCTTCTGCAGTCTGATTTGTGAAATGTTGCTGTTAATGCAAATAGTTATTTGCTTATATACTAGTTAAATATTATGACAGCCTTGGGATATTCAGAATATTGGTGAGCTCTGTGACATCAGTTAGCACAGTGCTAAACCTACAAATAATAAGAGTTACTGCACAGAGATCGTTCAGTTTGATAATGCAGTGACATGTAGCCCGATTGAGAGTTTGGTACATGGCTAATGGAGGGGGTGGGGGGTGGTGTGCGGTGGAGGCGTGCGGTGGAGGCTTTGTAAACGTTAGAATTTCTAATTCCAGCTTTGGGTGCAAAAACATGTGTTGGCCTAAGTTCTTGTACAAAATGTGACTGCCTCAGATTTCCCTCACCACAACAAGTCCCTTAAAACAGGAATTCCCAACAGGAGAAAGTGGGGGCTGGTTTGAGCTGATTTACTCAGTGATGGCGGGGTGGGGGGGGGGGGGGGGGGGGGGAGAAAGGAGGATGGGTACAGGTCATGTCATTTGACAATTGACGGACATCGGCTATTGGAGGTGGGATACAGGGCAGAAAAGGTGGTAGGCAGGCCCCTCCTAGAACCAAGGTTTAAAAAAATAATGAAATGGGAATCTTCCTGAAAAAAACTAAGCCTGGAGGAATCTTCACTGCAGGCCTTCCCAGCAACCATTCACAGGGATGCATCCTTCAAGGCATATGGAGGCCTTCAGGTAAGACCTGCCACTAAAATGAGGCTCATAACATTAATTTCCTTTTGGTTTCTTTTGACAATGGAAAATAGCAAGAGCAATGTCAATCGTGCATTGAATGCTGATTAGTGACACATCCGAGAGATGTGCATGCGTAGACACTTTGTGTTCTGGGGACGGCATTGGTTTCCAGAAATGCACTGAGCATGTGAAGTTCTCAGATGCATTTGGTGAATGGGTTTTGGATGAATTTCGATGCAAAGCATATAGAAATATCCCACTCCATAGCAGTAAACCTGATTTCCAGTACGAGTCTTATTTTGAGAAACTACCAAATTTCTGTTTTGCTGTTTACAGCACTATATTCAACCACAGTTATTTTTGTGTTTTAAACTTGAGCAAGAAAAACCTTTTTCTTTAACATTTTTTGATTCCTGCACTGCAGTGAAATGTGTGTGCTTCTATTAATATTAAGTGTTTGTTATGTGAATTCCTCTCTGCACTTTGTGGGAGATAAATCATTGTTAATTCCACTCTTGATTGTGGTTTGGGCCTTTGCCTCAAATGATGAGTAAAAGAATCATACAGCATGGAAACAGGCTCTTCGGCCCAACTCGTCCATGCCGACTGTGTTTCCCAGTGGGCTAGTCCCATCTGCCTACGTTTGGCCCATAGCCCTCAACCTCCCCTATCCATGTACTTATCGAGATGGCTTTTAAATGTTGTCAATGTGCCTGCCTCAACCACTATTTCTAGCAGCTCATTCCAAATATGCACCACCCTTTGCATGAAGAAACTGCCCCTAATGTCCCTTTTTAAAAATCTCCTCTTGCCTCTGATCTTAAAACCTATGCCCTCTTGTTTTTAGCACCCCTGCTCCCTGGGAAAGAGACTGCTTTCAGCCTGTCTATGCCCCTCATGAACTTGTATATCTCTATCGGATTACCCCTCTATCTCCTATGTTCCAGGGAATAAAGTCCTAGTCTATGCAACCTTGTAAATCTAGCCCCCAAGTCCAGGCAACATCCTGGTAAATCTTCTCTGCACTCTTTCTAGTTAATAACCTCTTTACTATACCAGTGACCAAAACTGTACACAATGTTCAAGTGCAGCCTCACCAATGTCTTGTATAACTGCATCATAACTTCCCTACTCCTATACTCAATACCCTGACTTGATGAAGGCCAGCGTACCAAATACCTTTTTCACCCACCTTATCTACTTGTGATACTGCTTTCAGCAAACTATGCACCTCGCCACTCCCTAGGTCCCCCTGTTCCATAACACTCCCCCAGGGCCCTACCATTCACTGTACAAGTCCTACCCCGGTTTGATCTCCTAAAATGCAATACCTCACATTTATCTGGATTGAAAGTCATTTGCCAATCTTCCGCCCACATACTTGGCTGATCAAGATCCCCCCTGTCATCTTCTACACTATCTACAACACCTATTTTAGTATCATCTGCAAACTTACTAACCATGCCTTGTACATTCATAACCAAATCGTGTGTGTATGTATGTGCATGGTTAAATTTTTTTCTTAATGTGTCGGGAGCACCTCTGTAAAATAGCAGGTAGCAGAATTATTATTCCCCCCCCCCCCCCCGCCACTAGTTACTGATGAGGGGTTGGGAATAGTTGCTTTAAATGTGCTTTAAACATTAATTGCAGGTTGTTGATTTTGTAGGAGTATCTGAGACTTTAGTTGGGGCAAATAATTTAGTCTTGATGATCTATTGACTGTAATTAACAAACAGTGGAATAAATAAGTCTCCGCCTCGAAAGGAAGCCTTGTTAGTAAAACTTTAGCTATTGGGGCAAACCTGGGAAAAGTTAGGATGTAGAGGAGCTGTATTATATATCAAGCCAGACATACCCACACGAATGGAGTAACCTTGTTTGCTTTGTGTTACTATAAGGAGTTGAGCTGCCTTGATGACATCAAATTCATCTCCTAAAAAGTCTGGAATAAAGCAAACTAATGCCTTGCATTGTGCCTTGCGTTTGGAAAGATGGTTGGAGAAAAGGTGTCTAGAGAAATAATAGATCCCTTTTGAGGAGGGCTAGTTTGGGAGGTGGGAAGGCTGCAGCAAGATTAATTCACCTGCTTCAAACAATGTTTTATAATTACATAATGAGCAAGATGATAACTACACATGGGATCTACCTGCCTTGAGAAAAGTGGAGGAGACTGGCAAGACCCTTAATACTTTGTGGCTATCTTCACCAAGGATGAGGGACAGGTGCCAATGTGGTAGTTACCCCAGTCGTGGAGTCATAAAGCACACCAAGACCACACCGATCATCAACACCTACTTGCACTAATCCCATTTTATTCTCCTGCCTTTGCCATAAACTCCCCCCAGATTCCACCACCCATCTCAATGCTACAGTGGCCAATTAACTTGTCAATCTGCACATCTTTGGAATTTGGGTTGAAACTGTGGTACCCAGAGGAAACCCAAATGGCCATAGGGTGAATGTGCAAATTTCGCTTGGCACCAGTGGTCAGGATTGAATCCTGGTTGTCGGAGATGAAGCAATAGCTCTACTCCCCGCAAAACTACATCACTAGTTAATGACGAAGAGTGTGAACGTTTGAATTGGGTTTAGCATCTTTGAAAGTGCATAAAACACCAGGCCTAAATGGAATGTATATTGTCACAATTTGAATTTGTAAAAGCAAGTTTGTCTCTGACTAAATTGACCCTAATTATTGCCTCAGATTTCATTGAGAATTTGTTTGATGTAGTCCATATGGATCTCAGCAAGGCTATTGATGAAGTCCTTCATAACAGGATGGTCAAAAAATAAAGTACATTTAAAAAGGAAGCAAATTGGCTCAGTGGTAGGAAGCTGAGGGTTCCTAGATCTTTCTGTGACTAGAAGGCTATTACTATGTGACTCCACATGATTCAGTACTTGGTCCCTTGCTCCTTGTATTACATATTAGTGATTTCATTTTAAATGCAGGGGATATCAAAATATACCACAATTGGCTGAATGACAGAGAAAGAAAGCTTTAGACTATAGGAAGATGCGTATGGTTTGGTTAATTGGATAAAAAAAGTGGCAAATGGAATATAGATTTATTAAATGAGGTGATATATTTGACATGTTGCAACAAGACAAGGTAATTGGGATATTGAGAGGTGTGGAACCTTGGAATATATATCCACGGTCCTTAAAGGGTCAGGTAGTTAAATTTGCAAATAGCCTGCTTTCTTTTATCATACAAGGCATGTGATATAAGGGCAGAAAGATTCTGCTAGAAATGAGTATGATATTTGGACCACAGCTGGAGTCCTGTGTACAGTTTTGGTCGTCATAATACATAACAAACATTGAGCAAGAAACTAACTGCTGGAGGAATTCAGTGGGTCAGGCAGTATCTGAGGGAAATTAAATGATAGATGTTTCAGGTCAGGCCCCTGCATCAGGACCCAGCACAGTCCTGCCGCAGGCTCTCAACCCAAAATGATGACCATTCCTTTCCTTCCACAGATGCTGCCTGGTCCGCTGAGTTCCTCCAGCAGTTTGTTTTGCTCCAGATTCCAGCAACTACAGTCTCCTGTGTCTACATGAGAAATGTTGCTCCACTGGAGGTGGTCAAGAATAAAGGCCTCCAGGACTGGAAAATTTCAATTGAACAAAAGTTTTGCTTTGGAACAGAAGGCTGATGTGAGCCTTTGTTGAAAAAGGGGGAAAAAAAAAGTTGAGGAGCCCTGCTAGAGTAAATAGGAAAGATCTATTCTGTTTTGATAAACTTAAAGGCAGGAGCCTTGTATATCTATATTGGGAAGCAGATGAAAGGATTTTTCATCTGAGGGGTGGTGAATGTCTTAAGTCTTGCTGCCTGAATAAGTGGTGGAAGCTGTAACCCTCATTTAATTTGGAAACAATGTGTGTGGATCGTTAATGAATGATAGTCATAGAGTACTACAGCGCAGGAACAGGGCCTTCGGCCCATTTAGTTCCTACCACCTGATCTTCTACCTAGTCCCATCTACCTGCACCTGAACCATATCCCTCCAAACCCTCCCATCCACGTACCTATCCAATTTCTCTTAAATGTTACAATTGAAGCCGTATCTACCATTTCCACTGGCAGCTCGTTCCACACTCGCACCACCCTCTGAGTGAAGAAGTTTCCCCTATATATTTCACGTTTCACCCTAAACGCATGTCCTGTAGTTCTAGTCTCACCCAACTTTAGGGGAAAAAGGGCTGCATGCATTCACATCTATACCCCTCATAACTTTGTACTGTATACCTCTATAAGATCTCCCCTCATTCTCCTGCGCTCCATGGAATAAACTCCTAACTTAGCCAACCTTTCCCTATAACTCTGGTCCTCAAGTCCCAGCAACATTCTTGTAGATTTTCTCTGTGCTCCTTCAAGTTGTATCTTTCCTGTAGGTAGGCGACCAGAACTGCACACAATAGTCTAAGTTCAGCCTCACCAACATCTTGTACAACTTCAACATAACATCCCAACTCCTGTACTCATTGCCCTGATTTATGAAGGCCGAAGTGCCAAAAGCTCTCTTTATGACCCTGTCTACCCGTGACACCACTTTCAAGGAACCATAGATCTGTATTCCCAGGTCCCAGGTAGTGCCAGAATGGGTCGAATGCCCTCTTCTCTCTGACACAATCACAAACCAAGGAAGGTATCTAAAATGGATTTGGTGTAGGAAAATGACTTTGGTATAATGATCCTTTGTAGCATGGGCAAAGTTCTGTAGCAAGAAGCAACTTAAGGATGGTGAATTGGTCAATTTTTTCTGTACTCCTTGGTTATCAAACGTGTAATAAGCTAACTTGGAAGAAGAAAACATTGATTGAAGAACATTGAGAAGTGCAGTTGGGGGTATAATAGAAGTTTCTCAGAATTGAGAAACGTGGCACTTTGTGCATCCCTATGTGAAGTATGCCTGCTTTACTTACTTCACATGGGGATATCGAAATGTACAGACCAGGAGTAGCCTTGAATTTGGAGCCTGGTCGTCAAAGTGTGCGTTCCTGCATTGTTATTACTTAAGCAGTGGAAAGGACAGCATTGTTTCTCCATTCCTCATTGCCTTTTGAGAATATGGTTTCGGCCTTTTCAACAAGTCGTTAAGTCACCACACTGAGTCTGGAGGGGCACTTGGGGATACGTTGGTTTTGAGTAGGAGGTTTCTTCCTCCAGTAAACCAGGTGCATTTTACCAACACAAGCAAAATTCTGAGACTGCTGGTTATTGTAAAGTTACAAAAGGAAAGCACTGAATCGCTAGAAATCTCCAGCATCCATGATATTTTTCTTTGCTAATTTAATAAGGTCCTTCACTTTCAGAATTTACCTTTTTTAATTTTAGGCAATGATTCTGCTTCTCCCATTTACACTCGGACTGACCTTTCATCTCATTACCTTCCATCCTTTTTTCATCTCTTCACATCCCCTTAACGTCACCTCAATCCCTCTCCGTACCTGTGATATTTCTGCACCTCAGAGCCTCTAATATTTTAGTTTATGGTCTCGACCCAAAATGTCGACTGTCCATATATGCTGCCTGACCTGCTGTGTTCCCCCAGGATTTTGTGTGTTGCTGACAGCAGTATAATTGTTTTCATTTGGAGCTGATAGTAAAATCCCTTCTTGGCATTAAATTGGTCTGGTGAAGTATCATTTGTAATGTTGAAATGATCTGCTGGAGTGTTGATTGCTTTATGGGCATGAAGGGACTGCTCACAAGGAAGTTTGTATTGTCTTGGGACCCTTGCGTCTAGTTATTTGCTTTTCTCCGGTGGCAACCTGCAACTTATTTCTGCCCTGCCAAGCTAAGACCTGTTGGGTTTTCATCCCACTGCATTTTCCCATGCTGACTTGAGGGGAAGAGATCACAAGGAAATGCAATGAAGTTTAGAAACACAGATTGTCAATGGTTTAAGAATGAGAATTTAAATAAATCCAGCTGACTGACGTGTGTTCTTCAGGAAGTAAAGTTGCTGTTCTTGCCTCGTCTAGCCCGCATGTGACGCCAGAGCCCTTCACTGCCTCGTCTGAAAGTCCCTCTTTACTTTAGAACCTATTGAGCCAATTTGCTGCAGTAACCTGCCCAAGTTAATGATTAAGCTTTCCAAGTACTGTAGGTGTAGCAATTTTGCATGTTTTTCAATTTGCATTTCAAGGGAAACTTGTGCCTCTGGTGAGATATTATTGGAGGATTAAATCCTTTCAGTGAAGTGCTGGTTAATTGGCTGCCAAGCTGACTAATTCTCAGCTAATATTTGTAGGAATTTTGAAGGAATATTGAATGTGTATGACAAATTGAGTAAAGTATCACTTGGCAGGATGAGATATACCTTCTCTGGTAAATGTTCAGTGAATGCCTAAAGTCGATTTAGGCTTTTTTCTGCCTGGACAAAGTGGGCATATCAAAGGGACGCCATTATTGCAATTAAGGAGAACCTTTGCCCCTTTAAGCTTTTGTAAGAACCTTCATAAAAATTTCAAGCTTCAGATGATTTGCTAATAATCTTTTAATTTAGACAGCTAATATTTCAGTGCCTGATGGATGTTGCAGATGTCCATCTGATCTGAAGAAACGTGACCTAATGCACGCCAATAAATTAAATTTGAAAGATTTTAGTGTAGTCTAACAATAAAAAGCCTGCTATTTAAAGATTCACTGGAATAAATTTGTAGATAAGTTAATATATCAGTCTAGCTTTTATTCAGGAAACATGCCTTTATTCCTAGAACTAATTTTTCTCCCAAGAAATTTGTTTTGGTTGAAAGCTGTTGGCATAGAGTAAAAAGTCTATAATTTCATGATAAAGTGCATCATGTCATGATAAATGCTTAAGAGCCTTTAGCTGAAAGTGATCACTGAGAAAAGGTTTAATGGAAACTGGGATTAAAATTCTTTCATTGGTGAAATTGTTTGGGACTTCTGTTTGAAAGCTGAACAGTATCAGAATTTAACATTTCTATTTTTAAAAAAAAAAGTTGCAGTGACCCTTGACTTCTAGCTGAGCTGGACTGAACATCCCCATCGAGAGTGGAGTTACACAAGGGTCAATGTAAATATTTCTCTGCAATTGTATCTGTGGATAAAGTGCATTTTGAAAAGAGAAGTCTACTGCAATTTTGTTTTACAGTTAAGCATGCAAATCAAAGAATTAGGAGTAAGATGTGAAATTTTTGTGGGGTTCTCATTTAGATAAATCTATGTAGCTGCCAGTGACTAGAGCAGCTCGAATATTCCTTTGAAAACTTGGGTAGAGCTTTGTCATTCTACTGCTGCTCACTCAGTAGGTGGAGACTGTTGTTGATGCATTTTTCAACACCAATATCTTTCGTCTTAAAGCTGTATGCAGTTTCTCCTCTTTGTCCTTGTTCCCTGTGCTAGTTCCTACTGTGATATTGTATGGCATTTGCAAAACTATATCAAGTGTGGTCTGAAGTCTTAAACTACTTTAATCAAAAGTACTTGAGCTAGAATGCCTTATGAGCTACAAAATTGGCTTTGAAATTGGATCAGTTCTGTGCAATGCGCTATGTTCAATTCTCATTATTGCTGTGTTATTCAAGGTTACGTTGCTGACCAAACGATGAAGCAAATTTTCTCAAGATATTTGTTGCTGAAACTCAAGTCTGCCAGAAGCTGGAGACTTTTGTCAAACAGGATCTTTAACCTCCTTTCCCAGGCTGAAGGCCCCTTGAGTCTCGAATACTTGGCAATAATGTTTAAAATCCATTAAATCCTTTTGCTCCCACTGGAATAAACTTGGTCTCTTGAATGTCTCCTCTTAAATATTGTACCCTATTCTTGGCACGATGCTGATGAATCTGCACTATAAGGTCTCTGACTTTAATGCTCTTTCCATTATATGGTGCCCAAAACTCTGCAATGTACTTTAACCCTGCCAAACTACTGCCTTCATCTTTACCGTGTGTTTGTTTCGGTGCTTTATAGAAATGCAGCAACGGTATTGGCCTCTCAGCAGATTCATCTGTCTGCATTTGCATTCTTAGGGATTAGTTATGAACACAACACACCTTTACCTTTCCTGATTATATTAGAACCATAGAAAAATTATGATACTGGAAGAGGCTGTATGACCTGTTGAATTTGTACCAGTTGAAAGCTTGCTACTTAACCTCATCCTACCGTCCAGCACGCAGTGACAGCTTTTCAAGTCTACACATTTAAACGTGGCGAGGACTTGTGCCTCTACCACCCATTTAGGCAGCAAGTTCCACACTCCCACCATCCTGGGGGTGAAAGAAACTCTCATCTCTCCTCAGATCCCTAACCGATTACTTGAAATCTATATTCCCTGATTTTAGCTTAGCCTATCTCTTTTTTTTCTCCTTGCCTATTTCTTTCTTTTTCCTCTCTTCCCCTCCCCCATGGGGTGCCTGCCTCCATACTTTTGACCCATCCCCCAGTGGATCTGTTCTCCCCTCCCTCCCCACATCAGTCTATCACTACATCACTGCATCTACCTATCACCACCTCGTGCCTACCCTGCCTCCCCCTCTTTTGTCCACCTATCACTGCTCTATTTCTATTTCCACCCCCACCCCCACCAACCCCCCCCCCCAAATATATTGGGCTTCCCCTTTTCCTATCTTCAGTCCTGAAGAAGGGTCCTGACTCAATGTCGACCATCTGTTTTTCTCTACAGATGCTGCCTAGCCTGCTGAGTTTCCCCATCATATTTCTTCATCGAGATTCCAGCATCTGCAGTCCTTTTGTTACCCTGATTTTAGACGCCTCGGCCAGGGGAATAGGTTCTTCCTACTAAAGCCATCTGGATGCTTCCATGATATTTTTTTTCTTCAAAATGAACAGCAAAGTTTAGCTTTATTGAACCACCTTGTTTATCAAATGGAAAGAAACCCAATACAATTTGCATTCTAACCTTGCAAAAGACTAAGTATTTAAGATCCTTTGGCTGAAATAGATTAGAAATGGTTCCAAAATGCAAAGTTTCTGCACTTGCAGCCTTGTCCAATACTCTGTGCTCTTCAGTTCATGACCTGTAATAGAGAGAAAATTTTAAGTACATCAGAATCAGGAGCAGGAATTGGCCACATGTCCCCTGTCCCTGCTCTGCTGTTTGGCATTGGACAGTAATGTGGCTGATCTTCCTGCACAACAAAATATTGCTTGATTTTCTTGGTGTCAGAAAATGTCAGTCTCTTCCTTGAACATAAATTGCCCCAGAGGGTGGTGGTGCTCAATGAATTCTCCAGATTTGCACCCTTCAGACTGTGTTACTAAATGTCTACTCATTATCCTCAATCCTTGCCTCCTGCTTCTGCACTCTCCGACAAAGGGAAATCACTTCTCAGTGTTGATGTTGTCAAGCCCCCTCAGAATCTTATCACCTCTCATTCTTCTCGATTGCAAGGAATATATGGACACTACTCAAATGGCAAACACGTACGTTGTTGGTATTCAGAACTTTGAACTTGTTTCATACGTCGAGTGTAGGGTTGAATTAAGATCTGGGATGTTGGATTTCCCACAATGAATTTTAATCTTCATGGGATCTCAGAAGATGAAAATGTAACGTATGCTAATTGTGCTGATTATATTAAGTTTGATCAAAGAAGACTGGACAAGCTGCTTTTTCTTTAAAAAAAAATCTTCAGTTACTTGCAATTGACACTCTTCATGTGTATTTATGATTTTGGCTTCTCAATAACTGGATTCCTTTCTCCCCAGGTTGTGAAACTTCTGAACAACAAGAGGTCGCAGGCTGTTGGAATTTTGATGTCAAGTCTTCACTTGGAGATGAAAGATATCCAGCACGGTAAGCTCCTTCAGCAGTTGTTGGCAAATTACCCATAAAATGATTTGTCACGATTTTCCAGAATCGGTTTACAGCTGTTCGCAATGTGCTACAGCTTTAGCTGTTAGTAGTAATGCTACTTTGAAGGTAGCTGAATGCACGATGTGAGAGTATGGAATAAGTGTCAGGTTATATTAAAGAGACGAACACGCGTACACGATCAACCTCAACAGTAGTAACTTGTATTGATACTTCTGTCATTCATAATTCGCCCTGTGAACAGTAAGCATGTAACGTGGCTTGTACTGTTAATCCTAAATGAAAGAGTAGGGTTACAGTGCTTAAAATGAGTTGCATGTGGATTTAAAATTACAGTTTGTAAACATTTGGCATATATCTGGAGGAAAAAGTGGTGCAGATGTATTGAACGTGAGCTTGAATGTATTTAGCAAGGTTTTCATCACGTGAGGTTGGTAGTCGCTCTTTGATGTGCATTGGGCAAATCTTCAAGAGAAGAGGGATGTGGTACCCTAACTCATTAATGCAAACATTTTCTGAAAGGCAGTGCTAATGTTAGCGTTTGCTACATTCCCTATCCTGCACCCCGCCGCACCCCCCCCCCCCCCAAAAAAAGTGCTCTTGGAGACACTGACTGTGATGGGAAATGGCCAGTGTTACCTGTATATATCATGGACATTGAAGTAAAACCAATAGTTATAAACTATCCCATCCTTTTGGGGAGGGATTGTAGTGTAGAGAAGAGGAGAGTGGTCCATTTCAGTAAGATTATAATGAGCAGTATTTAGCTTGGCAGTTACACAGGAAACTTAAGGATTAGACTGAAGATTGAGATGAAGAGAGTTTTGTTTACTTGAGGTTTTTGAGTATTTGGCATTCCTACCTCAAAGCTGAATACTCAAATTTAAGTTTGATATTCATGGATTTTTGGAGTCCAATGGAATAGGTGGAGATTGGAAGAGGTTGTGAACAAGTTGGAGGATGAGTCATGATCTTATGCAATGATGCAGTTAGCCTGAGAGGGCACATGCATTGGTGTCTGGTCTATTTTTGTACTTCAAGGTCACAAAATTTTCCAGGTTCACCTCTAAAGATGTAGCAATGGAATCTTCAGTTGAAGATTAAGATTAGCCTTTGAAAGTTGACCAAATAAACAGATGATGCTCATTTGTGCAGGAATGTCAATAGAGGAAACTGGCTGACGCATTGCTAACAAATTATTCTTTTATTTCTGGCACTGGATTGACAGACTAATAGGATGGATGCTACCTATCTGTTGACCAATGAGAGCCAAGATGAGGATGTCTTGAGGCACACTGTAATGGCTGTGCTGTACCTGAGTGGTGTTGAACTGCTATATTACCTTGTGTGCAGAATTCATTTGGGGAAATGCAATGGGTGCCAGAGTATAATTGAGTACTAGAACTATATTGAGGGGTAATCCTAGATGTAGCAATATTCCTCAAATATAATGTTACTCCTGATTTGATTGCTTCTTAGTGATCAAAGTTATCTATAACATTTGAAGCTTGCTGCATCAGGTAATGGAACTACCCCAGTGGCATTGAAAATTTCTATGGAGTTGTCTAATAAAAAAAAAAGTGGGGAGGGCTTGGGGTTGTGGAGTTGAGGGTGGGGGGGGGAGTGTTGTTTGAGGAAGGGAGATAGTCATGCAAGAAGTGAAGAATGCTGTGTTGATAAGAGGGGCAAGTGACATCCAGCAGTTTGCCAGTTTTTCAATAATGTCTCCCAACTTGGTTTTTAAATTTGTGAAAATGTCTTGCAATAAATTTTAAGAATTTAAAATGAATCAATAGTGATGCTTGTGAATCATATTTAGTCACAGTCTGAGTCCTGTGAAATAGATTTCTGGGGGTTACTAAACTACTTAAATCAAAAAAAATCCCGAGTGCTAGTCATATATTACGGCACCAGCCCTGGCGCCAAGAGGTACTTGGTATTTCTTGTACTGGCAGATGTATTTCAGTTAAGTCATAGACTGAAGTCTGAAAACAATGATATGGTCGTTTTCCTCAGTCAAGTACTCGAGTCAGTTTGAGTCAATAATGAGAACCAAATGAATAAAGGAGTCAAGCGAACATCTGTGGGTCTGCTCCATATGACACACGCTCTCTGCAAGGCTTGCATGATGTGCAATTATATTAACGATGACCTGACGTGTAAAAATCCTGTGACTTTGCTTCCAATGAACTTGCCTATTGTTTCTTGGCCGTGTGTATAATTGCAGACTTTTTAGCAGCCGATGTGTGTTTAATTTTTTTTAGCCTGTTAAGTCGTAATGAATGTGTACAGATTACTGGTATCTTTTGATCTAGTTCTATCTTTTGAGTCAATCCCCTTGGAGCAATGCTGGAGTGATAAACCCAGCAGAGGTCAAGTACCTCCCCAGTGGTAAGGTGTGTAAAACAGAAGCAAAAACAGTCGAAACTTGTTACTTCAAACTCTGTCCAGTCTGTTATGCCTCGGCTCCTGTCGGAAAGCAATTTGCTAAAGGCTGTTAAAGTTAAAGGCTGTTGAATCTTGCATGTTCCCCACATCTATATTGATAGTTGGTGTGGCGTTGCTCCTCAGTGTGCCATTAATGTAACTAATGAGGGGATGATATCAACAAAATCTGTTTGTCAACAATACTGTCCCAGTATGATCTTATTTTTTTTTGCTCCTCACTTCTTGATTGTGAATTAACTGGAACTGGATCAAAGAGATTTTAATGGCACCAATTGCATCTTGAGTGTGTCAGAATGACTATCGTTAAGTACTTGGTTATAATCAAGCAACGTTCATAGGACTTGCCAAATGCTTTTCCGTCCCCTCATTTTTCTTTAGTTGATGGCATATTAGAAAAAGTTCATACAGTCAGTAGTCATTTGAAATTGTTCAGATTGATGCCAGCAAAAATTTCCAATTGACATTTGTAACCCACAAAATTAAGGGGGAAATAAAAGTACATTAGTCTCAAGGAATGCTCCCTCCCTCAAAAAATTTAAGCATTCCTAATTTATCTGGTGCAAATCAAAACTTAATTGTCAACTTAATTTTAACTAAAGTCATGGAACTTGAATGTTTAGCTTAAGGACAAATGAGGTCAATCGCTTGACAAAGCCAATGATGAAGGGAGCATAGAATAATAATTGCAAAGCATACCAGCAAAATAATTCTCCAGCACTCTGTCCATAAACTTCTGTCATACCTTTTAGGTTTTAACCAGTAAATAGTCCATTAGTTTGACATAAGATTACTGAAATGCATCCCTTGTAACTTTACAGTTACAATGCCACTGCTGGCATGATGGTGTAATTACAGCACAACAAGCTTGCAAATGCTTCTCCCATTGTGAATGTGGACACAGGAGTTAGTGATGGGGCATATAAACAGGGCAAAAATTGAACTTAAAATTGTGATTTCAGTCAAGACAAAATGTATTTGTCCAATTATCTCCCTGCAGCTAAGCATTTCATTTGAAGACAAAACTTGACACTACAGAAATATTGATTAATCTTAATTGTCTTGTTTTTGGAATTTCTTTCCCTTGACCATGCTTTGCTTGAATAAAATTGTTTAGAGTGCAGATAATTAAGTTTGCATGCAAAATCTGGAAGGGGATATTAGGTTTACTTTTTTTTTCATGATTACTTGTACAATTGGGTTTGAAATCGGGTCTTTGTATCTGTGCCTTTTAAGGTTAAGGGTTTCACGTGTAAAGTCATTGCCTCTTCAGGTCTTTTGAAGTGGAAGTTACCACTTTCTTCCCTGACTAAGTGATATTTTTCTTATTTCAATGATTTATGATGCGATTTGTTGCTGCCTTTCGTGACCTCTGCCTTTGTAATCTGTTCACAATAAATCCATGGTGTAGCCACTTAGTGTTACAAATGCACCATCTACTTCAACACAAAAGGTCCTATAAAATGTGGACAACCAATTAAATTCTTGAGATGGGTCGAGTGATTTAATATTGGCTAGAATTATAAATGCATTCCCTGATTTGCTTTGAGTTGTACAACTGAATCCCTTAAGCGCACCTGAAAGAATAGTTGATCTTTACGTCTCATCTGAATGAGCATCGTCAGCGGTATAGTGGTCTCTCAGTGTGGCACTGGATTGTGCACTCAAGTCTTGAATGTACACTTGAACTCAATACCTTGCAAGCCATAATCCAATGACTGAGCTACAACTTTCATCTGACAAAAATTTAAATGAACTTTAAGGCATGCACTCCAACCAATAGATGCTATCATTTGAATTATTCTTCCTGGTACCTTTTTAATGGTTTAGATGCATCATACTGTAAAACTATCTTATCACTGACAGTGGCCTCTGGACCTTCTCCATTAGTTTGCTTCTTTATAGTGAATATAATGAATTCCAGATAAGCATACTTTTGTATTTAGAGTGAGCCAAATTAAGATTTCATCAGTGACATCCTCAGCTTTGAAATAAAGGACATCAACAGCCAATTATTTTACTGAAGTGTGCAAACCCTTAAGCTGAATCTGCAAATTATATCAATGAAATGACACAGGTTTTCTATTGAATCACTGGTGTGAAGCTTTGTTACTGTATTTTGACTGTCCTATCTACTGTATATATGAAGTATGTAGTAACATTTAACAATATGTTCATTGTAAAGTCCTGTTTCTGGATCTCATTTTAAAATTTGTTTGTAAGTTCAAGTATGATTAATGGATCAACAATACTAGTAAGTTGCTGTGTATTAACTGCGGGAGGAAAAGCTCAGTCTACAAACAGCCATTCCTAATCCTTCTCATACGCAGACTGTCATGGAGCAATCCTTGCTTACACAGGGGAATTCTAGTTTTATATAATAATGAGAAACACATTTGCATCAAACTTCCAAGTTAAGCACGCAGACCTATTTTAATTGTGTATATATTGGAAGGGCTTTGTAAGGCGGCATGAAGGGCTAGAAGTGAATTATTTTAACCCTCTCCAAGTCTGTTTATTCAAAGGCAAATTCCTGAATTATTTAATGTATTTATTCATCCAATATATGTGATCCACAATTTGCCAAAATACCATATCAGCAGATTGGTTTCCTTTTTTCCTTTGTACGTGAATAGGATTTCAATTGATTTTCTGCAGTTAAATACATTTAATTGGCGAGGATAGCCGCCTTAGTCCTCCTCTGAGTCTTTCTCCAGCAATAGTAAAACTCGGGCTGTGAAATGGGTTGGAATGACAACCAAGCTGGTGTGTCTGAAGTTCACACTCAACACTATCCTCATTGCATTTCAAATTTGGAGTAGAGCTATTTTAGTTCTATGAGGTATTCTTTATTCAAGTACCCCATATTTAGAGAAAAACCATTCAATACCTGTCATTAAAAATAACTGAGTGGGACACGTATGGAATTCCAACTCTGGAACTAGCCATCATGATGGATAGAGTAGTACTGCAGAGGAGTTTCAATCTAAGCAACTGCTTTGCCTTCCCAATGCATCCCTTGCACTAATAACCACCTGAGTTCAATAACCAGTGATGCACTTTGTTTGGCCATGCTCCTGTGCAGTAGCGTGGGACTATGTTGAAGGTGCAAAATTAAAACATAGCTGATCTATGTTGAATAGTTTTTGGAGTTTGCCAGTGATCGCCATGTGGTCTGGCTGCCATGAAGTAGTATGACCATTTGTATTTGATTGGAGCTGCTATGGACCAATGCTTGTTAAGGTTGTAATGGAGCAAGGAGAAATGGATTAATTAGATCTGTAGTTGTTTTCTATTTAGGCGCGTGCCAGGGAAAATAATAACTTGAGTAAATGCACATCCTTGCCTTTTTAATCATTTTTTTGGAACTTCTTAAGAATCATTAAGACACAGCAAAGAAATAAATTGGACCCAAGAGCTAAGGCCAGTGTCATTCCCTAATTTTCCTAACAGTCCTGCAAATTATTTTCCTTCAAAAATGCCTGAAGAATTCCCAGAAGTTTTCATTTGGGAGCTATGTGCCTGTTTCCATCATCCCTACATGCAGTGAGTTCCAGATCATAACCACTGTCTGTTGCATTTTCTGAAGTTTCTCCCACTCCTCGTCTGTTGATGGTTCAGTAGTTTTTGTTTACTCTGTCTGAACAAGTTGTGATTCTGTACACTATTGATGCTAATTCTAGCAAAGCGAAGGATATATTTCACTGATGTATTTAGTAAAGC
Organism: Pristis pectinata; assembly: GCF_009764475.1. Taxonomy (NCBI): domain Eukaryota; kingdom Metazoa; phylum Chordata; class Chondrichthyes; order Rhinopristiformes; family Pristidae; genus Pristis; species Pristis pectinata. Next base: position 123,812,500 of record NC_067407.1, on the reverse strand, counting down.
CTCTAGTGGTTGAATGGCTACTATTGGCAGATTAGCGGAGAATAAGTACTTGCAAACAGCTGCAGACTTGCCCTTGCAACTGTTGGTTTTATTTCTCTCCTTTGAAACGAGAGAGCTTAGAAACTTCTGAATCTTCAGTGACGCAACCATCACTGTGACCTAACGATATTTTGCTGTGAGTATCGTGAAGAAGGTGAACTGGACCTCGCACATCAATGTGTATTGTATGAACAAAGAAATTGGTAAATTGTTTATTATTGTCACGTGTACCAAGGTACATTGGAAAAACTTGCATACCTTTCATACGGATCAATTCATTACATTGAGGTAGTACAGGGTAAAACAATAACAATGCAGAATAAAATGTTACGGTTAGTGTAGTGCAGCAGACAATAAGGTGCAAGGTCATAAAAGAACGTTAGTAATTATTAGAGAGAGAATTTGGATTTAAAAGTGTAGAACAATTATAATTGAAGTAATGAGTGGATCTGCAGAGACCAGCAATGAGTGTCTCAATTTCTGATTGTCAAAATTTTCTTTCTGAAAGACAATGCAGAAATGCGAGTGATGGCTCTGACTCTTACCATAATATTTGAAGCAGGACACTATCCAGGGCAAAAGTGTCTGCTTCATCGGATCCATGGGTGAGATCTGCAGTGTAGCAACTCACTGGGTTTGATTGCAACTCCAACCATCAACTGCCCCACTCCCCTTTGATCACTGAGGAAACCAAGACCATCCTGTCTACATCCTGACTTTGAAACACAGAGACTACCTTAATCACCTGGAAATTCTGAGCATTATTGTGGAAGCTTTGTCAGCACAAGGTGGAATTTTCAAAGGAGAAACCCCACATCACTTTCTTGCCCTTCATGAAATTCATCAGGATTTCTTGTATATTTGCAGTAGATTGTGGCATTGCTGATATTGGTGCAGTTTGAGAGGTTTTCCATTCTTGTAAAGAGAACAACATTCATCCTCTGAATTAGTAGATGGATAAGGGAGTATAAATTCCGGGAATGGGGGAAAAAAAGAGAGGATCTTATTGTGTACTTGGAAAGATGCCTTCTAAGCTAAGTTGGGTCCAGTTTCTTTGGTCAGCTGCTGCCAAGGCTGATGTTTACCACTATGATGAATCTGTGCTTTTGGTCATGATGCCAGAAGTTCTCTTAACATTTTAACCAAGTCTACATGATGACAGAAGTAGTGAAATCCTGGAGTTAGATTGTTTTCCTGGGGAGTAATTTAAGGTCCAGCACATCCCTGCTTCACCCTTCCCCACAGAACTGATGTCTGATGAAATAGTCTGTAAAATGTTCACGTGCAGAACTAACAACAAAGCAAATTGATTTAGAGATCGTAAAAGTGGGGTTTTTTCACATTATTTTGTGATTAAACAATGAGTGAGTTATTTGCCTGGGCCCTTGCATTAATCCATCTCTGCAGCTGCTGATTAAAACAATAATGGTCTGTATTTCCAGAAAGCATGGTATAAGCTATCTCATCTCTGACTTAAGTTTTGATGGACACTTCTCCCTCCAGTAGCACTGCAGGCTGGGTATAAGTGTGACAGCTGCTGGCAATTACTTCCATCACCTCATGATGTGTAGCTTCAAGCAAGCTGTATGTATTTCTGATCAGTCTCAATGCTCCATTTCCAAGCTTAAATTATTTTTCTCTTGTAGTAATGGGATAAAATGTGAATAGGGAAAATAATGTATTGCTTTCAGGATTGTGTTGATCTTCTTTAACCATCAGCTTGGTTTGCTGTTTTAGCTTGAGGTATAAATATGTTATTCCAAATCTGAGCTCCTATTATTTCCAATGCATATCCCTGCAGCAAACTGTTCGCCATTCAGCTAACCTGGGTATTTTGTACGCATCAAGTTTCGGTTTATAAATGTTTGCAGCACCAAATCATGAGTCGAGCCCATACTAATATTTCTTTTTTTTCCATCACTGCCTGTGTTCTCTCAATTTTCCAAATTTCAATTTTCCATGCAAGTTAATTTTGCTTAAACTTAGGATTCTGTTTTTGTGAATTGTTACGTGAAACCCCAATTTCTTAAATTCAGGTGTATTGTTATCTAACTTTCCTGTCTAATTTGCAATTATCTTTACCTTTTTCCCCTGCTAGTAGGCTTGCAAACCATCATTATGTTGACCCTTCAATTTTGCAAGGTATAAATTTGATCATCCCTTAATCACTTCAATTGTAACAAAAAAAAAACGTTCATTCACAAATCTTTCCAAGTGCAATCTGCATTCTAGGAAATGGGCCCAATTTGATGTCATTTAGCAATTTTGAAATCTCTCGTAACCTTGTAAACAAAAACGTCACCATCAGCGATGTCCAGAACGAATTCATGCCTCGACTCTTGACTGATTAGAATTCATTTTATTGTTGCACTCTGCTTTCTGACCTCAATGTCTGCTTCTGTTGCTGCATTCACCTTTCCACTGGATATCATGTTAACAGTCTATATTTTTTGTATTTTTGAAAAACTACTGTACTTGATCTTTTATTTCTTCAAAGGATACAATGAGAATTGTTAAGCTCTGTATTTTATTTAATGTCCAAGCATTTAGTAACTTTGTTCTATTTTTGCTTTAATACTATATTAACCATTAAAGACTAGTTGACATGTGCTATCCTGCCATATGTTGCCCTTTCTTTTTTAAAAAAAAGTCGTCAATTTGTGCACCTTTTATTCCTCTAATGCAATTTTCACTTACTAGGAACTTTTTGAATAAGGTAACAATTAAAATCATAGCAATGGGATGTGGCATTGTTGGTAAGGTCAACATCTATGTTTTCTCTATATGCCATGCTTCCTACATTACAAAAGTTATCACGATGTTGACGTACTTTCTTAGCTGCAAACTGTTTTGGAATGTTGCAAACGTGTGAAAAGCACTTTGAAATTTTAAGTCTTAATAAATAAAGGACTGTTAGCCAGAGGATAAGCCAAAAAGATTCTCTGCAAGCAGTGGTTTCATCACTAATGACCTTAAATAGGAAAATTGAGCACAGTCCATATTTATGATCCAATATATTGTGGCTTTTGCAACCCTGGACAGAATAGACCTAATGTCAGAAATCAGGAAAACCCATGCCAACTGGATTTTTTTTTAAATTGCGCATACACAACTGTTTTCTGGTAGATGAGGAAAGGTACAAAATATTAATACTTGTTAAAAATGTTAACAGTAGACATTAGTGTCAGTACTACCTCTGTATTTAGTCTATTAGGTTAGTCACCTTAAAATAAAGCATTGGAACTTTGGATATGTAGTGGCACCTGAATATGCATTGGACATTTTTTTTTGTATGTTACAATCTCTTCACATTTGTATTTATATATTGAAAACAGTGGATTTCCTTGCAAAGATATTGGATCTTTGAATTTAAAGTAGTTTTAGGGAATTATAGAATGCTATTTTATTTGTGATGCTGTGTATGTAATGAAGAATGTGCAGCATTCTGGTCACCGTAATACAAAAGGGGATTTGGAGTGATTGAAGCAATATAGAAGGGGGTGAATAACAATGACTGAATGATTGAACTATGAAGAACAATAATGCATCAATTGAGAGAAGAGCAACTTGGGAGGTGATATAATTGCTGTTTCTAGGATTCTGAAAGGATTAGATAATATAGACCTTTACAAATGAAAGTGCTTTCTCTTTTTAAAAAAAAGGGCTGCAGATGGTGAATATCTGAAATAAAAAAGTACTGAAAACACTCAGCAGGTCGAGCAGAATGTGTAGAAAGAAAAACAGAGCTTCAACTAAAACACTAAACCTTGATCTTGTGAAGTTGCCTGACTTGTTGGGTAGTTCCAGTATTTTCTATTTGTAGAATATTACAAGCTGTTCTGCCATACCAGTGGAACACAGAATACTTCACCTGTGCGTGAAGGGGAATAAGCTCAAAACTCAAAGTGGATGGAGTCCTACAGGAATAGTGGGAACAGATAGGAATCAGATTCAATAGATGCCGTCCAGAAAATGTTGAGAGTTTAGCCAGGCACACATACAGGCAGGGAATGGAGGGATATGAATCTGTTGCAAGCAGATGGAATCAGTTTGGTTTGGCATCATGGGCAGCACAGATGTCGTGGGCCAAAGGGCCTGTTCCTGTGCTATATTATTTCTATGAAATGGATAGCTTATGAGACCATTTTGAAGAGCAGTTAAGAGTCCACAATACATGTTCTGGAGTCTGAGACCAGATCAGATGAGGATGACCGGTTTCCTTCTCTGGGCATTAGTGGGCTTGATAGTTTTAAGGCAATCTGATGGTCTTACAAACACCCAGCTTTGTATTCCAGGTTCACTTGATTATTTGGTATTTGCACCCTTATTCCCAGGTCAAACATTGAGGATGCATCGTATGGGTCCAGTAATCTCACCACTGTTACTGTTAGCTTGTCAGATAAAAGAGCTCATGGAATGAATAAGGCATTACAAGAAGAATATGAAATTGGGTTGGGGTGGGGGTGGGTTTGTGCGCTGTTTATTGAGATGGAGGAAGTTAGTGTTCCCCAGTGATCTGTTTCCAATGAACTCCTAACTTTCATGATATCATAGTGATTTGGATGTCCCTGCAATAATGACTGTCACATAGAAAAACGTATTTAAGTTTTGTTGTACATTTGTTCACCCTCCCTACCCCAATGTCTATTTGCTGATCTTGAATGGAGGTACTCTGCAAGAAGGCAGGGCCTTGCTTGAAGTAGTTCTACGTGGATGGGGCAGAACAAGTCCTACCCACGAAATGGCTGGAAGTAAAAGTTAGCAGTTGGTTAGATCACATCACAGCCAACTATCAAAGCTGCTAAAGATTTTAAATACTTTGTATGTTATTCTAAAATATTTAAATATTGTAAAATTGAACAATATATATGTAATTAAGATTAATTTTCAGAATTAAATGAATTTAAAGCAACCTATCCATTTAAGCAAACTCAAGGAATTCAAAGGTGCAAATTAAGCTCTACCTTGTCCCTTCTATCCATAATTCTATCAAATAGAATTTTCTTTCATCAGGTCTAAATTAGCATTGGCTTAGTGAGCAGATTCTTCAGTGTAACTGCTGGAGAATTTTGACAAGTTCGTGCTCCGTGGCTGAACTCCATGCCAAGTCCAGTGTTGGACCACAACCAGGGAACAGCGTGTATTCAGCACACTGGAACGTTTGCGGTAGCACAAAATTTATTGACGTTTGCTGAACGCAAATGGCAGGTTTGGTGTCGATCTGCCACCTTGTCCCAGCAAGTTATAGACCACTTTTATTCATTCAAACATTGCCTTGCAGAAGCAGATTGGGCCAGATTTACTGACGGCAGGCAACTTTGCAAATCCAAGAAGATTTTAACTTGCATCCTGAGTTCTTTTTGGGATGGGGGAAGAGAGGAAAGCTATACATCAAACTGATGGTTTAAACATTCTCCAAATAACTTCATGGCAATCAAAATCAGTGAGTGTTCAGCTTTATTTCTGTTAAATTTAAAAGGAACTGGAGTAGATCCTTTGCAAGAGTGACCACTAAAAGTACTTGTGTTTGAAGTGTTTTGGAAGTTCAGAAGTAGGATGTGAACAATTCTAAATAGTGCTTATTGTCTTGTTTCCTTCTAGGTAATCTATCCACCCCCCCCCCAGAGAATAGGTTGATAACTAGCAATGAAAGACTGGACTCTCAACTCTTAAAACTTGTGGTCAGATCGCTATCTTGACTGACGTTACACTGTATGTGTTGTCACTGAATGAGCTTTTAACCATTTCTCAGCTGGAGGATAAACTATTTCAAAGAGTCCCTCAAAAATGTACACTCTAATTTCTCCAGTTACCCAAGAGCAATGGTAATTGTGAAGTTTATAAAACACAGGCAGAACAATTGAGAGCAGTGATTGTAAATGTAGGAGGAGGGAAAGTGAGGATCTATTTTCAACCGTGAAAATCAATTCTTTGCGCAGCTGGCTGAGGGAATATGGTTGAAGGCAATTCATGAATTTATAGTTAAACTGGTAGCATCAAAAAAAAATCGGGAGCTCCATGTTGATGGACTTGTGGCTTAGTCATCTGAATAAAATGGTAGAATATCGTGAGAACGTGGTCGAAGGCAGATACAGGACGGCATTGGCACCCTGCCTGACCAGTGCTTCTGCTGTGACTTTGCATAGGTCCATTTGAAAGTTGTGCTGTTGCAAAAGTTTGTGTCCTCCACATTCTCAAAATTGTACTTAAGTCAGTGCTTTCCCCAGTAGTTTAAGATGGGCAGGACACCAGTTATCTCAACTACTAAAATACATTGGCTTACAGAAATGGCTTGTCCTTAATATGTGTTCCTAAAATATGTGGTACACTGAGAACATGTGGGTTATAGCCTGCCTGCCTTGTTGCCCTGTTTTATCTCTTACACTCATTCCATCTTCATTAGAACATCAGTGGCTATGTCTGTGCTACTTCTCACTCTTGCCCAAACTGAAACGTTTATCTCTAGATTTAAATTTCTTACCCCTCCCTCACCACCATGTTCAAGTTCTCCTTTATTCCCCCAATTTCTTGACCGACATTACTGATGTTTGACTGGTCAAGTCCAAAATAAAAACTAAAATGCTAGAAGTAGAAACATAGAAGAAACATAGAAAAACTACAGCACAATTCAGGCCCTTCAGCCCACAAAGCTGTGCTGAACATGTCCCTACCCTGGAAATTACTAGGCTTGCCCATAGCCCTCTATTTTTCTCAGCTTCAGCTCCATGTACCTATTCAACAGTCTCTTAAAAGACCCTATAGAAACAGAAAATATTCCGAAGGTCAAGCAGCATCTGTGGAGAGAGACCTTTTCATCAGTATCCTTGGAACTCCAGTTATAGAGGACAGATGCAGACCCTTTGGCCCAACAAGTCCATGCTGACCTTGGTGCCTACCCACCGAGTCCCAATTTCCTGCATTTGGCCCATATCCCGCTAAGCCCTGCCACTCTATATACCTATCCAAGTGCTTCTTAAATGATACTATTGTACCTGCCTCAACCGCTTCCTCTGGCAGCTTGTTCCACCATATATTCACCACCCTCTGTGTGGAATAAGTTGCCTTACGGTTCCCTTTTAAATCTTTCCCTTCTCACCCTAAACCTATGCCCCCTAGTTTTAGACTCCCCTACCCTGGGGAAAAGACTGTTACCATCCACCTTAACTATGCTTCTCATAATTTTAAACAATTCTATCAGGTTGCCCCTCATTCTCCTGTGTTCCAAGGAATAAAGACCTAGCCTGGCCAACCTCTCCCTATAACTCAGGCCCTCTAGTCCTGGCAACATCTTTGTAATTTTTTTTTCTACACTCTTTCCAGTTTAACCACGTCTTTCCTATAACGGTGACAAAAACTGTACAATGTACCCCAAGTGCAGCCTCACCGACAACTTGTACAACTGCAACAGAATATCCCAACTCCTCTGCTCAATGCCTTGACTGATGAAGGCCAGCGTGCTAAATATCTTTTTCATACACTGTCTATCTGTGATGCCACTTTTGACGAACTATACGGTTGTACTCCTAGGTCCCTCTGTTCCATTACATTCCCTAGTGCCCTACCATTCATAGTACAAGTCCTGCACTGGTTTGACTTTCCAAAATGCATCACCTCACACTTACCTGTATTGAAATCTATTTGCCATCCCTCAGCCCACTTCCCCAAATGAGCAAGATCCCCCTGTAATCTACGATAACGTTCTTCGCTATCGACACCACCTTCCAATTTTGTGTCATCCACAGACTTGCTCATCAAGCCTTGTGCATTTACATCCAAATCACTTGCGTAAAAATGAATAACAAGTGTCCCGACACTGACCCTTGCGGCACACCACTAGTCACCGGCTTCGATTCTGAGAAACTACCTTCAACCACCACCCTCTGCTTCCTACCTCTGAGCCAATTTTGAATCCACCTAACTAGCTCGCCCTGGATTCCATAGGACCTCACCTTGCAGACCAGCCTACCGTGTGGGACCTTGTCAAAGGCCTTGCTAAAGTCCAAATAGACAACATCCACTGCCCCACCCTCATCTACCTCTTTGGTTACCTCTTCAAAAAAAACTCTCAAAGGTTCATCAAGCATGACTTTCCACGCACAAAGCCATGCTGACTCCTAATCAGACACTGTCTATCCAAACGTTGGTAGAAATGCAGTTGGTCCACCAGCTGCATTTCCCCTGACCTGCTTCCTGAAAAGTCATTCTTTCTCCCAGTTTCTTGGTCAGTGACAGTCCACTTCACCATTACCTGTCAACTACTGTGTAGTGAAATGCTGTATTGGATCTGAATTTGTATTATTTCTTATTCAGCAAGATATTTTGTATTTTTAAATCGAAGCTTAATCTTAATCTTCAACTGAGGACTCCACTGTTGTATAATTACAGCCCTCAGCAATATGTATCCCGGTAACCGTGCCTCTTTTCTGATCCATTTCTAGTCAGAATTGTAGTCAACTTGTTGGCATGTGGAGACTGGATAGATGGAACCAAGTTACCCAAGCAGCGGTTCCATTTTTTGGAAGGAGTTGTTCCTTTCTCGACCTACTGATTCACTCTTCCGACGCCCCACCAATTCCCATGGCACCTTCTCACTCAAGAGGCAGAAATTTCAGATAAGCCTCTACTTTTCACTTCCTGCCATCCAGATAAAGAAGCTTTCCTGGGAAACTTCAGTTTGATGGACCAAATTTAGATGATATGAAGGATTGGTCCTAGGTGGGTTGTTCCTGCACAGAGCCACTAGAAACTCAACAGGTTGAATGGTTTTCTTCCATGATGCCTCTTCTATCAGCACAGTCATCCATGTGGTCCAATACAGGCTTGATGACCATTTCACTGAACATTCTCACTCAATCCACTACATTTCAAATAGTTGCCTGGTACTTTTCTGCTCTGTGGCCACACTAACCTCCATCATCAACCTTCTATATCAGAAGCTTGAACGGCAGCACTTTGGCTTTCAATTAGGCAATGATGGTCTGTTAGATTCATTGAAAATGGAGTTCATTTTCGGGTGCTGTACTCTGCTCCCATCATTAGCACTCGCTGCTATTGAAAGGAATACTGCTAAAACCTTTCAAGGCATCTGTTCTATTATTTTGCCTTTCACTATTATCACTTTGAGTTGGAGTCATAGTGGTGTAGCACAAAAAGAGGCCCTTCAGCCCACCATGACCATGCTGCCTGTTGTACCTATCTACACTAATCCCATTTATCCACATAATCTTCCGTGCTTTGGCAATTTAAGTACTTGCCTAAATGCTGCTTGTATTCCTTAATAGTATGTGCCTCCACCACGTCTTCAAGTAGCACATTCAAGACTCCAACCACTCTGTGGGGGTGATTTTAAAAAAAAAACCCTCCTTGGATCCCATCTAAACCTGTCTAACCTTAAACCCCCCCCTGTTTTGGACACCTGTGTACTAAGTATTTCCTCTTTAACCTTCTATCTTCCAGACCTTGGGTTTCCCAACCTGATCAGATGCAATGTTGAATATTCCCTCTATAATTAAAAAAGCAAGTATTGACCATAGTTTACAATAGCAAAAGAAGTTGCACATTGTTTAATTTGTTATAATACCTGAATATCACCGACATGAGAGTGAGGATGAATGAATTAATGCACTGGTTTCCTTAGCGCATTGCTGTGCAACCAAACACTTTCAGCTTTAATTATGTTCGATGCGTTGATTCAAAGTTTCCCCCACGCATACTTAATGGCAATATCTCTTCATTAGATTTTTCGGATAGAATTGTCAATGCAGAGATTTTAGTCATTTCAGAATTCATTACAAAATGATGCCAAATTTAGAGTATAAAAATTATTTTAATTATTGTACAAATCATCCAAATTGACAGTCATTAAAATGCCAGTTTTCTTGCATTTGCCTTTAGCTGTCAGCTGCTCGGTTGCTTTTTGTTGACAGTATTTGTGGTCTACTGCCATCGTTGAGAACAGAATTTTAGGCAGCGAGTCTGACTTTCTTATGATCGAGGGACTTGTTAATTGAACTGCATAAGTGAAGATTTTGGATACGCACAAAATTTGATGAACTATCCCAACCTTATGCTCAATGTTCTCGGTAAGCTGTTTTATCATGACACGGTTACTCTGGTGCAAGTCCACTCATTTAGGTTGACTGAAAAGATCCAGTTCTCTTTCATTGCTTCAGGATATCACATTTCTGTTTCATGACATTGCTTGAAATGTCATCCTAGTCTCTCTACACCCTGGGATAAATAAGTGTGTATGTAAAAGGTACTAAGGGGAAGGCGTATTCTACATACTCACGTTCACTGGGAGACAGATTGCTTAATCTCGAGATCTGTGGCTGTTGACATATGGCAGTAAAGGACTGGAAGTCCAGGATTAGTGGAGAATTCTATGGTTTGATGGGATTGCAGGGAGATGTTTTACACCTAATGTGAGCATCTACAAAGTTAAGTGTTTCTCGGGCACACTCCTGTGTGTGGGCATGTGCAGAACTTTGTTTCCAGTTGTCTTGGATCTCCTTGCGTTGGACTAATGGCTCACTTCGTCACAAGCTCGTGGTAGCCTGGCTGCAACAGCATCCTGTGTTTTAAAAAAAATGAGTAGAGAGGAACAACGGGAGGGGAAGCAAGTCATCCTTGATCCTGGGGTACTGATCAGAGGATGATGCGTTCTGGGTTTCAGACCACAGTGGAGTCTGTTGGCATAGAGGGGCAGAGATTTAGAACCAGTAGTATTGATTTTTCTGTTTTATGATCATTTCAGGCTTGAACTATATTCCTTGTGTAAATAACAGCCATACATCTGTAAGTGAGCTAGCTGGGAAGTTGATGTAAACAAGTCTGCAGGATGAGCACAATGCACTGGTCTATTTTGTATAATCATTTCTCAAATGATGTTAATACAAATTTAACAGCTAAAGTGAAAAAGTACTAAAACAAAGAATCAGGAGTATTGTCTGTGAGATGAGAGATTAACTGATCTGTACAAGCAAAAATATGTTTAAATCCAATGGCACTATCAGAAGAGCTCGTTCCATTCCAAAATTACCCCGACTGATGAGAGAGAATAAATTTACTGGTCACACGTTTACCTGACGTGGAAAATGTGAGGCTCAAATGGTGAATGTATTTCAAAAGTAATGTAAGTGTTTATGGTTTTTGGAATCTTTTGATATAGAACAAAAGAACGAATCAGAGAGAACATTTCCCAGGAATATAGAATCATAAGATCACAATGGAGGAGATGACTATCCAGTCCATCGTGGTTGTGCTGGTTGGAAGAGAGCTTCCCAATCTTGTCCTACCTTCCAGGTCACAGCTCTTCATGTACACCTTTAAGTATTGTTTAAATGTGATGAGGGGTTGTACCTTATCCACCCTCGAACTCTCCCAGTGTTTAGGTGAAAGATTTTTCCTCTAATCCTACCAATTATTTTAATTCTTTGCACGCTGGTTTTGACTTGCCTACTGAAGCAAGAAGGACTGTCCTATTTACTCTGTTAAGATCCTTCATGATTTTGTACACTAATTTTAGAACTTGGTTTGTTTTACAAGTAACAAATATATTACTGAGAGGTTTCTCCATTTATAGGACTGATATATTGATACATTTACAAGGAAATTTTCTTCAGGGGAAAGCTCCAAATGGTGACACAAACCAGCCAGTTAGATCTCTGTGACTGATTGAATTGGTATTTCCTTGTTATTTGTCAATTCGGGATTTGTGGCTCAAAAACAAATTCAGCAAATTGCTCAGTCTTTGGTCTTCTGACTGCTACTTAATCACAAGGTTAATCTGCTTTGGTTTATTTTTGTATTGCCACAGACATTTGAAGTTAATTTCACATTTCAGTTGAGATTTGATTGCATTGTGACTCCTGACGAGTGTCTTTGATTTGAATACTCAAGTGAGAGTCCAACAATTAGGTTAATCTTAAATATTTTAAAGTTAAATACCAGAAATAAATGGAAGACAGCTTATAGTCTAATGCGTAGTTCTCATTCTAATTTCAAAAGTCACAACAAATTCAGTAAACAGCCACTGATACAAGCCCAGCTGGTGTACGCTAATCTCCAAACTTGGATCGATGAGAATTCCTTGGTCTTCTGGCTGTACTCCCTTAAATTCCTGCAATGTTTCCTATCAGCTATATAGCAGGCAAAAGAAATGTTTAACCTGACTTTCAAAGCCTTGCATGGGATTAAGCAATTGATCCATTCATAAGATCTGCCATCGTACACAGGCAGAGCCTCCCAACAGCTGCTATTCTTGTTCTCGTGAAACAGGCGTCCACCACAAGCAAATAAACTCTTGTGCTAACTGGCTGTCATTAGAATCTTAGTTAAGAGTACAATTGTGATGAACGAGAGAGGATCCTCTACAGATAATTCATATGACTTGAATACATTCTATGCAGTGATCATTCCTCCCCCCCCCCCCACCCCCCAGATGAAAGTAAAATTATATATGTATTTATTGACACAATTTAAACATTGCATTTATAAAATTATTAACTTGGTAATTTCAATTAATTCAATTACTTAATACCAGTCCAGCTGTGCAGAATATGCACTGTATTTGGAATCCTGTTCTGTTCCCTCAATAGAATATTGGATTTTATTTTCCATTTTAGCAATATGCAAACCTCTGGGTGCTGATTTGTACCAGAAGTGTCTTCGTTGCCTTCATTGCTATTCCTGACTGTGCTGAACATTAGATGTACTTAACACTCTGCAATACTATGAAGTACCTTGGGAGACTTTTACTCCCTTTAAGGCATTGCGTATCTGCAAGTTGTTGTTAAGTGGGAATGTCTTGAAAAACAAAGCTAAACTGTTTTTTCATACATCTGAAAGCATTTTGCTGTTAAAGTACCTTTTGAAATAAAGCCAATGCTGTAGTATAGGCTTACTTTCTCTTGGCACGTACTTGTGGCTTTCATTCACCCACTCTGTGATCCGGCTGTAACCAGGGAATTGTCCGGCAAGAAGACTCGTGTTCTGAGAGTTTGTGGCAAGAAGCATTCCTGATGGTCTTTTTGTTCTTGTATAAGCTGATCTATCTTGGTGTTGTCTGTGTATCGTTTGGGGTTTGAAGTCTGTCAACGATGTTTAGCTGCCCTGTTTTTCATTTAAAGCAGGTCACTACCCAGAGACTTCCTGTGAGGAAGCAAACCAAATCTATCTCAAGGTGAAACCTAGTTTAATTGCTGTGTAGAGGAACTACACAGATTATGAAATACTTGTCCAGGTCAATGTGAAATCCATCCTTGGAAAATGAAATTAACAGTGTAATTCAATTTTACGTAAAATGACTTCCTATTAAGTATACTTCACATACTATACAAAATTTGTTGATGTCGTAGTCACTTTTATGAATCAGTTTGTGCCTGGTAGTTGTGTGTGATGCTGCTCTCTATACGACATGTTAGACTGTGAGTGAATACCATGAAATAATAGTTGTGTAGATGCAGAAAATGGAGGCAATGCTAACAGCCTACATAGTGGTGATGTATAGCTAAATGTTGCACATCAGTAATCAGGTGGTCAGTTCAATATGCTTCACAAAATTAGAGTGTGGCCTTTTGAGCATTATTTTTGATTTGTATTTCATTACTCACTTATGCTGATGGCGTTGACCCCATTGCCCAATAGTGAGATGTCCCTGTTGTATGCAAGCAAATGATTTAAAGATGGGTTAATTGGTGAAAAAAATAAGCTTGCAGCTTTGCTATTGTAACAGACGGAATTGACCAGAAATTCAAAACACAGAACCACACCATAAATAGGTTGGATTTTCTCATTGGCTCCAATATACCCACAAATACCTGTCTCCAGCAATGATCTGTCCATTTAAAGATCTTGTGGCTGTGCTTGTGGGGAAGAGGGCGAGTTGGTGCAACAGCATAAGCATCAAACTGTTAAACTAGGGAAAAAATCCTTTGTTCTCTGAAGACTTTGAGACTGGGAATCTGAAATTGACGCCACTAATTCCCATTATAATCGACCACAGACCATGACTGTTTCAAAATATTTGCTGTTAGCTCAGAATAGTTGCAAGCTCAAAACCCCCCAAAATGGTTAAAACCATAAATCCCAATGGCATTTTTGGATTTTCCAAATAGGAAGAGGTTAGACAGAGGGAATAAGTTTGACCAAACAAAGGGTGCCAATTCACGACTGAATAAAGTTTTGCCTCCTGCCTATTATAAATGGGTGGCCCATTATTATTAAATCACGAGCCCCTCACCTCCCACCCTCCGTCTTAGATTCTCTCAAAGAAGAAACATCCTCTCCATATCCATCCTGTCAAGATTCCTGAAGATCTTTGTTTCAATCTAGTCACCTCTCATCCTTCTAAACCAGGAGATAGAAACCCCTGGACAGTCCAACCTGACAAGACAACCTGATAATTTCTAGACATCAGTCTGGTAAAGCTTTTTGAGTTCTTTACAATAAAGTCCTTCCTTCAATAAGGTGATCAATATTGTACATAATGCACCAAATCTGATCTCACCAAGTACAAGTAGACAGGGTGGTGAAGAAGGCGTTTAGCATGCTGGACTTCAGTCAGGGCATAGAGTTTAGGAGTAGGGACATTATGTTGCAGTCATACAAGTCATTGGTGAGGCCGCACTTGGAGTATTGTGCAGTTTTGTTCACCCTGTTGTAGAAAAGACATTGTCAAGCTGGGGAGGGTGCAGCAGAGATTTAAAAGGATGCTGCCTGGACTGGAGGTCCTGAGTTATAGGGAGAGATTGGCCACTCTGGATCTTTATTCCTTGGAGCATGGGAGAATGAGGGGTGCCCTCATAGAAGTTTATAAAATTATGAGGGATATGGATAAAGTGGATGGTGATAATTTTTTCCCCAGGGTTGGGGAGTCCAAAACTAGAGGGCACAGGTACAAGGTAAGAGGGGAAAGATCTGAAAGAGACTGGAGAGGTAACTTCTTTACACGGAGGGCAGTGAGTACCTGGAATGAGTTGCCAGAGGAGGTGGTTGAGGTGGTTACAATTGCAACATTTAAGAGCATTTGGATACGTACATGGAGGGGAGGGGCTTGGAGGGTTATGGGCTGAACGTGGGCAACTGGGACTAGCAAGGAGGATGCTGTGGTTGGCGTGGACTAGTTGGGCCAAAGGGCCTGTTTACATGCTATAATACTCTGACTCTATGACCAGTCCCCCCTCTAACTGAAGCAAAACTTCCCTTTTGTATTCCATTCTTCCTAGGACATTAGTTTTCCCATTTACTTGCATACAAACCTTGTGCAAACCATGCACGAGGACAACCGGATTCCTCTATCTCAGAGCTCTGCAATCTCTTGCCATTTAGATAACTTTCCTTGCCCAAATCTGAAATTTTACATTTTTGAATATTGTATTTCATTTGCCAGATATATTTCACTAATTTATAATACGTTCTCTGGAACAGTCTGATATCTAACCACAGTTGAGCAAGACTAAAGATATTCAGACATCACCACAAATTTACTACAATATTAGTTTGCATTTAAACATCCTTGCTGGCTGAATTCATCCACAGAGTAATAGAACCATTTTGACAGCACTTCATTCTTATTTAAAGCTGGGTAAATCGTTGGGTTCACAGTATAACCAATAGCAAATATTGCTACCCTTGACCAAGGAACAATACGTAGTCGGGATTCTTGCTCCTGTTCATTATACAGTACAGAATCAGGTTTATTGTCACTGACATATGTCGTGAAATTTGTTGTCTTGCAGTACAATGCAAGACAAAGACACAAAAGTTACTATTAGTTACAAAACTAAACAAATAGTGCAAAAGAGGAATAACGAGATAGTGTTCATGTATCGTTCACCATGGACGGAAACTCCTTAACACAAAGCTTCAAGGTCATATGCAAATAGCGGTGCAGGAATTGGAGTGTAGCCATAAGTTAGCCCATTACATGTGCTCTAAGTTTTGTTCAAGAGGAAAATGACAGTTTTAGTTTGGGAAATTACCAGATGCAAGCACCTAGAAATTTGATCTATTGGTAACTGCTTTTAATCTGTAAATTTGGCATGAAAAGAATTCTGCACATGCTTTGAACTGTTTGCATTAATTTCAGAGGTCTTGCTGGTTGGGAAATTAGACTGGGCAGTCTTGTTTCATTTCAACACATATATCATTTGTCAATTTTCTCCCAGATGACATAAATATCATGCATAGTCCTCGATAATTACCAAACAACAACATTGGATTCAAAGATCGAGAATTATGCCCTCTGTTAATAACTCCAGAACTCAAAGTAGATGCATCATGCTGGCAGTGGATGATGTGTGATTTCAAGGATCTCTGCCTGAATGTTTTCAAAATACTCCTGCTCCCGCCCATTCTTCAGTCATTCCAGGGTAATATGTCACCCGGATGGCAGCAGGGCCCTGGTGGCTTGAATTGTAGCCTCTGCCACTGTCTGCAGAGACTTAGAGTCATCGGGTTGGACATGATCAACCTACTTTGTATCTCAAGTGGTTGATGGAAATAGGTTGGGTGGGGTTCGTAGTCAGGAGACCACGTGCTGTCACCATTTCATCTCCTTGCACGTCACGCTCACTCCACCACTACCACCGGTTTTCCATGCTAGCTTTGGCGTAACTCCTTTGCTTTTCCCCTTGTCACTGTGGTGGCAGATGTTGCTGCATGGAAAAATTAGTCGACCCACTTGCAGCAGGCTGCCCACGAAAGAGGTGGCAGCTCCGCATGTGTGGAAGTCCAAGTCTGGTTTTAACATTTCTTAGAGCAAACTATGATTTCTTCTGTCCCATTTGCATCCCTGCTCTTCCCTAGTCTTGTCATCAGATCTAAACGTAGCCCTATTTCGTGCCGTGAAAATAGGTGGAATCCTATTTTGAAGTGAAAGGTTCCCAGAAGTTCTGCCGCCAGGTTTGAGTTGAATGGGAGGGCAAGTCCAAAATGATATGGAGGTGGATATCTGGAAATGGAGTGGCATCAGAGGAATTTAAAACTGTAGGCCAAGAGCAGAACACGGAAGTGCTTGGAACTGTAGAGCACTCGCAGAAAGGGGCAAATGAATGACTAGAATTAGGGACAGGACATGCAGTACTGTTGTCTTAAAGGCAGACATTGATGCCACTTTGAATGCACCAGCAGAGTCTTTTGGTCAGCTGGGGAAAAGGGCACAAGAAGGTGAAGACCTTGTACCTGCCACAAGGCTTACCAGGTAGCCTGCCATCCTATGTACTTCTGAGACCTGGCCCACCTCCAGGCAATTCAAAGCACTGGGAAGATGGCGCCAACGTTGTCTCTGCAAAGTTCTCAATTCACTGGTAAGATAGGTGACCTCTCCCAGCCCAATGTCCCCAGCACTGAGGTGTTGGCGACATTGGGCCAGACCAAGTTGTTCTCATGCCTGACACTAGACACTTGAAAGAGATGGTCTCTTCTGAGCTCTCTCTAGGGAAGAGATGACCAGGTGGTCAGAGGAAAAGATTCAAGGATGTGCTCAAAAACTCCTTGAAATGCAGCATCCCCACTGAATCCTGGGAACCTCCAGCTTATGAGTGCTTGGAGTGGAAAAGGAGAATCCAGGATGCTGGTGGGAATTTTGGCAGCACATCAGGAGCCCTGCATGTGTGAAGGAAGGAGTGCACCAGCTTACAAACCACCCACCCCATCAGGCACTTCCTGTCCCATCTGTGGAAGAGTTGTGGTTCATACATCGGCCTCTTCGGCTGCCTCAAAAGCCACAAAACTGAAGTGGAAGCAACTCGCTCTTGACCCAGAGGGACTGTCTAAGAATAAGAATTGTGGTCAAGTTGGAGTTCAGGGAGGAAGGCACCAGACGGTGGAAGACAGCACTGGAGTCGTGAAGTCTGGAAGTGACACAAGAATGCACAAGTTTAGGAATCGTCTGATCCCGTCTCGAGCCAGTGAAGTGGATGAAGGCAAATGAATACAATTTGTGGCAGTAAGCCAAAGTCTATGAATTCATTCCTCCTGCTGTTGAGCCACAGGATGTGTTGACTCACACAAGCTGGTTGGTGATCTCTGTATGGCGGCACCTTGGGCAATTTTCTTCCACTCCTGTCTGTCCAGAGCAAGATGCTTGACTCCAAAGTGCCTTCCACTCCAAACAATTCTTCTGTTCCATAATCATAATTTCAAGCATGTAACAGAATTGCTTTTGATGTGATCGAGTTGTCGACCTGATGTACAAGTGTAACTAAGTGTCTTTAGTTTGTTGCCTACCTTTTGGTTCAACCTGAGGGGCATCCCAGGGGATGTACTTCTGCCAGTATAGCTGAGGATTAGAGGAACACGTGTCTGAATAACATGGGTCCTAAACTGACCAACATCTCAGGAGACATGAGCTGTCACCATGGCTGGATATGTGGACCTGACTGATGTGCATCTGCATATACGTGAAGGGGATTTGAGATCTTTGAGGGATTCTAGAGATATTGGAAAAGCTATGGAATAGAAAGGAACGAAGTTGAGAGCCGAGCCATGAAACTAGATGACCAAGGAGATATTGAATGGTACAATAAGCATAACTGTCAAATTTCAGAAACGTCAGCAGCGCGAGGGAAGATAAAGCACCACAGATATCGCCAAGGCATTCTGGAGGAATTTAAATGGGGTTAGAGACCTGGGGACAGGACTGAAAATGACATGGACTTCAGACATTGGCTGGTATAGGAGCTAAGAAGTATTTGGTATATTATTAATCGGACCTAAATGAGAGGGGTAAAAAGTACTGAATAATAAGTGGTTAGCAGGAGGGAAAAATGAAGTCACAGATCTTGTCCTGGATACGAGTCCCTCGCATTTGGTAATTGAGACACTTTGAAGGGGCTTATATAAAGAAAAAGATTGAAAGTGTAGACATTTAAGCTTGTGTTTTATTATCAAATGCATTGTATCTTGATACATTCTTATGATATGAAGTGATTAAGTTATTGGACTAATGGCTAGAATTCTGGACCATTGACCCAGTAATAGATTCCAATTCCAGCACTGCAACTGGGAAATTTAAATTGAATAAATCTGGAATTCAAAAGAAGTTGATCTCTAATAATAACCATAAGCAGAAAGCTGATGGATTGTGGTGAGTATCTACATGAACCACTAATGTTCTCTGGTAGAAAAAAAAATCTGCCATCCTCGGTGAGCTTGGCTGACACGTGACTACAGCCCCTCCAATGTGGTTGACTCTTGGTTTCTTGGGTCAGGGGCAGTTAGGTTTGGACAAGAGGTATTAGCATTGCCAGGGGTGTCCACATCCCATCAGTGAATAAATACAATTTTTAAAAAGAAATGCTACTTGTGCAAAATGAAACCTCTCCCTTGATGGTTGTTCTCCAATATCAGTGACCAACTTCAAAGTGAAATCTTGAAGACCCCACGTGCCATAGTTCTCTTTGTGTGGCACTCTCTCGCTATATATCTTTTTCTTCCTCCTTTGTCATATGACAATTTTTTAAAATATACTGCACAAATGCCTGGTAACCCACTTGGCTGCGCAAAGTACATGAGCACAGTACTAAACTTTACTGTTCATGAACTTGTTGAGTTGCTGATATTGAAATGCCCACACTTTGCACAAAGAAAAATGTAATGCTGAAGTATCTTTTTTTTTATATATCAGATTTTAAACCACTATCACTGGAGGATATTAAACAGAGCTGCTGCTGTTTAGGAAGGATCACTGGGTGAGATTTGCCATCAGTTGACTCTGCTTCTAAAATTGTGTGGTTTATGGTAAAATTAGCAGAGCTAGAAGTTTACTCGCTACTAAGTTTTGCCTTTTGATATAGAAGAGCAAAGATGAATTTCTATCCCATGGTCTCTTGCCAGGTTGGTCACGGTTGTTTTGTAAGGACCAGCTTAAAGCCAGTTGGCACAGAACTGGGTTAATGTTGTTTGCTTTGCCTGTTTGAGTGTTATACATTGCCTGGCCTGACCTATGTGCATCACATACCAAAAATGTAGAAGGGGAAACTTCATCCCTTCGATCTGCTTGAAATCATATCTGTTGTTTGTTTCTCTGTGGGGGGGGGGGTAGAATGGAGCTCCATGTGGATCTTTGTCTGAGACTTAATTCTGCTGAGCCATTGTGTCCTTCACAACAGAGGGCAGAGCTTAGGTTATTTTTGTCAAGATCATTTATTCCCAACTGTAAGAGAAGATTTTGCTGCTTAAAATAAATCAGTGCTTGAAATGCACAGCAGGTCTATCGGCATTTGCAAAAAGAAACGCAAGCAGAGGAAACGGAACTTGCTACGTCAATTTTTAATGTGCTGCAACCAAACCGAATATCTAGATACATTTATATTACTTAGTCAAAAATTTGCACTCTAATTTTTTTTTTGAAATATTCACCATGTTGATTCCTCTGAAGTGAGGGTTTGTATTGTGCTCGTGTTTGGACTTTGTTTCAGCAGTGCTTGCCATTGGCTGACTCAGATTTCCTATTTGAATTGTGATTCATCTCAGGGACCAGGAGGGGAAAGTTGGCTGTAACTTCAAATTGTATCAGGGCATTTCTCCCCTTCCAATCAATGGTGAATAACAGGGAAAATCTGACTCCAAGTATTTCCTTCTGCATTCTTTCATAGCTAGTCTTTCATGAAATGTCATCTTTTCCATCTCATTGCTATTCATACTTCCTCTTAATGCTGCAGCATTCAACTTGACCTTGACTCATCTGTACATCAAGGTTATTTTCCTGCGTTGGCTCTGTATTCCTTGATACCCTTCCCTGAACCATTTACTCTTCATTGGAAGCTCTAACTGCCATAGCATTTGCAGGCATCTAGGGGTGAATGTTTCTCTGCAGCCAGTTGTGTAGGGGGAAAGGTCCTGATGGTGTTCCTGCATGGCCTGGCATTAATCTTAAGATTCTGCCCACTTGTTCATGAGTTCCTCCATCAGAAGGAAACAGTTGTACAGCGTGGAAACAGGCCCCTTGGCCCAACTTGTTCATGTTGATCAAGTTGTCTTCCTGAGCTAATCCCATTTGCCTGTACTTGGTCCATATCCCTCTAAACCTAACTTCATATCTATACCATTTTTTTTTCAGCACCTTAATTGGGTCATCTTTCAATTATCTGTTCTTGAGGGAATACAGGGTCAGATTATACAATCTGTCCTAATTTAATCCTATAAACTCGGTATGTTCTGGGAAAGCTAATACCAAGCCCCATGTATCCATCCCGAGGGGCTATCAAATCTGCAATAATTCAGAAGGTACTTAGCCAAGGTCACACAATCGGTTAAAGTCCCCAGTCCCATCCACCCCTTCAATTTCAGCACCCTTAAGGTTTAGATGGACTTGTAGACTTCTTTTTGCACCGGTCTCCTAGTTTTCAATCATATTCACATTTTGGTGTTCCACCTGTATTTGTGCCTCTACCAAAATTTTCTGGCAAATTGACAAGAAATTTTCCAATTTCTCTCTTTTTGGATCCAAAATGCATGACTTTGCACTTATTCACATTGAACTCTATTTACTATTCATCTTGATCACTTTTTATTTTGCCCTCTTTTGCGATTTCCTACTTGTATCTGTACAGTTCGCAAGCTCTCTTACTGTTATCTCAAAACTTCAGGTAAATATACAAATGCCATTTGTATGTATTTTTAATTTTCAATTATGAACCTGTACAATAAAATTGTATCCAATTCTATACATTGATCTATGGATGAACTTGCATGCAAGTCTATCAACTGTTAGATTGTCAATTGCACATGTTAAAGATCATTTCAATAGATTATTGTTGCGAGAGCTTATGGTGAGGAAATTGGTTATTGTGTGCCCCATGGATCAATTCTTGGTCCTCATTTATTTACTGTTTATAATTAATGACTGGGGGGCAGAATGTAAACTATCCAAATTTGCTAATGATGCAAAGATAGGTGGAAAGGCATATTGTGACTCTGCAATGTCGATAGTAAAAGATCGTGCACTTTGGTAAGCAGGATAAAAGGGCAAACTTATCACTATGGAGAAAGTTTAGAGGGATCTTGGTGTTCCTGTATCTGAATTACAAAGTTAACAAGCAAATAATTAACAAATTCCTTTATTGCAAGAGAATTGGAATTTAGAATTGGGGAAGTATTATTACAATTGTACAAGGTGTTGGTGGGGCTCCACCTGAGATTCTGTGAGCAATTATGTTGGACCCCTTTGGAAAGAATACATCAGCATTCAAGGCAATAGAAAAGATTCACTCAGTTAATTCTTGGGTGAGTAGATCATCCAATCACAAGAGGCTAAAGAAGTTGGGTCTATGCTCTTTTTGAGTTGAAAAGATTGAAGGGTGATCTTATTGAAATGTACAAGATCCTGAGGGGACATTACTGGGTAGATGTGATGTTTCCACTAGTCTCAAAATGAGGGAATGTAAATACAATATTAGGTGGCAGTCATTCAAAACTCAAGGTGTGTAGGAATTTCTTGCAGAGAGTGGTGAACGTCTGAAATTCACTGCGCTGGAGGATACTGGATGTCAGATCATTGAAGGAATTTAGACGAGAGGTAGATGCATATTTTGAAAGACCAGGGGATTGAGGACTGAGGAACTGACACAGAGGTTGCAAGGCCTGGGGTAGGTCACCCGTGAACATATTGAAAGTTGGGGCAAGTGGCCTACTCCTATTTTGTGTCCTGATATAGGATGAACAAAATGAAAATGGGTGTTAGTCACTGGATTGATATTTGAGAGCAGACCGGGAGAAACCATTGTATTGAGGATGAAGCTGCTCAGAAAAATAGCAACTGGCTATAAATGCTGGTGCTTGGTTACATTCACTTTGTCATTTGTGGGAGATGTGCTATGAATTATAATGTGGCCAAGGCACCAGTGACCTGAGGAGTCTGATGCAGTGTTATTTTCCCCACAAGCTGTTGAATGTAAGTTCCGATTTAGTATTTAAGGAAACTGCAAAGCATCTGCAAGAGTGCCAAAAGCTCTTTGAAGGCTGTTCATGTGTCATATTGTTACATAATTGTGGCTTAAGTTCTGCACTTAAAATGTTAGTGGTTTTGCCAATTCGTTCAACATGTACTTCACAAAAGTAAATCTAATTTCAATATTCAACTTGAAAATCTTGCACAAGTTGTCAATTTTATTATGAATGCGGAAAAAAAACATAGTATGCTTAGTCTTTTTGGTGGTATTAGTTCTTTGATTTATACAATTTTGTTTCATTACTTAAACTCAGTGTTGCAATATGTTACTGAGAAAGTCAGATACTATTCCTCATGCTTAAGTTGGAATAATGTAGGAGGCAAAAAATGCAGGTCAGAGTTCTTTAGAGGTAACAAACGAAACGATGAGCAGGACTAGGTCCCTCGAGCCTGTTCTGTCATTCATCAAAATCATTATCGTGTACCTCAATCCCAACCCCACACCCAGCACCACCTGATTATCTTCACATGCTGTAGTTAATGGAGAGTGGGTGGACGTACACACTTCAATTTCCAAAAGATAGTGAAGAATCCACATCAATGGTTATTGTAGAAAATAAAAGCCCACTTTATGGACGGTAATGCACTGGTGTGCATAAAAGACATACGGTAAATGGAACTTTTCTGGTATGATGGTATGTCACAGGCATCAATCATCAATGCTGGGCTTGAACATTTTACAATTTATATAAATGAATTGTATGAAGGTGCCAAAATTTGCTAACTTTGCTAATGATATAAAGATGGGCGGGAAAGAAGTTGTGAAGAAGACACGATGATGTAGGTTAATGAGTGGCCAAAGATCTGGCAAAAGGAGTATAATGTTGGAAGATGTGAAATTGTCCAGTGTAGTAACCACGTTTAAAAAGACCTGTTGACACTGAGACTGCAGAGGGATCTGGGTGTCTTTGTGCATATTCACAAAAGGCTAGCAAGCAGGTACCACAAATAATCAGGCAACCCAACGATTTTATTGTTAGGGGGTTTCCCCAGCGTGGGTTTCCTCCGAGTGCTCCGGTTTCCTCCCACATTCCAAAGACGTACGGGTAGGTTAATCTGGGTTTAAAATGGGTGGTGCGGACTCGTCGGGCCGGAAGGGCCTGTTACCATGCTGTAAATAAAATTTAAAAATGTTATTTTATTTAAAAAAATTTAAATTTAAATTTTAAATTTAACTGAATACAAAAGTAGGGAGGTTATGCTTCAACTACATAGGCATTGGTGAGACTACATCTGGTGCATAGTATTGGTCACCTTGTTTAAGACAGGATTTAAATGCATTCAAAGTAGTTCGGAGGAGGTTGCTTACACTAACGTCTGGAATATTTATGCTGATTTGTGGGGAAAGGTTGGAGAAACTAAGCTTGAATCCACGAGTTTAGAAAAGTGATAGATGGCTTGATTTAAACACAATCTTGGTATTTTGAGAGAGAGTATCTAGAACTAGGAATCTGTTTTAAAAATAACAGTAAGACAGAAATGAGGTGACATTTTTCTTCTGAGGGGTTGTGGCTCTTTGGAACTCTGCCTCCACTGTTCTTTGAAGAGGAGAGCCTTTGAAATTTAAGGCAGAATTAGATAGATTGATGAGCAGTATAGTGAAAATTTACTGCAGGTCAATGGAATTCAGAGTTGAGCAATCAGGTGAACAATGTTTTTAAATGCCAGAACAGATTTTAGGAATCGAATGGTCATCTCCTGCTTCTAATTTGTATGAATGGCATGGAGAATAAAACTGACAATTAAAGTGAATTAACACATTGGAAGTGTACAGCAATGGAATCATCCAACTTGTATTTGGTTTCTCCAGTGTATAGGAGACCTACACCATGAGCACAGAATGCAGTACACTAAATTGGAAATGCATGAATCGTTCCTTCACCTGTCAGGAAGTGTTTGGGTCCATGGATGGTGCGGAGGCAAGACTTAGATAGGCAAATGTTGCATGGAAAGGTGCTATGAGAAGGGACTGAGTGTTGGTGGGAATGGATGAGCGATGCCAATTAGAGCTTGATACAAAAAAGGAGAAACAAATGAAATAACCTTGCATTCCCAATCTCATTCAAAGTTGTACTTGGATAACTTTCACATCCCAATGTGCATTCACGATGAAATACCTCCTGAAATGGGATCACTTGCTTCAATAGAAGTGAACATTACTGATTTCCATATATCACAAGCCCACAGTCACACAGAACAGAAATGGCCTTTTGGCCCACCCGTTAATGCCTTCAAGTACCCACCTAAACTAATCCTATTTACCAGTAGTCTATAGCCTTCTATGCCTTGCCAATTCAAGTACTTGCCTAGATGCTACTTGTGAGACTCTTTACCTTCAGCATTGTGTTCCAGATTCCAACCATCATTTGTGTGAAAATATTCTTCCACTGATCCCCTCTTACATATTGTACCCTTTAGTTTTGGATACATCTGCTCGGGGAAAATGTTTCTCACTATCTACCCTATCTCTACCCCTTAAGTTTATATTCTTCTGTCAGGTCCTTCCCCAGCTCTCGCTGCTCCACGGAAAGGAAATCTAGCCTATCCTACCTGTCCTCATAACGGAAATGCTCTCGGTTTAATGGTACCTTAAAGTTCGAAATTTGGCTTTAACAAAGATACCCAAGTGTGTAATTTAAGCTGAGAACTTCACTCCAGTGCTGAGGGAGTGTTGTGAGATTTATGACTTCAAATGTCAGATGATGGTTTGAACTGAGGTTTTGGCAACCTCCTTCTTTGGATGTAAAAGATCTCATAGCTCTATAAAGAGAAGCAGGAGTCTCTCAACCAATGCTGCTAATAGGTTATCAGTCATTTAATTTGTTTGAGAGTTTTTGATGTACGGAAATCAGTAATGTTCACTTTCATCGCAGCATGTGATGGCGCTCCAAAAGTATTTAATTGTGAATGCACACCTGCATCTCTAATTGAGATTGGAAATGAAAGGTTATTTTCTCTATTCTGAGTGGATTTTTTTTATTCATTCACAGGATTAGTAAGCCAGCACTTACTGCCACTGACCGAGGCTATTTCAGAGGGTAGTTAAGAGTGAACCACAGGACTGGCTAAATAGGCCGGACTGAGAAAGGATGACAGATTTTATTTTTCAAAGGACACGGGTGAACCAATGTGTTTTTATGGCAATCTTGTAATTTTGTGGATGATATTTGCATACACTAGGTTTATATCCTGCACTATTTAACTGAATTTAAATTCCCAGCTGCTGTGGTAGGATTTAGACTTGAAGATGCAATAGGCCACATCTTTTGGATATTAGTTCTTGTAGCTGATGCTGATTTACATTTGCCAGCTAAGTTACCTTATCTTCCTTAACTGGTCACTGGTGTGTTATACGGCAAGTTGATTGCTCGAGTTGCTTGTGCTATTACTGATATGATCATTAGGTGGGATTTTTCACGCTGAATTTTTTTTTACTGGACAGGATTATCTGGAGGAAGCTCCAGAGTTTTAAATTTCATGAATTAAATCCTGTGAAGGAGAGCCAATTTGCCCTTGTCACATTTTGGGTGAAGTGCAGTCCCAGGATTAGAATTTTAACAGCCTGTGATGCAATAGCTTAATTTGTGTTATTAAAGTAAAATGATACAATGCTAGAAGTCTGAAAAAGATTTCTGGGAAACATTAGGTCAAGCAGCATCTGTGAAGAGAAGAACAGCAGTTAACGCTTTCAATTGCTGCCCCATCAGAAGGGGAGATGGACTAGGTCAATTTCAGTACTTGGTTTGGGGATTTGATTCCATTGCGGAGATTAATATAGGCTGTTTCTCGAGCTTGGTTGGGGTAGATGACAGGCTTTGATCTTTTCGATTGATTTTGAATGGAACCCACAATTCAAAACCACAGTAGCCACAAGCCTTCCTCTCCTGTCTTTATCCTCCTCTTATTTCTTCCAAGAGGAAACCCATTTATCATTTATCCTTATAGAGAACTTGGACTAGTGTTCTTTCTATTTCCTGCTTTGCTTCAACAAAGGAAAGCTGTACAAGGGTGATCAGACCTCAGTTCCACAGTAGTAAAGACAATCCATTGATATCTTCCGGGAAAGGAAGACTGAGTTTATGTACATTGAGTCCGCTTCTTCCACAGGACTGAACAGATTAGTTCTGGGGCTTACCGTTTCTCACATGATTTCCTCAATAAAAAGGAGTGTCAGGAGCTCAAAGTCTGAATGTTAAAATACTGTTTTTG
The DNA here is from genome assembly GCF_009764475.1 of Pristis pectinata. Taxonomy (NCBI): domain Eukaryota; kingdom Metazoa; phylum Chordata; class Chondrichthyes; order Rhinopristiformes; family Pristidae; genus Pristis; species Pristis pectinata. The sequence goes on along the minus strand of NC_067407.1, from coordinate 123,785,298 downwards.
TGACATAATTGTTTAGATCAGTATTGTATTATGAAGTCATGCTACAGAGCAGCAGCTGAGTTGAATTAATCGCCATATAACCAGAAGTGCATTGTATTCCTAAAGGAACTTTTCCTTAATTTAAAGAAAATCAAACTTCAACTCTGAGTCCAGTTATTTGTACAGACATTGCACAAGTTCCATGGCATCATTTCTTTTATTTTTGTACTTGGAAATATTTGCAACTTGAGCTAAATAGTTTACGAGAGCCAGAGCTGCTGATTTTCAGGAAAGTAGCCCTGCTTACCCTTTCAATTGCTATGAGCTGTACTTGATGGTACTGGATCCTAACTAATGGGCAAGATGCAGTTGTGATTAGGATAAGGGGAAGAATGGGTAAGTAGGTTACTTTAACAATTTACAATTTAACCAATAGCCCTGAATTGTGCACACTGTTTGGCAGAGACAGTGTCAGTATGCATTTTCTACTCCTCCTTGATACCTCAGTAACAAGATGAAAACATTTTGTACTTTCTTCTGCCCTCAACAATCATAAAAATCCTTCTCCATTTTGTTTTAATATCCTTCCCTTCCTTTTCTTGCCCATATTCCCACTTATTCCCAACTCGTATCTACGCATTCCCCTTTCGCCATCAACACCTCTCGAAAGGTACTACAAGGCCAAGGTGTAGGTTTTGAAAGTGTACATTTAGGCAATGCCAGTATCACTTGTTTTAATTCAGCAGCTTTTCTTGAAAGCAACGTAGAGCAGGATTCTTGATTTTTTTTTAAATTTCATTTCCAGATTTCATCAACTGTTTCAGATTTATTCCCTGTCTGGTTGCCGCCATTGAATATTTTGTGAAGTTAATATGGCTCTGTCTACAGATCTTGTAGCTAAATGTGCAACGGTTTGAGCACCTGAGATGTCCTACCCAGTTCATTGTGTTTGTAGGAGGAAGAATTTTCCACCTAATGGGTATTGATGGAATTCTTGGTTTTTAAATCTATCCAACAGCAAATGGTTCTCTGCTTTAATATTTTTACATTTCCTTATGACGTAGGCCATTTTGGCCAATCAAGTCTATACCAGCTCACAGCAGTGCCCTTCCACCACTAATTATCCCTGTAATCAATCCTCCCTAGACTCCATCAACTTCCTTCCAGATTCTGTCACTCAGGGTTGATTGGCCACTATAAATTGCCCTTTCAACCTACGTGTCTTTGAGATGTGAGGGGAAACCACAGAGTCATAGGGATGACAAGCAAACTCCACACACAGTACCGGAGGTCAAGATCGAGCCCAGGTCTCTGCATCTGGAAGGTAGCAGCTCAACAAACTGCACTACTCTGTCATCTACAATGTGTTTTTAAAAAATGCATTATCCTGACGCTATGCCCCTGCAAGCCCCTGTTGGAAATTATTTAATTGTGGCAGTTAACAGGATTCGACCCTGCTGAAAATATAAAAAAAAATAAATGACTGCAGACACTCAATCGGGAATAAAAATGGCATGTTCTGGAAACAGTTGTTCAGAGAGCATCCATGCAGAGGGGACAATAGGGTTAAATATTTCAGGTCAATGACTCCTGATCTGAATTGCCAAGGTGGCGGATTATAATGAAGGGAACTATTGTTGGAAAGGGGATTCCCCCAATGGATACATGCCATGGTTGGTCTGCCCTGCAGGGTGGCTGCCTTTTCCTTCAAAAGTACTCCTTGAGCCACTGGCGTCTCGACACTTTGCCAGAATTTTCAGTGCTCCCCTTCCTCTCTGCTGTAACCATTTCCATACCTTGCATGTCTTGGATATATCCTTCAGTTTTTATGCTAGTGTCTCATTTTGTCTTGTGCTGTTATCTCCTCTATCAGTTAATCACTTCCTGTCCAATCTTGTGCCAGTTTGGTGTTCTCCCTCAACTCCAAATATAATAGCTTTAAGAGAAGGAGATGGAGTTTGTGTGGTTTGGTTGCCCTGCTGATGCGTTTTTATTTTAGCTTGTGTTGAGCTTTGTTTGAACAGTGCAGGAATCCAAAGGAAAAGATGTAGAAGTGAGAAGAAGAATTAAAGTAACAGGCAACTGGAATCTTGGTCACGCTTGTGGATTGAACAAGGTGTTCTGTAAATCAATTGCTTGGTCTGTTTTTTTTTTGGTGTCCCCAGTGTAACTGAGATCAACAGTGCACTAAATTTTAAGTGTGCTAAATGGGACCTTTGTAGCTATCAGGAATGGAAACCTCCATCCTATTAGTCTGGACTGGGTTTAAGCTTAAAACTTGGAGGTAGGCAAAATAGCTGTACATTATTTGAAAAATTGCAATTAGAGGATCTCTTTTTCACCCCTATCGAGGGAATGGATTTGCAAATTGGTCATAATTCTTGTGCTCTACTGCTGCCATGACAAATGATTGCTTTGAAGTGGATTGAATGGTTCTACTTTAAGGCCATTATCTGCAGAGAAGTGAATGCTTCTATACTTTTAGGAACTAACAAATCTCTCGAATGAGTTTGGCTTATTGCCAACGAGAGGGATATCATGGCAGGGATTTATTACATTATAAACTGTCTTGAAAGATGGCTTTTATAGTTGTATTTATATGAATTTTATCTATTTGTACAAATATTTTTGTAAACACTGCTTCTGACTCTTCTCCCTGGGCACGAGGGCCTGGAGCTCTTGACGGCAGTTGGCATTCATGTCAAATCTAGTATCAAGTGAGATTACTGTACAAAGCCTCCCTTGTTCCCTCTTAGAAGAAAATATAAACAGGCAATCCTAAATAAACGAGAGCAACAAACTACTGCAGCCCCAGCAAATGTGCTAAATGAATTGAGGTCTCTCATTAATTTGGCTGAGAATCTGCATTCAGGTGAGGGGGCAAGAACTAGAGGCAGGAGTTGTCCATACACCATCTTGATCCCATAGCAGAAGCCATTAAGATCATGGCTGTTGTTGTGCCTCAGGTCCATTTTGCCATGATTCACATGTCCTCTGATTGTCTTGATGCCCAGAAGCCTGTTGATCCCATCTTTGAATGTACCTGACGATTAAGGCACCATTTCTCTTGGCTTTTGAGAAGTCCTACAATCTACATCCCTCTCTGTAAAGATGCTTCTCATTTGTAAAACCTTTTATTCTGGAATTATGACCCATAGTTCAAGAGCCTTAACAGCTGAGTAGTTTACAGGTTAGAGAATCCATTGCAATGAGGTCAAGCAGTCCAGAAGTTAAAATGTCAGCACTGAAGCACAACTTTGCCCCTTAAATTAGATCCCTGCTTCTCTGGAGATTGGTAGCTTTCCCATCCCTGATGTCAGGAGAGTCGAGATGGTCTGAGGTAAGAGTTGGCATTGCGTGGGGGGACAGAAACGGAAAAGCATTGTGAACATGGTGCACTTGGGCTTCTCTCCATTCTGCTTGGTGATCAGTGAAGATGTCAAACCATTAGTGTTTATATTTTGAATATTAGTTTTGTTAATGAGTATAATAAAGAATTTTGTGATGCGTAAACAATGGTTAGATATTTAGAAGCAGAATACTTGTAAGATATTATATACATTTTAATGCTCTGCTGAGGTTTGTACTTAATATTTATTAACATTCTCTTCATTTCAATTAATGTTGTGGATTGTGTATTTTAGGGTGTCTTTAACACTTGAGATTCCTGTGTGACTTTTGCAAAGTTTGAGAAAAATTAATATTGCACAACATACTAATATTTGGCAAATCTTTCTCTTTGAAATGTCTGAAGTGATTTCTGTGTAATCGTGTCTTTTTTTTTAATCTCAAGAAGGAATCTCTTAACAAACATTAGTGAGGATTTCATTTCAGAGTCTAATCTGTGCTTCCAATGAATATATGCATTTGCTGTCTTAATCTGAAGCCCTGCAGTACTGGGCAAGTGTACTCCAGATGGCAGCAGTTATCTTCACAGCCACATTCTGCCCATTGATTTCCCATGAAGTCTTTATTAATTGTCCACCTTTGCATTGTCTGTTACTCTGATTGTGCTACCCGGAGCCATCCTGGAAGGTTGAATGGGACCTAAGCTTGATAAGTGCAATAGTGCTGAAGAATAAAGTTGACCCTGAAACTATTTTAAGGAATGAATTAATAATGCTGAATTATTCATACAGCTCAGTAATATCCTTCTAGAGAGGAAATCTGTCATCCTTATCTGGTGAGGCCTACATACCCACCCCATGTTGCCTGTTAAGTGCCCTCTGAAGGGTTGAACTTGCCACTATTATCTCCATGTTCCATCGGAAAGGAAGTAAAACTGGGCAGACTGTCTGTCACCAAATTCTGAGATGACAACGTGGCTCTCAGCCCAGTCTGTAATCTTATAGCCCAGCATATCATTTACTCTACCATTACTATCAAACCTGGTTTAAGTGGCATGCCTAAAGATGATGAGTTACCAGCTGAGAGAAGTTACAATACACAGCTAAACATCATGTAGTAGACAGAGCTAAGCTATTTCGCAACTTCTAGATCAAACTGAAGCTCTGTAGCCCAGCTGTATCAAGTTGTGAAAAGGTGGAAGACAACTCGACACATGAAAGTAAAGAAAATTGGATGATCTTCAAATCTGCTTTGTTGAGAAATCTATAATAAGTCAATGCTTTTGGTGTGGAGGTTAGCTTAGTTTTGCTGAAAGTTTCTCAGTAATTTTACCATTTGGTCACATTCATTAAAAATATTTTAAATTTTAATTTTGTGGAGTCAAATGGTTTACTCTAAAACCCTAACCTGGCTTTGAAGATGAAACCTAAAATGACAGTGGTCTCCCCAAGTCACTCAGATGAGTAAAAACTGAAATAAATTGGGCGCAGAGCTTGCAAGTTTGTTAGATCAAAGCCTGGCATGAGCTTAGTTGGCTGACTGCAGCAAGTCTGAGAGTAAGGCCGTTGGGGTGGGGGCACAATGATGTTGGTGTGTGTACTTCAATGCATTGGGAATATCACCCAGTGCAAGGAAATGTTGTATTAAGGCAAGGGGAGCATGTTTAAGCAATCTGCTGACACTGGCTGAGCTCCTGCATGAAGACCTGTCACTTGAAGTAAGATTTAGGAGTTGAGAGTTCAAAAGGAACCTGTTCCTTCTGGGGATGGTGAGCTGACGGTTCCAAGAGGAGAAGGATCTTTTGAGAAGAAATGGCCAATTCTTACCCAGCATCTGTAATAGTTTGGGCAGGATTTGTGGTTGTGATTGTATGTTTGAGGCAGGTGGTGGGTGTGTTGGTGTGAGTGGTTAACGCACAGTACCGCAATCAGTGTTCTGGGGTTTTGAAGATGTCACACGAGCTAGTTGCAGCAGTGTTGCACTTCCCCGGTTGTCTATTAAATTGTAGTAATTGTATGTGTCACAGGCCTGGCTGGAATTAAGCTGTAACTGAAATGTGTGAAAGCAGCCTGTTCAGAAGGCAGGCTGCATGGTTTAATTTATGTGATTAAGCAGTGTGCTGCTGCTGGGATAATTATGTATAAAAGTATTGCTCACCGGCCTGCTGAACTCTGAGGCAGTATTGTAAAGTTTTATAAGTACAAGCCACTTCCACAATTTAACTTGCACAGGGTGCACGGAGCCTAATTTGCACCAATACAGACGTATGCATTGCAACGATGCTGCTGGGTGTCAATGTACTAATTGAATTAAACGTCTGCTCGCCGATTTCCACAGGCGTAACTGCAATCAGATTAATAATGGGTGATTGCGTGAGAAGTCCAGACCTCCCATCGTGGAAATTTGTGGGAAAGGGAATGAAATATTCAAAATCTGCACTAAAACTGTCAGATTTATGTGCCGAGGACTTGACCCTTGTCAAGGTTTTGAAGTTAACTGAGTAATTCAGTTTGGGATTAGTCAACTTGGGTTTGACACCGACCAGAGATGAGAATGAGTTCGTTTTGTTATGGTGTTGCTTTTCTAATTCTCCGGGAAGCCTCGTCTGTGGCATCCCTCTGATCTTTCTGGCTTTGGCTGTGATAATGGAGCGTGTGTGTCTGCGTGTGTGGTGGAAATTTTCAGTTACTGACACCTGGCCCCACCAGTGTCTTGTGTTTGCAAGTATTGCCACAGCACAATCCCAAACATTTGTGCAGCCAAAGCTCCAAAAGCCCATCTGACCAGCAGGTCACCTACACAGCCATTGAACACCTTTGTGCTTTATTAACCTTTCACCACTGACTTGTCATTAGTTTTGACAACTCTTCCTTTTGTCCCTTTCTGCAGCTGTTCTGAACTTGGACAATTCCGTGGTTGACCTGGAGACCCTTCAAGCCCTGTATGAGAATGTAAGTACTGCGACCAAAGGATCAAAAGACAACAATGTGGCCACGAGGTTTTGGATCCGAGCAGTCAGGAACAAGGCATTTAACCCCCATTGCTCAAAGTTGCATGTTAGTTTATGTAGCAATTGATTCCTGGGATGCATATTTTGCTTCGTAACTGAGCTACTGTTTCATTCCAAAACAATCCTATATTTGAGGTAATCTGATTCTCTTTGCTTATTCTTCATGCTAGAGCAGGAGGAAATTTAAAGCATAAACACTTTGCCACTTTCTAACTCTGTATTCATTCTTAGACTGGTTGCAGAATCCTAATTGCAAGGCTTTAATTTAGTCCAGTTATGTTAGGTTAACACAGGACGTTGTATGAAATAAGTTAGCTAAAATGCATATATGCTTTATGGAATGTAAGAAGGTTAATGTTTGTAGCCTGTGGAAATAAGCAAAAGGTTCAGATTTGACGCGCTTCATTTAAGGGGCACCATTGAGCATTTACTGAGTGTTGACCTATTTTCATACAAAATTTTCAAGTTTAATTCATCACAGCACTTCCGACCAAATTGGGAGCATTATTCCTGACCTCAAAAATCGTTCTGTGCGCAAATGGGTGCCTGAACTCTGAACGCATTCCTTTTCAGTGGCAACTTTCACAATTGCACGTTATAATATTGAGTTTCACTCCAAATGTCATGTGTAAGGTCCCAATATAATTCTGGTATGTATGTAGTTCAAAAGCTTAAAGTAGTGAGCAGTCTTGTGGCCTGTGCAGAAGCAAATGAAAACGCTACATAAGAACTCGGAGATATTTCTCCCCAAATGGCATGCTAGATTTTTAAAAAAAACCTGCTTCAACTGGTTATCTCCCCCATGCTGTTGGTTTTAAATGATTTTAACAGGGCTTTCCAGGTGTTTGATATGTTTACATAAGGGTAACTTCCAGGAAGCATCAAAGTTGTTAAGATAGTTTTTTGGTTTCCCTTTTCTGTGAAGTTTTTCTCTTTGCACTGAAAGAAACTCGAATCATCCCTAAATAGTTGACAATTTAATTACCTTGTCTCAAAATATCCACATACCTTGGAGTCAATACAATGTTGATTCACTGGATTAACTCCTGAGATATGGAGGTTCTCCTTCAAGAAGAGCAACAATTAATATCGGTCGATGACTCCACTGACATTTAGATTATGAGAAGGTCGATGACATGAAGCTGTTTCCTCTGGCCGGAGAATCTAAGACTAGTTTAATATCCGGATGTCAGACATTTAAAAATACAATTGAGGGAGGTGGGTAATTCTCACAATATTGTGATTTTGTTTTTGGGATTGTACACTGACAATGACTGCACATTGCATCAATGTATATATTCAATTCTGATCTTTGTACACCATGGATCAAGGGATAATGGGATTGGTGGGAAGTGCATGAGCACTTTACTTTTGGAGGGTGTCACCTGAGCATATGAGGTACTTGTTGATATTAAAAATGTATTCCATGATCCCAAGAAAAATGGGGCAAAGGGCAAATGGGTGAAAGGCCATATTAGTAAACAGCAATGGATACTTGCGAAACAGTTGAGTGTTTTCAGGCAAAGTCCCAGGGATCAAAGAGATGACGAGGGCCAGGGTTGAGCTGGTGAGAGTGGAGGGGGGATGGCGTTGAACGAATTGGTAGTCAAGAGAGGAATTTAAGCTAATGTGGTAGATTCAGATGGGCTTGGAGGGGTATGGGCCACACAGGAAATTGGGACTAGGTGGATGGGCACCGTGGTCAGCATAGACTCATTGGGACAAAGGCCCTGTGTCTCTGCTGTTTGACTCTGACTCTAATAGATCAATGGAAAGGGGTTGATTAGGTGAGGGTTATGACCCAGGACTATCATGCTGGGGATTGCAACAGGGTGATGACAGGGTTGAGATATTCATTGGAAAGTCAAGTAGGCATGTTACTTAGAGGACATCGTTGGGCCAGATAAGACAGATCGTCTCTGAGTTCACTAAAGCAGGTTTTGCAAGTACAGTGAAGGCGTTCTTCTGCACAAGGCAAGCAGGTCATCTAAAGGCCATGTGGGGGTTAATGAAAATCCTCAAGTGGTGACCAGATTGCCACACCATTGCAAGTTACCACCAATGTCGGGGATTCTCCCTGTATTTGTGCTCAAGAATGGAATCTGACAGGGAAGTCTTTCTGATTTTGGAGATCACAGTAAGTTTTTTTTTGAACTTTCTGAATACTTTTTCCTTTCCTAGTTGAATTATGTAATATGCAGAAAGTTGACACTGCCTGATGGAAATACCAGGCGATAAATTTTGATACTTTAAAAATACAATTTCTTCAAAATTATTTTTGGATAATTGGATGAGTTAAGTGCCCTTTCTGGTCTATTTTTTACTACCACTTCACCGCACAGTCCAAGAATAATTCCAGCAGAGGTCTCCCGAAGTCTAGAACTTTATGCCCAAACTTGAACTCTGGTCCAATCACATTAAAAGAGGTGCCACTCAGTGACGGTACACGCAACAATCGTAAATTGAGGTAATCTTAAAGGAGCAAGCATAGATAAAGATGGAACTTCTTTTGTTAAAAAAAAAAGTAAATATTTTGAATCCAATCCCCAGATATAATATTACTTTGATTTTAGAGATACAAGAAACTGCAGATGCTGGAATCTGGAGCAACAAACGATGCTGGATGATCTCAGCAATCAGGCAGCACCTGTGGAGGGAAATGGACAGTCGATGTTTTGAGTCAAGACCTTTCATCTGGACTGCTCGAAACGTCAACTGTCTATTTCCCTCCACCGATGCTGTCTGACCCGCTGAATTCCTCCAGCATCTCGTCTGGTTTGATTTCGGGCAAGACTGCAGTCCCATTGATTCCTTCAACTTAGCGGGGGAGCTTTGAACTGACTACTTTAGCCACAGGTTAGACTAGGTGCACCATGGAACCATTATGACAGAACGTTAATGATTTTGATTGCAAAAAATTACAAAGGTTAGCTGTCTGTCTCTTCTGCACCAACAATCACTACTTTCTGACAGTTTTAGAAAATGAAAATGTAAATCTCTGGAATAATGACTTGAGTTCTTGAAACATTTGTGCACAGGAATGTGTTTTGAATTGCTTTTTACTGAAAAAGAATGAATACCCAGCAGGAGGAGAATGTGTGTCAGCTTCCCCAGAGCAAAGGCTTTTGTAGACCTTAATAAAAGTGCAGTCAAGGGGCAAAATAGAATGAAAGGGGATGGGTGGGGAGGGATGGAAAGAGAGAGACCAGGAGGAGATTTAATTAATTATACGAAGTTGGGAGCCTAAAGGGAATGAAGAGTCAGGACCCCTTCTCCTTGCCAGGTGAAAGGACCGGGGGGCTGGAGGGAGGGGTGGTGGAAGTTGAACAAGAAATATTTTGCCCAAAGGACTTTTACTGATCTGGACCTCGCTGCCTGAAAGGATTGTTGAGGTGGAAACATTCATCATGTTTAAAAGCTGCATGGATGAGCACGAGAGGAGCCTTAACCTAAAAGGCTACAGACAAGAGTTAGGAAGTGATTGGAGTGGGGTGGGCCTGGTGACTTCCTTGCTGTTCCAAATGTGCACAGTTGTAGAGATGGAAGCTTAGTGTGGGAGAGGGTAGCTAAGGTTTTGGAAGGTTAACTATGTATTCATAGCCACTATGATTAATTTCTGATTTCCTGAAATCTCCCTTCCTCCATTCTCCTTGACCCACAAGTAAAAGCAATGTTTGGATAACTCCCAAGTTGTGCACTGGATGAGTGAGGCCATGGGAAGTATAGGTACCAATTAAGTTGGCTGCTGGCATGTTTGCAGTAAAACAGAGTTCAAGGTGGAATTTTCACTATTGACAACAAGCAGGAATGTTGATTTAATGTTTTTGGTGAAGAGACCTATATAAAGGAGCTAATAATTACTTGTAATCTATCCATGCAATCTTTTCCAATTATTGATCTGTAATGGGTTGAAGAAAGTTAACTCGAAAATAGGATGAAAATTAAATGTATGCATTTGTGAAGTGTTTTGAAGATGATTCAGGTACTTAAAGGCTAACATTTTAAGAAGGGAGTGATATTCTTGAGGGTACCTGGGTAGATTAGTGGGTCAAATCATGCCCTAATGAAGGTAGTTCTGTAACATGGATGTATGGAACACATGGGCAATTAGATGTCAGTGCGCTGAACTAGTCCTCTGCTGCTAGCTTTGACGTTTAAGATACTGAGCTGAGGGACTGCATGGACTTTGCATCTGGCCCCTCGGTGCTTTGCCAGGGATGGCTGGCTTATCCGGAGTAACCCCATTCATTTGACCTGAACTAAAACGATAAATGAAGGCAAGCATTCTTTTCAATTTTAACTAATATTAATGCTTTAGAATTGCATCAATTAGATGTGTCAATGTTTTTCAAAATATTAAATCTATTTCAGCTCTTAAATGTCTCCAATTATCGGTGGTGTTTAGCAACAGTTGGAAAGGCCTTTGACAGCAGCGTCAAAAGGCCATCAGTGTGTTCAGGGAGGTCTGCTTGCTGGCTGTGGACTGCTTTGTTCTGAGTAGGCTACTGCAGTGAATCCTTGAGTTCGGTTGGACTTGCAGGGCCGTGGGGATTGTACGGGCTTGAATGGGAGGCAAGGTTCAAGTCGAACATGATCCACACCATATTGTTTTTCTGGTGTATGTGAAGTAGCTGTTATTGCAGATATTCTGGATGCACAGTCCAAATGCATTTTGCTTTTTCACATCGAGGAAGCTAATGTGTTTGCCAGCTGATGTTTAACTGTATCAAATATTTGTTTATAAATGTCATGAAATAATGAATTGGGTGAGATTCCAAATTTTGCCAGGCGTTTGGGGTTAGGTCCTCCTACATTTAAGAACAATCTAGCTTTTTACTAGGACTTTCTCGTCTATGATGATCATGATGACTCTCTGGTGGATGCGTATAAAGAGCTCATTTTGCAAGCAGATGAGAGAAATAAGAATTGCATCTTCTTGGACACCACCCCCACCCCCCTTCCAGGACTTCATTATAAACCTGATCATAGCTGAGCCTTTCTGTTCCTGCAGGGAGAATGATCATTTCCACCTAGTCTTGTTCCCCTGACCCCCTCCCCCCACTCCCATCTACAGTGTGCCAGTACGTGGTCCACATCACCTTCCTAAGGATTCTCTCTCTCATCCATTTCATGTGATTTTTGTCATAAATCAATATTCCTTGCAACTCATCTTACTCTTCCCTGAATTAGCTGCAAACTAACGGTAGCCTTGCTATTCTTGTCAGTTTTCCATGCACCAAATTTTTACAAAGTGATTTGGCAGCTCTGATAAGAGCACAGTGTGTGTCAGTAGGAGCTAAAGAGTAGTTCTCGTATCTGTTGACCTGAAGATGATGGGAGCTGTCCCTCCGGTTCTGAGAGCTCTTGTAGGTTATTGTAAGTCTGAATACTTTCATAAATTGTTGAAAGAAATCCATGTCGTTACTTGTGTTCTGTCGAGTCAAGTTTATTGTCATATGCACAACTATGACGGGGTGCAGGTACGATGAAAAACTTCCTTGTAGCAGCATCACAGGCACATAGAATAATTTAAGTGTGTGACCCATGGTGCTTACCCAACACCTCCCTATAAAATTTCCAGTGGTGTAAGGAGCATTCCAGTTTACACCCTGATCCTTTTGGTGTTTACCAATTTCGGCTCAAATCCAGGGATTCTCCCAACTTGGGCTATCAGTTCAAAACCCATGTGCCAAAAGTGGCCATGTTGTATTAGTGTCATGTTGACACTCAAATTGTTTGATTTTCAAGTTTTGTTTCTTGATTGCTTAGGCATTTAAATATTTCTCATTGGACATTGTTAATTATGCCACAGTATGGATGACATTTTAAAAGAAAAATTGGTCTTTTTATGACTTTTATGGGCCAATGTGTTTATGTTACGAATTTAGGAGAAAAAGGATTTAGGTTGGATTCCTGGTTTACTCTACATAATCTGTCGCTGTGGAGGTACAATTAGCCTTGGTGCTCCTGAAACCAGGAATGGGTAAAATCAAGCCTTTGGTGAATGAATCCTGCTGGAAAGAATGTACGTGAGGAATTCGGGAATAACAGGGGCTGTGTTTGCATGACCTTCTCATGCAATATGTCTAGACTGAAACTGAGACTGGGTTGAGATACCAAATAGCTGTGTGCATTTCAGCCCAGTAGGAAATGCCATCAGGGAAAGAGTTTAAACATTAATGGGGAAGGGGAAATGAAGCAGAATATGATGAGGTCGGGATACTTGTGGTGCTAAAGGCATCAATAACAATGATTTGACAATGAAATGACCATGTTGGATCCTTCATGCTGCCATGTTTTTGGTATGACCAATGTTGAGCAGATTGAAGAAAATCTTTGTAATTAGCATTGTGTTTTTCACAACTCCAAGTCCAAAATGGTTTTGCAATCAGCTCAAGTGATGATTGTGATTTGGGACAGACGACATGCAATTTATGTAAGTAGGGAAATAGATAGCCTCCACTGTAGTTATTAGTTGAGGGGTTTAAATACTGGCCAAGGGAGCAGAAAAATCTTCAGATAGTGGCAATATAACCTTTTCCACCCATCTGAGGGGAGAAACCTGTCTTTAACATCTTTTCTGTGATACAGTACCTCCAACACTCTATAAATGTCTCTCAACAAAGTTAATCAGGAGAGAGGAAAGGAGAAGAATTTTCAAGATAATACAATATGTGCGGTAACTTGTAGTTCCAAGTAGCTACCGCAAGGAGGACTGGGAATGGATTTGGAAAGAAGCTCGCCAATCTCCATCAGCCACTCTCTTGATAGCTAAGTGAAAGGCAAGATATCTAGAAGGAGAGCTAACACTGGAATTTAAATTCTGTTATGAAGTGGGATGGGGTTGTTGTGTGGTGGGAATGAGAGGGAACCAGTTCCCTTTATCCAGTCAATAGCCGAGAGATGATGGGAAGCCAGATTCCCACTCTGAGCAGAAGAAATGGTTTGTTTTGTGGCAGATGTAAGTTGGAGACAAATGCAGTGCTGTATGTTCATACCCAATGATTAACTCTTGAAATGGTGTCAGGAATGAAATTGATGAATCTTTCATTTAAAATCAGTTTGCCTAGAAAAGGCAGGTAAATAGTAAGAACATGTTAATTTTACTGTGTTTTTATTCTTTGCAAACTCTTGCATTCCAGGGAAATTACATGTTTTCATCCCAGTGAGTACTTTAATAAAGACAAACACTTTTGCCAGTTGACATTGTGCTTTGTAAACTGTGAACCGGTCTTGCACATAAGGTTTTGAGCTACGGAATACAAGCCTTGGAAATGTTACTCCCATTCTAAGATGGCATTGCCTTGTTTACTTTTTCAGTGAAACTAAACCAGATGACCATGTCTTTGGCAAGGGGTAGAAAATAGATTGCCAGGATGTATCATGTCTGCAGAGAAACCTTAGACCATATGGGTATAATAAAAGTGGAAAGGGTAAATCATTCAGAAGATGAAATGCTTCCTAAATATTCAGACAGTGGCTATAAATCATAAATAATTATGAAGTAACGCATTCTTTTATAATAAGTGTATTCTGTGATCATGCAAAATTTTCCTCTCGAGATTTCCTCGCATTTACATGGAGGGTTGTGTAGACTTGAGTAAATATACGTCGTCAGTGGGTGTCTTGGCAGTAAGTGCATGCTTTCCTAAACATGGGTATTGGTAAAATGAAGTGACATCACTGTAAATTGAAGTTAACCCTTGCTGTCTGCTTCAGGCTGATGTGCTGAAGCTGCAGACGCTGAAGTGGGTTTATTGGCCCAAAGCATGCTTGCACCTTTGAGAGGAGTCTGAAAGAAAAGATACCTCAGTGAGTTCATGATTTTTGCACGTGCGCACTGTATTATGGCTTGTAGGTCTGCCGCTGTTTGCGATCAACCTGAGCCAGGGACTGGACGCATTTCACTTCTGGGCCCTCAGCTTTACGCCAGTCATTGTTGGCATATCGAGCACAGCTCCATTCATCTGCATAAGGCCACCAACCTGGATGGAAAAATTGTGGTTTGTTTTTCGTAATTAATGTTTTCAGTTCATTACATGTGTTTTTAATGAGATTTATTATTTCTGCATGTTCCAATGTTTTTGTTTATTATAGATTTAAAATGCATTTCAACTGCATTAAATGTCTCTGGTTGCCAAGTCACTTGGCCTGCTCTGCGCTGCAGGATGGCTTCAACAGGGAGGTCACGAGGTTGTTGGACCCGCATGGCTGTTAATGTTAAGTGTGGAGAAGGGAATGGGAGTTGTGGGCTGGGTCAAGCATGACAGTCGTGGACTTGAATAGCATAGCAATGGGCCATTCAGCCCATCGGGTCTGCGGCAACCATCAAGCACTCATCGACTCCCCTTCCTTCCTCCCTCCACCAAGAATTCTATCACTTGCCTTCATACAAGGGGCGAGTTACAGCGGCCAGTTAACCTAGCAACCTGCAGGTCTTTGGGATGTGGGAGGAAATTGGAATATCCAGAGGATACCCACGTGGTCACGGAGAACGTGCAAACTCCATGCATCACCCAAGGTCAGGACCGAGTCTGGGTCACTGGAGATCGGGAGTCACAGTTGTACCTTCTGTTACCCGTCAATCCCTAATTCATAGCTTGGATGAAAGAGAGGACTTCAAAGTGGATACCAGTAACTTGCTAGTTGGAATTCAGGATAATTTCATGCAGGATGATAAGCCACAAGTATTCAGGATAAAGACAGACTGTCTATAGTTCAACAAATGTGTGGCACAGTCGAGTTGGAAATATTTGTAGTGGGGAGAGAGGGCTCCTTCCTTGCAGCAAACAAAACTAGTGGAAGTGACAGAGTGACCTGGGAAATGTGTAGATCACCTCCCTTATGCTTTTACTTCATGGGTCTTTTGTTTTAAATTCTAGTAAGTTTTCATCAAATTACTAAGTTAAATTCCTTGGCTGCCATGGTGGGATTTGAGCTTGTCTCCAAATCAAAGGTCCAGAATCATTGTTAGTCAAGTAACTTGACCATCACAGCACATCGCTGCTGTTGGACTTGCCACTGAGCACAGTGGTCAAGCACTGACTTACTGTGGAGAAAGGCAGGGTACAGGAAGCCTGAAGCCAGGCAAGGCTGGTGTAACCCCATATATTGCAAGAGTTGTCAGATCCATGGAGAAAAAGTGTTTGAGTTGTTACACTTTTAATTATTGGTTAGTAATTTAACCTGTTATTGACACAGGAGGGCATTTGCCACCTTTGGAAGCACCTGGGAGAAACCCCCACAATCACAGGGAACATGAAAACTTAATATTTTTTAATTTAATCATTGAAATGTACTTGTAGTTCTTAATGTCAGTGATAGAGATGTTTATTTAAGAATTTATTCAGAAGTCATTCACTAGGGGATGGGACCTTGGATACTTGCTAGTCAAAGCCCTCTCAACCTTCTGAGAGGCTTCTCGGATGCAATTAGATTGGCTCACTACATCTAGATAAAGTAGATCCAGGAGGTGGGTTACCACTGGTTCAACCAAAGATGATCCACCATCATCAATGACTGGGAAGCACTTCAGAGTTCCTGAGGGCATGATATGCTGTGGTGATATTGGGTTATAATTGCAAATACAATTATTCCTAGGGCTTGATTCATGTCAGAAATGTTTTTCTTTAATTTTGGCTAAATTTGGATATTTTCAGTTATTCAAGACAAACTAGGAACAATGACATTCATTTTCTAAGAAGTGCAATTAAATTTACTAACAGAAACAATTGTAGACCAATTCCAGCTTTACCTCAATGCTCCTTATAAACACTTTTTTTTCTTCTTGGTCCATTTTCACCTTTTGCTCTTCCAGCCTTTATCTCCATCCACCATCAGGCCAGCAAGCAGTGTGTTCCATGAACACGCATGATCGGTCAGTAGATCGTGCGAGCATTTTGAGAGCCATGTAACATTTTAAAAGAAAATGACCGTGAACTCTGCCCAGTTGATGTTTGTGGTTGGAAACAATTTTATTTAGGAGGGTGGGGTAGAGATAGCAACCGAGTCTTGGTGAGTTTTTCCTAATTGGTTAAAATTGGAAAACTCAAGCACTAACCATTCTGTACTGCAGGGATTTTGACTTTGCTGTTCATTTTGTATCCATGAAAACTACAGAAAAGGCCACCTCGGTGTTGGATAGAACATAGAACAGTACAGCACTGAACCAGGCCCTTTGGCCCATGATGTTGTGCCAAACTAATTAAATTAGTAGTCAAATGCCCAGCTAAACTAACCCCTTCTGCCTACACAATGTCCCTATCCTTCCATTTCCCACACATTCATGTGCCTATCTAAGAGCCTTTTGAACACCCCTGTCATATTTGCCTCCACCACCACCCCTGGCAGTGCATCCCAGACACCCACCACACTCCAAGTGGGGGGGGGGGGGGGGGGGAAGAGAACTTGCCCCACACATCTCCTTTGAACTTGCCCCACACATCTCCTTTGAACTTCCCCCACACATCTCCTTTGAACTTGCCCCACACATCTCCTTTGAACTTCCCCCTCTCACCTTAAATGCATGCCCTCTGGTATTAGATATTTCAACCGTGTGGGAAAAGATACTGGCTGCCTACTCTATCTATGCCTCTCATAATCTTACAAACCTCTATCAGATCTTCCCTCAGCCTCCGCCGCTCCAGAGAAGACAGCCCAAGTTTGTCCAACCTCTCCTTATAGCTCATGCTCTCTAATCCAGGCAGCATCATGTTAAACCTCTTCTGCACCCTCTCCAAAGCCTTGACATCCTTCCTATAATGGGGTGACCAGAAGTAAATGCAGTTCTCCAGATGCAGCCTAACTAGAATTTTATAAAGCTGCAACATCACTTCCTGACACTTGGCCAACTTGGGATGGCCCAAGTTAAATTTGTCACTCCACTTCAGGTAATTTTTGTGCTTCAATTCATAGGAGCTGTGAATTGATGTCGGCACAGCGAGGTCCTTAGGTCACTTGAGACTTCATACGAGCGTGGTTCTGTGAATTTCCATGAAAATAAGATGAGAGATTTTTATTAGTCACGTGTACATCGAAACACACAGTGAAATGCATCTTTACGTGGAATGTTCTGGGGGCAGCCCACAAGTGTTGCTGCACTTCTGGCGCCAACATAGCATGCCCACAACTTCCTAACCTGTACGTCTTTGGAATGTGGGAGGAAACCGGAGCACCCGGAAGAAACCCATGCAGTCATGGGAGAACGTACAAGCTCCTTACAGACAGCGGGAATCGAACCCAGGTCACTGGTGCTGTAGTAGCATTATGCTAACCGCTATACCTCTGTGCCTGCCCTTTAAGAATGAAAATTCTTACTGAGGACTGAAAATGTAAGAATGAGAAAGAATTAAGTGCAACAGAAGCAGATAAAAGTGAATTAAAGTTGAATTAAATGCAGAAAGAGAAACAAAGTAAGGGAATTAAAGAATGTATTGAGTAAGAAAGAGGAAATAAATGTTGGAAGGAAAGGCAAATTTTGGGAAAACATCTTGGAATAATTGTCTGCAAGTTTGAAACTCCATAGTTTCAGTCTTTGTGGATTTTTAAGGCTGAGTTACATGCAAAGTGCCATAAATCTTGTAGCTTAAGACAAATCTAGAATGGCTTTATTTATGGTGCGTATCCAACATTTTTTTTGATGTACACCTTGCCATCAGCTCCTTTATGAACGAGGGTAATAGCACATCAGCACACGTCATCTTGAAGTATGTGATGATTTGCAATTCATGGCATCTTGCTTTCACAGCACAAATTGTGAGCGAAAAAACAAACTGCTGGAGGAACTTGGTGGGTCAGACAGCATTTGTGGAGGCAAAGGAATGGTCAACATTCTGGGTCAAGACCTTGCATCAAGACCAAAAATATCTTTTGGTTCAAAAAATATCTTGAACCAAACCATCGACCATCCCTGATGCTGCCTGACCTGCTGAGTTCCTCCAGCAGTTTGTTTTTTTTTTGCTCCAGATTCCAGCATCTGCAGTCTCTTGCATCCTACAAATTACTGTGAGCTGCTGTGGCCAAGATTCTGTTCCGTCCTAAGGAAAGCCCTTGTGGGTGAGGCATTGTCAACAGTAGATCAGGCCTCGCGTAACTAAACATACGTGGATGTCTGTCTTGTGCAAATCTAGCGAAGTTACTGGGGTAGGTGAGGTTTTCCAAATGGAGAAGATCTCAATAGAGGACAGAGATCAACATTACAAATTGGGGGAGCGGTTTGGGGGTAGTATTGGCAATTCAAGGGTCAATGTATAGGACAGAGGGATTAATGATTGATCTAGGCTTAAATTGTCTTATCGGAATGGATATCTGGATTGTGATTAGTCTAGGATTGGGTAATGTGGGGGCCTGAAGATGCAGAGAGATGGTGGTGGGTATTGGGAGGAGCTAGTTGTAAGTAGGTGACCTAAGAGGATTAGCCTGCATTTGGATTCAAGTGCTGACTTCTAAGCTTGTTGGCCATCTGCCCTTGAATTAAACAGAAGGAGGCCATACGCCATTCTTAAAAACAATGTTGTTATATGAATGGAGATGAGGTGTGGTGGGTGTCCTTGTACGCCAGTCACCGAAACCAAGCTTTCGGGTCCAGAAAGCAGTTTGGAAAGTAAATGATATGTTAACCTGCAATGCAAGAGGATCTGAGTATAGGAGAATGTCTTGCTGCAGCCCTACTGGGTCTTAGTGAGAACCCAGCTGGAGTTTTGTGCATTTTTGGTCTCCTTATTTGAGGATGGCTCTTCTTGCACAGGGGGAGTACAACAAAGGTCGATTTCCAGGATGACAGCACAAGGAGAGATGGGAATCTAGAAGAAAGACAATCTCATAGAAATCTCCCAAATTCTAGCAAAACTAGACAGGCTATTTAAAGGAGAATATTCCCAATGATTAGGGAATACAGAACAAGGGTCACAGCCCCAGGATACAGGGGATGCCATTTAGAACTGAGATCAAGAGAAAAATATTCCGGGAGGTGGTGAACCTGTGGAATTCTCTAACATGTGGCAGCTTAGGCCAAGTCTTTCAAGGAGGTGGTGAATGCACTTCTTAATGTTAAAGGGATCAAAGGATATGAGCAAAAGTTGAAGCAGGGTTTCAAAGTAGATGATTAGCCATGATGGTGTTAAATGCTAGAGCAAGCTTAAAGGGCTGAATGGCCTCTTCCTATTTTCCATGTTTCTGTGCAGTGGAGAGACTTCTTTCTGCATAAAGATGACCTGGAAACACTGTCGGGGGGTGGGGTGGGGGGGGGGTGGTTGCTGGGGGGTGGTCGTTGCAAATCAGCATCTAGAAACCAGGTTATTGAGAAAATTCAATTGTGTAGTGCAGAGGAAAAGCACTGTCATGGATATTCCATACTGGTTTGCCAACAATTTCCAGCCCCTCTTTTCATAGTTGCTTTTGGGATTAAATGAAATTAAGTTTATAAAGTTAGATCGTAGTTTAGCAAGAATGCAGTTTTAAAGATTACCGTTAGCAGGTAAGTATGTCCCTACCTTTTAAAAAAAACCTACAAATTCATTGCTCTCTACCCAGACACCACTGTTTTGAAATTTCATGTGGTAGAAGTACTGCAGGGTAATTTTGACACTTAATGTTGGTTGTGATGAGCCTTTGTAAATCATTTCATTCAGTGTTTTCTCTTTGTCCACTGACTGAGGAAAAGTCACTAGCTTGCATGGAAAATTCTTCTTGATGCTGCCTTGTTATTCTTTTCAAAAAAAACAGTTCCTCCGAGATGTAAATTAGACTTAATATTATTTTGAACCATTGTTGATGTAGAAGTTGAAATTTTCCATAGCTCTGTTTTTGATGCATAGGTGTTTTTTTTTCTTGCTGTATTGTAGGCAATAATGAAGCTATTTGACTAGTGTGTATGGAATTCTCATGCTGTGGCTGGGTCAGCTACTTGGAGCACACAGGGTAGGGTTGGTTGGACTTGAAATGGTTCAGACTCTCCAGGCCCAGGCAGTCTGCCTGGCCCACGGGAGTGGTCATGGGCGGCTTGCCCACCCCTCGGGGTGGAGGGCAGGCACGGCTTCTGAGTTCCTCTAGTAACACAATCGCAATAAAAATCCACAAGAAAGGAATGGAATGAAATCTAACCCTGGCAGTAGCTTCTGGTCAGCTTTGTGAATTTCTCCCCAATAAAAATACAAACGTGTTTTGTCAAGTTAGAAATTCAATAAATATAAAGTAGGTTTCCCTTTCCTGAAACCAGCCTAATGTAGCAAAAAAATATGTATTTTTCCAGCCATTTTTAAGATCTTACCGTTCCATGCATTGTCCTGTCATAAAAATGGCAGTTGAGATGGTGGTAATGGATTTTCTTATGCCCATGAGTATCGTTTTGGCTCAGTTGTAGGTACTCCTAGATCTGGGCTGCAGGCTGAGCCGAAGCCCAGAACAGATTTTCAGTGCGAAATTTAGGCTTGTATCCCAGTGTAGGGACTAGTAGGAGATTAGGCTAAGTCTCCATCTCCCTTTTTCTAGTGAATACCCCAGACCCGTAGTGGCAAGAGGATCAGGCAGCTTTCCCAAGGTCACGTCAGGTCATCCCCTTGATTTTCTCAACTCAAGTGAAAAGAAGTCTGCATTTCTTCAAGAGGCAGGGGATTTTTTTTGCTCCTTATAATATGCTGATAATTGAAACTGAATACCACATTTTTGTACGCTGGCATATGCTGCTCCAATTTTGGACTTCTTACCGCAGGTTGTTAATGCATCAGCTGTGAGCTTTCATTGATTATACTTGACTGATGGCCTTCTATTTTATTTTTGAAGGGATATTTATTTTAAAAGCACAATTAAGTATAAGTTATTTCACAACACTCTTAATATTCACCTTATAAAGACTTAAAACTAACTCTGCTTGAATAGTGGAGACGTGAGAGGCTGCAGGTCCCGGAATCTGGAACAAAAAAAAACTGCTGGAGAAACTCAGGGTCAGGCAGCATTTGTGGAGTAAAATGGACAGTCGACGTCTTGGGTCGAGACCCTTCATCTGGACTGAATCTGGACCAGATGAAGAGTCTTGATGCAAAGCATCGACTATCTATTTCTCTCTGCAGATGCTGCCCGACCTGCTGAGTTCCTCCAGCAGTTTGGTGTTTTTTTTTGCTCATCCAGGTCAAACCTGCAAAAGAGAAAATGGAAGAACTAATGTAGGAAAAAGAGACCCTACCTTTGTCCTCATTCCCACAAGTAAGCTGAAGCGATTGTAGGAATGGCCTCATTTTGTGCTTATGATGCCATGTGTCTGTGATGCTGCTGCAACTAAGTTTTTCATTCCACCTCTACATACTTGTACATAATGACAATAAACTCAACTTCAACTTTACTTGCATCATAAGTGTACTTATCACCATGTTTTCCAGAACCATATTGATATTTTAAGTAGTAGTTAATATTAAGTTTATTTTTTTGGAAGAAGTGATGGTCCTGATGGTTTGATTGCTTAATTTAATGCTGTGCTAATGAAATAAATGCAAAGGAAGGCACACTTGTGTTACATCACATGTGGCACACGTGGTTCTTTAGTTATTAGAAATATTTGTTTTGGTTTAGCAATGTCAACTAAAACTTTGAAGGTCTCTACAGTTCTGGTCTCCGTTTTCCCTCTGCTGCTTGAGGTTACTGGTAATATACTGGTAATACTTGAGGTAATACACTCAGTTAAGATGCTGGAGATTATCAAGTCAGTTCAATTCATTCATCTGTTATAAAGTAATACTGCCTTTTCAGAACGGAGGACTCCATATTGAAGCTGTTAAATAATGTAACAGTCATACAGAAATAATCAGCGTGAACGGTTATAGTCATGTTAATGTATTATGAATTCTGATCCCTGTGAATAATGTACATTCCTGAAAATGTCTTGGAATCTCTTGTCCTTAATATATGACTCTTGTGCTGATGTGCTCAAAGGTTCCAGTGGCATATTTGTCTTCCTGTGTTGCAGACTGTCTTGTAATTTATTGATGAACAATATCTGCGTCACTTTTTCTTTGGAATGTAATGCTTTCTGCAGTAGTGTTTTTAATTAAAAGCTCTTCAGTTCCAAGTCATTTTATTTTGAGAAATCTGTGGTTAAACAAGTCACAACAATCCTTTGTTCTGCAATCACTTTGAACACTATTTGCCAATGAATGCCATTCCCCAGGGATCATTTCTAAGCTCTATGTTCCTCTTTCCAATGTCATAAATTTTCCAATACACATGGCTGGTTTCAAGCCATTAGCCCACTTCATATCAGCTTGCTGAGTATGCGTTCCCTTGAGATCAGGGTCACTCCTTCCCATATCCTTCATCTGGATCAATGTGTCAATGTCCTGAAGGCAACCAAATCCTGGCTCCAGACTCGCTGTTGTCTCCTCCACCACCTGATCCAGCTGCAGCACTCCCTGAAACCAAATGATCCTGAAGGGTAGAGAGTGCCAAACTCCTCTGATCATTGACCCAGTGCATTCTTTGCTTTTCTTCCTCACATCTAACACTAACTGTGCAGAGCTCATGCAAATTTTCGTTTCCAAGGTTAGATCTGCATTCCTTACTGCCCATATTTTGTCTCCATTAAGTCGACTTACAGCTCTTCCTTGCATCAATCCATTATTTTTCTTTTTATCTTCTCGAGTCTTTCTCTACCTCTATTTGCCCTTGATGATTCTCATTCATACTCGTGACAACCCAAAGTTTTGTTTGATGTCACTACAGCTTGATGATACTATCGTAGCTCCTTTTGCATAGACACCTTCCTTCTAAGCTTCAGCTGAAGATATCTATTTGCAAATGTTTAGAAGGGCAGATCGCTGGGAGCTCCTTGTCAAAATACGTCCAGGAACATGAACGTACAAACTGGAGTTATTTTGGAGTTATTTTAATCTTTCTCATCCATAGGGACTGACAGATCAGATCGGCTATCTGCTTTGCCAGTCCGGCCATTTTCTTCCTTTCTACTTTCCAGAGATCTCAATGTTAAATTTACATGTGATGTAAAATAGTCATCAGATCCTATTCCATCAGCTTCCTGCTGACTTTTAGTTGAAGTGAATTCCATAAGCCCAAAGTGAATGTGCATTCATATCAGTCAAGTGCAAATAAAGTTATTTGCAAAGTCTTTTAAAATTGCTCCAGATTACTTTGGTGGTTTATTATTGACTGTGAACAGAATTTGGAAGGGCTGGAAGGCCTTGGGTTCTTAGTGGTTGTCCACTTAGAAAAGTGTACAAGGATTTAAACTTTTCGCTGAGGATGTTTGCAGACTGAGCTAGAATTGCTGTAAGTATGCTTGCCAGATGAGGACCTTTAAACTTAGCAGGGTGCCCTGGTCTTCAATGCAACCTTGTGGTATTGGACAAGTTTGGTCTTGATGAAAATGCAGAGCTTTTTTTAACCCACAGCTGTATAATTTGCCAGCACCTGTCATTGAGCCTTGTTTGAGTAACTGCCACTGATGTCCGTATACCACAGCTCTCACAGCTCAAAACATTGAACATTTTATCAATTCACTTGAACAGAAATAATCATTGAAATGGGGATGAAGTTTGTCTAAAGACAGATCTGACAATTTAATTGAGGTGGTAAAAGAAGGGAAGTGTGCTACAAAAATGCAGGCTGTGATTGCAGTTCAAACTTTCCAAATTAGTGCTTTTCACATCATTCTGATAAACTTTTCTTCTGTACACAGAGAGCACAACATGAAGAGTTGGAGAAAATTGAAAAGCAGATTCACAAATCCTCCAAAGATAAAGATAACGCCAAGCCTTTGGATAAACCGGAGCAGTAAGTTTTCTCAAGTAGTATTTCAACTGCAAACATTTACTTTTTAATTACTTGGTTCTGGTATTCTGTTGCTGGTTGGTATAGATGAGGGAGGGAGCTGTGGTTGGATTGGAATTCGCTCATTATGGATTTGCAATATGACTAGTGATTCATTTCCATTCAGGTTTCTCTATGAACTAGCTCAGATCGTCAACTTCTCCGAGCGTGTATTTTGCATCCTTTTCCAATCTACTTTCTTAGAAAATATTGCCGCCATCAACCGTAAGCTTGAATTAATGGATAAGTTGTGCAAGGTAGGTCTTCTCGCAGGAAAAATATGTACCTGATCTCATTATAAACAACAAAGCTCTTCACTTGTGCCTTTTTAATGTTGCCTTTTATGGATTATGTAAGAATACTGTATAGAACCATACAGATCTTAAATCTTAAAGATAATCTTGATGGTGGAATCGGTGTGGCCAAGATAATTGCAGACTTTTATGGGTAAAGAATGAAGTGCATAACTTACAGAAAGAGATTGAAGCAATAAATGAATGAGCAAAAGAGTAATGTAGAAACACAATGTATTTTCAAATAGTTTTCCATGAGTAGTGAGTGGTTCTTAACATACCCTGTTGTAAACAGTGGCACTTGTATTCAAACAACTGCATCTTGAGAGCAGGATACAAATGGACCATTACACTGGGGAGCTGTTCAAAAACCTAAGTTTAATCCCAAGGGAGTTTCTCTCCCAACTAAAATATGTTTCTTTAACCCTGCATTTTCCTTTGCGCAGTTGTGCAATTTGATAAGTTATTTGTTTAACTGTTATGTTGGTTTTACGTAAGAAAAGGGAGCAGGAAAAGGTCGATTGGCACCCGAGCATGTTCTGCTATTCGAGATCCTGGCTGATCCAGTTTTGGTCTTTAATACATGCAAATGTTATTAATGCTAGCACCTGTCATGCAAAAACTGACTTGTTGTCAGGTTGGCATCCGACTATCTGGACTGACTTACAATTTTAGGCAGATTAGGGGTGACTTGGTATACTGGGATTTCTTAGCTTTATAATTTCTTTATTTACCTTTAACTTTCAACTACTTGTTCAGTTTGGTTCCAGGAAGTTTATTTGCTGTCCTGGGCTATCAGTGATGTAAAGATCTCAGTGAATGCCAACTAGATTACATAAGTGTGCAAGGAACAGTGCAGAATAAAAGCTCGGCATATTTTGGTTGGGAGATTCTCCATAGCTCCCTTGGCATTACCAGATTAAACTAGGGTTTGGACATCTCCCCAATCTAACTTCCCAGATTTAAGGGAAAAAGTTCAAAGGCAGCATAAAAGAAAAAAATTGGAGGATTATTGGAAGGTATCTGTCAATGAACAGGGACACCCTGCACCAGTAGTGCTGTAGGTGGGTTTGTGGTGTAAAATGTACATTAGGTGGTTTTAATAAAGGGAGCATGTCTCCATTGAGCCAAGTTTGGTTAAAACTGGTCAATGCAATCATCCTTAAAGTTCATCGCTTGCAAGTGAGATGTGTGAAAATAAGACTGTGATCTGGATGGTGTTTGACTGTCAATGCAATCAAACAGGCAATTAATGCATTTTGCAGTAGCACATTGCCTGGAAGTAAATACCCTATTGGTTTAAAAGGTAGCATTATCTGGTGGATTATACACGCTTTGCATTCTGAAATTTAATGAAAATCATTTGTGTTAGCAGCAAAACAATTTCATGAGTGAGAAAAATGGTCAACTTTTAGATGTCCACTTAAACCAGCACACTGATTTCCAGGATAACTATTAAATAAAAACAATAAAGTTGTTGGTTTAAGTGCAATTTTTTTTCTTCTCTTGCCACAGACACTCCAAACAAGTGCCAGTGTAAAGCAGGTACTGAGTTTGATTCTTGCTTTTGGAAACTACATGAATGGTGGGAATCGAAGTCGAGGCCAAGCAGACGGCTTTGGTTTGGAGATCCTTCCTAAACTTCGAGATGTGAAGAGCAGTGTAAGTGTTTAATAGCTGGACTGATTGTGACGGCTTGGCTCCACTGAACAAAGCCACCTGCAGTGTTGAGCAGCGCAATTTTATTTCTGGTGTACAGTTTAAGGTTTGCCTTGAGCTCTAGAAAACCATAAACAGGGTAGTGGCAGGTGGAAGAATAGAAATGCTTTTAATTCTGGAGTAAAACATTAGAAATAGCTCTCAGATTGCAGTATGTTGCCATAATACAGAATCGAAATTCAGTGGTGGGAACGCTGCAGAAAACCAATTCAGCTTAAGTTATTACAGCACAGAAGGAAGACATTTGGCCCATTGACTTAATGTAGAACCTAGTCAGTTTCACACCACATTCTTTCCCTGTGGCCCTGCAAATATAACTTTCAGTCATTTGTAGAGTTCCTTTTTGAACAATACAACAATTCATGTTCATCGCACTTTTGAGCAGTACATTGTAGATCATAACCAAGTTTTATTCTTTCACAAACCTTTCATCAATCACTTGAAATCTATCCCCTTTGGTCTTTGACTTCAACTAATAAGAACAGTTTCTCTGTATTCTACCTGTCTAAACCAGTCAGGAATTTATACTCTGCTTTCAAATCTCCTCTTAGCTGCAGTGCTGCAAGGAGTTCATGAAGTTCTTTGGTATCCAGGCAGATGTCAAGTAAAGATTGAAATGCAGTAATGTAAACAGCAAGACATCTCGGCTGTTTCTGCAGTATTTTAGTAGCTATCCACTCTTCTGGAACCAGGACATTAAAATTATAGCAAGAGGTGCTGATATAATTGCTGCCTACAATTGGAAGTGTGGACATTGTGGACAAGTGTGAATCTTATGAGGAGGTCTGGTATCCATGTACCTGTACCACAAATGGGTGGTTTCGTAAGTTTCACTGTGATTTCATACACAGAAATATAGAGATTCAGAGAATTAGATGGCTGACAACTGTTTTTAGGTGCTTACAGAAGAGAGGCTCCATTGACTACAACCGGATAACATGATACAGATCTTTTGGCTACTATTGGAGGGGGATGTGGGTGGCATCTCAGAGGAAAGCAGCAGCTGAGTTGGTGGCATGAAGGTTGGCTTTGCACAGCAGGAGGGGGAAAAGTCTAGGTGAGGCATCCCTTAGTAAGGGGAGCAGAGGGGTGTTTGTGTGGCTAAGAGCAAGACTCCAGAATGGTATGTTGTCTCCCTGACGCCAGGGTCAGGATGTCTTGGATTGTGTGCAATATATTCTGAAGGGGGTGGGGGGGGGAAGGAGAACAGTCAGGGGTCATAGCACACACATTGGTACTAACAACGTGTGTAGATAGAAGGATGAAGTCCAGCAAAGTGAGAGGGAGTTGGGTAGAGGTTAGAATGCAGTACCTCTAAGGTAGTGATCTCAGGATTACTCACTGTGCCTTGTGCTAGTCATGGTAGAAGTAAGAGAAAAGGGCATGACTAAAGAGCTGCTGCAGGAGGGAGGACTTCAGGCATTGGGATCACTTCTGAGGTAGGTGGGATCTTACAAGGAGGTCTGGTTCCATGTAAACTGGAGGGGAGCCAATAACCTTGAAGGGAGGCTTTCTTGTGCTACTCGGGAGGGTTTAAACGAATTTGTTAGGGGAGTGGGAAGCACCATAGCGGTGCAGCAGATGGGAAGAAAAATGTGGAGGATAAATCAAGCAAGTCCAGTGGACAAAGCAGACACAGGTTAGGGAGCATAGGAGGGTGGCCATACTCGACTGCATTTGCTTGCAAGTCAGATGAACTTAAAGCATACAGCAGGGAAATAGGCCCTTCGGCCCAACTGGTCCATGTCGACCACGATTCCTATCTAAGCCTGTTCCATTTGCCTGCCTTTGGCCCACATCCCTCTAAATCTTTCCTATCCATGTACCTGCCCAAGTACCTCTTAAATGTTGTCAATGTACCTGCCTCAGCCAGGTCCTCTGGCAGCTCACTTCCATATACTGACCACTCTTTGGGTGAAAAAGTTGCCCCTGAGGTTCTTATTAAATTTCTTCCCTCTCACCTTAAACCTGTGCCCTCTAGTTCTTGATTTCCCCCAACCCTGGAAAACACTGTGTGTATTCACCCTATCCATGCCCCCCATAGTTTTATACACCCCTATAAGATCACCCCTCATTCTCCTACACTCCAATGAAGAAAGTCTCAACCACCCTCCATAACTCAGTCCCTCGAGTCCTGGCAACATACTCGTAAATCTCCTCTGCACTTTTTCCAGCTTAGTAGCAATCTTTCCTGTGGCAACACGGAATTATAATACTGCAATCACGGGCAAGCAGGGTTGGCAGCTAAGTGTTCCAGGGTACAGAAGTTTCAGACGTTGAGAAGGGAACCCAAAAGAGAAGGGGGAAGTTGCACTACTGATTAGAGAACAAAACAGCAGTCTGTAGAGAGGATATCCTGGATATACATTATATGGAGGCCATATGGGTAGAACGTAGGAATAATTTAACGTTGCAGCTCTATAAAACCCTGGTTAGACCACACCTAGAATATTGTGTTCCGTTCTGGTTGCCTCATTATAGGAAAGGTGTGGAAGCTTTAGAGAGGGTGCAGAGGAGATTTACAAGGATGCTGCCTGGATTGGAGACCATGTCTTATGAGGATAGGTTGAGTGAGCTAGGGCTTTGCTCTTTGGAGCGAAGGAGGATGAGAGGTGACCCGATAGAGGTGTACAAGATAAGAGGCATAGATTGAGTGGATAGCCAGAGACTTTTTCTCAGGGTGGAAATGGCTAACACAAGGCATAATTTAAAGGTGATTGGATGAAAGTACAGGGGGGATGTCAGAGGTTAATTTTTTTTTTTCCCCCAGAGTGGTGGGTGCGTGGAATGCACTGCCAGGGGTGCTGGTAGAGGTAAATACATCAGGGACTTTTAAGAGACTCTTAGGTACCTGCATGATAGAAATATGGAGTGAATGGTTAGATTAATCTTGGAGTAGGTTAAAAGGTCGGCACAACATTATGGGCCAAAGGAACTGTACTGTGCTGTAATGTTCTATGCTCTAAGAGGGGTGATCACTTTGCAGTGGTTATACTATAGGCCTCCAAATATTCCACAGGAATTAGAGGAACAGATATAAGCAAATCACAAAGGATGTAACAGCAATAGGATTCTCGTAGTGGGGGATTTTAACTTTTGCAATACTGATCGGGATTGTCGTAGTGCAAGGGGTTTAGATGGGGTGGAATTTAAGTGCATCCAATAAGGTTTCTTGAGACGATTTGCAGAGATTCGTACTAGAGACAGGGCAGTACTCAGCATTAGGAAATCAAACTGGCATCTAGTGGAAGTGTTGATGGGAGAACTCTGGGAACAGTGACCATAATTCTGTAACTTCTAAAGTAGTAATGGAAAGAGAATGAGGTTGGTCCTCAAGTTGAAGTATTGAATTAGGGGAAGGCTAATTTCAATAACTTATGAGAGGACCTGAAGAAACCAGTTTGGGACGTAAAATGACAGCCGATAATTGGGAGTCTTCTAAGAGTTAATAAGAGTTCAGGGCTAACACCTTCTGGTAAGGGTCAAAGGCAAAGATGGCAAGATTAGGGAACCTTGGATGACAAATGATGTTGAAGGTTTGATCACTAAAAAAAAAAGGAAACTTATGGCAGTTAAAGGCAACTGGGCTCAAGGGAGTCTCTTGAGGAAAATAGTGTGCAGGAGAGATCTTCAGAAAGAATGTTTCATGAGACAATTTGCAGAGATTCCTACTTGAGACAGGGCAGTACTCAACCTTAGGAAATGAAACTGGGCAGATGGTGGAAATGTTGGTGGGAGAACTCTATGGGAACAGTGACCATAATTCTGTAATTTCTAAAGTAGTAATGGAAACAGAATAAGGTTGGTCCTCAGGTAAAGTATAGGCAGTCCTGATGAAGGGTCTTGACCCAAAATGTCAACTGTTTATTTCCCTCCATAGATGCTGCCTGACCTGCTGAGTTCCTCCAGCATTTTGTGTGTTGTTTCAGAAAGAAATGGTGTGGTGGGGGGAAAGGGGCCATGAAATACCTTCTTATAAGTAATATTAAGGAGAATCCCAAGATATTGAATAAGTATATCAGGAGCAAGAGGACAGCCAGGGAAAGAGAGGGTCGGCCTTGGGGACCAAAGAGATAATCTGTGTGTGGAGCCAGACCATATGCATGAGATCCTAAGTGAATACTTCTCATCTGTGTTGACTAAGGAGAAGGATGTGGAAGATGATAAATTCAGGGAGGGGTATTGAATAATCTGGAAGCAGGTCAATATTGAGGAGGTGGTGTTGGATGTCATGGGATGCATAAATGTTGATGGATCTCACTCAGCCCTGAGGATTTATCTCTGATTGCTATCGGAAGCAAGGGAAGAGATAGAAGGAGCTCTGACAGTGACTTCTGCATCTTTGTTCGCCAGAAGTGAGGTGCCAGAAGATTGGGGGAATAACTAATGTTGTTCCCTTATTTAAAAAGGGTAGCAGATATAAACCGGATAACTACAAGCAGGAGCAACAAACACAAAATACTGGAAGAACTCGGGTCAGGCAGCAGCTGTGGAGGAAAATAGATCTCCTCGTGGCCAGCCATTTTAATTCCATTTCTCATTCCCACACTGACATCTGTCCACAGCCTCTTCTACTGTCACGTTGGGGCCAGACACAGCTTGGAGGAGCAACACCTCGTATTCTGTCTTGGTAGTCTCCAACCTGACGGCATCAACATTGATTTCTCTAACTTCCGGTAACCACTCCCCTCTGTTTTCCTCCCCCTCCTCCCCCCTACCCCTTCTGTTTTTCTCTCATGCCTGTGGCCCCTTCATCCCTTCTCTTCCCCCTCCCCTGCCCTCATGACCTGCCCACCTCCTTCCCTTTATTCCATGGCTGACTTTCCTCTTCTGTCAGTTTCCTTCAGCCCTTTACCTTTTCCAGCTATCACCTCCCAGCTTCTCACACTTCATTTTACTCCCCACTTCCCCCCACCTACCTACCTACCTACCTTCCCCCTCTCACCTGGACTCGCCTATCACCTGCCAGCTCGTGCTCCCCCTCCCCTTTTATTCTGGCTTCTGCCCTGTTCCTTTCCAGTCCTGATGAAGGGTCTCTGCCTGAAACGTCGACTGTTTATGTCCCTCCGTAGATGCTGCCTGGCCTGCTGAGTTCCTCCAGCATTTTGTGTGTGTTGCTCCAGATTCCAGCATGTGAAGTCTCTTGTGTAACTCCAGGCTGGTGAGCCTTGAGTCAGTGCTAGGGAAATTATTGGAGGAAATCCTATGGGATAGAACTTGTGTCCATTTTGAAAGACTGATGCTGATCGGGGATAGTCAGCGTAGCATAGTGTGGGGTTTTCAAAGGAGGTGACTTAAAAATTGAAGGCAGGGTAGTTGTTGTTGTCTATATGGACTTCAGTCAGGCACTTGACAAGGTTCCACGTAGTAGGCTGGTTCAGGAAGTTGCATGGGGTCCAAGGTGAACTGGCTAATTGGCTCCAAAATTGGCTTGCTGATGGGAAGCAGAGGGTAGTGATTGAAAGATGCTTTTCTGGTTCAAAGTCTGCGACCAGTGGTGTACTGCAAGGATCAGTGCTGGGGCCCTTTTTGTCTATGATATATTAAAGGCTTGAATGTGAATGTAGGAGGTGTGATTTATCGTGTTTGGAGATGATACAAAAGTCGGTAGTGTTGTCGATAATGAGGGTTGTCTAAGGCTGCAGTAGGATATCGACCAGATGGAAAGTTGGGCAGAGCATTTGAAGTTGGGCACTGGTCACAGACTTCAAACCAGAAAAGCATCCTTCAATCGCTACCCTCTGCCTCCCATCAGCAAGCCAATTTTGGAGCCAATTAGCTAGCTCACCTTGGAATTTAATCATGATAAGTGTGAGCTGATGCATTTTGGAAAATCAAGTAGGACATGTACAATAAATGGTAGGGCTCTAAGGCATGTTGATGAATAGAAAGACCTTGGGGTCCAAGACCATATTACCTGTAAGTGGCAATATGGATAAATAACGTAGTTAAGAAAGCATATGGCATGCTTGCCTTCATAGCTATGGACATAGAATATAAGTGTTTGGATGTTATGATGCAACTTTTCAAAACCCTGGTTAGACCATACATGGAACATTGCATGCAGTTCTGCTTGCCACACACAATAAAAAAGGATTTGGTTGCATTGGAGAGAGTGCAGAGGAGATTCACCGGGATGTTGCCTGGTTTGGAGGAATTTACTTATGGGGGAGATTTAGATGAGCTGGATTTGTTTTCCCTGAATTGAAGGATGTTAAGGGGTGACCTGATCAAAGTATGTAAAATTATACGAGGCATAGATGGGTATGATTGTCAGAATCTTTTCTTCCTTTTGGTAGGGGTATCAAAAACAAGGGTATAGGTTAAAGGTGATTTTAAAAAAAACTTTTTAAAGGAGATTTGAGGAAAAGTTAGCTTACACAGAGAGTGGTTGATATCTGGATCTCTCAAACACAGGAGGTGGTGGAATCAGATACAATCACTAGGTTAAAGAAACATTTAAACAGGCACTTGAAGAGGGAAGACATAAAAAGATATGGACCTAATGCAGGCAAGTGGGATTAGTGTAAATGGGCAAAAAGGTTGGCGTAGACAGGGTCAGCTGAAGAGCCCATTTCTGACTCTACAATTCGACTCATTTGACATTTAGAGTGGTAGTGAAATTATGATCAATGAAAGGATCTCTTTATTAGGTCAAGGGAATGTCAAAGAGGGACAGTCCTTTTAATGAAATACACAGCAGGCAGTATATAGCAAAATGTGATTTTGCAGGGTATATAATAGTTTTATATGCCAAAGTATTCTTCTGACTTGATGTGCTTTGCGTGTATGGCCTGTTGAAGAGCTATTTGTGTAATTTGCATTTAATCTCAATTGATTTAGGCAAGGCTAGAAATATTTTGGAAAACTGTAGATCCTTTTCAATGTTAAACTAAAATTACATTATGAAAATCGCATGCTTTGCAGTTCTGAGTGCAGATATGTACAGACCAAGATTGTTTCACATTCAGGGACTATTTAAAGTGAGTAGTTCAGTTTCAAGAAGAGGCTTGGACAATTGGAATGTCTTCAGAAACAGTAACTGTCACTGGGAAGTGTGAGTTGTAGCTGAATATTTTTATTGCATCAATTAAGCTTGACATGGTTGGGATATAAAACTGAGAAATTGTGGATCCTAACTGTGAAGGAAATAAGCACATTTGTCAAAAATAGCTTATTAAATGGATTAACATGAGTTCATTTCCTTTAGTAGCACAGAGCAGCCTCAGTTTGTTTCCAGTTACTGAGTCTCCTGGCTTTAAAAAAAAATAAAGGTTATTTTTAAAATGAGCTGAATCACATCACAACCACTTGGCTAAGTGTGCAAAAGCATACTGAGTCATTACCAGTGAATGAAGTCTTGATTAGTTTCACTCAGTTCCTTATCAGTATTTCCCTTAAATT
Source organism: Pristis pectinata (assembly GCF_009764475.1). NCBI lineage: Eukaryota > Metazoa > Chordata > Chondrichthyes > Rhinopristiformes > Pristidae > Pristis > Pristis pectinata. The sequence continues at coordinate 123,751,734 of NC_067407.1, read as the reverse complement.
CATTTACAAAGAGTTCTGATGAACTTGGAATGACGTACAGGAATTAAGTACGGTACCGTATTGAAATATGAAATGACTCTCTAACTCTCTGAGCCTACTTCCAACAAGCCACATTCAATTGGCAGAGCTTATACTGGATGGAGTGGACGTGGAGAGGATGTTTCCATTAGCAGTAGAGTCTAGGACCAGAGGGCACAGCCTCAGAATAAAAGGATGTCCCTTCAGAACTGAGATGAGGGGGAATTTCTTCAGCCAAAGGGGGGGTGAATCTGTTGAATTTGTTGCCACAGAGGGCTGTGGAGGCCAAGTCATTGGGTGTATTTAAGGCAGAAATTGATAGGTTTTTGGTTGGTAAAGGAGTTACGGGGAGAAGGCAGGAGAATGGGGTTGAAAAATAAAATCAGCCCTGATTCAATGGCAGAGCAGACTCGATGGGCTGAATGGCCTAATTCTGCTCCAATTTCTTATGGTCTTATCCCGCAAGCTGAGTCATGGAGACGTACAGCGTAGAAACAGGCCCTTAGGCCCATCGCATTCATGCTGACCAAGTAACCATCTGTACTAACCCCATTTATCAGCATTTGTCCTTGGCCTTCTATGGCTTGGCAGTTCTAATGCTCATCTAGATGCTTCATGTTGTGTGAGTACCTGCATCTATCACCCATACAGGCAACAAGTTCCAGATTCTAATTATCCTCAGGGTGAAAATATTCTTCCTCCAATCACCCTCTGCCTCTATTATCAAGCCAACTTCAGATCCAATTTGTCAGCTTAGCTTGGATTTCAAGTATTCTAACAATTTTTTTCAGCGCAATACAGGCCCTTTTGGCCCACCATGTTGTGCCGAACTTTAAACCACGCCTAAGACTATCTAACCCCTTCCTCCCACATATCCCCCTATTTTAAATTCCTCCATATGCTTATCTAACAATCTCTTGAATTTGACCAATGTACCTGCCTCCACCACCGCCCCAGGCAGCGCATTCCATGCCCCAACCACTCTCTGGGTGGGGAAAAAAAACCTCCCTCTGATATCTCCTTTGAACTTCCCACCTATTGCTTTAAAGTCATGCCCTCTTGTATTGAGCATTGGTGCCCTGGGAAAGAGGTGCTGGCTGTCTACTCTATCTATTCCTCTTAATATTTTGTATACCTCTTATCATGTCTCCCTTCATCCTCCTCTCCAAAGAGTAAAGCCCTAGCTCTCGTAGTCTCTCCTCATAATCCATACTCTCCAAACCAGGCAGCATCCTGGTAAATCTCCTCTGTACCCTTTCCAATGCTTCCACATCCTTCCTACAATGAGGTGACCAGAACTGGACGCAGTACTCCAAATGTGGTCTAACCAGAGTTTTGTAGAGCTGCATCATTATCTCATGGCTCTAAAACTCGATCCCATGACTTATGAAAGCTAACATTCCATAAGCTTTCTTAACTACCCTATCCACCTGTGAGGCAACTTTCAGGGATCTGTGGATATGAACCCCCAGATCCCTCTGCTCCTCCACACTACCCAGAGTCCTGCCATTAACCTTGTGCTCTGCCTTAAAGTTTGTCCTTCCAAAGTGTACCACATCACACTTCTCTGGATTGAAGTCCATCTGCCACTTGTCAGCCCAGCTCTGCATCCTATCAATATCCCTCTGCAATCTTCAACAGTCCTCCACACTATCCACAACACCACCGACCTTTGTGTCATCTGAAAACTTGCTAACCTACCCTTTTACCCCCTCATCCAAGTCATTAATAAAAATCACAGAAAGTAGAGGTCCCAAAACCGATCCTTGTGGGACACCGCGAGTCACAGCCCTCCAATCTGAATGCACACCCTCCACCACAACACTCTTCTTTCTACAGGCAAGCCAATTTTGAATCCACATGACCAAGCCTCCCTGGATCCCATGCCCTCTGACGTTCTGAAGAAGCCTACCATGTGGAACCTTGTCAAATGCCTTGCTTAAATCCATGTAGACCACATCTACTGCACTACCCTCATTAATCTGTCTGGTCACCTCCTCAGAGCCCTATCAGGCTAGTGAGACATGATCTGCCCTTCACAAAGCCATGCTGGCTGTCCCTGATCAGACCATGATTCTCTAAATGCTCATAGATCCTATCTCTTAGAATCCTTTCCAACAGCTTGCCCACCACAGACGTAAGGCTCACTGGTCTGTAATTCCCTGGATTATCCCTACTTCCTTTTTTGAATAAGGGGACAACATTTGCCACCCTCCAATCCTCCGGTACCATCCCCGTGGACAACGAGGACTCAAAGATCCTAGCCAACGGTTCAGCAATCTCCTCCCTCACCTTGTGGAGCAGCCTGGGGAATATTCTGTCAGGCCCCGAGGACTTATCTGTCCTGATATTTTCTAACAGCTCCGACACATCCTCTCTCTTGATATCTACATGCACTAGAACATGAACCTTACCAACACTGTCCTCAGCGTCATCAAGGCCCCTCTCCTCGGTGAATACTGAAGAGAGGTATTCATTGAGAACCTCACCTTCTTCCAGGCACATCTTCCCACCTTTGTCTGTAATCGGTCCTACCTTTACTCACGCCATCTTTCTGCTCTTCACATAAGTGAAAAAAGCCTTGGGATTTTCCTTAACCCTACTCGCCAAGACCTTTTCATGTCCCTTTCTTGCTCTCCTGAGCCCCTTAAGTTCCTTCCTTGCTACCCTGTATTCCTCATGAGCCCTATCTGATCCTTGCTGCCTACACCTTATGTTTGCTGCCTTCTTCCTCCTAACTAGTTGTTCCACCTCTCTTGTCACCCATGGTTCCTTCACCCTGCCATTCTTTCTCTGCCTCACCGGGACAAATTTATCCCTAACATCCTGCAAGAGATCCCTGAACAACGACCACATATCCATAGTACATTTCGCTTCAAAAATGTCATCCCAATTTACTCCCGCAAGTTCTAGCCTTATAGCCTCGTAATTTGCCCTTCCCCAATTAAATATCTTCCTGTCCTCTCTGCTATCCTTGTCCATGACAATGCTAAAGGTTGGGGAGCAGTGGTCACTGTCCCCCAAATGCTCACCCACTGAGAGATCTGTCACCTGACCTGGTTCATTACCTAATACTAGATCTAATATGGCATTCCCTCTAGTTGGCCTGTCAACATACTATGACAGGAATCTGTCCTGGACACACTTAACAAACTCCGCCCCATCTAAACCTTTGGTACTAAGCAGGTGCCAATCAATATTTGGGAAGTTGAAGTCTCCCATGATAACAACCCTGTTATTCTTGCACCTTTCCAAAATCTGCTTCCCAATCTGCTCCTCAGTATATCCTACTGCTACTGGGGAGCCTATAGAGTACTCCCAGTAGAGTAACTGCTCCTTTCGTGTTCCTAACTTCCACCCATACTGACTCTAGAGAGGATCCTTCTACATTATCCACTCTTTCTGCAGCTGTAATAGTATCCCTGACCAGTAGTGCCGCCACTCCTCCTCTTCTCCGCCGCCCCTCTCCCCCCCCCCCCACCCAATCCCTTTTAAAACACTGAAATCCAGGAATATTCAATGTCTATTCCTGCTCTGGTGACAGCCAAGTCTCTGCCAGAGCCACAATATCATAGTTCCACATATTTATCCAAGCTCTCAGTTCATCACCCTTTTCCTGATACTTCTTGCCTTTAAGTAAATGCATTTTAGCCCATCCACCTTACTACTTTTACACCCTATACTCTGCTTCTCCTTCCTCAAAGCCTCTCTACCTGTCAGACCTGACTTTCCCCATCCCCTTCTTCCTCTGACCTACCCCTCTGGTCCCCATCCCCCTCACAAACTAGTTTAATCCCTCCCGAACCACACTAGCAAACCTGCCTGCAAGGATATTGGTCCCCCTTGGGTTCAGGTGTAACCCGTCCACTCTACAGGTCCCACCTTCCCCAGAAGAGATCCCAGTGATCCAAAAATCTAAAACCACCTCTCCTGCACCAACTCTTCAGCCACGTATTCATCTGCCGTCTTCTCCTATTCTTACCTTCACTATCACGCGATACTGGCAGCAATCCTGAGATTGCTACCCTTGAGGTCCTGTTCTTTAGCCTTCTGCCTAGCTCCCTAAACTCACTTTTCAGGACCTCATCCCTCTTCCTACCTATGTCGTTGGTACCAACATGTACCACGACTTCTGGTTGTTCTCCCTCCCACTCAAGAATGCTGTGGACCCGATCAGAGACATCCCAGACCCTGGCACCTGGGAGGCAACATACCATCTGGGATTCATTCTCACTTCCACAGAACTTCCTGTCTGTTCCCCTGACTATCGAGTCCCCTATCACTACTGCCCTCCTCTTCTCCTCCTTTCCCTCCTGAGCAGCAGGACCAGTGCCAGAGACCTGGCTGCTGCTGCTTGATCCCTGTAGGTCACCCCCCTCAACAGCATCCAAAGTGGAAAACCTGTTACTGAGGGGAACAGCCTCCGGGGTCCTCTGCACTGTCTGCCTGTTCCCTTTTTCTTTTCCTCTCCCCTGACAGTCACCCTTCTATCTGCCTCCTGGACCCTAGAAGTACCTGCTCTAGAGGGGGGGGGGGGGATGACTGTCTCCTGATGCACAGCACCTACATATCTCTCTCCCTCCCTGATGCTTTGCAGTGTTTGAAGCTGTGACTCCAGCTCATCAACTCTGAGCCAAAGTTCCTCCAGCACTTACTGCAGAAGTGGTCACAGTGCACCCCAGCAGGATCCACTAGCTCCCACGTCAAGCAGCTGCAGCACACCACCATGTCCTCCATCTTTTCTTTTCCCTACCTAGTTTTATTCTACTTAAAATTTATAACAGGTAAACCTTACCTTTACTTGCCAGCTACTCACCCGCCTCGCCCCTTTACTGCCTAAGTCCGTTGACCCAAAGCCCAATCACTCTGCTCCCTCTCACTCCACTGCCCGCTGGATATGGCGATCTTTTTAAACTGTCTGTGCTCTCCCGACTGACGTCACGTGCCTGCGCAGTCTCTACCCACTATCCCCGAACCGTTAGAAGAAAAAGAAACTTATCTCTTAAGTCCTCGGCTGATTCCGCTCACTTGCCTCTCGCTCCCGAATTTGGATGAGCCTTCCGTGTGGGAGGGACCTCTTCCGTGAAAAATGTATAAACTACACTGCCTTGATGTATACTGCTAACTCTTTGGGAAAAATTCAATTTTCAGGCATCTCCCCCCGAACAAAACCACATTATCTTTGATTAATCCCTGCCTTTCCACGTGTAGATGAATCCTGCCTCTCGGATATTTTTTCCACCAACTTCCCTATCGTCGTCATTGGACTTATGGGCCTGTAATTACCTAGCTAATTTCTCCTGCCCTTCTTGAATAAGGGTACCACATTTCCTATTCTCCAGTGATCTGGCATGTCACCTGTGGCTGGTGAAGGTTTGGCTGTATCTGATGGGGTTTCACCAATCTCCCATTTGCTTCCCATAGCAGCCTGAGAGAGTTCTCATCAGATCCTTGGGATTTGTGCACCCTTATGCCTGCTAAGACATTTAATACCGCCACCTTTCAAATGATTTCTGAAATTCCGCCATCTCTGTTACAGAATTCTCCAATTACGATATCCTTGTGAATACAGATGAGAAATACTCCCATCCATTCTCTAGTTCCACACACAGCAACTTTGGCCACTAATGAGCCATACTTTTTCTCAGATTCTTCTTTCCTTTGATATACTTGATATAAGCTGCTTTTGGTATTTTCCTGAATCTTGTCCGCAGTGATATTTTGTACCCACTCTTTGCCCTCTTTCTTTTTACATACCTTTCTTCACTGTCTATGCTCCTGAAGGATTTGCCCGTTTTCAGTTCTCTATACCTGCTGTATATGTTTTTTGTTATCAAGCCCACCATGTTCTTTGACATCCAGTGTTCATTGGACTTGTGGTTCTTGCCTTTTCATCCTTATTGGAACATGTCCCTGAGCTCTCATTATTCCACTTTTGAATGATTCCCACTTGTCAGATGTCGACCTAACTGCAAGTAGCTGCTCCCACTCTCCTTTTCCCAGGTCTTTTGGTTTGAAATGAGCCTCACCCCCACCCCCTTCTCCTGTACATTCCAGACATTTCTTATCCCTTTTCATAACTTGCAGTTACTGTCACTACATCTTTTCCCACTTGCACAGCTGCAATCCCCAAGATTACATCCAGAGCTGCCACTTCTCTTGTAGGACTATCTATATACTGGCTTGAACAGCTCTCCTGAACACACTTTATAAATCTCACTCTCCAGTTTTCATACAAAAGCAATCCCAGGTAATGTTGGGGAATTTGAAATCCCCTCCTACTATGAGCCGCGCATATCGCTGTGATTTGTCTACGTATCTATTCGAACTCCTGCTAATGCTCAGGAAGTCTGCAGTACACACCAAACAGGATGATCAACCCCTTTTTTGTTCCTAAGCTTCACCCATATGGTTTTCTCTACTGCCAAGTTGAGGCCAAATGCAGGTTACAAGAACAACAACACCTATTCCAACTTGGCAGTCTCCAACCTGATGGCATCAACATCGATTTCTCTAACTTCTGGTAACCACTCCCCCTGTTTCTCCCCCTCACCCCACACCTTGGTTTTGCCTTATCCCTCTGGCCCCTTTACTACTCCTCCTCCCCTCCCCTGCCCATCACCCACACCTTCATTCCTCCGGTTCCCCACCTCCCTTTTATTCCATGATCTTCTAACCCCTCATATCAGATTCCATCTTGTTCAGCCCCTTGCCTCCTCCACCTATCACCTCCCAGCTTCTCACATCACTCCCGTACACAGCCCCCCCCCCATCTACTTACTTTCCTCCTGTCACCTGGATTTACCTGTCACCTGCCAGCTCATGCTCCTCCCACTACCCTCCCCTCCCCACCCCACCCTTTTATTCTGGCTTCTGCCCTCTTTCTTTCCAGTTCTGATGAAGGGTCTCGGCTGTTCATTTCCCTCCGTAGATGCTGCCTGACCTGCTGAGTTCCTCCAAAGTTTTGTGTGTGGCCCCTTTTGAAGAGTCAAGAGATCCTCCCTTATTTCTGCCATAATGGACTTCCTTGTCAATATTGCAATGCTGCCACCTCTTTTACACCCAAGTCACACCTAAAGATTGTATACCCTATGATGTTGGGTTGCCAGTCCTGCCCTTTTAACCATATCTTTGGCAACTATATCATCTTGTGCTGACCAATCCTCTATGTTCCTCTACCTTGATAGTCGAACTCTTTGCATTAAAATAGATGCAGTTTAACTTAGCAATCCTTCCATGTGTCTATTTTGTTTTGCCTGTTGGAATATCAGTTTTCCTTCATTATTTGACTGTACCTCTCCTTCTCTCTCTCTTCCCCCCCCCCCCACTCCAATCCCAATCCCCTGAAACCGTCCATTCCCCTCCCAAATTAGCTTAAACCACTGCCGCTCCCCTCCAAAGGCATTAGCAAACAACCCTTTGAGGATATTAGGATGTTGAACCCATTCCAGTTCAGGTACAACCTGTGGAGCTTGTACAGGTCACACCTTAGTGAAAGAAATCAAAAGCCCTCTCTCCTACACCGTCTCTTTAGCTACATGTTCATCTGACTTGGCTTCCTATTCCTATATTCACTAGCACATGGCACCAGAAGTGATGCAGAGATTACAACCTTGGAGGTTCTGCTCTTTTTATCTGCAACCTAGCTTCCCACATTGTCCCTCTTTCCTTCGATTCCTGCCTGGCCAAGTTGTTGTTTCCTGTTAACTTAAAGTTCAGTCGCTTCCTAAAGTACAAATCCTATTATTTGAAAATTAAATTTCAATTATTGTATTTGTCATTCCTACTTTGTTTTCAGTCTATCACTTTTGGTGCTTTGATTCTTTGAGTAGCAGGTGGACTTCATTACTCATGATTTCCAAGGGCAATGTGCTGTCCCCTCCATCCTTGGACGACAGGGAAAATTTCAAATCTTTGAGCCTGTTATCGTGGCTTAAAGTAGGAGCCTTGAAATTAATTTTGAAATAATTATTTTGTTTACTTTAAACAGTGAATCCCAATGATCTAATTTGAGGGATTAGAAGAGTTAATACTCCTTGACAGTGTGGGAGCTAAGCTATTATGAATAGTTGGAATAACAACAGCAGTGAAGCACTTCTCAGTTAATGATTCCCACTATTGGTAATTTCCCTCCCGCACACCGTCAGTAACTCCTACGTGTCAGTCATAAAGTAAATGAATTTTGAAGTGAGCAGTGGGGAAATAAATGCATTGGGTTCAGATTTTTTTTTTCCCCCAAAAGTATTCTTGATAAAACACAATTCAGGTGACTCACTTCTAAGCAATAGCCACAATATTACATGCAAATGCAAAGAATTGTCAACTGAGTTTTGGTTTTATTTTTGTCTTGCCGTTTGAGAATACCACCACAAAATAAAATTTCTACAGATTGAATGACTTCTTGGAAGGATCGGTGACCGGAAACATGCTTCACAGATGCTGTTTGGCCTGCTGAGTATTTCAAGCATTTGATTGTATTTTAGATTTCCAGCATCTGCAGTGTTTTGCCCTACAATTTGTTTTTAAATGGTCTACTTCCAAGTTTTCACTTGTAACTGTAGATGATATTTGGTTCCAAAGAGAAGCATCTTGGCCTGGCTTATCCTGGCAACTGGTGTTCTGAAAGTTACAGGAAAGTTGTAGGGATTGTGGATGCCAGGATTTACATACACTTGTTTCCCCTTGGATCATACCCTCCACCCACCTCCCTTTGTTGCTTGACCAAGTGGAACCACAGCAGTTGAACAGTTGGACAGCCCATTTATCATGGCTGCTCTCCCCCCTCATAATCCTTCGAGGCATTAGACCCGAGGGAAGTGGCCTAGTTAGTGTCCTGATGTTGCCAACAATTAGGCAATCTGGGTTTCATGTTCTTCACGCTGTTTTCAGCTTTAGGTCCAGTATTTAGCTCATTGGTGAAAGGTTTTGTAAAAATCAGTGGAAGGAGTAAATTTTAGACAGGCACACAAGAATCATTTGGAGATAGCAGCTTCACCGTGGTCAGCACATGTGGAAACTAGCTGCGTTGCAGGAGGCAAGCACGTGTTTAACTTTTGACGAACTCTTTCAGGTCTGCATTCAGTTCAGTTTGATGCCTGAGGGAGCTCTCAGGAATACTAAGGCCGACTAGTCTTGTATAATGAAGGAGAGTGCAGCTAAGGAGGTTTGGGGTGGGTAGGGAATGCACATGCAGTGACTTGGAAATGATCATAAATTTCTGAATTTGCCTTGGTAATATGCAGATAATCACAGTACATAATGACCCTTCTCTCACTCTTTCAGGACAACAGTATTAACCTCCTCTTCTACCTGGTATCATATTATCTGCGTAATTTTGATAAGGTATGCTTTCAATATTTGTGAATACTTGTATATTTTGGCAATTATTGTATTTTTAATCTTAAAAGTAACTTTTATTAGTCTTATCATCCAATCATGTTGCAGGGGATACAGGCTAAAAATTTCCAACCATTTTGTCTCAGGATGCAGGTACAGAACAAAGTATTTTCCCTTTACCAGAACCACAGGACTTGTTTCAAGCTTCACAGATGAAGTTTGAGGACTTCGAGAAGGACCTCCGTAAACTTAAGAAGGACTTGAAAGGTAGAGGCTTTTCTATTTTAGATTTGGCTGTGTAGATGGTGCTTTTGTCTGATTCCTCATTGGACTAAAAGAGAACTATTAAATCAACAAAGATGGTTTCCACTATTTTCAGTGTTAGGTGATTGATGCTTTGTGCAAATAAACTGCTTTTTATGTGTACAGTGTGGAAAAACTTTGAAAAAATGAGTAAATGTTAACATTGTAATTTAACGAGCATCATTTTATCACAAAATCACAATTAATTTATCACCCTTGCTGTGGTGAGGCACTGTCTTGCCTTTGAGTCAGAAGGTTATAGTTCAAATCCCACTTCAGGGAACTGAGTAGAAGATCTTGGCTGACACTTCAACACTGCTGAGCAAACGTTGTGCTATCAGATGTAGCCTCATTCAGATCAGACTAAGTTGAGGCTCTGCCTGTTCCCTTGGGTAGATGTAAAAGATCTCAAGGAACTGATTTGATGGAGTTTTAACCCCAACGTCCAGTCCAATATTAATCCATTAAGTAGCACTTTTTCAAAATAAAACAAGTAAATTGTTATTTTGAGAGCTTTGCTGTTTGTTAATCGATTTCCAGCTTTCCTATCTCAAAGCACTATCTGCACTTCAAACGTACTTTATTCAGCCACCCCAAAGCATTCTGTAGTCAAAGTTCATGAAAAGTGCTCTATAAGAATTATTAGTTTATAATTTAGTTGACACAATTGTACATAAAGCAACATCAGCGAGTAATATCTCACAAAATGACAGTTACGGATAATACCTTTAAGCGTACAGAGGAGGTATGTGCTGTGTTTTTGTTTCTGCACACGTCATAGGAATAAATTGTTCCAAACCACCCCTAATGCATCTCGCCTAGCCTTTTTGATTTGTGCAACTTATGCTTAAGGAAACATTTTCCAGGAATGCGTCCCTTAAATTGAGGAATGGCTGTACCATGGCTGGGTGACGCAAGTAATGATTTTTTTTAATGCAGTGTTCGGCTGCCAATTGGATATTTATAGATGACACTGACAGTGCTTACAGTGGAATAAAATTACCTGGTCCTTTTTAAGAAAATGGCAAAGCTAAGCTGCAAGGAACATTTTACCTTAAGGCAGGGTTGGATTGGTCACACATTTATACCCCACTGATATCCCCCACATCTGAATGAAGTAGATGAGAGAAATAAATCTTCCAAGGTGTATGATGGGTGGAAAGGGTAATATGTGGTCAATTTGGTGGAGGCCTTTTTCATAGCTCATCAATGTAATTTCCAGCAAGTAGTGAGAAAATGCAGAGGTTTGATGCTGATTCCCAAAAAAAACTATTCGGTTGAGTTATATATTTGTATATTAATTGAGGATTCTGGGCATTGCATAAGTAGGTGGACTTGAGGCAATGATCATCAGTGGCAGAGCAGGCCAATACTCCTATTTCTTGTATTCTAACTCAGATCATTTTTTCATGCCTTCGCATTTTAATTCTAGGCATGCAATGAATGTATGAATTTGTCCAGTTATACTGAAGAATATTGTGCTATGCGGCTATTTGTCTATTATAAGTAAAAGCTCACTGGTTTGTGCATCTTAGAAATGTTGCCTTTGGTGAGGAAGCATGTAAATGCAAGGCCAAAGAAGGGAAAAAAGGTCTTGTCAAATAAATGAACTGAAGTCTTGCTGCCTTAAATTTGTGAAATAAATGCAGAATACTGCCTTTTGAAACAAAATGTTTTGCAAACATTTCAGCTTTCAAACTAATGAAAAGTTTGGATATGTTTGTCTCTATTGTGTTGGTGTAGCTCATTACTGACACAGCAAAATCCATGGGAAAATATTTTCAACATACTAATAATGATTTCAGTTCAAAATGGTTTCCCCTCTGAACCTGTACTAACTAAACACTTCAGAAGGGGTTTGTGATGTTGTCAAATTGGGATTTTATGATTGGCTGTTCAAGTTTTTAGAACTACTGTATTTGAAGTGAAACAAAGATTATCCATACATCATCATTGTTTCAAGAAGAGATTCCTTTTAATTAGTAGCTGTGAATGATAGGATTTAAGTAGCCTGTGTAACACATAAGAGAAAAGGAAAGTGAATGGGAGAGATACCGAGGCAGCCGTTCCTCATCTTTCAACTGCACAACCCCACGAAAGTTTCTCTTGGGGATAAGGAGTAAGAATATTACCGCCTGTAATGGACAGAGGAACAGAATTGTATTAGTGAGTGTACCAAGCTGAGTTCCCAGCAACTGTTTCACCTCCACATTTCATGGCTTTGTGGAAGCCTGATCTTGCTCTTCTTTGAGGCAAGCGGCATGTAGTTTGTATAGCAACCTGATCTGCTTTTGATCTTCCGCAGCTGTCAGCAGCCTTCCTCAAGGCAGTCATAGCAAATGATGGCTTTTGCTCTGGCTCCATTCTGCGCTGGAAATTCCAGCATTCAGCACATGACTTAAATCAACTCAACCTGCGGTGAGATGTTTTTAGATCGCCAATCTTTGAAGAGTGCCAACGAGGGCTTTTAGAGGTTGTCTCTTGTAAATCCAACAACCTTGACCCTCCCCCAGATCTTCTAATCCCTATTCCAAAACAAAGTTGGGAGTTGCAAGGAAAAGGATTAAACTCTTCCCAAAAAAAATGTCATTGTGAAATGAATTCTGTTCAGATTATAACAAACAAACTCAGAATATAGATCAAATTCTTGGAGCTGCTAGAGTAGAACGTACTGATTGGTCAAGCTTTATCTCCAGGGAGAACTCGCCTCAGTGCACACTGAAAATCTACATTATTGAAACAACTGAATTGCACACAATTTATTGAAAGCATGTTTAGAAATTACTGTTCAATTTGCACAGAGTATTCAAAAGTAGATATATTCAAGACTCTGAAGTCTGAAACATACAGTTGATCCATTCTCCCTTTAATGAACAATGCTAATTTGAGTATATACCTATCTGTGGGTATTACTTCCAAAGGCTGACATGCTGGTGATTAGGGAATGAAGGACATCAGTGACCTAAAAGAAGCCTGACCACAAAACCTCAATGGGCATTTTGACAGGGATTTTTCTCTTTCTGATGTGAGATGTCATCAGGCACCGTCTGTACGGGGTCTGTTGGATCTGGCAATAGTGATGACATCGAGGATTCACGAGAGACTGCAGACGCTAGAAATCTGGAGCAACGCACAAAGGAGCTGGGAGAGCTCAGCAGGTCAGGCAGCATCTATGGAAGGAAATGAACAATTGACATTTCGGGTCGAGACCCTTCAGAATCAGGTTTATTATCACTGACATACGTTGCGAAATTTGTTTTGCAGCAGCAGTACAATGCAAGACATAAAAGGTGCAAATAAATAGTGCAAAAGAGGAATAACGAGTGTTCATGGACCATTCATCTGATGGTGGAGGGGAAGGAGCTGTTCCTAGAATATTGAGTGTAGGTCTGCAGGCTCCAGTCCCTCCTTCCTAATGGTAGCAATGAGAAGAGGGCATGTCCTGGGTGGTGAGGGTCCTACAATCAGAACTGGAAAGAGGGGAGATAGCCAGGATAAAAAGGTTGGGGGTGGGGGGGGAGGGGGTGGAGTAAGAGCTTGGTGGGTGATAGGTGGATGACAGGCAGGGGAGGGAGGGAGGAGGATGGGAGAATGCTTGGTAGGTGAGGGAGGGAGGACAGTGATGACATCACGTTGAGAAGCCAGTTATATTGAAGAATTCAACAAACTTACAAAAAAAAGCTGTTTAGTTGTCTAAAGGATTTTATTTCACAAATTATTATGATGTTTAGAGTGCATTCGCATGGGATTGAAGTCATAGATGGAATTGTGGTCTGCAAACAAAAGTAATGATTTTTATTAGTTTATAATCCTTTTGAGCTTTGAAATACTTTGAGGAATTGAACTCCACCCATGTTATGATGTAATTTTTTTTTTGTTGACAGCCTTGGCAATGACTGCAACAATGTGAAGGAAAGCATTAGTACTGACGGTTCACGAATTTGTGTTTTACTGCAGAACTTGCTGTCATTTTCTGTGTAATGACAATTTATGCTGACAGTTTCATTGTCATAACAGTGAATTCTGGGTCAGTATGTCCAATGGATTGTAGCTGATGTCAACCTGTTAAGACTGCTGTAAGAATGACTGGGATCCCAATCTGCTGTTGGAAAATTTACTCAAGTGTCAGACTTAAGCTTTGCATTTCTTCAAGCTGATTTGTGTTAACCAACATATGTCCAAAGAGATTTGGAGCTCACTGTACATTGCTGTTAAGATACATTGAGGTATGAAAACTACCAAAAAAGATTTGATTAACTAGAGGACAAGCATATAAAGAAGAACATCTATGCAAAGCCCTGCTTGGACTGCATCTGGAATCCTGTACCAAAAACAAAATATTGGAAATATCAGCTGGTCAGGCAGAACCTGTGGAAAGAAATGGAGTTAATGTTTCAGGTTGAAGACCCTTCCACTGCTTTAGACTTAGCTGAGTGTTTCCAGCATGTTTATTTTTGCTTCAGATTTCCCACACCTGCATTTATTTTTTTTTTAAAAAAGCATTCACTTAGTCTGAAATCCTTTGTTCCTTTAGGGGCCTGTGAACTATAAAACAAAAGTACTTTGAGCCTGGTGGTAGAGATTCACCTGAATATTACAAGGGTTTATTAGACAGTGAGGAGAGGTGATATAGATCACGCTTGTATTCCCCAGAATAACACAGAATTTAGTAAGTAGATATCTAAGATATTTAGTATTTTGTCAGGTGGAGAGGAAATGTTTACCATTGCTGAGATTCTCTTGGACAAGCAGACACACCCTTAAAGCTTTTCTGGAAAGTAGCTAGGAAGCAGTTCACGCACAAGTTGGTAGATCTAGCTCAATTGATTTTTTTTTTAAATCTGAAATGTTCAATAGCCAAAGGTTTAAAGGAATTTCGGGGAAACATGGAGGGAGTTAAGAAGCAGATCCTCAGTGATCTCATTGAATGAAGGAGCAGGCTCGAGGGAATGAATTGCCTGATCCTAACCCTATGTTCCACAGTTGTGTTCTGTGCTATTTCAGTCTCGTCTATAGCAAGTTGTTTTGCAAAAGCTCATGAATATTAAATTAACAAGCAGAGCAAAGGAAAGATTGCATTTGTCTGCTCTAAATTTTGTCTCAACATGTCTTTGCATATAATTCATCTATCTACCTGATACATCATCCCGACAGATCATTGCATAAGTACCAAGAGGTAGAAGAAAAGGAAAAAAAAACACTAACAGGATGCAGAGTGTTATAGTTATGTAGAAAATGCAGGTAGACAAATAAGGTGCAAGGGCCAGAACAAGGTAAATTTGAGAGATCAGGAGCTCTCTTTACATACAAGTGGTCCATTTAAGACTCTTATAACAGTGGGATCAAAGCTGTCCTTGAGCCTGGTGGTACATGTTCTCAAGCTTTTGTATCTCCTGCCCGATGGAAGGGGGGAGAAGAGAGAGTGACTGGGTTGGGAACGGGTCTTTGATTATGTTGGCTGCTTTCCTGGGGCAGCGGAAAGTGTAGACAGAGTCAATGGAGGGGAGGCTGGTTTTTGTGATGGACTGGGCTGTGCTCACAACTTCGTGCAGTTTCTTGGGGTCGTGGCAGAGCAGTTGCCATACCAAGCTGTGATGTACCCAGATACGCGAGTCTCTCTTGCTTTGGGTTTCATGCTACGACATTTAAGCTTCCTAGTTTAAGTGCCTGTGATTAGCTCCCAAAATTTGCTGACCTACTATCCTTCATCCTTTTGAGATGTTACTTCTTTTTAAAAAAAATAACATTTTACAAGATTCTGACCACCTGTCCTGATAGTTATACAACGTGGAAACAGATCCCCACCAGTCCTCACCAACCGTAAAGCATGCATTTACATTTATCCCATTTTATTCTTGCTGCATTCCCATCAGCTGGAGCTGTGAGGCAGCAACTTTACTGGCTCCACCACTGTGCTGCTGGTGAAGATAGGAAAACTTGAAAATGTGCACCCCTAGGCTAAAGGACAGGTTCTATATCATTGTTATAAGACTCTTGAATGGACCTCTTGTAGGATAAAGATTAACCCTTGATCTCTCAATCTACCTCATTATGGCCCTTGCACCTTAGTCTCCCTGCGCTGTGCTTTCTCTGCAACTGTAACACTGTTCTGCATTCTGTTGATATTCCCTTTGTACTACCTCTATGTACTTGTGTTTTGAAATAGTCTGGATGGCATGCAAAGTAAAGTTGTCACATGTACTGAGGTACAGTGATAAATAATAGACCAATTGCCAATATGAAATTTTATTAATCTCCTGTGAACTACCTTGCACCATCTTAATACTTCAGAAGGCACGGAACGATGCTTTACTTTTGATAGTCGGATGTGGGAATATGGATGGAGGTTAGGCAGAGAGAGCAAAATGCATCTCCGTCCTCGGAGATTTTCATTGCAAGCCAACCACACGACTAATTGTTCTTGTGACCCCTGGGGCAGATTGTTCCCCTCATTTGTATTTATTGGACTTCATTGTGAAAAGCATTTGTAGTAGAAGGTGCAGGTATTTGAGAAAGCTCTTTTGTGCGAACATAGCATGTGTTCTGCCTGTGAAGTTTCCATCTGCAACATTAGGTAGTTTGTGTTACACTCAAAAATTGCATTTTACTTGCCTCGGACTCAACTCCCACTCCAAAGACTTGAACAAAAACATGTAGGCTGATGATGCAGTGAAGTACTAAGGGACTGCTGCACTGTCAGACGTACACCTTGTCAATAAGGTGTTAAATTGAAGCTGTTTTCACTCCATTTTAGTTATCACCTGCATCCTACCCAATAGTAAAGCTCCCACTAATGTCCCTGAGAGAACCAGCTATCCATTCCTTTGTATATTGGTGTTTGTGGAGCCTGTTATGGGTAAATCAGCTGCTGCAGTTCCTAAATGGCAGCAAAGTCTTTTTTGAAGTACTTCATTTACTGGAAGGCAATGAAGCAGTTCTAAAGTGAAGTATTTGTTCTAATGTAGGAATTTGAAGACACAGGTAGTTCTGAAAGGGACATAAGAGGTGTCGTGTCAAAGTGTTCTTCTATTTGTCTCATTTCCTGCGGCACGGTAGCGTAGCGGTTAGCGCGACGCTATTACGGCGCCAGCGATCGGGGTTCGATTCCCGTTGCTGTCTGTAAGGAGTTTGTACGTTCTCCCACGTCTGTGTGGGTTTCCTCCGGGTGCTCTGGTTTCCTCCCACATTCAAAAGACGTACGGGTAGGTTAATTTGGGGGTTTAAAATGGGTGACGCGGACTCGGGCTGAAAGGGCCTGTCACCATGCTGTAAATAAAATTTTTTTAAAAATTAAATAAAAACTGCAGATGCTGGAATTCTGAAACGAGAACAGAAAGGAAGCACTTGGCAGGTCAGGCTGCATCTGCAAAAAGAAAAAGTTAAGTTTTCAGGATAAAAACCCGTGTGCTGAAGCTGTGAGGAGAGACAAAGTATTCAGTGATGTTCACTGAAAGTGGGGTCACAGGTAGACAGGGTGGTGAAGAAGGCTTTTGGCATGCTGGCCTTAAGTCAAGGCATTGAGTATATAAGTTGGGAGGGCTTGGTGCAGTCGTACAGGACACTTGTGAGCTGCACTGGAGTATTGTATTCAATTTTGGTCACCCTGCTGTAGGAAAGATTTTATTAAACAGAAAGAGTGTAGAAAAAATTTCCAAGGATACTGCCAGGACTTGAGGGGCTGAGTTATAGGGAGAGGTTGGACAAGCTAGGACTTCATTCCTTGGAGCATAGGAGACTGAGAGATGATCTTATAGAGGTGTAAAAAAAAATGAGGGGCATAGACAGGGTGAAAGCATCTTTTTCCAAGAGTTGGACTATCAAGAACTAGAAGGCATAGGTTTAAGGTGAGAGGGGAAAGATTTAAGAGGAACTTGAGGGGCAACTTATTTACACAAAGGATGGTATGTTTGTAGAATGAGCTGCCAGGCAAAGTGGTTGAGGCAGGTACAATAATAACTTGTAAAAAGACAGTTGGACAGGTACATGGATTGGAAAGATTTAGAAGGTTATGGGACTAGCTTGGATGGGGCATCTTGGTCGGCATGGACCGGCTGGGCCGGGGGGGCCTGTTTCCGTGCTGTATGACTGGGTAAACAGAATTTGTTTTTCCTTGGAGCAGAGGAGACCTGCTTGAGGTCTTATTACTCAGTTTATAAGGGGCCTAAATAAGGTAAGTAGTGAGAAACCTTCCCCTTTAGCAAAGGTAACGGGAAGACATGGGTTTAAAGTAAGGGTGGGGGTTTGAGGAAGTATTTTATACACCCAGAGGGTGTTTGGAATCTGGAATGCATGTTCCAAAGGTTGGTGGAGGTAAGGACTGTCATAACATTTAAGTAGTATTTAAAATGCTACAGGGCGAATGCTGGGAAATGGGACTGGAATGGATAGGAATTTGATGCCCGGCATGGATGGGGTGGGTGAAGGGCCTAATTCCTTATTGTAAGAATCTGAGCTGCTCCCTATCCAGAACTACTACTGTTTCAGTCCCTGTGGTTGCTTATTGGGGCTCACTCTGGAACGTGCTTTGCTTCTGGTAACTTTGGTAGACTTTGCCTTCCGTCCACTTCCGAATTCAGACCTCTGGCTGAAACCACAACACTGAGCTGCAGATTTATTGATGCAGAATGTCGTCTTGCTGAAGGAGTTCGAGCCTATTCTATCCCCATCTGCACTGGTGTGCCCAGACTGGAGGATCGTTGGTCATTACTGGTGTAGATCTTATGGTCTTCAGTTGTCTCTTAAAACAGATTTTGTGTAATAAACTTCTGGCTATTGTATAAGTTGATAGTAGGTGAAACATGTTGGATTTTTTTTTAAGTAACATGCACCTGATCCTGCTTACCCACACCTCTCGCTGCCTTGGTGAAGCAGCCAGCATAATGAAAGACCCCATCCATCTGGGTCATTCTCTCTTCTCCCCTCTCCCATCAAGCAGAAGATACAGGAGCCTGAGGGCACATATCACCAGGCTTAAAGACAGCTTCTATCCCACTATTGAACGGTTCCCTTACATGATGCGATGGACTCTTGACCTCACGATCTACCTTGTTGTGACCTTGCACCCTATTGTCTACCTGCACTGCACTTCCTCTGTAACTGTGACACTTTAATCTGTACTGTTACTGTTTTTACCTGTACTACCTCAATGCACTCTGTACTAACTCAATGTATCTGCACAGTGTAATGAATTGACCGGTACGATCGGTATGCAAGACAAGTTTTTCACTGTACCTCAGTATAGGTGACAATAATATATCAGTACCACCTTGATGCATCTCATTAGTTCCTCAGATTCAAAGTCTCGCCTTCACGTTGACATCACTGCCTGACTTTGCTCCCTATCTCTGTGGACTCTGTCAGGCCTACAGCCCTCCAGAGGAGCCCAGTGTTCCCCTAACTCAGACCTCCAGTGCATGCCACATCCTTCAAATTGCCATTGACTCCCAGGCATTGAGTCTTTTCGATCCTGTGATTAGGAGTCATTTCACTGAATTGTTTTGCCTTTCTACTTCTCCGTCCTGCACCAAATCACCAAAGACTTGTTTCTTTGGAGGAGCTCATCTTATTGAGGGTGATGTTGATTCTTGTCTGATCACAATCAAGCAAGTGCTCTAGAGACTTTCGCTCAGTGACCTGCTATTAACTTTCACTAATGTGACGCTCTTAAGTTTGCATTATTGTTACGGGATATGCTTTAGGCTGTATTAGAGCCATTTACCTGACTATTGTTTTTTGAAAGAATTTGGTCTAATGGGAAGCAAGCATTTATTCTGTCGAGTTTGTAAAGTTGATTCTTTAAAAGTTGTACATGTCCCTGAAAAAAATATTGATGGAAATATTGATCCAACGTTCTGGAATCCTGTTCCTCATTTAGATAAACGACTGCAAACTGAGCAAACAGACTGCAAAGACTGTCTGCCTGTCGCCTTCTCTCTGTTAAGCAAACGTCTGTGGCTAAATGCAGTCTGTTCAGTCTAACTAGACGCTCTGGGTAGAGATTTGGTCTGAGCGATGAGGAACTTGCAACTAGACAGCTGTAGGCAGGTGACATTGAGGCAGAGTCAAATATTCCCACAGTGAAGTCACTGTGACAGAATGTGGTTGTTTGGCACAAGTTCTAACAAAATACCGGCCACTCCATCCTTGCTTTGCACTGTGCCACCTTGTAAATTCATGAACTCTGCTTAATCCCACAAGGAAATAAAATCAACTTCATTTTGTTTTTAAAGTAAATGATCCGGAAAGAAAATTCATTTTTAAAATACCTAACACTACTTCAGTGCTGTTCCTCTGTAGGTTATTTTTCTAAATTTTCTCAGATCTTTTGGCTTTGCTAAGTACACCAGGTAGTTGATGACAGTCCTTGCCACTTTGACCCAGTCATCAAAAGGCACCAGAATTTGTCAGCAACATCTCCACTTTCCCATTCTCCCCATTTTCTGGTCAATCTTTAAAATGTTGTTATTTCTATCAAATTTTACACAATTTTGTTTTATGAATCATGAAATGAGTAAATCCCTTGAGTCGTAGTTCTAATATGAAATCTGATTATTTACTCCCTCCCAGTTCTGGTGTCTTGAACATCCCTGAATTTAATTCTGGAGCCTTAAGCAGCCACATTCATCTGTCACTTTCCAACTTTAAATCTTCTTTCTCCTTGAAGATGTTCCTTTTTAAAACCTATGATTAAGCCTCTGGATCTCATCCTATTTCTCGGTGTCAGCCTTTTACTTGCTCATGCTCCTGTGGAGCAACTCAGGATTTTTTTTATTATTGCCCTAAAAATGGATATAGGAAAGTTCCTGCTGTTAGGATAATTTGAGTTGCTGGTAATAGCTTTCAAGTAGTTTCCTTGAAAGGCTGAATTAATCTTCTAACTTCAAAAGTATGTATTCTCTGCCCATTTACAATTTAGGCCTGGGAGAGCAGTCTATTGTATGCTGTGGAATGAATGTTGGAACAGAGAATAAATCTCGGGTACAGGGATATCCCAGCAACTGAGATTAAGCAGATTGGCATTTTATGTCAGAGTACTTCTGACTAGGACAGTGGGGTCTGTGCCCTCTATTTACTCGTCTTTATTGTCCTTTGTACTGTAGTGCACTGTGTATTTGCAATATCACAGTTGTTGTGAGAGGGGGTTGGACCTCTGGAGAAATTTGTGGTTGTACTTGTGGAAATTACTGAAGATGTTACTATTGCAAGTTCCTTGAAGGGCTTTTCCAAAATGAGTCCTGGAGTATGTTAAGTTACATTCTAAAGGTTTTGCATAACTACAGCATGCAGGACCTTCATGGAGCATGGTAGGACCTGTTGATATATTTCTGTCATTGGCATATGGCATGAAAAGTCACCAACTTGAATGTGCAGTCTGTCATCTATTCAATGGCCACCTATTATGCCAGTTGGAGAGATGAGATGCCTTCCCCCGCTGATCTTACTAGGATGAGATCTGTGGTTTGTGCCTGCTGTTCACCACCACACTTTGAACAGAAGATCATTTGAATATCCTCCCTTTTTGGAGCTGGTGGTCATGTTGTCTGTGGCAGATTCCATTGAAGGATGTCCACTGTCTCTGAGGGAGGAGAAAGCCACGAATCTTCACTGTGGGGTCAGTGATGCAACATTGTTCCCCTATTGGATGTGTCCCACAGTTCCTTCCATCCAGGTTGGATGTTAATTGCCATTTACCAGAAGAGCTGACATTACATTAAAAACCACTGTGGTAGTTTTGCCGAGTTCTTGAGATGGTGAGGTTGGTGTTCCCTGTCTTACAGAGCACATTGGAAGTTCAGTGAAAAACAGATGGTGTGATGTATTCCAGTAGGTACCAAAAGGCCCCAGTCACCATCCACGTAGTGGCACTTTGCTGCAAGAATATGAACCACAGCGAGATTCTGCAGTAGTTTACAAGAGCCAGTGCTACACAATGGAGCCTTCTGGCTGTTCACCCTCACGTAGCTCAAGCAAGTTGCCATACCGTTTTCATCCGAGTTGTTTTTATTTTTTTTTGGCTGGATCTAGTTAGAGGCTGGTATCTATCTGGGATAATACTTTGCCATTGAAAGTGGGGTTCGTAGTTGAGTTGCCTTCCTCAGAAGGAAACTTCAAATTCCTTTTCAGCATCCTTGAACATGGACCCTATAGTCCTAGTTGCGTTTTGCCTGAGGCAGCGGGTGCAGAAATAATGCAGGAGGTGCGCGTTGCTTGTGATTGTCCTGCCTGCTTTCCTCCAGTATTGATGACGTGTCAGCAGTTGCAATGTCTTTGGCATGCAAGCTCATCCAAATTCACACTTGGCCTCATGGTGGGACACCTGGTGGTGGCAACGATCCAAGAATCAACAAACTTTCAAAGGTTCCAATGGAGTGGGTGGATGTGGAGCATAAGCAAATTACCAGAAAAGGTGTAGCTTGACCTTGGGAATGTGAGAGAGGATATTTTTGTGTTTAATACCTAGATCTGCTTTCCAATTAGAACATTGGGTATTGATAATTGATATCCACACTGGTTTCCTGTTTAGTAAACCCACAAAATGATCAAATGAAATGAATCTCAATTGGAACTTTTACAGCAACTCGTCTTCTGTTTGACATAATATGTCTCACTTCTTAACCAAAGTACCAATGACTAATGGGCATGGATGCATTCAAATGATTAAACTGTAGATCCTCTGGCTGTGTGCAGCTCCATTAACCCTTCATGCGTTGCACAACTCTTCTCCACTCTTCTTACTAAAGTGTAGACCCACTGGGTGCAATGCAGCATAAAAGGTGTACTTGCATTTGCAGAAGGCACCAAAGTATTTGCTGCCTGCGAATGATACACGGAATTATTTGAACAGGTTTGTGAATTTGGAATATTTCACTTGCAGTTGCTGCCTGCACCTGATGAAATTGATGGATTTAATCTCGAGAAAAAAATTGTGCTGCTTTTTTGCAATTATGTATCTTTGGAGATGTAAACTGGGTGGAAGATGAAGTGAACTATTTTAATTAGGTTATTAATATTCAAGTGATGGTTTTTTTTTCTTGGATATGTTGAGTAGCTGTGCTTCAAGAGATGTGTGCCCAAACGTAAGCCAAAACTTACCTTTCAAAGTCATCTGAAAATTGTGTAAAAACAAAAAAAAACCACATGAGGAAAAGTGAATAAGCAACCCCATTTACAGGAATTCACTAAAGAGTGGCAGGCTTGTCATTGACTAACTCACTGCTTTGATGACTGAAATCAGAAGTTGCTCGCCGTATCTTAAAAGTGAATTAAGCTGATGGCTCTCATTCATAAGTTTCATGTTACAAACTAATCGGGTTGCATAATTTTCATTTTAATAGCCATTTTATTTGCAATTTCTACACTGAAACTAGATTAAGAAAAATGCCTTTATGTGAAGAGTCACACATTTCTGCTTAATGTCTATGGCACTGCAGCTAATGAATTTATCAGGTCACTGCTGGCAAGCAAATCAAGAAACGTTCTGAAGAAATATTCTCAAATGCATTTGTCTTGTGAAGCTAAAACTAGTAATTATTTTCTATTTCCCTCCATATCCCCCAGGCCCTAAATGTCATCTCTGTAGGTTAGGTTTTTAAAAGAGAAAGGGTTTTCTGATTTCTGTCTTCCATTTCAAAGTATGAAGCAAGAGTCATGACATTGAGTTAATAGACATTAAGGGTTTTATTTTTCCACTTTTCTTGTTGCAGTTTGCGAGACAGAAATGGAAAAAGTCTGCCGCCTTTCACCAGAAGAACATCTACAGCCTTTTAAAGATAAAATGGAAGAATTCATTAATCAAGGTAAATGGAGTAGAGTTCAGACCTTTTTATAAATAAAAGACTAGGTAAGTGATATTATGTATTTTAACCATGACAATATTTGTTTTGGCATGAGGCATTGCCAAGGAGCATAATTAATCAGTGTCACAAATACATTACAAACGTATAGGCAGCCTGAGGAGAGGTTCTTGGGATGCTTCAACAAAAATATTGATATCTGAACCTCAAATTGCTTTCTTTATACTAAAAATAAGTACTTTTTTAGCTCTCTTCAACAATGAGGCAATAAAGACGTTTAAAACTTATGTGAGCCAATTAATCATAAGAGCACTTTTTCAATGATCCTTGTCGGTGGTTTGGGAACAGATTTTTTTTTCCCTCCTCCATATTTATCTCTTACAAAGACACTGAATTCCTTGTTTTATTTAGCAAAATAGCTCGAGATGACAAGTTGGCCATTTAAGGAGAATGATTCAATCCTCCATGCATGTTTCCAAGGCTGCAGAAACATGGATCCAGCAGAGCAGGCAATCTAAGCCCCAAAGCCCAAGGCAACTCTTTTGGTGTTTAAAATGAGTTAACTTACTGTGCTCTTTGAATTTGAGGGCCTAAAAATTTTCAAATGATGATTTTTTTGTTAAGTCTCATTATAATTGGTGGATAAATTGTACATCAGAGCAAAGAGAAGTGTTGTAGGTCTGCAGTTTGAAATACGTACAAATTAATTAGCATGTGTACTTTAACTGTAGACAGTGCCTTCCATGGTATGCAGCTAAGTGGGTTCTAAGGACAAGCTTGCATACTCCTTTAATCCAATATTTGGCGTCTGCGATGATAACTGTCCGAAGGATTTAAAGTTTCTACATTTGTTAAAATATGCTGGCAGTATGGGGACTCTGTTATAATCTTGTCAGACTATTACACTGGTGAACCTGCTAATTGCAGCTATTTTCAGGAATTTGATTTCCATTGCATTTGCTTGCTTGCTTTTTCAGCACATGAGCTTAAGAAGTACATGGCCATTTTCTCTTTCCAAGCATAGAAATTTTATTAGCTAACTTTTTGAATGTCTCATTCAGAAGCTCAGTGTAATTGCAGTGAGCAATTAACTTTGCGTCTGAAATTCAAAAGAATAAAAATAAATTCAAAAGAATAAAAATAAAGTCTCACAAAGAACTCATACTGCAAGGTTGGTAGTCGCATTGCATGAGTAGGTCCTGAAAGGGAAAGTGTCCATTTGGTAAATTGGTTTATTATTGTCACATGTACCAAGGTACAGTGAAAAATATTGTTCTGTATGCCATCCCTACAGATCATTTCATCACAGTACATGGAGATAGTCCAAAGGAAAAGCAATAGCAGAATGCAGGATACTGTGTCACAGTTACAGGGAAAGTACAGTGCAGGCAGACAATAAGGTGCAAGGCCATGATGAGGTAGATTGTGAGGTCAAGTCCGTTTTATCAGATTAGGGAACCATTCAAGAGTCTTCTAACAGCGGGATAGAAGCTGTCTTTGAGCCTTGTGGTTTATGCTTCCAGGCTTTTGTATCTTCTGCATGATGGGAGGGGGAGAAGAGAGAATGTTTGGGGTGGGTGGGGTCCTTGATGGCCGCTTTACTGAGGCAGCGAGAAGTGTAGACAGATTTTATGGAGAGGAGGCTGTTTATCGTTAAGTGCTGAGCGGTGTCCACAACTCTCTGCAGTTTCTTGCAGATTCGGGCTGAGCAGTTGCCATACCAAGCTGTGATGCATCCGGATAGGATGCTTCTGTGGTGCCACTGATTTAAAAAAAATTGGTGAGGGTCAATTTAAACTGTAGAAGAATATCAAGCAAGTTTTTGGTACATTCCTACTTGAACCTGCCAATTTAGGGCCTTAAAGCATTAAAATAAAAATGATATCTTCAGAGCAAAGTTACATTTTAGTTTTTTTATTTTTTGTTGAATTTTAATTTATGGTATTTATTTTAAATTAGAATTCATCATTTGAAACAGGTCCAGAATTAAACTTCATGGACTTTAATGTATTTGTGGTTTGATTTCACTTGTTAATTTAAGCACCCAATCTACCTTAACGTAACCGCATGTACCATTGTAGGCAAATGGCATGCCGGCACCTCTCTACTTGTGTATTGGGGTGTGAAGGCAATGTAGCCATGAGTCATTAATGGACGGTTTGTAATGTGAGAGTAAAAGGTTACCTTTGATCAGTGAAGGTGCGCCACCATTAAAAACTTTTCTCCCCAGAAATAGAACACCCTTGTTTTGTAGGCAATTGATTGCTCCAAAAATCAATTTAGTGTCGTGAGAAATAATGTGTAGTTGTTAAACAGACTTGCGTTTTGGTCTGTCCTTTTCAGCACTCAAAAAAGTTATAATATTATTTGCTGTGGATATTGACTTTAAAACCACAATGTCTCAACTTATTTCATTTTTAAACACATTTTTCCAAAGCCCCAAGACAGTAAAGATTGTTTACCTTCAGAGCTGTCCATCAACCTTATGGGTGTGTGACTGGGATCACAGGCTGCTGTCAGACTGGTGCCTATAGTCCTAGTCTCGCTGCCATGCCTGAGTGATGGCCGCAAAAGTAAACAAATATAGCAAACTTTTGAATTACTATGGCTCAGTAGCCAAGAGGAATTGGGAGTCTTTTCTTAACCTTAGCTGGTGGGGGAATAAAAATATTTTGAAAGTGCTTTAGAATTAAACTTTTAAAACAAAACAATGGACCGATGCAGTTTCAGGCTGTAGTCGGCCCCCTTTGGCTAATATGGAGTTGTAGGCTTCCTGTCAGCCTCTTCTTAGATATTTAGCACGTGCCTACTTGAACGAAATGTTTCATTAACCACTTTAAAGTCTTGCACTGGCCAATAACCTTGTGGTTCAGCAGGGCTATTGAATGCATACCAATCAAGCCTTTAGCTTAATGTTGTGATGATTCAGGTATGCACAAAGTTGAAAGTGGATGGGATAAATTTATTCTATCAAATACATTAGTTTAATCGATGTACTGTGGTTCACCATCAGGTGCTGCTGAGTGTTTAAATTTTAAAATCGATATGCTACATTCTTTGCGATACAGTTGCTATCTTGATTTTGAGCCATTTGTTTTTGAACTTTGCTTTACATTTCTAACTCGGCAGGATAGAAGAATGTTTCCTTGTATTTTATTTGTAAATTGCCTTGATCCATGCCTTCTGGTTATCGATCATTCAGCCATTGGACAAAATTTCTCTTAAAAACTTCTCATTGTAAATATTAATATTAAATCTCTACTTTGATCCCATGGAGAATTACACCAGCTTTTTCAGACTATCCATATAATTGTGACCTCTTGTTTTTGGAACCATTCTAGTAAATGTCTTCTGAACCCACTTGAAAGCGCATACATCCTTGCCGAAGGGAGGAGTCCAAATTGGACACACCATTCGATCTGGGGTCAAATTATTGCTTTGAAATCCATTAAGGTTTTATATTTGTTTGAGAGGGGGAAAATCGCATTTACATATCATCTTACAAAACCCTTTCAGGATGTCCCAAAATACAATGCAAGCAATGAAATACTGGGAACTGGATTCACTGGTCATGCACAGTCTTGGAGAAGTCTACTGTTGACGGTAGCTTCTT
Source organism: Pristis pectinata (assembly GCF_009764475.1). Lineage (NCBI taxonomy): Eukaryota > Metazoa > Chordata > Chondrichthyes > Rhinopristiformes > Pristidae > Pristis > Pristis pectinata. The sequence goes on along the minus strand of NC_067407.1, from coordinate 123,724,671 downwards.
TGTTTTATGATCTTTATATGGAATGATTTCTCAGTCTATCAGACCCCATGCTTGAGGCATTTCGTAAAAAAAATTATAGCTTTTAGTATTTATTGAATTACTTGACAGGAGGGTGCTTAGATATTATTCAAAGAGCTTGATCAAAATTGAATCAGATTTATTATTACTGACATGACATGAAATACAAAATGATTGAAGTTCGCCACATTAAATCCTCTGGATTAAAATAATGTCTGAACCAGACAATTTCCTTCAGTACAGTCATAAAAGGCTAGGCTAAATTCTCAGTTGATGGTTGTGAAAGATTTTATTCAGGCTTCAGATATCTGCCAAGGTATTAAGGATCAAGGGACGTATCCAAGGAAGTATAAGCAGACTTTATAATATTGAAATAATTGTCTGCTTAAAACAGTAGCCTTGATTGTGTGCTCAGCAGGAGAAGCTTTATAATCTGAAATAAATGGCTGTGTCTTGGGAGGGGGGGGGGGGTCGGGAGGGAAATATGAACATTTTTGTATGGGGATGGGTGGGTTAATAACAATCAGCTGGAGGAACTCAGCGGATCGAGCAGCATCTGTGGGTGGTGAAAGGAGTTGTCTACATTTCGGGTTGTAACCCTGCATCAGGACTCCTCTCCAATCTCAGTATATTATGTCTCCATAATGTATTCAACTGTCACATCCAACCAAAGTGGACCGAGAGGTCAATTAGTGTCTTGCTCTTCTAATGCCACATTGACAGGAGATGAAGGTAATGCACTTGATCCTTGAAACGGCATAACCATGTTCTTTTAAAGTTGGTATGGACGACTTTTCATTTTTTGATGAGGCCAGCACATATTGCACATGGAGACTTGAGACTGCAGATACTGGAATCTGGAGCAACAATCTGCTGGAGCAACTCAATGAGTTGAGTAGCATCTGTGTGTGTTTTGGGGGGTGGTGGGGACGGTGATGGGGAGAAGGGAAAGAATTGACAGTGTTTCGGGTCTAAACTCTGCAGCAACACGGAGAGGGGAGATAGCCAGTGTTAGGGGGGAGAGGAAGTGGTGAGACAGGAGCCCAAGGTGATTGGTGGACTGAGGTGGGGTGAAGGATGATGGGCATATCGAGACAGGTAGGGGAGGGGATCATAACACATCTTTAGCTATCCTCAGAAGTTGGTGGCGGGCTGCTGTCATGATTTCCTTCACTAAATGAAATCAGTGAAGCAGTTTTTAATGGTAGATCAGCTGTTTTAAATTGAGTTAATTAACTTAATTTGAACTTGTTCTTGAGCAGACCTCCTGGATTACCAATCCATTAACATAAACACCCTGCCACCGAACTTGCTTTTATTTTCCAATGTTCAATTTCTGCTGGGAGTTAGCACCCTGGGTCCCATCATTCACTGTGTACATTCAAAAGCATAACTGCTTCTACAATGTACAAACTGTAGTGCAGGTCTTTCACAAGCAAATTAGTGGTTCTCCTGAAACTATTGAGAATATTTCATTCATTTGAGTTAGCCAGACCTCAAAAACTAGCTAATTTATAACTGCTGTCCTCATGCAGGGCTTTGTACTTTTGGTCAGCGACAAGAGCTCCATTCTGTAAATGTGAAGCTGGCTCAATACTCAATGAATTACAGGTCGCCATCTCTGCTTGGAGCTTTGCTATGCTATCTTTCTAATTGTGAAGCAAAGAAAAAAGAATTTGAAGCAATTGGAAGTATATCCTCAGAAAATGGATTCCAAATAATTCTGCTAAAACGTGTCTACATTTAGCACTCATTTCGAATTTGGTCCCTCACAAAAACGATATGAATTTAACCAAAATTCAGACTGGAATGGTGTTTGAATTCGTCAGACCCAGCAAAAATGTTAAAATGGGACCTGTGCATTTTCCCATGGGAGCTCATCCAATTTTGCACATCTCTGTAACGTTCAAAGAAGGGCATCAACGCTTCAAGGCAGATTTCCTGAGGTTGCCACACAGAAACAATGCACACACTGGTAGTCCTGGAAAAGAGACAGGCTGCATGGGAGAGGGGAGATCTCTCCCACGCTCACTTGGAGACGTGCAGGTCAAGGAGAGAGACACTAGCTGGGAGGTGGCTACACTAGTCTCCCCCAGCAGTGACAATCCCCAGCAGTGGGGAACATAAGAACTTTCATGATCTCGCATACCAATCATGACATCATGATCTGCGTACCAAAGTTTGCATCTGCAAAGTGGTGATTCTCAAAGAAATATTTGTTAGGCAGAGGTCTGAACTTAAGTGAGGCACCATTCATGAGGAAGTGCAGAGATGTTTCAGCAAACCATTAAAGTAACTGAAGCCAGGACTCGCTCATTTGTTGCATTGAGTGCCGATGGGCTGGCACAGTAAGATATGAGGGGTTTCTGTGCGTCATCCAGACTCACCGAGCTGGTGTTAAGTTTTATGGTGTTCACTACATTTGTATTGGGGAGCTTTACTTTTCAGTCTTCATCTGAAAACTCTCTGTTGGGGTGACCTTTATCCAGTGCAGCCAGTACTTATCCACTTTGCTGGGAGATGCTGCACAGGGTTGTCACCCTAGTAGCTGCCTTTATTCTCCTGCTGCCGTCCAAGCAGTGCATTATGGACCCTGAGTTCTGGACATCTTTGTTCTTCCTCTGGCGGAGGTGGGAGCGGACGTTTGATTCTGCGACGGAATATAGACTGATGGAATGAAAACATGGCGAGTGGAGTTCAATGTGGGGAAGTGTGAGATTGTGCACTTGAGTAAGAGGAATCAAAAGATGCATTATTATCTGAAGGGGGAGAGAGTGCAAATGAGTGAAGTTCGGAGGGATCTTGGAGTTCTCATGCATGAATTGCATTAAATTAGCAAGCAGGTCCAACAAATAAGATATCTTTATTAGTCACAAGTACATCGAAATGCACAGTGAAATGCATCTTTTGCGTCGAGTGTTCAGGGGGCAGCCCGCAAGTGTCGCCACACTTCCGGCACCAACATAGCATGCCCACAACTTCCTAACCCGTACGTCTTTGGAATGTGGGAGGAAACCGGAGCACCCGGAGGAAACCCACGCAGATGCAGGGAGAACGTACAAACTCTTCACAGACGGTGGCTGGAATTGAACCCGGGTCGCCGGTGCTGTAATAGCATTACACTGACCACTACACTGACGTGCCTGCCCTAAGCAAACAGCATGTTGGCCTTTATTGCAAAGGGGTTAGAGCTTAAGAACAGGGAGGTTTTGTTACATTTGTACAGGGTGTTGGTGAGGCCACGCCTGGAATAGTGTGCACAGTTTGATCCCTTTATTGGGGAAAAGAAGGATATAGTAGTACTGGAGGCAGTCCAAAGGACTTTCGTCAGGATAATTCCTGGGATGAAAGGATTGTCCTACCAAGACAGGCTAAGCAGCTTGGATTTGTATTCCTTAGAGTTTAGTCAAAGGAGAGTTGACTTAAGGAATCCTTAGGGAGTATGAGGGACAGATGTTGAATTGTTTCCACCTGTGGGAGGGTCTTGAACAAGGGAACATGGCTACAAAATAAGGGGGCTGTCATTTAAAACTGAGGTGTGTAGAAATTTCTTTGAGGGGAGTAAATCTGGAATTGTCTTCCCCGAGGATGGTGGAGGTCAGATTATTAGATATGTTTAAGGTGGAGATAGATAAATAGTTGAAAGTTTGAGGAATTGACAGTTATGAGGAACTAGTGCAGGGGGAGTTGAGACCAGAATAGATCAGTCATGATCTTTTTGAATGGCGGGGCAGATTTGATGGGCCGAGGGGCCCACTGCTCCTATTTTCTTGTCATCTTGTATCTTTGTGTTCCTGCTGTCAACCATTGGCAAATAATGTGCAGCGTGCAGTGATGAGGTCAACACATGCACTTGGTGGGCACTGCAAGTCACCACAGTCTAATTTTTCCAAAATCAAAGGAATTTTGTTTTGGTGGTCCACAATATGTTGACGGTGTACAGTGTGCATGCTGATGATAAGTTAATAAGGGGATCCTCAGTTGCATACAAGATAAGATATCTTTATTAGTCATGTGTACATTGGAACACACAGTGAAATGCATCTTTTGCGTAGTGTGTTCTGGGGCAGCCCACAAGTGTCGCCACGCTTCCGGCGCCAACATAGCATGCCCACAACTTCCTTACCCGTACGTCTCTGGAGTGTGGGAGGAAACCCATGCAAACATGGAGAGAACATACAAATTGAACCCGGGTCGCTGGCGCTTTAATAGCGTTGCGCTGACCGCTATACTATCGTGCCTGCCTGCACTTGAGGGAAGCTAGCAATGCTGGAAAACCCCAGTCCCATGACGCAATCTAATCCTTGCTGATATCAAAGCAGATGAAATGTTTTTTTCATGAATAGAGTACCTGGTGAGCTCCTTGATGTAGTAGTGGGCAGCAAGTTGGAAGACAACTGATATCTGCTGGGGCAACTTGGAAGAATCCTTCTGGTGAGGGTATTGAGATTCCACATGAACCACAGAAAGCAGAGCAGGTGCGAGTGTGTAGCTGAAGGTCCTTCCGAGGAATTTGGGGGAAAGAGATGAACCTGTGGAGGTGTCACACAATGGCACAGTTGTCGCTGTTGCTGCCCTGTGGCTGCAGAGGTCTAGGTTCCATCCTGACCTCTGGTGCTGTCTGTATGGAGTTTGTACATTCTCCCTTTGACTGTTTGGGCTTCCTCAGGCTCTTCCATTTCCCTCCCGCATGGCAAAGACGTGATGGCTGGTCCGCTAATCAGCCACTGTAAATTTCCCCTTGGTGTTGATAGGTGACGGGGGAATCGGGATTTGATGAGCCTGTGAGAGAATAGGTAAAGGAATTGGGACTGATGGGGTTGCTCTGAGAACTGGCAAAGACTGGATGGACTTTGTTATGAAATATGAATGCATTTTTAATCAGAAAATGCCAGGTGGGATGCGGTGACACTGGGAAAAAGAACTGAACCAGTGGGTATTTCTTTTTCTCCTGACCGTCAGTGGAGTTCTCAGCTTCATCACTGTGCATCTCGGGAGCTGAATGCTGGAATAAGAAACGTGCTGCTTGTTTTAGCATACTCAATGGGCTTTGGAAGATGGAATTGCCTGCAATCACTTCTGAAGGATTCCAATCATATTTCCCAATGTCAGGCAAAGGTCCCTTTTCAATGTTCTTTTAAAAAAAAACTTAACACACTGCCATGATGTGCTCCTAAATGTAGTGATGTTCATGGCGCAGAGTTTCTGCCCTATTATATCGGTAAGGCAGAAATGTGCATTGCGAAATAAGTCATTTGTTGCACACATGATACTAGGAAGAGGTCAGATCTGTTCCTGTGAGTATCATATGGAAGTATCCAGTCCAATTTTGCAGCTAATGTTATTTCACTGGAAATGAACTCTGATACTTTCAGCAAGTAAAATTGAAATCGGCTTGCATGGCACCTTAACTAAAAGGATACCAGACAGTCTGACTTTCGAAACCTGTTGAAATGGGGTGGGGCACATTCCTTTCATTCATTTTGTGCCCATTCTGTAATAGCTGTTACTTCCTTCTTTTCTAACCATCTTCATTCTCTGACCTCTTTTTATAAAAGGTCTATCAGTTAGAGGTGAAGTCTGTGTCAGTTGTGCTTTTTTTTTCTGAACAAGGATCCAGTGTTAATCAGTTTTGTTTTTTTAATAATTCCTTCAAATGCTCATTCAATCTGCTGGCCAACTTGGCTACTTATCTACCTCCACTCTGCTCCCTGTGGTCTGTTTTTTATAAATTAACTGCCAATATGTTGTCAGCAGTTGCTTAAAACTATAGTAAAATCTTCTTCAAGAACTTGGAAAGATGTTTGAAGGTTTGTAGTCTGCTGATTGCTTTGCCGTGTGGTATGTTTCCTTCATCCAACTTATTTTTGACCAAGATTATAAGACAGCCAAAATGTTTTCCATCGTCTTTTGAGACTTCTAATACTTGTGTAACATAACGATGCAAAATCTCGAGCAATCAGCAATTTCCCGATTTCCCAGTGGTAAGTTTAGTCTTAAATGGCAAACAATTATGTCTGAATTTATTAGCTGATGTTATTTGACTGTATATCACTGGTAACTACCTATCTGAACTATGGACATTGTGTGTCACCTAGTTGAACAAGTTATTGGAATTTGCCACTTTCTGTTGAAATGTCTGATATTTCAGCCATTTGGCACAAAGCTGATTGAATGAAAAATATTGAAACCAGCAATAACATTTTTATTCCTGGCATTTTGTTGTTCATCTCTGTGTCAGTGAAATGTGTGAAACCCTGTTTATCTCCGTTCCATCAAAACTGAATACTAAAACACTGCGCAAATGCTGAACAGGACTGTAAACGTTGCAAACTTCCCTCTCTCGCCCACTGCCCCAACCTTATTAATAAAATCATCATGCACATAATTACCACTACATACTTAGAAAGAAAAGACTTGTTTATGTGGCACTCTGAGCAATAGCAGGACCTCAAAGTGGTTTACAGCCAATGTAGTGGTTGAAGTGAGAGCATGATTGTAAAGTAGGAAACCCAACAGCCTGTTTGAACACAGCAAGCTCTCTCATCTGGGGCTATGATGAAATGGCCAGCTGATTTCATTGTGATTTTCATTGAGGGATAGTCTTGGTGATAATTTCCACAGGGAGTAATTAATCTGGGCATTTTCATGCTTGGAGCAACTGACAAGACTGTGTGGGCTATTTGGCCCTGTATCCCTGCTCATCTGTTTAATCTCAGAGCTACTTTCCTGCATTTAATCTCCATTTTTTTTTATTCCTTTAATATCTCAAAAATCAATCAACCCGTCTCTTGAATACAGAGTGACTCTACTCTTGGTAGGGAATTACAAAAATTCGCTACACACTTGGAGAATGTTTCTTTGTAGTTTGGTCCTGATTGTCTGACCCCTTATTCTGATTGTCTGACCCCTTATTCTGATTGTCTGACCACTGACTCTGGATCCCAGCCAGGGGAAACATCATCCCTGTATCTACCCTGCCAAGCCCCGTAAGATTTTTTTCTGTTGTTTTACTTCACAAGAAATGCACATCTGTAACAAGCTGCTTCCTGACAACTTTCTGCCATCAACATAGAATGTTCAATTTTTGCTTCTATTTTCTGTGGCCGGGCAAAGTCGTGAGCTTGGAAGGCTAACTCCAAGCTTCCTGTTTGGGCAATGCATACTCTTGTAGATGTGGCTGCACGTTTGCCCTCTTTGTAGCCTGATGTATTGCCATGAAAATGAGCAAAAAAGTTTCAATGATGTTGGTTAAGTGATGAAACATGGGTTGATGCTCGGGTGTTTTCATCCTGTAGAGTAATTGAAATACCATAATATTTGTAAAAGAAAAAGCCAATTTATGCAAGCCAGTTTAGTTTTGGAAGCAAGTTGGTTGCAACAAATTCACTTTTCAAGCAACTCCGATTGTTCCTAATGCTTCAAATTGTAAATTCAAGTTTTACAAGCTTTTAATTAAACTTTTGTCAAAGTAGGTCTTGCACTTAGCTGTGATTATTTTCTGTGCTACAAGCTGTTTAGTCCATAAGAGCTTTAAGGCAACCATGCCGTGTTGATTTAATCCCCCTTTGTAGTTTTTACTTAGGCTAATTTGCAGAAAATTGAATTCAAGTTTTGTTAGCATAGTGGATTTAAATAAACACAGCAACTTAATTAGTTAAATAGTTTTTCCAAGGTCATTAATTATCCATTGACTTTACTAAAGTGGCTTGTCAACAAAGATTGATATTTAAATTGGATATTCTGATGTAAATGATACAATCAAAATACAGAGCTCTGCTCAGTGTTGCCAAATCTGTTGTACTGTATTGACGGTTAAAAGTGGCTAAAATATTCAACACTTCTTTCAATAACAAGCATCAAATAGGCCTTCAAATTTCAATGGCCAAACATTTCTAAAATGTTTGGTGTCATTATATTTGACCAGCAGATAGGTCAGGGATTCAAAATTCTATAATTGACTACTAAATGTTATTAATTGGGGATGGATGAAATAACATCCATATTTTCTAATGTTATTTATATAAAAGGACTTGTTTTCTCATCATGCAAACTAATCAAAAAATGTTGCCAAAAACATGTGGGTCAGAAATGATTGTAACATTTTGTATCGTGCCAATTCCGATCATTGAACTCGTGTTATTTTGACACTCGTCTTTTCAGTTTTGGGTGGTTCGTGGGCCTTTGATCTCAGCAGAAGTGTTTTTTCTTATAACCCACCTCCAACTCTACGCTTTGAATGTTTAGACAGATATAATCGATGGGGTTCTCAGCTAGGCTTCACACTGTGATTGGGAATAAAAACAACCAGGCAATTTTTCACCAGCTTAACAAACACAAAGCATGAAATCCTTAAAACTTGATCCTCCTGATTTTTTTTTCCCCCACCCCCTTCTGCCAGCAAAGACCCTCTCCTACACATTTCAAAATAAATCATGCTGAAGGTTGAGCAATTGTTAATGGTATCTTGGTTTGGTCACAATACTTACTGTCCTGTATCGCAGGAACTTCTGGTACCAATCTAGCTGAAATGAAGCCACTTTGTACTCAGTCAATGAACATGTCCAGCATCTGTCAGTACAAAGGTTAGCTATTGTTGATAGTCACTGCAAAAGCAACTTGACAACTTAATGGTAACTTTTCCTGGTCTTTAGTGAGGAGCTACCTTTTTTTTTAAACTTCTGCCAGAGAAATTATTGGTTCAGATTAGTCTTGATACGTTAATGACTGAACAAGATAGCCTTGCTGTTCAAATTAGTGTGTTATGGGCAAAGGGCATCTGGGATTATTACCCCATTTGAGGTTTTGCAAGGTAATAAATAGCTCATAAATCCTCTTGCAAACTAGAGCATCTGCAGCACATGTGACTTGGGGTTTTACACCCTTGTCACTTATGTTAACATCAAGGTTGTTGCAGTTGCGTGCAGTATAAAACAGGGAAATGAGTGAAGTCTTGCTCTGAGAGGTATTTTCTGGAATATTTGAAGACTTCAGAAGCCATGATAGTTTTGGAAATGTTAATTCTTTACAAATTGTGGGGGTTTTTTGTTGCAATTAGCAGAAAGCATATACCTGCCTCTGAGGACAATATTCAAAAGTTAAATGTTTGTGTTTGGTGAGCTCCTGTGCTCTTAAGTGATTTAAAATGTTGAGTTTAAAACAAAATGGATTCTGTTGACACCAAAGCCAGTTTGGATTACTGCTTGTTCTAAAATAAGAAACTTGTTGCATGTGAATGGCATTTACACCAGTGTTAGTGACTGCTATTTCTGTTTGGGTTTGAGCATAGCCTGATGACAAAAGGTTAATATTTGTAGCAATATGTATTTTCTCCAAATGGGGTGAAGAGGGACAGAAGAGAAAGCCTTGAAGTATCCAAAATTTACTGACAATTAGCAGAAAGTAAATTACTTTCTATAAAAAGCAGAGAACTTAATGTTCTCTGGTGTCCTCTATTGTGCTTTTTTCAGATTGGCAACATTTATTTTGCACACCACTAAAATCTGCTATTTTAAAAAAAAGTAAACAGGAAAGCTAGCCAGGCTAGCTACTCTTCCATGGTTACAAAACAAAACAGGGTCTCCCTTAGGGGTTTAAACATTCTCTCCACCCCCCCCCCCCCCCCCCCCATGATGGTGATTGTATGGATGTAAACACACTGTGGCAGAAGCACATTTCCTAGTATACAATTGGACACAGGAGAGGAAGTAAACTTGCCTGCTTTTAGTAAAGGAGCCAGGGTGATTGTCACTTCACCATTAGGGATAAAACTATCCCTGATTTTCCAAACATTATCTACACCTTTCAGTGTACACACTGAGCGATTGGAGGAGTGAGACGCACTACTTTCTCAAAAAACAAACCAAATAACAAGTGCTGGCAGTATTACTGCAGTTCCAAAAAAAAAGCCAAAATAAGATCTCTCTTGGATGGAGTGACAAAGAAAATTAGTCCCTGCCAAACTATTTGAATGGCCAGGATTCCTGCGGGTTAAATGACTTGTATTTCAAAGTTGCATTTGCTCTACTAAAAAGAAAAGAACCAGTGCCATGTGGAATGATTAGAAAAGAACTTTGGCGCAGGGAAGTCGATTTATGGACATATTTTTTGAAATGGCTATACATTTTCCAGAAGAGAAGCACTTTTATTTTTTGCCAGTGAAGCTTATTATTTTGTAGACAAATTAGAAAGAGAATGCAGAACTTCACCTCTTTGTATTGTCTGTGAGGAAAAGACTACAAAAGTTTCCATTCCAGTGGTGGCTCATAAATTCTTGGGCACTAGTAAATGTATTATTGAAGAAATGCGCTGCTTTAATTCTTCAAGTTATACTGGAGGCAAGGAGAAACTATTCTGAAAACCCCAACATGCATTTCCAGACCTACTTTATTATGGTGTTATCAGAAATGTACACTCTTCACAAACTTGCAATGAAATCGCAACTGAAAATCAAAAAAAACTGTAGATGCTGGGATTCTGAAATAAATGAAGAATGCTGGAAATCCTCAACAAATCTGACAGCATCTGTGGAAAGGGAAAAGGTTTCTCTCTCATTTTCAACGACCTTCCATCAGAATACATTACATAATTTGGCAATTAGTAAGTTGTGCTGCTTTTGTGTATGACCATTTTGGTGTGATAACTACACATCACTTTTTTGGTTTATTTCAAAGTGAAAATAGAAACTGTCCCAAATATTTGGATTATAGAAAGATGGCCATTTATCTCCATTCAAGAGCAATGAAAGACTCAGGAGGATAATTTGAATTTGCCATGAGGCAGAGTGCACAGAACTTTAATGAGCCAGAACTTGCTGGGAAATGCTGGCAGTTCTGCTGAGGTCTCGCTATTTTCTACCAGTAATGTACAGAAATTCAGCGCTCCAGCACAGTGGGGCAACTGATGGAGCTACTGCCTCTTATCTCCAGTAACTGAGATTCAATGCTGATCTCCCTCACTGTATGTGTATGGATTCACCTTGTGGATTTCCTCCATATGCTTCCATTTCCTTCCACATTCCCAATGATGTGTTCATAGCTTAACTGGCTGCTTTAAATTACCCTTAATGTGTTGGTGAGTGGTGGAATCTGGAGAGATTTAACAGAAATGTGGGAGTAGTGTAAATCGGTGCTGAATGTCGGTGTGGACTCAGTGGGCTAAAGGCCCGTTTCTGTGTTGCTTGACTGACAAACGTAGATGTCCCAGATTTGCTGGTAGCTGCTCATTGGGATTTTGCTGAATAAGATCCTTGTGAAATCTAGATGCAGAGCATGAACTTGAAGTTAAACAGGGTACCAGATAACCGACTCCTTATTTTCAGAGGAATGGTTTTGATGGCAAGTGTAAGTTTTGGGTAATTTAGTTTTATTGAATTAATTGAGTTTACTTAAACTTGTTTTATTGATTCGATGTGTTTTAGTTGTTTTGTTTTTTTTCATATTCAACATAATGCCTGCTGTTTCATTGCCTTTTAAAAATTTTAATTTAAATATCAGGGGCATTCAAAATTTTTAACGGGTTTGACAGTCAGCTAAGATTGGGGATAAAGAAGTTTTCTCAGCTGGTCAGTGGGCAAGGCTTGTGCTCGCCCATCCTCCAAAACAAAATTAGAGTGCAAGATCTGAATGCAATGCAGAACCTTGCTATGTAGACTTGGGATGACTTCATTCAACAAGTCAACATAAGTGTATATTGCAAAGGTTTACATGTTACTGCCACCTAGTTAAGCAATGAGAGCAAGTGGATCATCACTGGTAGGATGTTCTGGCCCAATATACTTCAGTCCTTTAAAACTCTGACTAGAAACTAAATATGCCATTTTTGCTCTCATTGACAAGATGGCTAATATGTTTCTCTTATGCAGTGTATTGAGCGGATATGTTATTTTAGTCTGTGTTCCTACACTTTCAAGCAACTGTATCTGTGTGCACCAGGAAGATTTGGAAAATTTACCTTGGTTGACACCTGTAAACTTGATTAAACTGAGAGAGCAGTGCAGGATTTGCCTGTTATATTGTAAAATGTTTTCCCAAGTGATGGCAATATTCCATGCTGATTTGTTTCTACATGAGACCTTTGTAACCTGCCTATGCCATTTAAATAACCTATCTTTAATTTACAGCAAAAAAGCATCATTTTAAATTTTGTGATTGTTACCTCTTTCCTGTCGTCTTGCACATAAATTATTTTTAAACTCTCGTGGCCCAATCAGAACAGAATTTTCAATGCTTTTTCTTGATATCAGCATTTCTCCATTGCTGCTGCTTCCTGCTTCATGTCTGAAGCTGGCTGTAGTCGGAGAGACCTTTCACCGGCTTCAATAATTTAATCAAGGCCATCTAGAGTTTTTAATTTTGTAATTTAAAAAAAATGGAACTATTCTGCTGTTCTCTACAGAAGTAATCACGTGAATTTGGCTTGTTTTCACAATTTTTAAATAGAAATTGCAATAAAGCTGTTTTAGTTGAACATGAAACAAACTCAGCAGTTTTGTTTGTCTGCAAACTTACACAAAAACAGCATAATCAGAAGAATTGTGGTGGTGCCTACTGAGATTAGGCATCTAGACTGCATGTCTTTTGATTTGGATTTGACATGAGATGTATGCCTGTTTTGACATTGTACAATAGCTGTGCAATTATTTGACAGGTGTTGCACCTTTGTTAAATGAACCACTGCTTACTCGTATCTCGGTTTTGATTTATGGTTTTATCAAATCTCATTACAACAACTCATTTGTACCTTGGAATAGTTGGAGTGGAGCCCAGAGCGTTTCCCTTCAAAATCAAATGATACGGCCAACACGCTAGTCTGTATGAAGGACGTGAAGAGCAAAGATGTATGTCTCTGCTAGCACACGAGTTAATCTGTCAAATATCAGAGAAGCAGTAGAACATTGCCTATATTTAGCCTGACCTGGATCTGTATTAGCAAATTCTATTATGTTCTTCAAACAAACTAATAGAAGTTATCGACGACAGGATGAGGAAAATGAGTTGCAGACTTAAGAAGTCGGAGTAGGAGTGGGCCATTTCACCCTTTGAGCTGTTTTGCCGTTTGTTAAGATCACAGCTGATTTTCTACCTCGGCACCAGTTTTCATGCCCTACCCCAGTATCCAACGATTCCTGAAATATCCAGAAACCTATCAGTTTCTGTTTTGAATTAACTCTATGACTGAGCCTCCGCAGCCCTCCATGGTAGAGAATTCTGAAGATTTGCAATCCTTTACAAGAAGGAATTTCTCCTGATCTCAGTCCTTCATGACCTACTCCTTGTTCCCTGTTTTCTTCTTTGTACTGAAAGAAACTTGCCTGAGTGATAGATCCATATCGGTTTGGTCCTCTTCCAAGAATGGAACCACAATAGTTCATTAATGTGCACCTCTATTGAGGAGGTAGTCCAACACCGGGCTAATTGTATTTCTGACTATCTAACAAAACAAATTTCCCTTTTATTTATTTTGAAATTGTCAGTTCCATGTCAATGCAGCTTGGCTATTACTCAGTCTGTTTTGTTTCCCTGTCACTATGACTAACATTTGAAGTTCCCATTTAATGCAATCACAGTTTATGCTTTTGAAATCGGTTGTGAGACAAGATTGATTAGATGAGCTTAATCCAAGAACTAAGTATTGTAGTAAGCCCCAGAAGGATGCACGTGCTATTTAAAATCTGATCTGCTTTCTGTAGCTTTGTTAATGCAAGGGTCTTTTAATGCAAGAGATGTCTAAGCTTGAAAGCCAACAATATCCTGTCCTTTGCAGGTAATCTTTAGAAGCCAAGCATAGAATAAATAAGATGAAAGAATTATTTCCTCTGCCCAACATTCAATCTTATAGCTACCAAGAACCATTTATTGACACTGGTGATGTGTTGTGCAACATTTCAGCACGTAGCAGTAAGTAATGCATTGGTTGAATTGTTACATCGCCATCTTTCAGAAGAATTAATCCTTGGCACGATCTGCCTTGCTGGGTGGATATCAATACTGTATAGCACTATATCTTGATGTCCTGGATAATATTAATCCTTCTAAACAACATCAGCCTTGAAAGGAGTGATACTGTTGCTATCACACTGCTATTTGTGGGAACTTGTTGGGCATAAATTGGCTGCCTCAATTCCTGTATTCCAATCGTAACTACACTTCACAAGTACTTCACTACCTAAAGCGATTTAGAGTACAAGGTTATTGTGAACAGTACTATTTAAGTTAATTCTTTATTGCATGGAATCAGGTTAGAAAAGACCATTTTGCCCAATACTCCACACATGCCTCCTGCTGTCCCTCATTAATTAATCTAATATCCCCTTTAAGCAAAAAAAAACTGCTGGAGGAACTCTGGGTCAGGCAGCATCCACAGAGGTGAAGGGATGGTCGATGTTTCAGGTCGAGACCCCATGTCAGGACTGAGTGTAGAAGGAAGATGGCCAATATAAAGGGGGTTTGTGTATTTACACCTTTACACCCTGTCCTTCTATCCACACAGGCACCTAGAAAAATGTGAGCTGCTGCTCATCCTACTAAAATTTTTCATTGTGTGTGTATGGTTCAAGTCACTTGTCATTTCACACACATTCTGCAAGTTTTCGCGTATCTTTATTTTGTCTCCTTTTCCTCATTGTGAATTGTCTTCACATTTTAAAACACTTCCACAGGTACTGGAGTCCAAATTGCGCAAACAAACAGTGGTGCTTACACATTCTGGGGAAGATTACATTCCATCATTTCCTAGTCTGACTAACTGCCCTTAATTCTAAAATTTTATGCTCTGTAGCTCATGTTATCTGTTCTGCTACCCCTGCTACTTGTCACCCAGTTCCACATGCTTAGAACTTGGTCTTGCTTCTAATCTTATTGGAAGCTTTTCGAAAATCCAAATATATCACGTTTACTGCATACCCATTTCAACTGTGTAATTTATTGGCTTAGTACTCGGTGAAGTTGGTTAAGGGTAATCTCTTTTAATGGAGCAACAAGAGTCTGCAAAAGCTGGGATCTGCTGAAAAAAAAACAAACTGCTTGAGGAATTCAGTGGGTCAAGCAGCAACTGTGGAGGGAAAGGATGGTCAACACTTCAGGTCAGGACCCTGCATCAGGACTAAAAGGTCGACTATTCCTTTGTGTCCACAGATGCTGACCTGCTGAGTTCCTCGGGCAGTCTGTTTTTGGCTCTTCATCTTCCCTTTCAAATCAGGTTTATTCGATATTATATTTTTAAATTGTTCTCTATTACAAGTTTTGAGTGATGATGCCATTGTCTCGGTGTTTGTCAAGTGGAGCTTGCTGTCTGGATTACATTTTGCCCCAGACTCTCAAGGTTTGGACGAAAGGACAAACTTGCTGTTTCATAGCATCCTGGGCACAATCAGTGGCATCAGAGCAATCTGGATCTGGCCAGAACAAGCCCCACCGTGACAATTTGCCAAATTGAATCTTTCTGTAAATTTACTATTTGTTTGGATAAGCATGTACTGAAGTCCTGAAATTACTGATAATTACCAGCAAGATTTGATCCTTTTATCTTTTCTGCCACCTATGCCTGCTCTGCTCTGTGGAGATATTTGACCTGAACACAATCATTTTGAATTGTATTCTGAAGGGTTTAGCAATCAGCAGCTTTTCAACAGAAAGATGCGTTTTGCTGGTTGACTCATGATCTTGTTACTGGACAGCACAGACAGCTCATAACAACCTCTGTGTACAGGGATCATTGACAACTCTTAAACATGTGTGCCACACATAGCTTTGAAAGATGTAGGAGGAAATTGCTTGCCTACTTTGGGAAGAAGTGGCTTCCATTTCTCAGCTGTGCTTGTGTTGGTACAGCAACAGGATGCTTTCAATTCACCTGCAACTGGTAAAATTGCGAGCCTGCTTGATAAGTTCGACTTTTGTGCGAATGCAATGTTTCCCAATGCACAATTTAGGAACTGTTGGCATTTGTCCAATCTAATGTACATTTGTTCTCTGGCAGCTGTGGATACAGCTGGTGCAAAGTCAGTCTTGGCCATTAGTTGTATCAGCAACTGGTCCTTGAGAGAAACTGGGTTAGTGAAAAGATTTTGCATTGCAGGTCATAAATTTCAGTAAGCGTGCAGCAGTGCAAAGCTCAAAACAATACTTAATTGCTTGAGATACACAACAAGAGCAAAGCAGTGCAGAGTTCTTAAAGTTGTCTTTGACCTGAAACATCAACTGTTTTTCTTCCCATAGATGTGCCCTAACTTGAGTATTCCCAGCAATTTTCTGTTTTTATTTTAGCTTTCCAGAGTCTGCAGTTTTTGAATTGCATTTTCTTAAAGCTGTAAACTGTATTTAACATTTTTTTAAAACCACACTTGTTTAAATATTTGCGGGAACGTTAATCATTCATGCTCTCAGTACAATGCTGGGATACACAATGGGTCAAGTAACATGTAGAAGAAGAAACGGAGATCATTGACTACCAGGAGTTAGTGAGAAAACAAGTATGTTGTAAATTGGAGTAGAAAGGCGATGTCTGTGATAGGGTGGAGACTAAAATTTTTAGATGAGTACTTGTTTTTGGTGCTATTTAAGAGAGCAAGCTGATCTGCCTGGAGGAGTGTGAATGGAGGCTGAATGAAGACAGAGAATGAAATGTATTGGAATGGTGAGGTGTTCTGTGTTCACTGAGACATGTCTTTAGCTGAAGGTACGAAGTATGGAGATGTTAAGTACGATGTAATTATTCTCCATCTTCCCCAGATTTGTTTGAATCCCTGCTAGTTTCTGAAACTTGAGTGTGTGGTGGTAGTAACCCATCCTGTTTTGTGTTTCCTGTTCTGTCTTTAATCTTTGCTCCAGTGGAACTCGCCGTCTTCCTCCATCTCCCCACCTTCATCCTGCTGAGTAGAGTTGCTTTCTCCTGCCTCCACTCTTAGTTGTAGAGTGATAGCCAGATCATTATTTGTAACATAGATCAGTACAGCACAGGAACAAGCCCTTTGGCCCACGATGTTGTGCCGAAATATCTTTTCACATGCTGCTGTACTGTTAATTCTTGTTTTGAAGGATAAGTTTTGTGTACTGCCGCTGGACATTTGAGAGTGCGGTGTCAGGCTCTGAAAATTGTTCCCCTTTGTCGATGTTGCTCTGCCTTCTCTGTTATCTGACAACTTATTAGACTTCAAAGGTGGCTAAACAGAAGTTCCCTCCAGCCAAATATTGAGTGTTTGCCGGCGACCCAAACCATTCCTTTTCTTGGTCGGCCAGACTCTTCGTGACACTGGTGTTACTTTTGACTTCGGACTACCTGCTCTGCTAATGGAACTGCCAGATGCCATCATAGTAACCTCACTGGACTCCAGGCCACTTCTGTTCCTCTAATTGAATACGAGAGGAGTTGGAGTAGGCCCCTCAAGCCTGCCCTCCCATTCAATATGACCATGGCTGATCTATGCCAGCCTCAGCTCTCTTCTCTGCCAATTCACCATCACTCTGCGTTCCCCAATCTTTTGTCTCCTATCTCTTTAAATGCAGCAACCAGACTTGTTTTATGTGGTTAATTAGTTTATGTTCTTAAGATTTAATAAAATTTTAATAATCTACTTTCACTAAATCAGTAGTGCATACTTGACGGTGAAAGCAAAGGTTGAGACTCATCAACCTGTCGCTTACCTGGAAAGTTGTGATGTCATTCCTTGTTTTTTTTTGAAATTCCATTTTAAGCCCACGTAGTGTCTGCCTACGGTTTTAAACTTAATTGTTCTCTCTCTGTCACTGTCTGTCTCGTGCTTAGTCACGCTCTCCACCAATTTAAAAAATCTCTCCCCTTATTGTACAACACAAAAGAAAGCCAACTGTGCCATAGTGCCTAAACTGGTGTATGGAAAGAAATTGCAATTAGTCTTTTACCCCATGGATCTGCAAAAGCTTTACTTTTCAAGAATTTATCCAATTTCCTTTTGAAAGTGACCATTGAATCTTCTTTTGTTCCTTCAAGCTGTACCTTGCAGATTGCTGCTTTGAAAGACAATCTCCTCTTCTGTCTGCTTTCTTCTGCCACTTACGTAGCCTAAATTTGTGTCCTCTGCCAAAACTTCAGGAAGGTGTCTTCATTTTTTGGCCTTTGTTCCACTGCTGTGAATGGTAAACTTTAGAAACCTTTCTCTTCATATAAGCACACATGTGAAGAGAAATAGATCAGCATTGCCAAAATCCAAAGCAGTTACATTATTATAGTTTTTCAAGATAAAGTTGTATCCAAGAGTGAGTCACAAACATAGCCCCTCATCTGTTTCTTGTACACATTTAGGTCATTTGATTTCATTTATTTTTGAATCCTGTATTATATATTAAAATTTTGTTCTGCCAGTTTTAAATAAAAATGAGACCCATTTCCATCATTACTCATGTTTGCGAGGCAAAGGGAACATGAGATTAATTCCAGGTTACTTTGTTGTACCACTTAAAGGGACATCTAAAGATTATTTCATCAAAAGCTATTGCCCACAATTAAACTATTAAATTGAACTGTCCGATTCAGTCGTTCAGCCAGAATGAAATTGTTCAAAGTCGTACATTTTTAATGTACTTTTCAATCCGTCAATCAGTTTGGAAACCACGTGTTTGAAATACTGTGAAATATTGTGCTTTCCCTGTGGAATTCTGATTTTACAGTCAAGTATGAGGTTGTCCATGCTGGCAATGCTAAGCACAAGCCCCTCAATGAAATGTGCAGATCTGTGCCACTGTTGTACATACTTGGGGCTTAGTTGCATCTAACAGTGACTCTTTTAGGACTTGTTTAACACACCAGCAATTTATTCCTTCAAGCTTTCTTCACTGGATTAGTTCTTGGGAATTGCAGATAAAATGCAGTTTGTGTAATCGTTGCCAATTACAATAAATTCTGTAACCTTGGTTCAAAAAGCTGTTCTTGAATTAAAGCTGCAGAATTTAGTGGAAGTAGTTGACAACAACTTGCCTTTCTCATGGGACTTTCAAAGTGCTTACTGAAGCACTAAAAGCAGTAGCCATTTGCCCTACCCTCTGAATTTAAATAGGCCAGGGGAGCAATCGGTTTAGCCTCTGTTCTGTGTGGAGGTTAGCGGTTCAGACTTTGAGGGTGATTATATCTGAGTAAAATGAGCTTGTGTTCCCCTATTTGCATAATCACTACATTACCAAACAGTGCCATATGCAAGCCAGGAGAAGTGAATCATTCTCCATCCCACATCCATGGAGACCAATTTACCAAGGGAGCTGAATAGTAAGGATTTAGAGAATTTTCATGCAACTGTTTACAGCATTAATCACTGAGGTACAATGTAATTGATTGAAAGCCTGGAGCATTATTAACTGATGTCTGTATTGCCTGAGTACAGAATATTACTTGATTCCATGCTGACATTTCACTTCCACAGTCCAAATCTTCAACTTAGAGGTGGTCACTGAAATTTCTCTCATAATTCCCTAACAACTGAATTTCAATAATGATTGCATCTCGTAATTGACCATCATTATCTTTGGATATTGGAGAATAATTTGTTATCTGATGACATCCCATTTCCTGAATTAATTTGCAAGATAGTGTTGCTAAATTTGGCCTAACTGTACAAACTGTACCAGGCTGTGGAGTTGACATTTGCTAACGTTCTACAGTGTAGACTGAAAAAAGTCATGGGAGCAAATGAAATAAGTTAACTCTGGAAAGCTTGACAAAGTCCTCAAAGGTTCTGTGCAATGTTTAGGGTCAACACTCTGCCCAGACTTAAACACTGCTCATTTTATTCCTTCGGGAGACCAGCCAGGGGAAAATTTCAATCAGAGACACAGATTACGACTTGCATTTGTGATTCCCTTCTGCCACCCAGTAACCATTCCTAACCAAGCCAGGGAAAGGGATGTTGTTGGCGAGACCTGTCCAGATCAGATGGATGGTTCGTGCAAAGGCTTGTTTCATTTTCCAAACATGTAGTGTATCGTGCAGATGTTTTCCTCGAGGAAATTTGCGGAGTTGGAGATCAGAGTTTATTCAAGGAAACTTGTAAACTTTGATTTTTGGCTGAATCGACTGGTGGTTGGGAGCACTACTTTTTTTCTTACTGCTTGTAAGATCCAAAAGTCGTGGAGGCAGTTGGTGTTGGCTTACCATGTCTGGACATTAAACTACATCACTGTGCCACAAATCACTTCAATAGGTCCACAAGTTAATGATCCAGGTGTAGCATTTATGAATCACCAGAGTCTTTCAGGAAAGCGGTTGGAATTCACTGTCTACTTTGGCATCTGAGATTGATCTTCTGAAAATAAAATCAACTTTGCCTTAAGTCAGTTTGTTCCTAGGGGAGAACTCGTGCCTGGCCGATGCTGTGCCACCTGGGTTGAAGAGCAAGGTTCCCTGTGCTTAATCCATGGCATAACTCAAACCGAAGAAGGTTTTTAAACCAAAAATGTTGGAGATGCTTAGCAATTTGTGTGGTATCTGTGGAGTGAGAAACGGTTAATATTTCAGGTCATTGCGCTTTGATCTGAAGGTTTAAGGTATTCTCTACGGTCAAGTTATGGGCCATCACACACAGGGAGATTGCGAAGTTAATGAAAATATTGAATCTCACTATAAATCCGTTCCTTGTCAGTGATACTGCATGCACTCTGTAGTCATATTGGCATACTGCACACCAGCTCTGAAATTCGTTCTTTTGACATCTTTGGAAAATTTTAGAGACAACGCTCTGACAATATATAGTGTGTTTAATGTTACTGATGAGGAAATCTCACTTATGACATGCTTTCATAAAGCTAATATTTAGGACAAATTCCTTGTGTCTAATAACTTCTGGATTTGTGATATGTTGTTGGAACCAAGAGAAGTCCATATTTTAATAATTAGGTTGAGCAAGTGAGATAATGGACAATTTGCCAAAAATCTCAACCGAGCAATTTGTTTCCTTTCTTTGAAAGGGTATACATTTTGGTAGGTGGAATAGAATATTGGAGTATTGATTAAATTGTGTGAGTATTAAGTTAATGATCAGAAAGATCTGGGTAATCATGTATGGGGAAACACCCAGTTAACATGCAGAGGCGGCAAATAATTTGGAAGACTGATGGGGCATCAGCCTTGTGCACTGGTGCAGGGGAGATGAAGACCAAAAGTAGGAAAGGATTGAAGGTCTTTGAGACCATATCTGCAGTACTTGTTGCAGTTTTGATCTATTTAGGGAAGGGGGTACTTGAGGTGGCGGTGAGTACAACAAGGGTTCACTAGATTGATAACACAAGACTGTACGTGCTGGAATCTGGAGCAAGAAACAATATGGAGGAATTCAGTCCTAATGTAAGTTTCGACCCGAATTATCACCAATTCCTTCCTGCCCACAAATATTGCTGTGTTCCTCTAGCAGATTGTTTGTTGTTTCACTGAACTGATTCCTAGGATGCAGGAGTTTTCTCATAAGGAAAGATTAAAGAGATTGACTATTTCCCTCCACAGATGCTGCCAAACTTAGAGTTCTTCCAGCTGTTTGCTTTTAGGTTCAATGTTTTGGGTCGAGACCTTTCATCTGACTATGATTGAACCTATATTCTTTTGAATTTGGAAGAATGAAGGGTGATCTTGCTGAAAGACAAAAGATTCTGAAGAGGCTTAAGGAGGGTAAATGCAGCGAGGATGTTTTGCATGATAGGAAAGTCCAGAACATGAAAGCACTAACTTAGCTTGAGGTCAGTCGTAAGACAGGTAATGAAGAGGAATTTCTGGTCTGAAGGTCATGAACCTTTGGAGTTCTTTACGCACAGCTGAAAATGCTGAGTCGTTGTTTATTCAGGCCTGAGAATAACTTGGAATGTGGGGGAATCGAGGGTCATGGGGATTGTGCAAAAAAGTAGAGTTGAGGCCAAAGATCAGACCACTCATGATCTTACTGAGTGGCAGTGCAGATTCCATGGCAAATAGCCATTCCACCTCTTGGGTTCTTAGAAGCCAAATCTTAGACACACAAAGCTTTCTTTTGCCCAAGGTTGCATTTCTCTCAACAACTTGAAGTTGTGATTTGAAAGTTTTATAATCTTATTTAAAACAAAGACGCGGCCGTGTACCTCTGTGGTTCTTTGTCATGTTCAAATCCCCTTGTAACTGATTTATCACTGGTGCAATTACCTTCTCCGCACCTATGGGATGGCTCCATTCTCCACCTGATCTGGAACATTGCATAAGAGGTCAGATCACCCGATTTGCCAGCCAGCAAGTAATGGGAGTAGCACTGATGCTCTCTTATCTCTGGTCAGAAGGTGCCTAGATTGGCAGAGGGCTTGCCAATCGCTCAGCCAGCCACCAGTTGCTGTTGCTGCCTGACCCTAGCTGTGCCAGTGGGAGATGGAATCTCCTGGCCTTTGCGTTGGTGCTTGGCCCTGTCGTTTAGCTGTACAGCCTCACCGGGATGTTTCGGTGCAACTGGACAGTTGAGTGGTGGGAATTCTCTGACTGAGACTTAAGGAAGAGCCAGATGTCTGATTCTGACTGGGGGCAAACTGGGTGGGGGGGGGGGGGGGGGGGGTGAACGTTGTGCACTCGTATGATTGTTTACTCAAAATACCAGTTGCAGGCAAGACAAAATAAAGGTAGAGATTGGCCTTTAGTCTTTTAAAATGTTTTTATTTTTTTAAAACTCCTCCTAGATGTCGAAAGCCCAGTGACTTTCCTAAGCCCTAGGATGGGAAGGTATGAGCCAGCTTCCCACTCCATGAAACGGCACAGCTTTGAAGTATCACAAAGGGATTATACGTCAATCTACTGCAAAATGAAATCAGTGGTGTGACCTGTGTATGTGAGCACCCGTCAAGTGTCATCTGAGGAAATGCAGCAGCAAGTGGCACAATCTGTTGGTAGCAGTGGGCCGATACTAAATTGGAAAATCCGGACCAATGTTTTCTACAAAAGCAGCAACACTTTATATTTTGCAATAGACTGAACAAAGCAAAATTGTCCCAAGACACAACCACTGGAATGTCTTTGAACAAATTTTGCACTGAGTCTCAGAAAGGAAATAAAGACAGTTAATGAGAGCTTGGTGAAAGCATCCTAGAGGAGGAGGAGGAGAGAGGCCGTGGGAGTGAGCAAGGGAGCTCCAGAGGGTGTGGTCACAGTTACTTGATGGGGTGATGGAATCTGAGGATAGATAGGAGGCTAGAATAGAAGGAGTGCAATTATCACGCAGGGACGGTTGAGATTTACAAATGCCGAGAGGCTTTAAAATCAAGTTATTGCTTAACTGAGTGTTGATGCAAAAAACAAACTGTGCAAGGTGCCAAGCACCCCAAGTCTTCCTGAGGCTATGGAAGGTGCGATATGCAAGTCAGCCAAATGAAAAGCAGGCCAGGATTCGATTTAATACAACATTTGAAAGGCAGCATCATCGATGTCAAACCCCCCCCCATAGCTGTGTCTGGAAATGATAGCCTGCATCGGTCTCCGGACTAGGGCTTGGAATATGTGTACGAATTTAAATGAGGGTGTTGTTTCTGAGTCAGGACTGATGCATCAGAAATGCAAGGCTTCACCTTTTTTTTTAAAAAGAACATTTACCATGTTTGTGAAGTTCAGTCTGTGTGTTCTTCCTGTGACTGTGTGGATTTTCTTCAGGTGCTCCAGTTTCCTCCCACATCCTAAAGATGCGTGGGTTGCTCAGTTAATTACCCACTCTAAATTTCTCCAAGTGTGTTGGAGTGATGGAACCTGGTGGAAGGGAGGGAATTAATGGGAATGTCGGGAGGATAAAATGGGAGTAATGGATTAATGCAAATGCGTGCTTGAGAGTAGGCAGCTTCGATGGGCCGAAGGGCATCTTTCCATACTGTATTAACTGATTCTAGATATCTGAAAAAGGGGCATGTCTCTTGGTCCTAAAGGCTGTTGCCATTTGTAAAGCTTGTTGTATCAGCAGAATTCCAAATTTGAGTGCTCTCTTAAAAACACATCACCTCCTCCCATACCACTTGTGTAAGTGGAAAATTGACATGCTTCTGAATCCTAGAGACATTGAGAGAAACGTATCAAGTCCTCTGGTAGCCAAGCCTCGGGCAAGATACTGCTGAGGTCCTCCCCTCTGGAATGTCCCTGATAGCTTTTGACAGAAGCCATACGATTGAGAAGTGGTGAAGAAATGTACTTTGGCCCAGAAGCACGAGACTGAGGCCAAGAATCACACCGCACCTGAATCAGAGAGAGAGGTTGGCTCACCAAAGAGCCAGACTTGGGGAAAGAATGTAGATTTATAGAGTGAGGTTCTATAGGTCTTGCTTCATTGCTTGACTTTTTTTTTTAATGGTTTAAGTTTGGCTTGCTTGGAATTTGTATGGGTGCCGGCAGAATCTGGCACTGGTGTGTCCAAAAATCAGGATCAGGAAGCCAATGTCTTTCTCCAGGTGGACTTGGAGTGGATGCCCCATTTGCTGTTGCCAAATCAGCCCCTGTGATTTTTACTGAATGGTGATTGAAATATGGGGAGTTTGTACTTTCAGATGACAGGGAACTAAAATAAGCCCTGACCTGTCCATGCAGAACAAAACAGCTGCAAATGTGTGTTTTTTTTGTTTTTAAATGAAATTATGCATTTTCCAGGGATTAATATTGTGCATCAAATCTGTGTAATCAAATGTATTTGGTAAGTTTAAGAAAATATATTCTTTGCAGCTTTTTTCCAAAGAAAACATTTTGTTTTCTTCAAATTTGTACATGTGCTACAATTTGTCCTTAACTCACCAAAAATCATTTTGAATAATTTTTCACATTTTTTAGGAATATATTAAGCATCCATGTGGCAAATAAAACTTAATTTTCACCAAATTGAAGAGATTCATTTGCATAGAAAAGACATTACTAAGGCAGTTAAGGTAAATTTTTCATCTTGTTTAATGACAGGTGGAGGTTGTTCGGTTCATCGAGTCCATGCCGGCCCTTTCACCATTCTGATCAATCTCATTCCCCCACTTATTTCCCTACAACTCGTTGTGTCCCACTTGCCCATCAAATCCCCCCCACCCCACCCCCGCCCCCCCCCCCCCGATTCTCCTGCCACCTACTGACATGGGGGCAATTAACAGTGGCCAGTTAACCCACCAACCAGTGTGTTTGAAGGATGCGGAGGAAGCCCAGGTGGTCACAGGGAGGAAGTACAAAGTCCATACGGAGAACAGTGGATATCAGGATCACACCCTGGTTTTAAATGGGGCGCAGGAACAGGCAAACCTTATTTATGTCGGTACACTCCCCTTTGAAGGCAGCAGAGCCAGTTGAGAAGATGGGAAAAGCAACACTGGAGACTTTTGGCCTTGTGATTGGAGAACTGGAGTATAAAAGCAAGGCAGTTATTTCTAAACCTTGATAAAGCACTGTTTAGGTCTCAGCTGGTGTTGTATTCAGTTCGGGGCACCACACTTGAAAAAGGACGTCAAGTCTCTGGGATGCAAGAGACTGGAGAAATGAGAATAAATCATGCTGGTTGTGGCTGGCAGTTCCAAAAAAAAACCTCCACTGGTGTTCAAACCTTCACACTGGAGTAAGTTCCTGACTTGCTGTAAGTTCGGAACTTAACGAGCGACAGATGCTGCCACATCTGTCCTTGTGCTCCATTGTTGAACTGCATATGGAGCCCAGCTGCAGATCCTAGTCTTGCTGGGATTCCCCAGCATTATGCTGGGAAATTGCCTCTCCAGACATGTCTGATCAATCCTGGGTCATTTGAATGGAAGCTCTTGGCCAGCAGTATAGAGGAAAGAAGTAATTAGGTAATTATTTTATTAATTATTTTAATTTAGTTTAATATTTTTCATTTTTAATGAATTTATAATTATTTCTATTGAACAGGTTTCTAAGTTTCTCTGAATGCCAGAGATATTTTAAAGGGTGTTAAATTTTGATCGCTTTGGCATGTGACAACTCTTGCTTCAGCCTTGCCTTCTGTCAAAAGTGCTCGAGGTCTCACAGAGCAGAGGGCTTTGGCTGTATATTGTCCAAGGCCTGGTCACCACCAAGGCCTTGCCCCGTTTCTCTGAATGTGTTTTGGATTCAGAGACCGAGTGAGATTCTATTTGCGCGGCTGGTAGGTACATTCAGGCGTGGGGAAAAGTGTGACTGAAGGTCCAGGTGCCAAGCCCTATTCCACTTCAGACCTTTGATCCTCAGAATGTAGAAGGCGAAGTGAGATTTGTTGCTGGTGTTTTAAAATAATGAACAATTTACAACCAGGTGATCTGAGACAATGTAGGGATTTAAGAGGAAGATGGACCCACTTGGGGAGCACTGAAGTGAGCAATGAGGGGAGTAAGGGTTTTAAAAAAAAAGGAAGATTAGGGTTTTCTTTTAAGAAGTTAAAATAGAAGTGACGGGCTTCAGTTAATGATGGCAACCAATACAGTCCAGTCACTTGAATGGCCGCGGAAAATGTAAATTACACAGCCTTGATTCTTGGAAATTATTAGGGTACATTAATTCTGGAAGTAAATGGGGGAAGAAAAGGGACAAAAATAAGAGTAAGTCCAAAGTTAGCGATGCTATTGTGGGATGAGTTGCAGGTAGGGAGGAATTGGGTAGAGTATTGAAGAGCTGTTATCCAAGTTTGCCGGTGGTCATGACAGGTTATATGGTGGAGGTGATTTCAATTAAAAAAAAATTGGTGGCAAAGCTGGAAGCTGCCGCAAGATTAAGCAGCGGCAGAGAAACGTGTGTTGGTCCAGAATGAGAGACAAGCCAGGACTCTGGGTACGTTGGTATTGGTTTGTTATTGTGACTTGTACTGAGGTACAGTGGAAAACTTGCCTTGCATACCGATCGTATAGGTCAATTCATTACACGGTGCAGTTATATTGAGTTAGTACAGTGCATTGAGGTAGTACAGGTAAAAACAATAACAGTACAGAGTGAAGTGTCACAGCTACAGAGAAGGTGCAGTGCAATAAGGTGCAAGGTCACAACAAGGTAAACTGAGGTCAAGAGTCCATCTCATCGTATAAGGGAACCGTTCAATAGTCTTTTCTCATTGGGATAGAAGCTGTCCTTAAGCCTGGTGGTACGTGCCCTCAGTTCCTGTATCTTCTACCTGATGGAAGAAGAGAGAATGACCCGGGTGGGTGGGGGTCTTTGATTATGGAAACATAGAAAACCTACAGTACAGTTCAGGCCCTTCGGCCCACAAAGCTGTGCCGAACTGGCTGCTTCGCCAAGGCAGCGAGAGGTACCAACGTACCAAGCTGTGATGCATCCAGATAGGATGCCTTCTGTGGTGGAGAAACCAGTGAGCAGGTTACAGACGCAATTGTAATAAGGGAAGGACTGTAAACAGATTAAAGTTGCTATAAAATGTAAGCAACTGGGCAGCAGATTAGAGAGAGACAGTGGAGTGTAACTCTGAGCTAGTGAAGAAGCATTGCCCTGGTATATGGGAAATTGGCAGCTGAATTTGAGGAAATAATCCCTCGGCAGAAGGAGGTAATCTTTTAACGAGAGCTGGAGGAGGTTCACTCGGTTGTACTCTAGAATGTAGGGATTTGCTTTGAGAAAGGGTTGGATCTAAAACCTTTGATAGAAGAATAAGAAGTGATCTTGCCAAAACATGAGGTAGATGCTGAGAGAGATTCTCCCACAAAGGGGAACGAAAACTAAGGGGCATAGTTTTGGAATTGTGCGACTCCCATTTGAGGCAGTTGAGGAGAATGCCTATTCTGAGCTTGGTGAATCTTTGGAATACTCCACCCCCAGAAGGCTGAGTCATTGAACATATAAACAGAGGGTAACGGGTACAAACAGGAAACTGGTTGAAGCCAAGATCAAATTAGCCACCGTCCTACTGAATGTTGGAACAGGCTTGACTCCTATTTTTTAACTACTTATGAGGCATGAGTCGTGAACTGACACATTATTCCAATGGAATGCAATCCTATGAATAATTTTTTTTTAGCTTTAGCTGTTTACTGTCAACATTGGCTCCAAAATTGAGAAATCTGTAATAAGGAATATGAATAAGGTTGTTACTATGATTCCAGAGTAATAAGCTTAAATGGACATTGGAGCTTTTACCTTGTGGTTGTTCCTCCTGAATTCTATTTATGCTCCAACCCGCCCTGGCATCGATCTAATGAATGAGATTAGCAGTTTAGTTCTGAACGGAGGGCAGGTCTGCACTGTTGACATCACTCTGAATCTGCTGGGTTGATTTTATTTCTGGTTCCTTTTGAGGCATCTGGTAGAGGTAGCTTTTATGTCTGCCTGAATTGCAGTGAAGGTGTGGAGCTGGGTTTGCTGGTCAAGTGATGATTCTGTTTAAGCAACACACAAAATGATGGAGGAACTCAGCAGGCCAGGCAGCATCTGTGGAGAGAAATAAGCAGTCTACGGGTCAAGACCCTTCATCAGGACTGGAAAGGAAGAGGGCAGAAGCCGGTATAAGAAGGTAGGGGGAGGAGCACAGGCTGGCAGGTGATAGGTGAGTTCAGGTGTGAGGCGAGTCCAGGAGAGAGGGGGGAAGGTAGGTGTGGGGGAGGGGGAGAAGTAAGAAGCTGAGAGGTGATAGGTAGAAGAGGCAAAGGTCTGAAGGAGGAGGAATCCAGTAGGAGAGGGCAGTGGACCATGGAATAAAGGGAAGGAGGTGGGGAATAGATGGGCAGATCATCAGGGTGGGGGAAGCATCTGAATGAAAGCAACTTTTCTGATCCTTGGTATGATAAAATAAAGTCACATTTGACATTCTAGTAGGGGATTTAAGAGAAATGATATTTAAACGACTTGATATTTTTAAGAAAAATCCCTCTTCTACATTTCATGTCTCTTTTATTAAAACCTTCTGTGAACTGAAATATTAATTGCTCATTGAATAAAAGGAATAGTGAACAATTACTTCCCATTGACTTTCTAAAGAGGTTCTTGAAATGTAATGCATATTTTTAAACTGGCACTTGATCATTAAGCCTCCACTAAGATCCAGCGGAGAAAGCCTTTGATCCCCATGTTTTATTTGCCGATGATATGCCTGAGGTTCTCAAGCCAGTTCTCAGCGATTCGAGGGGTCTTGGGGCCTATTGCTGCTTCTGTTTCTTTTTATTTGAGTCAAAGTTAAGCCCAATTTAACTTTCAAAATTAGAGTAAATGGTGCAGTTATTTTTTAAATGCTTCAATTTGAAAGTATTTCAAGTTGACCTTTGACCATGCTATTAATTGCTGCTTTCTTTTGGATTCACAGCAAAGTCTGATCAAGAATCTCAGGAAGCTTTCTTGTCTGGAACTCACAAAAGGTAATTTTTTTTTCAGGCTTCTGATCGTAAATAGAAATCTCCTTAAGCAAAATATTCTAATTAAGCAAAATATTCCCCTTCGGTGATCTGTTCAGCATCTACTTCAGAATATTGAAAAAAAATGAATTGACGTCTAGAAAACAAAATGCAGTTATTCGCAAATAATTGATGTTTGTTGCATCGAAGGTTAAATGGATTTGCAGGTGTAAGGGTTCAGGGAGACTTCTTTCTCTGTACCTCTCATTGTATATCAGATATCTGAAATGAAATTCTTGTCCTGTGCTGCATCCAACGTTTGCTAATTGCTTTAAAGATCCTATCTACTTTAAGTTCAAATACTGGTGGTGTTTATCTTAGAAGACTGATCATTGATGGCAAAAATCCTGAGTGTGGTAACAGTGCGCTTCAATGAAAGAGTTGGGATGAAAATTAGTTCAGTTTTTTTTTGGTCTTAATTGAACTGCAATGAAGAAGTCAGTCTCTTCCCTTCTGCTTGTTTCTTTCCTCCTTTCACTGGGATGATAGGCATCAGTGCGAGCCCTCTATCTCCCACCATTGCCTGTTTCATAACAGGCAAGCTTCCCCACTATCCACATCCCCAATTTTCATGTCATCTGCAAACTTATCATACCTCCCAATGTTCACGTGCAAGTCATTAATATATATATCACAACAACAGTCCCAGCAGCGGTCCCTCTGGTACACTGCTGGTCACAGACTTTCAATCAGAAAAAGGCATCTTCTGCCACTACCTTCCGCCTCCTATCACCAAGCCAGTTTTGGATCCAATTAGCCAACTCTCCTTGGACCTTCTGGGCCAATCTACCATTCAGGGTCTTGTCAAATGCTTTAATAAAATCCATATAGTCAATGTCTACCATCCTACCTTCATCAATCTTGTTGGTTACTAGCTCAAAAAAACTGAATTGAATTAGTGAGATCTGATTTCCCATACACTAAGCCACGCTGACTGTCCCTGATCAACCCTGTCTTTGCAAATGTACATAAATCCTGTCCCTTGGGATTTTCTCCAATAATTTCTTTACCACTAATGTAAGGTTCACTGACCTGTAGTTACCTGGCTTACTCTTGCTACCCTTAAATGAACAACTTCAGTTATCCTCCAATCTTCTGGCACTTCATCTGTGGCAATGAAGATGCAAAAATCTCCTTCAGGGCCCCAGCTACCTCCTCTCCCTTGCTTCCCATAGCAACCTGAGGTAGGTCTTATTGAGCAGTAGGGATCTATGAACCCTTGTGCTTCATGTGACATCTAACACCTCCTCCTCAATACTGACCAGCTCCAGATTACCAACATACTCCTCTCTGAACTTGCTATTTCCATGCCCTTCTCTTTGGTGAATACAGGATTGTATCTTGATTCACATCACATGGTTACACACACAGATTAGCCCTTTGTTCCCCAAAATCTACTTTCAGCAGGTCCACTGTACATTATTGAATTCAAACTTATCCCTTTCCATTAACTACCTTGAAACATAGATTTATGGTCATTGTTCCCATAAACATTCCCCCCACAAACACTTCCACCACCTGCCCATTTCCTAAACTGGGCATGTATAGGACTCTGTGGTTCATAGAAGATAAATTTGAATTAGAAGGTAAATTCACTGAGCTTTTATTGGAAAGATTTGTGTCTTTTAGGATATTTGCGATGGGATGATTAGCATCTCAACATCCCCAAGAGGTTTTTGGTGTCCCTTGCCACATTCCAGTGTCTTCCATTTCTTTCTTGAGATTTGTACAGTTGGTGCATTGTCTATGGATTGGAATGAAAAGTAAGAAATAAAAGTTTGGGCTTGTATAGCACCTCCATGTTAAGTCCCAAAATTTTATTGCCAATGAAATACTTCTGAAGAGTAATCAATGTTACAATGCAGTGAAATAAGGTATCTGTTTGTCGTGGTGTCAAAGGAGTAATTGTTGATCAGTAATCCTTTGTACAAACTTCTACATCGTCTTGACACGGGCACGGTCTCAGTTCAGTCTCTCATCCTAAATTCAGAACTATAGATAATGCACTCAACATCTCGCCGTGTGACCTGAAACTACAGCCCCCCGGCTTGATGGAAGGCTCCTCCATCCACTTGGTTGACACCACGTAGTGACTGTCATGGTCAAGTAGTGGCTGGCACCAACTTAATTGCATATTAAATATCCACCTGGTCAAGCGAGTGCCCAAAGTGTTGCTGCCTATACGTCCTGTTGTAGGTGGGGAACAAGGGGACAGATATCGTCAGGGAAACTTAAAGGAAAAACATAACTAAATAAATATTGGAGAGAAGACAGGGTGGGGGAGAAGCTGAGATGTTAAGCAGAATTAATTAGAGTAAGCCTCCAAAGGAAATTTGTACTTTGTAAGCTGTAGCATAGACAGTTCAAACAGAACGAATACATGAAATGGCTGGGATAATAATCAGATAACCATGACAGATCGGTCAGCATCTATCCTCCTGCTCCACGGTTAATATGTTGAAGATTTATCACACATGTTTAGTGTGGCTCCATTACAATGAAAAGGAGATCAGGCATACTAGATGGGTACAACTGTCTCCTTTTTAAATAGTTTTTCTTTTGATGTGGCGGAAGAGGGATATTTTATGTATTTAAAAGAAATATTTTTCTGGGGTTACTTTGGTAATGATGTAGCAAGTTATTTTAAACAAGCAAATCTGTCAAGCGTTGGAGAGAGAGGGATAGAAATGAATCACCCAGTTGAATTTGTTACTTCAAGTTTGCAGCCAGAACAATCAAATGGCAGGACCGTCCATTCATTAAAAATTGGACATTCACTGCATAAAAGGTTAATTTTTATTGTGGCCCTAATGCTGCTTGCTTTTGTGCATCTCACCCTTCCACCTCATTCATAGGTTGCAGTCCATTTGAATTTGGGAAGGGATGTTCCTGGTGTTGAGTATGCTGAGGTTTTATTGGGGTACAACAGCTTTCTTTGCTGTGAATTCTCTCTGAAAAGTGGTTGAAATTTCAAAAGAGAACTTAAGGCCACTGCAAGATGGGGTAGAAGATGAAGAGATTGTATATAACTGCTAACGTTATCTGTAGCATTCTTGAAGGGAAGAAGTGTAGTGTTGGCCATGTGGAATGACCAAGAGCAGACAGCTAAAGAATGCAGCACCGTGGTGCAGCTGGTAGTGACCCGGGTTTGATCCCTACCTCGTGCTGTCTGTGTGGAGTTTGCATGTTTTCCCTGTGACTGCATGGCTACTCTTGTTTCCTCCCACACCCCAAAGGCATGGAGGTTGGTAGGTTAATTGGCTACTGTAAATTGACTCTTGTGTATGTGAGTAGTAGAATGTGGGGTGAATAAAATGGGATAAGTGTAAAAGGGTGTTTGGTGGCCAGTACATAGACTTAGACTTGTTGGGCTGCATCCATGCTGTATCTTATATTAAGGGAGAAATGTTAACGTTTCAAAATGTTGAAAGGACTTTCCAAAATATAAATCAAGTAGAAAAAAAATAAGTCTTAAGTTTTGTAGAGAAAAATTCTCATCCTAGAGATGAGCAACACATAGGAAGAGAAATTTTAAAGTTGTTGAAAGAAAAGCTATTAGATCTGGTAGTGAGGAGGGACAAGAAACTGAGAGGAATGGTGAGAAGGTGATTTTTATCCCTGTTGGTCTAAATTAATGTGGTGAACCATGTTGATATGTTAGTTAATGTAGGATAAGTTTTGGTTTCAATTCGTCATTTATCTCCCTAATCAGTTATCACAAAGAAAATTGAAGGAAGCAATGTTTGATTACCGTTG
Source organism: Pristis pectinata (assembly GCF_009764475.1). Lineage (NCBI taxonomy): Eukaryota > Metazoa > Chordata > Chondrichthyes > Rhinopristiformes > Pristidae > Pristis > Pristis pectinata. Next base: position 123,691,609 of record NC_067407.1, on the reverse strand, counting down.
TAATTATGTGAATGTCATTTGTACATTTTGTTTAATAATCTTTTCAGCCTATGAATTGAAGAACACGATACAGAGTTGGGAAGTCATCTTCAGGCAGATTATTTCTCAAACGGTTGCCAGAGAATGGTGTGGGTTGATTTGGGATGATCGTATAGTAGATACGGAAGGCACTGGTGTTAACTGAGGAAGATTATTTAGCCAAAGCTGTGGTAAATGAGTTTGGGGTACTAGATGTGATGAATATGGATTAGGAGGTTGACCACAATTTGTAACCCTCTTTGGATACAGTGACATTAAGACTGGACACTCTTATACATTAATGCCATTGTTTTTAAAAGGGTGAAGGACAAGCTCATCAATTAGGAGGCAAACAGGATAATGTAGATGTGGGGAAGATATTTAGAAACTAATTGGTGAGAAAATTAACTGCCACTTGAGCACACACAGACAAATCATCAAAAGCCAAAGTGATTTTTTTTTTAAAAGCAAATTATTTGGTTTTGACAAACATAGAATCAGTTTTTTTTAATGATGTAGCAGAATGTGGGTGAGAGCAGTAAAGTTCGCAGGCACAAATTTTCAAAAGGTATTTGATAAAGTAGTACAGGCAAAGTTGTTTGCAAAATTGCAGTCTGAGGTATGTCAAGTTGCAAAGTTTAGATAAGCAAGCAAGGATAAACTGTTTCCAGTGGCAACAGGGTTAATAACAATAAGGTGCAGATTTATGATGATTAACAGAAGAACTGGAGTGATAATGAGGGAAGTTTTTTTGACAGGAATGGATAAGAAATTTGGAGAGCACTGCCTCACTGGCTGGTAGAGATCAAGCTTTGTAAAGGGCACTCTGCAACATGCTTGATCCTTGACACTTAAACCATGGAATTATGATCTCTAAAACTTGCCTAGATGGCATTGATGCATTTGATTTATGTATAATTTCCTTTGTTTTGAGGTTGATAAGGGAGGAAAGGACTAAGTTGCAACATTTAGAGGCAAAATCCTTTAATCCTGCAGGATCTTAAATATAAATTACCATGTCATCTACATCATATTGCCTGTAATGTAGTTTTTTTGCACACAATGATCAAGTAAAATCTAGATCTTTTACTTGAAAGTCAGGAAGTAGTTCTGGGAAAGAGAATCCTTATCGGAGAGTCTGTCTGCTGATAAACATTTTCTGGTGGTGCACATCATAACTTGCCCTTTGCCTTCCAACTTGTAGCAAGTATTTTATTGTGTTCCATTATTATTATATGTTAACGAGCAACAGGGGACTTGTGCTTTGGAGCAGTTTCTTAAGCTTTGACTGATATGGTGAAAATGAGAATTGATAAAATATGAGCATGTGATATGATGATCAAACAAAAATATAAATCAAATCACCTAAAACTGTAGTTAAACCAATTATTAAAGAGCAAGAGATTAGATTTACCCTTGTGGTTCAGAGGCAGCTTTGCATTCTTTTTGTATACCGTAAGCACTAAAGAAAGGAGAGCTTCTGCCTTTACTTATTTTTGGCACAGAGATTTTGCTCTTATGAATTGGCTTTATTTAGTGATATAAGTAAAAGAAGATGAAATTTATGTTAAAGGATTAAGCTGCATCATGCATCAATTAAATTTGGTATCATGCTTGAAAACAAGCTAAATCACAAGGTTATTATCAGAATATTGCAGAGTAAGAGAGGTTTGTTATGACTTTATTTCAGCATTCACAGAACGTGGCCGTCTTTTGCCCATTTCTGGTAGCCTTGAGAAGATGGAATTAGCCTAATTTTTTGAAGTGTGGCCATTATAAATTATCTTAATAGAGTTGAATGCTTGTTTAGCCATGTCTGAAGGGCGGGTTGCCTTCAGCCAAGTTACTGTGGAATTGCATTGACTTTTGTTTCCAGTTTTTTTTTCCTTTTCAAACAGTATTTAAATGCCATCGTGAGATTCAAACACAGGTTTTCTGGATTACGAGTAGAGTCATGTAGCAAGTATAATGTACACATTGCATTCATCCATGTAAAGAGATATAATGATACAGCACAGAAAGAGGCTATTCAGCTCGCTCTATCTGTGTTGGATCTTTGGTAGAGCTCTCAGACTAATTCCAGTTTCCAGCCTTTTGTCAATAGCCCAGTAAGTACTTCGAGTATTTCTCCAGTTCCTTCTTGCATATTAAACCCAAGGATCCCAATAACTTGATAAACCACCTCAACTTGTCCTGCCAACTTCAAAGACCCTCCAGATCTTTCCATTCCCAAACCACCTTTAAAACTGCACTTGTTAGTTCATAATACCTCTGTTTCTCCTCCCTACCAAAAGGAACCACTTCACTCTGGTTGGCGTTAGGTTTTACCTCTTCATCTCTTCATTTTACGAATGTTTATATGTCCTCTTGGTCCAATATCATCACCTCCAATGTCAACTGCATTCTCGTGGTTTGAGTTATCTGCAGTTTTTGAAATAACAACCTGGATGTGTACAGGTTTAAATGTATATCAAATAGAGCAATGATTTGTGCGCTGAGTTCTGGGGAACACGGCCACTTACCTGCCTCTGGTCTGAAAAGGGTGTTGGAAGAATTCTATTCGCATACGTGGACTGATGCCTGCAACCTTCCTCCTGATGAGCTCTTGCAGACCAAGAGTAAAATGACCAAAGACACAAATATTGTTCGAGAATGAATTGAGAGCTGCCTTCGTAGAAAAAAAAACAACAGGACGCTTGGAACTGGTAGGGTGAAGGCAGAATGATGTAATTGGGAGGCCTGACTGTCATCAAATGGTTAAATGATTTTTTTTTTGACCGAGGTGGAGGAAGATTTAATTCCAGCAGATTGGAAGTGCATTATCCTGCCATCTTAAGAGTGCAAAGGGAGGAGGCAAGCTTGCAAGAAATATTGTGACATCACTTTCCTGTCCTTCCCTGGAAGTTATTTGCTTCAATCCTCTTGGGCAAATTCAAAAATTAAGTCTTTTGAAAACTGGAAGTCAGAATACTAGGGCATCCACCACATCAATTTATCTCATGTAAGCAAGGTGTCAGTATTGATATCTTCTTTGAGTAGCGTGTGCACCTCTTGAGACTGCTTTTGACTCTGCTGACCTCAAAGTTTTGCTTTCTCCTTCAAGTATTGGACTACCACAGCAGGTTGTGAATCCGATCAAGGAACTTTACACGGACAGACTCTGCTGTGATTTTATTGGACAGTCCTCTGGTTCAGTTCAAGGATGCAACAAGGAAAGGGTGCAGCAACACTCAGACCTGTTCTTGTGCCAGTGGACGGGATCCTCCAGTGCATAGTTAATCAAGATCTTCTGATATCATCCCCTGGCGACAAGGTGTTGATTGGTGCAGAATTTGTTGCTGATGTTGCTCTGCTAGCTGAAAGGATAGAAGTGCCACTCCTTGCACTGAAGATGAGGCAAAACAAAGTTCATCCATTTGGCTTGGAAATTAAATGGACGAAAAACATAACACTGGCCACTTGAAGAGCAGCCACACAACCTGAACGAAGAGGAACAATTATTCCTGTACTAGGTACAGGTAGCAGCGATGCAGAAAATAAAATATGGATCATGATTATGCCCGAGTGGGTGAAACTGCTGCACACTCAGATTCAAATGTTCTTTTCTGATTGTGTCTTTGAAGGTGTGAGCTGCTGTCTTGAGACGTTGCAATATGTCTGATGAAGGACTCCCACGATGTTGTTGCTTGACAAGCATTTATTTTGAGTTCATTTATTGTCATGGGCGTACATACCCGGGGTATAAATGCCATGAAAGCTAGCTTATTGCAGCAGCCAGCATAGTATATTACAAACATAAATTATATAAACTTAAATTAACATAAATTGTACATAATTTGCATGACAAAGTAAAAATAAACATAACTATGTTAGTGCAAATTGAGGGAAATAGTCTGAGGTGGAATTGGGGTTTTTAGGGTTGGTTCAAGAACCTGATGGCAGTGGGGAAGAAGCTGTTGTTGAACCTTGAGGTGTGGGTCTTCAGGCTCCTGTACCTCCTGCTTCATGGCAGGAATGAGAAGAAGGGCATGGCCCAGATGGAGGTCCCTGATGATGGTTGTGGCCTTCCTGAGACATTGCCTCTTCTAGATGCCCTCGACGGTGGGGAGAACTATACCTGTAATGGAACTGGCCAAGTCCACCGCTCTCCGTAGCCTCTTGTATTCCTACGCATTGGAGTTTCCATCCCAGGCCATGATGCAACCAGTCAGAATGCTACTAATTTTGGACTTGCTTAGGTAATTAAGAGTCGACCATATTGATCCGAGTCTTTAAGAACTTATTTTTATGACAATCTTTTTCCTATTACTATGTTAGTATTCCTCATTGTTCAAATTCCCTGTCATCTACAGTGATATTCAATCTACTTCACTGGGTTGTTAGTCCTGCCCCCTCAATTACTAGTCTATAACACTCTAGAAACAAACAAAAACTATTAATTTATGGGACAAGATTAGAAAATAAGTAATTTTAAGATGCTTATTGATTCACTGTTTATGAAAAGTTAAGAAATGGAGCTAATTATTATCTCAGATTTTATCATCAGCATCCAGTGAACTGCAAGTATCATTCAACAGAACCACATTTGCCCAGACATTCCATGAGTATTTGCACTGGAATTCCTGGTTATTAGAAAGCCAAATCAGTCTTGTGCCCTCTAGAGGGGATCTGGGACCCGTGTGCACAGGGCAATGTATGTAGGTGTATCTCCTTAACCAAGTAGACTGTAGTATCGTCACTGAGATGTGCAGATTCTAAACCAGGAAACTTAGAATAATTTACTTCAATATCAAGTCATGTACAGTTAATGAAAGAGGGGAAAAGGATGGAATTAAGAGAGAACGATAAAAAAATACAAAAAAAACCTCCTGTAATTACAATCTGTATAAAAGTATCTAAGTGCATTATCATACTATATTTGTGAATGGCTCCGTTTTTTCTGCATCCATCATACTTTCTTGCATTAAAGTAACTAAGGTAAACAGCAGCCTTCAAGGGAGGCTTACTTTCCAAAATTTCACATCCATCATGCTGCTGTAGTGTTAAGACCAGCTTTTACCAATGCATAATCCAAACGTGTAACATGTTTATTTTTTCAAACTTTGCATTTGTTTTCCTTTCTACCCAACATCAAATCCGAAATAAAAAAAATACCTTTCGGGTTCAAAATTATCAATTAAATTCAACTGCTTTCCTTTACTAGCTTGTTACTGCATTCTTTTATTTCTATTTTTAGATAGCATTTCTCATTGCCAGTAAACAGCTGGGGTCAAAAATGCTTGTTAATTTTCTTTGACGGTATGAGACAGGAGCTTTTTGACAGTGTGAGATAGGAGGTTGCAAAAGTTGATTGGAGTAGGTTGTTTGCGGGCAAAGGGACTACGGGCAAGTGGGAGGCTTTTACAATTGAAGTAGTGAGAGCTCGAGGTCCGCATGTTCCTGTCAGAGTGAAGGGAAAGGCTGGGAGGAGTAGGGAACCCTTGATGACAAGGGATATTGAGGCCCTGGCCACGAAAAAGATGGAGGCATGGGTCAGGTACAGACAGCTGGGATCAAGCGAATCCCAGGAGTAGTATAGGGGATGCAAAAGTGTACTCAAGAAGGAAATCAGAACGGCAAAAATAGCCTTGGCAGAGGAGGTTAAGGAAAATCCAAAGAGATTTTATAAGTATATCAAGGGAAGAAGGGTAACTAGAGAGAGAATAGGCCCCTCAACGATCAAAGGGGACATCTATGTTTTGAGCCGCAGGATGTGGGCAAGGTCTTTGATGAATATTTCTCCTCTGTTTTTACCGTGGAGAAAGACATGAAGACTTTGGAACTTGGAAAAGTAAATGGGAAGATCTTGGAGATAATCCGCATTATAGTAGGGGAGGTGCTGGATGTATTAAAAGGTATGAAGGTAGACACATCTCCAGGGCCTGACCAGGTATATCCAAGGACACTGGGAGGCTAGAGAAGAAATTGCGGGAGCCCTGGCTGAGATATTTGCATCATCATTAGCCGCATATGAGGTGCCGGTAGACTGGAGGGTAGTGAATGTCGTGCCTTTATTTAAGAAGGGCGGCAAAGAAAAACCTGGGAACTATAGACCAGTCTTGTATCTGTGGTAGGTAAGTTACTTGAGAGGAATCTGAGGGATAAGATGTATGTACAGCTGGAAAGGCAGGGGTTGATTAGGGGTAGTCAGCATGGCTTTGTGCATGGGAGATCATATCTTGTGAACTTGATTGTTTTTTTTTGATGTGACCAAGAAAGTTGATGAGGGCAGGGCAGTAGATGTCGTTTATATGGACTCTTGTAAAGCCTTTGAGGTTCCACATGGTAGGCTGCTCTGGAAGGTTTAATCCCATGGAATCCAGGGAGAGCTGGATAACTGAATACATAATTGGTTTGATGGTAGAAAGCAGAGGGTGCTGGTGGAAGGTTGTTTCTCAAACTGGAGGCCCATGACTAGTGGTGTGCTGGGCCCATTGTTGTTTGTCATCTATATCAGTGATTTGGATAAGAATGTACAAGGCATAGCTGATAAGCTTGCAGATGACACTAAAATAGGTGGTACAGTGGATAGTGAAGAAGGTGATCAGAAATTACAGGGGGATCTTGATCAGTTGAGTAAGTGGACTGAGGAATGGCAAATGGAGTTTAATTCGGATAAGTGCGAGGTGTTGCATTTTGGAAAGTCAAATCCAGGTAGGATTTTCACAGAGAATGGCAGGGCCCTGGGGAGTTTTGTAAAACAGAAGGACCTCGGAGTACAAGTACATAGTTCACTGAAAGTGGAGTCACAGGTAGACAGGGTGGTGAAGAAGGCTTTTGGCACGCTGGCCTTCATAAGTCAGGGCATTAAGTATAAAAGTCAGGAGGTCATGGTGCAGTTGTACAGGACGCTGGTGAGGCCACACATGGAGTATTGTGTTCAGTTCTGGCCGCCCTGCTATAGGAAAGATGTTATTGAACTGGAAAGGGTGCAGGAAAGATTAACACATGCTGCCGGGACCCGACAGACTGAGGTTGGACAGACTAGGACTTTATTTCTTAGTGTAGGAGACTGAGAGGTGATCTTATAGAGGTGTATAAAATCATGAGGGCCATAGATAGGGTGAACCCACTCAGTCTTTTTCCCAGGGATGGGGAATCCAGAACTATAGGGCATGGGTTTAACGTGAAAGGGGAAAGATTTAATAGGAACATGGGGAGCAATTTTTTTTTACACAAAAGGTGGTATGTATGTGGAATGAGCTGCTGGGGGAAGTGGTTGAGGCAGGTACGATAATGACTTTTAAAAGACAGTTGGACAGGTACATGGATAGGAAAGGTTTAGAAGGTTATAGCCAAACGCTGGCAAATGGGACTAGCTTGGATGGAGCATCTTGGTCAGCATGGACCAGTTGAGCTGAAGGGCCTGTTTCCATGTTGTATAGCTCTATGATTCTAATAGCTTGTAAATAATTTACATGAGAAACAAAAGATTCCACCGAGAGATGAATTTATTAAGCAAACATTTATTTCCAAACATTTGTGGATGCTAGGTTTATGTGCCCCAAGATTTTGTTGTGAACACATAATTTTGTTATAGGATATATACAGTAGCTTGGATTCCAAAGTCCCTTATGCAAGTAGCAGACATCTCAACTGAAATTTCAGTATGGTCATAAAATTAGACACCAAGTTAGTGAAATGGAAATATAAAGTAGGTCACTCGTAAGCTGGGGAAGACCGATACTAGTGTTCTTAGGCTAGTATCAGATGGTAGGACCTTGCATTAAACTCGTGTATTTAAAGAATGTTCATATGTTCATTATGTCGCCTGTTCAAATCAGCAAAGTAGAGCCTACCTGAACCTAACTCGGATTACATGCTCCCTGGGGATGTGCGAGACGGTACTGGGGAGTATGCAGGAAAAAGGTATGCTAGGGTGAATGAAGAACTATATTCCCTTGTATAAAAGGTAAGACTGTGGTGAGAGGCACTACGATGATTAATTTTGGGGAAACCGAGAGCTCCTGTAATTAATGCCATTTTAGCCTCTGCTCTTTTCGTTCTCTAGCTGGGCTGCTGGTTGAACTATTGCTGTCTGAGGAAATGTGCTTGAATTTCTAGGTTTTATCTGGCTAAAGTTGTGAAAGGCTTGGACTCTTGAGTCCTTTGTGTCCAGAGAGAAATGAAAGCTGAGTTATAAGTATATTCGAGGCCAAGACTGAATTTTTTTTTTGGACCAGTGGGAAATAGTGGGTACTGGAGATTTCACTGGACAATGGAGTTGATGCCAAAGATTGGATCAGCCACGTTAATACTGACTGGTGTACTGAGCTTGAAGGCTGTGTGGCCTTTGCATCTACGGGTCCTCCCCAGGTTATGGCAGGATTCTGTTCTTGTGAACTGTTTGTAACCCGAACAGTTCGCAAGTTGGAAATACGGCCGCGGATGGAGTTCCCAACCCGGCAGAAGATGCCCGCGGCCCCGCAGCAGCTAGTAAATCCATCTCGCCAGTCTCCCAAATGCTCTTTTGTGTATGGGCTGCACATAAGTCAGGTGTTCATAAACTGGGGAGGACCCATACTACTTGCATTCTTGGGCCGACATTAGATAGCAGAACCTTGCATTAAACGTGTATTTAAAGAATTTTCATATGTCCATCATATTGCTCTTTTTTGCTTTATTTTGGTATTACTGTATTTTGAAGAAAGCCATTTTCTTCCTATTCTAGCAGTACAGCTGAAAACTGCTGTTAATCCACAAGAACTGTTGTGCATCTTTAATGTAATGGGAAGAATACAGGCAAACAGAACATTGCATTACGGGGGTGCATGTGCAGTCTGATGGAATCTTTGCATTTTCAAAATCAAATAAATAAGAAGCAGAAAATGCAGGAAACATTTGCTGGGTTCAATGAAGTTCTGATGAAGAGTCTCGGACCTGAAATGTTAACTCTGTTTCTCTTTCCACAGATACTGCCTGACCTACTGAGTGGTTCCAGCATTTTTTTTTGGTTATTTCAGATCTCCAGCATCTGCAGTTCTCACTAATGAGAAAATAAGTTGGGGGTCAACTGAGTGACAGTGTAACAGAAGTGAATTGATCCGTAGAAACATTTCCTTCAGTGATTTATTGGGGAAGGGACATTCTCTCCTCTCGTGCGTAGGCACACCCATAAGCCAACCCCAGTCTCCTCAAAAACAAAAGCTTTGTCTCGGCATGTTGTGCTCCCTGAAATTCCTCAATTATTCAACTCCCACATTAACAATGCCTTGGAAAAATTGCAGTGATGGGGTGCAGATGAGAGGCTTTCCCTCCTGTTCCTATGTAATACTTTCACCCTCAAGTTAAAACGTTTATCTCGCATCTCTCCTGCCTTCATCTTGTCACCATCATCATGAGCATTTACACACTGCCCTCTTTAAAACTCAATGAGATTGAAAATTAAGCAACAAGTTTAAAAATGAAAATGGAGAGATGTTTTACAACCAGCATAAAGGGGGCGAAAATGTTTCAAATGTTCAAGCAAAAGGAGCTAGTGTGTTCTTTCACAGTACAAGTGGGAAAAAAATAATAAGAGTAATATAATCAGACATTGAAGAGATTCCAAAAGGCATGCCCAAACAAGGATGGAAACAAGAATTTAAATGTAATTATTTTCAATGTAAACTGTGATAAAATATACACAATAACAGCTCTCGTGCATCTTAATCACCTAAAGCAATTTAAATTATTTGTGTCTCTGATTCACAAGGAAAACACAGAAAATAGTCTTGCTGGAACAAGTTGGCTATTACAACATTTCATGTGGTCGTTAAGGGAAGTCATTTTTGGAGGTGGGGTTGGGTGTATTGTGTCTATAATGGATGGTTTTGCAATTGCAGCAATTTGGAATGCATTTTTGCTGCTGAGGAAAGAATCCACCTTTTAGTTCTGTAAATTGACAGTCGTAGAAACAGATAATAGAAGCAGGGGAAGCCATTTGATCCTTCAAGCCTGCTCTGTCATTGAATGCAATATTTGTTGATTACCCAAATTTGGTACCCTGTTCCCGCTTTCTCCCCATACCCCTTGATCTCCTAAGGTAAGAGAAGATGATCTCTTCCACCATTAGTGCCGTATCTAACTCCTGGAAAATATTTAATGATTATGAACTCAATTGCCTTCTGTAGTAGAGAACTCCACAAGTTCAACGCTCTTTAGATGAAGAAATTTCTCCTCTTCTCAGTCCTGTATCCCTAAGCAATGACCCCTGGCTCTGGAATTCCTGACCACCAGGTACATCTTTCCTGCATCTAATCTGTCCAATCTCATCAGGATTTTATCAGTTTCAATGTGGTCCCCTCTTATTCTTCTAAACTCTAGAGAATATAAGCCTAATCGTCCCAACCTTTTTACGTACATCTGTTCTGCCAACCCAGGAATCATTCTGATGAACCTTTTGAAGCATTCCCTCCATATAAAGAGTCTAAAACTGCACACACAATACTCAAAGTGTGGTCACCAAGCCACTGTACAATTGCAACAAGGCTTCTCTGCTTGTACTCTTACAACGAAGAGTATCATTCCATTTGCCTCCTTAGCTACCTGCTACACCCACATACTTTCATTGAGTGGTGCACGAGGACACCCAGCTCTTGTTGTGCCTGCCCTTTGCTATTCTATCACTATTTCTGATTATATATCTGGCTTTCTGTTTCAGCCACCAAAGTGGATGACCTCGTTAGAGTGCATCTTCCCGTTCACTCAACTCATCCAAATCACCATGAAGTCTCCCACAGCTCTCACTCCCAGCCAGTTTTGTTTTGTTCGTTATCTTGGATACATTTAATTCACTCATCTAAATCATTATATATAGTCAATAGTTATGATAACGCACAGGGCCCTGTGGTACTGCAGTTTAAAGGACCCATTTACTCCTACTCTGCCATCTGCCAATCGGTACCCTATTACTGATTGCTGTCTCTCTCCCTGCCCCCCTTGCCACGTGCATTAATTTTGCAGACTAACCTCCTATGCAAAACCTTGTCGGAAGTCTAAATACAGCAGGTCCACTGGTTCTCCTGCATCCACTCTGCTAGTTACATCTGCACAAAAAGAAAGTCCGGTAAGTATGCCAAGCATGATTTCCTTTTCCATAAATCCTTGCGAACCTGGACTGATCCTGTCACTGTTTTCAAAATACCTTGCCACTACATCTTTAAAAATGATTCCTCACATTTTCCTCACTACTGATGTCAGGCTTAACTGGTCGATCTTCCCCTGTTTTCGTTTTCCTTTTTTAAATAGTGGGGTTAGATTAGCTATCCTCCAATCCAGAGTCCAAAGAATGTTACAAAATGACCACCAATGCATTCCTTTTTCTAGAGCTTTAAGTAGGCTGGGATATTGACCATCAGACCCTAGGGGAATGATCAGCCTTTGATCCAATCAATTTCTCGAACATCATTTTCCTCCTCGTACTGATTTCCTTCAGTTCCTCCCTGTCGCTACATCCTAGGTTCCCTGATCATTAATGCGATCATGCAGCTGCACAACACACAAATGGGTCCTTTGGCCTGCCATGTCCATGCTGACATTTTTGTGCATTGACACACATCCAATTTGCCTGCATTAGGACTCTATCCTTTCTTGAAGGTTATTTGTATCTCCCTTTGAAGAAGAACCAAAGTATTTTATTTCCCATTACAAATTCCACGGGTTCTGACTTTAAGGAACCTAAATTTGTCTTGTTATTTTCCCTTTGTATATCTATAGAAGCCTGTATAATTAGTTTTTTTGTTCCCTGCAAGTTTAATTTCATACTTTTAATTAATCCCTTGGGCACCTTTGGAATTCTAAACAACTCCCTGGGCTGAGGCTGGCTGCTTTCTTGGTCCACTCTGTGTCTTCTCCTTGGATTTAATA